>NC_058520.1:487086658-488304992 GCF_904849725.1 Hordeum vulgare subsp. vulgare | reverse complement strand
CACAAGCAGTATTCCCGCTTAGTACAAGTGAAGGCTAGCAAAAGACTGGGAAGCGACCAACTAGAGAGCGACAACAGTCATCAATATGCATTGAAATTAACCAATGTTGAGTGCAAGCATGAGTAGGATATAAATCACCATAAACATGAATATCGTAGAGGCTATGTTGATTTTGTTTCAACTACATGCGTGAACATGTGCCAAGTCAAGCCACTTGAATCATTCCAAGGAGGATACCATCATATCATACTACATCATAATCATCTTGAAATTCATGTTGGCATCCAAGACAAACCATTATAAGCTCCTAGCTAATTAAGCATGACATCAGAAACTATGATCTCTAAGTTCTCATTGCAAACATGTTTCTCTCATAACAATGCTGAATTAGGAACGATGAGCTAGTCACATTTACAAAAACAAAATAGGTCGACTTCATACCATCTTTTCCAGGCTCAGTCACTTCATAATATATCGTCATTATTACCTTTCACTTGCACGACAGAATGATGTGAATAATAATATAAGAGTGTTCGTGCATTGGACTAAGCTAGAATCTGCAAGCAAATTCAGAGGAGAAGACAAAGTAATATGGCTCTTTGACGGATAAACAATAATGCATATGAGATCCATTAATCATTTTAATCATGGTCTTCTACCTCGACCCAAAGAAAAAGAAAACTATTTACACGGGAAAGCTCCCAACAAGCAAAAGAAAAACGGGAAATCTTTTTGGGTTTCTTTTTAATTACCACTAAGCATGCTGGAAAGTAAACTTACAACTATTTTTTTTTGGTTTTCTCATTTTTAAACAAACACACGAGAAGAATGCAAGAAAAAGAAATAAACTAGCATGGATGATACAATGGAAGAGTGTGAACACCGACTATCAAAGTGAATGTGTGAGCATGAATATAAAGTCAGTCAGAGACACGTACTCCCCCAAGCTTAGGCTTTTGGCCTAAGTTGGTCTAGTTCCACGGCTGGTCCGGGCGATATCCAAAATCATAATGGGGGTTGTACTGGGACACGGCAGCTACCACCTGAATAGCTGCCTCACGGAGGCGAGCAGCCTTCACCTCCCTCTCATACTCCTCTGCCTCTCCTCTGGTTATGTAATATCTCTGTTTTCCCTGAAAGTCAAAGAAGGCAGGAGCAAGAAGGGTAATATGGAAAACACGATGTCGGTTAAATATTAACCGGTATAGGAGGGATTCATTATCCCTCTCAAGGAACTGATAACGTATCATAGCGGCGCGATCAAGGAAAGCTGTGTGCAGCGGGGGATCTCCTGTGCGGATGGGTATTCCAAGAGAATTTGCTATCCAAGTCGCATAGATCCCACCGAAGAAATCCCCTTCATTAGCATTATTATTTAGCATCCTAGCAATTATAGCTCCCATGTTGAAACTTCTATCACCTGTTACTGCGCTCTTAAGAATACTAAGGTCAGGTGCGCATAGGTGACTATGGCCATGCTTGCCTTTAATGCATCTACCTATGAAGAGGCAAAATAATGTAAGGTAGGAAAATGAATGCTCCCCATGGTAGCCTGCATAATATCTCTAGTTTCTCCAACAGTTATACTAGAAATAAAATCTCTAACCGAAGACTTAGGAGGGTCATTGGGACTACCCCAATCAGGTATCTTGCATAATTTATTAAAATTCTCTAAATCCATAGTATACGATTTGTCATGAAGATCAAACAGTATGGATGTGTCACGGCCAATTGAAAATTTGAATCTATGAACAAAAGAGGCAGTGAGTGTAGCATACTGTTGACATTTATTGGAGATGAATTCTTCGAGCTCGGCGTTGCGAACAAAGGTATCAAACTCGTCCTTGAAACCTGCATCAATCATGAATTCATCGGAAGGCCATTCACATGGTTGCACCGGTGCGTTCCTCGGCTGCTAAGGATCGGCCTCTCGAATCGCGAGACGGGGACCCCTTTTGCTTGAGGAACCACCATGATAGTTCTTCCTGGACATCTTCCTTTTTCTCAACGGGGGTGTGCATGTCCCCAATAACAAGTATATCATATTTCATCTTGACAGTAGGTATAGGGAATTCGAAGCTTCCAATAATAATTGATGAAGATTTTTCAATAGCATTAATGCAATGAACTCGATATTGTTTCTTCGGAAAGTGCACCGTGTGCTCATTACCATTAACATGGAAAGTGACATTGCCTTTGTTGCAATCAATAACAGCCCCTGTAGTGTTTAAAAAGGGTCTTCCAAGGATGACCGCCATGGCATCATCCTCGGGAATATCAAGAATAACAAAGTCCATTAAGATAGTAACATTCGCAACCACAACAGGCACATCCTCGCAAATGCCGATTGGTAAAGCAGTTGATTTGTCGGCCATTTGCAAAGAAATTTCAGTAGGCGTCAACTTATCCAATTCAAGTCTACGATATAAAGAGAGGGGCATAACACTAAAACCGGCTCCAATATCACATAAAGCAGTTCTAACATAATTTCCTTTAATGGAGCAAGGTATAGTGGGCACTCCGGGATCACCTAGTTTCTTAGGAGTCCCACCCTTAAAAGTGTAATTAGCAAGCATGGTGGAAATCTCAACATCAGGTATCTTTCTTTTATTAGTCACAATATCTTTCATGTACTTAGCATAAGGAGACATTTTAAGCATATCAGTCAAACGCATTTGCAAAAAGATAGGTCTCATCATTTAAGCAAAGCGCTCAAAATCCTCATCATCCTTTTTCTTCGATGGTTTGGGAGGAAAGGGCATGGGTTTCTGAACCCATGGTTCTCTTTCTTTACCATGCTTCCTAGCAATAAAATTATTCTTATCATATCTCTTGTTCTTAGATTATGGGTTATCAAGATCAACAGCAGGTTCAATCTCCACATCATTATCATTACTAGATTGAGCATCAACATGAACACCATTATCAATATTATCACTAGGCTCATGTTCATAACCAGATTGTGTTTTGGCATCAGAAATAGAAACATCATTGGATTCTCAGGTGTAACAGCAACATGTTTACTAGCATGCAAGTTCCTATCATCTTTCTTTTTCTTCCTATTACCAGGATGACTAGGTGCATCAGTATTAACTCCTTGAGAATCTTGTTCAATTCTCTTAGGATGGCCCTCAGGGTACAAAGGTTCCTGAGTCATTCTGCCACCTCTAGTAACAACTCTAACAGAATTATCATTCAATTCATTAAGCAAGTCATTTTGAGACTTAAGTACTTGTTCTACTTGAGTAGTGACCATATAAGCATGTTTACCAATAAGCTTAAGATCATTTACATTTCTATCCACACAAGCACTTATATGATTAATCATACGAGCATTTTGTTTCAGTTGTCTGCTAACATAATCATTAAAACTTTGTTGTTTGGCAACAAAGTTATCAAATTCATCTAAGCATAAGCTAGCATGTTTATCATAAGGAATATCACTCTCATTGAATCTACGAAGAGAATTTACCTCTACTACCTGTGTGGGGTTATCAAGACCATGTATTTCTTCAATAGGTGGTAGATTCTTAACATCTTCAGATTTAATACCTTTCTCTTGCATAGATTTCTTGGCTTCTTCCATATCTTCAAGATTGAGGAATAGAATACCTCTTTTCTTCGGAGTTGGCTTCGGAGGTGGTTCGGGAATAGTCCAAGCATTATCATTGCTCAAGATATTATTCAATAGAATTTCAGCTTGTTCCACAGTTCGTTCCCTGAAAACACAACTAGCACAACTATCTAGGTGGTCCATAGAAGCATTTGTTAGTCCATTATAAAATATATCAAGTATTTCATTTTTCTTAAATGGGTGATCACGCAAAGCATTAAGTAACTGGACAAGACTCCCCCAAGCTTGTGGGAGACTCTCTTCTTCAATTTGCACAAAGTTATATATATCCTGCAAGGTAACTTGTTTCTTATGGGCAGGAAAATATTTCTCAGAGAAGTAGTATATCATATCCTGGGGACTACGCGCACAACCAGGAGCAAGAGAAGTAAACCAAGTTTTAGCATCACCCTTTAGTGAGAAAGGAAACAGCTTAAGGATAGGGTGGTTATATCATTCAGTTTAGTAAGATGTGCTACAACAGTTTCAGATTCATAACCATGAAAAGGATCAGATTCAACCAAAGTGATTAACTCGGGATCGACAGAGAATTCATAATCCTTATCAGTAACAAAGATGGGTGAATTAGCAAACTTAGGATCATATTTCATTCTAACATTCAGAGATTTTTCTTTCCAATTGCGTAATAAATTCTCAAGATCATAGTTATCCTTACAAGCAAGAAAGTCTTCAGCTACCTCTCCCTCCATAACATAACCCTTAGGTATATTGGGCAATTCATATCTAGGAGAGCTAGGTCTAACAGGTGTCACAGCACGTTCAACTTCAATAATTTCATCAGTTTGAGAAGTATCATCAGATTTAGCAATAACTCTAGCAATTTGTGCATCAAGAAATTCACCCAGTGGCATGTCATTATCAAGCAAAGCATCATCATAAGCATCATGGATAGCATAAGTAGCATCATCAAGCACAGGCGACATATCAGAATTACTAGTAGGTGGTGGTGTCGCAAATTTACTCATAACAGAAGGTGAATCAACTGCAGAGCTAGATGGCAGTTCCTTACATGTCCTCGTAGTTGAGGGCAAGACTTTAGTTTTTGGATCTCTCGGATTCCTCATAGGGATCAACAGATATAAATCCCAAGCGACTTAGAGAATAGAGCTATGCTCCCCGGCAACGGCGCGAGAAAAAGGTCTTGATAACCCACAAGTATAGGGGATTGCACCAGTTTTCGAGGGTAGAGTATTCAACCCAAATGTATTGATTCGACACAAGGGGAGCCAAAGAATACTCTCGAGTATTAGCAGTTGAATTGTCAATTCAACCACACCTAAAAGACTTAGTATCTGCAGCAAAGTTTTAGTAGCAAAGTAGTATGATAGTAACGGTAGCGGCGGTAACAGTAGCAGTAGTACTTTGTATAGCAAGTGTGACAGCAGTAGCAGTAAAGTAACTTAGCAAGGACCAGTATAGGAAAAGCTCGTAGGCATTGGATCGGTGATGGATAATTATGTCGGATGGCATTCATCACGTAACAGTTATAACATAGGGTGATATGTAACTAGCTCCAGTTCGTCAATGTAATGTAGGCATGTATTCCGTATTTAGTCATACGTGCTTATGGAAAAGAACTTGCATGACATCTTTTGTCCTACCCTCCCGTGGCAGCGGGGTCCTAATGGAAACTAAGGGATATTAAGGTCTCCTTTTAATAGAGAACCGGAACAAAGCACTAGAACATAGTGAATACATGGGATCCTCATACTATGGTCATCTCCGGGAGTGGTTCCGGCTATTGTCACTCCGGGGTTGTCGGGTCATAACACATAGTAGGTGACTACAACTTGCAAGATAGGATCAAGAACACACATATATTGATGAAAACATAATAGGTTCAGATCTGAAATCATGGCACTCGGGCCCTAGTGACAAGCATTAAGCATAGCAAAGTAGTAGCAACATCAATCTTAGAACATAGTGGATACTAGGGATCAAACCGCATCAAAACTAACTCAATTACATGATAGATCTCATCCAACCCATCACCGTCCAGCAAGCCTACGATAAGATTACTCATGAACGATGGAGAGCATCATGGAATTGGCGATGGAGGATGGTTGATGATGACGACGGCGTCGATTTCCCCTCTCCGGAGCCCAGAACAGACTCCAGATCTGCCCTCCCGAGGAAGAACAGGCGGTGGCGGCGACTTCGTATCGTGAAACGCGATGAACTCTTCTCTCCTATTTTTTTTCTAGGCGAGAGAGGTTATATGGAGTTGGAGATGAAGTCGGGGGAGCCACGTGGGCCCCACGAGCCTGCTAGGCGTGCCCTAGGGGGCGCGTCTGCAGGGCTCGTGGCCCACTGGCAGTGTATCTTCAGTTGATTCTTTCTTTGATATTTTTTATATATTCCATAAAAATCCTCGTAAGTTTCCAGATCATTCTGAGAACTTTTATTTCTCCAAAAAAAGAACACCATGGCAATTCTACTGAAAACAGCGTCAGTCCGGGTTAGTTTCATTCAAATCATGCAAATTAGAGTCCAAGACAAGGGCAAAAGAGTTTGGAAAAGTAGATACGTTGGGGACATATCAGCCACCAAAGATGATCTCCCCCTCCGGCAGGGTGCCAGAACGGGCTCTCGATTGGTTTTCATGGCTACATAGGCTTGCGGTGCGGAACTTCTCAGCTAGTGTTATTTCTCAGGTTTCTCTATTTATAGGAATTTTTGGCGGTGGAATCACACCGAGATGGGCCACGACGTGCCCACTACGTACCAGGCCGCGTGAGGGGGGCAGGCACATTCTGGTGCCTAGTGAGCAGCATGTGTCTCCTATCTGGTGGTTCTTTGCTCCTCTAGATGTCTTCTGGGCAAAAAAAATCTCCAAAAAATTTCATGGCATTTGGACTCCGTTTGATATGGATTTTCTGCGAAGTAAAAAACACTAACTGGCACTAGGCACTATGTCAATAGGTTAGTCCCAAAAATGATATAAATTTGCTATAAAATGATTGTAAAACATCCAAGAATGATAATATAACAGCATGGAACAATCAAAAGTTGTAGATACGTTGGAGACGTATTAGGCCGCCATCGGGCGAACTCCGGTTGTTCCGCTAGCCGTCTCCCTCCATTCGTGTGGCCCAAGGTAGCTCTTTTCATCTTCTTCCTCTAGAATTGATTCTCTTTTTGAAAATTTCTGCTTGAAGATGGGATGTGAGAGCCTCTTCTCGCATAGGTTGTTCGTCGAGTTTGTTGGCAACTCCCCATGCCTAGGATAAAGCACACTAGGCTCAAGACCTCCACATGATCGTCTGCTCGAGCCCCTCGTCGTGATGGCTCCGATGACTCCCAAGACCGGGCTCGTCCTCATAAGTGCCTTGCCAAGCATCCCATTTGTGATGGTGTTCGTGTCAATGCCCCAAAGAATATGACATGGAGTATGAAGAACGGGTTGAATATGTCGGTGTTCGTGTCAATGCCCCCAAAGAATTGTACTAGGAGGGCCTCGTACATGCTTCCTCCACCTACGGATCAGCCTCAAGGTGATGCTCGCCGCATCTCTCTTGAACCCCCTCCCTCTCTTGGTCGCGAGATAAAGGATTTCACCCTAGATTCTAAGCCAGTTTATTTTAAGTTGTTTGCGACATTGACCAGTTTTTTGTTGAGCATGAGTCTATGGATTCTCATTTCTATACAAATGATCAGGTGGACATTTTCTCCACTGTCATTGTCCCCAAGGGTGTGTCTATTCATCACTACATTGACTTAGAGCATATTCATGCTCACCCGGCGAAATATTCGGGTGCCATTGCGCTCATTGAGTCTTCTGGTCTTGCTAGCCCGTTTGCATTTAAACATGATTTCAATCATTCTGTCATTCATCAGTTCTATGCCACTTTTTTCTTTGGTCCTAACAAGATCGTCACTTGGATGACTTCTGACACTTAGATCTCCTCCACTTATTCTCAGTTTGTCGTTGCTCTTGGTTTCCCTGACTCTTGTTTCAAAATCCACAAGGATGATCCTCATCGTGCACCCAAAGCTGTTGAGGCTTGTGGCTATCTTCTAAAATCCATTGATGAGCTTGACGATGATGAAGAGGGCAAGGATCTATATCAAGTTTCTATTTGGAGGTCCCTTTTCTTTATCATTCTTTAGTGTGTCATTCGCACCATCTGTTGGAAATATGCCCTAGAGGAAATAATAAAGTGGTTGTTATTATATTTCCTAGTTCATGATAATTGTCTATTATTCATGCTATAATTGTATTAACCGAAAACTGTAATACATGTGTGAATATATAAATCACAATGTGTCCCTGGTGAGCCTCTAGTTAGCGAGCTCGTTGATCAATAGTTGATCATCGTTTCCTGATCATGGACATTGGATGTCGTTGATAACAGGATCACATCATTGGGGAATGATGTGATGGACAAGACCCAATCCTAAGCATAGCTCTAGATCGTGTTGTTCGTCTGCTAAAGATTTTCTAATGTCTAGTATCTTTTCCTTAGACTATGAGATTGTGCAACTCCCGGATACCGTAGAAGTGCTTTGGGTGTATCAAACGTCACAACATAACTGGGTGATTATAAAGGTGCACTACAGGTATCTCTGAAAGTGTGTTGGGTTGCGTGAATCGAGACTGGGATTTGTCGCTCCGTATGACGGAGAGGTATCTCTGGGCCAGTCGGTAATGCATCATCATAATGAGCTCAATGTGACTAAGGAGTTAGCCATGAGATGATGTGTTACAGAACGAGTAAAGAGACTTTCCGGTAACAAGATTGAACAAGGTATGGGGATACCGACGATCGAATCTCGGGCAAGTATCATACCGATAGACAAATGGAATAGCATACGGGATTGATTGAATCCTCTACATCATGGTTCATCCGATGAGATCATCGTGGAACAGGAGGGAGCCAACATGGATATCCAGACTCCGTTGTTGGCTATTGACCGGAGAGGTGTCTTAGTCATGTGTGCATGGTTCCCGAACTCGTAGGGTCTACACACTTAAGGTTCGATGACACTAGAGTTGTAAAGGGAATAGTATGTGGTTACCGAAGGTTGTTCGGAGTTTTGGATGAGATCCCGGGCATCTCGAGGAGCTCTGGAATGGTCCATAGGTAAAGATTGATATATAGGAAGTCCTGTTTTGGTCACAGGAAAAGTTTTGGGCTCATCGGTAGTGTACCAGGAGTGCCGGGAGGGAGCCAGAGAACCCCCGGAGGGGTGTGACGACCAAAGGACTTCATGGGTTGTTAGAGGAGGTGGACCAGCCCTGATTGGGCTGGCCAGGGCCTTCCCTAAAGGCCCATGCGTCTAGGTATAAGGAGATAAGGCTAAAGGAGATTTAAAAGGAAGTGATCCACCTCCCTTGTGGGAGGTGGACTCCTCCCTTATCTCGGCCGAACATCTCCTCCTTGGAGGAGGGTCCAAGACAGCCTTCCCTCTCCCTCCTCCTATATATACTTCAGGTTTTGGGATTTTTAATACACAATTATCTCTCTCCCACGGCGCAGCCCTACCTCTCTCTTCTTCATCCTCCGCAGCGCTAGGTGAAGCTGTGCCGGAGAACCACAAAGCTCCACCGCCACCGCGCCATCGTGCTACCGGAGCTCTCCTCAACTTCTCCTCTCTCCTTTATAGATCAAGAAGGAGGAGACGTCATCGGACTGTACGTGTGTTGAAAGCGGAGGTACCATCATTCGGTGCATAGATCGGAATCGATCGCGATCTGAATCGCTACGAGTACGACTCCATCAACCGCGTTCTAGCAACGCTTCCGCTTAGCGATCTTGAAAGGTATTAATATGCTCTACTCCTTTGCTCGTTGCTGGTTTCTTCATAGATAGATCCTTGTATGGGGTAGGAAATGTTTTGAAATTACTACGATCCCCAACAATGGCATCCGAGCCAAGGTTCTATGCATAGATTCTATGCACGAGTAGAACACAAAAGTTATGGGCGCTGATTTTTTAATTTGCTTGTCGTAACTAGTCTTATCTTGATTCAGCAGCATTGTGGGATGAAGCGGCCCGGACCAACTTTACACGTACTCTTACGTGAGACTGGTTCCACCGACCGACATGCACTTTTTGCATAAGGTGGCTAGCGGGTGTCTGTCTCTCCCACTTTAGTCGGATCGGATTCGATGAAGAGGGTCCTTATGAAGGGTAAATAGCATTGGCATATCAACGTTGTGGCTATCACGTAGGTAAGAAGCGTTCTTGCTAGAAACCCAAATCAGCCATGTAAAACTTGCAACAACAATTAGAGGACGTCTAACTTGTTTTTGCAGGGTATGCTATGAGATGTGATATGGCCAAAAGGATGTGATGTTACATATGTGATGTATGAGATTGATCATGTTCTTGTAATAGGATTCACGACTAGCATGTCGATGAGTATGACAACCGACAGGAGCCATAGGACTTGTCTTAATTTATTGTATGAGATGCAATGCCATGTTGATTACTTTACTTTATCGCTAACGGTTAGCTATAGTAGTAGAAGTAATAGTTGGCGACACGACTTCGCGACGACACAATGATGGAGATCATGGTGTCATGCCGGTGACGATAATGATCATGGTGCCCTGAAGATGGTGATCAAAGGAGCAAGATGATATTGGCCATATCATGTCACTATATGATTGCATGTGATGTTTATCATGTTTTACATCTTATTGCTTAGAACGACGGTAGCAAAGATAAGATGATCCCTCATTAAAATTTCGAGATATGTATTCCCCTAAGTGTGCACCGTTGCGAAGGTTCGTTGTTTTGAAGCACCATGTGTTGATCGGGTGTGATAGATTCTAACATTCACATACAACGGCTGTAAGCCAGTTTACACATGGAGAACACTTGGGTTGACTCGACTAGCGTAGCATGTACAGACATGGTCTCAAATACGGGAGACTGAAAGGTCGAACATGAGTCGTATGGTTGATACGATCAGCATAGAGATGCTCACCATTGATGACTAATCCATCTCGCGTGATGATCGGACACGGGCTAGTCGACGTGGATCATGTGTCACTTGGATGACTAGAGGGATGTCGATCTAAGTGGGAGTTCATTAGTAATTTGATTAGATGAACTTAATTATCATGAACTTAGTCTAATAGTGTCTTTACAAATATTGTAGATCAAATGGACAACGCAAATGTCTCATTAAACTTCAACCCGTTCCTAGAGAAAACCAAGTTGAAAGACGATGGGAGCAACTATGCGGATTGGGCTCATAACTTAAAGCTCATCCTCAATGCTGCTAAGAAGGCATATGTCCTTACTGCACCGCTAGGTTATCCTCCCATTCCCGCAGCAGACCGGGACGTTAGGAACGCTTGGAAGTCGCGGACTGATGACTACTCTCTCGTTCAGTGCGGCATGCTTTACAGTTTAGAACCGGGGCTCCAAAGGTGTTTTGAGCATCACTGAGCATATGATATGTTCAAGGAGCTGAAACTTTTTTTTCAAGCTCATGCTCGGGTCGAGAGATATGAAGTCTCCGACAAGTTCTTTAGCTGTAAGATGGAGGAGAATAGTTCTGTCAGTGAGCACATACTCAGAATGTGTGGGTTGCACAACCGCTTGACTCAGATGGGAGTTGAACTTCCGGATGATGTGGTCATTGACAGAATCCTCCAGTCGCTTCCACGTAGCTATAAAGGCTTTTTGATGAATTACAACATGCAAGGGATGGAAAAGACTATTCCTGAGTTGTATTCAATGCTGAAATCTGCGGAGGTAGAAATCAAGAAAGAGCATCAAGTGTTGATGGTCAATAAGACCACCAGCTTCAAGAAGGGCAAGGGTAAGAAAAGCTTCAAGAAAGACAACAAAGCAGTTGTCGCGCCCGGTAAGCCAGTTGCTGGGAAGAAGTCAAAGAAAGGACCCAAGCCTGAGACTAAGTGCTATTACTGCAAGGGAACCGGTCACTGGAAGCGTAATTGCCCCAAGTACTTAGCAGACAAGAAGGCCGACAACGTCAAAGGTATATGGGATATACTAGTTATTGATGTGTACCTTACTAACACTCGTAGTAGCTCGTGGGTATTTCATACCGGTGTTTTTGCTCACATTTGCAACTCTAAGCAGGAACTGTGGAACAAGCGTAGGTTGGCTAAGGACGAGGTGATGATCCGCGTCGAGAATGGTTCCAAGGTCGATGTGATCGCCGTCGGCACGCTACCTCTACATCTACCTTCGGGATCAGTTATAAACCTTAATAATTGTTATTTAGTACCAGCTTTAAGCATGAACATTGTATTGGGATCTCGCTTGATGCAAGATGGCTGCTCATTTAAATCTAAGAATAATGGTTGTTCTATTTATATGAGTGGTATGTTTTATGGTCATGCCCCACTGGTAAATGGTTTATTCCTGATGAATCTCGATCGTGATGATACACATATTCATAGTGTGAGTACCAAAGGATGTAAGGTTGATAATGATAGTCCCACATGCTTGTGGCACTGGCACCTTGGTCATATAGACATAAAGCACATGAAGAAACTCCATACTAATGGACTTTTGTAGTCTCTTGATTTTGAATCATTTGACACGTGCGAGCCATGCCTCATGGGAAAGATGACCAAGACACCATTCTTCAGAATAATGGAGCGAGCAACCAACTTATTGGAAATAATACATACCGATGTATGCAGTCCAATGAGCGTTGAAGATCATGGAGGATATCGTTATGTTCTCACCCTCACTGATGATTTGAGTAGATATGGGTATGTCTACTTAATGAAGCACAAGTCTGAAACCTTTGAAAAGTTCAAGGAATTTCAGAATGAGGTGGAGAATCAACGTGACAAGAAAATAAAGTTTCTACGATTTGATCGTCGAGGATAATATTTGAGTCACGAGTTTGGCACGCACCTAAGGAAATGTGGAATTGTTTCACAACTCATGCCGCCACGCACACCGCAGCGTAACGGTGTGTCTGAACATCGTAATCGCACTCTATTGGATATGGTATAATCTATGATGTCTCTTACCGATTTACCGCTATAATTTCGGGGATGTGCATTGGAAACTGACGCATTCACTTTAAATAGGCCACCTCTAAATCCATTGAGACGACACCGTATGAATTATGGTTTGGCAAGAAACCTAAGCTGTCGTTTCTGAAAGTTTGGGGCTGCAATGCTTATGTGAAGAAACTTCAACCAGAGAAGCTCAAACCCAAAGCAGAAAAATGCGTCTTCATAGGATACCCTGAGGAAACTATTGGGTACACCTTCTATCTTAGATCCGAAGGCAAGATCTTTGTTGCTAGGAACGGATCCTTTCTAGAGAAGGAGTTTCTCTCGAAAGAAGTAAGTGGGAGGAAAATAGAACTTGATGAGGTAATTGTACCTCCCCTCGAACCTGAGAGTAGCGCAGCGCTAGAAAATGTTTCTGAAGCGCCCGCACCAGCAAGAAAAGAAGTTAATGATGGTGATCATGGCGCTTCGGATCAAGTTTCTATTGAACCTCGAAGGTCGACAAGGGCACGTTCCGCACCGGAATGGTACGACAACCCTGTCATGGAAATCATGTTGTTGGACAATAGTGAACCTTCAAACTATGAAGAAGCGATGGCGGGCCCGGATTCCAACAAATGGCTTGAGGCCATGAAATCGGAGATAGGATCCATGTATGAGAACAAAGTATGGACTTTGGTGGACTTGCCCGATGATTGGCAAGCCATAGAAAATAAATGGATATTCAAAAAGAAGACTAACGCGGATGGTAATGTGACCATCTATAAGGCTCGACTTGTCGCTAAGGGTTATCGACAAGTTCAAGGGATTGACTATGATGAGACCTTCTCACCCGTAGAGATGCTAAAGTCGGTCTGAATCATGTTAGCAATTGCCGCATTCTATGATTATGAAATCTAGCAAATGGACGTCAAAACAGCATTCCTGAATGGCCTTCTTAAGGAAGAATTGTATATGATACAGCCGGAAGGTTTTGTCGATCCTAGCAATGCTAACAAGGTATGCAAGCTCCAGCGCTCCATCTATGGGCTGGTGTAAGCATCTCGGAGTTGGAACATTTGCTTTGATGAGGTGATCAAAGAGTTTGGGTTTGTACAGACATATGGAAAAGCATGTATTTACAAGAAAGTGAGTGGGAGCTCTGTAGCATTTCTCATATTATATGTAGATGACATATAGTTGATGGAAAATGATATAGAACTATTGGAAAGCATGAAGGCCTATTTGAATAAGAGTTTTTCAATGAAGGACCTTGGAGAAGCTGCTTACATATTAGGCATCAAGATCTATAGAGATAGATCGAGACGCCTCATTGGTCTTTCACAAAGCACATACCTTGAGAAGATATTGAAGAAGCTCAATATGGAGAAGGCTAAGATGGGGTTCTTGCTTGTATTACAAGGTGTGAGGTTGAGTGTGACTCAACGACCGACCACGGCGGAAGATAGAGAAAAGATGAGTACCGTCCCCTATGCTTCAGCCATAGGCTCTATCATGTATGCCATGCTGTGTACCAGACCTGATGTGAACCTTGCCATAAGTTTGGTACGGAGGTCCAGAGTGATCCCGGAGTGGATCACTAGACAACGGTCAAGAACATCCTTAAGTACCTGAAAAGGACTAAAGATATGTTTCTTGTTTATGGCGGTGCCGAAGATCTCGTCGTAAAGGGTTACGTCGATGCTAGCTTCGATACAGATCCAGATGACTCCAAGTCACAAACCGGATACGTGTACATTTTGAATAATGGGGCAGTTAGCTGGTGCAGTTGCAAGCAAAGCGTCGTGGCGGCATCTACATGTGAAGTGGAGTACATAGCTGCTTCGGAAGTAGCACGTGAAGGAGTCTGGATGAAGGAGTTCATCATTGACCTAAGAGTGATTCCAAGTGCGTCGGGCCCGATGACTTTGTTATGTGACAACACTGGAGCTATTGCCTTTGCAAAGGAGCCCAGGGTTCACAAGAAGACCAAGCACATCAAGCGCGCCACTTCAACTCCATTCGTGGATACATCCAGGATTGAGATATAGATATTTGTAAAGTACACACGGATCTGAATGTCGCAGACCCGTTGACTAAACCTCTTCCACGAGCAAAACATGATCACCACCAGAATTCTATGGGTGTTTGATTCATCACAATGTAACTAGATTATTGACTCTAGTGCAAGTGGGAGACTGTTGGAAATATGCCCTAGAGGTAAAAATAAAGTGGTCGTTATTATATTTCCTAGTTCATGATAATTGTCTATTATTCATGCTATAATTGTATTAACCGGGAACTGTAATACATGTGTGAATATATAGATCACAATGTGTCCCCGGTGAGCCTCTAGTTGGCTATCTTGTTGATCAATAGATGATCATGGTTTCCTGATCATGGACATTGGATGTCGTTGATAACGAGATCACATCATTGGGGAATGATGTGATGGACAAGACCCAATCCTAAGCATAGCTCTGGATCGTGTTGTTCGTCTGCTAAAGCTTTTCCAATGTCAAGTATCATTTCCTTAGACCATGAGATTGTGCAACTCCCGGATACCGTAGGAGTGCTTTAGGTGTATCAAATGTCACAATGTAACTCGGTGATTATAAAAGTGCACTACGGGTATCTCCGAAAGTGTCTGTTGGGTTGCGAATCGAAACTTGGATTTGTCGCTCCGTATGACGGAGAGGTGTATCTACGCCCATCGGTAATGCATCATCATAATGAGCTCAATGTGACTAAGGAGTCAGCCCCGGGATGATGTGTTACGGAACGAGTAAAGAGACTTGCCTGTAACGAGATTGAACAAGGTAAAGGGATACCCACGATCGAATCTCGGGCAAGTATCATACCGGTAGACAAAGGGAATTGCATACAGGATTGATTGAATCCCCGACATCATGGTTCATCCGATGAGATCATCGTGGAACATGTGGGAGACAACATGGATATCCAGACCCTATTGTTGTCTATTGACCTGTGAGGTGTCTCGGTCATGTCTGCATGGTTCCCGAACCCGTAGGGTCTACACACTTAAGGTTCGATGACGCTAGAGTTGTAAAGGGAATAGTATGTGGTTACGAAGGTTGTTCGGAGTCCCAGATGAGATCCCGGACATCACGAGGAGCTCCGGAATGGTCTGGAGGTAAAGATTGATATATAGGAATTCCTGTTTTGGTCACCGGAAAAGTTTCGGGCTCATCGATAGTGTACCAGGAGTGCCGGGAGGGTGCCAGAGGACCCCCGGGAGGGGTGTGACGACCAAAGGACTTCATTGTTTGTTAGAGGAGGTGGAACACCCCTTATTGGGCTGGCCAAGGCCCTCCCTAAAGGCCCATGCGGCTAGGGATAAGGAGATAAGGCTACAGGAGATTTAAAAGGAAGAGATCCACCTGCCTTATCTCGGCCGAACCTCTCCTCCTTGGAGGAGGGGCCAAGGCAGCCTTCCCTCTCCCTACTCCTATATATACTTGAGGTTTTGGGATATTTGAGACACAATTATCTCTCTCCCACCGCGCAGCCCTATCTCTCTCTTCTTCCTCCTCCGCAACGCTTGGCGAAGCCCTGCCGGAGAACCACATAGCTCCACCGCCATCATGCGGGAGCACTCCCTCAACTTCTCCTCTCTCCTTGCTAGATCAAGAAGGAGGAGACGTCATCGGGCTATACGTGTTTTGAACATGGAGGTACCGTTGTGCGGTGCATAGATCGGAATCGACCGCGATCTGAATCGCTACGAGTACGACTCCATCAACCGCGTTCTAGCAACGCTTCCGCTTAGCAATCTTCAAAGGTATGAAGATGCTCTACCCCTTTGCTCATTGTTGGTTTCTCCATAGATAGATCCTTGTATGGCGTAGGAATTTTTTTGAAATTACTAGGATCCCCAACACCATCTATCCCAAAATGGGTGACAAGGGGACTTTTAACGGGTGATGTATTGCTCTTATGTCTCACCTTAATTTGCATCCAAAAGGGAAGATTAATTTTCCGCAATTTATATGGCATGATATTCATCTCGCTAGTTTTCAATACAAGCGAGCTTTTCCTCATGCTCCTTTTATTCAGGCTCTCATCAAGCATGTGGCCCCTTTCCCCATTGCTCACATTCATGTGTATCAGCAGTGGGTCATTCCACCTCAGATGGAGGATGATTGGGCTCCCAAGAAATGCTCTTATGTCCCCATCTAAGGGGCTGCTGCCGGTCTCATTATACTCCCTCTGGCTCAGCCCCCTTCGGTCGCATTGCTCGTTGTTGGGGAACGTAGTAATAATTCAAAAAGAAATCCTACGTGAGACTAAGACCAATCTAGGAGATGCTAGCAACGATTGAGAGGGAGTGCATCTTCATACCCTTAAAGATCGCTAAGCGGAAGCGTTACAAAGAACGCGGTTGATGGAGTCATACTCGCGGCGATTCAAATGGCGGAAGATCCGATCCAAGCGCCAAATGAACGGCGCATCCGCGTTCAACACACGTACAGCACGGGGACGTCTCCTCCTTCTTGATCCAGCAAGGGTGGAGGAGAAGTTGAGGGAGAGCTCCGGTAGCCTGACGACGTGGTGGCGGTGAAGCTCGTGGTTCTCCGGCAGGGCTTCGCTAAGCACTACGGAGAAGGAGGAGGTGTAGGAGGGGGAGGGCTGCGCCAGGGTCTAGGGTTAGGCTCCCATGCGCCTCCCCACTATATATAGGGGTGGAGGGGGCTGGTTTATTTCCCTCCAAGTCCATTGGGGCGTTGGCAAAGGTGGGAAGAAAGAAATCCCATCATTCCCCTTCCCCACCGATTGTTATCCCCTATTTTAGGGATGGGATATGATCTTATTCCTTCTAAGGGGGGATCTTGGTGCGCCTTTACCAGGGGTGTGGGACCTTGCCCCCACTACACACGTTCATGTGGGTCCCCCCATGCAGGTGGGCCCCACTCCGGAACCTTTTAGAACCTTCCCGGTACAATACCGAAAAATCCCAAACATTTTTCGGTGGCGAAAATAGGACTTCCCATATACAAATATTTACCTCTGGACCATTCCGAAACTCCTCGTGATGTCCGAGATTTCATCCGAAACTCCGAGCAACTTTTGGTAACCACATACAATCCCATTACAACTCTAGCATCACCGAACCATAAGTGTGTAGACCCTACGGGTTCGGGAACCATGCAGACATGACCGAGACACCTCTCCGGCCAATAACAAATAGCGGGATCTGGATACCCATATTGGCTCCCACATGTTCCACAATGATCTCATCGGATGAACCACGATGGCGGGGATTCAATTAATCTCGTATACAATTCCCTTTGTCCATCGATATATTACTTGCCCGAGATACGATCATCGGTATCCCTATACCTTGTTCAATCTCGTTACCGGCAAGTCTCTTTACTCATTTCGTACACATGATCCTGTGACTAACTCCTTAGTCACATTGAGCTCATTATGATGATGTATTATCGAGTGGGCCCAGAGATACGTTTCCGTTACATGGAGTGACAAATCCCAGTCTCGATTTGTACCAACCCAACAGACACTTTTGAAGATACCTGTAGTGCACCTTTATAGTCACGTAGTTACGTTGTGACGTTTGATACACCCAAAGCATTACTACGGTATCTGGGAGTTGTACAATCTCATGGTCTAAGGAAATGATACTTGACATTAGAAAAGCTCTAGCAGATGACCTACGCGATCTTGTGCTATATTTAGGATTGGGTATTGTCCATCAAATCATTTTCCTAATGATGCAATCCCGTTATCAAGAACATCCAATGTCCATGGTCAGGAAACCATGACCATCTATTGATCAACGAGCCACTCAACTAGAGGCTCACTGGGGACATGGTGTGGTCTATGTATTCACACATGTATTACGGTTTCCGGTTAATACAATTATAGCATGAACAATAGACAATTATCATTAACAAGGAAATATAATAATAATCATTTTATTATTGCCTCTAGGGAACATTTCCAACAGTCTCCCACTTGCACTAGAGTCAATAATCTAGTTCACATCACTATGTGATTGTAATGAACCTAACACACATATAGTTCTGGGGCTTGATCATGTCTTGCTTGTGAGAGAGTTCTAAGTCAACGGGTCTGAACCTTTCAGATCTGTGTCTGCTTTACAAATCTGTATTTCATCCTATAGATGCTACTACCACGCGCTATTTGGAACTATTCCAAATGACTGCTCCACTATACGAAGCCGGTTTACTACTCAGAGTCATCCGGATTAGTGTCAAAACTTGCATCGACGTAACCCTTTACGACGAACTGTTTTATCACCTCCATAATCGAGAAAAATTCCTTAGTCCACTAGTTACTAACGATAACTTTTGACCATTTTCTAGTAATCTATTCCTGGATCACTTTTGTACCCCTTGACAGATTCACGGCAAGGCACATATCAGGTGCGGTACACAACATAGCATACTATAGAGCCTACAACTAATGCATAGGGGACGACTTTCGTCCTTTCTCTTTCTTCTGTCGTGGTCGGGGTTTTGAGTCTTACTCAAAATTACACCTTACAAAGTAGTCAAGAACTCCTTCTTTAACTGGTCTATTGTGAACTCCTTCAAAAATCTTGTCAAGGTATGTATTCATTGAAAGTTTTATCAAGCGTCTTGATCTATCCCCATAGATCTTGGTGCTCAATGTTCAAGTAGCTCAATCCAGGTTTTCCTTTGAAAAACACTTTTCAAACAACCCTATATGCTTTCCAAAAATTCTACATCATTTTCGATCAACTCATAAGAAATTATATAGTGCTCCCACTTACTTCTTTGGAAATACAAGTTTCTCATAAACTTTGTATAAAACCAAAATCTTTGATCACCTCATCAAAGCGCATATTCTAGCTCCGAGATGCTTGCTCCAGTCCATAGAAGAATCGCTGGAGCTTTGCATGCTTGTTAGCATCTTTTAGAATCGACAAAAACCTTCTGTTTGTATCACATACAACCTTTCCTCAAGGAATCCGTCGAGGAAACAATATTTTGACATCCTATTTGTAAGATTTCATAAATGATGCAGCAACTGCTAACATAATTCCAACACACTTTCAACATTGCTACGAGTGAGAAAGTCTCATCATAGTCAACTCTTTGAACTTGTCGGAAACATCTTTGCGACAAGTCAAGCTTTCTTAATGGCGACTTTTCACCATCATCGTATGTCTTCCTTTTAAAGATCCATCTTTACTTAACAGTCTTACGACCATCAAGTAGTTCTTACAAAGTCTACACTCTGTTTTCATACATGGATCCTCTCTCGGATTTCATGGCCTCCAGCCATTTGTCAGAATCCGGGCCCACCATCGCTTCTCCTTAGTTCGTATGTTCATTGTTGTCCAACAACATGATCTCCAAGACAGGGCTACCGTACCACTCTGGAGGAGTACGTGACCTTGTCGTCCTACTAGATTTGTAGTAACTTGATCCGAAGCTTCATGATCATTATCATCAACTTCCACTTCAATTAGTGTAGGAGCCACACGAACAACTTCCTACGCCCTGCTACCAACTGGTTGAACTGACGGTTCAATAACCTCATCAAGTTTCCACCATCCTCCCACTCAATTCTTTCGAGAAAAACTTTTCCTCGAGAAAGGACCCATTTCTAAAAACAAACACTTTGCTTCCGGATCTGAGATAGGAGGTATACCCAACTGTTTTGGGTGTCCTATGAAGATGCATTTATCCGCTTTTGGTTCGAGCTCATCATGCTGAAACTTTTTCACATAAGCATCGCAACCCCAAACTTTTTAAGAAACGATAGCTTAGGTTTCTCCAAACCATAGTTCATCCGGTGTCATCTGAACGAAATTACGTGGTGCCCTAATTAAAGTGAATTTGGTTGTATCTAATGCCTAACCCAAAAATGATAGTGGTAATTTGATAAGAGACATCATAGTAAGCACCACATCCAATAGGGCGCGGCTATGACGTTCGGACACACCATCACACTATGGTGTTCCAGGTGGCATTAGTTGCGAAACAATTTCCACAATGTCTTAATTGTGTATCAAACTCGTAACTCAGATATTCATCTCTATGATCATATTGTAGACATTTTATCCTCTTGTCACGATGATCTTCAACTTCACTCTGAAATTACTTGAACCTTTAAATAATTCAGACTTGAGTTTCATCAAGTAAATATACTAGTATCTACTCAAATCATCTATGAATTAAGAACATAATGATATCCACTGCGTGCCTCAGCACTCATTGGATTGCACACATCATAATGTATTACTTCCAACAAGTTACCTTTTTGTTCCATCTCACTAGAAAATTAGGCCTTCAATCATCTTGTCCATGTGGTATGATTTGCATGCCTCAAGTGATTCAAAATCAAGTGAGTCCAAATGATCCATCTGCATGGAGTTTCTTCATGTGTTTGTACGAATAGACATGGTTCGCATGTCTCAAACTTTTCAAAAATGAGTGAGTCCAAAGATCCATCGGCATGGAACTTCTTCATGCGTTTTATACCAATATGACTCAAGTGGCAGTGCCACAAGTAAATGGTACTATCATTACTACTTTATATCTTTTGGCATCAATATTATGAACATGTGTATCACTACGATCGAGATTCAATAAACCATTCATTTTAGGCACAAGAGCATTGAAGGTATTATTCAAGTAAACAGAATAACCATTATTCTCGCTAAATGAATAACCGTATTGCAAGAAACATAATCCAATCAAGTTCATGCTCAACGCAAAACACCAAACAACATTTAGGTTCAACACTAATCTCGAAAGTAGAGGGAGCGTGCGATGGTGATCACATCAACCTTGGAAACACTTCCAACACATATCGTCACCTCGCCTTTAGCCAGTCTCTGTTTATTCTATAGCTTTTATTTCGAGTTACTAACACTTAGCAACCAAACCGGTATCTAATACCCTGGTGCTACTAGGAGTACTAGTAAAGTACACATCAATATCATGTATATCCAATATACATTTTGTCAACTTTGCCAGCCTTCTCATCTACGAAGTATCTACGGTAGTTCCTCTTTAGTGACTGTTCCCCTCATTATAGAAGCACTTAGTCTCGGGTTTGGGTTCAACCTTGGGTCTCTTCACTAGAGCATCAACTGGTTTTCCGTTTTATGAGGTATCCCTTCATGCCCTTGCCCTTCTTGAAACTAGTGGTTTTACTAACCATCAACAAATTAATGCTCCTTTTGATTTCTACTTTCGCGGTGTCAAACATCGCGAATAGCTCAAGGATCATCATATCTATCCCTGATATGGTGTAGTTCATCACGAAGCTCTAGTAGCTTGGTGGCGGTGACTTTGGAGAACAATCACTATCTCATCTGGAATATTGACTCCCACTCGATTCAAGCGATTGTAGCACTTAGACAATCTAAGCACATGCTCAACGATTGAGATTTTCTCCCTTACTTCGCAGGCCAAGAATTTTGTCGGGGGTCTCATACCTCTTAACGTGGGCACGAGCCTAAAATCACAATTTCGGCTCTTGGAACATCTTTGGCGCCTCAATTCTAAGACGTTCAAAACGTCTTTGGTGCCTCAATTCTAAGACGTTAAGCATTATGTACTGAACTATCACGTAGTCATTAAAAATGTGTATGTCAGATGTTTACAACATCCACAGACTATGTTCGGGGTTCAGCACACCAAGCGGTGCATTAAGGACATAAGCCTTATGTGCAGCAATGAGGACAATCCTCAGTTTACGGACCCAGTCCGCATAATTGCTAATATCATCTTTCAACTAAGTTTTTCTCTAGGAACATATAAAAAACAGTAGAGCTACAGTGCAAGCTAAAACATAATTTGCAAAGACTTTTGGACTATGTTCATGATAATGAGTTCAATTAATCATATTACTTAAGAACTCCCACTCAAATTGACATCCCTCAAGTCATTCGAGTGATGCATGATCCATATCGACTAGGCCGTGTCCGGTCATCACGTGAGTCGGACTAGTCATCAATGGTGAACATCTCCATGTTGATCACATCTACTATACGACTCATGTTCGACCTTTCGGTCTCTCATGTTTCGAGGCCATGTGTCTACATGCTAGGCTCGTCAAGTCAACCTAAGTGTTTCGCGTGTGTAAATCTGGCTTACATCCGTTGTATGCGAACGTTAGAATCTATCACACCCGATCATCACGTGGTGCTTCGAAACAACGATCCTTCGCAACGGTGCACACTTAGGGGGAACACATTTCTTGAAATTTTAGTGATGGATCATCTTATTTACTACCGTCGTTCTAAGCAAATAAGACGTAAAAACATTATAAACATCACATGCAAATCATAAAGTGACATGATATGGCCAATATCAACTTGCTCCTTTGATCTCCATCTTCGGGGCACGGCATGATCACCATTGTCACCGGAACGACACCATGATCTCCATCATCATGATCTCCATCATCTTGTCTTCATGAAGTTGTCTCGCCAAGTGTTACTTCTACTACTATGGCTACCGGTTAGCAATAAAGTAAAGTAATCATATGGCGTTTTTTATTGACACGCAAGTCATACAATAAATTAAGATAACTCCTATGGCTCGTGCCGGTTCTCATACTCATTGACATGCAAGTCGTGTTTCCTATTACAAGAACATGATCAATCTCATACATCACATACATTTCATCACATACTTTTGTTAGGTAACATAGCATAAATTCAAAATTTTCCTACGCCATATTTAGATCTTCCTATGGAGAGACGAGCAACGAGAGAGGGGAGAGTGCATCTTCATACCTTTGAAGATCGCTAAGCGGAAGCATTGCTAGAACACGGTTGATAGAGTCGTACTCGCGGCGATTCAGATCGCGGTGTGATTCCGATCTAGTGCCTAATCACGGCACCTCCGCGTTCAATACACGTGCAGCCCGGTGACGTCTCCTGCAACTTGATCCAGCAAGCAGGAGGGAAAGGTTGGGGAAGATCTCCGGCAGCACGACGGCATGGTGTCGATGGAGAGACGAGGTCTCCCGGCACGGCTTCGCCAAGCACCATGGGAGAGGAGGAAGAAGAGAGACAGGGTTGCGCCGAGAGAGATGGAAAACCGTATCTCCAAAGGCCAAAAACCCCACTATATATAGGGGGAAGGGAGGGGTGGCGCCCCCTTTAGGGTTTACCCCTTGAGGGGGGGCAGCAGCCTTAGATGGGAGAGGGTGGGCGGCGGCCAGGGAGGAAAGGGGGGTGGCGCACCTCTAGGTGGGCCTTAGGCCCACCAGCGGCTAGGGTTTCCCCTCCCTCCCTCTCTGGTGCGCCTGGGCTGAGTGTGTGGGGGGCGCACCAGCCCACCTAGGGCCTGGTTCCCTCCCGCACTTGGCCCATGTAGCCTCCCGGGGCTTGTGGCCACTCCCGGTGGGCCTCCGGAACCCTTCCGGTGGTTCCGGCACTTTGCTGGTGGTGCCCGAAACATTTCCGACATCCAAACCCATCCATCCTATATATCAAACTTTACCTCCGGACCATTTCGGAGCTCCTGGCGACATCCGAGATCTCATATGGGACTCCGAACAACCTTCGGTAACCTCGTATAACAATTCCCTATAACCCTAGCATCATCGAACCTTAAGTGTGTAGACCCTATGTGTCGTGGTTTTGTCACGACAGATGTCCTCGTGAAAGGACTTAGTATGGGAACCATCGCACTTTGGTGGCGACTCAAAGGGGTTGAATAGGAGAAACGCGGCGGGTTACCCAGGTTCGGCCCCTCGCGTGGAGGTAATAGCCTACGTCCTGCTTGGCGTGTATTGATGTGGATTCGATTACAAGAAAGGCGTAACTCGCCTAACCTAGCACTCGATGATTTCTAACCTATCTATCCCCCTTCAGACTCGCCTTTATATATAGGTCGAGGCCTTAGGGTTTTACAAGAGTCCCTTCCTCCTTACAAATCGTGACCACCGCGGTCTCTAAGTCGCCGTCTTGCAAAACCCAAAGACCTTCCATAAACCATAACCATCCCGCGGCCTTGAACCGCCCAGGCTGAGGCCCAACTAGCCCCAAAGGATATATCGCCTTACAAGTAACCCGGCCCATATTGGGCGGGTCACTTAATAAGAAATATCCCCAACATTAGGCCCCAAATTGACTTGAATCTTCATGCCAATGCTTCTTCTTTAGTTGAAGGTGATTCACTCCTTCGTGTTCCTCCATACGCCAGAAATTTTAACTCGCCAACCGGTACCGGAAAAATCTTTGAGTCGCCAATGCATTTCCCGTCAACACCTTTCTTAGCCCTCGATTTTCGGGAAATTTAACACAATCCCAACGGATCTTTTAGTGCATCATTATCCCAAAATTTTCGGACGTCATCATGGCGAATCTTTTATTCCCAAACGGTTCCCGCTCACGCCGCCTCAATCCCAGCACCCGTCCTGATAAATAGGCGGAAGGGACAGGGCTGGCGCTGGCCACCTACCAGTCTCGTCAGTCCCCCCCCATTATCGCAGCAAAAAAAAACCGCACCGCTTCCCGAGGGTTCCGCCGACGGCCGCAACTTCCGCCCCCGTTCGAGGAGCTCCAGTGCCGCCCGCAAGCCGTCACCGTCGTCAAGCTTCGCACCTCGGTCGATCCGTCCGCCGTTATTGTCCACCGCACCATCACCGACAACCTCGCCGCTTGCCCCGAGCTCCGCCGCCGCCGAAGGCCTCTTCGTTCGTCGGGACCCCCGCGCTTCCCCGGCGATCTCCATCACCGCCGGTCTTCTTCGACCAAGAGCATCAGGTTAGGTCCTCGTTCCCCCTCTTAGGAGTAGGTTTATTCTTTGCTCGTATCTTCGCCATTGCCGTAGCTTTGAAGCTTTCCGCTTGTAGTCATTTATCTCCCTCGAATCGACGAGTCCGAGCGCCGCTAGGGTAGCCAGTGCTTCGAATAATTTTAACCATTCGCTGTTCTTGCGATTTTCTGAATATAATACCTTCTCCAAACGAGGGGCATTGCCTGACAATATATTGTTCATGCTCAACCATATTCGTAGGTCTTATATCTGTTCGGCGGATCCATTCCTCATTCACTGTTTGTAAAAAACTGTTTGTAACCTTCATCCCCCCCTTAGTGCTTCGGAACGAATAGACCTTACCATCCACAGCAATATTGCCTTTGGAAATAGCCCTGCTTCGATAAGTCGCCACATCAACCCAACCCGGCCTCTTAGTCTGGCGAGTTAATATGAACTGATCCCGATTCACACAGTAGATGTTCGAGACATGTAATACCATACTTCTACCTACTTGTAGCATGGGCGCCGTTTTCAACAGCGATTGGCTTCCTACCAAAGTTGATGATGCTGTTCTAGCTAATTACGTGAAAGCCGGCTGTTTGGATCCTCAAGATGTCATTGGATGGCGCACCGGGTTGGGAGAAGATCTCCCCAACCCCAAAGAAGGGGAAATAGTAGTCTTTGTGGAACACTTGGAACGGGGTTTTAAGCCGCCCGGATCCAAATTTCTTAGGGACGCTTTGACCTTCATGAATGTCCGACTCCAGGATTTGGGACCCAATTCCATAAGCAACTTGAGTCAGTTCCAAGTCCTTTGCGAAGCTTATCTGCGGATCGAGCCTTCCGTTCCTCTATTCTGGCACTTTTTCCATCTGAATCGCCAGACGGAATTCCACAACGGCCCCAGTTTGGAACTCGGCGGTGTCAACGTCCAGCGCCGTAGGGACAGTCTGTTTCCTTCACTCACCATGCCTAGCCATCCCAAGGGCTGGGGTGAATCTTGGTTTTATTGTAAAGAAACGTCCCCTACTAGTGAGAACAAACTTCTGGGCTACAGGCCAACCCGCCTTCCGGTTAACTTCAAGCTCCCCGACAAGCTCACCGAGGAAGAAGAGTCGGAGTTCATCCCAATTTTGTCTGAACTGAGATCCTTGACGAACAATGGTCTTACCGGGGTTGACCTGATCCGCTGCTGGGTCGAATGGCGGATTCTTCCTCTGAGCCGCCGAGATGGTCTAATGTGTGAATTTGACGGTACTCTGGATCATCCCCAATGCTACTTTCACACCGCATTAACGGAGAAAGACATCGTCGCCATCATCAAAAAACTGACCGGCGAGCCCGCAGGAAAGTGCGGCCAAATCGGCCTTAAGCCCTTCTGCAAGATCAACCCGGCGCCCAAGGTAACCAAAGCTGACCCGCCCTTGATTTTTACTCCCTCTATTTTATTGTCATTATAACTTCATACCATATATCTTTCCAGAAAGGCGACAAGTTCTGGTCTAGGAGACCTAAAAAGCAAGCCATGAAGACTGCTAAGCCGCCCTCCAAGAAAAACAAGGGCAAAGGTAAATCTGCTGCGGCCGAGCCATCTGAAGTCGACGAATCTCAAGCCGACGACGCACTTTCAGAGGTACAAATCCGTCCCCTTTTCACTCGCCACCTATTACTTTTGACCTCTTATTCATATCTCCCATTCTTCTTGTAACAGAATGAAGATAACAAAAGCCAAGAGGACTCCGTTGAGGTAAATTCTGTTTCCTCCGATTCATCTCCTTCCCCGCCTAAGCCGGCCCGGCGAATATGTGGGAAAGTCCCCTTCTCACATCCAGATGCCCATTTGGACCCAAATTTCTTATTGAAGAGAACACAGCACGCCTCAAACCGGAATACACGAAGTCACTCCGGCGATCTAATATCTGGCTTGCCAGCAACAAACAAAAGAAAACCAAGCGAGGTACCTTTTTTATATAAGAACAACCATTGTTCGTGCTGCTTTGGATTACATCTGCAACCCGCCTGCATTATTAATGTATAATTCCTGCAGAATTCTCCCCCCTCTTCCGGCGACTCAGCAATGTCAACACTTCCACCAATGATTCGAGTTCCGGGGTAAGTCTTTTGCCTTGGCTTTTTGAGAGTCATGATCTTTTTCAATTTCTTAACACGCTTATCTCCTTTGGTTAGGGCACAAGCCAAAAAAAGGAAAACCAGTGGATCAATCCCTGACGCAACTTCCGAACTTCCAAGGAAATCAACTCCGACTCAAGAGGATCCGGGTCAAGCTGAGCCGGCCATGCAAGTGGATCTTCCTGAGTCGCCGAAAGAAACAGCGGACGCCCCTGAATCGCCAAACATATTGGCAACAACGGATGACCCAGACGCTGTAGTCATTACTGGTTCTGGTTTTTCCAAGCCGGCGGCGACAGTTCTGTCCAAACACGTAGCATCCTCCTCTCAAGCAATCCCCGAGTCTGGGCTCTCCAAGGCGAAGCTTTCCGACTATGCAAATCTGGAGTTTAAAGAACTCTGTTCTGGCTTCGCAAGTCGCCTGGAAGCGAGCTATGAGATGGAGAAAAATCTGCTGAAGATGTTAAACGACAAACATGAGGTAAACTTTATACTCTATATTATTCCCAGTAACCCCCAAGGGCCGGGTCATTAGTAAAAGATGAGCCGGGTCTTAAAAAAAAAACTTCGCGACCAGTAACCCCCAAGGGCCGGGTCATCAGTAAAATGATGAGCCGGGTCTCGATTTCTGTATAATTTTCCTTGAGAAATTATACATTAACCCCAAGTGTCAGGGGTATTGTCTGGCAATAATTCTGAGACTTGTCTTTGTTTTAAACTTTTTAAATAGGAAAACCTTGCCCAGACCGAACTAGCGCTGGGCGACTTAAGGAAAAACTTGGCTGATCAACAAGATGCCCGAACTCAGTCGGAAGATAAATATAAATTGGCTCTGGTTGAACTAGAAAAGCTCAAAGCCGAGTTAGAAAAAACTCAAGCTGACCAAAACGCGGCTTTGAAGAGAGCAGAAAAAGCTGAAGCAAAGCTGGCGACTGTCCAATAGGAGTTGTCCGGCTTAAAACGTCATATCTCTAACATGACGCAAGCCATCTTCGGTAAGCCTTACCTAGATCTCCAACCTTATCCCCTCCTTTGGGCCAAACTTCTGACGTTAAGTTACCGGTTTATCAAATTCCAGGTCCAAGAGTCGCCAACCTGCAAGAAGACTGTGTGTTAATGCTGAAGGCGATCTATACGCTGACAGAGCAACTGTACACAGGCAGTGTGTTGACCGTCAAAGCTGTAATGGGCGCAAAAGAGTCGATTACTTCCATCAAGAAAGTACTTGGATGTCTGTCCACACTTCCTCCCCAGATTGGCGAGTTAACTCGGTCAGCCGCCCGGAAAGGCGTCCTGACGGCCCTGAGTCGCTGCTTAGCGTATGCTCCGGAGATTAATTTGGAAGAAGTAGCCGCCGGCTTCCCTCAGCTCAAAGACGATGGCTCGGAATTCGTGGAAGAGGATTACCAGAAAGTTGTCAAGGATTCTCGGTTGGCTGCAACTCAACTCGCCGCCAGTCTTGATTTAACAAAGTATCAGGCGGCTTATGACGGTAAGAATAAGAAAATCAGCCCGCCAACCTTCGTGGTGACCAACCTAATTCCTCGGCGACCCAAGAATCCCTTCGACTGGGAAGCAGACCTGGCATCAATCTTGACCGATGAAGACGATTTTGCTTCTTTGTCCAGATGCAATTGGGTCTTGGGCGATTTACAAATCGAAGCTGGTCAGAGCTCACGTCAGGACTTAGCGGAGTAGACTCTTCTTTGAATTTGGCCCGCGAGCCATGTAATAGTCAGTACTATCTTTTGATGACATCTTCTGCAAGAAAAATCCTTATACCGCCTTTGAGGCGGTTTGAAATATTTGGTCCGCCCTTATAAGAATCTTCTGCAATGCTTAATCCGCCAAGGATGAAACCTCGAACACATTATCTGTGAAAACAAAAGAACTACAAATAGTTTCAGCAAACATGCAGAAAGGATAAAAATCTCCAAGATTAAACCATAACACGAGTAATTTTGTCGGCTCATACGGTCGCGACCAGGGGAGGCGAGTCAGAAAGCTCGTGCACCCACCCTAAATGCAAGTTTCGTCGGCTCATACGGTCGCGACAGGGGGAGGCGAGTCAGAAAGCTCGTGCACCCACCCTAAATGCAGGTTTCGTCGGCTCATATGGTCGCGACAGGGGGAGGCGAGTCAGAAAGCTCGTGCACCCACCCTAAATGCAGGTTTCGTCGGCTCATACGGTCGCGACAGGGGGAGGCGAGTCAGAAAGCTCGTGCACCCACCCTAAATGCAGGTTTCGTCGGCTCATACGGTCGCGACAGGGGGAGGCGAGTCAGAAAGCTCGTGCACCCACCCTAAATGCAGGTTTCGTCGGCTCATACGGTCACGACAGGGGGAGGCGAGTCAGAAAGCTCGTGCACTCACCCTAAATGCAGGTTTCGTCGGCTCATACGGTCGCGACAGGGGGAGGCGAGTCAGAAAGCTCGTGCACCCACCCTAAATGCAGGTTTCGTCGGCTCATACAGTCGCGACAGGGGGAGGCGAGTCAGAAAGCTCGTGCACCCACCCTAAATGCAGGTTTCGTCGGCTCATACGGTCGCGACAGGGGGAGGCGAGTCAGAAAGCTCGTGCACCCACCCTAAATGCAGGTTTCGTCGGCTCAGACGGTCGCGACAGGGGGAGGCGAGTCAGAAAGCTCGTGCACCCACCCTAAATGCATGTTCTGTCGGCTCATAAGGTCGCAACAGGATGACACAAATTGCTCTTTTTAAGGAAGAAGCCCCCAAGTCGGGGAAAATTTTATTACTTCATAATGAAACTGAAAAACTTACAAAGCATGGAGTTTTTAAGAACTCAAGTGTAGTAAGGCCGCAAATGGGCAATATTCCAAGGGCGAGTTGACTCAGCCTCTGTAGTCGGTCGATCAGGCCGAAGATCCATCAAGTAGTAAGAGCCATTGCGGAGGTTCTTGCTGACGACGAAAGGCCCTTCCCAAGGGGGCGAGAGCTTGTGCATGCCTGCCCGATCTTGTATCAGACGAAGTACCAAGTCGCCCTCCTGGAAAGCCCGACTCTTAACCCGGCGACTATGATAACGCCGCAAATCTTGCTGATAGATGGCCGAGCCGCCGCTAAGTCACGCGCCTCTTCCAAGGTATCCAAGGAGTCCTGACGCGCCAACTCGTTATCTTGCTCCACATATGCGGCGACTCTAAGAGAATCATGTCTTATGTCGGTAGGAAGGACAGCTTCTGCTCCATAGACCAAAAAGAAAGGGGTGAACCCCGTGGACCGATTCGGGGTGGTCCGGATGCTCCATAATACCAAAGGTAGTTCTTCAACCCAACACCCTGGGGTCCTTTCCAGGGAAACCATGAGGCGAGGTTTAATCCCTCGTAGGACTTCCTGATTCGCCCGCTCTGCTTGCCCGTTTGACTGCGGGTGAGCAACTGCAGAAATATCAAGCCGGATATGTTCACGGCGACAGAAATCCAGCATCGCTCCTTGGGACAAGTTAGTACCATTGTCCCTGATAATACTGTGTGGATATCCAAAACAGAAAATCAGCTTTTTCAGAAATTTGACCGTAGTCTCCGCATCGCAAGCTCCAACAGGTTCCGCCTCAACCCATTTAGTGAACTTATCAACCGCCACCAATAAGTGAGTTTTCTTGTTAGAGGACATCTTAAAGGGACCGACCATGTCCAGCCCCCAGACCGCGAAAGGCCAAGTAATGGGAATCATCCTCAATTCTTGAGCCGGCACATGAGCCAGTCTCCCATATCGTTGGCACCCCTCACACCGTCGTACTATATCTTCTGCATCTGCATGAGCCGTCAACCAGAAGAAACCATGTCGAAAAGCTTTTGATACCAAAGAACGTGACTCGGCGTGATGCCCGCAGTCTCCAGAATGGATGTCATTTAGGATTACGCATCCTTCCTCGGAAGAAACGCACCGCTGAAAGACCCCTGAAGCACTTCGTTTATATAGCTCGCCATTAATGATGACCATGGACTTGCTACGTCGAACGATCTGGCGAGCCAAAACTTCGTCGGTGGGTAACTCGCCACGAGCGAGATAAGCCAGGTAAGGAAGAGCCCAATCCGGAGTGGCATGGAGAGCCGCCACAAGCTGAGACTCGGGATCTGGTACCGCCAATTCCTCCTCCGTGGGTACAGTCACAGACGGTTTGTGCAAGACATCCAAGAAAATATTAGGGGGGACCGGCTTTCTCTGTGAGCCGAGTCGCGAGAGGGCATCAGCTGCTTCGTTGAGTCGCCGATCAACATGATCAACCTGGTACCCATGAAAATAACCCGCCACGTCAGATACAGCTCGCCTGTAAGCCGCCATCATAGGATCCCGAGAGTCCCAGGTACCCGAAACCTGTTGCGCCACCAAATCTGAATCCCCAAAGCATCTGACTCGGGTTAGGTTCATCTCTTTTGCGAGTCGCAAACCGTGAAGCAGAGCTTCATATTCTGCCGCATTATTCGTGCAGGGGAACATGAGGCGGAGAACATAGCAGAACTTATCTCCTTGAGGGGATATCAACACCACACCAGCCCCCGAGCCCTCCAACTGCCTGGATCCATCAAAGTAAATAGTCCAATAGGTAAGGTCAGGCCGATCTTCCGGAGCCTGTAGCTCCGTCCAATCGTTAACGAAATCAACTAGTGCCTGGGACTTGATGGCCGTGCGGGGGGCATATTGTATGTGATGCGACCCAAACTCTATTGCCCATTTGGTGATTCGCCCTGTTGCCTCCCGATTTTGGATGACATCACCGAGGGGCGCGGAACTGACCACGGTGATCGGGTGCTCCTGGAAATAATGTTTAAGCTTTCGACTCGCCATGAACACCCCATAGACCAGTTTCTGTCAATGTGGGTATCGCTGTTTGGAAGGAGTTAACACCTCATTGATAAAGTACACCGGGCGTTGCACCGGGTATTCCTTTCCTTCCTCCTTTCTTTCGACGACCACAGCCACGCTGACCGCTTTGGAATTCGCGGCGATATACAGGAGCATAGGCTCCTTTTCGGTTGGGGCTGCCAGGACCGGCGGGTTAACCAATTGATGCTTCAAGGCCTGAAGCGCCTTGTCTGCCTCCTCTCTCCATACGAATCGGTCGGATTTCCTCAACAATTGATAAAGAGGAATCGCCTTTTCTCCGAGGCGGCTCACGAAACGACTTAGGGCCGCAATGCGACCCGCCAATCGCTGAACCTGATTAACATTCGTCGGCTTGCCGAGGGAAGTAACCGCTTCAATTTTGTCCGGGTTAGCCTCGATGCCACGCTCCGACACCAAGAAACCCAGTAGTTTTCCCGCAGGAACGCCAAAAACGCACTTGGTAGGATTTAGCTTCATCTGATATACCCGTAAATTATCAAAGGTTTCCTTAAGGTCTTCCAGAAGTGTTTCCTCCCGGCGGGTCTTGATCACAATGTCGTCAACATAAGCATGGACATTGCGGCCGATTTGGTTATGAAGACAACTCTGGATGCAGCGTTGATAAGTCGCCCCTGCGCTCTTGAGCCCGAACGGCATGGACACATAGCAAAAGGCCCCGAAGGGGGTTATGAAGGCCGTCTTCTCCTGATCTTCCACAGCCATTTTAATCTGATGATAACCTGAATAGGCGTCCAAAAAGCACAATCGTTCGCATCCCGCCACCGAGTCAATGATTTGGTCGATGCGGGGAAGAGCGAAAGGATCCTTGGGACAAGCTCTGTTGAGGTCCGTATAGTCAATACACATACGGAACGTGCCATTCTTCTTGAGTACTAACACCGGGTTAGCCAGCCATTTGGGATGAAAGACTTCCACGATGAACCCGGCGGCTAAAAGACGGGCGACTTCCTCTCCAATCGCCTTCCGTCGCTCCTCGTTAAACCTGCGAAGGTATTGTTGGACAGGTTTGCATTTTGGGTCAATATTAAGATGGTGCTCAGCGAATTCTCTCAGAACACCCGGCATGTCAGAGGGTTTCCATGCGAAGATGTCCCGATTCTCACGGATGAATTCGATGAGCGCGCTTTCCTATTTGGGATCCAGACCCGTCCCAATGGTGAACTGCTTGGATGAATCGCCAGGAATGAAGTCGATTGTCTTAGTATCCTTCGTCGGCTTGAATTTGAGGGGCGACTCAGAATCTGTAGTCGGCTTCTTGAGTGGTGACATGTTTGCCGGGTCAACATTGGCCCGATGGTGTCTGAGCTCTTCCGCCGCACAAGCGACCTCCGCATAAGCCGCGTCCCCTTCCTCGCACTCCTTTGTGATTCTTCTATCTCCATCGATCGTGATGGGTCCTTTGGGACCCGGCATTTTTAGTTTGAGGTAGACATAGCACGGGCGGGCCATGAAGCGGGCGTAAGCCGGTCGCCCGAATAGCGTGTGGTATGGGCTTTTCAGTTTGACCACCTCGAAGATTTGGGATTCCGACCTGTAATTCTGCGCAGTCCCAAATGCCACTGAGAGCCTGACCCGGCCTATGGGATAAGCCGACTTGCCCGGGACAATGCCATGGAAAACCGTGGTTGAAGGCATCAAGTCTTTTTCCGATAGATTCATCCTCCAAAAGGTGTCGAAGTACAGGATATTAATGCTGCTTCCACCATCCATTAATACCTTTGACAAGGTGTAACCCCCCACTTGGGGAGCCACGACTAATGCCAGGTCGCCCGGGTTATCTATTCTTGGCGGGTGATCCTCTCTGCTCCACGATATGGTCTGCTCGGACCAATGGAGATACCTGGGAATCGCCGGCTCAGTTACGCTATACGCCCGGTGATTTACCTTTCTATCACGCCTGCAAGCATTAGTGGTGAAGACGTGGTACTGCCCATTACTTAGTTGTTTGGGATTGCTGCGGAGGCCCCCGTTGTCATCCTGGTCCTGTGGAGCCCCCTGTGGGGGCGGCTGCTGGAAAACTCCCGGCGGGTTGTACCGCCGCTGGTGGTGCACCGGGTACTGGCCGCCGCCCGGGTGCGGGCCTCCCTGAGCCTCCTGTTCGGGAAAGCCGCCGAAGGGGTTGTGCCTTTGGTTGGGCGCGGTGAGTTGGTCCTGGCGACGGTTCGGATCTTCGCTTTGGCTCTTCTTGATTGCCTCGGCCCGAAATTCTCGCATCACGAAACAGTTCTCCCACGAGTGGCCCGCCGGGCCGTCGGCCGTGGCGTGGTGCGGGCAAGGGCCTTTGAGTAGCTCTTCATAATTACGCGGCCTTTTCCCACTGAAGCCTCGATTCTTCTTTTTGCCGTCGCTGGCGTTGGTGTTGGCAACTAAATCCGAGGGCTCCTCTTGTGACCTATGCTTGCCGTTGGTCCCCTGGTTGTGACGGTTGCGGCCTTGGTGCGGGTGTGGTTTTTGGTCGAGTCGCCCTTCTTGGGCGAGTTACCCTTACCATCCTCGCCGGGATCCTTGGTATCATCGGCCTCGGCGTACCTGGTGAGGGTGTCCATCAGTTCGCCCATATCCTGAACTTTCCGTTTGAGTCGCCCCAATTTCTGGACCAGCGGTTCATAGTGGCAGTTGTGCTCGAGGATAAGCACAGCTTGCGCTGCTGTGATGCCATCCGATGAATGGATAATTTCCGCGACTTGCCGCGACCAATGGTGCGCCGACTCGTCCGGGCGTTCTATGCAGTGTTGTAAGTCGATGATCGTCATCGGCCGTTTGCAGGTTCCCCGAAAGTTTTTGATGAAACGCTCTTTTAGCTCGGCCCAGGACTCGATAGAATTGGGGGGTAAGTTTTTCAACCAAGTGCGCGCCGACCCCTCGAGCATCATGGTGAAGTATCTGGCGCAAACCGCCTCGTTTACATCGAGCATGTCCATGGCGATCTCATAGCCCTCGATCCATGATGTTGGTTCGAGATCTGGTGTGTAATTAGGTACCTTTCTTGGTCCTTTGAAATCCTTGGGCATTCTTTCGTTCCGAAGGGCTAGGGACAAACAGGGCACCCCAACTCGCCCTCCGGTCCCCGCGAGGGGAGTCTGGGCCTCTTGAATGTTGGGGGGATCTCTGCCCGGCGGGTTCCGCTCGGGCGGGTTGTCCTGCGGGAAGTGTCGCGGGGCACTGTTTACGGCTGGCTGATCCTCCAGCCTACTCCTGGTGTAGCTCGCCTGGGGGTGGAGTGCAATCTCTCGGGGCTGTGCGAGAATTGCGCGTTTTGGACCACTGCCGTTTTCAACATCTCGATGGCGTTCCTTGCTTCAATCTCAGCTGAGGTGTTGCCGTGGATCGGAAGAGACTCCAGATGGCGAGTTGCGGCAAGCACGTTATCCACCGGGTTGGAGAAGTGGCCTCGAGGGGTACGGAAACGAGGAATTTGACCCTCAGTCGGCTGAATCGGCGGGTTAGGAGGGCGGCCCGGTCCTCCTGCTGGGGCGGCTCCCATCCCGGGTGTTTGGGGAGTGTCGAACAGGCGAGTCGGGTTGAGGTCATGGGGCAGGCGACCCTGGTGTCTCCGCTGATGGACGGCGTCGGCCGTGCGCTGCTGTCTTTCGAGCCGCCAGTTGTCGGTGTTCAATCGCATCATTTCGGCCGTGATCTGGGCTTGCCGAGTTTCCATCCTGGCGGACTCCGTCTCAGCATCCTGATGGGCCTTTGCCACCGCCTCCCTCAGCTTTGCTAACTCTGCGTTTATCTCTTCTTGGTTCTCTGGCGTGAGGGGGGTTGACATTAGTCTCGTGATTTCCGCCGCTAAATCCACCAGGACTGCTGACGCACTTCTGGATGTCCCGCCGGTCCCATCGCCTCCGGCGGGGTTCTGTGCGGGTTGAGTCACCCCGGCCATGTAGATGGCGATCTGGCGGCGGGTTCGATCGAGGATTTCGGGATCCATGGCCAATGACAAGCCTCCGAGACCGTCTCCGTGGAGGGACTGGATGGAATCTGAATCGCCCATGGATGATTCATCGTCAGAGTTGACCGGGGTAACCTCCTGAGCCGCCGCGTGGTCTGGCTCCTCCGACCCCTGCGTGAACCCCACAAAGACCGGGTGGGTCAGATTCCGTGTTATGACTGGATGGACGTACCTGGCCGGCTCGACGATGTCGGAGGAGATGTCCGACTCAAGGACAGATGACCCGATCATGCCGATGAAGACGTTGATCTTGCCGAAGGGGACCCTGTAGCCTGATTCGAGAGAATTCGCTTCAGGTCCCCATCGTTGGTTGTCGATGTAGGCTATGCCGCGTCGGCTCCAAGTCATGAGCGCCGTCGCATAACTCCCAAACCCTGGTAGGGATCCCTTTGAGAACTCAACTCCACCGTGCGTAGGCCCCACGGTGGGCGCCAACTGTCGTGGTTTTGTCACGGCAGATGTCCTCGTGAAAGGACTTAGTATGGGAACCATCGCACTTTGGTGGCGACTCAAAGGGGTTGAATAGGAGAAACGCGGCGGGTTACCCAGGTTCGGCCCCTCGCGTGGAGGTAATAGCCTACGTCCTGCTTGGCGTGTATTGATGTGGATTCGATTACAAGAAAGGCGTAACTCGCCTAACCTAGCACTCGATGATTTCTAACCTATCTATCCCCCTTCAGACTCGCCTTTATATATAGGTCGAGGCCTTAGGGTTTTACAAGAGTCCCTTCCTCCTTACAAATCGTGACCACCGCGGTCTCTAAGTCGCCGTCTTGCAAAACCCAAAGACCTTCCATAAACCATAACCATCCCGCGGCCTTGAACCGCTCAGGCTGAGGCCCAACTAGCCCCAAAGGATGAATCGCCTTACAAGTAACCCGGCCCATATTGGGCGGGTCACTTAATAAGCAATATCCCCAACACTATGGGTTCGGGAATCATGCAGACATGACCGAGACACTCTCCGGCCAATAACCATCAGCGGGATCTGGATACCCATGGTGGCTCCCACATGTTCCACGATGATCTTATCGGATGAACCACGATGTCAAGGATTCAATCAATCCCGTATACAATTCCCTTTGTCTATCGGTATATAACTTGCCCGAGATTCGATCGTCGGTATTCCTATACCTTGTTCAATCTCGTTATCGGTAAGTCTCTTTACTCGTTCCATAGCACATCATCCTGTGACTAACTCCTTAGTCACACTGAGCTCATTATGATGATGTTCTACCGAGTGGGCCCAAAGATACCTCTCCGTCACACGGAGTGACAAATCCCGATCTCGATTTGTACCAACCCAACAGACACTTTCGGAGATACCCGTAGTGCACCTTTATAGTCACCTAGTTACGTTGTGACGTTTGATACACCCAAAGCACTCCTACGGTATCTCGGAGTTGCACAATCTCACGGTCAAAGGAAAAGACACTTGACATTGGAAAAGCTTTAGCATACGAACAATACGATCTAGTGCTATGCTTGGGATTGGGTCTTGTCCATCACATCATTCTCCCAATGATGTGATCCCGTTATCAATGACATCTAATGTCCATGATCAGGAAACCATGATCATCTATTGATCAACGAGCTAGCCAACTAGAGGCTTGCTAGGGACACATTCTGATCTATTTATTCACACATGTATTATGGTTTCCTGTTAATACAATTATAGCAGGAAGAATAGACGATTATCATGAACAAGGAAATATGATAATAACCATTTTATTATTGCCTCTAGGGCATATTTCCAACAGTCTCCCACTTGCACTAGAGTCAATAATCTAGTTCACATCACTATGTGATTGCAATGGATCCAACACCCATACAGTTCTGGGGTTTGATCATGTCTTGCTTGTGACAGAGGTTTATTAGTCAACGGGTCTGAACCTTTTAGATCCGTGTGTGCTTTACAAATCTCTACGTCATCCTATAGATGCTACTATGCCCCATCTGGAACCATTCCAAACGATTGCTCCACTATACGAATCCGGTTTACTACTCATAGTCCTCCGGATTAGTGACAAAGCTTGCATCGACGTAACTCCTTTACGACGAACTCTTTAATCACCTCCATAATTGAGAAAAATCCTTAGTTCACTAGTTACTAAGGATAACTTTGACCGCTGTCCAGAGATCCATTCCTGGATCACTGTTGTACCCCATGACTGACTCATGGCAAGGCACGCTTTAGGTGCGGTACACATCATAGCATACTTGTAGAGTCTACGACTGATGCATAGGGGACGACATTCGTATTTTCTCTTTCTTCTGTCGTGGTCGGGCTTTGAGTCGTACTCAAATTTATACCTTGCAACATATCCAAGAACTCCTTCTTTGCTGATCTATTTTGAACTCCTTCAAAAACTTGTCAAGGCATGCATTTCGCTGAAAGTTCCATTAAACACTTTGATCTATCTTTATAGATCTTGATGCTCAACTCTCAAGTAGCTACATCTAGGTTTTCTTTGAAAAAACTCTTTTGAAACAACCCTTTATGCTTTACAAAAATTCTACATTATTTCCGGTCAACAGTATGTCAACCACATAAATTCATCAGAAATTCTATAGTGCTCCCACTCACCTTTTGGAAATACAAGTTTCTCACAAACTTTGTACGGAACCAAAAACTTTGATCATCTCATCAAAGTGTATATTCCAACTCCGAGATGCTTGCTCCAGTCCATAGAAGGATCGCGAGAGCTTTGCATACTTGTTAGCACCCTTTAGGATCGACAAAATCTTCTGGTTGTATCACATACAGCCTTTCCTCAAGGAAACCATCGAGGAAACAATATTTTGACATCCTATCTGCAATATTTCATAAATGATGCAGCAACTGCTAACATAATTTCAACAGACTTTCAGCATCGCTACGAGTGAGAAACTCTCATCATAGTCAACTCCTTGAACTTTGTCGAAAACACCTTTGTGACAAGTAGAGCTTTCTTAATGTTGACTTTTCACCATCATCGTTTGTCTTCCTTTTAAAGATCCATTCACAGTTAATAGTCTTATGACCATCAAGTGATTCTTCCAAAGTCTATACTTTGTTTTCATACATGGATCCTCTCTCGGATTTAATGGCCTCCAACCATTTGTCGGAATCTGGGCCCACCATCGCTTCTCCATAGCTCGTAGGTTCATTGTTGTCCAACAACATGACTTTCAAGACAGGGTTACTGCACCACTCTGTAGCAGCAGTACCTGACCTTGTCGACCTACGAGGTTTCTAGTAACTTGATCTGAAGTCTCATGATCACTATCATTAGCTTCCACTTCAATTGGTGTAGGTGCCACAGGAACAACTTCCTATGCCCTGCTACACACACACTGGTTGAAGTGATGGTTCACATAACCTCATCAAGTTTCCACCAAAACTCCCACTCAATTCTTCGAGAGAAATTTTTCCTCGAGAAAGGACCCGTTTCAAGAAACAGACACATTTGCTTCCGGATCTAAGATAGGAGGTATACCCAACTGTTTTGGGTGTCCTATGAAGATGCATTTATCCGCTTTGGGTTCGAGCTTATCAGGCTGAAAACTCTTAAGCATAGCAACCCCAAAATTTTAAGAAATGACAGCTTAGGTTTCTCTAAACCATAGTTCATGCGGTATCATCTCAACGGAATTACGTGGTGCCCTATTTAAAGTGAATGCGGTTGTCTCTAATGCCTAACCCATAAACGATAGTGGTAATTTGATAAGAAATAGCATATTATGGACTATGTCTAATACTGCACGATTATGACATACGGACACACCATCAGACTATGGTGTTCCAGGTGGCATGAGTTGTGAAACATTTTTCACGTGAAACAATTTTCACGTTGCCTTAAACGTTTACCAAACTCGTAACTCAGATATATATGATTATCTCCACGATCACATCGTAGACATACTATCCTCTTGTCACGATGATCTTCAACTTCACTCTGAAATTACTTGAACCTTTTTCAGTAATTCAGACCTGTGTTTCATCAAGTAAATACACTAGTATCTACTCAAATCATTTGTGAAGTATGAACATAATGATATTCACTGCGTGCCTCAGTACTCATCGGACTGCACACATCAAAATGTATTATTTCCAACAAGTTACATTCTAGTTCCATCTCACTTGAAAAAGAGGTCTTCAGTCATCTTGCACATGTGGTATGATTTGCATGTCTCAAGTGGTTCAAAAATCAAGTGAGTCAAACGAGCCATTCGCATGGAGTTTCTTCATGCGTTTATACCAACAGGCATGGTTTGCATGTCTCAAACGTTTCAAAAATGAGTGAGTACAAAGATCCATGAGCATGGAGCTTCTTCATGCATTTTATACCAATATGACTCAAGCAGCAGTGCCACAAGTAAGTGGTGCTATCGTTACTACTTTGTATCTTTTGGCAACAATATTATGAATATGTGTATCACTACGATCGAGATTCAATAAACCATTCATTCTAGGTGCAAGACCATTTAAGGTATCATTCAAGTAAACATAATAACCATTATTCTCTTTAGATGAATAATCGTATTTGCCATTAACATAATCCAATCATGTCTATGCTCAATGCAAACACCAAATAACAATTATTTAGGTTTAATACTAATCTCGATGGTAGAGGGAGTGTGCGATGTGTGATCATATCAACCTTGTAAAACTTCCAACACACATCGTCACCTCGCCTTTAGCTAGTCTTTGTTTATTCCGTAGCTTTTATTTCGAGCTACTAACACTTAGCAACCGAACCAGTATCTAATACCCTGGTGCTACTAGGAGTACTAGTAAAGTACACATCAATATCATGTATATCCAATATACTTCTGTCGACTCTGCCAGCCTTCTCATCTACCAAGTGTCTAGGGTAGTTCCTCTTCAGTGATTGTTCCCCTTATTTCATAAGCACTTAGTCTCGGGTTTGGGTTCAACCTTGGATATCTTATTAGAGCAACAACTGGTTTGCCGTTCAATGAAGTATCCCTTCATGCCCTTTCCCTTCTGGAAACTAGCGGTTTCACAAACCATGAACTATTGATGCTCCTTTTCGATTTCTACTTTCGCGGTGTCGAACATCGCGAATAGCTCAAGGATCATCATATCCATCCTTGATATGTTATAGTTCATCACGTAGCTCTCGTAGCTTGGTGCCAGTGACTTTGGAGAACTATCACTTTCTTATCTGGAAGATCAACTCCCACTTGATTCAAGCGATTGTAGTACTCAGATAATCTGAGCACATGCTCTATGATTGAGCTCTTCTCCTTTACTTTGCAAACAAAGAATCTCGTCGGAGGTCTCATACCTCTCAACAAGGGCACGAGCATGAAATCCCTATTCCATCTCTTGGATTATCACGTATGTCTCGCGACGTTCGAAACGTCTTTAATGACTTAATTCTAAGTTGTTCAAGCAACATGCACTGAACTATCATGTAGTTATCAAAAACATGTATGTGGGATGTTCGCAACATCTACAAACCTTGCTTGGGGTTCAGCACACTGAGCGGTGCATTAAAGACATAAGCCTTCTGCGTAGAAATGAGGACAATCCTCAGTTAACGGACCCAGTCCGCACAATTGCTACTTCTATCTTTCAACTAAGATTTCTCTAGGAACATATCAAATACCGTAGAGATATAGTGCAAGTTACATAATTTTCAAAGACCTATTTGACCATGTTCATGATAATTAAGTTCATCTGATGAACTCCCACTTAAATCGATATCCCTCTAGTCATCTAAGTGATACATGATCCATGTCGACTAACCCGTGTCTGATCATCACGTGAGACGGACTAGTCGTCATGGTGAGTGATACGTCTCCATCGTATCTACTTTTCCAAACTCTTTTGCCCTTGTTTTGGACTCTAATTTGCATGCTTTGAATGGAACTAACCCAGACTGACGCTGTTTTCAGCAGAATTGCCATGGTGTTGTTTTTGTGTAGAAATGAAAGTTCTCGGAACGTCCTGAAAATTTACGGAGAATATTTCTGGAAAATATGAAAAATATATTGTGGAACGTCGCATGGGAAACAAAAAATTTCCTACGCGCACGAAGACCTATCATGGTGATGTCCATCTACGAGAGGGGATGAGTGATCTACGTACCCTTGTAGACCGTACAGCAGAAGTGTTAGTGAACGCGGTTGATGTAGTGGAACGTCCTCACGTACCTCGATCCGCCCCGCGAGCTATCCCGCGATCAGTCCCACGATCTAGTGCCGAACGGACGGCACCTCCGCGTTCAGCACACGTACAGCTCGACGATGATATCGGCCTTCTTGATCCAGCAAGAGAGACGGAGAGGTAGAAGAGTTCTCCGGCAGCGTGACGGCGCTCCGGAGGTTGGTGATGATCTCGTCTCAGCAGGGCTCCGCCCGAGCTCCGCAGAAACGCGATCTAGAGGAAAAACCGTGGAGGTATGTGGTCGGGCTGCCGTGGAAAAGTCGTCTCAAATCAGCCCTAAAACCTCCGTATATATAGGTGGGAGAGGGGGGGACCTTGCCTTGGGGCTCAAGGAGCCCCAAGGGGGTCGGCCGAGCAAAAGGGGGGAAGGACTCCCCCCCAAACCGAGTCCTACTTGGTTTGGTGGGTGGAGTCCTTCTTTCCTTTCCCACCTCCTCCTTTTTTCTCTTTGATTTTTCTTCCAATGTGCATAGGGCCCTTTTGGGCTGTCCCACCAGCCCACTAAGGGCTGGTGCGCCACCCTCAAGGCCTATGGGCTTCCCTGGGGTGGGTTGCCCCCCACCCCCCCGGTGAACTCCCGGAACCCATTCGTCATTCCCGGTACATTCCCGGTAACTCCGAAAACCTTCCGGTAATCAAATGAGGTCATCCTATATATCAATATTCGTTTCCGGACCATTCCGGAAACCCTCGTGACGTCCGTGATCTCATCCGGGACTCCGAACAACATTCGGTAACCAACCATATAACTCAAATACGCATAAAACAATGTCGAACCTTAAGTGTGCAGACCCTGCGGGTTCGAGAACTATGTAGACATGACCCGAGAGACTCCTCGGTCAATATACAATAGCGGGACCTGGATGCCCATATTGGATCCTACATATTCTATGAAGATCTTATCGTTTGAACCTCAGTGCCAAGGGTTCATATAATCCCGTATGTCATTCCCTTTGTCCTTCGGTATGTTACTTGCCCGAGATTCGATCGTCAGTATCCGCATACCTATTTCAATCTCGTTTACCGGCAAGTCTCTTTACTCGTTCCGTAATACAAGATCCCGCAACTTACACTAAGTTACATTGCTTGCAAGGCTTGTGTGTGATGTTGTATTACCGAGTGGGCCCCGAGATACCTCTCCGTCACACGGAGTGACAAATCCCAGTCTTGATCCATACTAACTCAACGAACACCTTCGGAGATACCTGTAGAGCATCTTTATAGTCACCCAGTTACGTTGCGACGTTTGATACACACAAAGTATTCCTCCGGTGTTAGTGAGTTATATGATCTCATGGTCATAGGAACAAATACTTGACACGCAGAAAACAGTAGCAACAAAATGACACGATCAACATGCTATGTCTATTAGTTTGGGTCTAGTCCATCACGTGATTCTCCTAATGACGTGATCCAGTTATCAAGCAACAACACCTTGTTCATAATCAGAAGACACTGACTATCTTTGATCAACTGGCTAGCCAACTAGAGGCTTGCTAGGGACAGTGTTTTGTCTATGTATCCACACATGTAAATGAGTCTTCATTCAATACAATTATAGCATGGATAATAAACGATTATCTTGATACAGGAATTATAATAATAACTATATTTATTATTGCCTCTAGGGCATAATTCCAACAGTCTCCCACTTGCACTAGAGTCAATAATCTAGCCCTCACATCATCATGTGAATTACATTGTAATAAATCTAACACCCATACAGTTCTGGTGTTGATCAGGCTTTGCCCGTGGAAGAGGTTTAGTCAACGGGTCTGCTACATTCAGATCCGTGTGCACTTTGCATATATTTACGTCCTCTCCTTTGACGTAGTCGCGGATGAGGTTGAAGCGTCGTTTGATGTGTCTGGACTTCTTGTGAAACCGTGGTTCCTTTGCTAAGGCAATGGCACCCGTGTTGTCATAGAACAAGGTTATTGGATTTAGTGCACTTGGCACCACTCCAAGATCCGTCATGAACTGCTTCATCCAGACACCCTCCTTAGCCGCCTCCGAGGCAGCCATGTACTCCGCTTCACATGTAGAATCTGCTACGACGCTTTGCTTGGAACTGCACCAGCTTACCGCACCCCCATTAAGAATAAATACGTATCCGGTTTGCGACTTAGAGTCGTCCGGATCTGTGTCAAAGCTTGCATCGACGTAACCTTTTACGGCGAGCTCTTCGTCACCTCCATACACGAGAAACATCTCCTTAGTCCTTTTCAGGTACTTCAGGATATTCTTGACCGCTGTCCAGTGATCCACTCCTGGATTACTCTGGAACCTACCTGCCATACTTATGGCCAGGCTAACGTCCGGTCTAGTGCACAGCATTGCATACATGATAGAACCTATGGCTGAAGCATAGGGGACGGAGCGCATATGCTCTCTATCTTCATCATTTGCTGGGCACTGAGTCTTACTCAATCTCGTACCTTCTAAAACTGGCAAGAACCCCTTCTTGGACTATCCCATTTTGAACCTCTTCAAAACTTTATCAAGGTATGTGCTTTTTGAAAGTCCTATCAGGCGTTTTGATCTATCCCTATAGATCTTAATGCCTAGAATGTAAGCAGCTTCTCCTAGGTCCTTCATAGAGAAACTTTTATTCAAGTAATCCTTTATGCTCTCCAAAAACTCTACGTTGTTTCCAATCAGCAATATGTCATCCACATATAATATTAGAAACGCCACAGAGCTCCCACTCACTTTCTTGTAAATACAAGATTCTCCAACCACTTGTATAAACCCAAATGCTTTGATCACCTCATCAAAGCGTTTGTTCCAACTCCGAGATGCTTGCACCAGTCCATAAATGGGTCGCTGGAGCTTGCACACCTTGTTAGCATTCTTAGGATCGAAAAAACCTTCGGGTTGCATCATATACAATTCTTCCTTAAGGAAACCGTTAAGGAACGCCGTTTTGACATCCATCTGCCAGATTTCATAATCGAAAAATGCAGCTATTGCTAACATGATTCTGACGGACTTAAGCATCGCTACGGGTGAGAATGTCTCATCGTAGTCAACTCCTTGAACTTGTGAAAAACCCTTTGCCACAAGTCGAGCTTTATAAACGGTCACATTGCCATCAGCGTCCGTCTTCCTCTTAAAGATCCATTTGTTCTGAATAGCCTTGCGGCCCTCAGGCAGTACCTCCAAAGTCCAAACTTTATTCTCATACATGGATCCTATCTCGGACTTCATGGCTTCTAGCCATTTGTTGGAATCTGGGCCCACCATTGCTTCTTCATAACTTGCAGGTTCATTGTTGTCCAACAACATGATTGATAAGACGGGATTACCGTACCACTCTGGAGCGGCACGTGGTCTCGTCGACCTGTGTGGTTCGACGGAAACTTGAACCGGAGTTTCATGATCATCATCATTAACTTCCTCCTCAACCGGCGTCGCAACGACAGAGGTTTCCCCTTGCCCTGCGCCACCATCCAGAGGGATGAGAGGTTCGACAACCTCGTCAAGTTCTATCTTCCTCCCACTCAATTCTCTCGAGAGAAACTCCTTCTCGAGAAAAGCTCTGTTTTTAGCAACAAACACTTTGCCCTTGGATTTGAGATAGAAGGTGTACCCAACTGTCTCTTTTGGGTAACCTATGAAGATGCACTTTTCCGCTTTGGGTTCCAGCTTTTCAGGCTGAAGATTTTTGACATAAGCATCACATCCCCAAACTTTAAGAAACGACAACTTTGGCCTTTTGCCATACCACAGTTCGTATGGTGTCGTCTCAACGGATTTTGATGGTGCCCTATTTAAAGTGAATGCAGCTGTTTCTAATGCATAACCCCAAAATGATAATGGCAAATCGGTAAGAGACATCATAGATCGCACCATCTCTAATAAAGTACGATTACGACGTTCGGACACACCATTACGCTGTGGTGTTCCAGGCGGTGTCAACTGTGAAACAATTCCACATTGTCTTAAGTGAGCACCAAACTCGAATCTCAGATATTCACCCCCACGATCAGACCGTAGGAACCTGATCTTCTTGTTACGATGATTTTCAACTTCACTTCTGAAATTGCTTGAACTTTTCAAATGTTTCGGACTTGTGCTTCATTAAGTAGACATAACCATATCTACTCAAATCGTCAGTGAAGGTGAGAAAATAACGATATCCGCCGCGTGCCTCTACGCTCATCGGACCACACACATCGGTATGTATGATTTCCAACAAGTCACTTGCACGCTCCATTGTTCTGGAGAACGGAGTTTTAGTCATCTTGCCCATGAGGCATGGTTCGCACGTGTCAAGTGAATCAAAGTCAAGTGACTCCAAAAGTCCAACGGCATGGAGTTTCTTCATGCGCTTTACACCAATATGACCTAAGCGGCAGTGCCAAAAATATGGCGCTATCATTGTTAACTCTAACTCTTTTGGTCTCAATGTTATGTATGTGTGTATCGCTACCAAGATTCAATATGAACAATCCTCTCACATTCGGTGCATGACCATAAAAGATGTTACTCATAGAAATAGAACAACCATTATTCTCTGACTTAAAAGAGTAACCGTCTCGCAATAAACAAGATCCAGATATAATGTTCATGCTCAATGCAGGCACTAAATAACAATGATTCAACTTCATAACTAATCCTGATGGTAACTGAAGTGAAACTGTGCCGACGGCGATTGCATCAACCTTGGAACCATTTCCTACGCGCATCGTCACTTCATCTGTCGCCAGCCTTCGTCTATTCCGCAGTTCCTGTTTCGAGTTGCAAATATGAGAAACAGAACCGGTATCGAATACCCAGGCACTACTACGAGAGCCGGTTAAGTACACATCAATAACATGTATATCAAATATACCTGATTTTTCTTTGGCCGCCTTCTTATCTGCCAGATACTTGGGGCAATTGCGCTTCCAGTGACCCATACCCTTGCAATAGTAACACTCTGTTTCAGGCTTAGGTCCAGCTTTGGGTTTCTTCGTCGGATTGGCAACAGGCTTGCCGCTCTTCTTTGAATTACCCTTCTTGCCTTTGCTGTTTCTCTTGAAACTAGTGGTCTTATTCACCATCAACACTTGATGCTCTTTACGGAGTTCAGACTCTGCGACTTTCAGCATCGCAAACAACTCGCCGGGTGACTTGTTCATCCCATGCATGTTGTAGTTCAACACAAAGCCTTTATAGCTTCGCGGCACTGATTGAAGGATTCTGTCAGTGATAGCCTCTTGCGGGAGTTCAATCCCCAGCTCAGCTAGACGGTTTGAGTACCCAGACATTTTCAGCACATGTTCACTGACAGACGAGTTCTCCTCCATCTTGCAAGCATAGAATTTATCGGAGGTCTCATACCTCTCGATCCGGGCGTTCTTCTGAAAGATAAACTTCAACTCCTGGAACATCTCAAATGCTCCATGACGCTCAAAGCAACGTTGAAGTCCCGGTTCTAAGCCATACAAGACTGCACATTGAACTACTGAGTAGTCCTCCTTACGTGCTAACCAAGCGTTCTTAACATCCTGATCAGCCGTAGCGGGTGGTTCATCTCCTAGCGCAGCATTAAGGACATAATCCTTCTTCCTAGCTTGTAATATTAGCTTAAGATTACGAGCCCAGTCTACAAAGTTGCTTCCATCATCTTTCAACTTAGCTTTCTCTAGGAACGTATTAAAATTCAGGGTGACTGTCGCGTGAGCCATGATCTACAACACAAATATATTCAAAGTGGACTTAGACTATGTTCAAGATAATTAGAGTTTAACTTAATCAAATTATTCTCTAAACTCCCACTCAAAAAGTACATCTCTCTAGTCATTTGAGTGGTTCATGATCCACTTACACTAGCTCAAGTCCGATCATCACGTGAGTGAGTATAGTTTCAGTGGTAAGCATCCCTATGCTAATCATATCATCTATATGATTCATGATCGACCTTTTAGTCTCATGTGCTCCGAGGCCATGTCTGCACATGCTAGGCTCGTCAAGCTTAACCCGAGTGTTCCGCGTGCGCAACTGTTTTGCACCCGTTGTATGTGAACGTTGAGTCTATCACACCCGATCATCACGTGGTGTCTCGAAACGACGAACTGTAGCAACGGTGCACAGTCGGGGAGAACACAATTTCGTCTTGAAATTTTAGTGAGAGATCACCTCATAATGCTACCGTCGTTCTAAGCAAAATAAGGTGCATAAAAGGATTAACATCACATGCAATTCATAAGTGACATGATATGGCCATCATCACGTGCTTCTTGATCTCCATCACCAAAGCACCGGCACGATCTTCTTGTCACCGGCGCCACACCATGATCTCCATCAACGTGTCGCCATCGGGGTTGTCGTGCTACTCATGCTATTACTACTAAAGCTACATCCTAGCAAAATAGTAAACGCATCTGCAAGCACAAACATTAGTATAAAGACAACCCTATGGCTCCTGCCGGTTGCCGTACCATCGATGTGCAAGTTGATATTATCTATTACAACATGATCATCTCATACATCCAATATATCACATCACATCGTTGGCAATATCACATCACAAGCATACCCTGCAAAAACAAGTTAGACGTCCTCTAATTTTGTTGTTGCATGTTTTACGTGGTGACCATGGGTATCTAGTAGGATCGCATCTTACTTACGCAAACACCACAACGGAGATATATGAGTTGCTATTTAACCTCATCCAAGGACCTCCTCGGTCAAATCCGATTCAACTAAAGTTGGAGAAACCGACACTTGCCAGTCATCTTTGAGCAACGGGGTTACTCGTAGCGATGAAACCAGTCTCTCGTAAGCGTACGAGTAATGTCGGTCCAAGCCGCTTAAATCCAACAATACCGCGGAATCAAGAAAAGACTAAGGAGGGCAGCAAAACGCACATCACCGCCCACAAAAACTTATGTGTTCTACTCGAGAAGACATCTACGCATGAACCTAGCTCATGATGCCACTATTGGAGAACGTCGCATGGGAAACAAAAAATTTCCTACGCGCACGAAGACCTATCATGGTGATGTCCATCTACGAGAGGGGATGATTGATCTACGTGCCCTTGTAGACCGTACAGTAGAAGCGTTAGTGAACACGGTTGATGTAGTGGAACGTCCTCAAGTCCCTCGATCCGCCCCGCAAACTATCCCCCGATCAGTCCCACGATCTAGTGCCGAACGGACGGCACCTCCCCGTTCAGCACACGTACAGCTCGACGATGATCTCGGCCTTCTTGATCCAGCAAGAGAGACAGAGAGGTAGAAGGGTTCTTCGGCAGCGTGACGGCGCTCCGGAGGTTGGTGATGATCTCGTCTCAGCAGGGCTCCGCCCGAGCTCCGCAGAAACGCGATCTAGAGGAAAAACCGTGGAGGTATGTGGTCGGGCTGCCGTGGAAAAGTCGTCTTAAATCAGCCCTAAAACCTCTGTATATATATAGGTGGGAGAGGGGGGACCTTGCCTTGGGGCTCAAGGAGCCCCAAGGGGGTCGGCCGAGCTAAAGGGGGGAAGGACTCCCCCCCAAACCGAGTCCTACTTGGTTTGGTGGGTGGAGTCCTTCTTTCCTTTCCCACCTCCTCCTTTTTTTTCTCTTTGATTTTTCTTCCAATGCGCATAGGGCCCTTTTGGGCTGTCCCACCAGACCACTAAGGGCTGGTGCACCACCCTCAAGGCCTATGGGCTTCCTTGGGGTGGGTTGCCCCCCCCCCCCCGGTGAACTCCCGGAACCCATTCGTCATTCCCGGTACATTCCCGGTAACTCCGAAAACCTTCCGGTAATCAAATGAGGTCATCCTATATATCAATCTTCGTTTCCGGACCATTCCGGAAACCCTCATGGCGTCCGTGATCTCATCTGGGACTCCGAACAACATTCAGTAACCAACCATATAACTCAAATACACATAAAACAACGTCGAACCTTAAGTGTGCAGACCGTGCGGGTTCGAGAACTATGTAGACATGACCCGAGACACTCCTCGGTCAATATCCAATAGCGGGACCTAGATGCCCATATTGGATCCTACATATTCTACGAAGATCTTATCGTTTGAACCTCAGTGCCAAGGATTCATATAATCCCGTATGTCATTCCCTTTGTCCTTCGGTATGTTACTTGCCCGAGATTCGATCGTCAGTATCTGCATACCTATTTCAATCTCGTTTACCGGCAAGTCTCTTTACTCGTTCCGTAATACAATATCCCGCAACTTACACTAAGTTACATTGCTTGCAAGGCTTGTGTGTGATGTTGTATTACCGAGTGGGCCCTGAGATACCTCTCCGTCACACGGAGTGACAAATCCCAGTCTTGATCCATACTAACTCAACGAACACCTTCGGAGATACCTGTAGAGCATCTTTATAGTCACCCGGTTACGTTGCGATGTTTGATACACACAAAGTATTCCTCCGGTGTTAGTGAGTTATATGATCTCATGGTCATAGGAACAAATACTTGACACACAGAAAACAGTAGCAACAAAATGACACGATCAACATGCTACGTCTGTTAGTTTGGGTCTAGTCCATCATGTGATTCTCCTAATGACGTGATCCAGTTATCAAGCAACAACACCTTGTTCATAATCAGAAGACACTGACTATCTTTGATCAACTGGCTAGCCAACTAGAGGCTTGCTAGGGACAGTGTTTTGTCTATGTATCCACACATGTAAATGAGTCTACATTCAATACAATTATAGCATGGATAATAAACGATTATCTTGATACAGGAATTATAATAATAACTATATTTATTATTGCCTCTAGGGCATAATTCCAACAAAATACTTGCGCAAAGATCCACCGGAGGGGACGGGCCAGTGGTCCACGAGCACTGTAGTCGCGGCCTCCCCCCTGGTCGCGGCTACCAGGCTTGTGGAGCCCACGTGGCTCTGCCGCCCCCAATTCCAGCGCTATTTATTCCCTTTCATCCCGGAAAAAATCAGGAGAGAAGAGTTCATCGCGTTTCACGATCCAGAGGCGCCGCCACATCCCGTTCTTGCCCTGGAGGGCAGATCTGGAGTCCGTTTTGGGCTCCGGATCGAGGAGATCGTCGCCATCGTCATCATCAACCTTCTTCCCTCTCCAATTCCATGAAGCTCTTCATCGTTCGTGAGTAATCTATTCGTAGGCTCGCTGGGCGGTGATGAGTAGGATGAGATCTATCATGTAATCGAGTTAGTTTTGACGGGGATTGATCCCTAGTATCCACTATGTTTCGAGATTGATGTTGCTACTACTTTGCCATGCTTAATGCTTGTCACTAGGGCCCGAGTGACATGAATTCAGATCTGAAATTATTATGTTGTCACCAATATATGTGTGTTTTAGATCCGATCTTGCAAGTTGTAGTTACCTGCTATGTGTTATGATCCGGCAACCCCGGAGTGACAATAACCGGAACCACTCCCGGTGATGACCATAGTTTGAGGAGTTCATGTGTTCACCAAGTGCTAATGCGTTGGTCCGGTTCTTTATTAAAAGGAGAACCTTAATATCCCATAGTATCCATTTGGACCCGCTACCATGGGAGGGATGGACAATAGATGTCATGCAAGTTCTTTTCCCTAAGCACGTATGACTACACACGGAATGCATGCCTACATCACATTGACGAACGGGAGCTAGCTACATATCTCTCCGTGTTATAACTGTTGCATGATGAATGTCATCCGACAAATCACCGATCCATTGCCTACGAGTTTGTCCCACTGCTACTGTTACTTGCTTTGTCCTGCTGCTGCTGCCACTAATGTTGCTACTACTGTTACTTGCTATTGCTGCTACTGTTACTTGCTTTGTCCTGGTGCTGCTGTCACTACTGTTGCTACTACTGTTACTTGCTTTGTCCTGCTGCTGCTAGCACTATTGTTGCTACTACTGCTACTTGTTGTTATTACTTGCTACTGTTGCTACTTGCTACTGTTGTCACTACTGTTGTTCCTTGCCACTGCTGTTACTCGTTACCCTGCTGCTACCTGCTACAATACTTTTCTGGCACCATTGATACTTTAGTTAGGAATAATCTGCCGTCAATAGATTCTTTCCTAGCACCGTTGCTATCATACTACCTATGCTGCTTATATCCTGCTTGCAGATACTAATCTTTCAGGTGTGGTTGAGCCGACAACTCAGCTGCTAATACTGGAGAATATCCTTTCACTCCCATCGTGTCGAACCAACAAATTTGGGTTGAATACTCTACCCTCGAAAACTGTCGCGATCCCACACGCTGGTGGGCCATTGCAAGACAATTGCTAATTGTTGAGCAACTGGAAGCAGCTCTTTTCTGGCGCCGTTGCCGGGGAGGGATAGCTATATTCTCTGAGTCACTTGGGATTTATATCTGCTGATCACTATGAAGAATCTCAAAGATCCAAGAACCAAAGTCTTGCCCTCGACTATGAGGGGAGGTAAGGAACTGCCATGTAGCTCTGCACTTGATTCACCTTCAGTTATGAGTAAGTTTGCGACACCACCTCCTTCTAGAAATCTTGATATGTCGCTTGTGCTAGATGATGCTAGAGATGCTACTGCTATTGATGATGCTTATGATGCTACTATGCTTGATACTGCTTTACCTGATGATGCTAGAGATGCTATTTTGCGTGATGATGCTATGCTTGATACTGCTAGAGATACTACTTTGCCTGATATGCCACTAGGGGTATTCCTTGATGCTCATATTGCTAGAGTTACTGCCAATGCTCGTGATGCTTCTGAAACTGCCGATATTATTGAGATAGAACCTGCTTTTGCTCCTGCTATATCTAGCTCTCCTAGATATGAATTTCCTAATATACCTGAGGGTTATGTTATGGAGGGAGAGATAGCTGAGGATTTTCTCGCATGTAAGGATGCGTATGACGCTGAGAAATTACTTCTCAAGTGGAAGGGAAAATATCTGAAAGCTAGGATGAAATACGACCCGAAGTTTGCCACTTCACCTATCTTTATCACCGATGAGGATTATGAATTCTCTGTCGACCCTGAGATAATCTCTCTAGTCGAATCTGACCCTTTCCACGGTTATGAGTCTGAGACGGTCGTAGCCCATCTTACCAAACTACACGATATAGCCACCCTTTTCACTAGTGAGGAGAAGATCCGCTACTACTATATCCTTAAGCTGTTTCCTTTCTCTCTAAAGGATGACGCTAAAGCCTGGTTCACTTCTCTTGCTCCTGGATGTGTGAGTAGTCCCCAGGATATGGTCTATTACTTCTGTGAGAAATATTTCCCTGCCCATAAGAAGCAAGCTGCCTTGCAGGAAATATACAACTTTGCTCAACTCAAAGAAGAGAGTCTCCCACAAGCTTGGGGGAGGCTCATCCAGCTACAGAATGCTTTGCCTGATCACCCTCTTAAGAAGAACGAGATACTTGATATCTTCTATAAAGGACTTACCGATGCTTCTAGAGACCACCTAGATAGTTGTGTCGGTTGTGTTTTTAGGGAACGAACTATAGAACAAGCTAAGATCCTACTGAATAACATCTTGATCAACGATAATGCTTGGACTATTCCCGAACCACCTCCTAAGCCAACTCCTAAGAAAAGAGGTATTCTATTCCTCAGTCCCGAAGATATGCAAGAAGCCAAGAAATCTATGCAAGAGAAAGGCATTAGATCTGAAGAAGTCAAAAATCTACCGCCTATCGAAGAGATCCATGGTCTCGATAACCCGATACAAGTAGTAGAGGTGAATTCTGTGCGTAGATTCAATGAGAGTGATATTCCTTTTGACAAACCTGCTAGCCTATGCTTTGATGAATTTGACAACTTTGTTGCCAAACAACAGAGTTTCAATGATTATGTTAGCAGACAATTGGAACAAAGTACTCGTATGCTTAGTCATTTAAGTGTTTGTGTAAACAGAAATGTCAATGATCTGAAGCTTCTGAGTAAACATGCCTCTATGATTACTACTCAGGTAGAACAAGTACTTAAAGCTCAGAATGACTTGCTCAATGAATTAAATGACAACTCTGTCAGAGTCATTACTAGAGGAGGCAAAATGACTCAGGAACCTTTGTATCCTGAAGGCCATCCTAAGAGAATTGATCAAGATTCTCAAGGAATTAATGCTGATACACCTAGTCATCCTAAGAAGAAGAAGAAGGATGATAGAAACCTACATGTCAGTTCACCAAATATTGTCACACCTGAAGAACCAAATGATATTTCTGCGTCTGATGCAGAAACACAATCTGGTGATGAACATGAACCTGGTGACAATATGGACAGCGATGTTCATAATAATGCTCAACCTAGCAATGATAAGAATGTGGATATTGAACCTACGGTTAATCCTGATAACCCACGACCTAAGAGATACGATAAGAATGACTTCACTCCTAGGAAGCATGGTAAAGAAAGGGAGCCATGGGTTCAGAGACCCATGCCCTTTCCTCCTAAGCCATCCAAGAAAAAGGATGATGAGGATTTTGAGTGCTTTATTGAAATGTTGAGACCCGTCTTTCTGCAGATGCGGTTAATTGATATGCTCAAAATGTCTCCATATGCCAAGTACATGAAAGATATCGTGACCAATAAACGGAAGATACCAGATCTTGAGATCTCCACCATGCTTGCCAATTACACTTTCAAAGGTGGAACTCCTAAAAAACTTGGTGATCCCGGAGTGCCCACTATACCTTGCTCCATTAAAGGAAACTACGTAAGAACTGCCTTATGTGACCTTGGAGCCGGTGTTAGTGTTATGCCTCTCTCTCTTTATCATAGACTTGAACTGGATAAGTTGACACCCACTGAAATCTCTCTGCAAATTGCCGACAAATCAACTGCTCTCCCTGTCGGCATTTGCGAGGATGTGCCTGTTGTGGTTCCTAACGTTACTATCTTGACGGACTTTGTTATCCTGGATAGTCCTAAGGATGATGCCATGGCGATCATTCTTGGAAGACCGTTCTTAAACACCGCAAGGGCTCTTATAGATTGCAGCAAAGGCAATGTCACCTTCCATGTCAACGGTAATGAGCATACAGTGCACTTTCCGAAGAAACGATATCAAGTACATTGCATCAATGCTATCGCAAAAATTCATCGATTCTTATTGGGAGCTTTGAATGCCCTATTCCTCGTGTTAAGATGAAGTATGATTTGCTTGTTGGGGATATTCATGTCCCCATTGAGGTGACTTAGTGGCTATTCGACAATTCTCCGTTTCCTTTTGCGATTCGAAAAACTTTTGTCGAGGGGATTTGATCAACCCCATTGACGGATTTCTTTCGATGACCATGAAATGGATGAATCAAGGAGTCACATACCTCTGTTTTGAGCTTTCACTTTTTGTTGCTTAGAAGGAAAATGATAGATTTAGTTTAGTTTTTCCTGTTTTCTGTTTTAGCGTCCCGGAGAAAAGTACCCCGAAAATAAAAGTTCTCCAATGGTCCTGAAAATCAAATGTGATTTTTTCTGGATTTTTTGAAAAATACTGGGACTGAGAGCTGGCCTGGGGGCCACACGAGTGGGCCACAAGCCCTGTAGCCGCGGTCTCCCCCCTGGCCACGGCTACCAAGCTTGTGGGGCCACAGGGACCCCCTCCACTCATTCCAGCTCCCATCCTCTTCTTCTACCTCCAGAAAAAAATCGTTTCGCAGCTCAAACCCGTGTTCTTGCTCATTTGGCTGTGATTTTCGATCTCCTTGCTCAAAGCACCATTCTCCGAACCGTTTTGGGGAAATTACTCCTTGGTAAGTGACTCCTCCATTGGTCCAATTAGTTTCTACTCTAGTGCTTTATCCTTCGCGTATTCTTGCTACCTTGGTGACCCTGTTCTTGAGCTTGAAATGTTGATTTTAGCTGGTCCCAAGTAGTTTTAACATGTGATACGGTCTCTAGGCACTAGTAGGAGTAGTTGCTACAAGGTGTGGTTGGTCTTTATTCACTTTTCTCTTGAACTTCAAAAAATTCAGCAAAAATAAATTATGTTCAGGAGGAAGTTTCATGGTGGTTCCTCGAGTAAGAATGGTCCCCGTCTTTCTATTCAGGAGCCCGATCCTTATCAACTAAGGGACGCACCGGTACAACCATGTGAATGGCCTTCCGATGAGTTCATGATCGAAGCAGGCTTCAAGGATGAGTTTGATACACTTGTCCGCAATGCCAGGTTAGAAGAATTCCTCTCAGATAAATGTGAACAGTATGCTATGTTCACTGCCTCTTTCGTGCGTAGATTTGAATTTTCAGTTGGACGTGACTCATCCATACTGTTTGATCTGTATGATAAATCCTACACCATGGATTTGGAGGATTTCAATAGGATTTGCAAGATAACCGATGGGGGTAGTCTTAATGATCCTGCTAAGTCTTCGGTTAGAGATTTTGTCTCTAGTATAACTGTTGGAGAAACTAGAGACATCACGCAAGCTACCATAGGAAGCATTCATTTCCCTGCCTTGCACTACTTTGCCCTCTTCATAGGTAGATGCATTAACGGCAAGGTTGAACATTGTCACCTATGTGCATCCGACCTTAGTATCCTTAAGAGCGCAGTAACAGGTGACATGAGCTTCAACATGGGAGCTATAATAGCAAGGAGGCTGAATAATAATTCCATTAATGGGGATTTCTTTGGTGGGATTTATGCTATGCGCTTAGCAAATTTTCTTGGAGTACCCATCCGTTCAAGAGATCCCCCTCTCCGTACAGCCTACCTTGATCGTGTCGCTCTGACACGCTATCAGTTTCTCAAGAGGGATGAGGAATCCCTCGTTTACCGGTTAGTATTTAACCGGCAGCATGCTTTTCATATTACGCTTCCTGCTCCTGCCTTCTTTGACTTTCAGGTTAAACGAATATATTACATAACCATTGGAGAAGTAGAGGAGTATGAGAGGGAGGCTGAGACTTCTCGTCTCCGCGAAGCAGCTATTCATGCAGTGGCTGCAGCGCTCCCGTACAACCCACATTATGATTCTGGGTATCACCCGGACCAGCCTTGGGAGTAGACCAAGCTAGGCCAAAACCCTAAGCTTGGGGGAATACGTGTTTGCACCAACTTTACATTCATGCTTATGATTTCACTATGTTAGTCGGTGTTTACACTTTGCCACTGTATTATCCATGCTAGTTTATTTTCGTCTTCTTGTTTTCTTGTTTTGTGTCCTTTTGAGAAAACCCAAAAAGATTTTCCTTTCTTCTTTTGCTTGTTGGGAGCTTTCCCGTGTAAATAGTTTTCTTTTTCTTTGGGTCGAGGTAGAAGACCATGGTTACAATGTTTAGTGGCTCTAGCATGCATACCTGTTCATTTGTTAAAGAGCCATATTACTTTGTATTTGTCCTTTGTGTTTGCCTGTAGATTCAGCTTAGTCCAATGCACGAGCACTCTTATTATTGTTCACATCGTTCGATCGTGCAAGTGAAAGGCAATAATGATGATATATGAGGAAGTGACTGAGACTGGAAAAGCTGGTATGAACTCTATCTATTTTGTTTTTGTAAATATGACTAGCTTGTCATCCCAGATTCAGCTTTGTTGAGAGAGAACCATGTTTGCAATGACAACTTAGAGATCATAGTTTTTGATGCCATGCTTAATTAGCTAGGAGCTTATAATGGTTTGTCTTGAATGCCAACATAGATTTTGAGATGACTATGATGTAGTATGATAGGATGGTATTCTCCTTTGAATGATTCAAGTGGCTTGACTTGGCGCATGTTCATGCATGTAGTTGAAACAAAATCAACATAGCCTCTATGATGTTCGTCTTCATGGTGATTTATATCCTGCTCATGCTTGCACTCTATGTTAGTCAAACTCATTGCATCTTGATGACTGTTGTCGCTCTCTAGTTGGTCGCTTCCCAGTCTTTTGCTAGCCTTCACTTGTACTAAGCGGAATACTGCTTGTGCATTCACTTCCATAAACCCAAAAGTTTTTCCATGAGAGTCCACCATACCTACCTATTTGCGGTATCTACCTGCCGTTCCAAGTAAATTTGCATGTGCCATTCTCTAAACCTTCAAGAAATAATCTGTTTTGCATGCCGGAACCGCTCATGTGGTGACAGGGGGCTATTGGTATCTTCCATGTTAGGCGTGTTATCCTCGACATGTGTTTATTCACTGTCATTCACGAGAAAGGAGCCGGTAATTGGAATGCCCAGTTCCATGCTTAAATCGAAAACATAACTGTAAAACAAGACTCCCCTCGGATTGATGTTAGTATGGACAGTACCCGAGGATTCGGCTAGCCGTGGAGTGTGATTGATTGGTGGTGGGGGAGTTAAAACTTTACTTTTCTGTTTGGAAACCGTCTATAGCATGAGTAGCATGGAAGATCTTGAGAACTCTTGGTCATTGCGTTGACAATGAAAGCATGCCACCCAAAATTATTATCTCTGTTTTCAAAGCTTGAGCTCTGACACCTCTGCAAATCAATGCTTCCCTCTGCGAAGGGTCTATCTATTTATTTTCCTGTTGAGTCATCCTCTTCTTATATAAGCACCAATTAGAGAGCACCTCTGTCATTTTTATGCTTTGCTTTTGATTGATATTGAGTATGACTATGACTGGATCTTCGTTGCTATGAATTACAATGTTTAGTCAGCCTTTGATCTTTGAAAGTGCTCTGCATTTATGTTTTGCAGTCTCAGAAAGAGCTAGCGAGATACCACCTTTTCATATTGCTTCATGCTTGTTTTCATTGAATTGTTGGTATCTGAAACTCATTATTATTTGCTCGCTAGCTGATTATGCCATTGATATTAGTTTACCGTGAGACCTATGTGTCACTTGCTTACGTGGTTAACTTGTGATCTTGCTGAAATTCTCGTTATGAGTTAGACATAGTTGCAACAACAAGATCAAACAGAGTTTGTCAAAGTTTTTCTTTCTCTTTCAGTTTGTCAACTGAGTTGCTTGAGGACAAGCAAGGTTTTAAGCTTGGGGGAGTTGATACGTCTCCATCGTATCTACTTTTCCAAACTCTTTTGCCCTTGTTTTGGACTCTAATTTGCATGATTTGAATGGAACTAACCCGGACTGACGCTGTTTTCAGCAAAATTGCCATGCTGTTGTTTTTGTGCAGAAATGAAAGTTCTCGGAACGTCCTGAAAATTTACGGAGAATATTTCTGGAAAATACGAAAAATACTTGCGCAAAGATCCACCGGAGGGCACGGGCCAGTGGGCCACAAGCCCTCTAGCCGCGGCCTCCCCCCTGGTCGTGGCTACCAGGCTTGTGGGGCCCATGTGGCTCTGCCGCCCCCAATTCCAGTGCTATTTATTCCCTTTCGTCCCGGAAAAAATCAGGAGAGAAGAGTTCATCGCATTTCACGATCCAGAAGTGCCGCCACATCCCGTTCTTGCCCTAGAGGGCAGATCTGGAGTCCGTTTTGGGCTCCGGATCAAGGAGATCGTCGCCATCGCCATCATCAACCTTCTTCCCTCTCCAATTCCGTGAAGCTCTTCATCGTTCGTGAGTAATCTATTCGTAGGCTCGCTAGGCGGTGATGAGTAGGATGAGATCTATCATGTAATCGAGTTAGTTTTGACGGGGATTGATCCCTAGTATCCACTATGTTCTCAGATTGATGTTGCTACTACTTTCCCATGCTTAATGCTTGTCACTAGGGCCCGAGTGCCATGAATTCAGATCTGAAATTATTATGTTGTCACCAATATATGTGTGTTTTAGATCCGATCTTGCAAGTTGTAGTTACCTGCTATGTGTTATGATCCGGCAACCCCGGAGTGACAATAACCGGAACCACTCCCGGTGATGACCATAGTTTGAGGAGTTCATGTGTTCACCAAGTGCTAATGCGTTGGTCCGGTTCTTTATTAAAAGGAGAACCTTAATATCCCGTAGTATCCATTTGGACCACGCTGCCACGGGAGGGATGGACAATAGATGTCATGCAAGTTGTTTTCCCTAAGCACGTATGACTACACGCGGAATGCATGCCTACATCACATTGACGAACGGGAGCTAGCCAAAAATCTCTCCATGTTATAATTGTTGCATCATGAATGTCATCCGACAAATCACCGATCCATTGCCTACGAGTGTTTCCCACTGCTACTGTTACTTGCTTTGTCTTGCTGCTGCTGCCACTACTGTTGCTACTACTGTTACTTGCTTTGTCCTGCTGCTGCTGCCACTACTGTTGCTACTACTGTTACTGGCTGTTGTTGTTACTTGCTACTGTTGCTACTTGCTACCGCTGTCACTACTATTGTTCCTTGCCACTGCTGTTACTCGTTACCCTGCTACTACCTGCTACAATACTTTTCTGGCGACATTGATACTTCAGTTAGGAATAATCTGCCGTCAACAGATTCTTTCCTAGCACCGTTGTTACTGTTGCTACTTGCTACTGTTGTCACTATTGTTGTTCCTTGCCACTGCTGTTACTCGTTACCCTTCTACTACCTGCTACAATACTTTTCTGGCGACATTGATACTTCAGTTAGGAATAATCTGCCGTCAACAGATTCTTTCCTAGCACCGTTGCTATCATACTACCTTTGTTGCTTATATCCTGCTTGCAGATACTAATCTTTCAGGTGTGGTTGAGCCGACAACTCAACTGCTAATACTGGAGAATATCCTTTCACTCCCATCGTGTCGAACCAACAAATTTGGGTTGAATACTCTACCCTCGAAAGCTGTCGCGATCCCACACCCTGGTGGACCATTGCAAGACAATTGCTAATTGTTGAGCAACTAGAAGCAGTGAGCAACTTCATGCTGATCGTATTCAACCATACGACTCATGTTTGACCTTTTGGTCTCTTGTATTTGAGGTCATGTTTGTACATGCTAAGCTTGTCGAGTCAACCTAAGTATTTCGCGTGTGTAAATCTGGCTTACACCCGTTGTATGCGAACGCTAGAATCTATCACACCCGATCATCATGTGGTGCTTCAAGACAACGATCCTTCGCAACGGTGCACACTTAGGGGAATGCGTTCTTGAAATTTTATGAGGGATCATCTAATTATGCTACCGTCGTTCTAGGCAATAAGATGAAAAACATGATAAACATCAAATGCAATCATATAGTGACATGATATGGCCATTATAATCTTTGCTCTTTCCATCTCCATCTTCGGGCATCGCATGATCATCATTGTCACCGGCGTGACACCATGATCTCCATCATCGTGTCTCCGTGAAGTCATCACACCAACTACTACTACTACTATAGCTAACCGTTAGCAATGAAGTAAAAGTAGTAAACACATGGCGTTGCATCTCATACAATAAATTAATACAACCCCTATGGCTCCTGTCGGTTGTCATACTCAACGACATGCAATTCGTGAATCCTATTACGATAACTTGATCATCTCATACATCACACATGTAACATCACAACTTTGGCCATATCACATCACATGTCAAACCCTGCAAAAACAAATTAGACGTCCTCTAATTGTTGTTGCAAGTTTTACGTGGCTGATTTGGGTTTCTAGCAAGAACACCTTCTTACCTACGTGACAGCCACAACGATGACATGCCAAAGCTATTTACCCTTCATAAGGACCCTTTTCATCAAGTCCAATCCGACTAGAGTGTGAGAGACAGACACCCGTTAGCCACCTTTATGCACGGTGTGCATGTTGGCCGGTGGAACCTATCTCACGTAAGCGTACGTGTAAGGTCGGTCCGGGCCGCTTCATCCCACAATACTGCCGGAAAAGAATAAACTAGTAGCGGCAAGCAATTGAAAAATCAGCTCCCACAACCTTTTGTGTTCTACTCGTGCATGGACTCTATGCATAGAAAACCTCGCTCGGATGCCACTGTTAGGTAACGTAGCATAAATTCAAAATTTTCCTACACCATATTCAGATCTTCCTATGGAGAGACCGGCAACGAGAGAGGGGAGAGTGCATCTTCATACCTTTGAAGATCGCTAAGCGGAAGCATTGCTAGAACGCGGTTGATAGAGTCGTACTCGTGGCGATTCATATCGCGGTGTGATTCCGATCTAGTGTCGAATCACGGCACCTCCACGTTCAACACACGTGCAGCCCGGTGACGTCCCCTGCACCTTGATATAGCAAGGAGGAGGGAGAGGTTGGGGAAGATCTCCAGCAGCACGACGGCATGGTGTCGATGGAGAGATGAGGTCTCCCGGCAGGGCTTCGCCAAGCACCATGGGAGAGGAGGAAGAAGAGAGACATGGCTGCGCCGAGAGAGATGGAAAATCGTATCTCCAAAGGCCAAAGCCCCCACTGTATATAGGGGGAAGGGAGGGGTGGCGCCCCCTTTAGGGTTTCCCCCTTGAGGAGGGGCGGCGGCCATGGAGGAAAGTGTTGGGCAACGTCGCATGGGAAACAAAAAATTTCCTACGCGCACGAAGACCTATCATGGTGATGTCCATCTACGAGAGGGGATTTCTGATCTATGTACCCTTGTAGATCGCACAGCAGAAGCGTTAGTGAACGCGGTTGATGTAGTGGAACGTCCTCAAGTCCCTCGATCCGCCCCGCGAACCGTCCCGCGATTCGTCTCACGATCTAGTGCCGAACGGACGGCACCTCCGCGTTCAGCACACGTACAGCTCGACGATGATCTCGGCCTTCTTGATCTAGCAAGAGAGACGGAGAGGTAGATGAGTTCTCCGGCAGCGTGACGGCGCTCCGGAGGTTGGTGGTGATCTGATCTCGGCAGGGCTCCGCCCGAGCTCCGCAGAAACGCGATCTAGAGGAAAAACCGTGGAGGTATGTGGTCGGGCTGCCGTGGAAAAGCTGTCTCAAATCAGCCCTAATACCTCTGTATATATAGGTGGGAGGGGAGGGGCCTCGCCTTGAGGCTCAAGGAGCCCCAAGGGGGTCGGCCGAGCCAAGGGGGGAAGTCCTCCCCTTCCAAACCGAATCCAACTAGGTTTGGAAGGTGGAGTCCTTCTCTCCTTTCCCACCTCCCCTTTTTTTCTTTCTCTTTGATTTCTTATCCTTTGGCGCATAGGGCCTTCTTGGGCTGTCCCACCAGCCCACCGAGGGCTGGTATGCCACCCCCAAGGCCTATGGGTTTCCCCGGGGTGGGTTGCCCACCCCCGGTGAACACCCGGAACCCATTCGTCATTCCCGGCACATTCCTGGTAACTCCGAAAACCTTCCGGCAATCAAATGAGGTCATCCTATATATCAATCTTCGTTTCCGGACCATTCCGTAAACCCTCGTGACGTCCGTGATCTCATCCGGGACTCCGACCAACATTCGGTAACCAGCCATATAACTCAAATACGCATAAAACAACGTCGAACCTTAAGTGTGCAGACCTTGCGGGTTCGAGAACTATGCAGACATGACCCGAGTGACTCCTCGGTCAATATCCAATAGCGGGACCTGGATGCCCATATTGGATCCCACATATTCTACGAAGATCTTATCGTTTGAACCTCAGTGCCAAGGATTCATATAATCTCGTATGTCATTCCCTTTGTCCTTCGGTATGTTACTTGCCCGAGATTCGATCGTCAGTATCCGCATACCTATTTCAATCTCGTTTACCGGCAAGTCTCTTTACTCGTTCTGTAATACAAGATCCCGCAACTTACACTAAGTCACATTGCTTGCAAGGCTTGTGTGTGATGTTGTATTACCGAGTGGGCCTCGAGATACCTCTCCGTCACACGGAGTGACAAATCCCAGTCTCGATCCATACTAACTCAACGAACACCTTCGGATATACCTGTAGAGCATCTTTATAGTCACCCAGTTACGTTGCGACGTTTGATACACACAAAGCATTCCTCCGGTGTCAGTGAGTTATATGATCTCATGGTCATAGGAACAAATACTTGACACGTAGAAAACAGTAGCAACAAAATGACACGATCAACATGCTACGTCTATTAGTTTGGGTCTAGTCCATCACGTGATTCTCCTAATGACGTGATCCAGTTATCAAGCAACGACATCTTGTACATAATCAGAAGACCCTAACTATCTTTGATCAACTGGCTAGCCAACTAGAGGCTTGCTAGGGACAGTGTTTTGTCTACGTATCCACACATGTATATAAGTCTTCATTCAATACAACTGTAGCATGGATAATAAACGATTATCTTGATACAGGAATTATAATAATAACTATATTTATTATTGCCTCTAGGGCATAATTCCAACAGAAAGGGGGGTGGCGCACCTCTAGGTGGGCCTTAGGCCCACGAGCGCCTAGGGTTTCCCCTCCCTCCCTCTCTGGTGCGCCTGGGCTAAGTGTGTGGGGGGGTGCACCATCCCACCTAGGGGTTGGTTCCCTCCCGCACTTGGCCCATGTAGCCTTCCGGGGCTTGTGGCTGATGACCCACAAGTATAGGGGATCAATCGTAGTCCTTTCGATAAGTAAGAGTGTCGAACCCAACGAGGAGCAGAAGGATCTGACAAGTGGTTTTCAGCAAGGAAATATCTGCACGCACTGAAATTATCGGTGACAAGTGATTGTGTGGTGAGATGATTCGTAGCAAGCAACAAGTAACAAAAGTAGCAATAGTGCAGCAAAGTGGCCCAATCCCTTTTGTAGCAAGGGACAAGCCTGGAAAAAGTCTTATAAGAGGAAAAGCACTCCCGAGGACACACAGGAATTTCTGTCATGCTAGTTTCATCATGTTCATATGATTCACGTTCGTTACTTTGATAGTTTGATATGTGGGTGGACCGACGCTTGGGTACTGCCCTTACTTGGACAAGCATCCCACTTATGATTAACCCCTCTCGCAAGCATCCGCAACTACGAAAGAAGAATTAAGACAACGTCTAACCATAGCATTAAACTAGTGGATCCAAATCAGCCCCTTACGAAGCAACGCATAGACTGGGGTTTAAGCTTCTGTCACTCCAGCAACCCATCATCTACTTACTACTCCCCAATGCCTAGGCCCAAATATGGTGAAGTGTTATGTAGTCAACATTCACATAACACCACTAGAGGAAAAACAACATACAGCATATCAAAATACCGAACGAATACCAAACTCACATGTCTATTATTAGCATGACTTATCCCATGTCCTCAGGAACAAAAGTAACTACTCACAAAGCATAATCATAATCATGATCAGAGGTGTAATGAGTAGCGTCAAGGATCTGAACATAAACTCTTCCACCAAGTAATCCAACTAGCATCAACTACAAAGAGTAATCAACACTACTAGCAACCTTACAAGTACTAATCAGAGTCGCGAGACGGAGATTGGTTACAAGAGATGAACTAGGGTTTGGAGATGAGATGGTGCTGATGAAGATGTTGATGGTGATGAGTCCCCTCCGATGAGAGGAGTGTTGGTGATGACGATGGCGACGATTTCCCCCTCCGGGAGGGAAGTTTCCCCGGCAGGATCGTCCTGCCAGAGCTCTAGATTGGTTCTGCTCAAGTTCCACCTTGTGGCGGCGGCGAAACCACGAAAAAGCTCGCATCTGATTTTTTTTTTCTAGACCAAACCCTCCATATAGCAAAAGAGGGGGGCAAGTGGGCTAGCAGGGTGCCCACAAGCCCCCATGGCGCGGCCTGGGGGGTCGTCGCGCCGTGCAGGCTTGTGGCCACCCCCTGGCGCCCCAGTGGCGCTTCTTCGGCCAAGTATTTTTTTATATATTGGGAAAAAAATATCCGTTGATTTTCACGGCGTATGGAGTTGCGCAGAATAGGTATCTCAACTTTGCTCCACTTTCAGGCCAGAATTCCAGTTGCCGGTATTCTCCCTCTTCATGTAAACCTTGCAAAATAAGAGAGAAAAGGCATAAGAATAGTACCGTGAAGTGAAATAACAGCCAAAGAAGTGATACATATCAACATGAAAACATGATGCAAAATGGACGTATCAGTGGCCCCTCCCGATGGGCCTCCGGAACCCTTCCGGTGGTTCCGGCACTTTGCCGGTGGTGCCCAAAACATTTCCAGCGTCCAAACCCATCCATCCTATATATCAATCTTTACCTCCAGAGCTCCTCGCGGCGTCCGAATCTCATCCGGGACTCCGGACAACCTTCGGTAACCTTGTATAACAATTCCCTATAACCCTAGCGTCATCGAACCTTAAGTGTGTAGACCCTACGGCTTCGGGAATCATGCAGACATGACCGAGACACTCTCCCGCCAATAACCATCAGCGGGATCTGGATACCCATGGTGGCTCCCCCTTTTGGCCCGTGCTACCTCTTGGGCATGGTGGCCCCCTCCCGTTGGACCCCCCGGACCATTTCCAGTGGTCCCGGTATGCTACCGGTGAAGCCCGAAACATTTCCCGTGTCCAAAACCATCCATCCTATATATCAATCTTTACCTCCAGACCATTCTGGAGCTCCTCGTGACGTCCGGGATCTCATCTGGGACTCCGAAAAACTTTCGGTAACCTCGTATAACATTTCCCTATAACCCTAGCGTCATCGAACCTTAAGTGTGTAGACCCTACGGGTTCGGGAAGCATGCACATGACCGAGACGTTCTCCGGCCAATAACCATCAGCGGGATCTGGATACCCATGGTGGCTCCCACACGTTCCACGATGATCTCATCGGATGAACCACGATGTCAAGGATTCAATCAATCCCGTATACAGTTCCCTTTGTCTGTCGGTATAGAACTTGCCTGAGATTCGGTCGTCGGTATACCTATACCTTGTTCAATCTTGTTACCGGTAAGTCACTTTACTCGTTTCGTAGCACATCATCCCGTGACTAACTCCTTAGTCACACTGAGCTCATTATGATGATGTTCTACCGAGTGGGCCCAGAGATACCTCTCCGTCACATGGAGTGACAAATCCCGATCTCGTTTCGTACCATCCCAACAAACACTTTCGGAGATACCCGTAGTGCACCTTTATAGTCACCCAGTTACGTTGTGATGTTTGATACACCCAAAGCACTCCTACGGTATCTGGGAGTTGCACAATCTCACGGTCGAAGGAAAAGATACTTGATATTAGAAAGGCTTTAGCATGAGTATGATGAAAACTAGCATGACAGAAATTCCCGTGTGTCCTCGGGAGCGTTTTTCCTCCTATAAGACTTTGTCCAGGCTTGTCCCTTGCTACAAAATGGATTGGGCCACTTCGCTGCACCGTTGCTACTTTTGTTACTTGTTGCTTGCTACGTATCATCTCACCACACCACTACTTGTTACCGATAATTTCAGTGCTCGCAGATATTACCTTGCTGAAAACCACTTGTGAGATCCTTCTGCTCCTCGTTGGGTTCGACACTCTTACTTACCGAAAGGACTACGATAGATCCCCTATACTTGTGGGTCATCATCTTGCTCGTGCCACCGTCGACTACAACCTTATCTATAAGATTAACATCACAAAATAAGGGAACTTTGTGATCCTTTCTGGTGATTTTTGTGTACCACTCTGCTTCTTTCTCAATGAAGCCATCCTCGTCCAACTCATCACTAGGCCTTCATCATGTAAGTCATCCACACAGGCACGCTCGTAGATAATGTCAGGATCCATGTCCTTATGCCTTACTTGAGCCTCTACGTCACCAACATTGGTGTGGTGCCTCTCATACTCTTCCACGGAGTCATGATCATCATCATTAATCGATGCATTACCTGCGAACTCATATTTGGGATACTCATTGGCTTGCACTTCGTCCTTATGCTCAACATCATCTACCAAGGTTTGGTTCAAGTCAACTTGAAAAAGAGGAGCCTTGACCACCTTACTTGCAAACAATTCAAGTTACTTGATTGTCGACGATGCAACAACCTCCTTATATGCAACCCAATGCAAATTGGACATGATAGGCATTGTCTTCATTCACCACTTGTGTGCCGACCCAACATCATATTTTCCTACTAATTCTACTTGGTCACTTGTTGGGTAACATAGCATAAATTCAAAATTTTCCTACGCCATATTCAGATCTTCCTATGGAGAGACCAGCAACGAGAGAGGGGTGAGTGCATCTTCATACCTTTGAAGATCGCTAAGAGGAAGCGTTGCTAGAACGCGGTTGATGGAGTCGTACTCGCGGCGATTCAGATTGTGGTGTGATTCCGATCTAGTGCCCAACCACGACACCTCCGCGTTCAACACACGTGCAGCCCGGTGACGTCTCCCGCACCTTGATCCAGCAAGGAGGAGGGAGAGGTTGGGGAAGATCTCCGGCAGCACGAAGGCGTGGTGTCGATGGAGAGATGAGGTCTCCCGGCAGGGCTTCGCCAAGCACCGTGGGAGGAGGAGGAAGGAGGGGAGTAGGGTTGCGCCGAGGGGAGAAGAAACCGTGTCCAAAACAGCCCCAAACCCCTCTCTATTTATAGGAGGAGGGGAGGGGGTGCCACCCCTAGGGTTTCCCCCCTAGGTGGTATGGCAGCCCCCCCCCCCCCAGATGGGAGGTGCGGCGGTCAGGGCAGGGGGGTGGCGCACCCCTTAGGTGGGCCTTAGGCCCACCAGCGCCTAGGGTTTCCCCCCTTCTCTCCCTCCTGCGCCTTGGGCCTCTTGTGGGAGGCGCACCAGCCCACTTTGGGCTGGCTGCCCTCCCCCTTTTGGCCCATGCTACCTCTTGGGCCTGGTGGCCCCTCCCGGTGGACCCCCGGGACCATTTTCGGTGGTCCTGGTGGTCCCGGTACGCTACCGGTGACGCACGAAACATTTCCGGTGTCCAAAACCATCCACCCTATATATCAATCTTTCCCTCCGGACCATTCCGTAGCTCCTCGTGACGTCTGGGATATCATCCGGGACTCCGAACAACTTTCGGTAACCTCGTATAACATTTCCCTATAACCCTAGCGTCATCGAACCTTAAGTGTGTAGACCCTACGGGTTCGAGAAGCATGCACACATGACCGAGACGTTCTCAGGCCAATAACCATCAGCGGGATCTGGATACCCATGGTGGCTCCCACACATTCCACGATGATCTCATCGGATGAACCACGATCTCAAGGACTCAATCAACCCCGTATACAATTCCGTTTGTCTGTCGGTATAGAACTTGCCCGAGATTCGATCGTCGGTATACCTATACCTTGTTCAATCTGGTTACCGGTAAGTCTCTTTACTCGTTCCGTAGCACGTCATCGTGTGACTAACTCCTTAGTCACATTGAGCTCATGATGATGTTCTACCGAGTGGGCCCAGAGATACCTCTCCATCACATGGAGTGACAAATCCCGATCTCGATTCATACCAACCCAACAGACACTTTCAGATGTACCCGTAGTGCACCTTTATAGTCACCCAGTTACGTTGTGATGTTTGATACACCCAAAGCACTCCTACGGTATCTGGGAGTTTCACAATCTCACGGTCGAAGGAAAATACACTTGACATTAGAAAAGCTTTAGCATACGAACAATACGATCTAGTGCTATGCTTAGGATTGGGTCTTGTCCATCACATCATTCTCCCAATGATGTGATCCCGTTATCAATGACATCTAATGTCCATGATCACGAAACCATGATCATCTATTGATCAACGAGCTAGCCAACTAGAGGCTTGCTAGGGACACATTGTGATCTATTTATTCACACATGTATTACTGTTTCCTGTTGATACAATTATAGCATGAACAATAGACGATTAGCATGAACAAGGAAATATGATAATAACCATTTTATTATTGCCTCTAGGGCATATTTCCAACGGTCTCCCACTTGCACTAGAGTCAATAATCTAGTTACATTGTGATGTACCGAACACCCATAGCATTATGGTGTTGATCATGTTTTGCTCGAGGAAGAGGTTTAGTCAATGGGTCTGCAACATTCAGATCCATGTGTATTTTACAAATCTCTATTACTCCACTCTGGACCTGGTCTAGGATGGAGTTGTAGCGGCGTTTGATGTGCTTGGTCTTCCGGTGAAACCTGGGCTCCTTAGCTATGGCAATGGCCCCAATGTTATCATAGAAGAGTGTCATTGGACCGGACGCGCTTGGAACCACTCCAAGGTCGGTGATGAGCTCCTTCATCCAAATTCCTTCATGAGCCCCTTCTGAAGCAGCTATGTACTCCGCTTCACTTGTAGATGCTGCCACGACTTCTTACTTGCTGCTGCACCAGCTCACCGCCCCACCATTCAAAACATACACGTATCCGGTCTGTGACTTAGAGTCATCCGGATCTGTGTCGAAGCTAGCATCGACATAACCCTTTACGCCGAGCTCTTCGTCACCTCCATAAATGAGAAACATCTCCTTAGTCCTCTTCAGGTACTTAAGGATATTCTTGACCGCTGTCTAGTGTTCCATACCGGGATCACTTTGGTACCTTCCTACCAAACTTATGGCAAGGTTTATATCAGGTCTGGTACACAGCATGGCATACATTAGAGGGCCTACGGCTGAAGCGTAGGGGACAGTACTCATCTTCTCTCTATCTGCTGTCGTGATCGGCGACTGAGTCTTACTCAATCTCATACCTTGCAAAACTGGCAAGAACCCTTTCTTTGAGTTTTCCATATTGAACTTCTTCAATATCTTGTCAAGGTATGTACTTTGCGAAAGACCTATGAGGCGCCTTGATCTATCTCTATAGATCTTGATGCCTAATATGTATGCAGCTTCTCCAAGGTCCTTCATTGAAAAACTCTTGTTCAAATATGCCTTTATGCTCTCCAACATCTCTATATTATTCCCCATCAATAATATGTCATCCACATACAGTACGAGGAAAGATACAGAGCTCCCACTCACTTTCTTGTACAGACAGGCTTCTCCGTAAACCTGTATGAACCCAAACGCTTTAATCACCTCATTAAAGCGAATGTTCCAACTCTGAGATGCTTGCACCAGCCCATAGATGGAGCGCTGGAGCTTGCACACTTTGTTAGCACCCTTAGGGTCGACAAAACCTTCTGGTTGCATCATATACAACTCTTCCTTAAGATTCCCGTTAAGGAACGCTGTTTTGACGTCCATTTGCCAAATTTCATAATCATAAAAGGTGGCAATTGCTAACATGATTCAGACTGATTTTAGCTTCGCTACGGGAGAGAAAGTCTCCTCATAGTCAATTCTTGAATTTGTCGAAAACCCTTTGCGACAAGTCAAGCTTTATAAACAGTCACATTACCGTTTGCATCAGTCTTCTTCTTGAAGAACCATTTATTTTCTATGGCTCGCCGATCATCGGGCAAGTCCACCAAAGTCCATACTTTGTTCTCATACATGGATCCTATCTCGGATTTCATAGCCTCAAGCCAATTGTAGGAATCCGGGCCCGCCATTGCTTCTTCATAGTTCGAAGGTTCAACATTGTCCAACAACATGATTTCCATCACAGGGTTGTCGTACCACTCTGGTGCGGAGCGTACCCTTGTGGACCTTCGTGGTTCAGTAGCAACTTGATCTGAAGCTTCATGATCATCATCATTAACTTCCTCTTCAGTTGGTGTAGGCGCCACAGGAACAATTTCCAGCGCTGCGCTACTTTCCGGTTCGAGAGGGGGTGTAATTACCTCATCAAGTTCTACTTTCCTCCCACTTACTTTTTTCGAGAGAAACTCTTTCTCTAGAAAGGATCCGTTCTTGGCAACAAAGGTTTTACCTTCGGATCTAAGATAGAAGGTATACCCAATAGTGTCCTTAGGGTATCCTATGAATACGCATTTCTCCGCTTTGGGTTCGAGCTTCTCTGGTTGAAGTTTCTTCACATAAGCATCGCAGCCCCAAACTTTAAGAAACGACAACTTAGGTTTCTTGACAAACCATAGTTCATACGGTGTCGTCTCAACGGATTTAGACGATGCCCTATTTAAAGTGAATGCTGCAGTTTCTAATGCGTATCCCCAAAATGATAGCGGTAAGTCGGTAAGAGACATGATAGATCGTACCATATCTAATAAAGTGCAATTACGATGTTCAGACACTCCGTTGCATTGTGGTGTGCCAGGCGGCGTCAGTTGTGAAACGATTCCACACTTCCTTAGGTGTGTGCCAAACTCGTGACTCAAATATTCTCCTCCACGATCAGATCATAGACACTTCATTTTTCTATCATGTTGATTCTCGACCTCACTCTGAAATTCCTTGAACCTTTCAAACGTCTCAGATTTGTGCTTCATCAAGTAGATATACCCATACCTACTCAAATCATCGGTGAGAGTGAGACCATACCGGTAGCCACCGCGAGCTTCAACGTTCATTGGACCACACACATCAGTATGTATTATTTCCAATAAGTCGGTCGCTCTCTCCACTATTATTGAGAATGGAGTCTTAGTCATCTTTCCCATGAGGCACGGTTCGCATGTGTAAAATGATTCAAAGTCAAGAGACTCTAATAGTCCATCAGTATGGAGCTTCTTCATGCGCTTAACACCGATATGACCAAGGCGGCAGTGCCACAAGTATGTGGGACTATCATTATCAACTTTACATCTTTTGGTACTCACACTATGAATATGTGTAACATCACAATCAAGATTCATCAAGAATAAACCATTCACCAACGGAGCATGACCATAAAACATATCACTCATATAAATAGAACAACCATTATTCTCCGACTTAAATGAGTAGTCATCTCGCATTAAGCAAGACCCTGATACAATATTCATGCTCAAAGCTGGTACTAAATAACAATTATTAAGGTTTAAAACTAATCCTGACGGTAGATGTAGAGGTAGCGTGCCGACGGCGATCACATCGACCTTGTAGCCATTCCCAACGCGCATCGTCACCTCGTCCTTGGCTAGTCTCCGCTTATTTTGCACTTCCTGCTTTGAGTTGCAAATGTGAGCAACAACACCGGTATCAAATACCCAGGAGCTACTACGAGCACTGGTAAGGTACACATCAATAACATGTATATCACATATACCTTTAACGTTGTCGGTCTTCTTGTCTGCTAAGTACTTGGGGCAGTTCCTCTTCCAGTGACCTTTTCCCTTGCAATAAAAGCACTCAGTCTCAGGCTTGGGTCCATTCTTTTTCTTCTTCCCGGCATCTAGCTTACCGGGTACAGCAACGACTTTGCCGTCTTTCTTGAAGTTCTTCTTATCCTTGCCCTTCTTGAAACTGGTGGTCTTGTTGACCATCAACACTTGATTCTTGATGACCCACAAGTATAGGGGATCAATCGTAGTCCTTTCGATAAGTAAGAGTGTCGAACCCAACGAGGAGGAGAAGGCTCTGATAAACGGTTTTCAGCAAGGTAATAACTGCAAGCACTGAAAGTAACGGTAACAAGTGATGGTGTAGTGAGGTGAAACGTAGCAAGCGAAAAGTAACAAGTAACAACTAGTAGCAACGGTGCAGCAAGTGGTCCAATCCCTTTTGTAGCAAGGGACAAGCCTGAATAAAGCCTTATAAGAGGAAAAACGTTCCCGAGGACACACGGGAATTTCTGTCATGCTAGTTTCATCATGTTCATATGATTCGCGTTCGTTACTTTGATAGTTTGATATGTGAGTGGACCGGCACTTGGGTACTTCCCTTACTTGGACAAGCATCCCACTTATGATTAACCCCTCTCGCAAGCATCCGCAACTACGAAAGAAGAATTAAGACAACGCCTAACCATAGCATTAAACTAGTGGATCCAAATCAGCCCCTTACGAAGCAACGCATAGACTGGGGTTTAAGCTTCTGTCACTCCAGCAACCCATCATCTACTTACTACTCCCCAATGCATACCTCTAGGCCCAAATATGGTGAAGTGTTATGTAGCCGACATTCACATAACACCACTAGAGGAAAAACGACATACAACATATCAAAATACTGAACGAATACCAAACTCACATGACTATTATTAGCATGACTTATCCCATGTCCTCAGGAACAAAAGTAACTACTCACAAAGCATAATCATAATCATGATCAGAGGTGTAATGAATAGCATCAAGGATCTGAACATAAACTCTTCCACCAAGTAATCCAACTAGCATCAACTACAAAGAGTAATCAACACTACTAGCAACCTTACAAGTACAATTCGGAGTCGCGAGACGGAGATTGGTTACAAGAGATGAACTAGGGATTGGAGAGGAGATGGTGCTGATGAAGATGTTGATGGAGATGCCTCCCCTCCGACGAGAGGAGTGTTGGTGATAACGATTTCCCCCTCCGGGAGGGAAGTTTCCCTGACAGGATTGTCCTGCCGGAGCTCTAGATTGGATTTGCTCAAGTTCCGCCTCGTGGTGGCGGAGAATCCACGAAAAAGCTCCACCCTGATTTTTTTCCGGACGAAACCCTTCATATAGCAAAAGAGGGGGGCCAGTGGGCCGCCAGGGTGCCCACAAGCCCTGTTGCCACAGCCAGGGGGTAGGTCGCGGCAACCAGGCTTGTGGGCCCCTGGTTGCTCCCCTCTGACACTTCTTTCGCCCAGTATTTTTTATAAAATCCAAAAAAATCCATGTTGATTTTCAGGGCGTTTGGAGTTGCGCAGAATAGAGGACTCAGACTTGCTCCTTTTCCAGTCCAGAATTCCAGCTGCCGGTATTCTCCCTCTTCAAATAAACCTTGCAAAATAAGAGAGAAAATGCATAAGTATGGTACCACAAAGTATAATAACAGTCCAAAAAGCGATAAATATCAACATGAAGGCATGATGCAAAATGGACGTATCAATGCTCTTTCTTGATTTCTACTTCTGCAGACTTGAGCATCAAGTACAACTCGGGAATGGTCTTCTCCATCCCTTGCATGTTGTAGTTCAGCACAAAACCTTTGTAGCTTGGTGGGAGAGACTGGAGGATTCTGTCAATTATGACATCATCCGAAAGTTCGACTCCAAGTGAAGTCAGACGACCGTGTAACCCAGACATTTTGAGTATATGCTCACTGACAGAACTGTTCTCCTCCATCTTACAGCTAAAGAACTTGTCGGAGACTTCATCTCTCTCGACACGGGCATGAGCTTGAAAAACTAGTTTCAGCTCTTGGAACATCTCATATGCACCGTGTTGCTCAAAACGCCGTTGGAGCCCCGTTTCCAAACTGTATAGCATGCCACACCTAACCAGAGAGTAGTCATCACTCCGCGTTTGCCAGACATTCAGAATGTCCTGGGCTGTTGCCGGAGCGGGAGGGTCACCTAGCGGCGCATCAAGGACATAAGCCTTTTTAGCTGCTTCAAGGATGAACTTCAAGTTGAGGACCCAGTCCGCATAGTTGCTACCATCATCTTTCAACTTGTTTTTCTCTAGGAATGCGTTGAAATTGAGGTTGACGTTGGCCATCTACAATATTTATAAAGACAACTTTTAGACTAAGTTCATGACAATTAAGTTCATTTAATCAAATTAAGTATAAACTCCTACTTAAATCGACATCCCTCTAGTCATCTAAGTGATACATGATCCATGTTGACTAGCCCGTGTCCGATCATCACGTGATACGGACTAGTCGCCATGGTGAGCAACTTCATGATGATCGTATTCAACCATATGACTCATGTTCGACCTTTCGGTCTCTTGTATTCGAGGTCATGTCTGTACATGCTAAGCTCGTCGAGTCAACCTAGGTGTTTCGCGTGTGTAAATCTGGCTTACACCCGTTGTATGCGAACGTTAGAATCTTCACACCCGATCATCACGTGGTGCTTCGAGACAACGATCCTTCGCAACGGTGCACACTTAGGGGAATACGTTCTCGAAATTTTAAGAGGGATCATCTATTTATGCTACCGTCGTTCTAAGCAATAAGATGAAAAACATGATAAACATCACAATGCAATCATATAGTGACATGATATGGCCATTATCATCTTTGCTCTTTCGATCTCCATCTTCAGGCGTCGCATGATCATCATTGTCACCGGCGTGACACCATGATCTCGATCAGCGTGTCTCCGTGAAGTCGTCACGCCAACTACTACTATCACTACTACTATAGCTAACCGTTAGCAATGAAGTAAAAGTAGTGAGCACATGGCGTTGCATCTCATACAATAAATCAAGACAACTCCTATGGCTCCTGCCGGTTGTCATACTCATCGACATGCAAGTCGTGAAACCTATTACAATAACATGATCATCTCATACATCATACATGCAACATCACAACTTTGGCCATATCACATCACATGTCAAACCCTGCAAAAACAAGTTAGACGTCCTGTAATTGTTGTTGCAAGTTTTACATGGCTGATTTGGGTTTCTAGCAAGAAGGCCTTCTTACCTACGGGACAACTACAACAATGATATGCCAAAGCTATTTACCCTTCATAAGGACCTTTTTCATCAAATCCAATCCGACTAGAGTAGGAGAGACACCACCTGCTAGCCACTTTTATGCACGGTGTGCATGTCTGTCGGTGGAACCAGTCTCACGTAAGCGTACGTGTAAGGTCGGTCCGGGCCGCTTCATCCCACAATATCACCAGAAAAGAATAAGACTAGTAGCGGCAAGCAATTGACAAATCATCACCCACAACCTTTTGTGTTCTACTCGTGCATAGAATCTACGCATAGAAAACCTGGCTCGGATGCCACTGTCGGGTAACGTAGCATAAATTCAAAAATTTCCTATGCCATATTCAGATCTTCCTATGGAGAGACCAGAAACGAGAGAGGGGTGAGTGCATCTTCATACCTTTGAAGATCGCTAAGCGGAAGCGTTGCTAGAACGCGGTTGATGGAGTCGTACTCGCGGTGATTCAGATCGTGGTGTGATTCTGATCTAGTGTCGAACCACAGCACCTCCGCGTTCAACACACGTGCAGCCCGGTGACGTCTCCCGCATCTTGATCTAGCAAGGAGGAGGGAGATGTTGGGGAAATCTCCGGCAGCACGACGGCGTGGTGTCGATGGAGAGACGAGGTCTCCTGGCACGGCTTCGCCAAGCACCGTGGGATGAGGAGGAAGGAGGGGAGGAGGGCTGCGTCGAGGGGAGAAGAAATTGTGTCCAAAAGAGCCCCAAACCCCTCTCTATTTATAGGAGGAGGGGAGGGGTGCCACCCCTAGGGTTTCCCCCCTAGGTGGTGCGGCAGCCCCCCCCCCAGATGGGAGGTGCGGTGGCCTGGGCAGGTGGAGGGGGTGGCGCACCCCTTAGGTGGGCCTTAGGCCCACCAGCGCCTAGGGTTTCCCCGCTTCTCTCCCTCCTGCGCCTTGGGCCTCTTGTGGGAGGCGCACCAGCCCACTCTGGGCTGGTTGCCCTCCCCCTTTTGTCCCATGCTATCTCTTGGGCATGGTGGCCCCTCCCAGTGGACCCCCGGGACCATTTCCGGTGGTCCCGGTACGCTACCGGTGACGCCCGAAACATTTCCGGTGTCCAAAACCATCCATCCTATATATCAATCTTTACCTCCGGACTATTCCGCAGCTCCTCGTGACGTCCGGGATCTCATCCGGGACTCCGAACAACTTTCAGTAACCTCGTATAACATTTCCCTATAACCCTAGCGTCATCGAACCTTAAGTGTGTAGACCCTACGGGTTCGGGAAGCATGCAGACATGACCGAGACGTTCTCCGACCAATAACCATCTGCGGGATCTGGATACCCATGGTGGCTCCCACACATTCCACGATGATCTCATCGGATGAACCACGATGTCAAGGATTCAATCAATCCCGTATACATTCCCTTTGTCTGTCGGTATAGAACTTGCCCGAGATTCGATCGTCGGTATACCTATACCTTTTTCAATCTCGTTACCGGTAAGTCTCTTTACTCATTCTGTAGCATGTCATCGTGTGACTAACTCCTTAGTCACATTGAGCTCATGATGATGTTCTACCGAGTGCGCCTAGAGATACCTCTCCGTCACACGGAGTGACAAATCCCGATCTCGATTCGTACCAACCCAACATACACTTTCAGATGTACCCGTAGTGCACCTTTATAGTCACCCAGTTACGTTGTGATGTTTGATACACCCAAAGCACTCCTACGGTATCCGGGAGTTGCACAATCTCACGGTCGAAGGAAAAGACACTTGACATTAGAAAAGCTTTAGCATACGAACAATACGATCTAGTGCTATGCTTAGGATTGGGTCTTGTCCATCACATCATTCTCCCAATGATGTGATCCCGTTATCAATGACATCTAATGTCCATGATCAGGAAACCATGATCATCTATTGATCAACTAGCTAGCCAACTAGAGGCTTACTAGGGACACATTGTGATCTATTTATTCACACATGCATTACTGTTTCCTGTTAATACAATTATAGCATGAACAATAGACGATTATCATGAACAAGGAAATATGATAATAACCATTTTATTATTGCCTCTAGGGCATATTTCCAACATCACTTGCATCAACCCACTTTAATCTTGTCCGTATTTCTTCCACAACCTCATCATAACTAGGACTCTCAAGAAATATCAACACTTCCTCATACTTGTCAACAATATCAACATTCATGAATGCCTCTTTGTCAACATAATGAATATTCACAATATTTTTCATCTAAAAAGGACAAACATAAGTACAACAAATATACCACATTGCTAATAAAATGACTTTGTCCATCCAAGTTAAGTATTACCAAGCATTACCCAAACCCTAACCCTAACCCTAAATCTTAACATTAGACATAACCCAAACAACAAGGTTTGTTCACCAACATCACAATGCAACACTATTGAAACAACAATACTCAACGACATCATATTATAGAACCACATAAACAAAACAATCCAGATAGACAAATTCAACCAATAAAAAATTATGAGATGAAAAAGGTTACCTCAAGGAACGGAAATGACACCGGAGCCATGGACCAACCCAATCAATTTACAAGGATTTAAGAGGGGCAAGTGAGGGACACAAAGGTGGAAAAGGGAGAGAGCTTGGGATAGCCAATGGGTAAGAAAAGAGTGAGTGGTGTGTGATTGGTGAGAGGTGCAGGGCCATCTGTCAGGTTCAGAACAAGTACAAGAGGGTAGCAGAAACAGAGTTCAGTTATCCAACGGTACAGAACCACTCCTCGCGTACCGCTTCGTCGAGAGCCGTAGGATAATTACTGTAGTAATTCTATTGTCGGACTGTAGCGTTTCTTTTCCTTTTTTGGTAAAACATGTGAGCCTATGTTAGCTGCCGGGATGTGGCTAGCTGGGTATTGATTATCTTCCTCCTTGTCTGAGAACAAGCATATACTTGGAATATACTTTATCTCGGGAGAACTTTCCCCTTTCCTTCCTAAATACAATATCTATAGTTCATCCGGTCCTAACAAATTGGTATCAGATGCAAACGATCCTCAGCCACAAAGTGATGGAGTGACATAATTCTTCCCCGATCCATGAGCCCCACTCTTTTCCCACCCTTTTTGAGGAAGATCGGCAGAATTGTAGCGGTGTAGGCGGCGGTGTTCGAGCTTAGTCAGATTCTGGTGGCGTTGGTGGCGGTGTTTAGTTCGGGCATAGATCAGTCGAGCAGGAGTGGTTGATCGAACACACTGTTTGATCGATAAAATTTCATGTCCTCGCGCTGATCTGTATGCTTCTGGAGGCGTGGATCTAGGCGGCGGCAGGATCTGAGTTCTCTGGAAGGGTTGTTGATTATTCAGTGGTAAAATTCCTAACATGTGACTTAGATCGAGGCGATGGGACACAAAGCAGCTCTAGATGAAGCTGATGTGCAAGAAATTCTGTCCTTAAGGGATGAATTCGGTGTTCTGCAAAAGGATAATGCTAGCCTGTGCAGTGATGTGTCCAAGTTACAGGAAGACATGCATTCCATCGATTCCAAGCAAGGTGACATCTCAACACATGTAGGCAGTATTGAGAAAGCAGTGTTAGATTTGAGTAAACAGCTGTCAGCCATCAGTCAGTCCTTGCAAAATTTGATTCCACCTGCGGGACAGATTGGAGGAGTCACTAATCTGGCCAGTTCTAGTCAGACAGCTCGTTCCCCTACTCTGCATCAAGAAGATATACAAGAGCAACAGTTGAGAAAAGAATTCTTGAGGAAGCAGTTGGAGCTGGAAAAGGAAAAAACAAAACAGCTGGAAGAGATTCAGACACAACATTTACCACCTCTGAAGGTACATAGGCAAGTTGTTCCTCCTGGTTATGACAATCAACAGAGGACAGATAATTTGAGTGCTATTGGAACACCTGCAACAGCAAGAGATGGTGGTCACACCCGTGTTTTCAACAAATATTACCAAACCAACAGAGACAGACATATGTGGCAGGGCTATTATAGGACTTATGAGCATGACATGCAAGCTCTGTTCATGAAATCTATGACAAAAGGCCCAAAACTGGATTTCCCTATATTTGAAGGAACAGACCCAGTGGGGTGGATCACGCAGTGTAACAAGTATTTTCAGATGTCAGCAGCTCCTGAAGAATACAAAGTTTCTCTAGCCCAACTATATGTTATTGGTGAAGCTGATACATGGCTAAGAAGATCTGGAATTCTTAAGAAACAACTGACTTGGAAACAATTCTGTGCTGAACTGATAAAGAGATTTTCTAAACAAGGTTCTTATGATCTAACAGAGAAGTTTAACTCTACAAAGCAAGGGAACAACACTGTGTCTGAATATACCAAGATGTTTGAGGATTTAATGGCTAATGTGCAAGAGGAAAACCCTGAGCTTAATGAATTATGGTTTGTGAGATGCTATGTTAATGGTCTCAGAGAAGGAATCAAGTTTCAAATCAGACCACTGAGACCACAATCTCTCACTGATGCTTACTGGCTGGCCAAGGATGTGGAACCTTGTCATCCTCCTCTTCCTAGCTTCCCTAAGAGAACTGGGTTAGCATACTCCAGTTTCTATCAAAAACCTAACAACAACAATGTGGCACAAAAATTTTCTACTGTGTCTACTGCTTCTGGATCACAAACTACAACAAAGCAACTTGATACTTATCAAAAGATCAGGAAGGTGGGAGAGTGTTGGAGATGTGGTGATAAGTGGATGCATGGACATAAGTGCAAATTAGTACCTAATGTACACTTGATGCAACCAGAAATAGAAGAGCAAGTGCCACAAGAGATGGAAAAGATGCACAATCAGGAGCCTCCTGAAACTTTATCTGAAGGAGAGCAAGCTATGTTTATCTCTGCCTTTGCTATGGGTCATCAATTGACTGTCCCTACTCCTACTGTGGTGATTCACATCAATGGAAAAAGAGCTGTTGCATTGCTTGACTCTGGTAGCACATCTTCTTTCCTCAACCAAGATTTTGCAATCAATGCTAATTGTCAGTTGTTACCAGTTAAACCAAGGACTATATCTGTAGCTGGAGGAGGAACTTTGATTTCTCATGCAGTATCACCAAATTGTGAGTTTCAGTTGGGCAAACTTAAACTACAACACAATTTCAGAATTATATCACTTCCTAGTCATGATGCTATCCTAGGGTATGATTGGTTTACAACTGTCAGTCCTGTTTCTTTTGATATACCCAAGCAGCAATTCAGTTTTACTGTACAAGAAAAACAAACTATTACTATTGCCATGTTTACAAATTCTGCAAATGTTAAGGAAGTGAAATCTGAGAAAATGAACAAGCTGTTGGACAAAGGAGTGGAAGTGTTCTTGTTGCAAATTCAGAATATCATGATGAATGCACCTGAGGGATGCAAAACTCCACCACAAGTGCAAAAGCTGCTGATGGAGTATGCTGATCTGTTTGAGGAACCTAACCCCCCCCCCTCAGAGAACACTGGATCACACTATTCCTCTAGTCCCAGGGGCTACTCCTCCTCAGTCTAGGCCTTATAGAGTGCCCCAACACCAAAAGCAAGAAATGGAAGACAAATTAAGAAGTTACTAGCTGCTCATTTTATCAGGCATAGCCAGAGTCCTTATGCAGCTCCTGTCATTCTAGTTAAGAAAAAGGATGGATCTATGAGACTTTGTACTGATTTTAGAAGGCTCAATGCATTAACAGTTAAAAACAAATTCCCTATACCTGTAATAGAGGATCTGTTAGATGAGTTACATGGAGCTGCCTACTTCTCTAAGCTAGACCTAAGATCTGGTTATCATCAAATCAGAATGAATCCTGAAGATATACACAAAACTGCATTCAGGACCTTTCTGGGTCATTTTGAATATTTGGTGATGCCTTTTGGATTATCAAATGCTCCTGGCACCCTCCAAGAACTTATGAACACCATATTTGCTCCATACTTGAGGAAGTTTGTGTTAGTCTTTTTTGATGATATTCTGATATTCAGCAAAAATCTCAAGGAACATTTGGAACATAGAAAGATTGTTTTGGAAACACTAAAGGAACATAGCTTGTTTGCCAAACTATCTAAATGTGTTTTTGCTGCTCAACAAGTGGAACACCTGGGACATATCATTTCTGCTGAAGGAGTAGCCACTGATCCAAAGAAAATATCTGCTATTGCAGAGTGGCCTGTGCCTGATACAGTCACTAAGCTCAGAAGCTTTTTGGGCCTAGCTGGGTATTACAGGAGATTCATAAAAGGATATGGATTAATATGTAGACCCTTGCATGATGTTCTCAAAAAGGGCAACTTCTCCTGGCGATCAGCACAAGAGCCAGCCTTTAGACATTTGCAGCAAGCATTGATTTCTGCTCCAGTATCAGCACTACCTGATTTCTCTCAACCTTTTGTATTGGAGACTGATGCTTCTGGCAAAGGTATTGGAGCTGTGTTAATGCAACAAGGAAGACCCATTTCTTACTACAGTGCTGCACTATGCCCTATAAATGCTGCACTATCCACCTATGAAAAAGAGGCTTTAGCTATTCTCGAAGCTTTGAAAAGATGGAGACACTATCTATTGGGAAATAATCTTACTATCAAAACTGATCAGCAGTCCTTAAAGTTCATCACTAATCAAAAGCTGACTGAAGGAATCCAACATAAATTGATGATGAAGTTGTTAGAATTCAATTTCACTATCCAGTATAAGAAGGGAGTGTACAACAAAGTAGCTGATGCTCTTTCCAGAGTACTTCCTGGATGTATGGCTATTTCTACGTCAACTCCTATGTGGGCTGAGGAATTGTTGGACAGCTATCAAAAAGATGCTGACAGTAAAAACTTGTTGGAAAAACTACTCTTACAACCTGATCACAAAGAAGGTGAATATTCTCTTCATTCAGGTATCATCAGATACAAAGGGAAAATACTAGTGGGGAATATCCCACCCTTAAGAAACAAACTGTTAGCAGCATTACATAGCTCCCCAGTAGGAGGACACTCTGGAAACAGGGCAACTTACCAGGGAGTGAAGTCAATCTTGTACTGGACTGGGCTTAAGAAAGCAGTAGAAGAATTTGTTGCTGCATGTCCTATATGTCAAAGAGCCAAGCATGAGAACTGCCTCCAACCAGGATTACTTGACCCTTTACCTGTGGCAGATTTAGCTTGGCAACACATATCTATGGATTTTGTGGAAGGGTTGCCACTATCAAAATGATATGATGTGATCATGGTAGTGGTGGACATATTTACAAAATATGCTCATTTCATTCCACTGTCACACCCTTATACAGTCCTAAGTGTAGCTCAAGCATTTGTGGATCAGATTATTAGGTTACATGGCCCACCTAAATTGATTATATCCGATAGAGATAGGATCTTCACAAGCAAGTTATGGAAGGACATATTTGCTGCCTTGAAAGTGGAGCTGAGATATAGCACTGCTTATCATCCTCAAACAGATGGACAAACAGAAAGAATTAATCAGTGCTTGGAAACATATTTGAGGTGTATGTCTACTACTGCTCCTAGCAAGTGGGCTTCTTGGTTAGCATTAGCTGAGTTTTGGTACAATTCCACCTATCATACCAGTCTCAAAATGCCACCATTCCAAGCTCTTTATGGCTATCCTCCTCCTCTCATCAGTGAGATGGCTATTCCTGGTCCTGAAGATGGGGAGGCACTAGATTTTTTGATAGCCAAACAACATATGTTGGACCAACTGAAAAACAATCTGGTGCTAGCTCAAAACAAAATGAAGAAATATGCTGACATGAAAAGAGTGGAGAGATCCTTTGAAGTGGGAGATATGGTTTATCTCAAGATGGCCCCTTACAGGTTGGCAGCCTTTGGTTTCACAGGAGCACTTAAACTACAATACAAGTTTTATGGTCCTTTTCTTGTCATACAAAAGGTGGGCAAGTCAGCTTATAAATTGCCCTGATCATGTCAAGATTCACCCTGTCTTTCATGTCAGTCAACTAAAGAAACATGTGGGTTCTCTGTCCATCCCTAGTCCCAATCTATCTACGGTCAATCAAGATGGGACAATCAAAACAGGGCCTGCTGGAGTTCTTCAGGTGAGACAGATCCCACGGGAGAACCAACCAGTGGTGCAGTGGTTAATTCAGTGGGAGAACCTGTCACCAAAAGAAGCAACTTGGGAGGATGCGGATTTTATCAAATATACCTTCCCTGAATTTTTCAAAGCAACAACACTACAGTGGCGCCAAGATGCTACAACACCGTGAGGACACGTTGTGTTCAAGAAGGGGCAATGTCAGGTTCACCACAAGTGCAAGAGGGTAGCAGAAACAGAGTTCAGTTATCCAACGGTGCAGAACCACTCCTCGCGTACCGCTTCGTCGAGAGCCGTAGGATAATTACCGTAGTAATTCTATTGTCGGACTGTAGCGTTTCTTTTCCTTTTTCGGTAAAACCTGTGAGCCTATATTAGCTACCGGGATGTGGCTAGCTGGGTATTGATTATCTTCCTCCTTGTCTGAGAACAAGCATATACTTGGAATATACTTTAGCTCGGGAGAACTTTCCCCTTTCCTTCCTAAATACAATCTCTATAGTTCATCCGGTCCTGACACCATCTAAAATATCTCGACTAGAAACGTCAAGGGTCTTAGGGTCTTTAGAAACACTTATTGGATCGACATTTCAAGCCTGCCACGTGAACACGCAACGTGGGTTGGGCCTGGCAGTGGGCCAGGATAGAAACGCGTTGTGGGCCGACGTTTTCATATTTCGCAGAAACGCAATCTACCTCGACGATTCTGTATTGAACGAAAACGTCGCGGTCCATGACGTTGTCAAAAAGATCAGATCGTGAAATTCTTAAACTATTCGACTGTCCACCCGCTCCACGGATGTGCGGAACATCTATTTTCCAAATCCAGTATTTCAGCTTGCAGCTCCGAAAGCTGAGTATGGAGCGGAGGGACTCCTAACACCCTCTTACTTTCGAGTTCAGTTTGTTTGTATCCTCACTCAGAAGGTGATGAGAACAGTGATTTCGGCCGATATTTTGAGCTACACCCAGATCGAACTCCTCGAGATCCGGACCAACAAACGCACCGAAGGTCGCATCCAACGGCAGATGACGCCCCCACAAGAAAGTCGTCGCGCGGTCTCCTCCGCCGCTCCCGCCACTCTCCTGCTCCTCCTCCTCGCCGGCGCCGCCGACGCCGTGCCACCCCTCGTCGGCGTTTCTCCCAAGGGTGACCGAGCCACATGCCTGTGCGCTCTCCTCCGCATCTCTCTCCTCCTCTCGTCCTGACCAAATCATTTCTGCAGACGAGGCGTACTTCGCGCCGCAGGTGATCGCCTGCAGGGACGGCTCAGGCTCCTTCCCCAGGAGCCGGCTCAACGACGGATACTGCGATTGCACCGATGGAACCGACGAGCCAGGTTTCTCACCACCTGCCTTGGGTTTGCCCGAACTTGAGTGCGAAGTCCCGAACTGTGTAGATCTGGTCGATTTTGCTAATGTGATTAGATCTGATTGGAATGTTGCGGTTGGATACTATAATTCATTAAAGCAGGTCAGCCTTGGTCTTGCGGGTTTAATTAAGCCAATTGAAGCTCTGCAAGACTGCAATTCACGAAACTGAGTGAAAGAGAGAAATGTGCCACTTGGACAGTACTTTGCAGTATTTTTTTTCCGGCAGTTTAGATCAAAACGAGCTCTAACTACTACAGAATTTGTGCATTAGACTAGTAGCACATGTTGTTGTGCTAACTGCAATTGTGGGCTGTGGCAGGCCTCACTGTTAATTTTCCTGTAATTCAGAGTGCTCACTTTAGAAAACTCTGCCACATAACATTTTTTTTCCTGTTCATTTAATTTTAACAGCAATGCCCAGGATATTCACTAATGTAATGTTGTCATTCACATTATTTGCGTTATACAGGCACTTCGGCTTGCCCAGAAGGCAAATTTTACTGTATAAATATTGGAGATCATCCTCGTATCTTGTTCTCTTCGTTTGTGAATGATAACATTTGCGGTATGCTATTGATTTTGCAGGCTTTCATATCCTTAAATCAAGCTCTCCCTTTACTAATTGTATTTTGTATTTACTGGACTCTGTTTTGTTAATAGCAGAAATTTTGATACTGTTTCCATGTTTGTAGATTGTTGCGATGGAAGTGACGAGTATGAAAGTGGCATCCATTGTCCGAACACATGTAGAAAGAGACCTGATATTGCTGTGGCAGACAATGGTGTTAGTGAGCTGTCAGTCGCACATTTAGATGGTACGGACATAATTTCTAGTAAACACACACTTGACATAGAAGATCTTATCCAGAAGCTAGGAGGTACTTTTCCTTCAGAATGCCATATCTAGATGTTGCTGTTTCTGGAACAGAATATGTTCTTTATATGTGATTTCAATTGTCCTGTTTGCAGGATTAAGAATGGCTGCGGTCATTGAACTGGGTCTTGTTGTATGTATTTTCGTTTTCTGCTTTGCTCGACGGAGCACTCGGATACGGAGGAGGCAGTATATCTTGAAACGTAAGTAAGCTTTGGTTCATCCAAGTATTGTGTGAAATAGCATAAGGGAAACGTTATAAATCATCCGGCGGATCGCACGCTGGCATCAGCCCTCTTCTTTATACGCCACGTGCCTCATGATCATCATTTGAAGTTTTTGCAACTAGCATGTTGTTGCATTTCTCATCGCAACAACGGCTCTGTTGCAGGATCTGAATCCTTAAAACTATATAGTACAGCGACGCGACGCTTCTGCAACATAATCTCAATTGCAAAAATAATAATTCTGCAACGAAACTTTAATTGCAAAAAAAATTACAATAAGATCTTTGTTGCAAAAAAATTCTGCAACAAAACTATAGTTGCAGAAAAACTGCAACTGGACCTAAGTTGTAAAAGTGGAAAAGTTGTTCTATCGCTCGATGCGAGAGATCTGACGGCTCGCGAGCTGGCGGATATTTTAAAAAAATCCGCCGACTGACGCATAGCACGCCCCATAGCATAAACTGTAACCTTCTTATCTTGTTAGAATAAAATGAAGGAACATGTATGATAAGAGACATGTTCTATTTTTCTCTCTCAAACAGACGCACACCTAAATGTATGTTGTTGTATATTAGAAGAAGAATGTTGTGAAGGCGCAAATCAGTTCCTATCACACCATTGGCATCAACCACGCGTAAAGAAAAAAAAAACTACGAAAACTAACCTAAACTAAGACCAAAACAAGAGAAGAACTGTCCATGAGGATCTGTACCCGAGTGGTTGGATTGTATATCCACTCCCCCCCCCCCCCCCCCCCCCCCAAGGCTGAACATGGTAACAAAATTTGTAGCAATTGATTTGTTATTCAGCTAAATTGGTTTACATGTCCTGGGATTTGGGTAATGCTTTATTCATTAGAAACTTTGCTGTCATTCGGAACTACGGAAATGTTAAACATTTTTAAAATGGTGCCGATTTTTCATGATTTCCCTGGATTGAGTATATGATATCCTGTTCGTTTTCAGATCAAGAATTTTATCAAGATTTAGGGGATATTTGAGTGATGGGTGTTGGTTTGAGGAGCTCTGATATTTAGTTTTTTGAACCATACCCAAAACTCATCGAAACTCCCTCTTATGATCTACGAAACCACTTTCTACTTTACTAAGTTCAGCAGTAGCAAGTCTTTGTTATCCTGTTAGAAGCTGCCGCAACTTGCAAGCACGGGACAGTAATCTTATATTCAATGCATTGTGATGAAATATTCTTGGTGAACTCACCAAATTAATCGTGTTATTCTCAGGTTAGAAAAGTTTGAAGGTTGTAGGGCTGATCGAGGATTGGAGATGGGAAAGCCATGCATCCACAAGGTTTCTACAAGTAAATAGCCTACGCATCTGCTGTTAAAAAGAAACAAGGCCAGGACAGTCGCAATTTGTCTATGAGCTCGAGTCCATGCAATATTTTCTCACCGGCCTTCCCGCCTGTAGCACCAGTTCAGTGTTGTGTTTGAGTGTTGTTTGCGATGACGTGCATAGGGTGGAGGTGTTCGCAGTAAGTTCTCAACGTTCTATCTCTGTCTTGGTGTAGCAGTCGCAGCCGACACAATGAGCAGGTGGTGTTTTGGCCGGCCCAGTAGATTGCCGTGGCACGTCCGTCCGGCGGGTTGCGACTTTTCTTGTTGGGCAGAGGGAAGCTCCGTCTGTGCGAGCTGAAGTTGGACAAGCTGCCACCTCTATTTACCTTGATCGCTGCCTGTTCTGTCTTTGTGGATGGATGTCCCAAATGTTTGTCCTCCTAGGTATCTATCTTTTAATTTTGATCAGATGATGCTTGCCTTGATGTAATGTTCACGGTGCTGTAAGAAACTCTGGCCGACGATAGTATGATAATATTTCATCCGAAACTGAACCATCACCCTTGTTGGTCAAACAGCATCTAACCTCACACTTTTTTGCATCTGTATCTTTACATTTTGAACCTTAAACCCTCTCTAGAAAAGAAGAAATCACCCCACGAGAAAAAGAAAAGAAACTGAGACAACTGCTCTGCGGGCCTTTGGGCTTACGATGATACACTCACCCCACAATGTTCCCGGCCCACTAGGGTTTTACGCCTCGTCCCTTCACCCGCCTCTCCGGCCTCGTCGCACTCTGCTTAATCTATAAATCCCCCCGACCCCTTAATCCTTCCTCGCGCCGCCGCCGCCGCCGCCTCGGAGCATCGCACGGCAGCAAGGCCGTCGCCTCGGAGCATCGCACGGCAGCAAGGACGTCGCCCCACCCCACCACCGCCGCACAGCGACCTCAGCAGCTCCGGCGAGTATGGTAGCGTTCAGGGTGAGCTCTTCTTACTCGTACGCGCCGCCGTCACGAGGATCAGTTCTCGTCGCCTGATCTGAACTGACCATTCGACCCTCGCGCTCGTGCAGTTCCACCAGTACCAGGTGGTCGGGAGGGGCCTGCCGACGCCGACCTAGGAGCATCCCAGGATCTACCGCATATGAAGCTCTGGGCCACCAACGAGGTCCGCGCCATGTCAAGTTGAAGAAGGTGAAGAAGAGCAACGGCCAGATCCTCGCCTTCAACGAGGTGAGCTCTTCTTCCACTCTCATTTTAGTTTACTCCGTGGTTGTATCGTACTAACTTGGCAATGCCATTAGAAGGATATAGACCGTCGTTCATTTAGAGTACGTCCAACTGTTCTCGTTGGTCAAAATGCGAAAGGCGTCTGCTCTAATTTCTGATTAATGTTCGTCAAAATGTTGGATGATTGTAGTGTCTAGTTATTTATGGGGTTGTTCTAGTTGGTCAAAATGCTAGACGTCTGCTCTGACTTCGAATCTTCTCGAATTACATTGTAGGTTAGAATTGTAGATGATTAATCTTGATGATGCAAAATTCAGTCTCTGACTTCTAATATATATGCCTAGCTTATGCTGTTACCTTTGTTCTATCTGTAGATTTTTGAGAAGAACCCCGCGACAATCAAGAACTTTGGCATCTGGCTGCGTTACCAAAGCAGAACTGGATACCACAACATGTGCAAGTAGTACCGTGACACCACCCTAAATGGCGCTGTTGAGCAGATGTACACAGAGATGGCTTCCCGCCACCGTGTCAGACACCCCTGCATTCAGATCATCAAGACTGCCACTGTCATATTCAGCACCTGCAAGCGTGATAACACTAAGCAGTTTCACAAGTCAGACATCAGGTTCCCGTTGGTCTACCAGAAGGTCAGGCCACAATTTCACAAGTCAGACATCAGGTTCCCGTTTGTCTACCAGAAGGTCAGGCCACCAACCAGGAAGCTGAAGACCACCTTCAAGGCCTCCAGGCCAAACTTGTTCATGTGATCCAAGTCATCCGTCCATAACCTGTAAGCCTGTTCATTGTGAAGTACTCCCTCTGTAAACTAATATAAGATGCTAGTTCATATTAATATTATCCATATGCAAGATAATTCTTTTCTTGATTTTAGATAGCAGTTCCATGCAGTGGCCTTTATGGGCTTTGACAACACTTGTTTAATCTGTGTAATATTTTTGGTTATATGACTGCCGGAGATGGGCACATCAACTACCTTTTCCCTCTCATTTTTGTTTGTTTATCATATATAATGATTGGGACAAATGATTTGCCAAGTAAAGACTGTAATGATTGGAATGTACTTTGTCATACATATGTGCTAGTCTCATTGATTTGCATAATTGGACTTGGTTTATATTTTTATTCCTTTTGCTATCAGCAGTGATATTATTCTGTCATCCAAGCAGTGATATTTTTGTGTTTTTTTTGTATTGAGATACTTTGGTTTTGAACACCATTACAAATATTCCAGTTGTTAGGATGGCAACTTTGCCGAGGTTACCAACAGTTCATTTGGTTCCCTCTTTTTCCCTGTTGCCAAAATCATGCTTGCTGTTGGATGTTTCAATTTATGTTCATTAACCTGATGGTTTATGGATGGACATCCATGCCAACATTTATAAAATAAGTTCATACTTAATTCTTTTTAGTTATCTGCTATTCTCTCAATCGTAGTTCTTGATCATTATTTCTTGGTTTTGTGGGGCAACTTTGCCGAGGCTGCCAAGATGGTTTGGTTTCCTCTTTTTCCCTGTTGCCTATATCATTTGTCGATTGTTTGCTCAAGCTCATTGACCTTATTAGGTTTATGGTATGCATACTTGTCAACATGCTTGGTAGTTCAACACTGTATTGAAGAATTGTGTATTATCGAATACCCTGCTGATATATTTGAGTTTTTGTCACTACATCTCATTGAGATTTGGTGAGGCAACTTTGCCGAGGTTACTAAGATATAATTTGGTTTCCTCTTTTTCCCTGTTGCCTATAACATCTGTCAATTATTTGCTGAAGCTCATTGACCTTATTAGGTTTATGGTATGCATACTTGCCAACATGCTTGTTACTTCCACACTGCCTATATATAGCGAAATATGCGTATTCTCCTAACTCTGCTGATATATTTCAGTTTTTGTGATTTTATTCATAATTGGGATCTGGTGAGGCAACTTTGCCGAGGCTACCAAGATATAGTTTGGTTTCCTCTTTTTCCCTGTTGCCTACAACATTTGTCAATTGTTTGCTCAAGCTCATCGACCTTCTTAGGTTTATGGTATGCATACTTGTCAACATACTTGGTAGTTCTATTGTATAATCTACTACTACCTCCGCCCCAAAATAAGCGTCTCAACTTTATACTAGCTCTAGTACAAAGTTGTATTAAGCTCAAGACACTTATTTTGGGACGGAGGGAGTATCACTCTATGCTGTGTATTCTGCAGTTCCAAACTCTCTATTTGATTCAGTTCTGCTCACTAGATCTCATTTATCATTGGGATTTGGTGAGGCAACTTTGCCGAGGTTTCCAAGATATAGTTTGGTTTCCTCTTTTTCCCTGTTGCCTATATCGATTTGCTTGGTTGCTTGAGCTCATTGACCGTATTTGGTTTATGGAAGGCATCCTCGCTAACATCTTATCCCCAATTGTTGTTAGCAAAGTATTTGTTTTTTTTTTCAACGGTTTCTGTTACCTTGGAAGTTTTAAGTTTCTTCATGTGGTTATGAGGCAACTTTGCCGAGGTTTCCAACAAATAGTTTGGTTCCCTCTTTTTCCCTGTTGCCTACATCACTGCTGCGAGGATGCTCTAGCTCCGTGACCTTCAGGTTGTGGCAGGCATCCTCGCCAACAACTTATTTATCTGTAATTTTATCTAGTTAAAGTGCATTCCTTGCAAGCAGCACCAAGTTTCAATATCTTTGTACAAATGATGATACTGTTTAACTGATTTGGTTTGAATTGTGAGATTATATATTTAAAACTGAAGTCTTTTTTGGTTTCTGATGTGAACTAAATTTCTACTCCCTTTGATCCATATCACTTGTTGCTCAAATATCACTTGCCGCTCAAATGGATGTATTCAATAAAGGGTGTCTTTGTTTTTCCAGCTTGCTTTACTGTGCTGAATAGATGTTACTCAGGTGTAGAGATAGTAATGAATTGGGGGATCTGATATGTTTGGCAATTAGATAATCTGCCTGTTCTTGAGGCTTGTGGCTATCTATGACAGATACGATTTTGCTGCTGTATGTTTAAAATTGTGAGGCACCGATATCTGAAATGGTGTATCTTCAATTGAAGATGACGAAAGATCTGTGCATTCCTTTCAAGTGAGCTCTTCACTGTTTATATGGTGTATATTCCATCGGTGAATTGGAAGCACAGTTTAAAATAAATTTATCGTACTATACTCAGTTGCAAACTCTTAATAGTGAGTAACATATAAATCAGTAACTTGTGAAGGAAAATGTAGTGCCTCGTAAAAAAGAAAAATGGGTTACCTCATCTACTAAACCGGGGAAGCTGAAGCGGAAATGCAATTCTCGGGTGAGGGAAGGGGGAAGCTCCAGGAAGGCTTCGCTCTGTACCATCCAGTGTCACAACTCACACTAGCACCAGATTGATACGTTATGCTCTGTTTGGACGTTGATATTCAGGTCATGGAACTGAATTGGCCCCAATATAAAATTACCCTCTTTGATATTGACAATGAACATGAATTACTTCCTCCATTTTTATATACAAGGCTACAAACTCACATTACAGGTACAAGGCAAAAGTTCTCTTTGTTTACTGTGTAAATTAATTTGTATTTTTTTTCTCTCATGCATTACAAGTCTTCCTTGCTAGCACTACGAAGCAAAAACCATTAATATTGCATTGATTAGTGTTAGTGGCCTTATATGTATGGAGATTGTAATTTTGATAGTGGCCTTCTATATAAAAATGAAAGGAGTATGTTGTTTGGATGTGCGTGGAATTGACGGTTGAAATTTGCAATATCTCACAAGAGGATAAGACTAATAAACCTCCCTTGGTATTTCGGTCGGGAGAAAGATAGTTAATGATGTTAGAATTAATTAACTGTGCTAATTATAGGGTAAATTTTAACTTGTTATCTGTTAGTGCTAACCATCGCATCTGTTCATCTCTGATCACGTTCCCCTAACTATAAGCATCACTATCAATGAAAGAGGGAGATAGTTACACCATTTGCTTTTGTTTCTAACACGTTATTAGCACGCCTCTTTCAGAGAGCAATTAGGCCAACACCGGAAATGCTATGCGGCTGCGGCGACGGTTCCCTCTGTCACTTCAATCTGCCACATGACCGCCGACAGCAGCGGTGGCAAATAACAAGACGGCTAAAGGCCATTTGGCCATGACCCATCCTCCTAATGCGGTTGCGCGTCCTGCGTGACACGGACGTCCATGGTGGTTCCCGTCAGCGCCTGGCTTGCGCCAGCACGTCCTCTTTGCCCGACCATCGTGTTGCTCTGTTAAGACTTAATTAATATATTTTAATTAAGGATTAAATCTCCATTTACCAAACCGTCATACAAAGAGATGCAACTCTTGTAACCGTTATGTAACTTGTGATCATCAATAGACAAATTTTTGATCTAAAACACATTATCAGTGTTAAGACTTAATTAATATGTTTTAATTAAGGATTAAATCTCTACTTACCAAACCGTCATATAAAGAGATGCAACTCTTGTAACCGTTGTGTCCCTTCGGATGCGTCCTTTCGAGGACTATAAATATGTAACTTGTGATCATCAATAGACAGATTTTTGATCTAAAACACGTTATCAGTGTTAAGACTTAATTAATATGTTTTAATTAAGGATTAAATCTCCACTTACCAAACCGTCATACAAAGAGATGCAACTCTTGTAACCGTTGTGTCCCTTCGGATGCATTCTTTCGGGGACTATAAATATGTAACTTGTGATCATCAATAGACAGATTTTTGATCTCAAACACGTTATCAGCACGCTCTCTCGTGGAGCAATTTCAAGGCCACACTTGCGGCAGCCAGAGATTATGGCGCAGCATGGCGATGCCCTTCGGCCCTGCGATGGCCAACGCTCTAGCACTCGCAAAGGCAGCGCATGGCACAACGGGACGGCAACCGCGGCCTCAGCCCGGTCCTCCTGCACTAGCCAAGGCCCTGGTCACGACGCTTTCCTCTTGGCGCCTGACGTGGCAACTGCTGTCCTGGATTCACGGGGCAGACAAGGCTTGATGCCACAACGTTGGCAGAGGCGACAATTCTTTCCATCCCAGCTGGCGTATCCTCTCCATTGACCTCGACGACTGCCTGCGCGGTGTCGGTGGTTTTCTGGTGCGTGCTCATCTTCCCGGACAGTAACGATGCTCTTGGATAATTGCCTGCGCGGCGATCCCTATCTCAACGGCCGACCGCGAGGCAGCAACCCACCAATGGCTCGGCCTGCAGGTCGTGGCGCTGCGATGCCCTATAGCGGCACGGCTCTGGCGGCCACCAAGCCCGAATCGCAGCTTCTCGCGAATGACATAGGCGAAGGCGTTGGCGAACAACCAACTACGCTTTGCTCGTGGCGGCGCATGTCCCATCTCCACACGCCACGGCCGCTCATGGCGCAGCGGTTGGTGCTGTTATGATTAATTAATTATGTTAATCCTTGCTTTTCTTAATTACCAAGGCAATTACTTTTAGCATGTTGGTTGCTCATGTCCCTTTGTACAGACACCCCTTGGAGGCATCCTTTGTAATCCTATATAAGACATCATCATCAATGAAAAGGAGACAGTTGAATCATTTGTTGTCTCTCTTGTTTGTTTCTCGATTCTATTTAAAATGTTATCAGCACGCTCTCCAGCGAAGCAATTTGACAAGGGGATCGCCCGGCGACAATCCACGCCTCACCCTGCAGCGCTGTGCAGGTCTCCATCCGACCGTTGTGGCGACCTACCACATGAGCCCAACGCATTTTCTCGATCTGGGAAGAAACAAGAAGGAGAATCCCATCGATCTAGTGATGCATAGAGGAAAAGGAAGCGAACTAGAGAATGAAGAACAAGGGCACTGGCATCCATCTATCCAAATTTCTCTTTACAGAACGAGAATCAACAAAGGTATGATGCCTCATTTCGTTACCATCGTCGCTGGACTGGTGGTTGCGCTTGTCGCCATCAGCTTTGTCTCGCCTCGACCCTGCGCTGGACTAGGCGACCGGAACCACCGGCTCTCCGTCCAGCGACGGAAGGGAGGTGGCGAGGCCTCGACGCGAAGCCGCCAACGCCCGCCTATCACGCAACCTCGGCGATGCCTTCCCGGTGACGCATGCGGCTCCTAGCACGGAGCACGGAGCAGCCCTCGACCCGACAGTGCTCCTCTCGGTGTGCAGAACGGCGGTGTCGGCTCTGTGCAACGTCGCCCTCCGGCATGCCCGGCGTGAGCGGCTCCTCCGACGCCATAGTCGTCGATGCCGATGCAGTCGGGCGACGTCGCATGCCGTCCTAGACATGGGCAGCCCCTCCGTCTTCGTCGGGCATTGAGATTCGCCGCTTGTTCCGCGCCGCTCCCCGCGACTGGCCGTGCGTCGCGCCTGCACCGCCCCGCGCCCCGCCCGCGCCCCGCCCGCGCCATGGCCGCTTCATGGGTGCCCGCGCTTGCTCCAAGCCGTGGAAGGCCTCATCCGTCCACGCCCGCCCGAGCCCGTGTCAGGCTGTGCCTGCGCCCGTCCGCGCCAAACCATGGCCGGCCCCGCCCGCCCACACGCATGGCCGCCCCGTGCTCCACTGCAGGGACCCTATGGGGTCTCCGTCGCCGTCGTGTCCTCTTTATACGAGGAGGACGGTGATTGCCGGAGACCTGTGGGGGCGCGGCGGCTAAGAACACGTCCGGCGGCGCGGATGCAAGCAGTGGATTGGGTTTGGTTGGGATCAATCGATCCCCAACCCTAACCGCCTCCTTGTTGGTGCGGCGGCTGTTGGGCCGGCCAATGATTGTGGAAGCCCAGGCCTAGGCGCCTGGCGGCCTGTGCCTGCATCCTCCCCAAATCCGTCCAGGTTGCGGACCAAATGACTGTCTGGGCCGGAATTTCCTGATATTTTTTTATTATGTTTCTATTAAATAGAAGTTTTAGTAGTGATTTATTCCTGTTTTAGACATATTAATTTTGGTACATCAGTACTGTTATGTTGAGTACCGAGATGTATTCACATTTCCACGTTTATTACGTGTTGAGATTAATTATGTTCATTTGCAATTTGAGATTTTTAATCTCTTGCAAAGATGATTTCAGTACCTCTACTGTACTGATTTGCGATTGAGAATTTTATTCTCTTGCATAATAAACTCATTGTGATTGAGATTAATTTTCTCTTGCAATATATTAATTCACCCCGCTGAATTATCTTGCGATTTGATATAAGATCATCTCATTTAATTTGAGGTCTATACTATTCAAGTTTTTCACTTGAGCATCAAATTTGCAACATCATTACTATTCATTACAATAGTCGTGTATATCTGTAGAGTACTTTGTACTCCAGAATAACTTGTAATGAATAAATTTCCATGTTATTCTACATGTCGAGATTATTTACATGTGTTATTTGCAATTGAGATTTTTAATTTCTTGCAAATAGAATCAATTCATCTTCATTGAGCCTTTGGCTTGATACAAGCAAGAATTGATGTGCAAAATCTCAAGTGTTGTTTTTCAAATTGATGTTTTGGGATCACAAGGTAGTGTGTAGATCTACTGCTTTGCAGATTATCACCACTACTATTAAAGCCTCTATTTTGTCACTTTGACAATATGATTGGTTTACAAAGTGCTCTCTCACATATTTTTCTAAGTCATGACATACGGCATTACGAGTAAGTACCTACTGATTTCATCAGATTATACTCTCAGTGCTGCGAGATCTACTTCATTTTGGAGATTATCTTCAAGGTGTCATATTTAGCAATTTGAGATTCACACTAATGGTTTCAAGCTAATTTCTTGAAATACCCATTGATTTTGCTAAGTTCATTACAACATCAACTATGATGGTCTTTAATTTACTAACCGTAAATTGATTATCTCTGGTTTACCCATAGCGGTAAAATATGGCTATAGAATTTGAGGCACTCGCCCTCAATGGCCACCACTGCCTTATCTAGGCCATGGACATCATGATTGCTTTTGTCTCTCGTGGGATAAAGTGTGTAATCTAGGATTCACCTCTGGTCAGGATCACACCGCTAACAGACAAATGGTGTTTTATATATCATAAGGCATTAGATTCAGATCTTAGCATCTGGGTATTCTGTATTAGCAATTCCTGGGATATAACGAACTCAAGGGAAAAGGTTTAAAGATCACTTTAACCTTCAACCTGACATCACCAATGATGACGGGACCCTATGGGCACAGAGAACGTGATGGTTGAATATGCCTCAACCGACATGTTTGGAGACTATGAATAGTCTCCCAGTCTCCTGAGTGCATGGTCAATAATATTTATGCCCATTCATGATGTTGTAACAATAACCTAAATATTTTTGTTATCATATATTGTGTATCACAATATATTGTATCAGCACTTTGGTACAAATACATTTGTATGTATTCTATATATCTGAGAGTGATTTTCATACTGAAAATCTTCATGTCTATATATAGATTTCTACGGGGGTCAATCTGATGAAAGATGGTATGTGCCTTGTGGACATATGCACCACAAACTCTATACTCACGGAAGTGAAATGTTTCCACTCTCGCTCAGTGAAAAGAGATATTTTAAAATCGCTAGACGCGAAGAGGTATTTGTTGGCTCAACTTGAGTCATATTTACTATCCATGTGGGTACTCAAGTTACATCGGGATGCTTTATCGCTTCCCAGGTTTAACTTGTACCCTACTAAACTATAGAGGTATCCGTCAAAATAGTTTCCATATCGAAACTTATGATAACAACAAAGAGAAATAACTTCTCTTTACCATATGCAACGGATATGGCAAGCACATTTTCTATGTATCATCTCGATCGTACTACACATACGACACAACCCGTAGCACATGCTGCACATGAGATAGTTTTCCAGAGTATCTTGTACATGACAAACTTGGCATTCACACCTTGATCATCGAGACACTGGGTTGAAAGCGAAACTCTCAGCAATTCCAATAGTTTATGATTATTATGATGCTAAATTCTAACAGTATTTGGATTTTGTGTGCATTACATCTGACACACGAAGATAATTTTAAGGCTTGTGCACCTTAAAGTCTATGCTGAACCACTTAGACTCCTTGAATGCATCAAGTCGAGGTAAGTGGCTCTTCCCATCCATTGACTAGACCATTCAGGTATTCCATGGTTCTAAAAGCAATATCTATACGATTGTCTCAAGTGTGATTTATCCACATGAAACCATTGGCTCATTATCCTGACATCGGTTTCAAGCAAATCGGATGGATAACATTGCAAAATTCTCCTTGAGTGCCTTTTCTATGGCCCTTGGATTGAAGTTTAGCAATTTATCCTAATGGCTAGACTCAAAATGGTTTGGTAGAATCCTTTATCCAAAGAATTAAGCTCATTGCATCATCTTTACTTTGGAATTGCAACTTACCAACTTTACGTTGGAGTCATGCAATTTTACATGCTCATGACAGAACTGCATAATATTATTCCCCTGTATCTTTGATATATGGAAATCTACCAAGTATTTTCCATCTGCGGTAATTCGGTTGCATACCGATATCACCACCCGGCATACATCATTGGCCCCTCAACATATAGTTGGGATCTATGTGAGGAATAACTGTATTTCCGTCAATACCTCAAGCCCCTCACATGGGGAGTTATTCAAGGCCAGTATGCTGATTCAATGAGGAATATTTCCAGGCATTAGGGGGAGAATTCAAGTACCATAAAGAATGCCAGGAAATTAGTGGAATGTTCAATACATTTATGCTTCAAATCCACGTATTCAAAGAACTGAACCATGCGTTCAGAAGGTTTGCAACACATTGCAAATAACCTGCCAGATTCATTTACTGAATATAAAGGTGTCACACAATCCTACAATCCTGGCAAAGTACGCCTGAAAGTGTGGAGGTACCAACAAAAACCACTCCACTCCTCGTTCGATGTAACAGAGGGAGATGTATGGCAAAAGTACATCAGGATTCAGCTTCCCGCAAGCAAGGATATCAAGGCCTGTGAATCAGTAAATGCAAGTCAACTTCACGTTGACAGACACCTAATGGGTAGTATACCCAGTGGATAGGAAACCTCCATCAACCCAGGTCATAGTGCACACAATGACCGGGACATCGGAATACCTGACTCAATCGCATTGGGAAATCGCGAGCAGTCACCATGGGTAACGATATTTCCATCAACTATATATTTATATATAGATTCTGGAGAGTCATATAACCGGAAGTCTACAATTGTCGACATTCATTTCTCAACTAGATTGCAAAACCTTTCACATGATTCATGTCCAAGACCATGGCCATGGCATAGTGTGAACAACACTGGGACTGAACTCAAGCAAAGGATATAATCTAGGTAGAAAAATCTTGCTCAATAATGGAAAGGTATTCATAAGCAATACCTACACTAGTTTTCTTCTGGAAACAGAATTGAGAACAACAAGGTGGTGAAACATTGAGCAAGTATTGTAGCACAAGGGTTCACGCAGATACCCAACTATTCTCGAGAGGTGGAATCTCTTTCTGATAATTTATATCATTGGCAGTACAAAATCATCTATCTCTGCAGTTGATAGATGTAGTGATCACATATCCATTTGGATCACTAGATTCAGACATATATGATTGATTCCCAATGGAATCTCACTTCTGAATCGAAATGCAAAATGCAACATACATTGTGTAAAAATCAGTAAGTCATCATAAGACTTATTGTTGTCGGTACATATGGTACAATCGACATAGTGAGATCCTTGTACAAAAGGATTAGTCCTACAATGATGATTATCCATGTTTGTGTGTGTGTAATGACGACACATGTAATCATCCAAATGACGGAGTATAAAATGAAGGATTTGGGTAAACCAAAATACCGCTCGTTACTACAACTTGAGCACCTTCATTCATACATTTGGTATACTATGTTGCCTATATCCAAAATATATTGGAGAAATTCATTGTGGACAAATCTTACCCATCCATAACTCTCATGGCAGTTCATTCTCTAGACGTAGAGAAAGATCTATTTAGACCAAGAGATGATGGAAATAAGGTATTGGAACTCAACGTTTCATAATGCCATTGAATCCACCAAACAAAATTGGTTGAGACTCAAGAATATCTATCGATATCTCCAAAGGCATCAAACATCTTGTCCTGGTTTTTCAAGTTTCAGAAAAATATGAACACCAATACCATTGGATATATTGATCAGATCCCCACTATGTCAGATCATAGACAAGCTTAGTGTTCCTAGTAGGTGTGGTAGCCATCTCACGAAGAGTCTTCGAAACAGACCTCATGGCTACATCCACCAACCATTATCTCAATGATAATGTTTCTTGTGTTGCCCGGATGCAAACAGGTTACATAGTAAGCAATATCACTATATTGCATATCTTGCAAGTCAAATCATGTGACTGATTTGTTCATCGGGTCTCTACCAACTTTTATGTTCCAGAAATGTGTTCATGGAATTGGTATGCGACGGCTTCGAATTTTGCAAGAATCAGGGGGAGCATCTTCCTGAATTATTCCTGTTCAATGCATCATATTATACTCTTTTCCCTTCATGAGTTTACTATACAGGTTCTCGTAAAGGTTTTTAATGAGGTAATATCAACATGAGATCATATGTCATACTTTCAGTTTTCCCCATCGGGGTTTTTAGGAAAGTATATACGATATATTTATTGACCACTTAATTCTATGAGTTTTCTCGTATCGAGTTAAAAGAGGCAATAACCATTATATGTTGCATCATTTTTCTCCTTATTTTCCCATTGGGTTTGAAGGAGTTTTAACAACATATCAAACACCTATGTCCTCATATTTTTCCCACAGGGTTTTTAGAAGAGCTTTTTCAAGATGATGATACTTACACAAACAAGCATGGATTAGGGGGAGTGTTATGATTAATTAATTATGTTAATCCTTGCTTTTCTTAATTACCAAGGCAGTTACTTTTGGCATGTCGGTTGCTCATGTCCCTTTGTACAGACACCCCTTGGAGGCATCCTTTGTAATCCTATATAAGACATCATCATCAATGAAAAGGAGACAGTTGAATCATTTGTTGTCTCTCTTGTTCGTTTCTCGATTCTATTTAACAGGTGACCCTCCGCGCGGCTAATGCCCGGTGCATGGTCCGGCCTGGTGTTGAAGCGAGGCTACGACGTCAGGCAAGATCCCCCGCCCCTCCAATGCGCGTGCGCGGCGACCAACTACCGGAGCCCCACATAGGACAACAGCGGTTGGACCGAGCCTGTAATTGTTGCTTGCACAAGGTGCAGTGGCCAAGGGCGCCCTCCGCGGTTGCCAGGTCTGAGCGCGACGCGCAGAAAACAACCCCGAATGGGCCAGCCTCGATCTCATGCCGCAAGGCACATAAGTGTTCTGTGGCATGGTTGCTCGCTGTCACGGCCTCTCCCTCAGCGGATTTGACGGCGTGGCTGCTAGAGAAAAGCTAGATGAATCGATTGATTCATATGCAAGGCCACACCCACGTGAAGCGATAAAGAACCTATCTCTTTCCCATTTTGCATTTCAGGTCTCATATTGTGCGTACTTATGGATTGCACTCTGTTGTTTGCTGTCGAGTCCTTGGACTTTCTTCAGTATGCAGAATGTCATTTGACTTATTTGTATTTTGCATTTAAGTCTCCATAAATTACAGATTAGCCCACGGTTTTTCTGTGCAATGCAAGTATGAAAATAGGACATGTTCAATGTATTTGCTCTCTAGCAATTCCTACAACATGTTTCGTATTGCGATTGAGATTAAGTTTTCTCGCACAACAATATTGATTTGCGATTGGGAATTTTGTTTTCTTGCAAAACAATCTCATTGCGACTGAGATTAATTTTCTCTCGCAAAATATTAATTCACTTTGCTGAATTATCTTTCAACTTGATACAAGACCATCTCATTTAATTTAAGGTCAATACAATTCAAGTTTTTCACTTGAAAATCAAGTTTGCAACATCATTACTATTCAATATAATAGTAGTGTATTTCTGTTTAGTACGATGTATTCCGGAATGTATGTATCTCCATGTTCATTACATGTCGAGGTTAATACGTTTATTTGCAATTGAAAATTTTAATTTCTTGCAAATAAAAATCAATTCATCTTAATTGAGCCTTTGGCTTGATACAAGCAAGAATTGATATGCAAAAGTCTAAGTGTTATTTTTTAAATTGATGTTTTGGGATCACAAGGTAGTTTGTAGATCTACTGCTTTGCAGATTATCACCACTATTGATAAAGCTTACATTTTGTCATTTTTGACATTATGATTGCTTTACAAAGTGCTCTCCCACACATTTTACTAAGTCATTACATAAGGCACTACGAGTGAGTATCTACCCACTTCATCAGTTATACTCCCTAGCGCTGAGAGATCTACTCCATTTTGGAGATTATCTTCAAGGTGTCATATTTAGCATTTTGAGATTCACACTAATGGTTTCAAGATAACTTCTTGAAATACCCATTAATTTTGCTAAGTTCATTACAACATCAACCATGATGGTTTTTAATTTACTGGTTGTAAATTAATTATCTCTGGTTTACCCATAGAGGTAACATATGTCTATATAATTTGAGGCATTCGCCCTCAATGGCCACCATTGTCCTATTTGGGGCGTGGACATCATGATCGCTCTTGTGTCTCGTGGGATAATGTGTGCAATCCTAGATTCACCTCTGGTCAGGATCACGCTGCTAACAGAAGAATGTTGTCTTATATATCATAAGGCATTGGATTCTGATCTCAGCACCTGACTATTCTGTATCAGCAATTCTTGGGATACAATGACCTCAAGGGCAAAGGTTTGAAGCTGACTTCAACCTTCAACCCAACATCACCAGTGGTGACGGGACCCTATGGGCACGGAGAATATGATGGTTGAATATGACTCAACTAACATGTTTGAAGACTTTGTGTAGTCTCTCAATCTCCTGAATGGTCAATATAGTTTATGTCCATTTACGATGTCTTAATAAGAACATAAGTATTGTTGTCATCATATATTGTATACCACAATATATTGTATCAGCACTTTGGTACGAATACATGTGTATGTATTCTATATATGTGATAGTGATTTTCATATTGAGAATCTTGATGTCTATATATAGATTTCTAAGGGAGTTAATCCGATGAAAGATGATATGTGCCTTGTGGACATAGGCACCACAAACTCTATACTCAGGGAAGTCCACTGTTTCCACTCTCGTTGAGAGAAAGGGGATATTTTAAAATCGTTAGACGCGATGAGGTATTTGTTGGATCAACTTGAGTCATATTTATTATCCCTGTGGGTACTCGAGTAATGTTAGGATACTTTATTGCTTCCCGGTTTAACTCGTACCCTACTAAACCATAGAGGTATCCGTCAAAATAGTTTCCATAACGAAACTTATGATGACAACAAAGATAAATAACTTCTCTTTACCATATGCAATGGATATAGAAAGCACATTATCTATGTATTATCTGGATTGTACTACACATTCGACAAAACCCGTAGCACATGTTGCATATGAGATAGTTTTCTAGAGTGTATTGTACATGACAAACTTGGCATACTCACCTTGGTCATCAAGACATTGAGTTGAAACCGAAACTATCAGCAATTCCAATAGTTTATGATTATTATGATGCTAAATTCTAACAACATTTGGATTTTATGTGCACTACATGTGACAAAGGGAAGCTAATTTTATGGCTCGCGCACCTTAAAGTCTACGCTGGACCACTCAGACTCCTTGAATGCATGCAAGTCGAGGTATGTGGCTCTTCCCATCCATTGACTAGACTATTCAGGCATTCCATGGTTCTAAAAGACATATCTACATGATGGTCTTAAGTGTGTGCTTTCCTCACACGAAACCATTGGCTCATTATCCTGACATCGATTTCAAGCAAATTGAATGGATAACATCGCATAATTCTCCTTGAGTGCCTTCTCAATGGCCCTTGGATTGAAGTTTGGCAATTTGTCCTAATGTCTAGACTCAAAATGGTTTGGTAGAATCCTTTGTACAAAGAATTAAGCTCATTGCATCATCTTTACTTTGGAATTGCAACTTACCAACTTTACGTTGGAGTCATGTAGTTTTACACGCTCATGACAAAACTGCATAATATTATTCTCTTATATCTTTAATACGTGGAAATCTACCAAGTATTTCCCATCTGCGGTAATTTGGTTGCATACCGATATCACCACCCGGCATACATCATTGCGCCGCAACATATAGTTGGGATCTATGTGAGGAATAACTGTATTTCCGTCAATACCTCAAGCCCCTCACATGGGGAGTTATTCAAGGCCAGTATGCTGATTCAATGAGGAATGTTTCCAGGCATTAGGGGGAGAATTCAAGTACCATAAAGAATGCCAGGAAATTAGTGGAATGTTCAACACATTTCTGCCTCAAATCCACGTACTCAAAGATCTGAACCATGCGTTCAGAAGATTTTCAACTCATTGCAAATAACCTGCTAGATTCATTTACTGCATATATAAAGGTGTCACACAATCCTACAATCTTGCAAAAGTACGCCTGAAAGAGTGGAGGTACCAACAAAAACCACTCCACTCCCCGTTCGATGCAACATGGGGAGATGTATGGCAAAAGTACATCAGGATTCAGCTTCTCGCAAGCAAGGATATCAAGGCCTATGAATCAGTAAATGCAAGTCAACTTAACATTGGCAGAGACCTAATGGGTAGCATACCTAGTGGATGGGAAACCTCCACCAACCCAGGTCATAGTGCACACAATGACCGGGTCATCGGAATATTTGACTCAATCGCATTGGGAAATCGTGAGCAGTCACCATGGGTAATGACATTTCCATCTACTATATACTAATATATAGATTCTGGAGAATCATATAACCGGAAGTCTGCAATTGTCGACATACATTTCTGAAAGGACCACGATGACGCCTAGAGGGGGGGGGGTGAATAGGCTATTTTAAAACTTCTTCGGATTTGGCTTAAACCTAATGCGGAAATAAACTAAGAGGATACTTTTCAAGCACAAATCCTAAATGCAATAGGCACCGCAACGTGTATCAACAACACGATCTACCAAGATGGACACAATACAGTTACTAACAAGCACAAGCAAGTTACACAAACTTACTTGAGCTATATCACACGACAAGTAGGTGAACGACACAAGGTACTAGATCACACTATAGCACACGATATATCAAAAGCTGCAAGTGTGAACGTGTGGATATAGAGGGTATGCTTGAACGATTAATCTTGTACAAAGGAATAGCCAACACAATATAATGAGCACAAACAATGTGCAATGTATGTATGCTCAAGTAAACCACAAGTAAGGATTTAGGGTTAAGGATAACCAAGGTCACTGAGACGAAGATGTATCCCGATGTTCACTTCCTTGGAGGGATGCTAGTCACCGTTAGAGAGGTGGATGTTACCATGAAGGCACACCAATGCCACGAAGGCTCACCCTATTCTCCCTTTGAGATAACACCACGAAGGCGTTTCTCAACCACTAGTGGTAAGCCTTTGAGGTGGCTTCCAAACCCTCACAAACTTTTCCGGGGGGTAATCACACGAATTGATTCCTCTCCGAAGAACTCCTACTGCCTAGGAGTCTCCAACCTCCAAGAGTAACAAGATCATGGGGAATGCTCAAAACTTGCTCAAATCTCAAATAGCTTGGGTTGAGAGAAGGAGAGGGAGATGATCTATCTTTTGATTGGAACAACTCTCAAAGGGGCTCACAAATGCTCTTGGGATCTAAGATTTGGTGTGAGCAAATGTGTGTGAGGTAGAAATGTGTTCTTATGAGGATATGGCTGTGTTGGGCACCCTCTCACGAAGTGGGAGGGGGGGTATTTATAGTGGAGAAGGGAAAGTGACCATTGGGGTCACTTAAGTCTGACAGTGGTCGGACATCCGACATTTCTCGAATGTCCGGACTCCCACAAGGGATCGGACGTCCGAGGGATGTATATATATCAGGAACCACTGTGTAGTCGAACAGGGACCAGACGTCCGGAGGAAGCCGGATGTCCGAGATATTGGCTCTGTTCAAGGGCACTGGATTTCCGAAGGAGGTCGGACGTCCGGACCTCGGGCAACAGGAGGAGGCCGAAAGTCCGAGTTATTTGACTCAAATTTCTCTGGTGAAAGGTTCTGGTTTTCCGAAGGAGGTCGGACGTCCGTCCCTCGGACGTCCGGAGATAGCCGGAAGTCCGAGTTATTTGACTCTGGATTTCTCTGGTATAAGGTTCCGGATTTCCGAAGTGGTCGGGTGTCCGTCCCTCGGACGTCCGAGGCATTGGTTCTGTTTTAAGATAACAGCAGAGCAGTGGAGATGTGGTATGAGCAGAAAAGTAGAGATGTAGTTTGAGCAAGTTCATCGCAAAACCTGTGATCACCTCTTAATAGTGCGGGATCCCTAAAGACTCAAGAATCATAAAAAGGTACTGATGATCCATACTTGAGCGTATACTTTTATTCGCTGATCATCACTCCACACCACTAACGTCAAAGGAACTGATACCTTTGAGTTAGCCCTTTCACTTGAGCTTGATGTTGTTGTTCCTTCTTGGATCAAGTTGAAAGCAAGACATGATGAAGTCTTCAAGTAGCTCTCCCATACACAATGCGGAAAGCCTAGCTTATGTATTCATCTTCATTTGTCCACCATGTGAACATCCACAAGAATCAAGCATGTAGTGCTCAGGAATGCTTATCTTGATCTTGTCCCTGTTAGCACATGAGCTTGTCCTTATCAACACATGATCATTAAACAACAGCTTAAAGGGGATTAGTGATTAGTTTTCTATATGTGTGTTGTCAGCAACACCAAAACACGATTAAGGGCATGACTGCACTTTCAATTTCTCAACTAGATTGCAGAACCTTTCAAATGATTCATATCCAAAGACCATGGCCATGGCAAAGTGTGAGCAACACTTGGACTGAACTCAAGCAAAGGGTATAATCTAAGTAGAAATGATCTTGCTCAATAATGGGAAGGTATTCATAAAAATACGTACACGAGTTTTCTTCTGGAAATAGAATTGAGAACAACGAGGTGGTGAAACAAAGAGCAAGTATTGTAGCACAAGGGTTCATGCAGACACCCATTCTCTAGAGGTGGAATCTCTTTCCGATAACTTATATTATTGGCAGTACAAAAACATCTATCTCTGCAATTGATAGATGTAGTGATCACATATCCATGTGGGTCACTAGATTCAGACATATATATTGATTCCCGATGGAATCTGACTTCTGAATCGAAATGTAAAATGCAACATACTGTAAAAATCAGTAAGCCACCATACGACTTATTGTTGTCGGTACATATGGTACAACCGACGTAGTGAGTTCCTTATGCATAAGGATTACTCCTACAATGATGATTATCCATGTTTATGTGTGTGCAATGACGACACATGTAATCATCTAAATGACAGAGTTTAAAATGAATGATTTGGATAAACCAAAATACCGCTCGTTACTACAACTTGAGCAGCTTCATTCATACATTATGGTATACTATGGTGTCTATATCCAAAATATATTCGAGAAATTCATTGTGGACAAGTCTTATCCATCCGTAACTCTCATGGTAGTTCATTCTCTAGACGTAGAAAAAGATCTATTTAGACCGAGAGATGATGGAAATGAGGTATTTGGGACTCAACGTTCCATTGGATCCACCAAACACAATTGGTTGGTACTCAACAATATCTTTCGATATCTTCAAGGCATCAAACATCTTGTCCTGGTTCTTCAGTTTCACAGAAATGTGAACACCGATATCATTGGATACATTGATCAGATCTCCACCTTGTCGGGTCGTAGACAAGCTTAGTGTTCCTACTAGGTGTGGTAGCCCTCTCATGAAGAGTCTTTGAAACAAACCTCATGGATACATCCACCAACCATTATCTCAAGGATAATGTTTCTTGTGTTGCCCGGATGCAAACATGTTATATAATAAGCAATATCACTATATTGCATATCTTGCAAGTCAAATCATGTGACTGATTTGTTCATCCGGTCTCTACCAACTTCTATGTTCCATGAATGTGTTCATGGAATTGGTATGTGAGAGCTTCGAAATTTGCAAGAATCAGGGGGAGTATCTTTCTGAATTGTTCATGTTCAATGCATCATATTATACTCTTTTCCCTTCACGAGTTCACTTTACACGTTCTCATAAAGGTTTTTAATGAGGTAATATCAACACAAGACCATATGTCATACTTTCTGTTTTCCCCATCGGGTTTTTTAGAAAAGTATATACGACATATTTATTGTCCTCTTAGTTCTATGGGTTTTTCCATATTGAGTTGAAAGAGACAATAATCATTATATGTTGTGATAATTTCTCCTTATTTTCCCATTGGGTTTGAAGGAGTTTTGACAACATATCAAACATCTACCTCCTCACATTTTCCCACATGGTTTTTCATGGAGACTTACTAAACTTGATGATGATGAACATTCTCAATGACAAAGCAACTTCAAGGAGATTTTATCAAGATGTTGATACTACATGGACATGTGTAGATTAGGGGGAGTGTTAAGACTTAATTAATATGTTTTAATTAAGGATTAAATCTCCACTTACCAAACTGTCATACAAAGAGATGCAACTCTTGTAACCGTTGTGTCCCTTCGGATGCGTCCTTTCGGGGACTATAAATATGTAACTTGTGATCATCAATAGACAGATTTTTGATCTCAAACAGGCTCGCCCTGCGCCCGACAAGCGCCGCGCCCATCTGCCTGACCATCTGCTTTGCCCTGGCTTTGTGTCGGCTTGCGCCCTGCCCCTGGCAGCGCCATGCTCGTACGCCCGGCTGTCGCCCTCACCGTGGCCTCACCGCTCGCGCCCTTGCGTGGTCGTGGTTGTGCTCCGCCGCGAGGACCCAATGGGGCCTCGTTTGGCACGGGGGGATTCAGGAGGTTTCGAGAGGAAAATTTCCGAGAGGGTCAGAAACCCCACAGAAACTCGGGCGCCTATTTGGTAAGAGGGGTTTTCTTGACCGAATCCTCTCCGTTCCCGTTTAATACCTTTCTATCCATGTGTTTCAGGATCTTCCTCGAGGGACTGGTGGAAGCAAAGCCCCGAGGATTTGAGAGGATTGGGTGGAAGGAAGGGATTCACCAAATCCCCTCAAATCCCCTCCTCCCCAAACCTTCCCAATCCACTTCTACCAAACAAAGCCTGGGGGTGTTGTCGTCGTCGTCTCCTCCTAGATAGGAGACCTCGTCGGTGCTGCATAGGTGAACCCGGGAGATGGAAGGGAAGGTGGCGGCAGACAATCCTCCCGTCGGTTGCGTTGGGTGGAACTGCGGGAGTGGGGATCAGGGTGGTGGGGAGGTCTTCGACTTTATCACGTAACCGCTCCACCCGCTCCCTCCTCTTGTGCGGTGGTGGCTGGACTGGGTCGGCCAAAGGCCGTGGTGGCCCAGGTCTAGGCGCTTGGTTGCTTCGCTCGGCTGTGGGCGGCCTGAGCATGATTTTCGTTTTTTCTTCTATGTTTTTTATTAACAATAGTTCTAGCAATGATTTCATTCATGTGTTAATCTGCTAAATTCAATACATATAATTTAGTACTGTTTTTCTGTTGAGCACCAAGGTGTATTCCAAATCTTAAAATGATCTAATATGTTTTCACTATCGAGATTAATTACATCTATTACTTAGCAAATTGAGATTTTTTATCTCCTGCAAAGATAAATTCAGTACCTCTAGAGTATTGATTTGCGATTTAGATTTTTCTTCTCTCGCAAAACAACCTCATTGCAATTGAGATTAATTTTCTGTCGTGGAATATTAATTCAGGTTGCTGAATTATCTTGCAACTTTATACAAGATCATCTCATTCAATTTGAGGTATATACAATTCAAGTTTTTCACTTGAGCATCATGTTTGCAACATCATTATTATTCATTACAATAGTATTGTATATCTGTTGACTACCGAGATGTATTCTAGAAGTTGATGTAATATATTTCCACGTTTATCATGTGTTGAGATTAATTACGTCCATTTGCAATTCATATTTTTGATCTATTGCAAAGATAAATTTCTCCGTTGAGTATGGTGTATTTCGGAATGTATGTATCTCCATGTTCGCTACATGTCGAGATTAATAATTTTATTTGCAATTAGATTTTTAATTTCTTGCAAATAACCATGCAAAGTTCAAAGTGATTTTTTTCAAATGATGCTTGGGATCACAAGGTAGTACTACTCTACACATTATCACCACTACTGTTTAGGCCAATATTTTGTCATAGTTGACATTATTATTGCTTTACAAAATGCTCTCCGATATATTTTACCAAGTCATGACATAAGGCATTACGAGTGAGTATCTGCTAATTTCATCATATTATACTCCCTATTGCTGTGAGATCTACTCCATTTTGGAGATTATCTTCAAGATGTCATACTTAGCAAATTGAGATTCACACTAATGGTTTCAAGCTAACTTCTTGAAATATTCATTAATTTTACAAAATTAAATGCAACATCAACCATGATGGTCTTTAATTTGCTGAATGTAAATTAATTATCTCCGTTTACCCATAGAGGTAACATATGACTATAGAATTTGAGGCATTCGCCCTCAATGGTCACCACTGCCCTATCTGGGCCATGGACATGATGATCGCTCTTGTGTCTCGTGGGATAATGTGTGCAATCCAGGATTCACTTCCGGTGAGGATCACACCACTAACAGAAAAAATGTTGTCTTATACATCATAAGGCACTATATTGATACAGATCCCCCATCTGGTTATTCTGTATTAGCAATTCCTGAGACACGATGAACCCCAAGGGCAAAGGTTTGAAGTTCACTCCAACCGTCAACCCGACATCACGAGTGATGACGGGGCCCTATGGGCACAGAGAACGTGTGGTTGAATATGCCTCAACCGACATGTTTGGAGACTATGAGTAGTCTCTCAATCTCTTGAGTGGTTAATATTTATTTATGTCCATTTATGATGTTGTAATAACAACATAAGTATTGTTGTCATCATATATTGTTCATCACAATATATTGTATCAACACTTTGGTACAAAAGCATTTATATGTATTCTATATATCTGACAGTGATTTTCATACTCAGAATCTTCATGTTTATATAGAGATTTCTATGGCAGTTAATTTGATGAAAGATGATATATATGTGCCTTGTGGACATATGCACCACAAACTCTGTACTCAGGGAAGTGAATTTTTTCCACTCTCTTTGAGAGAAAGGAGATATTTCAAAATCGTTAGACGCGATGAGGTATTTGTTGGCTCAACCCGAGTCATATTTACTATCCCTCTAGGATAACGTAAGGATGCTTTATTGCTTCCGAATTTAACTCGTACCCTACTAAACCATAGAGGTATCCGTCAAAATAGTTTCCATAGAGAAACTTATGATGACAACAAAGAGGACTAATTCTCTTTACCATATGCAACAGATATGGCAAGCACATTCTCTATGTATCATCTGGATTTTACTACACATACTACAAAGCCCGTAGCACATGTTGCATCCAAGATAGTTATCCAAAATGTCTTGTACATGGAAAACTTGGCATTCTTGCATTGGTCATCAAAACATTGGGTTGAAACTGGAGTTATCAGCAATTCCAATGGTTTATGATTATTATGATGCTAATTTATAACAACATTAGGATTTTATGTGCACTACATGTGACACAGGGAAGCTAATTTTAAGGATCGCGCACCTTAAATTCTACGCTGAACCACTCAGATTCTTTGAATGCATCAAGTGGAGGTAAGTGACTCTTCCCATCCATTGACTAGACCATTCAGGTATTCCATGGTTCTAAAATACATATCTATACGATTGTCTCAAGTGTGATTTATCCACATGAAACCATTGGCTCATTATCCTGACATCGATTTCAAGCAAATCGAATGGATAACATTGCATAATTCTCCTTGACTGGCTTCTCTATGGCCCTTAGATTGACGTTTAGCAATTTATCCTAATGTCTAGACTCAAAATGGTTTGGTAGAATCCTTTATCCAAAGAATTAAGCTCATTGCATTATCTTTACTTGGGAATTGCAACTTACCAACTTTATGTTGGAGTCATGTAGTTTTACACGCTCATGACAGAACTGCATATTATTATTCCCCTTTATCTTTGATACGTGGAAATCTACCAAGTATTTCCCATCTGCGGTAAATTGGTTGCATAACGATATCACCACTCAGCATACATCATTGGCCCCTCAACATATAGTTGGGATCATAGTGAGGAATAACTGTATTTCCGTCAATACCTCAAGCCCCTCGCATGGAGAGTTATTCAAGGCCAGTATGTTGATTCATGAGGAATATTTCCAGGCATTAGGGAGAGATTTCAAGTACCAACAAGAATGCCATGAAATTAGTGGAATGTTTAACACATTTCTTCCTCAAATCCACGTACTCAAAGAGTTGAACCATGTGTTCAGAAGGTTTGCAACACATTGCAAATAACCTGTCAGATTCATTTACTCACTATAAAGGTGTCACACAATCCTACAATCGTGCAAAAATACGTTGGAAAGAGTGGAGGTACCAACTAAAACCACTCAACTCCCCGTTCAGAGCAAGATGGAGAGAAGTATGATGATGGTATATTAGGATTCAACTTCTCGCAAGCAAGGATATCAAGGCCTGTGAATTAGTAAATGCAAGTCAACTTCACGTTGACAAACACCTAATGGGTAGTATATACCTAGTGAATGGGAAACCTCCACCAACCCTGTCATAGTGCACATAATGACCGGGACATCAGAATACCCGACTCGGTCGCATTGGGAAATCGCGGAAATCGCGAGCAGTCACCACGGCTAACGATATTTCCATAAACTACATTGATATATAGATTCTGTAGAAACATATAACCAGAAGTCTACAATTCTCGACATACATTTCTCAACTAGATTACAAAAACCTTTCAAATGATTCAGATCCAAAGACCATGGCCATGGCAAAGTGTGAACAACACTCGGACTGAACTCAAGCAAAGGGTATAATCTAGGTAGAAATGATCTTGCTCAATAATGGGAGGGTATTCATAAGTAATATCTACAACAGTTTTCTTCTGGAATCAGAATTGAGAACAACGAGGTGTTGAAACAAAGAGCAAGTATTATAGCCCAAGGGTTCACACACATACCCAACTATTCTCCGAAGGTGGAATATCTATCCGATAACTTATATAATTTGGCAGTACAAAATCATATATTTCTGCAGTTTATAGATGTAGTGATCATATATCCATGTGGATCATTGGATTCAAACATATATGATTGATTCCGATGGAATCTCACTTCTGAATCAAAATGCAAAATGAAACATACATTGTGTAAAATCAATAAGTCACCATATGACTTATTATTATCGTCGGTACATTTGGTACAACTGACGTAGTGAGTTCCTTATGCACAAGGATTACTCCTGTAATGATGATTATCCGTGTTTGTGTGTCTGCAATGACGACACATGTAATCATCTAAATGACAGAGCTTGAAATGAAGGATTTGGGTAAACCAAAATACCGCTCGTTACTACAACATGAGCACCTTCATTCATACAGTATGGTATACTATGTTGTTTATATCCAAAATATATTGGAGAGATTCATCGTGGACAAATCTTATCCATCCATAACTCTCATGGTAGTTCATTCTCTAGATGTAGAGAAAGATCTGTTTGGACTAATTAAGAGATGATGGAAATGAGATATTGGGACTCAACATTCCATAATGCGATTGGGTCCACCAAACACAATTGGTTGGGAAGAATATCTATCGATATCTCCAAAGGCATCAAACATCTTGTCCTTGTTTTTCAGTTTTAGAGAAATCTGAACACCAATATAATTGTATATATTGATAAGATCCCCGCTATGTCAGATCATAAACAAGCTTAGTATTCCTACTAGGTGTGGTTTCCCTCTCATGAAGAGTCTTCGAAATAGACCTCATGGCTACATCCACCAACCAATATCTCAACTATAATGTTTCTTGTGTTGCCTGGATGCAAACATGTTACACAATAAGCAATATCACCATATTGCATATCTTGTAGATCAAATCATGCGACTGATTTGTTCACGAAGTCTCTACCAACTTTTACATTCCAGAACTATGTTCATGAAATTGGTATGTGACGGCTTCGAAGTTTGCAAGAATCGGGGGGAGTATCTTCCTGAATTGTTCATGTTCAATGCATCATATTATACTCTTTTTCCTTCGTGAGTTTACTATACAGGTTCTCATAAAAGTTTTCAATGAGGTAATATCAACATGAGGTCATATGTCATACTTTCAGTTTTCGCCACCGGGTTTTTTAGGAAAGTATATATGACATATTTATTGTCCTCTTAGTTCTATGATTTTTCTCGTATTGAGTCAAAAGAGGCAACAATAATTATATGATGCATCATTTTCTCCTTATTTTTCCCACTGGGTTTGAAGGAGTTTTGGCAACATATCATATCTCCGCACATTTTCCTACAGGGTTTTTGAGGAGCTCTTCAAGATGATGATGCTATATGAACAAGTGTAGATTAAGGGGAGTGTTAGAATTAATTAACTGTGTTAATTATAGGGTAAATCTCCCCTTGTTATCTGCGAGGCGGTTAGCACTATCAGCAATTCCAATAGTTTATGATTATTATCATGCTAAATTCTAACAACATTTAGATTTTATGTGCACTACAAGTGACAGAGGGAAGCTAATTTTTAAGGCTCACACACCTTAAAGTCTACGCTGAACCACTGAGACTCCTTGAATGCATCAAGTTGAGGTAAGTGGATCTTCCCATCCATTGACTAGACTATCCACATATTACATGATGTGCTTTATTCACACGAAACCATTGGTTCATTATCCCGACATCGATTTCAAGCAAATCGAATGGATAACATTGCACGATTTTCCTTGAGTGCCTTCTCTATGGACCTTGGATTAAAGTTTAGCAATTTGTCCTAATGTCTAGACTCAAAATGATTTGGTAGAATCCTTTATCCAATAAGTTAAGCCCATTGCGTTATCTTTACTTTGGAATTGTAACTTACCAACTTTACGTTGAAGTCACGTACTTTTACATGCCCATGACCAAACTGCATAATATTATCCCCCTCTATCTTTGATACATGAAAATTTACCAAGTATTTCTCATCTGCGGTAATTTGGTTGCATACCCATATCACCTCCCGGCATACATCTATGGCCCATCAACAATAGTTGGGATCTATGTGAGGAATAACTGTATTTCCGTCAATACCTCAAGCCCCTCACATGAGGAGTTATTAAAGGCTAGTATGTTGATTCAATAAGGACCATTTCCAGGCATTAGGGGGAGAGTTCAAGTACCATAAATAATGCCATGAAATTAATGGAATGTTCAATACATTTCTGCCTCAAATCCACGTACTCAAAGATCTGAACCATGCGTTGAGTAGATTTGCAGCACATTGCAAATGACCTGCCAGATTCATTTACTGAATATAAAGGTGTCACACAATCCTACAATCCTGTAAAAGTACGTCTCAAAGAATGGAGGTAGCGATAGGGGGAGATGTATGGCAAAAGTACATCAGTATTCTACTTCTTGCAAGCAAGGATATCAAGGCCTCTGAATCAGTAAATGCAAGTAAACTTCACGTTGTCAAACACCTCATGGGTAGTATACACCCAGTGGATGGGCAACCTCCACCAACCCAGGTCATAGTGCACACAATGACCGGGACATCAGAATACCCGACTCATCCGCATTACGAAATCGTGAGCAGTCACCATGGGTAATGATATTTCTATCAACTCTATATCAACATATAGATTCTGGAGAAACATATAACTGGAATTCTACAAGTGTCGACACATATTTCTCAACTATATTGGAAAATCCTTTCAAATGATTCAGATACGAAGACCATGGCCATGGCATAGTGTGAACAACACTCGGACTGAACTCAAGCAAAGGTTACAGTCTAGGTAGAAACAATCTTGCTCAATAATGGAAAGGTATTCATAAGCAATGCCTACATGAGTTTTCTTCTAGAAATAGAATTGAAAACAATGAGGTGATGAAACAAAGATCAAGCATTGTAGCACAAGGGTTCATGCAGATACCAAACTACTCTCCGCAGGTGGAATCTCTTTCCGATAACTTATATCATTGGAAGTACAAAATCATCTATCTATGTAGTGGATAGATGTAGTGATTAGGTATCCATGTGGATCACTAGATTCAGACATAGATGGTTCCCATTGGAATCTCACTTTTGAATCGAAATGCAAAAGCAACATTCATTGTGTACAAAATCAGTAAGTCACCATACGACTTATTGTTGTCGGTACATATGGTACAACCGACATAGTGAGTTCCTTATACACAAGGATTACTCCTACAATGATGATTATCCATGATTTTGTGTGTGCAATGACAACACATGTAATAATCTAAATGATGGAGCTTAAAATGAAGTTGGGTAAACCAAAATACCGTTCATTACTACAACTTGAGCACCTTCATTCATACATTATGGTATACTATGTTGTGTTGGGGAACGATGCATGGGAAACAAAAAATTTCCTACGCACATACAAGATCTATCCATGGAGACGACAATCTATGAGAGGAGAGATCGGACCCACATACCCTTGTAGATTGCTAAGCGGGAAGAGTTAAGAATCACAGTTGATGTAGTCGAACGTCTTCGCGATCCAAATCGCAAGCCGTCCCACGAACTTTCTGACGAGTACCGAACGGACGGTGCCTTCGCGTTCAGCACACACGTGCAACTTGATCACGTCTCTGCCTCCTCGATCCAGCAAGCGAGGACGGAGTGGTAGACGAGTTCCCTGGCAGCGCGACGGCGCGACAGTGGTGGTGGAGTAGCTATCCTGGCACGGCTTCGCCAAGCTATACCGAGAAAACTAGAGGTGTAGACGGTCTAGAGGAAGATGGAGAGGTTGGACCGTGGCATTGGTTGTTGCAGCCCTTCCTCTCCTCACATATATATAGGAGGAGGGGTGGAGGCCGCCGGCCCCTAGGGTTTCCCCTAGGGCTTGGGGCGGCGGCCAAGGTGGCTTGCCACCCAAGGAAGGGTGGCGCCACCCTTGGGTGTGCCCTCCTTTTCCCTTCGGCCGCATGTGCCTTAATGGGAGGGGCGGCCAGCCCACCAGGGGCTCGTGCACATCCTCCCGATGGACCCCCCGAACACTTCCGGCACTCCCATCACAAAACCGGTATACCCGTGAACTTTTCCGGAGCTCGAATACGAACTTCCTATATATCAATCTTTACCTCCGGACCATTCCGGAGCTCCTCGTGACGTCCGGGATCTCATCCCGGACTCTAAAAAACTTTCGGTTATCACCACAGATAAATCATTAATACCAAATCGTCACCTAACCTTAAGTGTGCAGACCCTACGGGTTCGAGAACTATGCAAACATGGCCGAGACACTCTCTGGCCAATAACCAATAGCGGGACTTGGATGTCCATATTGGCTCCTACATATTCTACAAAGATCTTTATCGGTTGAACCACGAGATCAAGGATTCGATCAATTCTGTATACTATTCCCTTTATCCATCGGTATGTTACTTGCCCGAGATTTGATCGTCGATATATGCATACCTAGTTCAATCTCGTTACCAACAAGTCTCGTTACTATTTCCGTAACACAAGATCTTGTGATTAACTCCTAAGTCACATTTCTTGCAAGCTTCTTGTGATGTTGTATTACCGAGTGGGCCCTAGAGATACCTCTGTGTCATACGGAGTGAGAAATCCCAGTCTTGATCCACGCTAACCCAATAGTCACCCTCGGAGATACGTGTAGAGCACCTTTATAGTCACCCAGTTATGTTGTGACGTTTGATACACACAAGGCATTTCTCCGGTGTATAGGAGTTGCATGATCTCATGATCATAGGAACAGATACTTGACATGCAGAAAACAATAGCAATAAACTAACATGATCATATGTTACTTCATTGTTTGGGTCTTGTCCAGCGCATCATTCTCCTAATGATGCGATCCCGTTATCAAATGGCAACTCATGTCTATGGCCAGGAAACCTTGACCATTTTGTTCAACGAGCTAGTCCTTTAGAGGCTCACTAGGGACAATGTGATGTCTATGTATCCACACATGTATTTGAGTTTCCAATCAATACAATTCTAGCATGGATAATAAATGATTACCATGAACCACTACAACACGACACCGAATTCCCTACTCACGTGTGTTGGCAAAACTCAGTTTCGCCAACCGACTGTTGGTCGGGATAACTTCTATCAAACTGTCGGTCGGCAATACTCACATCCGATGACCAATAGTCGGTCGGGAATGCTGAAACGTATACCATCGATCTGTGGGTCGGTAGAAGTTACACTACTATTAAACTGTTGGTCGGCAAATAATGCCGACCGACTGTGGGTAGCCGGGCCACCCAAAATACCCGCGCGAGCATGCCTACAAAACTAAACGCGCGAAGCCCATCCAAATTTTTCTGGCCCTCGTCCCCACAGCCCACCCGAATCTCTCTGTCCCCTCTACCTTATCCCTTTCTCTCCCGATCTGAGCGGTGGCGGTGGTGACTCCCATCCTTTTCCTCCACTCCTCTCCCCCAAATCAAGCTCTGCCCAAAAGCGGAGGAAGGTCTTGCTGCCACGATTCGAAGGAAGGTCTCGTCGTCCCGTCGATTTGGATGCATGAAGAAGTCGAGCTCCACCCCGAAGTGGAGGAAACGGTACGTACGCGGTCGTCGATCTGGGCACGTCTAGCCATGGAGGGCTCGCCCCTCTCGCACGACTCCTCCGCATGGAGCACTAGCAGCCCATACGACGTAGATCCGCCGTCCCTTCGTCTGTCCCACGCACCGATGGCTGCGACACCGTTCCATTCACCCCCCACCCACTGTATGTGATGACACACACTACCATGCCATTTTGTTGCAGCCAGACCGTTGTACCTGCCCTCGTGCTATGGGCGGAGGCTCGTTCTGGCGGGTGGTTGCTCACTCTCGGCAACTACGCATTCATCCTGGTGGTGGCGCTCTGCCCGCTGCTTGCCTTTCTCCCAGTGGCTTCGCCTTAGACCACTACCTATAACCAATGAGTCCTGCCCGTTTCTTTGAATTTTGAAGTGCAACTATAGGCATATCTTGTTTGTCTTGAATTCCATATTGGCTAGTTTGTATTAGAACTATTCATCCTTCTAGACATTCAATAAATTATATTTTCTTACTAGATCATAGTTGTTTGATTATTGGCAAATAATGATTCTGTACCTATTCCTTTTGCTTATGTAGATTGATCTGACAACATCGAGAGGAAGCAGCTGCGCACGGAGGAGGTCATCCCCGGCCCCCGCATCCTCATTGTCGACCTTGCCCACACAACAAGTTGCCGCCGCTGGCCGAGTTTGCCCATGTTGACACCGCCCCCGCTGGCATGCAACTCATTGTTCTTGAGGATAGGGTACTCTCTTTCTCCCCTCTATTGATGTCGAGATGTGTTGATTTGATTAGGTTGTTCGATTTGGTGCTTCCGAACGAGGAAGACTATGAGTCATTGGATCGTGCGATGGCCTAGCAGCGTATATACGTGTTAGATTTACGCTTTGCTAATTGATGCACAAGGGGAGCTATGCAGTTACCTCGAGAGAACTTAAATTACTTGTGTATCTCATCGCAGTTGAATACTAATTCTAACCCTGTTGCAGTCTGTACCGCCATTTGATCTTATCGGTCCTATGTTAAGGAGCAATGGCTATCTATTGCTGTCCTGTAGTGGTGGTCTCAACCAGATGCGTGCAGATGTAAGTACAGCTTGTGCCAATCTCAATGCATCTACATCGTTGTTTATATTTCTGAGCCATTGTTGTTGTTCAAATGCCAAAACTGAACAATGAAAGTTTCACCATTAAATCAGATATGTGATATGGTGATGGTTGCACGATACTTGAATGTCACACTCATCATGCCAGAGTTTGATAAAACTTCATTTTGGGTTGATCCTAGGTCAACATTTCTTTCTTCAGTCACTGCAATTCTCACATTTCAGTTAAGGATTTCCTTTGTCTTATCTTTTTCTGTTGTTTGCCCACAGTGAGTTTCGAGATATATTTGATAAGGACTACTTCATAACATCATTAAGAGATGAGGTTTGGATGCTGGAAGAGCTGCCTCCAAGGCTAAAAAGGAGAGTTGAACACGAATATCTTTGCTCCATGCTGCCTTACAGGTGGTCTGAAATGCCCCATTAGCATAATCAGGTTTCTTTGCATCTCTCCATTTCTCATGATACATCTAAATCATATGCATATGTAGATAAATATTTGAAGTAGCATTTTCTTGGGAAAACAAATTTTACCAATGATAAAGAAGTACTAGGTCCTTCATATAAATAAAATAGAGGCCCGACTTGCAAATAATGGCCTACCCTTGGAGATTCAGAAACAAAGGTGATTGGGTTCTTCTTCCTCTCCAGCTTGCGAACACACGTCAGTAACGAATAAAAGTATAAATAAAGGAAAAATATAGGAAATTTTGTATATTTGTTTTGATTGAGAGGTTATTTTTAGGTTTGCTTATGTTCTCTTTGATTCTTTCCGAATGCAAATAAAAAAAAGAAAACTAAAACATGTTCACTAAATTTTGTTGCCACATTTCAGTGTTTTCTACCATCTGTTTTGAGTTACAGGATAAATTCAGATGATTTCACTCATGCATGTGTACTGTGGAGACGGAGATACAGTTCATGCAGAATTGTATGTAGCTCTTGTATGTAGAAAGTCTGCCTAGCTCAATGCCACTTCTTACATGGTGATGGTGTACAATTTTTGTTGTTGATTATTCTCTAAAGATTGCCTAAGATAATGTACAATTCATAACTTACATGGTTTAGTAGAATTACTTTATCTCTCCGCCCTCTGCTTGATGCGCTGGAAATGTACAGTTCATAATGTACACATACATGGTTTGCCTAATATAATGTACATTTCATAATGTAGAGCCATACACTTCTATTTTACACGGATATGACCGAAAGTAACTATGAGCTACTGTTGTACTGTTGTATGCATATATGTTTTATTGATTTGACATTGAAAATTCAGTAAGGGTTGCTTCTTATGATTTATCCCCTTGAATTTCACATTTTTTTCCTTTTCATAAGGGTAAAATACTAGTTTAGATATAATACCACCCATGGGCCGTCCGTAAGTGCATTTTATGGGAGGTTCATGGTTGATTGACAAGCCTAATCGTATTTTATCTGGGTGCATACAGCACCCATTATCTAATACTTGGTGTGACTGCATGTTCGCCTGTGACATTTTTACCCTTTTTGTAGGAAAGACATACAAAAGGAGCAAGAAGGAACCAGGAAGATGTCAGTTTGCATCACCTAGAGATTTTCTATAATGGAGCAAAAATAATGTGTGTTTTAGTTCTCATTTTGTAAACCTATATGGCATCTTGTCATTTGGGCATTTTGTGTAATGGAGCAAACAATGAATCTTGGACATGCATCTATCATTTTGTAAACCTATTGGGTGATTCGGTGACTTATGAGAAGTAATTAGTATGTTATCTTTATTTTATCATGATTTAATATTTGTCGAGCACATGCAAGTTACTGTACTTGATTGATATCATGAGATATGCAACCTGGTTAACATTGTATTGTAAGGCAGATGGGAAATCAAGGGTGGATATTGTATTGCTCAGCTAAACAAAATGCTGTCAAATTGTTGGTTGGCAAAACAAAACAGCGTCCTATTGTTGGTCGGCAAAGGCTCATGCAAGGACCAACGGAAAGTAAGTCGACAAAAAGGACACCATCACACAGTTGGTCGGGAAAAGATCAGGATAGAGCCAACAGAATATCGGTCGGCATAGATTTCACCGTCAAACGGTCGGCCGAGAAAGATTCTACGAAAACGCCAACTACAAGTCGGTCGGGAAAGATCCCTACCAGTTCCATCAGAAAGTCGGTCGACAATGCTCTTTATAGGCGTCCAACAATCGGTCGAGAAAGATATGTAGGTCAGGAAAAGGCTTTCCCGTCTGGACTTTCCCCAACAAACGCCTTCGGTTGGCAATAATCTTTCCCGACCAACTATATGTTGGCAAATGCGGTTTTTCCGATCAACCTGTTTGTCATGATTGTGGTGTTGTGGTGTAGTGAACAAGGAAATATAATTAAAACCATTTTATTATTGCCTCTAGGGCATATTTTCAACAGTCTATATCCAAAATATATTGGAGAAATTCATTGTCGACAAATCTTATCCATCCATGACTCTCATGGTAGTTCATTCTCTAGACGTAGATAAAGATCTATTTATTATCAGATACTCGGAATCAACGTTCCATAATGCCATTGGATCCACAAAATGCAATCGGTTGGGGCTCTAGAATATCTATCGATATCTCCGAAGGCATCAAACATCTTGTCATGGTTTTTTTAGTTTTAGAGAAATCTAAACACCAATACCATTGGATACATTGATTAGATTCCCGCGATGTCAGATCATAGACGAGCTTAGTGTTCCTACTAGGTGTGGTATCCCTCTCATGAAGTGTCTTAGAAATAGACCTCATGGCTACATCCACCAACCATTATCTCAATGATAATGTTTTCTTGTGTTGCCCGAATGCAAATAGGTTATGCAATAAGCAACATCGCTATATTGCATATCTTGCAAATCAAATCATGTGAATGATTTTCTCATGAAGTCTCTACCAACTTCTACATTCTAGAAATATATTCATGGAATTGGTATGTGACGACCTCGAAATTTGCAAGAATCAAGGGGAGTATCTTCCTGAATTATCCCTGTTCAATGCATCATATTATACTGTTTTCCCCTTCATGAGTTTATTATACATGTTCTGACAAAGGTTTTTAATGAGGTGATATCAACATGATATCATATGTCATACTTTTAGTTTCCCCACTATTTTTTTAGGAAAGTATCTACGATAATTTATTGTTCTTTAAACTCTATGGTTTTATCATATTGAGTTAAAATAGACAATTGCAATCATATGCCATATCATTTTTCTCCTTATAATTTTCCCACTGGGTTTTAAAGGAGTTTTCAATAACATATCAAATCGCACTCTTTTACTTTATGAGACATCTCTCGAAATTTCTCATAAAAGGTTTTTAATGAGGCGACATATGCAATACTTTCTATTTTCCCCATCGGATTTTTAAAGGAAAGTATACAAAGCATATTTATTGTTCTCCATACTCACCAATGACTTTTCTCCTTCTTCGAAGGTTTTTGTCATATGAGTCACCGAGAAGACAAGAATCATTGTATGTTGCAACATTTTATCCTTATATTTTCCCATAGGGGTTTAAAGGATTTTTAGCAACATATATGCACCACTCTCCTCATATTTTTCCCACAGGGTTTTTAGAGGAGTTTTTCTCAAGATGATGATGATGAACATTCAAGGTAAACATATGCAAGGAGAGGTCTTTATCAATATGATACACATTCACAAAGACAAGCATTGATTTAGGAGAGCGTTAGGAACTAATTAATTAGAATAATTATGGATTAATCACTGCTTTGTCTAAACCTTCTTTGGGCAACAGTTATGTTGCTTCGCTTGTGACTCTTTGTAAAGGTGTCCGTACGGACGTGCCCCTTGAGCATGTATATATAGTTCATCATCATCAATAAAGAGATCACTTCAATGTCTCAATCACTTTTTGTTCTACTCTATTGCACATAAAGTGCCATCATGATTACACCGAAGTTTTCATGATATATTTCAACTAATTTTTCTTCTATATTTAATGTAAATTTTTACATGTTATAGAAAATGTATTAAGAAAATAAATTTGCCATGATGAATTACTAAAATTTGCCATGATACATAAAATAATTCTGACATGGTTCATAAGTAAAAAATAAATATGTCGTCAATTACTTTAAAAGTGCATGGTCAATGGCTTAAATTTCCCATGAACCATAAACTAAAATTGCCATGATGAATTACTTAAATTTTCCATGATTCATGTACTAAAATTTTCTATAGTTCATATAAAAAAATCCATGTTCAAAATACTAAAATTGCCATGAACTGCCATGATCTGCCATGATGAATTACTAAAAAAATGTTATGATCCATGAATTAAATTTGTTGTGGTTAATTACTAAATTTTTCCATGTTTAATTACTAAAAATTGCTGTGAAAAGTACCATGTTAATATATTTAGATCTAGAAGAAAAAATTAGATGAAACATGCGTGACAACTTTATTGTAAACACCATGGTAACTTGAATGCAAACATCATGAAATTTTTTGACCCAAAAAATGTTCGTAGAAACATATCAATATGGGATCTAGTTTTGAAGATCTTGTCGATATGAATTTAATGATAAAAACATTTTTAATTGGATTTTTCATTTAAGAGATAAAACAATTTTAAAGTCCAAAAAACCAAAAATATTCTACCGATGTCATATGTTTGATGTGGTAAGATGGATAGTTATGAAGGCGTGTGGATACATTTGCCTCGTTCCACACATGTGAGCGTTATCATTGAGATAAAAAAGCACATGCAACTGATAGGCTCGTGCGGCTTGTGTGTCGCTCATGCATGTCGTGTAACTGCTCCACTAATTGCTCTGACATACAACAGATTGGCCATTAGTAAAGGGACACCGTTAGGCATCAGATTATTATGATTTTCATTTATGACACCAATCGAAGGCCGTCAGCATGACATTCGTCCTATTTGATAATTAGGCCACACATAGATTAGGTGGGCCTCATCCCTAATTTCTTGCCGCTTCGTAACTGCTTCCGCAATGCAGGTCCTACGTTCACGATTCTCATGCTCTGTAAACATAGTCTTGCAAACTTTGCTGGTGCATCCAAACCCATGGCATGATACGCTCTGTCATACATAAGCCTCATTATATCTTTCCTCAAAACAGCCACCATACCTACCTATTAAGGCATTTCCATAGCCTTTCCGACATACATTGCCATGCAACATCCACCATCTCATGACTTGATCTTCATGTCATACATGCTTTTGCTTGATCGAGGAGCCGCATGCTAGTTGGGCCTTGCCCTTATTACTGCTACATGACGCGCTAGTATCATTGCATATCCTGCTACACTGGCAGAGGCGTACATTTGCATACATCATGATAGTTTGCACTTGTCTTTATGTTGAGTACTTCTTATAAAGTGTGATGATTTTTCTTTTTATTCTTGTAAAACATAGAGTGTTGACCTTAAGTGAGGAAAAGATTCCAAAGAGGACAAATGAAAAGATCCCAAAGAGGGCAGAGAGATAAAAAGAAAGAGCCAAAGAGGCCACAAAAAAGAGAAATAAAAAGAGAGAAGGGGCAACACTACTATTCCTTTTGAAAGATCCACACTTGTACTCCATTGCTATATTTATACTACATAGAGATTATCATTCATGCATAACTATGTGGGTACCCTTACACTAGAACTTGGCTTGCATATTCCAATGATGAGCCTCCTCAAATGAGCTCCAGGTCTTCGTGACCAAGCAAGTTGGATGCACCCCCACTATTTCCATTGGAGAGCTTACCTTAGATCATATGTGCATCTGTTACATGGAAATCCCTACTCCTCACATCATATCTATCATTTGGCTTTCTCTCGCCTATGGTTGTCCTCATTGATGTGAACCTTTCACACCTTTTTGTCTTCCTTCCCCATCATTATTCTCTTTGCCATCCTAAGTGCCAACATATCTTGCTTGCACTCATCCATTGCATGAGTGCTCAAAGTCGAAAGGGACATGATCATTTTGACTTGTGCGTGACTAGTGGTCTAGGGATGAGTAAAAATAAGATTCCGAAGGCGACCAAGTGTGAAATTTTAGTAGATTGAGTTCTCAATTAAAAATATATTTTATGATCTCAACCCATCTCCCACTTCTTGCACGCAAACACCATTTGGAGACATTCGAGTCACACAACGAGAGCTCTTGCACCTTTATGTTCTTACTTTGCTAATTTCAATACTAGATATAGACTCCTGCTTGTTATTATCTTGACTTGAATTGCAAATCTTACTTGCTTTACTTTGAAGTTCTTATATGTTTGTTAGCATGTCACCAAAGAAATTATTGTGTTATCATTTACCTACTCGAGGACGAGCACAAATTAAGCTTGGGGATGTTGATACGTCCCAAACGTATCTATAATTTCTACTTGTTCCATGATCTTTTGGGTGAGATTGCTACATGTTTTGCTACACTTTTATATCATTTTACACATATTTGGACTAACCTACTAACTCAGTGCACTCAGTGCCAGTTTCTGTCTGTTGATGTCTATTTTGTAGGGGCTGTTACCCAATTTTCCGAAGCCTGAAAAATCCCAAGAAAAATATATAAAAAATCAGCGTAACGGAAGCTTCCAGATCATCGAAGATGGGCCAGAGGGGGCGAGCGGCCATCCAGGCAACCTCCCGGCGCGGCCTACCTCCTGGTTGCGCCCACAGGCCGCCTGGGTGGGTCCCACCTCCTCTGATGCCCTCCTTTGGCCTATATTTACTCCTCCATGAGGAAACCCTTCGATCACATCCAGAATCGCGCATTTCTCCATCGTTCTGCTGCCGCAGCACTTCCGAGATCGGGAGCGTCAGGAGACCTCTTCCTGACACCCTGTCGGAGGGAGGATTGACCTCCGGGAGCTTCTCCACCGCCATGGACGCACCCCGGACGTGCCGTGAGTAGTCCTCCTTGGACCATGAGTCCATGACGAGTAGCTATGTGATGTCTTCTCTCCAATCTTGTGCTTCAATGGTTAGTCTTGTGAGCTGCCCTACATGATCAAGGCATCTATGTAATTCTCTTGCTATTGCTATGCTCGGTTTGTTGGGATCCGATGGATTATGAGATTATGTTCAGATTGTTATGAGTTATATATATTTGATTATCCTTTTATATTATGTTCCTTAGTGATTCATGCATGTTCTCCGTTGCTATTTATTGCTTTGGCCGAGTAGTAGATTGTAACTCTAAGAGCGAGCGTTATGCATGATTGTGGGTTCATGCCCCTCGATGTCTAGCTTGAGTGACAGAAACATGAGACTAGGGGATGTGCTGTTGCCTCCAGGGATAAAACAATGGTGCTTGTGACCACAGTTGCAATGATTGTTTACCTTACACGTAGTTCGTTAATGCAGTTCTCCGTTGCTTTGAGTTTACACTTTGGGTGGGGTTCGCAACTTAATACCAGCGAGATGTTCTGGATAGATATCTCAAGGTGGATGATTAGTAAGTAGATGTCGATGAATAAATGGTCTACTTGTCTTGGCGTACTGCCCATTATTATTGAGCCTCTAACTTTCAAGTAGGATAATTAGCATTACGGTACGTTCATAATTCTGTCAGTTGCCGAGCTGTAATTTGTTTACCCAAGCATAGTTGTTTACCGTCTTTTGGGAGAGAGACGTCACTAGTGAACATCATGTGACTCCATTCCATATCACCACCATTGCTTACACCTCCATCATTTACTGCTTTCATTTACTTTTCTGTTGCAATCACTATTATTATTCCCGTTTGTGTTTTGATCCTTTGCAAACTACAAGGCCGGAGAGATTGACAACCTCTCTGTACTTGTTGGGAGCAAAGTTATTTGTTGTGTGTGCAGGTCCACGTCTTTTGCTAGCGCCAGGGTAGGAGACACCTACTTGTTGATCCTAGGAGTCCTCCTGGTTCGATAAACCTTACAGTCTTCGTGTAAGGGAAAACTTAATGCTGACTACATCTCAACCTTCCACTTGGGGTAACCAACGAGGAACGAGAAGTATATACATCATCTCGTCATCAAGCAAAGTTTTCTGGCGCCGTTTTCGGGGACTCCAGTCTTCAAGATAGGGGATTTGCACGCTATCCTTTACCTTTGCTTTTTAATCTTGTTAGTTTGCTTTCTAGTTTTTGCTTTAGAGTCTTATACCAAAAACCACAAAACAAATAGTTACTTTGCTTTGTTTTGTCGGTATGTCTAAATCCTTTGACTCTAGTGTTGCACCCGAAGGAGATATTCTCACCTTTAAACAAAGGGTTGGAGAAAGTTTGGAAGATGCTTGGTATAGAATTAAAAACTCTAAAGATAGAGCCACCAAGAAGCAATCCACTAGTATTTTGCTTAGAAATTTTTATGTTGGTATTACTTCTTGGCATAGGTTTGTTCTAGACATAGCAATAGGAGGGAATTTCTTGGAAGCTCCCACTGGGGAGGCTTTTAACGTTGTCGAAAATCTTGTGAGAATCCCACCTATTGTTGACATTAAGGATAATGTTACTCTAGCTCACATTATGAGTAAACTTGAGAAAATAGAGCTAGAGATGCCAATCATGAGTAAAATAAATGAAGTAGATCGTAGGATTCAAGGGAACTTAAATAGACTTGATAGCTCCATGCACAAAATTTACAAAACTTTGGAGACCCTTAAATCCCATAATATGGATCCTTCTAGGATTGATAAGATAGAGGATATTTTTGAAACTTTAGGAACTACTCTATCCTCCATCAAGACTAAAAATGTAGAAACCCCCGCAAGGAAGGGACCTAGGTTCGTTAACGCACTCAAGGTTCCTCAACCGAAAACAAATATACCTATTGCTAGGGGTGTTGAAACTGTAAAGACCTTGGAAGAGATACCTCCCTTAAATAGAATTAGAAATGAAATTCCAATTGGTCTTACTACCTTTGCTTTTGTTCCTAGAAGTGTTGCCACTAAGCCTCTCTTTGAGAGTCCTCTTAAGACTAGTTGTATTATTGAAGGGCTTTTTGATGATCTTTGTGATGGTTGAATTGATACAACTTGATCTTTTTGCATCATGCCTAGCTCAAAGGCATAAAAGAAAGCGCTTGTTGGGAGGCAACCCAATTTATTTTTTACTTTCAGTTTTAGTGGTCTTGATGTGTGTTACTACTGTAGAAACATCATTGTATCTTTATTTTCAAGCTTTGTGCCAAGTTATAGCCTCCGATTGCAAGAAAGTTCAAAAATTGTGACATGCTCTCCAGAAACAGATTCTGTCTGCTTGACGGAAAAATTCGCCAAAAATCACCAGATCATCTTTCTGATCTGAATTGTTTTGAGAGCATGCTATATATAATTTCCTTTCTCGCATATGTTCTGAGTTTTTTGATTTGAGTTGCAGAAGTGCCCCGAATAAACTATTTACTACATATTGTTCTGTTTTTCACAGATTCTGCCATGTTTTACGTTTTCATCATTTTGCAAATCTTAAGCTTGGTTTTCCTTTGCAAAAACCTTTTGGAAATCATGAGAAACAATAGCTTTTCATTAAAATCATTATTTCTAGTAGGTAATACATTATTTTATTAAGGGTACTAACCACTCTAATCAGCTTATGATGAGTTTCGTATGAAGGGAGTTTTCAAGTATGCGATGGGAGATGATGAAAGAAGATACATGAGTGTCAAGCGCTCAAGCTTGGGGATGCCCCCATGCACCCCAAGAAATATTTAAGGAGACTCAAGCATCTAAGCTTGGGGATGCCCTCGTGCATCCCCTTCTTTATCAACAATCATCAGTTCGTCCATCTCCATGCTATATTTTCATCACTTCATATGTTATGTGCTATGCTTGGAGCGTCCCGCTGTTTACTTTTTAGTTTGTTTTAGTTTTTCTTGCTGTTCATAACAAGTCGGAACCTAGCCTACCTTGTTTTGGAGAGAAACACGCTCCATTCCACTCTAGAACACAACATATGTTTTCATGATAATCCTTTTGTGTGTTCTTTATCTTTTCGTGGCTACTATCATGCTTAGTTCTTAGTTTTCATGCTATATATTTTTAAGAGCTATTATTTAGGTTTCTTTTGGAACTCTCTTGAGTTATCATGCTTATCTTGTTTAGAGAGTTGGCTCGTTGCACTGAGTTGTGTGTCTTGCATGAGTAGGTAACTGAGGTTGCTATTTAAGTATAGTAGTAACTTGCAATAGTTTTGAGGTATTGATTTGAGTAATGCTTGGAATATTGGTTCCAAGAGCTTGAGCCTATTAGTGATTGATGTCATATTTTTGGAAATCCGTGTGTTTTTCAAAAACTAAAAATTAGTTGAGAACTCTAGCTACTAGATTGATCGCTAACCTCTGGAGGGGTTGGAATATATAGAGTACCCTCACGTTACCATGGGTCGAGGATGCGCAAGGATAACCAAACCCCAAACACTCCTCCTCGGGGTACTTCTGTCTTTGTGAATTTCCTAACTAGACAGAGAGTTACCGATAATAAGTGTATGAGTTCTTCGGACTAATGTGAGTATTCGATTGTTGGCACTTCCACCATCCATATTTTGCTAGCCTCTTCGGTACCGTGCATTGCCCTTTCTCACATTGAGAGTTGGTGCGAACTTCGCTAGTGTGTTCACAATTCTATCAATTTCCCAATTGTAATTTGTTTACCTAAGCATACTTGTTTATCGTCTTTTGGGAGAGAGACATCACTAGTGAACATCATGTGACTCCGGTCGATATCACCACCATTGCTTACACCTCCATCATTTACTGCTTTCATTTATATTTCTGTTGCAATCACTATTACTATTCCCGCTTGTGTTTTGATCCTTTGCAAACTACAAGGGCGGAGAGATGGACAACCTCTCTGTACTCGTTGGGAGCAAAGTTATTTGTTGTGTGTGCAGGTACACGTCTTCTGCTAGCGCCAGGGTGGGAGGCACCTACTTGTTGATCCTTGGAGTCCTCCTGGTTCGATAAACCTTACAGTCTCCATGTAAGGGAAAACTTGCTGCTGACTACATCTCAACCTTCCACTTGGGGTAACCAATGAGGAGTGAGAAGTATATACATCATCTCATCATCATCAAACTCGGTGACACCGATACTCAAACTCGGAAATTCCAATTTTGTGTATCGAGGCAACCAAAAGTTGGTCACCCAAACTTGGTAGTACTGATATTGTTTTCGATTGCATCGATTTGGTGGAGGTGGCTAGGGTTTCTGTCTCAGGACAACTCGATCTGTCCGAAATATGAAAGTTGGTGGCACCGAATTTGAGTATGTGGAATTGGACAGAATGGTTATATGGGAGAAATGACTGAGTATTTTGGTGGTTAACTTTGACAGCCCGAGACCGACGCCCGAGAAGATTCCCCTTTTATTTTGTTGTCGCCGGGTTAATTATTTTTGTCGCATTCATCATCGCATCATTCGCATCATCTCCATTGCATCGGCACTCTATTGCCGCCCGTTTTTCAAAACTTGCGTATAAAGTATTCTCGGATTGGGTTGAAACCTGGCGTGCGGTCTTTATATGTTGTAGGTAGGCCGCTTGCCAATTTTTGTCACAATTAAAGTTCATTTGATACCCGTACCATTTGTTATATAGCGGCACTATAGCCGGTTTAATTGTCGGGCATTCGGCGTTTTAAAAACTCTGCCACGGACCGCGCCATTTCCCTCTCATCCCTACATAGCCCAACTACACAGCCCATTAGACCCATCTAGCCACTTCCTCTGTTTGTGGTCATCGAATCGCGATCGGACGGACGAGGTCCATCCCACCATAGACCAAACCCTATATAATAACCACCCCATGGAGAGACCTCTCTCACTCCACTAGGGTTTCCCTTAGCCATTTTTGAAGCCACCCCCTAGAAAACCCCAGTGCTAGATCCACCTCCTCTCTCTCCCGAAATCCATCTTTGGGTCACATCTGGACCATTGGATCTCCATCCGAAGGCCCAGAATCACCCAATCTCCCACCTATCGGACATGTCCGCGGCCAACCCAGACATGTCCGGGTGACCATAGAGCACACGAGCAGCCCCGCTGCCCCAATCAACTCCCGAGGAGCCAGTCGTAGCCCCGAGCTTGCTCCTCTCGCGTCATGCCCCGCCAGCCGCCGGCGCCGGTGCCGATCTCTGCCGCCGCACCAAGCTCGCCAGCCATCGGGCCGCCCTGCCTCGATCCGGCCAACCTCACTGTCGTGCGAGTCTCCTGGGTCGGAGCTCTGCCTGCTCCATGGCCGAGAAGCTTGGCCCCGCCCCTCTGGCGGCCGGAACCCGCCGGAGCCAGCACCCCTCGGCCTCCCTCGACCGCCCGACTCCCCTTTGTGCCTCTCCTCGCCGGAGCACCAAGGCCAACCCCACTATGGCTAGCCCCTGCCTCGATCCGATGGAATCGGGAGGAGGGAGACGCCACCCAACCGCCGCCTCGCCCCGTGGGCCTCTGCCTCACCCCGGCCCAACGGGAGCAACAGCTCGCCTGCCATCCGCTCCACGACCTGTGCTCGGCCCACCAAGGTGAGACCCTCTGCCCTCTATCCCATGCCCGTGAGCGCAATATAGTATTAGTCGCTTGCCTAGTTAGTCCATTTAGAACAAATTCAACCCGTTAGTTTTTTAGGTTCCGGCGTATTTAATTTCACAAAAAGAGTATATTTTCAAACGGTCGTAGTTTTAAATCCGTGTGTCGGATCGGGACAAGTTAGATATGTAACTTGGTTAGGATTTCACATAGAATTTTATATTACAACTCTCATGCATATTTAAAGCAGTTTAGTGTGCTGTTTGAGTCGGTTTGCGTGTCGACGTGTTAAAATGGTTTTGGTCGTAGTTTTTTAACCGTAGCTGCGTTGGAAATGAGCCATACACGTAAATGGACCAAAACGACGAGTAGAATCACGTGAACCACTTTGTTTTACCATTTAACAAATAGAAAATGTGATTAGGACAGATCTGGTCAGACTACAAATCTAACGTGTGGGGTCGTCTCGGAAATGCTATATGTCGTTTCCGGCCTCATTTAAAATGCCTAGATAGGTAGATTAATTTGTGCTTCACCCCTTGCCCTGTTAACAATATTTTAATATTGCCGTGTTAATAAACGGGAGTGAACTAAATAATTAAATGTGGAGTTTCGTCAATATGCAACTCGTTGCATATTGGGATTCACTTAATGTGTAGTGTTTGACTGTTGTGAATTGCCATGCCATGTCTTGCATATTTTAAAAAACCATCATGCATCATATGTGAATTGCATCATGTCGTGCATGTGCAGTGGTGAATATAGTGAGTTGATGCTTGTTTCCGGTTTGCTTCATCTCTATAGAGATTCGCAAGCGTAACAAAATGTGAGGATCCATTCGACTACGCCGATTCGTGTGCTTCACGGAGTCGTTCTTCTTCCAAGCAGGATTTCAGGCAAGATGATCATTTCCCCAGATATCATTACTATCATTGCCATGCTAGTTGTGTCGTTTCGATTGTTATGTCTCGCTGCCTACCACCTGTTAAATATCAGCCTCCCAACATTGCCATGAAAACTTTCAACCTTTCTACAACCTAGCAAACCACTGATTGGCTATGTTACCGCTTGCTTAACCATTGGATAGCATTGCTAGTTGTAGGTGCAGTTGCTTCCATGTGATAACATGGGTTCCTTGTTATATTATCATATTAAATGTTATTTAATTTAATGCACCTATATACTTGCTAAAAGGTGGAAGGCTCGGCTTTCTAGCCTGGTGTTTTGTTCCACCTTTGCCGCCTTAGTTTCGGCTACTGGTGTTATATTTCATAATTGAGTGCTCCTAACACGACCGGGGTTGTTATGGGAACCCCCTTGATAATTCATTTTAGATGAAGACTCGTCTGGCAAGGCCCAACTTTGTTACTACATTTGCCTATTGCATAGGGACTTTTCAGACCCCATGGATAATTAATCAACCCCGGGCGAGTGCTCCACATGAGTGTTGGTCCAAACTGGAAGACTACGGGGCCACCGCGGGGCAACCCGAGGTTTGGTTTTACTCCTAGTGTGACCCATCCGTCGTGTCCTGAGAACGAGATATGCGGCTCCTATCGGGATCGTCGACACGTAGGGCGGCCTTGTTGGATTAGTTTTACCTTTGACGGAATATCTTATGCATCGCGATTCCGGTGATGCTTTGGGCTATCTCAGAGTTGAGGTTTTCCACTAAGGAATATGAGGAGATCACGAGTTTCGTGATTGAGGTTTTCTATGCGGCTTGTGGTAAATTGTGATGGACTAGTTGGAGCACCCCTGCAGGGTTAAATCTTTCGGAAAGCCATGCCCATGGTTATGTGGCAACGTGGAAACTTTGTTTAACATCCGGTTCTAGATAACTTGAAGTAAGCTTAATTAAAAACTTGCCAACTGAGTGCATAACCGTGTTTGTCTCTTTTGTGAGCTCCTTCTCCGATCGAGGACACGGTGGGGTTATGTCTGACATAAGTAGGTGTTCAGGATCATTCAGTTGATCATCAGTATTTCATGTTCGCTATGCGTAGATCTTCCTCCTCTTATTCTTGTACTCGTAAGTTAGCCACCTCAAATATATGCTTAGTCGCTTGCTGCACCCTCACCACTTAACCATACCTCACCGATTAAGCTTTGCTAGTCTTGATACCTTTGGAAATGAGATTGCTCAGTCCCTGTGGCTCACAAATTACTTCAACACCAGTTGCACGTACAGGTAAAGTGATTTAAGACGTGAGCGCGATGATTGTTCATTTGGAGTTTCTTCTTCTTCTTCGTCGATCTAGGATGGGTTCCAGGCCGGCAGCCTGGGATACCAAGGACGTCATTCTTTTATCGTTTTTTTGTCCGTAGACGGACCCTGCTCTTCTTCATGATTATTGTATGTATTGTACTAATGTCACTCTGATGTAGCTTGTGGCGAGTGTAAGCCAACTCCTTATACTCATCTTTTCAGTACATGTACTTGTAATGATATCCACTCCTGTGAAACGACGAGATGCGTTTCTATCCGTGTGGAGGCCCTCGCACCCAAAATAAGGATAGGACGCATCTTGGGCGTAACAAGTTGGTATCACAACAGTACCGACCTAGGAGCCCCCTTGATTGATCGAACTTGGCCGAGTCGAGACTACTGAAAAACTACTTTGAGTCTAGTTATATATCGGAGAGTAGGATTCTTTTTTCTCCTCTTTTATACTCTAGTGAGGAATCTTGACGTAATAATTTTAATTCTGCTCCTCTTCTCACTCAAAATTTTTAGGATCACGCGTATATTTTGGAATCTATATGATGTCGATGTGACGGAGTTCTGTCTTGGTGCCTCCTGCTGTGTTGATTTTATTCTGGGGAGTTGAGCTCCAGGGGATTCTTGAGCACATCATTATCATTCAGATTTCTTAGTATCTTAGGACGGAGGATGTTCAAAATTGCTTCACTACTAGTAGTGGTGAGATAACCCCGACATCCCGAGTACTTGTGCAGAGAGTTTGGGGGTACTGCCATACTTGGTATCGTTGTGATTACGACGATCTGAGATAGATGAGTTTCCGAGATCTCTGGTTATGTGTTGACGGATGTGATACACTGGATGGGTAGTGTTATTGTTAGGAGTTGAGTGATGGATTTTACTCCTTGTGTCCGTGGACCCAATTGCATGACCAGATATTTGAGGAGTTCTTAGCTGGGAATTCAAGTACTTACTTATAGGACAATCTTCCAACAGATGCATGATGTGAGGTTGGGGTTCGACATTTAGTGGGTTAGTTTGTTCACGGTTGTCTTATAGCGGTTCTTGTTGTGTCTTAAAGAGTCCTTGTAGCTTGCTACGACTCGGGGACGCTTCGTCTGTTCTGTGCACTGCCTTGTACATGATGGCTACTGTAGGATCGAGCCCGTCGATCCTATCCACGAAAATATTGGACGAAATCTCTATCATGATTTTTTTGGCTAATTTGCAAGCCTCATCCTTTGATTTGTTGGAGTATGGTAATTTGAGTTGCTTCGATGTCAGTGGTGATTTCATATCTTTCCTAAGAGGTGTTCTCATATTATATTGGAATGCAAATTATGTTGCTCAGTCAAGTTGTCTTTTCAATTCTTGTCAACCGGAGTGTCATATCAATTCTTTATCATCCGGTGTGCTTCTTTTCAAGTCAATCTTATCCTTTTTCAAGATTTGCAAGATCAATCTCTCATTTCTTTCCGGAGTTCATCTCATCTGTCCCAAGTGGTCTTTGCTTTTCCCCGCCCTCCCTCCCTTTTCTTCAGTGATTGGATTTCATCAAAGTGGAGTTCAACACATTGTTGATTCCACTATCTTTTCTTTTCTCTCTTATCCGGTGATTCTTTGTGAAGATTCTCAGGAGTTTTGAGTTCATCATTCTTCATTCGTGTTTTCTTTTCCGATGGATCCAATTCAAGCTCTCTGTGTTCATCATATCCTGTTCATCCTTTAAATTCTTTCCCATGTTTGTAATTCACATCAAGTCTTTCTTGTTTTTCATCTCTCTGTATTCTAACCGGAGTGTCGAACATATCTTAGAAGTTTCTTGTTCTCAATCCTTTCAATTATTTTGAGGGTCTGACCTCATCTAGTTTTCTTTATGTCGGTGCATTATCTCTCTTTCCAATCAATTGTTTCAACGGTGTTTCTTTTGAGTGGGCCCATAACCCACATGTTCTTTCCCATGAACTTATCTGGCTCTTCTAATCTTTTCCGGATATCTCTAATTCTTTTCAACTATGACGTAAGTATGAATTTCATCAGTCATATCCCTTCTCCAAGATCGATCTATATTAATTTCCTTCGTTGACTCAATTTTTCATATTCTTATTCGGAGTGCCTCAGTTATTTTGGTGGTGTCCCTTCTCATCATTCTCAGCTTGGAAGACCGAAGAAGTGATTCTCTTAAATCTTTCTCCATTCTTTTGAAGATTGTCATCTAGCTTCGTGCTCTATTCTCAATTGTTGTCAATCATGAGAAATTCTCTATATCTATCTGGTGCATTTCAGAGTTGTTTTCATTCTCAATCCTTCGAAGGCCTCCTCCTTCCTCACGACAAGCGCCGCCGCGCCGCCTCCTCCCTGTCGACGGCCGCCACCACTCTTGCTGCCACTCTCCACTCGAGCCTTTGGTTTCCGGCCAAGGTAGCGCCGCCGCTCACCACCATAGCTGTCCTCTCTCTCTTGTCTGCTCCCGGGCTCACAGATCTATCTATCTATTACTGTATTAACATTGGAGTTCTTGGGACGGGCGTTTTCTGCAGCGCGTACCCGTACACGATCTGGAAGATCGTACATGCCTCGCTGAACACCTCGGACCATTCCCTCGGGCTATTGTCAATCTCCTCGGTGTCGTACAACATCTGTAAGTATAACCGGGTTCAGAGTTTCTCGCCTCGTCTCGGGTCTACCCACGCCATGCACACCTGCCCAAGAACTCCAATGTTAATACAGTACTAGATAGATAGATCTGTGAGCCCGGGAGCAGACGAGAGAGAGAGGACAGCTATGGTGGTGAGCGGCGGCGCGGCGGCGGGTGGCGGCGACCAAGGCGGCATGCCAACTGATAATATTCTTCAGTGGTAAATGCCTCATGAGCACTGAACTTTCTAGTTTCCTCAGAATTGTTTTTGAGCTTCTGGGTGTCCTCTCGCTATTGTCGCTGAAACTCGATCAGTTGGCATCTTTTCATAAGATTTTTTCGTTCTCACCTTTCAGCTTTCATCCTCAAATTCTTATAAATTGTTGTCTCTTCGTTCGTCTCTCTATTATTCCGGTGCCTTCTTCAAGTTTTTCTCTCAGGTGGCTCATGATCTCTTTCTTCTCATGTATCTCCATTCATTCCAATTCTTACCGGTGTCTCCTTGAAGACTTCTTCAAGTTTGTGCTCATATCTCTCCTCTATCTTTCCAAGAAGAATAAGTGGTATGCTAAATCCGTTGTTTGTCATCAATTTAACTTGATGAAGGATAAGCATAACATAATTATTATTCTTGTTTCATAGTGATTTCAATTCTTCTTCCAGAGTGGCTCATGATATCAATTCTTTTCCCATTTGCTCCATCTTTTGTTTTCCATTATCCTTTGATGTGGTGTTATACGTTCTTGTTAGTGGAGGAGTCTCGAAGAAAAATTTGTTTCAATAATGAGATATTTAAACCCACCGATTCTATGATCATGAGATATTTTCAACCCATAGTCTCTTCATTGAGCTATCTTGGTTTAGATTTCACCTAAAGATTTTCCTAAGGATTTTTGCTATTGTGTTGATTATTGTTGATCCAAGTTCTCAGTATATCCTCTTGGGGTAAGAAGTTTTGCCTTTCTTGTTGCATCCAACCAATCCTTGTTTCTCTTTGTGGCTGGTTGCCACCTCATTGTTGAGATGGTTTCCATATGCCCACAACAAGCTTATTCTTTCGTTGTTGGTTTGCCAACAACTCCATTCCATTCTTCTTGCAAGGGTCTTTGCCAAATTCAATTGTGGTAGTAGTTTTCATTTCCTTCTCCGTTCCTTCTTCCCAAGATCGAGTTTCTATTCTCTTGTTCCGGAGGTGTGGTGATGTTGCTCTCTTCAATCTATCATATCTTTTTGTCAAGATAATGTTCTCTCCTTGCTTATTCAATTTAGTTAGTTTGTTGTGAATCTTCTCAAGATCTTTCCATCTTACAAATTTTGTCCCCTTTTCCTACCGAAGTGCTGCCGAAATTTTGTTTGAATTCTTGCTTGTTTCTCTTATCATTCCTCCTCTCTTTGCAACCTTCAAGATTCATTGGCTTCACTCGTTTGTCAAAGAAGCAATTAAGTTGTACCTCTTGCTCTTTCTCTTCCTCTTCCCCTTTCATTATTGGATGACGGGTCGAGATCCTCTTGTAGTGTAGGAGAGTTGTGACAGCCCGATATCGACGCTCTAGAAGATTCCCCTTTTATTCCGCTGTCGCCGGGTTAATTATTGTTTGTCGCATTCATCATCGTATCATTCGCATCATCTACATTGCATTGGCACTCCGTTGCCTCCCGTTTTTCAAAACTTGCATCCGTTATTAGTTGCCGGTTCACTCTATGTTCGTTGTTGTCCGTTTTTGTCACACCCTGTTTTTCATTCCAAGTTTTCTGTGTTGCAAAAATCAGAGCTTGTTAAAACTTTTTCAAATAATGTTGTGAGTGCAATGTCAACCCTTGTTTGAGTGTATGCTTGCTTGTGTGATGACTCAAACCCATGAAAAACTTATTATTTTGCTCTCATCAAAAACCCTTTTTCCTTTATATCAAGATCACCTTCATCATGTTGGGGATGCACTACTAGCTCATGAAGCCAAGTGGCAGTTCCAACTAAAGTTGGTGATATGATCCTAATATCATTTTCATTTATTAAAAACATTATTTGGTGATTTAAAATATTATTTTCGTATTTTATATCTATGTCTATTTCTGAGGCCAGTAATGATATTTCCACAAGGAAAATTACTTTCCCGCCTTAGAAAATTCTGAGTAAATTCATGGAAGCTTAGAAGGACATATATTTTCCATACATAAGATTTTCAACCCAATTTTATATTAATATTATTTGAGTAAAACCCTGAAAACCATTTCTGTCTGTTTTAGCTTTTTGAGATGTTTCCAAAGGAAAGTATCTGAGTAAATTCCCATCAAATTACAGGACCCTCCCAAACCCTACTAGGTGCTCACCTAAAATCTCACCTTGATCCAAGGTGGGTAAGTGCACTTAGAGAGCCCAAAACCCTCTCTGTCGAGAATAGAGTTGGAACAACTCTACATTGCAAAGTTTCTCCAATGGAGCTGAAACTTTGCAGAGGTGTTTAACACCCAAAATGAGGACTCCACACCAAAAATGGGATTTGTGAGACTCTGTTCGACCACACTTCCTTTGTAAGGGACCGTACTGGTCACTTTGAGATATTTTCAAGTTTGCAAGGCCAAACTTGTTCAATGGAGCTCATATTTGGTGGAACCGCATGTTTTTACCCCAAGACCAAACCTGTTAAGTTTCATTTACAGTGGTGGAGTGGAAGCACCCCAAGTCACCGTCGAACACCTACTGACAGGAAGGTAAAAACCTTCCTAGCCACTGTTTTACCCAATGTCAAGGCCCCAAACTTGGTGGGTTAGAGCACCAGAACACCCTGAACACCCAGTCAACCAGCCCCTCCCCAATTCCAAGCACAAGTGACAAGAACTCCAATCTAAGCTACAGGACAGTACTGGCTACACTAGTGTTCCTTGCTCCCTTGACCAGCTCGAGCTTCCACTAAGCCACAGCAGCTAGGCACACTCCCAGCAACACTCAGGACATGGAGGACACGTCCCAAGTACCCCAGCCGTGGCATGCCAAAACTGCGCTCTGGGCGCGCTGCAGAGAGCCACCCGCAAGGGGCCGACGCTCCGGCCGGTTCCAGCCTCCCGAGTTGTGTCCAAGCACTCCCCCGACAGCCCCTCAGTGCAAAGCTACCCCAGGGACCCTCTCCCCCTCGCGCAAGAACTCAGGCGACGCGTGCCCGTGCGCGCCCGACGCGACCAAGCATGCACGGTCGCTGCAGTTCGTCCCCACTCACTTTCCCTATGCGGCCGTTGCACCACGAGGCCCTAAACCACGTCCCGAACCCGTGGTTTTGCGGCCAGCACCTCACTGTGCTTGCACGCATGCCATGGTGAGTCACCGGCGTGCCCGAGTCGGGTCACCGTCGTTGGCCTATAAATAGACCCCCCGGCACTCCAGCACCCTCCAAGCAGCTTCAACACAACCAGTAGACACTCCCTAGCCGCCCAATCGAGCTCGCAGAGCCCCGGTGCTCGAGATCGACCGAGGCCCCTCCGCCTCGGAGCTCCGATCGATCTCCGGCTACACGTCGGCTCCTGCGCTGCCCGACCTCTCATTACACCCCCCTCGACACCAGGAATGTTTCCCCTAACTCTCCCCAGCAAATCCATACCTCTAGCCCATAGTTCAACACGAACCCGAAACCCTTCCGCCACGAGCACCTCGTCGCCGGCGACCCAGAGCACCTCCGGTGACGTCCCGACCACGAGCAGGTAGGCGGAGGCACGAGGAACCCGTTCCCGTTCCTAGCTAGGCATGAGGACAACGGCAGCCTCGCCGGCGTCCATCTCCACCTCTCTGGCCAGAGGTAGGAGAAGGTCTCGACAGGTGGAGCCCACCTGTCGGTGTCCTGGGGCAGCCAACGCGCGCAGCCGCTGACACTGACCCCAGGGGCCCGTAGGTCAGGTTTGAACCGGGCCGACTGGATCTGTTTCCCTGGCCTTTTTCTTTTGTTTTAATCCAACAAACTAAATGATTTTTATAAAAATATTTAGCCAGTAGAAAAATATAATTCTTCCACCAGTATTTTTCTAAAAATGAGTAGTATTTGATTCTGTAATAGTTGACATTTATCAATAACAGAAACTATTTTGGTATAATAAAATGATACTAAAAAGCACTTATTTGCTTCTGTTTGCTTTTAAATAAATATGCTTAGCTAATAAAACAGTAGGGAACATTTTTCAAAATAATAACCTGAATTTATTCAAGCCTTGCAACATTTTTAAAAGCACTTTGTGAATTGTTTTAGTAAAAGCTAGTATTTATTTATTCCTTTCTTGACGGTAGAGTTACCGAGTGACGGAGGATCCGGCGCGGAAGACCTCGAAGACCCCGGATACCTAGCTGACCAAGGCAAGCATGCCCTTTTGCCATGACTTAAGTAATTAAAATGATGCATGCTAGAATAGCAAGTACTTTCCGTTGCACGTGATCACGATGCCGGTTCATCATTGATGTGATGGTACCGAAGGGTGATAATGAGTTGGTGATCACTTTTGGTGAAGTGATGCACTGGTGATTTTGGTGTGAGTATGGTTTCGGAAATGGATTAGATTTATGATGTGTCGACCGTCCCAACCTTACCTAGTACGACCACGATACCCCTTTATGGGACGGGGCTTTTTGATTACTCTGGTCGGTGCTAGCAAAGAGCCACATTACTAGTGGCGGGAGTGATCGGTGTCACTCTCGTGATGGGGTCGTGCCACGTAGGACGACTATGCCATTATTATGAGTTCCAGGCACACCGTTGGTCCCTGCATGGTTGTTACAGTCCAGAGTCGGTGCTCGTAAGACGTACAACATGTGGGCTGGGTACCAATCGAGTGGATCTCTTTGTCTAGTATCGTCAGGGGAAAGATGATGATCGGATACTTACCTCGGGTATATGTGATATACCGCGAGTCGTAGATGACACAGAAGTATTCCGTTTCTCGTGGGTCCAGCGTACTACCTCTGCAGAGTGTAAACTATTCGAATAGCCGTGTCCACGGTCAAGGACAGTTGGGTGGTGCTGCTTAAACTACGTCCTGAGTTTCCGCATAAACCAAGTGTGTGTGCGTGGTGTTAAAAAGGTGTTTCTATAATCATGATAATCACAATAATATGATCAAGTTCGGTGACTTGACATATAGGGTAAACCCGGATGGTTTAGCCCTCATTAGTACCTTGAGATTATGACAAGTCCGATGACTTGGCATTTAGGCTGAACCCGGTATGTTCAACCCTTTACGGATATGTCAATATCTTTAACCTGATATTCACAAGTACTTCTTTAACCTGATGCATATACATGATCATACCACCTCATCGCATTCCACTCAAGATAACTGTTATTGTTATTCATTACCATATAAATGTCATGGGCTGTTTGCGAGTACATTCAAAGTACTCATTGGCTTGCCACTGGTTATGTTATTGACCAGACATGGAAGGACCGGAGTTTGGCGATGAGTACGCTGTCGGAGACGGACCTGCGATCTAGGACGCTTCCGAGTCAGAATGCCTGTCGGTGTAGGCTTGATGGCATGGGCACCGCTTAGCCCTTACGAGTTTCCGCTACTCGATGTATCCCTTTATTTGGCTTAGGCCTTGCTCTTCAACCCGAACTTCTGGTCATTTGATGTAATAATTTGGTACTTGGATGTAAGACTCTATTATTCAGTATCTGTGTTCAGTGAACATTGATCCTTGGGGTCACTGGGCACGACGAACTCGACTTGCTAGTCGGGGTCACCATAGAACTGGTATCAGAGCCATCCTGACTATAGGAAGCCTTAGATAGCATGGACGTTAACCAAGAATGTTAGGACGCCAGGCTTGCACAAGACTCTTGCACATACAACCTCCTGACTTCTCTCCTATGCCTTGTAGATGGCTGCTGTACCTAAGATGCTTCTAGAGACCGGCTTTCCACTACTTCTGGTGGATTGTCTCGAGAAGTGCCACGTACGACGCACGCCCATCTTCCTCTACCACGAGCACTGGGTCAACACCGACACCAATGAATATCACGTGGACGTGATAGTGAAGGCTAATGACTCCCCGTCTAGTTGGTTCTTTGAAGGACCACATATGGGAGAGCTGATGTTGGCAGTGGAGACAGCTGCACGAGAGGCGCTCGTGCAACTTCGCAGCATCCTCCCTGAGATGGCTAATGAGCCTGTCACTCGTCATCTACCTTTCATTAAGGAAGGAGTGGATGGGAGTTGGACACTCACCCCCGCCACGGAGGATGGGATGCCACTGAGGTTTCAGACCTACTTCAGTCTCTCGTCAGACACCCTGACACACTTCCTCGTTAAGGAATCAGTCAAGCTTCGCCAAGAGCTGCACCTAGTCAAAGGCCTGCTCCACACTGAGAAGATGCAGAACTGCAAAGTAAAGAAGGCAAGCGCACGTGAAGGGAGGGCAACTGTTGCCACTAGGGGTGGTGTGTTACCCATCCGGGTAGTCCCTCTTCAGAGTCGCCGCCTGACAGCGGAAGAGTACACTGAGATCTTTGCCGCCTCACCCAACAGAAGCCGAGATGTGCGGATTCTTTCTTCCACTCCTATAAAGGAAGAGGATGTTGATGAAGATGAGGACCCTGTTGAGTCCGCCTTTGAGACCGAGCAGTCCGCCACGTAGGTTTTAGCGTAGGCAATCAGAGTACCCGAGTATAGGGTATCCTTGTATCCGTTTTAATTTGCGTATGTGTGCTTGATGTAAGTCACCTATTGCCTTGGGCCGTCTGTAAGTGACTACGTCACCTAGATTGTCATGAATGCAATTTCCAGTTTGTCAAAAACTTTGGTTTTAAAAGCTTGGCGCATGCACGTATTGGACCCCCTCTTACTAGGAGCAAATCCCTGTACTCCCGAGCAAGGTGGCATTTTGACCTGTCTGTTTCTATGACAGGATGGTGAACGCAACCCGCAATAGCACCTTCGGCAACCCTGGCGCCGGCTCCTCAGGGACGCCGTAGGGAACCGAAGGAGAAGCTCACGCTGGAGGTCACCACGAGCAGCCTAGAGACCTTCCGCCACCACCTCCTCCTGAGAACTTGATGATGGCTCAGTTCCTTCAAGCTCTTCGAGAGGAGCGTCAAGCCAGCAATGCCGCTATCCAGCAGCTGACCCAAGTCCTGGTGGACAACCCGCCGCGGAATGAGTATGGCGGTGGTCGCTCTACTCTTTCTAAGTTCATGCGGACTACACCCCCCATATTCACGGAGTCGACTGAACCCCTGGACGGCGATGACTGGATTCGCACCATTGAAGACCTCCTTGCGCTGGTCAAGTGCACCGATGATCATGAGAAGGTCCTTTATGCTTCTCACTGTCTCGGAGGCACCGCCAGGGCATGGTGGGATGGATTCCAGATCATGCGGGCAGGGCAAGTCATCACGTGGGAGATGTTCAAGGAAGGATTTCGCGTGGCTTACATTCCGCCTGGACTGATGACCATTAAGAAGCGGGAATTCCGAGCCTTGAGGCAGGGCAGTGGAACTGTTAAGGAGTACCTGCAGAAGTTTAATCTCTTGTCAAGGTACGCACCTGAAGATGTTAACACTGAGGCCGCTAAGGTGGAACGCTTCATGGAAGGGTTACAACAGTCCCTGCAATACCAGCTGGTGGTTTGCGACTGCCAGACTTTCAGCGAGTTGGTTAACAAAGCGCTTATGCTGGAAGACAAGCGTCGTGCAATGGATGACACCCGCAAGCGTAAACTGATAGGCAGTGGAGGACCCGATAACGCAAGACCAAGACCGTGGCAGTCAGCACCTGCAAGACCCAACTTTCAGCAGCAACAGTACAAGTACCCGGTGTTCCGCCAGAATTATCAGCCTCAGCAGCAAGTCAAGCCAGTAGTCAAACCGCCGAACAACGGTGGGGTCAAGACCAATCCTCCAGGGCAAGTCACCTGCTTTGGGTGTGGTCAGACTGGGCACTATTCCAGGCAGTGCCCCAACAAGAAGCCCGACGCACCGCGTCCCAATGCACCCAACCCCGGTCAAGGTGCACCAGGGAGGAACTAGGCCCCCCGCAACCAACAGTTCAATGGTAGGGGCCGGATCAATCACATCACTGCAGAAGAAGCACAGGAAGACCCGGACTGCATTCTGGGTACGTTCCTCGTCAACTCAACTCCAGCAACAGTGTTGTTTGATTGTGGTGCTTCACATTCTTTTGTTACTCAAGGGTTTGCGGAGAAATGCGATTTAAAACCCACTTTACTCCACGGGCAGATGGCAATTCAAACCCCAGGAGCAGTATTAAGGACCAACCTAGGGTGTAGAAGGGTCGAGAAAGTTATCAATGGGACGAGTTTCTTGGCAGACCTCATTGTGCTTAAATCACAAGGTGTGGAAGTAATCCTCGGTATGGATTGGTTGGCCGAGCACCAGAGTCTTTTGGACTGTGCCAACAGAGCCATCACCATGATAAGCAACCAAGGGGTCAAGGTCAAGTTCGTCTCCGAACCAGTATCGGCTCGCGCACCTCGAGTCAACAGTCTCTCCGAGGTAGAGCTTGATCGAGTGCCTATAGTCTGTGAATACCCGGACGTCTTTCCTGATGAGCTACCCGGAATGCCTCCTGACCGAGACATTGAGTTCATCATTGAGCTTATGCCCGGATCGAGGCCTATTTATAAAAAGCCTTACAGGATGGGTTCCGAGGAGTTGGCAGAGCTGAAGAAACAGCTGGATGAGCAACTCAGGAAAGGGTTCATTCGTCCGAGTGCGTCACCTTGGGGATCACCTGTTCTGTTTGTTTCAAAGAAGGATGGTACCATTCGACTCTGCGTCGACTACCGTTCCCTTAATGAAGTAACAATTAAGAACAAGTACCCGCTTCCCAAGATCGAAGACCTGTTTGACGAGTTAAACGGGGCCAGGGTATTTTCTAAGATCGATCTCCGATCGGGATACTACCAGTTGAAGATCCGACCAGAAGATATACCCAAGACTGCATTCGTGACCCGGTACGGTATGTATGAATGCACGGTCATGCCCTTCGGTTTGACAAATGCCCCAGCCTACTTCATGTACCTCATGAACAAGGTCTTCATGGAATATTTGGACAAGTTTGTCGTCGTGTTCATCGATGACATACTAATCTTCTCCAAGTCCGAAGAAGAGCATGAGCAACACCTGAGGCTAGTTCTAGGAAAGCTTCGAGAGCACCAACTTTACGCCAAATTCAGCAAGTGTCAGTTTTGGCTGAATGAAGTTGGATTTCTCGGTCATACCCTGACAGCACGCGGGTTAGCCGTGGATCAGTCCAAGATTTCTACAGTGACCAACTGGGAATCACCAAAGGACGTGAAGGATGTCAGGAGTTTCCTCGGGCTCGCGGGATACTACCGCAAGTTTGTCGAGGGATTCTCCAGCATCGCTCGACTTATGACTCAGCTCTTGAAGAAGGGCCGGAAGTTCGAGTGGACATCGGCGTGTGAAGCAAGCTTCCAGGAGTTGAAGAAGAGGCTAACTACCGCTCCGATATTGGCTACCCCAGACATCAACAAGGAATTTGTGATATATTGTGATGCCTCGGGAACCGGGCTCGGTGGAGTCCTGATGCAAGATGGCAGGGTCGTGGCGTACTTGTCACGGCAACTGCGACCGCATGAGGAGAACTATGCCACCCATGATCTCAAGCTAGCAGCGGTAGTGCATGCTCTGAAGACGTGGCGACATTACCTTCTGGGAAAGCGATGCGAGATATATACAGACCACAAAAGTCTGAAGTATATCTTCACCCAGAGAGAGCTAAACATGAGACAACGGAGATGGCTTGAGTTAATCAAGGATTACGACCTCAGCATTCAGTACCATCCCAGCAAGGCGAACGTGGTAGCCGATGTCCTGAGCCGGAAGGCAGACTCCTTGAACGTCGCGCTCAAGGAAAGGTTACCCGCCTTGTATGAAGAGATGGAGGGCTTAGGACTTGAGATAGTCGGACCAGGGTACCTGGCCAACCTCGAAGTCAAGCCTACTCTGGCAGACGACATCAAGGAAGCCCAAAAGGGGCACAAGAGTATCGAAGGCCTCAAGAGGAAGGTACGAGAAGGCAAAGCCCCAGGATTCTCGATTGATGAGCAAGGAGTATTGTGGTATGGGAAATGCTTATGCGTACCCAATAAGGCCGAACTTAAGGACTTGATCCTGCAAGAGGCACATGACACACCGTACTCTATCCATCCAGGTGGTACCAAGATGTACCAAGACATCCGAGAACGATTCTGGTGGCATGGCATGAAGAGGGAAATTGGCTCCTATGTCGCTAAATGCGATGTATGTCAGCGAGTCAAGGCTGAACACCAACGACCCGCTGGATTGCTACAACCCCTTCAAGTGCCGGAATGGAAGTGGGATAAAGTTGGCATGGACTTCATCACCGGGTTGCCCCGGTCGAATAAGGGTCATAACTCCATTTGGGTCATAGTTGATCATTTGACCAAGGTGGCCCATTTCATCCCCGTTAACACCACTTACGACGGCAGCCAGCTGGCCAGTCTGTACATTCATCGAGTGGTGAGTCTCCATGGAGTCCCCAAAGAGATTGTGTCCGACCGCGGCACGCAGTTCACCTCAAGATTCTGGAAGAAGTTTCAAGAAGCTCTCGGAACCAAACTCTCCTTCAGTACGGCTTTCCACCCGCAGACGGGGGGACAGACCGAGAGGGGAAATCAGATACTTGAGGACATGCTCCGCGCCTGTGTTTTGGCCCATGGTGCCAAGTGGGAAGACTGCCTACCATTTGCTGAGTTCTCTTACAACAACAGCTACCAGTTGAGTCTTCAAATGGCCCCATTCGAAGCATTATATGGGCAGAAATGCCGCACCCCGCTCAATTGGTCCGAAACCGGTGAAGGGCTAGTTTTCGGGCCAGAAGCACTGCAGGAAGCACGGGACAAGGTTCAGCTTGTCCGAGAGAACTTGGAGGCAGCTAAGTCAAGGCAGAAGAGCTATGCGGACCCTCGCCGCCGAAACGTGGAGTTTGTTCCCGGAGACCAAGTGTACTTGCGAGTCACGCCTCTCAAAGGGACCAAGCGTTTCCACGTCAAGGGGAAGCTAGCTCCAAGGTTCATTGGACCCTTCAAGATCACGGCAAGGCGCGGGGAAGTAGCTTATCAGTTAGAGCTACCTCCTGAACTTTCGGGTGTGCACAACGTGTTTCACGTGTCACAACTCAGGAAGTGTTTGCAAGTGCCGAGCCGTCCCGATCTTTACAAGGACATTGACAATCAAGCCATTCACCTTCAACCGGATCTTACCTACCACGAGAGACCGATCCGCATTTTGGACGAAGCAGAGCGTTGCACCAGAAGCCGCACCATCAAGTTTCTCAAGGTTCAGTGGAGCAACCATACCGAAGTAGAAGCCACATGGGAGCGTGAAGACTATCTCCGATCAGAATTTCCCGAGCTGTTTAACGCTTAGCTTAGGAATCTCGGGGACGAGATTCTTGTAAGGGGGATAGGTCTGTCACACCCTGTTTTTCATTCCAAGTTTTCTGTGTTGCAAAAATCAGAGCTTGTTAAAACTTTTTCAAATAATGTTGTGAGTGCAATGTCAACCCTTGTTTGAGTGTATGCTTGCTTGTGTGATGACTCAAACCCATGAAATACTTATTATTTTGCTCTCATCAAAAACCCTTTTTCCTTTATATCCAGATCACCTTCATCATGTTGGGGATGCACTACTAGCTCATGAAGCCAAGTGGCACTTCCAACTAAAGTTGGTGATCTGATCCTAATATCATTTTCATTTATTAAAAACATTATTTGGTGATTTAAAATATTATTTTCGTATTTTATATCTATGTCTATTTCTGAGGCCAGTAATGATATTTCCACAAGGAAAATTACTTTCCTGCCTTAGAAAATTCTGAGTAAATTCATGGAAGCTCAGAAGGACATATATTTTCCATACATAAGATTATCAACCCTATTTTATATTAATATTATTTGAGTAAAACCCTGAAAACCATTTCTGTCTATTTTAGCACAAGACTCTTGCACATACAACCTCCTGACTTCTCTCCTATGCCTTGTAGATGGCTGCTGTACCTAAGACGCTTCTAGAGACCGGCTTTCCACTACTTCTGGTGGATTGTCTCGAGAAGTGCCACGTACGACGCACGCCCATCTTCCTCTACCACGAGCACTGGGTCAACGCCGACACCAAGGAATATCACGTGGACGTGATAGTGAAGGCTAATGACTCCCCGTCTAGTTGGTTCTTTGAAGGACCACATATGGGAGAGCTGATGTTGGGAGTGGAGACGGCTGCACGAGAGGCGCTCGTGCAACTCCGCAGCATCCTCCCTGAGATGGCTAATGAGCCTGTCACTCGTCATCTACCTTTCATTAAGGAAGGAGTGGATGGGAGTTGGACACTCACCCCCGCCACGGAGGATGGGATGCCACTGAGGTTTCAGACCTACTTCAGTCTCTCATCAGACACCCTGACACACTCCCTGGTTAAGGAATCAGTCAAGCTTCGCCAAGAGCCGCACCTAGTCAAAGGCCTGCTCCACACTAAGAAGATGCAGAACCGCAAAGTAAAGAAGGCAAGCGCACCTGAAGGGAGGGCAGCTGTTGCCACTAGGGGTGGTGTGTTACCCATCCGGGCAGTCCCTCTTCAGAGTCGCCGCCTGACAGCAGAAGAGTACACTGAGATCTTCGCCGCCTCACCCAAGAGACGCCGAGATGTGCGGATTCTTTCTTCCACTCCTATAAAGGAAGAGGATGTTGATGAAGATGAGGATCCTGTTGAGTCTGCCTTTGAGACCGAGCAGTCCGCCGCGTAGGTTTTAGCGTAGGCAATGAGAGTACCCGAGTATAGGGTATCCTTGTATCCGTTTTAATTTGCGTATGTGTGCTTGATGTAAGTCACCTATTGCCTTGGGCAGTCTGTAAGTGACTACGTCACCTAGATTGTCATGAATGCAATTTCGAGTTTGTCAAAAACTTTGGTTTTAAAAGCTTGTCGCATGCACGTATTGGACCCCCTCTTACTAGGAGCAAATCCTTGTACTCCCGAGCAAGGTGGCATTTTGACAAGTAATTCTTTAACCTGATGCATATACATGATCATACCACCTCATCGCATTCCACTCAAGATAACTTTTAATGTTATTCATTACCATATAAATGTCATGGGCTGTTTGCGAGTACATTCAAAGTACTCATTGGCTTGCCACTGGTTATGTTATTGACCAGACATGGAAGGACCGGAGTTTGGCGATGAGTACGCCGTCGGAGACGGACCTGCGATCTAGGACGCTTCCGAGTCAGAATGCATGTCGGTGTAGGCTTGATGGCATGGACACCGCTTAGCCCTTACGAGTTTCCGCTACTCGATGTATCCCTTTATTTGGCTTAGGCCTTGCTCTTGAACCCGACCTTCTGGTCATTTGATGTAATAATTTGGTACTTGGATGTAAGACTCTATTATTCAGTATCTGTGTTCAGTGAACATTGATCCTTGGGGTCACTGGGCACGGCGAACTCGACTTGCTAGTCGGGGTCACCACAGTTTTGAGCCCAGCCACACACGCACGCGCCCGCGGCATCGATTAAATATTATTTTAAATGTGCATATAAAATATTCTTGGATTGGGTTGAAACCTAGCGTGCGGTCTTTATATGTTGTAGGTAAGCCTGCTGCCAATTTTCGTCGCAATCGGAGTTCGTTTGATGCCCATACCCTTTGTTATATAACTGCACTATAACCGGTTTAATTGTCGGACATTCGACGTTTTAAAAACTCTGCCTTAAAAACTCTGCCATGGACCACGCCATTCCCCTCTCATCCCTACATAGCCCAACTATACAACACATTAGAGCCATCTACCCACTTCCTCCGTTCGTGGTCATCGGATCGCGATCGATCGGATGAGGTCCATCCCACCGTAGACCAAACCCTATATAATAACCACCCCATGGAGAGATCTCTCTCACTCCACTAGGGTTTCCCCTAGCCATTTTTGCAGCCACCCCCTAGAAAACCCCACATGCTAGCTCCACCTCCTCTCTCTCCCGAAATCCATCTCTGGGTGAGATCTGGACCATTGGATCTCCATCCAAAGGCCCAGAATCACCCAATCTCCCACCTACCGTACATATCTGCGGCCAACTCGAACATGTCCGGGCGACTATAGTGCACCCGAGCAGCCCCGCTGCCCCGATCTCCTCCCGAGGAGCGAGCCGTGGCCTCGAGCTTGCTCCTCCCGCTGCCGGCGCCGGTGCCGATCTCCGCCGTCGCACCAAGCTCGCCGGCCACTTGGCGCCCTGCCTCAAGCCGGCCAACCTCACCGTCGCGACAGTCTCCCGGGCCGGAGCTCTACCTGCTCCATGGCCGAGCGTCTTGGCCCCGCCTCTCCGGCGGCCGGAACCCACACGAGCCAACACCCCTCGTTCTCCCTCGATCGCCCGACTTGCCTCCGCGCCTCCCCTCGCTGAAGCCTCATAGGTCCATTTTGCATCATGCTTTCATGTTGATATTTATTGCTTTTTGGGCTGTTATTTCACTTCACGGTACAATACTTATGCCTTTTCTCTCTTATTTTGCAAGGTTTACTTGAAGAGGGAGAATGCCGGCAGCTGGAATTCTGGCCTAAAATTGAAGCAAGTTTGAGATACCTATTCTGCGCAACTCCAAACGCCGTAAAGTTCAACGAGGATTTCTTTTCGGATTTATAAAAAATACTGGGCCGAAGAAGCGCCAGAGGGGCGCCAGCAGGTGGCCACAAGCCTGCTAGGTGCGGCCACCCCCCTAGCCGCGCCTAGGGGGCTTGTGGGCACCCAGCTGGCCCTCTGGCCCCCTCTTTTGCTATATGAATGGTTTCGTCCGGGAAAAAAATCAGGAGGAGGCTTTTTTGAGGATTCGCCACCGCCACGAGGCGAAACTTGAGCAGAACCAATCTAGAGCTCCGGCAGGACAATCCTGCCGGGGAAACTTCCCTCCCGGAGGGGGAAATCATTGTCATCGTCATCACCAACACTCCTCTCATCGGAGGGGACTCATCACCATCAACATCTTCATCAACACCATCTCATCTCCAAACCCTAGTTCATCTCTTGTAACCAATCTTCATCTCGCGACTCTTATTGGTACTTGTAAGGTTGCTAGTAGTGTTAATTACTCTTTGTAGTTGATGCTAGTTGGATTATTTGGTGGAAGAGTTTATGTTCAGATCCTTGATGCTACTCATTACCTCTCTGGTCATGAATATGATTATGCTTTGTGAGTAGTTACTTTTGTTCATGAGGACATGGGATAAGTCATGCTGTGAGTACTCATGTGAATTTGGTATTCGTTCGATATTTTGATGTGTTGTATGTTGTTTTTCCTCTAGTGGTGTTATGTGAACGTCGACTACATAACACTTCACCATTATTTGGGCCTAGAGGAAGGCATTGGGAAGTAGTAAGTAGATGATGGGTTGCTAGAGTGACAGAAGTTTAAACCCTAGTTTATGCGTTGCTTCATAAGGGGCTGATTTGGATCCACTAGTTTAATGCTATGGTTAGACTTTGTCTTAATTCTTCTTTTGTAGTTGCGGATGCTTGCGAGAGGGGTTAATCATAAGTGGGATGCTTGTCCCAGTAAGGGCAGTACCCAAGCGCCGGTCCACCCACATATCAAACTATCAAAGTAACGAACGCGAATCACATGAACATGATGAAAACTAGCATGACAGAAATTCCCGTGTGTCCTCGGGAGCGTTTTTCCTCCTATAAGACTTTGTCCAGGCTTGTCCCTTGCTACAAAAGGGATTGGGCCACTTTGCTGCACCGTTGCTACTTTTGTTACTTGTTGCTAGCTATGAATCATCTCACCACACAACTACTTGTTACCGATAATTTTAGTGCCTGCAGATATTACCTTGCTGAAAACCACTTGTGAGATCCTTCCGCTCCTCGTTGGGTTCGACACTCTTACTTATCGAAAGGACTACGATAGATCCCCTATACTTGTGGGTCATCAAAGCCCCAAGGCCAGCCCTGCGGTGGTCAGCCCCTCCCTGGATCCGATGGGATCGGGAGGAGGGAGACGCGAGCCAACCGCTGCCTCGCCTCGTGGGCCCGTGCCTCGCCCCGGCCGAGCGGGAGCAGCAGCCGGCCTGCTAGCCTCTCCACGACCTCGTCTCGGCCCACCAAGGTGAGCCCCTCTGCCATCTATCCCGTGCCCGTGAGTGCAATATAGTATTAGTCGCTTACCCGATTAGTCCATTTAGAACAGATTCGGCCCATTAGTTTTTTAGGTTCTGACGAATTTATTTAATTTCAGAATACGAGCATATTTTCAAACGACCGCAGTTTTAAATCCGTGACTCGGATCGCGACAAGTTAGATATGTAACTTGGTTAGAATTTCGTGCAGAATTTTATTTTCCTACTCTCATGCGTATTAAAAGCTGTTTAGTGTGCTATTTGCATCGGTTTGTGTGTCGACGTGTTAAAAACGGTTTAGGTCGTAGTTATTTAACCGTAGCTCCGTTGAAGATGAGCCGTATGCGTAAATGGACCAGAACGATGAGTAGAATCACGTGAACCACTTTGTTTTGTCGTTAAACAAACATAAAATGTAACTCGGATAGATCTGGTCACACTACAAAGTTAACATGTGGGGCCGTCTCGGAAATGCTATATGTCGTTTCCGGGCTCTTTTAAAATGCCTAGATAGGTAGATTAATTTGTGCTTCACCCCTTGCCATGTTAACAACATTTTACAATTGCCGCGTTAATAAACGGGAGTGAACTAAATAATTAAATGTGGAGTTCCGTCAATATGCAACTCGTTGCATATTGAGATTCACTTAATGTGTAGCGTTTGACTGTTGTGACTTGCCATGCCATGTCTTGCATATTTTAAAAACTGATCATGCATCATATGTGAATTGTATCATGTCGTGCATGTTCCGTTCTAAATACCGTGAGTTGATGCTTGTTTCCGGTTTGCTTCGTCTCGATAGAGGTCCGCAAACGTGACGAAATGTGAGGATCCGTTCGACTACGCCGGTTCGTCTGCTTCACGGAGTTGTTCTTCTTCCAAGCAGGATCTCAGGCAAGATGATCATTTCCCCAGATATCATTACTATCATTTCCATGCTAGTTGTTTCATTTCTATCATTATGTCTCGCTGCCTACCACCTATTAAATATCAGCCTCCCAACATTGCCATGAAAACCTTCAACCTTTCTACAACCTAGCAAACCACTGATTGGCTATATTACCACTTGCTTAACCATTGGATAGCGTTTCTAGTTGCAGGTGCAGTTGCTTCCATGTGATAACATGGGTTCCTTGTTATATTACCATATTAAATGCTATTTAATTTAATGCACCTATATAGTTGGTAAAAGGTGGAAGGCTCGACTTTCTAGCATGGTGTTTTGTTCCACATTTATCGCCTTAGTTTCGGCTACCGGTGTTATATTCCATAAATGAGATCTCCTAACACGATCGGGGTTGTTATGAGGACCCCCCTGATAATTCGTTTTATATTAAGACTGGTCTGGCAAGGCCAACTTTGGTAATATATTTGCCTATTAACTTAATAAAATTGCATAGGGACTTTTCGGACCCCGTGGATAATTAATCAACCCCCGAGCTAGTGCTTCGCATGAGTGTTGGTCCAAACTGGCAGACTACGGGGCCACCGCAGGGCAACCTGAGGTTTGGTTTTACTCCTAGTGTGACCCATCCATCGTGTCCTGAGAATGAGATACGCGGCTCATATCGGGATCGTCGACACATCAGACGGCCTTGCTGGATTAGTTTTACCTTTGACGAAATATATTGTGCATCGGGATTCTGGTGATGCTTTGGGCTATCTTAGAGTTGACGTTCTCCACCAAGGAATCCGAAGAGATTACGAGTTTCGTGATTGTGGTTTTCTATGTGGCTTGTGGTAATTTTTGATGGACTAGTTGGAGCACCCGTGCAGGGTTAAATCTTTTGGAAAGTCGTGCCCACGGTTATGTGGCAAGTGGAAACTTTGTTTAACATCCGGTTCTAGATAACTTGAAGTAAGCTTAATTAACTTGTAACGATATCCATTCTTGCGAAACGACGAGATGCGTTTCTATCTCTATGGAGGCCCTCGCACCCAAAATAAGGATAGGATCGCATCTTGGGCATAACACTAACTTTGAGCACTTGAGCAACTAGTTCATTTTAATACCTCACCCCCTTTTAATAGTAGTATTGGCTTTTCTATGGACTCAAATGTGATTTCTCACAAATAGAAAATGAAGAGTCTTCTAGCTTGAATCTTGAGCCAATCCTATTCCTTTCTTGCATCAAGGGGCATCTCCACATAATCCTTTAGCCACAACATCTCCATGGACTAGTCTGAAATATCTAGGTAAAAGTGTTCGCCCAAGACACAATGTATCTTGTCATAAATTATCAAAATCACCAAGGAAGCATATGTGCTTTCACTACAATTAATCCCCTATACTTGTGGATCATCAAGACTCTCTTCTAGTGCCATTGTCGGGGAGTGAAGCGCCTTTGGTAAGTGGAAATTGACAAGGAAACATTTTTGTTACGTGCTGAAATTTACTCTTGCTTATCACTATGAACACTCACCCTTTGAATGGCTTGTTCGGTGAATCTTCCCTTTGAAAAGAAGTTGAGGAAGTTGTTCCCCAACCTGTTGAACCTACTAAAAATATTTATTATGAGATTCCTTCGAGTATGGTAGAAAAACTGCTCGCTAATCCTTATAACGGTTCAACTCATCCTGATTACCATTTGATATATGTGGATGAGATTTGTGGATTGTTTAAGCTTCCAGGTTTACTCGGAGACAAAGTTAAGAAGAAATTTTTTCCTTTATCTTTGGAGGGAAAAGCACTAATGTGGTACAAGCTATTGGATGATATTGGATAATGGGATTGGAATAGCTTGAAGGTGGAATTTCATGAGATGTTTTATCCTTTGCATCTAATTCATCATGATCGGAATTTTTTTATAATTGCTGGCCTCGTGAAGGAGAAAGCATCGCTCAATCTTGGGGGAGGCTTAAATCTATGACGCACACCTTCCCCAACCATGATCTCTCAAAGGAATTGATTATACAGAATTTTTATGCTCGACTTTGTCATGTTGATCAAACATTACTTGATGCTTGTGCTATCGGTTCCTATATGAAGAAGACTATTGAATTCAGTGGGATCTTCTAGAAAATATTAAACGCAATGCTGAAGATTGGGAACTCGATGAAGATAAAGAGTCCAGTATAAAGCTTAATTTTGATTGTGTCAAATCTTTTGTGCAAACTTCTCCTTTTTCATGAGTTAAGCAAAAAATATGGCCTTGACAGTGAGATAGTAGCTTCTTTCTTCAAATCTTTTGCTACCTATGTTAACCTGCCTAAGGAAAAGTAGTTCAAATATCATCCTCCGATTGAAAAATTACCTCAGGAACCGGTTAGAATTAAGAAGGAAGAAATAATTTTTAACCACGTTGATCCAATTATTCCTACGACTTACATTGAGAAACATCCTTCCCTCTTAGGATTAGAGAACATTCTAAGGCTACAACAATGGTTAATAAGAGTTATGTTAGAACACCAACACCTTCTGAACAAATAAAATTTGAGCCTTATTTAGCTATAATTAAAGATCTCCTGGTTGATAATATTGATAGGCAGGTTATTTACCTCTGTGATGAAGCTGTTAGAATTGCAAAACCTATTAGAAACAAAAGAGATGAACTAGATAAAAATAAACAAGTGGTAGACACACGTGTCATCTCAGTTAAAATTGGAGATCATTGCTATCATGTCCTGTGTAATATTGGTGCTAGTATTAGTGCTATACCATTTACATTATATCAAGAAATTATTCATGATATAACACCCTATGAAGTTGAATATATTGATGTCACTATTAAGCGTGCAAACCGTGATACTATTTTGCCACTTGATGTTGTTAGGGATGTTGAAGTCTTGCGGAAAGGTCAAGTACCCCACTATTTTCTCACAACTTGGTTCAGAACAAGATAACTTTTGTCCCGTCATATATGGTAGACCATTCTTGAATACGTTAATGCTAAAAGATTTGTGATACTGAAAAGGTTAAAGTGAGCTTTGGTGATATTTCTCATGAGTTTAACTTCTATTGTTGTACCTCCTACGAACCACTAAAAAATATTTGATTGACCATGAGAGTGATATGCATTTGAATGAAAGGAATGAAGTAGAAAGGATACTCCTTGATCAACAACCTATCCTTAAGCACAATTTACTAGTTGAAATTTTAGGTGATCCTCCTCCACCCAAGGGATATGCCGTATTTGAGCTTAAGGCTTTACCTGAAACTTTGAAATATGCTTATCTTGACGACAATAACATATATCATGTTATTATTAGTGCTAAACTTTCAGAACATGAAGAAAAGAGATTACTCAAAATTTTAAAGAAGTAGAGGGCTGCTATTGGATATACTCTTGCTGATCTTAAAGGCATAATCCCCACTCTTTGTCAGCACAAGATTAATATGGCACCATATGCTAAACCAGTTGTTGATCATCAACGCCATCTCAACCCCAAGATGAAAGAGATGGTAAGAACTGAAATACTAAATCTTCTGTAAGAAGGTATAATTTTTCCTATTGCTGATAGTAGATGGGTAAAACATGTTCATTGTGTTCCTAAGAAAGGTGGTTTAACTGTTGTTCCCAACGATAAAAATGAACTCATTCCACAAACGATAGTAACTGGTTATAGGATGGTAATTGATTTCAGGAAATTGAATAAGGCTACTAGAAAATATCATTACCCCTTGCCTTTTATTGAGAAAATGTTAGAAAGATTATCTAAGCACACACACTTTTGCTTTCTTGATGGTTATTCTAGATTCTCTCAAATACCTATGTCAAAAGAGGACCAAGAGAAAACTACCTTTACTTGCCCCTTTGGAACTCATGCTTATAGGTGCATGCCTTTTGGTCTATGCAATGCACCCGCTACCTTTCAAAGATGTATGACTGCTATATTCTTCGACTTTTGTGAAAAGATTGTTGAGGTCTTCATGGATGATTTTTTAGTTTGTGGGACTTCCTTTGATGATGGCTTGAGGAACCTTGATAGAGTTTTGTAGGGATGTGAATATACTAATCTTGTCTTGAATTGGGAGAAGTGCTACTTTATGGTGAATGAAGGTATAGTGCTTGGGCATAAAATTTCTGAACGTGGTATTGAGGTTGCTGAGGCCAAATTTGATGCAATAGACAAAATGGCTTTCCCAAGAGATATCAAAGGTATAAGAAGTTTCCTTGGTCATGTTGGTTTCTAGAGGTGTTTGATTAAAGATTTCTCAAAGATTTCTAGGCCATTAACAAATCTTCTCCAACAAGATGTTCCTTTTGTTTTTGACTATGACTCTGTAGAAGCCTTTGAAATACTTAAGAAAGCCTTAATTTCTACACCTATTGTTCAACCACCTGATTGGAACCTACCATTTGAAATTGTGTGTGATCCTAGTGATTATGATGTTGGTGATGTCGTAGGGCAAAGAGTACACAATAAATTGAATGTTATTGATTATGCTAGTAAGACCCTAGACACTGCTGAAAGGAATTATGCTACTATTGAAAAGGAATTTTTAGCAGTTGTGTTTGCATGTGATAAGTTTAGGCCTTGCATTGTTGATTCTAAAGTAACTATTCACACTGATCATGCTGCTATTAAATACCTTATGGAAAACAAAGATGATAAACCTAGACTCATTAGATGGGTGTTACTACTCCAAGAATTTCATCTTCATATCATTGATAGGAAGGGAGCTGATAATCCTCCTGTAGACAACTTTTCTAGGATAGAAAATGTTCTTAATGACCCACTGCCTATTGATGATAATTTTCCCAATGAGTAACTTGTTGTTATAAACACTTCACACAGTACTCCTTGGTAAGCGGATTTTGCTAATTACATTGTTGCAAAATGTATTCCGCCTAGTTTCACCTATCAACAAAAGAAAACAATCTTCTAGGATTTATGACATTACTTTTGGCATGACCCACATCTTTATAAAGAAGGAGTAGATGGTGTTATTAGACGTTGTATACCTGAGAACGAGTAGGAAAAAATTCCAAGTAAGTGTCATTCCGAGGCCTACGGAGGACATCATGCCGGTGACAGAACTGCACACAAGGTATTACAATCTGGTTTCTATTGGCCTACTATTTTTAAAGATGCTCGTAAGTATGTCCTTTCTTGTGATGAATGCCAAAGAGGTGGCAATATTGGTAAACGCCGGGAAATTCCTATGAACTATTCACTTGCTATCGAACCATTTGATGTGTGGGGTTTGACTTTATGGGACCTTTTCCTTCCTCGAATGGATATACTCATATTCTAGTTGTTGTTAATTACGTTACTAAGTGGGTAGAAGCTATCCCAACTAGTAGTGTTGACCATAGCACTTCTATTAAAATGCTTAAAGACATTATCTTTCCGAGGTTCGGTGTCCCTAGATATTTAGTGACTCATGGTGGTTCACATTTTATTCATGGTGCTTTCCATAAACTGCTAGCTAAATATGATGTTAACCATAGAATTCCATCACCTTGTCATCCTCATTCTAGTGGACAAGTTGAACTGAGCAATCGAGAAATAAAATTAATCTTGCAGAAGACTGTCAATAGGTCTATAAAGAATTGGTCTAAGAAACTTGATGACGCTTTGTGGGCTTATAGGACTGCTTATAAGAATCCCATGGGGATGTCCTGATGACCCACAAGTTTAGGGGATAAATCATAGTCCTTTCGATAAGAGTGTCGACCCCAACGACGAGCAGAAGGCTCTGATAAACGGTTTTCAGCAAGGTAATAACTGCAAGCACTGAAAGTAGCGGTAACAAGTGATGGTGTAGTGAGGTGAAACGTAGCAGGTGAAAAGTAACAAGTAACAAGTAGTAGCAACGGTGCAGCAAGGTGGCCCAATCCCTTTTGTAGCAAGGGACAAGCCTGAACAAAGTCTTATAGGAGGAAAAACGCTCCTGAGGACACACGGGAATTTCTGTCATGCTAGTTTCATCATGTTCATATGATTCGCGTTCGTTACTTTAATAGTTTGATATGTGGGTGGACCGGCGCTTGGGTACTGCCCTTACTTGGACAAGCATCCCACTTATGATTAACCCCTCTCGCAAGCATCCACAACTACAAAAGAAGAATTAAGACAACATCTAACCATAGCATTAAACTAGTGGATCCAAATCAGCCCCTTACGAAGCAATGCATAGATTGGGGTTTAAGCTTCTGTCACTCTAGCAACCCATCATCTACTTACTACTCCCAAATGCCTTCCTCTAGGCCCAAATAATGGTGAAGTGTTATGTAGTCGACGTTCACATAACACCACTAGAGGAAAAACAACATACAACATATCAAAATATCGAACGAATACCATATTCACATGACTATTATTAGCATGACTTATCCCATGTCTTGAGGAACAAAAGTAACTACTCACAAAGCATAATCATAATCATGATCAGAGGTGTAATGAGTAGCATCAAGGATCTGAACATAAACTCTTCCACCAAGTAATCCAACTAGCATCAACTACAAAGAGTAATCAACACTACTAGCAACCTTACAAGTACCAATCGGAGTCGCGAGACGGAGATTGGTTACAAGAGATGAACTAGGGTTTGGAGATGAGATGGTGCTGATGAAGATGTTGATGGAGATGAGTCCCCTCCGATGAGAGGAGTGTTGGTGATGACGATGGCGACGATTTCCCCCTCGGGGGGGGGGGGGAAGTTTCTCCGGCAGGATCATCTTGCCGGAGCTCTAGATTGGTTCTGCTCAAGTTCCGCCTCGTGGCGGCGGCGCCTCCTCGGAAAAGCTCCGCCCTGATTTTTTTCCGGACGAAACCCTTCATATAGCAGAAGAGGGGGGCTAGTGGGCCACCAGGGTGCCCACAAGCCCTGTAGCCGCGGCTAGGGGGGCAGGCCGCGGCTACTAGGCTTGTGGGCCCCTGGCAGCTCCCCTCTGATACTTCTTTCGCCCAGTATTTTTTATATATTCCCAAAAAATTCCACGTTGATTTTCAGGGCATTTGGAGTTGCGCAGAATAGAGGACTCAGACTTGCTCCTTTTCCAGTCCAGAATTCCAGCTGTCGGTATTCTCCCTCTTCAAATAAACCTTGCAAAATAAGAGAGAAAAGGCATAAGTATGGTACCACAAAGTAATATAACAGTCCATAAAGCGATAAATATCAACATGAAAGCATGATGAAAAATGGACGTATCAACTCCCCAAGCTTAGACCTCGCTTGTCCTCAAGCGAAAACCAAGATCCATAAACATGTCCACACGTTTAGGGATGAAGGTGTCGATAAAACATAATACGGACATGAGGGCATCACGATCACACATAGAACAACAATACATCATAAAGATTCTTATGGGAAAGTAAGAATTCCTTCACAAAGTAAAGTATGAATAAAAAACCTTACCGAGAAGTAGCCAACAACAGTCCATAGTCATTGAAGCAATTGCAATTTATCATAACATCAGAAAGAGTCAAATAAGAGCTTGTAAAGCAAATCCACATACTTAATCATCTCTTTTGTTTTCCACAATTGTTACAACTCACGTGGTACTCATGGTATCAAAGTTTCAGTTGGACACAGAGAAAGATAGGGGCTTATAATTTTGCCTCCCAACTATTTACCTCAAGATTAAAGTCAACAATAATAAAGTATAAGTACTCATCTCCAAGTTGATATATGAATATAGATCTTTCCCTAGCATATGACGTTCACCAAGATGAAGACGGAATAGGGAATTGGTGTTGATCACCATGACTTTCACAAGGACAATAGTAAAGGTACAAGATAGGCCCTTCGCAGAGGGAAGCAGAGGTTGTCATGCGCTTTTGAGGTTTGGATGCGTGTCCTCTTAGTGCGGAGGAACGTCACTTTATATTGCCTCCTGTGATAAAGAACTTTACTATACAGTCTGTCGCTTTTATGTCTTCCTCATCACAGGTTCGTATAAAGCTTATTTTCCACACACACTAATAGATCATACATATTAGAGAGCAATTTTTATTGCTTGCACCGATGACAACTTACTTGAGGGATCTTATTCAAACCATAGGTAGGTATGGTGGACTCTCATGGCAAAATTGGCCTGAAGGTTTATGGATGCACAAGTAGTATTTCTACTTAGTACGGGAGTTTTGGCTAATATGAGGTGGAAGCAATCGTCGCATGCTAAGGGATTTCTAATCATATAACATTGTTTGGAATCAAGCAAACATAATTCATTATGTTGTCTTCCTTGTCCAACATCTACTTCTAAGCATGTAATAGTTTGGTGAGTGCTCACAATTGTAAAAAGTGTCTAAGATGATATATTTATATGTGAACCTCTCTTTCCTTATTACTTCTTATTAATTGCAACAATGACTGGGGTCTATGTTGGTCTATTCTCAACAAGTTTCAGTCATCATACTTGTTATATGTGAAGCTATCACTTTCCATAAGATCATCTCATGATCTTTCATGCTATCGTTCTTTTAGTACTTTCGATCACAACACAAAACAAAGCCCTTGACTAAGATACTCTTTATTATATAGCTCGCAAGCTCGAATACATTGGGGGAGACACAAGGCAAAAGACTCAAACTAAACACTAAAGACTTATTCCACTAAGAGAAGAAATAAAAACTGAAAAGGAAAGAACTAAAACAAAGGTAAAAGCAAAAGATATAAATGTGATACGATACCAGGGCAACTCCCCCAAGCTTGGCACAAGCCAAGGGAGTTGCCCATACCAATGCTTAGTTGTCTTCCTTTGGTGGTGATGGTGGTGGAGTCTTTGCCTTTGATTCCAAGAGAGCTATCAATCTTTGATTTATACCTTGGAGATCTGCGACATGATTCTCCAGCAAAACAACTTCACGAGAAAGGGAAATATTGCGAGCACGAGTTGTTTCACAAAACCTCAAGAGTTCAATCAAGGATGGAGACAACGCTTGGAGGAAGGGTTGGAGAAAATCCACTCCTTCAACGTCTTCAATGTTGAACATAGGTTGAACTTCCTCCCTAGCTTGGGTTTTCTCCTTAGCTTTGTCCCTGGCTTCCGTGACTTCTACTCTTTTCAGATCAGCATCTACTTCTTCATGAACTTGAGGGAGATTATTCTCCCCAACAGATTCCTGAGACATCTTTGCTCTAAATCTGCGGAAGAACACAGGCTCGAAACGAAAACATAGGAACACTGACCGATACGGAGATCAAAACCCTCGGGCGTATATATAATGATTTTTTCTGGACCAGAAGGAGTGCTCCACAAGAAAATGGAGTCCGGGAGGCACACGAGGTGCCCACAAACCCTGTAGCCGTGGCCAGGGGGAGGCCGCGGCTACCAAGCTTGTGGTCGCCTCATGCGCTCTCCGGACTGCTTTTTATTTTTCTAATTTTCCATAAATTCCAAAACGGAGAAAATTTCCTACTGGAAAAGTTTTGGAGTCCAATTACTTACCGAAACACATACCTCTTCGTTTTCAGAGTCTGAAATGGGCTGATAAACATCCCTTATGTACTCCTCCGGAGTTATGATATTGATGATATTGCTCTCAACATTTATGGGAGTACCAGAGATATAATGCTTGATTCTTTGCCCATTTACCACTCTCGAAAAATTACCTTCCGTGTTGTTGATTTTGATGGCACCGGAATGATATACTTCCTCGACAACGTAGGGACCTTCCCATTTAGAGAGAAGCTTGCCTGCGAAGAATGTTAAGCGAGAATTGTATAGTGATAACCCACAAGTATAGGGGATCAATTGTAGCCATTCTCGATAAGTAAGAGTGTCGAACCCAACGAGGAGCTAAAGGTAGGACAAATATTCCCTCAAGTTCTCTCGACCACCGATACAACTCTACGCACACTTTACGTTTGCTTTACCTAGAACAAGTATGAAACTACAAGTACTTTGTAGGAGTGAAAGGATGGGATTGCAAGAAAGTAAAGAACACGTAAATAAAACTAGGGGCTGGTTAGATAAAGAAACAAATACGTTAGTCTAACGAGTGTGGAAAAGTGGTTCTAGGAGTTGTGGAATTGTCCCTAAGCAATTGACTACGTTACTAGATCGATAGCAAGTATCATGTGGGAGAGGCCTCTGCTAGCATGTCATCCCTTACTTGGAATTCTATGCACTTATGATTGGAAATATTAGCAAGCGTCCGCAACTACTAACGTTCATTAAGGTAAAACCCAACCAGAGCAATAAGATATATTGGCCCCCCTTCAATCCCATATGCATCAATTTCTATGCTAGGTTTGAAGCTTCTTTCACTCTAGCCTGCCAATACATAGTCCTATCAACATACAACTAACCCTTTGGTGTGATCCACGCGCGCGATCATATGATGGGCATCAAAGGACAGCAACATAACCACAAGCAAATTAAACCAATCATAGCAATTCATCAATCACCGATAGGACAACGATCATCTACTCACACATCATCGTATAACAACACATCATTCGATAATAATATGTAGCATAAAGCACCATGCTCAAGTAGAGGGTACAGCGGGTTGCGGGAGAGTGAACCGCTGAATATGGATGGGGGAAGATGATGGAGATGTTGGTGAAGATGACGGAGGTGTTGGTGTAGATCACCGTCACACGATGATGTCCCGGGCGGCGTTCCGGTGCCGCCGGGAGAGAGGGGGAGAGAGCCCCCTCCTTCTTATTCTTCCTTGACCTCCTCCCTAGATGGGAGAAGGGTTTCCCCTCTGGTCCATGGTCTCCATGGCGGCGGAGAGGCGAGAGCCCCTCCGAGATTGGATCTCTCTCTCTCTGTGTCCTTGTGTTTCCGCGCTCCCAGGTTCTGTGTTTCACCGTTTCTTAAATTCCCCGATATCCGTAACTCCGATTGGGATGAAATTTTAACACCATTTTCTTCCGGATATTATCTTTCTTGCAGCAAAAGAAGGGCTCCAACCGCCTTAAGGAGTGGCCACAAGCCTGCCAGCCGCCGCCGTACCTCCTGGTGGCGGCTACAGGGCTTGTGGGCCCTCCGTGCTTCGCCTCGCGTTGATTCTTCTTCCCAAAAATCATAAATATTCCAAAAAAATCCTCGTAAGTTTTTATTACGTTTGGACTTCGTTTGGTATGGATATTCTGTGAAAAAAAACATGCAACAAATAGGAACTGGCACTGGGACTGGATCAATATGTTAGTCCCAAAAATAGTATAAAAAGTTGCCAAAAGTATATGAAAGTTGTAGAATATTGGCAAGAAACAATAAAAAATTATAGATACGACGGAAACGTATCATATAGCAGGACATAATCACCTACATTGAACTCACGTTTTTGTATTCTTTTATCGTGCCATCTCTTAACCTTTTCCTTGAACAACTTGGCATTCTCATATGCCTGGGCCCTCCATTCATCTAATGAGCTGATATCAAACAACCGCTTCTCACCGGCAAGTTTGTAATCGAAGTTGAGCTGTTTGGTTGCCCAATAAGCTTTGTGTTCTAGCTCAAGAGGTAAATGACATGCCTTACCGTAAACCATTTTATACGGCGACATGCCCATGGGATTCTTATAAGCAGTCCTATAAGCCCATAGTGCATCGTCAAGTTTGCTAGACCAATTCTTTTGAGATCTATTGACAGTCTTTTGTAAGATCAATTTGATCTCCCTATTACTCAACTCCACTTGACCACTAGACTGAGGATGATAAGGAGATGCAACTCTATGGTTGACATCATACTTAGCGAGCATCTTGCGGAAAACACCATGAATGAAGTGTGAACCGCCATCAGTCATCAGATATCTAGGGACTCCAAATCTTGGGAAAATGACTTCTTTAAGCATCTTAATAGAGGTGTGGTGATCAACATTTCTAGTGGGGATAGCTTCTACCCACTTAGTGACATAATCAACAGCAACTAAGATGTGAGTATACCCATTGGAACTCGGGAAGGGTCCCATATAATCAAAGCCCCAGACATCAAATGGTTCAATGACAAGTGAATAGTTCGTAGGCATTTCGTGACGTTTACTGATGTTCCCTATTGTTTGGCATTCGTCACAAGACAAGACAAACTTACGGGCATCTGTAGCGACCCGACTCAAAACGAGTCAAGCCTCTGTGTTTTTGTGCCATCCCTGGATCAGTATGCTGGCACACACAGTACATCAATGTATATATCAAAGTGCAATCACATGTAAATAGCGTAAAACTGATATATACCTTAAATATCTCAGCGGAAGCAGTCAAGGGAGTGGAGTCCCAATAAACACCAACGGCAAGTTGAGTGTAGACCGTAACCCTGAATCGTACTCTTACTCGTCGAAGAAAATATCTGCAACATAAGATGTTGCAGCCGTGTAGGTCAGCATATTGAATATGCCGGCAAGTCACATATGAGAGGGGGTAAAATATCGTCTATACTATATGCATATATGGCAGGTGGTGTTGTAAGTTTTAGCGTAAAGCAAATTTTCTCCTACAACAAGAGAGGGGCTAAAAGCAAAATATTACTACGTAGTTGGTTGTTAATGAGATGGTTCCGCCAACCAGTTCTCATACCCGAGTTATCAATATTACCCTCATCAAATATATATAATGGTGTTGAGAAATCCAGATAATTCAGTTCCTTTGGCTCAAGTTGTCCATGACTGTGGACATGGCTAATCGATTAGGTTTGAGTACTCTGCAGAGTTTTGCACACGTTCCCCACAAGATTTGATCGCCTCCGTGTATGTCCTCGCACTTCAGGGTGTTTGAAGACCGGATGATCAAAACATGGTCTTTCAACGGGTCCCTCTGAATCCCTGTCGGTGCCCATCCATTCCTACCGTTCTTCTACATCTGCTAGCACCGCCTGTCCAGAGTCGCCGCGTTGTCCAACCAAGCCAGAGCCCATAATGACTTGTGGCTGTGCAGGTAAGCCTTGGGTCTTGAAAATATCCATTCATCTCTTTGAGCTTGGGTGAAGCTTTCCGCAAGATGTCATGGCCGTCTCCAGCATCCCGGGTCATCCACTGGTTTCTCTAGGGAGCCGATCAACCGTCCTTCACCCAGAGTTGCATTGCATCACGAGGTCTTGAAAAGTCTTGACTTAACCGGTCTTGGTTATTAAAGTATCCTCGCATCACTCGTGATAAACTCTCAACCAGAATCCCGTCTACTCAAGCATAGTAATATGAAATTTGTCGTCCCGGGCCAAGTAACGGGGTTGTTGGGTGCCTACCACATGATACTACAATATGTAACCATAATTTCCAAGTACCTAGTTAGCATGCAATTGGGCATAGGATGGTAGAACTACGATGCATAAAACATAGGTGATACATGATCAAATGACTTGCCTGGTATTACTTGATGAAGATAGTCGCTTTCAAAATCCTGATAATTCTACTCGCCACACTCCGAGCAATCTATCGTAAACGAATAGCATTCAATAAATATTCATGCCAAAAAGGAAGAACCAAAAGAACATAAGAACAAAACATGTCTTTGTGCAAAATAACAACATACTAAGGTTTAATAAAAAAAATAGGTTCTAAGTGTGTTGTAAAGGAAAGGTGAAAAGGGGTCAACTCAAAAGAGTCAAAGGATGATCAACTATCGCTATATAAGCTCGACTTGCATGCACTATGGGAGATGATAAAAAAATATTGGGAGAACAACATGAATGTTGTTTGACAAATAATATAAGGCATAAGAATTTATTTGTAGAAAGAATTTCTTGAAAGGGAGCACTACAACGCAAGTTATAGCGAATTGAAGTATGAATATAATTTGAATTCCATAAAGGTCAAAATTATTTGAATTGGAGCATGGTTGTTATGAATAGGAAAGTACATAACACTAGTGTTTAGGGGCAAACGAAATCAATGGAAAAGGTGCTACTGTTTGCAAGGTAAGATCAAATGAATGTTCGAATACAAATTTGAATCGCTCAAATTTGTAAGGTTCAAAGGTCGAAAACTAATGATGCTACTGGATATAGGAGATCAATATGAGCGTGTAGAAAAAATAATTACTAAATTTGAAATAGAGGATCAAAAGATACAAATATTTGAATATAACATTGAATCGGCTTAGAACGATGTGAACATTTTTGGGCACTAATAGATAAATCTGATTTGATCAAAAGTATAAGTTTAAAAGTTAAAACTAATGATACAAACGGGAAGATTACTTTGATACGAATGCGACGCAATTGGATTCATCTAAAACGGAGCTACGGATAAAAAGATATGATCAAAAGAAGTTTGAATATGAATCTGAACAAATTTAGAAATTTGAAAATTTCAAAAAGTTGATACGATAGGTTCACCGGATAGGTGGGATCAAGACGAAACTCTAGGCGTTGGTTTCATCTAATTCGGATAAACGAGTAAAAAGTTATGGCTATTTGAAAAATCAGGGCCAAGCTGTTTTACGGAATAAAAGTGCTACGTCTAAAAGAATTCTAGTATTAATTTGGAAATACGAAGACTAATTAATGTATCTAATTACTCTATCGTATACTAGTGTAGGAATACTAGTCTAGAAATAATAAACTACGGGAGTATAAAAAAATACGAAGAGATATATCTTCAGAATGCAGAGTAAGAATTAATTCCAATGAGGAGACGACTTCGAGAAATCCCGCCGAAGAGAAGAGAATATTTTTATTTAATAAACCTAGTCAAACCAAAAGATTGATTTAACCCGAAATAGATGGTTTTTGGATGCTCCTACGGGTCTATATTTATAGGTGAAAAGAAGGTCTAAAGGTCAATAGCTAGGCAATGTGAGACTAAACATATACGTAAAGAGGACAAAAGGAGGGACCAAATGCCCATGAGCCAAGTAGATTTCGACCAGCTCATACGCAAGCTCGGATGAACAGTGTTTCCTGGTGAATAGTGTCTTTTTTTATTTTTTTCAAAATAAACAGCGAAAACAAATATAAACGAAATTAAGAGAATATTTTATGTAGGCATATTATATATCAAAATTTTCAGAATAAAATTTCGTACAACATGAACATTTTATTTTTCACAAAATAAAAACTTTATAAAAATTTATTTATTTTAATTCAATAAAATCCAAATTTTATCTTTAAATTTTTGGCACTATTTTTCTTGTGACTTTTCTTTTTTTGGGGGAGTGTCATGTTACCTCCTCTCTTCCTTGCTTGGCAAGTATATTGTCAGGAAAAAAAATTGTGGTTGAAATCTTGTGCCAAAAATAAAATTCAAATCAAAAACCAAAGGAAAAAAATCAAATGCCACATTCATTCAAATTCTTTATAGTTGAAGAAGTCATGTTATCTTCTCTCACTGATTTTAAATGGATGAATTTGAATTCAAAATAAAATGGGAAAGTCATTTTATTCCCTCTCATTCAAAAGTTTTAAAAAAGTTTCACATTCCACTCAAGTTTCAATCACTCAAACAAACAAACTCTCAATCTAATAATTATATTAACATTCCAAAATTTATAATTTTGGGATGTTAGAGGCATCCATGAAGAGATTGGGCCAATAGAAACCTGATTGCAATACCTTATGAGCAGTTCTATCTCCAGCATGGTGTCCTTCGTAGGCTTTGGAATGACACTTCTGCATGATCTGTCCCTGTTCATGTTCAGACACACAACGTCTAATAACACCATATACTCCTTCCTTATAAAGGTGAGGATCATCCCAAAAGTAGTGTCTCAAATCAAAGAAGAATTTCTTCTTTTGCTGGTAGGTGAAACTGGGTGGTATGTATTTGGCTACGATATAGTTTGCGTAATCAGCATACCACGGTGCACTATGTGAAGTCCGGATGACATTCAATTGCTCATCGGGAAAGCTGTCACCAATAGGTCGTGGGTCATCAAGGACATTCTCTAGCGTGGACAAGTTATCTGCTACAGGGTTATCAGCACCCTTTCGATCAACAACGTGCAAATCAAATTCCTATAGCAGGAGAACCCATCTGATTAGCCTAGGCTTAGCGTCCTTCTTCTCCATAAGGTACTTAATAGAAGCATGATCAGAGTGAATAATGACTTTGGAGTCAACTATATAAGATCTGAACTTTTCACATGCAAACACGACTACTAAAAATTCCTTCTCCGTAGTGGCATAATTTCTTTGGACACTTTCGAGAGTTTTACTAGCGTAGTGAATAACATTCAACTTCTTGTCAACTATTTGTCCTAGAACAGCACAAACAGCGTAATCACTAGCATCGCACATGATTTCAAAGGGCAAGTTCCAATCAGGTGGTTGAACAATAGGTGCGGTTATCAAGGCCTTCTTAAGTATTTCGAAAGCTTCCTCACAATCCTCATCAAAAACAAAAGGAACATCCTTCTGCAAGAGGTTGGTAAGAGGCCTAGAAATCTTAGAGAAGTCTTTAATGAACCTTCTATAGAAACCAGCATGACCTAGGAAACTTCGTATACCTCTGATATTTGTGGGGCAAGGCATTTCCTCATTTGCATCAACCTTAGCCTTATCAACTTCAATGCCTTACTCAGAAATTTTGTGTCCTAAGACGATGCCTTCATTAACCATGAGGTGGCACTTCTCCCAGTTCTAGACGAGGTTGGTATCTTTGCATCTCTGTATGACTCGATCAAGGTTGCTGAGGCAATCGTCAAAGGAAGAACCATAAACGGAGAAATCATCCACGAAAACATCAACAATCTTTTCACAAAAGTCAGAGAATATTGCCATCATACATCTTTGAAAGGTGGCAGGTGCATTGCATAAGCCAAAAGGCATACGTCTATAAGAAAAGGTACTGAAGGGGCAGGTGAAAGTGGTTTTCTCCTGATCAGATTGTGCAACAGGTATTTGCGAGAAACCTGAATAACCGTCTAGAAAACAGAAGTGTGTGTGTTTAGATAGCCTTTCTAGCATTTGGTCGATAAACGACAAAGGATAATGGTCTTTCCTGGTTGCCTTGTTCAGTTTCCGGAAGTCTATCACCATCCTATAGCCAGTAATAATCCTCTATGGGATTAGTTCATTCTTATCATTAGGAACCACGATGATACCTCCCTTCTTAGGTACGCAATGTACTGGACTTACCCAATCACTATGAGCAACATGATAAATGATTCCTGCTTCCAGAAGCTTTAATATTTCTTTTCTCACAACCTCTTTCATCCTAGGATTTAACCTCCGTTGATGATCAGCGACTGGCTTAGAATCAGGATCGGTTTTAATCTTGTGCTGACATAGAGTGGGACTAATACCCTTAAGATCATCAAGAGTATATCCAATAGCAGCACAGTGCTTCCTCAAAGTTTTTAATAACTTCTTCTCTTCGTGATTCGAGAGGTGAGCACTAATAATAACAGGATATATCTCCTTCCCATCAAGATAGGCATACTTAAGAGTATCTGGTAACTGTTTAAGCTCGAACACAGGATCACCCTTTGGTGGGGAAGGAACCCCAAGCAGTTCAACAGGAAGATTATTCTTAAGGATAGGATATTGTTCTAAAACAATTTTATCTATCTCATCTCTTTCATCCATATGCATATCATTTTCATGCTCAAGCAGTTATTGCTCTAAAGGATCCGTAGGAGGCATGACAATGGAGGCAAGAGCAATGATTTCATCCCTACTAGACGACTCTTTTTCATGGGGTTGTCTTCCAAACTTGGAGAAGTTAAATTCATGAGACACACCCTCGAAACTAACAGTGACAGTCTGTTTAACGCAATCAATGTGAGCATTGACAGTGTTGAGAAAGGGTCTACCAAATATGATGGGACAAAAGCTATCTTGTGCAGTAGCAAGGACGACGAAATGAGTAGGATACTTCGTCTTACCACACAGGACTTCTACGTCTCTCACAATTCCCACACGGCAGATAGTGTCTCTATTAGCTAGCGTAATAGTGACATCAACGGGTTCTAACTGAGCAAGTGCAATCTCATCTTTGATTTCATCATATAGGGACCAGGGTATTGCACTAACACTAGCACCCATATCACATAAACCATGATAACAGTGATCTCCTATCTTGACAGAAACAACGGGCAGGCCAACTACAGGTCCGTATTTGTCTTTCGCGTGAGGTTTAGCAATTCTAGCGGAGTCCTCACAGAATTTGATAACATGCCCGTCTATGTCTTCGACTAAGAGATCTTTGATAATAGCAACACTAGGTTCAACTCTAATTTCTTCAGGGGGTGCAAGTGGTCTAGTGTAACCCCTACGTATCACAGTTGGAGCTTTAGAATAATCCTTTTTCCTAGCAGGGTAGGTGGTTTCTCAGTGTAGGCACACGGAACAATAGGATCATTATAGGCAATGACTTTCTCTTCAACTAGATTGGGTTTAACTATGTTGACTTCTACGGGAGGATGATACTTAAACCACTTCTCTTTGGGAAGATCAATATGAGCAGCAAAAGATTCACATAGAGAAGCTACTATCTCAGAGTCAAGTCCATACTTAGCGCTAAAATCTCTAGAAGTGTTTGTTTCAACAAAAGATTTAATGCAATCAAACTGGAAATTCATACCTGATTCCTTACCTTCTTCAAGCTCCCAATATTCAGAGTTACGTTTGATTCTTTCCAATAAATTCCACTTGTGGTCAATATCCTTCTTCATAAAAGAACCAGTACAAGAAGTGTCAAGCATGGTACGATCTTCATGAGAAAACCGAGCATAAAAGTTTTGACTGATAATTTCTCTCGAGAGATCATGATTAGGGAATGAATATAGCATTGATTTAAGCCTCCCCCAAGCTTGAGCTATGCTTTCCCTATCACGAGGCCAAAAGTTATAAATATAATTCCGATCACGATGTACTAAATTCATAGGATTAAACTTTTGATGAAATTCAAATTTCAACCGATTGTAGTCCCATGATCCAGTATCATCACATAGCCTATACCATGTCAACGCCTTATCCTTCAAAGATAAAGCAAAGAATTTCTTCTTTACCTCATCCTCGGGCAAACCTGCAAGCTTAAATAAACCACAAGCTTCATCAACATAGATTAGATGCAAGTCTGGATGTGATGATCCATCTCCTGTAAAAGGATTAGCCAGCAGTTTCTCAAGCATACCCGAAGGAATTTCATAAAAGATATTTTTAGTAGGTACCTTAGGTTGAGGAGCAACTCCTTGTGCTTCCGTTCGTGGTGAAGATACCCCAAACAAATTCCTCAAAGGAACAGTTTCCATAGTGACAAGTGACAATAAATTTCAGCACAGTATATAAATGTTTCCTTACCAAATTCCACTTACCAAAGGCGCATCACTCCCCGGCAACGGCGCCAAAAAAGAGTCTTGATGACCCACAAGTATAGGGGATCAATCGTAGTCCTTGCGATAAGTAAGAGTGTCGAACCCAACGAAGAGCAGAAGGCTCTGATAAATGGTTTTCAGCAAGGTAATAACTGCAAGCACTGAAAGTAGCGGTAACAAGTGATGGTGTAGCGAGATGAAACGTAGCAGGTGAAAAGTAACAAGTAACAAGTAGTAGCAATGGTGGAGCAAAGTGGCCCAATGCCTTTTGTAGCAAGGGACAAGCCTGAACAAAGTCTTATAGGAGGAAAAGCGCTCCCGAGGACACACGACAATTTCTCTCATGCTAGTTTCATCATGTTCATATGATTCGCGTTTGTTACTTTAATAGTTTGATATGTGGGTGGACCGACGTTTCGGTACTGCCCTTACTTGGACAAGTATCCCACTTATGATTAACCCCTCTCGCAAGCATCCGCAACTACAAAAGAAGAATTAAGACAACATCTAACCATAGCATTAAACTAGTTGATCCAAATCAGCCCCTTACGAAGCAACGCATAGACTGGGGTTTAAGCTTCTGTCACTCTAGCAACCCATCATCTACTTACTACTCCCCAATGCCTTCCTCTAGGCCCAAATAATGGGGAAGTGTTATGTAGTCGATGTTCACATAACACCACTAGAGGAAAAACAACATACAACATATCAAAAATACTGAACGAATACCATATTCACATGACTATTATTAGCATGACGTATCCCATGTCCTCAGGAACAAAAGTAACTACTCACAAAGCATAATCATAATCATGATCAGAGGTGTAATGAGCAGCATCAAGGATCTGAACATAAACTCTTCCACCAAGTAATCCAACTAGCATCAACTACAAAGAGTAATCAACACTACTAGCAACCTTACAAGTACCAATCGGAGTTGCGAGACGGAGATTGGTTACAAGAGATGCACTAGGGTTTAGAGATGAGATGGTGCTGATGAAGATGTTGATGGAGATGAGTCCCCTCCGATGAGAGGAGTGTTGGTGATGACGATGGCGACGATTTCCCCCTCCGGGAGGGAAGTTTCTTCGGCAGGATCGTCCTGCCAGAGCTCTAGATTGGTTCTGCTCAAGTTCCGCCTTGTGGCGGCGGCGCCTCCTCGAAAAAGCTCCGCCCTGATTTTTTTTCCGGACGAAACCCTTCATATAGCAGAAGAGGGGGGGTCAGTGGGCCACCAGGGTGCCCACAAGCCCTGTAGCCGCGGCCAGGGGGGCAGGCCGCGGCTACCAGGCTTGTGGGCCCCTGGCAGCTCCCCTGTGGCACTTCTTTCGCCCAGTATTTTTATATATTCCCAAAAAATTCCATGTTGATTTCCAGGGCATTTGGAGTTGCGCAGAATAGAGGACTCAGACTTGCTCCTTTTCCAATCGAGAATTCCACTTGTCGGTATTCTCCCTCTTCAAATAAACCTTGCAAAATAAGAGAGAAAAGGCATAAGTATGGTACCACAAAGTAATATAACAGTCCATAAAGCGATAAATATCAACATGAAAGCATGATGCAAAATGGACGTATCATGTCCCCATATAAAATGGTCTATGGAAAAGCTTGTCATTTACCTGTTGAGTTAGAACATAAGGCTTATTGGGTAATTAAAGAACTTAATTATGGTTTTAAACTTGCCGGTGTGAAGATATTATTTGATATTAGTTCACTAGATGAATAGAGGACACACGCTTAAGAAAATACTAAGTTTTTAAGGGAAAGTTTAGAAGATGGCATGACAAGAGAATGAAAAAACGAGAATTCAATGTAGGAGACTTGGTGCTTTTGTACAATTCTCGCTTTAGTTTTTTTTTGCAGGAAAACTCCTCTCCAAATGGGAAGGACCTTATGTTATCGAGGAGGTTTATCGCTCCGGTGCTATAAAAATCAATAACTTTGAAGGTAAAAACCCGAGAGTGGTGAATTGGAAAAGAATCAATCATTTTATTTCAGAAACACCAATTAATGAGGAAACTAATATCATCCAAGTCATAACACGAGAGGAGCACATAAATGAAGTCTTCCGGAACACTCCAAAAACCTCAAAAAAGGGGCAGGTAGGTGGTACGGTAAGTAAACCAACTCCAAAAATTCCATTTTTTTACTGGTTTTGGTATTTTAGAAAGAATACAAAAATAAAATGGAGTCCAGGGGACCCATGAGGGAGGCGCAAGCCAAGAGGGTGCGCCCCCTAGCCGCCTGATGGCTTGTGGGTCCCTCGTGCGCCTCCGGACTCCGAATTCTTCCTGAGCACGTATTCTTACTTGGAAAAACTCATTATATATACTCCCGTGTGTTTTGACCACCGCATCGCGAGATTTTCCTATGTTCTAGTTTCGAGTTGTTTTTCTCACACATTAGATCATCGTGACATCACCAAGCCTTTCCAAGGACAAGTTCTTCGAGAAGGTCCTCAACCCCTACCTGCCGAAGTAGATGAAGCACCCTCAAGCCATTGAGATGCATGAGGGGGTGCTTCACATTCGGGATGTTCAAGGTCCCAAGAAGGAGGGAAGCGAGAAGGCCAGGCTTGCAGTGGTGGAATAGGAGATCTTCAAGTGCTAAGGGATGGCGGAGTGTGGTCTGAGTGCTAACCACTCTATGATCACGGATTCCATCTGGGAAAACAAGATGGACACAAAGAACACGGGGAAATTTCTCTCTAAGATTCAAGATTGGATCGATCACCTCCAAGTTCAAATCTACGAACTCCAAGGTCAAACTATGAGTATGAATCTAGGTTTGAGAGGATGAGCTTCGCTGGTGGTTCCAGGACTCTCGAGGAAAATTTTTCTTTCTATGGCCGGGAGTCTACGTCCTGGAGTACTAAGGACACTCCTGCTACATCACCACCATCACCCGAGGAGGAAGCTTGGGGGAGGTGCCCCGGTATTGTATCACCATCACTTCCATCATTACTATCTATCTTAGTTTGATCCTTAGTAGTTTCATGATTTAGAGAAATAAATTTCAGATTTGCTTTGCTTAGGATTTTTGTTTGAGTTCCATCTATGCTTGTAGTCGAGTATGCGAGATATATAATAAAGATTGGTCGAGTTTTTGTGGTTTACCTGTGGGATCCCATCATCATAGCATGCCAATAAAAAGAAAAATAAAGATCATACACTCATGGCACGAGGAGTAATGACTTCACACAAAAAGGGTATAAGTGATAAAAGTTGTTGATACTAAACAAACATAGTATTAGTCATTGTTGCAATCTAAGCAAGATTATGATAGAGGAGAGGAGACTCACATATAAATACACTATCCTAGACATCATTTATGATTGTGAGCCTTCATCAAATATTATTTAATGATCAAGTGTTGATGTAGGACACGGAAGACAATGTAATGATCATGGTAGTTTATATTCACACATAAGTTATATGGTCTTGAATCCTTCAACATGTGATGCTTGCTTTATATCCTATGCTAGCCTAAAAATCCACACTAACTAGATATACTACTTGTGTATCCATAACCCTCAAACCCAGTTTCTTGCCATAAGAGTCCACAATACCGACCTATGGATTAGTAAGATCCTTCAAGTAAGTTTTCATCACTGCATCAAGCAATAAAAATTTCTCCTAAATATGTGTGATCTTTTATTGCAAAGGAAAATAAGCTTTGTACAATCTTATGATGGCAAAGAAATAAAAATGACAGAGTGCATAATAAAGTTTGCTATCATAAGGGGCAATATAAAGTGATGTTCCTTTGCATTAAGAGTTCGCACATGCAACAAATTAAAAGCGCATGACAACCTCTACTTCCCTCTACGAAGGGACTATATTTTACTTTCACGAGTTTAACTTCGTGCTTGAGTAAATAAAGTTTGTTCCTCTTCCAACCTATTAATTCTATAGTGGCAAACATCATGTGTCAAGGAAAGATTCAGATTTATATATCCAACTGGATATGGATAATCATGATTTATTATTGTTGACATTATCCTTGTGATAAATAAGTTGGGTGACAAATCATTTAAGCCCCTACCTTCCTATGTGTCCTATGGAAACATGAGCTCCAAAAATATGCCTTGAGCGTGAGCAATCATAGAAGATTAAATGATAGTTGAGTGTGTGAACTTGCTAAAAAGACAGCTATTATATAGAATCTCCTCTCGGTTACGATGAATTATGATTTCCCCAATGATTGAGAACATAATTTGTTGATTTCCAATAAAGTTTATGCTTCTTACTTTAGTAGTTGTGAATGGATTGTTACTTGTTTGTGAGATGTTGTGTGATAAAATAACTTCTGCTATGCTAATATTCATGATGCAATCATGCTCGTATTTTATTTTTATCGACACCTCTCTCTTTAATCATGTGGTCATAATTTTCGAGTTTGGCTTTCGCTTGAGGACAAGCGAGGTCTAAGCTTGGGGTAGTTGATACACTCATTTTGCATCATGAATTACTATAGATATTTGTGTTGATCCTGTCCATTGTCCTTTATTATCCTATAATTCTCATGCATTTTCTCCCTCAATATGCAAGGTACATCACTGAGAGGGAAATATGTGGAAACTAGAATTTTGGATCGGGAAACCGAACAAAAGGCAAAAAAATCAACTTGCTCCAAATGACCTGAAACTTCACAGAATTTTTTTATGGAATACTTGAGAATTTCTGGGCCAAAAATATACCGGAGAGGGGCCACCAGCTGGGCACAAGCCAACAGGGCGCGCCCCCCTGGTGGCGCTCTGGTGGCTTATGGGGCCGGAGCTGACCCTCTAGCAACCATCTTCTCTTATATGGTGTGTTTTACCCTAGAAAAAATCATACGTTATCTTTCGGGATGAAGCGCCGCTGTCTCGAGGCGGAAACCTCGGCAGAGGCCCTTTTCCTCTGTGGCAGAGATATTCTGCCGAGTGAATTCCCCTCCGGGAGGGGGAAATCGAAGTCATTGTCATCACCAATGCTTCCTCCTTAGTGGGAGGACTAATTTTCATCAACATCTTCACTAGCACCATCTCATCTCCAACCCTAGTTCGTCATGTGTATTCAATCTTAGTCTCAAAACCTCAGACTGGTACATGTGGGTTGCTAGTAGTGTTGATCACATCTTGTAGTTGATGCTTGTTGGATTACTTGGTGGAGGAAATTATGTTCAGATCCTTAATTATTATTATTACACCTCTAATCTTGAACATGTTGATGATGTGTGAGTAGTAATTATTATTCCTGGGGACATGGGAGAAGTCTTGTTATAAGTAATCATGTAAAGTTGGTATGTGTTTGATATTTTGATGATATGGATGTTATCACTTCTCTTAGTGGTGTCATGTGAACATTGACTAAATGACACTTCACCATATTATGGGACTAAGGGAAGTCATTGTGGAGTAAGAAATAGATGATGGGTTGCGAGATTGACGGAAGCTTAAAGCCCAGTTTATGCGTTGCTTTATAAGGGGCTGATTTGGATCCACATGTTTCATGCTATGGTTAGATTATTCTTAATTCTCCTTTCGTAGATTCGTATGCTTGCAAGAGGGGGTAATCATAAGTTGGATGTTAGTTCAAGTAAGAACAACACTTTAGCACCGGTCCACCCACATATCAAATCATCAAAGTAGCAAACACGAATCAACTTAATATGATGAACATGACTAGACAGAAATTCCCATGTGTCCTTGGGGGCGCTTGCTTTATATAAAAGAACGCCCATGCATGTCCTTTGCTATAAAAAGGATTGGGCTACATTGTTTCACCGTTGCTACTATTGTTACCTGTTACTTGTTACGAATTATCTTGCTACAAAACTATCTATCACTGTTACTTACAACACTTGTAGAGAATTCCTTGCTGAAAATACTTATCATTTCCTTCTGCTACTCGTTGGGTTCGACACTCTTACTTCTTGAAAGGACTACGATTGATACCCTATACTTGTGGGTCGTCACTTCTCTACAACGACTACTTCAAATTAGATCAAACATACCATGATTTTTTCGTCGATGTAGCTTCTGGATGAGTAGTTAACGTAATGGTGTCTGAATCTTAATTCAAGCCGACCAAGGATTCTTGCAGACAACTTTCCTTCTCTCCTTTGTAGAAATGCATGGCTGCTCTCACCTCTCAGGATGCTTGTATATGGTAAAGCCGCAACTATCTTTGACGTTGAAATCTAGATGGGAGAGACCACATACCTTGAGGTCACGATGAAATTTTCCTACTTTGGTGAAGGTGTTTGGATCTAGGACACATAAAAGTCATTGGCGATTGGAGCAACAAGAGGATTCCCGGGCATGCTCTAGTTAGTTGATTGCATGAATTTACAATGGACGAATCACTCGAAAGGTTTACATGGGCAATACCAAGGTCGCACCAAAGGGGTCATCATCTTACTTAAGAAGTGCCATCAAATGACTTGCGGGTTTGGTACGACTGGTTCTTACAATCACATCAATATGCTCCATCAATCTATGTTTTTCAAGATACTTTGTGACGGGGATACTATGGCGTGCATCTACACCTTCAACGAGCCCAATTATAAAATGTTGTACTTCTACTTGTAAACTTCAATGGTATTTTCCCCAAAGAGGAGAGGTTATGCAACACATTAGAGATAAGTATTTTTCTCAATGAGAACCAAGGTTATCAAACCAATAGGAGAATCACACAAATCTTCTATAGCAGCACCTACACACACGAAACCAAACACTTGCACCCAACATGGGAAAGAGGGTTGTCAAGCCCATTGAACCCATCACCCTCAAGTATTAAATATTGATAGGTAGGTAAGATAAATATAAAATTAAATAACAGAAAATAAATGGCAGCAATATTTTTGTAGTTTTATCAACATAATTTGAGTAGATCCACGGGCCATAGTTTTCTCTAGACGATTCTCTCTTGAAAATAGCATACGGTGGGTAGACAAATTACTGTTGGGCATTTGACAGAATATCGTATAGTTATGACATCTTATTCAAGGCAATGATCATGTATATAGGCATCATGTCCATAAACAAGTAGACCAACTTTTGCCTTCATCTACTACTATTATTCCACTCATCGATCGTTATCCAACATGAAAGAGTATTAAGTATGAAACAGAGTAATGCTTGGAGCAAAATGACATGGTGTATACAAAGTAAACTCAAGCAATATGAATAAACCTCATTGTTTATCCTTAATGGCAGCAATACAATATGTGTCATGTCCCTTTTGTGACTGCGATTGAGCACCGCAATATTGAACCCATCACAAGCACCATTCCTTCGGAAGATAAATCAATCTAGTTGGCCAACCCAACCCGATAGACCAGAGAGAAATATGAAGCTATAACGATCATGCATAAAATATTTCAAGAAGACTCAGTTAATATTAATGAATAATCTGATCATAAACCCACAATTCATCGGATCCCAACAAACACACCACAAAGAAGATTACATCGAATAGATCATCGTGGGAATTGCGATGAACTTTGACTTAAAGATCAAAGAGAGAGAAGAAGCTATCTAGGTACTAGCTACGTACGCGTACGTCTATGGTGAACTACTCACACAACATCATGGAGGCATCAATGTTCATATAGATGGTCTCCGTGATTGATTCCCCCTCCTGCAGGGCACCACAAAAGGTGTCAATATGGCCTCCCATCGGAATAGAGACTTGCGGCGATGAAAAAGGTATTTTGGGTGGCTCTCTATTGGTGTCCCTATATATGATAATACATTGGGGTGTAATTAGGTTAGACGGAACCACGAAGGTCCCACAAGGCAAGGGGCGCCTAACCCCTGGGCGCGCTCTGTTGCCTTGTCGTCTCCTTGTGTGTCGTGTGGTGTCCCTCCAAAGCTTCCAGTTCTTATTTTGGTCCACAAAAAATCATTAAAAAGTTTCATAGTGTTTGGACTCCATTTGGTACTGGTTTCCTGAAAAGCCAAAAACATGGAAAAAACAAGAAATGGCACTTGGCACTCCGTTAATAGGTTAGTTCCCCAAAATGATATAAAATAGCATATAATTTCGTATAAACTATCCTTGATTGATAATATGATTGCATGGAACAATAAAAAACTATTGATAGATTGGACACGTATCAGCTTCCCCAAGCTTAATTCTTGCTCGTCCTCGAGTAGGTAAATGATAAAAAACATATTCTTTTGGTGCGATATGTGCTACGGCAACAAAAGTCCTTTCCCGACAACGCTAGGAAGTCTTCTTGCTACTTCTCTTTCTTGCGTCGGTTTTTTCCCTTGAAGAGCAAAGGGTGATGCAGCACAGGAGCAGTAAGTATTTCCCTCAGTTTGAGAACCAAGGTATCAATCCAGTATGAGAATCTCGTCAAGTCCAGAGTACCTGCACAAACACAAAGAGCTTGCACCCAACGCTATAAAGGGGTTGTCAATCCCTTCAAGATTGATTGCAAAGTGAGATCTGAAGGCGAAAAGTGCAACAGAGTAAAAGTGTAAGGCTGAAAATATGATGTGAAGTAGACCCGAGGGCGATAGCGTTCACTAGAGGCTTCTCTCAAAATAGGAAATAATACGGTGGGTGAACAAATTACTGTCGAGCAATTGATAGAACCGCGCAAAGTCATGACGATATCTAAGGCAATGATCATACATATAGGCATCACGTCTGAGACAAGTAGACCGATACTTTCTGCATCTACTACTATTACTCCACACATCGACCGCTATCCAGCATGCATCTAGTGTATTGAGTTCATGACGAACAAAGTAACACCTTAAGCAAGATGACATGATGTAGATGGATAATCTCAAACCAATGATGAAAACCCCATCTTTTTACCCTTGATGGCAACAACATGATGCGTGCCTCGCTACCCCTTCTGTCACTGGGTGAGGTCATCGCACGGTATGAACCCAAAACCAAGCACTTCTCCCATTGCAAGATCTAGTTGGCCAAACAAAACCCACAACTCGAAGAGAATTACAAGGATATCAAATCATGCATAAGAGAGATCAGAAGAAACTCAAATAAGATTCATAGATAATCTAATCATCAATCCACAATTCATCAGATCTCGACAAACACACCGCAAAAGAAGATTACATCGGATAGATCTCCATGAAGATCATGGAGAACTTTGTATTGAAGATCCAAGAGAGAGAAGAAGCCATCTAGCTACTAGCTATGGACCCGTAGGTCTATGGTGAACTACTCACGCATCATCGGAGAGGTCATGGTGTTGATGAAGAAGCCCTCCGTGTCCGAATCCCTCCTCCGGCATGGCACCAGAATGTGCCCCAGATGGGATCTTGCGGAGACAGAAGCTTGCAGCGACGGAAAAGTACTTTCGATGATCTCCTGATTTTTTACGGAATTTTAGGGAATATATAGGCGCAAAACCTAGGGCAAAGGAGCCTCAGGGGGCCCACAAGCCAGGGGGCCGTGGGCCCCTCCTGGCCGCGCCATGAGGGCTTGTGGGGTCCCTGGTGCCCCCTGCCTTGATTCTCCGGCTTCCCAATCTTTTTCTGTTCCGGAAAAATCTTTTTGGCAGTTTCATTCATTTGGACTCCGTTGAAAATCCTCCTCTGAAAGGGGTCAAAAACAAGAAAAAAACAGGAAATGGCACTTGGCACTGAGTTAATAAGTTAGTCCCAAAAAATATATAAAAGGCATGCAAAACATCCAAAGTTTGTCAAGATAATAGCATGAAACCATCAAAAATTACAGATACGTCGGAGACGTATCAATATGCTACCCAAGATGTAACCTCTTTCAGGTATGATCTTGAGAAATGCCGAACTAATTGATATCAACATAATAATATCCATAAACATAAACAACATAATCATTCATATTCAAAATATACGATCCTTAAAGAATGTTATTCCCTACTCATTTTATCATATAAGCATGGCATGACTCCGGCCTCACCGCATAAACATAAATCATGAGCACCTCGGTGTCAAGTCATGCAATTGGATCATAATTCTAACGCGCTTCACATTTTCAACCTCACTCAATACATCAGTATGAACCATGTATATAACATATGGGTGGAATATAATATGGTGGTAGGGATCAGAAAGAGTAAAAGTGGAAGAGAAAGTCTCAGATCAACTAGGCGGACCAATGACCTATGGAGATGCCCATCAATCGATATCGATGTGAGGAGTAGGGATTGCCATGCAACAAATACATTGGGGATATAAGTGTATGAAATCTCAATGGAAGCTAAGTGGGTGTTCATCCAACTTGCTTGCTCATGAGGACCTCGGGCATTTGACGAAGTCCGTCATTAGAATAAACAAGCCAAGTTCTATATCAAACAAACCAACTTGCATATTAAAATGACAACTCATGAGACTCTCTATATGAAGAACATGGTGCTCCCTCTAAGCACAAGTGTGGAAAAAGATCGTAGCACTACCCCTTCTCTCTTTTCTCTCAATTTTTATGTTTTATTTTTTATTTTATTTTTGACCAGAGTCTTATCCCGTCTTGTGGGGGAATCATAGTCTCCATCATCCTTTCCTCACTATTCAATGCCCTAATAATGATGATCATGACACTTTTAATTACTTGCAACTCATATGAAAAACTACTATACAAGATGACTCGATATGAATGTGTGTGACAGTATATCAGGATGTGCAATGATCTAGCATAACATGTAGGTAATAATGAATGGTGGCTTTGACACAAATACTATGTCAGCTAGATGAACATGCAAAGCAATATGATGATGAACACACATGTCATGAGACAGAATGATGGAAGTTGCATGGCAATATATCTTGGAATGGCTATGGAAATGCCATTGTAGGTAGGTATGGTGGTTGTTTTGAGAAATATATACAGAGTAATATCACGGGGTTTGGATGCACTGGCGAAGGTTGCACCGATCCTTGATGTGAGAATGGGCAATGCACACTATCAAAGAGGCTGGCAATTATGGAAAGGTGAGAGTGCGCATATCCATAGATTCGCATTAGTCATAAAGAACTTGTATACTTATTGCAAAGCCTATTAGCTCTCTCGAAGCAAAAGTAGTACCGCATACCCCTAGGGAGAAGGTTGGTAGGAGTTAACCATCGTGCGCCTCCGACCCAAACATCACATAGGATTTCATTCACACATAAGAACGCTCACACATCATCCTCATGCCATAACCAATATATAGGTGAGTAATTGATACATCTCCAACGTATCTATATTGTTTGATTGTTCCATGCTATTATATTATCATTCTAGAATGCTTTTTAGGCATTTACTTGCCGATTTATATCATTTTTTAGCACTAACCTATTAACCGAGTAGCAAGTGCGAGTTGATGTTTTCTGCATGTCTTTGGATTTCCATGAATATTATACCAAACAAAGTCCAAATACCCCAAAACTTATTGCTGTTTTTTCTGGACAAAATAAGGACCTCGAAGCTTTGAAGGATGACCACAGGGCACACAGGGTGCCCCCAAGCCAACACGGAATGCATAGGGGGGCGTGGCCACGCCTTGATGGCTTGGGGCCACGTCCCAGCTTGCCTACTTCCATTCTCTCGCTTATAAATTCTCATATTCCCCCAAAACCCTAAGGAGCCTCCTGAAGCACTTTTTCCACCACTGCAAGTCTCTGTTCCGCCGTGTGTCCATGTGGAGCCCTGTTTCGGTGCCCTATCGAAGGGAGGTCGATCATGGAGGGCCTCAACATCAACCTTGTTGCTCCCATGGTGATGTGTGAGTAGTTCACCATAGACCTACGGGTTCGTAGTTAGTACCTAGATGGATATCTATCCCTCTATGTTCTTCGTTTCCATGCTCATCGTGATCCCCGCAGTGATCTATCTTATGTAATCACTTCTTGTGGTGCATTTGTTGGGATCCAATGAATTGTGGGTTTATGTTCAGATTATCGATGAATAATATTCGAGTCTTCTCTTAATTATTATATGGGACATTGTGATAGCTTCGTAATTCTCTCCAATCTATTGATTTTGTTTGACCAACTAGATTGATCTACCTTGAGTGGGAAAGGTGTGTTGTAGTGGGTTCAATCTTGCGGTGCTCAATCCCAGTGACAGAAAGGGCCATGACATGTATTTTTTTGTTGCCACTCAGGATAAAACTATGGGGTTCATTCATATTAATTGGATTTACTTTGTCTACATCTTGTTTTCATCCTCCAAGCATTACACTGTTTTCACTTAATACTCTAGATGCATGCTCGATGGCGGTCGATGCTTGGAGTAATAGTAGTAGATGCAGGCTGGAGTCGGTCTACTTGTTTATGGATGTGATGCCTATATGTAAAGATCATTGCCATGAATGAATATTGCATAACTGTGGGCTTTTCTATCAATTGCCTAATAGTAATTTGTTTACCCACCGTATGCTTTCTACGAGAGAGAAGCCTCTAGCGAAAACTACGCCCCGGGGTCTATTGAAAAATATATTTACAAAAACACTAAATACCTCACTGCCTTTTATTATTTGTGTTCATTTTTTTCTATTTAATTATTTCAATTATCTTATTATGAATACTTATCGCTTGCAAGTAACGAGTTCAAGGGGATTAACAACCCTTTTGCCCGTGTTGGGTGCAAGTGTTTGCTCTTCTGCGTGTAGGCGCTGAAGACGGGAAACTATGTGGTACTCCTATTGGTTCTATAACCTTGGTTCTCAGTGAGGGAAATACTTATCTATAATGTGTTGCATCATCCCCTCCTCTTCGGTGGAAAGCGACGCTTGATGTGCTTGGTCTTCTTGTGAAACCTGGGCTCCTTAGCAATGGCAATAGCTCCAGTGTTGTCACGGAAGAGAGTCATCGGGACCGACGCATTGGGAATCACTCCTAGGTCAGTGATGAACTCCTTTATCCAGACTCCTTCCTACGCTGCTTCCGAAGCAGCTATGTACTCCGCTTCACATGTAGATGCCGCCACGATGCTTTGCTTGCAACTGCACCCGCTGAGTGCCCCACCATTCAAAATATACACGTATCCGGTTTGTGACTTGGAGTCATCTCAATCTGTGTCAAAGCTAGCATCGACGTAACCCTTTACGATGAGCTCTTCGACACCTACATAAATGAGAAACATATCTTTAGTCCTTTTCAGGTACTTAAGGATATTCTTGACCATTGTCCAGTGATCCATTCCAGGATCACTTTGGTACCTCCCTACCAAACTTATGGCAAGGTTCACATCTGGTGTGGTACACAACATGGCATACATAATAGATCCTAAGGTTGGAGCATAGGGGACGGCACTCATCTTCTCTCTATCTTCTACCGTGGTCGGGCATTGAGTTGTGCTCAATCTCACACCTTGCAATACAGGCAAGAACCCTTTGTTGGACTTATCCATATTGAACTTATTCAATATCTTGTCAAGGTATGTGCTTTGTGAAAGACCAATGAGGTGTCTCGATCTATCTCTATAGATCTTGATGCCTAATATGTAAGCAGCTTCTCCAAGGTCCTTCATTGTAAAACACTTATTCAAGTAGGCCTTTATGCTTTCCAAAAATTCTATATCATTTCCCATCAACAATATGTCATCCACATATAAAATGAGAAAATGGTAGAGAGCTCCCACTCACTTTCTTCTAAATACAGGCCTCTCCATAAGTCTGTACAAACCCAAAAGCTTTGATCACCTCATCAAAATGAATGTTCTAACTCCGAGATGCTTGCACCAGCCCATAGATGGAGTGCTGGAGCTTGCATACCTTGTCAGCATTTTTAGGATCGACAAAACCTTCCGGTTGCATCATATACAATTCTTCCTTAAGAAAGCCGTTAAGGAATGTTGTTTTGACGTCCATTTGCCAGATCTCATAATCATAAAATGCGGCAACTGCTAACATGATTCGGACGGACTTCAGCATCACTACGGGTGAGAAAGTCTCATCATAGTCAACTCTTTGAACTTGTCGATAACCCTTAGCGGCAAGCCGAGCCTTATAGACGGTCACATTACCATCCGCATCAGTCTTCTTCTTAAAGATCCATTTATTTTTTATGGCTTGCCGATCATCGAGCAAGTCCACCAAAGTCCATACTTTGTTCTCATACATGGATCCTATGTCAGATTTCATGGCTTCAAGACATTTGTTGGAATCCGGGCCCGCCATCACTTCTTCATAGTTCGAAGGTTCACCGTTGTCTAACAACATGATTTACAGGACAGGGTTTCCATACCACTCTAGTGCGGAACGTGTCCTCGTGGACCTATGAAGTTCAGTAGTAACTTGATCCAAAGTTTCATGATCAGCATCATTAACTTCCTCTCTAGTCGGTGCAGGCACCCAGAAATATTTTCCGGCACTGTGGTACTCTCCGGTTCGAGAGGGGGTATCCTATGAATATGCACTTTTCCCATATGGGTTCGAGATTTTTAGGTTGAAGTTTCTTGACATAAGCATCGCAACCCCAAACTTTCAGAAACGATAGCTTAGGTTTCTTCCCAAACCATAATTCATACTGTGTTGTCTCAATGGATTTAGAGGTGCCCTATTTAAAGTGAATGCGGCAGACTCCAATGCATATCCCCAAAATGATGGCGGTAAATCAATAAGAGACATCATAGATCACACCATATCCAATAGAGTGCGATTACGACGTTCAGACACACCGTTATGCTGAGGTGTGCCAGGTGGCATGAGTTGTGAAACAATTCCACATTTCCTTAAGTGTGTGGCAAACTCATGACTCAAATATTCTCCTCCACGATCAGATCGTAAGAACTTTATTTTCTTGGCACGTTGATTGTCTACCTCACTCTAAAATTCCTTGAACCTTTCAAAGGTCTCATACTTGTGTTTCATTAAGTAGACATATCCATATCTGCTTAAGTCAACAGTGAGGGTGAGAACATAATGATAGCCACCGCGAGCCTCAAAGCTCATTGGACCGCATACATCGATAAGTATTATTTCCAACAAGTTGGCTGCTCGCTCCATTGTTTCATAGAACGGAGTCTTGGTCATCTTTCCCATGAGGCATGGTTCGCATGTGTTAAATGATTCATAATCAAGAGACTACAAAAGTCAATTTGCATGGAGTTTCTTCATGCATTTGACACCAATATGACCAAGGCGGCAGTACCACAAGTATGTGGGACTATCATTATCAACCTTACATCTTTTGGTACTCACACTATGAATATGCGTAACATCACGTTTGAGATTCAATAAGAATAAACCATTGACCAGCGGGGCATGACCATAAAACATATCTCTCATATAAATAGAACAACCATTATTCTTGGATATAAATGAGTAGCCATCTCGCGTCAAACGAGATCCAGATACAATGTTCATGATCAAAGCTGGTACTAAATAACAATTATTAAGGTTTAAAACTAATCCTGAAGGTAGATGTAAAGGTAGCATGCCAACGGTGATCACATCGACCTTGGAACCATTCCCGACGCGCATCGTCAGCTTGTCCTTCGCCAGTCTCCACTTATTCCGCAGCTCCTGTTTTAAGTTACAAATGTGAGCAAATACACCGGTATCAAATACCCACAAGCTACTATGAGTGCTAGTAAGGTACACATCAATAACATGTATATCATATATAACTTTGACGTTGTCGGCCTTCTTATCCGCTAAGTACTTGGGGTAGTTCCGCTTCCAATGACCGGTTCCCTTGCAATAATAGCACTCAGTCTCAGGCTTGGGTCCATTCTTGGGCTTCTTCCCGCAACTGATTTATCGGGCGCGGCAACTATTTTGCCGTCCTTCTTGAAGTTCTTCTTACCCTTGCCTTTCTTGAAACTGGTGGCCTTATTCACCATCAACACTCGATGTTCCTTTTTGATTTCCACCTTCGCTGATTTCAGCATCGAATATAACTCAGGAATGGACTTCTCCATCCCTTGCATATTGTAGTTCATCAAAAAGCTCTTGTAGCTAGGTGGAAGCGACTGGAGGATTCTGTCAATAATCGAGTCATCCGGAAGATTAACTCCCAGCTGAGACAAGCGGTTGTGCAACCCAGACATTTTGAGTATGTGCTCGCTAACAGAACCATTTTCCTCCATCTTACAACTGAAGAACTTGTTGGAAACTTCATATCTCTCGACCCGGGCACGAGCTTAGAAGACCATTCTCAGCTCTTGGAACATCTCATATGCTCCGTGTTGCTCAAAACGCTTTTGGAGCCCCGGTTCTAATCTACAAAGCATGTCACACTGAACCAGGAAGTAATCATTACTACGCGACTGCCACGCGTTCATAACGTCTTGAGCTGCTGGGAAAACGGGTGCATCACCTAGCGGTGCATCAAGGACATATATTTTCTTGGTAGCTATGAGGATGAGCCTCAAGTTACGGACCCAGTCTGTATAGTTGCTTCCATCGTCTTTCAGCTCGGTTTTCTCTAGGAACGCGTTGAAGTTGACGGGAACATTAGTGTGGGCCATTGGATCTACAATATAGATTGTAAAGACAATTTTAGACTAAGTTCATGATAATTAAGTTCATCTAATCAAATTATTTAATGAACTCCCACTCAGATAGACATCCCTCTAGCCATCTAAGTGATACATGATCCATATCGACTAGGTCGTGTCCGATCATCACGTGAGACAGACTAGTCATTAATGGTGAACATCTCCATGTTGATCGCATCAACTATACGAATCATGTTCGTCCTTTAGGTCTCTTGTGTTCCGAGGCCATGTCTGTACATGCTAGGTTCGTCAAGTCAACCTAAGTGTTTTGCGTGTCCAAATCTGGCTTAGACCTGTTGTATGCGAACGTTAGAATCTATCACACCCAATCATCACGTGGTGCTACGAAACAGCAATCCTTCACAACAGTGCACACTTAGGGGAAAACATTTCTTGAAATTTTAGTGAGGGATCATCTTATTTACTACCGCCGTTCTAAGAAAATAAGATGTAAAAACACGATAAACATCACATGCAAATCATAAAGTGACATGATATGGCCAATACCATCTTGCGCCTTTGATCTCCATCTTCGGGGCGCGGCATGATCACCATTGTCACCGGCATGACACAATGATCTCCATCATCATGATCTCCATCATCGCGTCTTCAGGAAGTCGTCTCACCAACTATTACTGCTACTACTATTGCTAGCGGTTAGCAATAAAGTAAAGTAATCATATGGCATTTTAGATTGACACGCAAGTCATATAATAAATTAAGACAACTCCTATGGATCCTGTCGGTTGTCATACTGATCGACATGCAAGTCGTGATTCCTATTACAAGAACACGATCAATCTCATACATCACATATATTTCATCACATCCTTTTGTACATATCACATCACATAGCATACCGTGCAAAAACAAGTTAGACGTCCCCTAATTGTTGTTGCAAATTTTTACGTGGCTGCTATGGGTTTCTAGCAAGAACATTTCTCGCCTATGTTACAGTCAAAATGGTGATATGCCAATTGCTATTTACCCTTCATAAGGACCCTCTTCATCGTATCCCATCCGACTAAAGTGGGAGAGGCAGACACCCGCTAGCCACCTTATGCAACAAGTGCATGTCAGATGGTGGAACCAGTCTCATGTAAGCGTACGCGTAAAGTCGGTCTGGTCCGCTTCATCCCACAATGCCGCTGAATCAAGATAGGACTAGTAACAGTAAGCAAATTGACAAAATCATTGCACACAACTTACTTGTGTTCTACTCGTGCGTAGAATCTACACATAAACCTAGCTCATGATGCCACTGTTGGGGAACACAGTAATAATTCAAAATTTTCCTACATGTCACCAAGATTAATCTAGGAGATGCTAGCAATGAGAGAGAGGGAGAGCATCTTGATACCGTTGAAGATCGCTAAGCGGAACCATTGCAATGAACGCGGTTGATGGAGTCGTACTCGCGGCGATTCAAACCGCGGAATATCCGGTCCAAGCACCGAACGAACGCGCCTCCGCGTTCAACACACGTACAGCCTGGGGATGTCTCCTCCTTCTTGATCTAGCAAAGGGGGAGGAGAAGTTGAGGGATAGCTCCAGCAACACGACGACGTGGTGGCGGCGGAACTTGTGGTTCTCCGACACGGCTTCGCCAAGCACTACGGAGGAGGAGGTGAAGGGGGTAGGGCTGCGCCAGGGGAGAGGGTTCAGGTGTGTCGCAGCCCTCTCACCCCTCCTCTATTTATAGGGGGAAGGGGAGAGGGGCCGGCCACCCTAGATGGCCTAGGAGGGGGCAGCGGTGGCCAAGGGGGTGGCTTGCCTCCCAAGTTGGTGGGAGGCAGCCCCCACGCCCTAGGGTTCCCAGCCCTATGCACCTTGCGCCCCTTGGGTGGTGCACACCAGCCAACCAGGGAGCTGGTTCCCTCACACTTTCAGCCCACATGGCCCTCCACGACAGGTGTCCCCTCCCGGTGGACCGCCGGTACCCTTTCGATGGTCCCGGTACAATACCGATAAACCCTGAAACCTTTCCGGTGACCGAAACTGGACTATTCCGGAACTCCTCGTGACATCCGGGGTCTCATCCGAGACTCCGAACAACTTTCGATAACCACATACAATTTCGCAATACAACTCTAGCGTCACCGAACCTTAAGTGTGTAGACCCTACGGGTTTGGGAACCATGTAGACATGACCGAGACACCTCTCCAGCCAATAAACAATAGCGGGAACTGGATACCCATATTGGCTCCCACATGTTCCACGATGATCTCAACGGATGAACCACGATGTCGAGGATTCACTTAATCCCGTATACAATTCCCTTTGTCCATCAGTATATTACTTGCCCGAGATTCGATCGTCGGTTCCCTATACCTTGTTCAATCTCGTTACCGGTAAGTCTCTTTACTCCTTCCGTAAAACATGATCACGTGACTAACCCCTTAGTCACATTGAGCTCAGTATGATGATGTATTACCGAGTGGGCCCAGAGATACCTCTTCGTCATATGGAGTGACAAATCCCATTCTCGATTCATACCAACCCAACATACACTTTCGGAGATACATGTAGTGCACCTTTATAGTCACACAGTTACGTTGTAATGTTTGATACACACAAAGCATTCCTACGGTATCGGGGAGTTGCACAATCTCATGGTCTAGGAAAATGATACTTGATATTAGAAAAGCTCTAGCAAACGAACTACACGATCTTGTGCTATGCTTAGGATTGGGTCTTGTCCATCACATCAGTTTCCTAATGATGTGATCCCTTTATTAATGACATCCAATGTCCATGGTCAGGAAACCATAAACATCTATTGATCAACGAGCTAGTCAACTAGAGGCTCACTCGGGACATGGTGTGGTCTATGTATTCACACATGTATTACGGTTTCCGGTTAATACAATTGTAGCATGAAAAGTAGACAATTGTCATGAACAAGGAAATATAATAATAACCATTTTATTATTGCATCTAGGAGATATTTCCAACAAGAAGTGTGTGTCATGTCCATGGTTCTACATGAGGTTGGATTGATGCTAGCTACATATATGTGTGTATGTGGTTGAGTACGTGGTGAAGAGATAAGGCAATATATTTTTCTTGGTTGTGTAGTGTGTATGGATGAATTCATGCCATGTCATCGATCCAAAGCTTGAATCTCTTCACCAATAAGTATTCAGTATACACATGTGTGCTTTATTGCCATTTGATTTTTGCCTTACCCCATTAAAACAGTTGTGAAAACCTTCTCAAATTTTTACTACACTGTACCGAGGTCATATCTTGATGCCATGCCAAGTTTCATATTTATCACACATCATTTACATTTTCTAGAATTAAAATACCAATGAAGTTCATGTTCACGGTTGATATCTATTTCTTGTATGAGGCATACACATATACTCATTGTCCTACATATAATTTTTCAAATCATTTTTGTATATTATTTTCTGTACTCATAGTTCAAATTTGAAGGTATCCGTTAAATGACTAGAAATGTAGTTAATGACTCAAATAAAGGAAATGAGCTCTGAAGAGTGCCAAATTTTAATATGGAGGATTCTATGATGTATCCCAAATTTTAAAAAATCAAGGTCAAATGACATAGGAAAATATAAGTATGCCACCAACTTGGTGCATTCACTCTCGAAATCATGATCATTTCTCAGAGGTTGTCTCATTTCTAAAGGATGTATATCAAAAAAATGTGAAACCTTCTCAAATTTTTATCACATCGTAGTGAGGTCATACCATGGCACTATGCCAAGTTTCATATTTTCACACTCCATTTACAATTTTTATAATTTAAGTACCAATAGACTACATGTTCACGGTTAATTCGTGCCATATATGTCTTATAAATTTATATTCATTTCTTGTATGATGAATACAAATATATTAAATGCCCTAAATATGATTTCTTAAATCTTTTTTGCATACTGTTTCATGCACTCATAGTTCAAATTTGAATTATATCCATTAAATGACTTGAAATACAGTTAATTACTCAAATATAGCAAATCAGCTCTCAAAAGCGTGAAATTTTAACTTCGAGGATTCTATGGTGCATGTTAAGTGTAAAAAAATCGAAGTCAAACGACAAAGGAAAATGCTAGTTCGCCTTCAAATATATTGTGAAAATCATTATTCTTTTGAAAAATAGTAATTTCAGGCATCACACATGGTTTCATTTATGAAAATGTGTGTGATGAGAGACTGCATCGCACACACAATGTATGCAAAAACGTGTGCAAGGTATCACATATATTAGTGTTTTTAACACCGTGTGCAATGATATGATACATTGCACACACCTTTTTTTGCAAAAACAGTGTGCATGGAATCACACACGTTTGCATTATAGTAACTCTGTGCAACGATAGAGTACATCACACACACACATCATTTATATAAACCGTGTGTAAAGCATCATACACGTTTACATGTTTTCAAACCATGTGTAATAATAGGCAACATCACACATAATTTTCACAAAAACTATTTGTGTGACATCGCACACAATTATTTTTTTAAATGTGTGTGATGTTACCACATCACATGCTTTTTATGATGTCACATCACACACGCTATGATGTACATCGCAAACAGTTTTGTTGAAGAGTCTCTAATACGTGTGTTGTCTTTGGACCATCCTCAAGTAGTCGTGGCTCACCCATAGTGGAGTACTAGATCATTGATGGCGCGCGTTGCTACGCCCGTCTATTTTGACTTATATTTGCTATAGTACAAAGTAATTGGTATCCATTTGTTTGATATATTGTGCTTTCTTGTGGTTTGTGGTTATTTCCTTGTTTCTCCAAACCATGACCATGATGGCACACCCATCTATTTTGGCTTATAGTTGTTAGGAATACAATGTAATTCATATACATTTGTTTGAGGTATTGTTTTTTGTAACTTCTTTCATTCATTTTTTAAATAACGATGACCATGATGTCTTGCCACTCCCATCCATTTGTCCAACAAAATTATAACTGTAATATATGGCAGCATGAAGCATCAAAGTAAATTTTGCATGAACAAACCTATGGTCACCGGCTCCACATGATTTTGTTTAATCAATATGCAGAGAAGTAATGCAGCATTAGTGAAGAACCAGATTACTTCTTGGATCTTATATTGTCTTAAAGTTGCTTCAAACTTCCTCTGTTGTATATATTTTTAATGATGACGGTTCATGGTAAATACAAGATTTGTCACACCCATCCATATTTACAGAAAATTGAAGATGAAGAATTTAGAACATCAATGAACTGAACGTGAAATGTGTAAACTCGTTGCTCAATTTGCTAGCAAAGTAAGATGGCCATTAAGCAGGCGGCTTTAGACATCAGATCGAAGAGTGACATGGAATCTAGAACTCATGGCTACATGCTACACTTGTCTGCAAGAAGATGATACCTTTGACCACATCTTGCTGCAATGCATCTCAGTGTGGCAAACATTGACTGGATATTTTAGGAGACTACAATTAACATTGTTGTGCCATCTCAAACTGACGACCTTGAGGCTTGGTAGATCAATGCTAGGATTGCATTTATAGGGAGAGCTAAAGAGGGCTTCGATTGCCTCATCGTCCTGCTAAGAAACCCAGGGTCTTTGAAAGCCTCGATCAACAAATCTGGAAATACTCTGTTGGACTTAATTCCGGGTAAGTTTATGCTATGAAAATGCACAGAAATGGTGAAGACGAGTAATTTATAGGGGTGAATAGTTCCTATGTAGGATGAGTAGGGTTGGGTGCGTTACCTCATATCGTTGTTTAGAAATTTTTGAGCTTCTTGTAAATTTTTGATGCTACCTTCTATAAAACTATTGTACGACTTGGCATACTGTCAAAACAAAATGACCTTCTTGACCTTCCATCAACAAAGAACAAAGGAGAATATCTGAATGATAACTTGATACATATTTGGTTTTCAGAAACAATGCATGAGTAATTCTCATTTATCACCAAAGGTGCCATATCGTAATTATTTTTGAAATTTTGCTAAAAATGTCTACCAATATTTCAAATCATCTCCTCAACAAGTTCATATATGTTATCTAGTGCTAATCTAACTCACTCGAAATTAGAAAAGGTTACAAAATAATGACACCTATGGGCTCACCATTTATCACTGTTTTTTGTGTGGCCATGATGCTCATCTTGCCTTAAGGGTACTACAAGGATAGATACGAGCTAGGCCATCAAAAAGATACGAACTAAACTCAATGAAATTGTCGTGATGAAGAAATAGAAAATTCAAGAAATTCAGTGGAAGAAAATGAAAAGGTTGTACATGAGTAGGCATCTTACCTGAATGAAAAAAAAAAGATTTAAAGTGAGGGGGTGGACGGAGCTGCTGAGGAACACTTCCACACCTTTCCGGAAGAGAAACACGCATTTCTGAAAGCATCATATAAAGGAGACAAAAGTTTGTGGTAAAAAACTTACTTTTTATTAAGATCAAATCAAATGAATACTACATGTTTGACATAGCAAGGAGGTCCAATCATAGAATTTTGAAACAAAAGCTTAGACAGAGTGGTGGAACGCCGGAAACATTTAGATTTTTGTTTCATCGCGCATCGTGCGAGGCGGTCGTTTTTGGGTTGCTGCTCTGGAAACTGACTTGGGCTACCTCTCATTAATCGAGCCTCGTTCAGAGGCGGACTGGTTTCACTTGTTGCAACTCGGCTGCGACACATTGTTCAGCTGCTGCTCGGGATTTCAAGCCCTTTAGTCCGTTGTGCCTTGGTATGTGTGTTTATTTGGGCGGACTTTGTGGTTACACTGAGGCTACATTCTAAATCGGTCGCCGATTCGTCCATGTGGTGCTGAAAGTGTGGCCTGACATAGCATGCATATGGATCATTGTGTGTTGTATTTTTTTAGCTAGTGTGTTGTGTTGTTTGCCTCAAACAATTATAGTTTACAGAGCAAATATAAGAAGCAGCAATCTCTCAGTTGTGTTGCTTTCTCCATGAATTGAGACTTCCAGTTAATAGATAGCCTCGCTTTTGGTCTTATGAATGATAATAGTTATTTCTCAAAAAGAAAATGACAACAGTTGGTACAACTTAATAACTCTGGCCTACTTGGTCTAAACAAAAGTTACTATTTAGAGATTCCTCGGGAAATCAGGCGTTCTAAAAAAATGCCATGAAAATTTACAAGGCTTTGTAAATTTAACGTTTAGTTTTTTTTCCTGAATAACTTTAACCTTTAGTTGAATGAATTTCTAATATTAATACACGTACACGATCAACACTTATACAGAATGGCTCGAGTATTTCCATCAATAATGCCATTTGTCATTTTGTCATATTCCTATACCTTGGTTTTCTTCATGGTATGATCATTAGAATCTGGATGTTGATTTCCAACATTTTCATAAACTAATATCCTCTATGCGCACACTTATAGAGCTCATTTGATATTAGAGAGGATATCTTTTTATTTATTTTTTGGCATTGGAGATAAAATCTGAACTAAGGGCCTCTACTGTGTTGTTGTTCACATATTGTACGTATAGTGCTGAGAGGCAACAGGAAATACATACAAGTTATGCTACACTACACCATCTAGTGCCAACATGGTCCAGATATGGTTATCCTTTACCTAGACGGTTGTCATGAGAGAGACATGGACCAAGAATCATTGTGAAGCAGAGCACGCAAACACCGCTTATGCCTCAGGCTGGAACCGATGGAGGCCGACTGATTGGTCAATATCGAACTGGAGTTGCTAGCACAAAGTGCGACTGTATCAGCAGTTGTGTTATGGGAACAAAATTTAGGACATTAAATTGGCTATCATTGCAAATTATAGTTTAGCAAGAAAGATGTTTGGACTTTGGAGTATCAATTGGATATTATCTATGAGCATGAATAAGGATTGGCAACCATTTGGAGTAAAAGGCTGGGAATAAGACTTACGTCAAAGAAACCCTACAAATTGTTACAGAACAACTGAATCCATTGCCCATAATCAGAAACAAAAATGATATAGGTTCTGCAAAAGTTTCACCTCCAATGTGGCCACGCACTGGACATCCTCATCCAAACTCGCGGGCCGTCGAGCACATCCTAATCAAGTATGATGGGCGAAAATAAGTAACGAATGACTGCAATGCAATGTGGACCTCTGGAACAAACAAAAGTGGATTTGCCCTACTGAGCAGCCCAAGCAAAAAAGCAAGACGTGAGGGCGAGGAGTTTGAAGGCGGCTAGATGTGGCCGGCGGCGTCGACGCCGGAGTGGGGACACAAAGGGAAGGGCAGCATCCTCCCGCGCCTCCGCTCGAGCGCCTCGGCTGGATCCTGCGCCTCCACTCGATCGACACAAAACGTCCGCTCCTTTGTATCCTTCGTTGCATCCTCTGTGTCGAACGCCGTTGCGCCTAGGCTGGACCCGGATCCTGCGCCCCCGTTCGATCCTAGCGAGTGCCCGCAACTCCGGTGGATTCTGCTTCCTAGAGTCGATGTGGTCTCGCTCCCCCCAGCCTCGATCGGGATTGGATTAGGTTTCACGAGTGGGGTCGATGCGGTCCCTCGTAGGCCTCCCTCCTTCAAATGGGATGGCGGCTCGCCAAGGCTCAATGCACCAGGGGCCTTCGTTTCGGCCCCTGGAGCAGCAGCCCACAGGACAGCTGGCTAGTTTAGTAAGATTGCGGAACAATTCACTCTAAACACTAAATCTGACGGCCAGGAACTCTTAGATCTCCAAAACGGACGGCTGAAAATGCAAATCGCTGTGAGGGCTGGGATTAGGCTTGGTTATACTGTCCTTAATGGGGGAGCAATCTACTAGTCTTCATCAAGCCAGCGCTATCAAGAAAGGTGGTCCATCTTTAGAAGGACGGGATCGTCATCATCTAGCTCAACTGGACTATGCGCAAGGCAAATGTTTGCCCTTGATAGGTTTTATATTTTACCGGTCTCATGATGTTAGTTGCGAGACCAGGTTATAGGATCCATTGTGATACTATCAAGGGGGTTCTCGAGTAAGTAGCTTGATCGTATCATTCATTGAGAGGTGAAACCATTGCATTCTTGACATCATCATATTTCTTGGTTCTTGTTTGGTTTTTCTCTTTGTGGGTCTTAGAGCTTATGGTCATCTTCATGAAAAACTCGAGTTCATAAAAAATGGAGTTCATATGCATATTATATGATGTTTTTATGTTGGAGTTTTTGCCGGTTCTTCATTCATAGAGATTTGACATCTCTATAGCATTGACATTTTATACTGCCTCATCTTATTATGGTCATCTTCATGACAAGCTCGAGTCCATCGAAAACGGAGTTTGTATGCATCATCTTTGTGTTATCGGTGTTGGAGATTTTTGCTGGATCATTTTTGGGAAGGTCATCTTCCTTATGAGTGTGGCATTTATTTTCCATTGTTTGTTCTCTATCGTCCTCTATCCAACAAGCTTGTGTTTCCCTAATTCGGAGCTCGTATGTGAAAGTTATGGCAGATCAGGTTTTATTGTATCCACGTGTTTGCTTGGGAATCTTTGTTGCACTCCCGTAGTAGCACCGCTCCGGGAAAATGATAGTACCTCCTATAAGCAGTAGTACCACTATAAACAAGCGGTAGTACCGCCTATATGCGGTAGTACCCCTGTCCAGTACCACTGGTACTATCGCTGCCTCTGGGGGTTATCAACTTTTTGTGTCGGGCTACATAGTAGTGGCACGGTAGTGCGATGACGTAGTACCGCCTACATGCGGTAGTATCACCCTTCACTACCTCTCCACTTCCTGTTATTTTATCACCTCTGCACTCGTTTGCATCTTCACGGTTGTAGGGCGACACTAAAGGAGCGCTAGTAGCGCTTATAAGCAGTACTCCCGCTTTACCCTGCTCTACCTCCGCTTCTCCATAGTGTGTTGTAACCCCAGCGGTAGTATCACTGGGTCGAGCGGTAGTATCGCTGGGTTGATTAGTAGTACCACTCCGGCCGCACTACCACCTCGAGGCTCTTATTCGTCGCACTATACTCTGGGATCTTCTGCCTAGGCGGTAGTACCTCTCCCTCGAGCGGTAGTACTGCTTGTGTGCGTCCAATGCACATAATGGTTCAATTTTGAGGGGCCTATAAAAGGGCGTCTTCTTCCCCAATGAACCTCGTCCTTTGAGCTCGTGTTTGTTCCCCATCATTGACCTTCTTCGAGCTTTCTGTATCTCAATCCCTCCAATGATTCTTTCTCGTTCTCGAGAGGGAAAAGAGAGGAGATCTAGATCTACATTTTCACCAATCACTTTCACCTCTATGTGAGGGGAACCCCTTTGATCTAGATCTTGGAGTTACTTGTGAGATCCTTGTTGTTCCTCACATATTTCCCTATAGCTTTTATTGTGGTGGTGGGATTTGGGAGTGAGGGACTTCACCACTTCATGTGTTCTTGGCATTGGATTAGTTGCATCCGTTTGAGTTTTCCAGCATGATACATGGAAGTGGAGTTTGAGAAGCTTATTACTCTGGGTGTTTGGACACCCTAGAGCTTGTGCCTCTTGGGTGTTTTGGCGCTCTAGACGGTTGGTGGTGCCTCAGAGCTCAATCATTGTGGTGTAAAGCTCCGTGCAAGCGTCGGGGTCTCCAATTAGGTTGTGGATATTGCCACTAGAAATTTATATGGGTTCCGGTGACCGCCCCCAAGGGCTACCAAAGTGTACGGGTTCGGTGACCACCTCCAAGTGTTTCAATTTGTACGGGTTCGGTGATTGCCCTCAAGGGTACCTTAGTGGAATCATGACATCTTGCATTGTGCGAGGGCATGAGGAGATTACGGTGGCCCTAGTAGCTTCTTGGGGAGAATTGTGCCTCCACACGGCTTCAAACGGAGATTAGCATACAGAAGGGTGTGAACTTCGGGATACATCATCATCTTTGGGTGCCTCGGTTATCTCTTGCCCTAGCACTTTACTTATGCACTTTACTTTGTGATAGCCATATTGTTTCATCTTATACATATTGCTATCACTTAGTTGTTTATCCTGCTTAGCATAAGTTATTGGTGCACATAGGTGAGCCTAGTTTTTTAGGTTTTGTGCTTGACAAATTAAATGCTAGTTTTATTCCACATTTGTTCAAGCCTAAACTGTAATTAATTTAAAGCGTCTATTGACCCCCCCCCACTAGGCGACATCCACTCAAATATGTGTGTCCAACAAACAATTATTGTGCCAAACTAAAATAAAATCAAACTATAATACATGATGCTCCAAACAAAACACATATCATGTAATGAATAAAAATATAGCTCCAAGTGACATACCGATAGAATGGAGACGAAAGAGGGGATGCCTTCCGGGGAATCCCCAAGCTTAGACGCTTGGGTCTTCCTTGGATATTATGTTGGGATGCCCAAGATGACTTTGGCATCCCCAATCTTAGGGTCTTGCCACTTCTTATTACATCATTGTCTCACCCAAAACTTGAAAACTTCAGCACACAAAACTCAACCAAAACCTCGTGAGATCCATTAATGTAATAGGCAAATCATAAACTTTAGGTATTATTATAAATTTATTTATATTTACTTATTGCATACGGTACTGTATTCTAACTTCACCATGACTTATAGCCCCTGATATAATTTATAGCATCATCAAAAGAAGCAAACTATGCAAGCAAAAACAGAATATGTCTAAAATAGAACAGTTTGTAGTGACCAGCACTAAAATCATACTTCTGTAACTCCTAAAATTCTTAAAACTTAGTACAACATGTGCAATTTGTATATCAATGTGTGTAAAAAAATCAAATTAAAAAGACATTCCAGTAAAATCATAGAAATTGTGCACTGGACGTAAACGCTTTTGTTTTTGCACAAGGTCAATTCCACTATCATCCAAATCATAAAGGGTTTACTTGGCATGTAAACTAACTAAAACATAATAATTACAGTAGAAATAACCATGTCAACATAGTAAAAAATAAATTAAAACAAAAATAAGATAACTATTGAGTTGCCTCCCAACAAGCGCTATTATTTTATGCCCCTAGCTAGGCATAATGCATGTTATCGAGTGTTGTCATCTTTCATGTTTAGTACATACGTGGCCCTCATGATTGATTCATAAGGTGGTTTAATTATCTTTCTAGGTAAGTATTCCATCCTTTCTAATGGGAATTGGAGCCTTGTGTTTTCTTCCTTCATATCAATAATGGCACCCATAGTTCGTAAGAAAGTCCTACCAAGTATTATTGGACAAGACGGATTGCATACAATAACAAGAAATTTGAAATCTACACACACATAATTTCTATTATCAAGAATAAGCACATCATTCATTCTACCAAAAGGTTTCTTAATAGTGTAATCCGCAAGATGTAAGTTAAGGAAACATTCATGTATATCGGTGAGACCTAGCACATCACATGGAGATTTAGGAATAGTAGAAACACTAGCACCAAGGTCACACAAAGCATTACATTCATAATCTTTAAGCTTAATTTGAATAGTATATTCCCATTCATCATGCAATTTTCTAGCTATTGAAACCTCTAGTTCAAGTTTCTCCTCACGAGCTTTTACTATAGCTTCTACGATATGTTTAGTAAAACCCTTATTTTGTTCATAAAAATTGGTTGAGCTAATTATTGATTGCAACAATGAAATACATTCAACTAAAGAACAAATTTCATAATTAAAGTCCTGGTAATCCAAAATAGTGGGCACATCACTAGCTAAAGTTTTGACCTCTCCAAACCCACTTTTTTCATTTTTATCATTAAGATCATCACCCTCCGAATAAAAGGGACGCCTTCTAGCAAAAGTTGACTCATCTAGAGTCCCTTTATCATCAATTTTCAGATTAGTAAACAAATATTTAATAGAATAAATTCCAATCATTTTAAGATCTTCATCATGATTATGGTAAAACCCGGGTGGAAGAGCTTTTTCTAAGAATTCTCGCTTAGCACTCAATCTAGCGGTCCTATACTTACTTTCATTAATAGATATTTGAATTTATTTCATTTACTAACTAATATCATGTTTACGTGGAAAAACTTTACTTTTAAGAGTATCCACATCAAGTGTAATCATATCCATGTTTCTAGCAATATCGTCAACTTTATGTAGTTTTTCCTCTATCATAGTGTTGAAAATCTTTTGAGAACTAATAAATTATTTAATGGTGTTCTCAACATCAGAGGGTATCCTATTATTATTATAAAAAGAATTTCCATAGGAATGACCATAATTATTAGAGGAATTACCGGGATACGGTATAACATTGAAATTCCCCCTATAAGCATTGTTGTTGATATTATCTCGTGAGATAAAGTTCACATCAATAGCATCAGTATTTTGCTAAAGCAAAGTAGATAGTGGAAAATCATTGGGATCAACATGACCATTATTATTTGTAACCATATTCATAGGATCATCCATCTTATCACTCAAAGTATCAATTTATTCGACATAATTTACCTTATTACCAGTTGGAACTCTCTCGGTGTGTCATTTAGCATAATTTGTCATGATATTATACAGAAGTTCAGTAGATTCTCCCAATGTAACTTCCATGAATGTACCACTCGTAACAGAATCTAGAACATTTCTACACAAAATTTAGTCCCACATAGAAACTTTTTACTATCATCCATAAGCTTAGGCCATGAGTGGGGCAATTTCTAATCATCAAGTTCATTATCTCCCATGGTTGCGCAACATGTTCTTGCTCATGTTGTTTAAAATTCATAATTTGATTTTGGAGAGAAATAATCTTAGCAGGGGGGAAATATTTAGCAATAAAAGCATCCTTACACTTATCCCATGTTCCAATACTATTGCAAGGTAAGGATGATAACCATGCTTTAGCTTCATATCTTAGTCAGAAAGGGCATAATTTCAACTTAACCACATAATTATCCATATCATTTTTATTTTGCATATCACATAGTTCAACAAAGGTATTCATATGTAAAGGAGGATCCTCATTAGGACTTCCAGAAAATTCTTCTTTCATAACAACATTTAGCAATGCAACATTAATATCATAAAACTCCACATTAGTAGTGGGTGGTATAGGAGTACTATTAAAATCATTATTACCAGTATTTGAGAAATCGGAGAGTTTGGTATTTTCTTGAGACATAGCGACAAAGCAAGCAAACTAACAAGCAAACGAGGTAAACTAACAAAGATTTTTTTTGTGTTTTTTGAGATTTTTAAGCAAGCAAATATGAAGGCAAATAAAAAGTAGAACAAGCGAATGATAAATCGTGTGAAGAAACCTCATAAGGATTTGATGCTACTCCTCGACAACGGCGCCAGAAATTCTTTCTACTACTTGTAAACTGCGTTGGAATTTTCCTCGGAGAGGAGGGGACATGCAACATAGTACAGATATGTATTTCCCTCACTCAGAACCATGGTTATTGAACCGATAGGAGAATCACGCAAACCTTCTTTAGCAGCACCTACACACATAGAACCAAACACTTGCAGCCAACGTGGGTGTCGTGGTTTTTTCACGGTAGATGTCCTCGTGAAAGGACTTAGAGATGGAGCCATCACACCTTGGTGGCGACTCGAAGGGGGTGAGCGAAACCAAGACTCAGATTTACCCAGGTTCGGCCCCTCGTGAGGAGGTAAAATCCTACGTCCTGCTTTGTGTAGATTAATGGTGGTTTCGATTACAAGGGGGGCGTAACTCGCCTGACCTAGCTCTCGATTCTCTCTAACCCGCCTGACCTTTCCCTAGGACTCGCCTTTATATACAGGTCGAGGCCCTAGGGTTTACAAAGTCTTGCCATGCTATTCTTTGTGGCTTTCCTTATCTCTAAGTCACCGTGTCCTCCACGATCACGAGCTTTCTTGGTAATCCATCATCCGCACGACCTCTTGAACCGCCATCCAGCTTCTGGGCCAAGGGACGCACGTTGAATGGTAAGTCGCCCCTTTGGTGACCCGACCCACTAAGGGCGGGTTATCCGCACGTAATATCCCCAACATTAGGCCCCAGATTGTCTTAAATTCATTCACGTCAATAAACCTCCACCAATTTGGGGCGACTCTTACCATTTCTATCCTTCGACGAACGATAAGTCGCTACTTGTTGTAATTTGATCTGACCCGACGTGTAATCTTTGATGACATCACCTCATCCCCTTAATTTCGGGGCTTTCAGCACTGCAACCATCAACGGATCTTTTGTTCCATAATCACTTATCCCCAAAATCTAGGCGCCATCATCGCAATCTCTGACTTGTCGCCTAGATCTCCGCCTTGACAGCCTCGATTTCCGTTCCTGCCCTTTAAATAACAAGAGGAGAAATTGGGGCAGGAACCCCGTCAGCTACCTCCATCTCTTCCTCATCTTCCTCGCGCTCTTCCCCTTCGAGCACCAGCGCCCCGGCGTCGTCACCGGCTCCTGGAGCTCCTCCATCGACGGTGGTCTTCCGGGCGCCAAGAAGCACGAAGTACTGCGCTTTCGTCACCAGCACCGATCTCCTTTTCCCAGGTACACACATTCCCTTATTAGGGTTAAGCCGAGAATACCATGACCATCGCTTCCTGCGAGCTAGCTTCCGTGACGCGATGAACGTCTTTACCTGCCTTAGATCCATTTCATATTTTCACAATAGACTTTAGGCAGTAGAAAACTACGACCATTTTATCGCGTCTTTTTGTTAACTTAAGCCTTTATGTCGTAGATCCAATGTTGTCGCTGCTTTATGCTCATAACTTCCCACCATTATTTCGAATAATATCCCTTTATTTTGATCCATTCGTAGATCCATAGCTTACTGCATGTTTTTAGAAACATGTTTGCTCGTCTCTCGAGAATATCCCTAAGGAAAAAAGCACCCCTGAGAGTCGCTGTTTAGATCCAGCTTCATCACCATAGCTATGACCCCTCTATTTCCAATTTGAAGGGCGAGTTAAAATACTTCAAAGATACCTCCATGAATCCCCGAATAGCGGGTTATGATGTATGTCACCCATTATGTGAGTCCCCAAATCCTTTTCGAACATACCGTAGACCCATACCGGCGAGTTAGAATACTTCCTAGTTGTTACTGAATCGCCTTGTTCCCCTCTCTTTTGTAGTCATGGCCATTTCGAAGTGCAACTGGTTACTGACAAAAATCGATGGTGGCACCCTCGAGAAATTTGTTAAGGCGGGTCTTCTCGACAATAAGGAAACCATCGGTTGGAGAACCGCCCCGGGCGAGTTGACTCCCAACCCCGCCGCAGGAGAAGTAGTCATCTTTACCGATTATCTCGAACAAGGTTTTAAGCCGCCCGGGTCAAACTTCTTTCGAGACGTCCTGCATTTCCTTAATGTTCATCCTCAAGATCTGGGACCCAACTCCATCAGCAACCTGTGTCAGTTCCAAGTCTTTTGTGAGGTATACTTGCAGAGAGAGCCCATAGTTCCTTTATTTTGGAACTTATTCCATTTGAATCGCCAGACCGAGTTTACCAACGGTCCCAACCACGAGCTCGGAGGAGTCAACATTCAAAGACGCCGCGAACGTGGATTCCCATCAGTTCTTCTGCCCAGCCATCCTAAGGGCTTTGCCGAGTCATGGTTTTATTGCCGAGGCACCTCTCCACCCGGCGAAAACCCGCTTCCGAGTTTCAGAGCAGATCGCCTGCCAATGGACTTCAAACTTCCCGAGAAGCTCACAGAAGAAGAAGAGTCGGAGTTTATCCCCATTTTCTCCGAGTTAAAATCTTTGACCAACAACGGGCTCATCGGGATTGATCTATTCCGCTGCTAGATAGAGTGGAACATCCTTCCCTTGAGTCGCCGAGACGGGCTGATGTATGAATATGATGGTACGGTAGACCATCCGTAGTGCTTCAAACGCAAAAGACTCTCGGAGAGTGAAATTGTCAGAATCATCAAGAAACTAACCGGTGAGGCCTTGGAAGAATGTGCCAAGGTTGGGCTCAAGGCCTTCTGCCGCTCCAACCCGGTGCCGCTGATACGTCACCAACGTATCTATAATTTTTTATGGTTTCATGCTATTATCCTGTCAAACTTTGGATGTTTTGTATGCCTTTTATATCTTTTTGGGACTAACTTATTAACTCAGTGCCAAGTGCCAGTTCCTGTTTTTTTCGTGTTTTTCACCCCTTTCAAAGGAGGATTTTAAACGGAGTTCAAATGGAACGAAACCTCCAAAAAGATTTTTTCCGAAACAGAAGAAGATCGGGAAGCTTGAGAACCAAGGCAGGGGGCCACCAGGGACCCCACAAGCCCCCTAGCCGCGGCCAGGGGCGCCCGCACCTCCCAGGCTTGTGGGCTCCCCGGGCCACCTCTGCCCTAGGTCTTTCGCCTATATATTCCCTAAAACCCCAAAAAAATCAGGAGATCATCGAAAGTACTTTTCGGCCGCCGCAAGCTTCTGTCTCAGCAAGATCCCATCTGGGGCACGTTCTGGTGCCCTGCCGGAGGGGGGATTCGGATACGGAAGGCTTCTTCATTGATACGTCCATTTTGCATCATGTTTTCACGTTGATATTTATCGCTTCTTTGGCTGTTATTTCACTTCATGGTACAATTCTTATGTCTTTTCTCTCTTATTTTGCAAGGTTTACATGAAGAAGGAGAATGCCGGCAACTGGAATTCTGGCCTGAAAGTGGAGCAAAGTTGAGATACCTATTCTGCGCACTCCAAACGCCGTAAAAATCAATGAGGATTTTTTTCCAGATTTATAAAAAATATTGGGCCGAAGACGTGCCAGAGGGGCGCCACGGGTTGGCCACAAGCCTGCACGGCGCGGCCACCCCCCAGGCCGCTCCATGAGGGCTTGTGGGCAGCCTGCTGGCCCACTGGCCCCCCTCTTCTTCTATATGAAGGGTTTCGTCTGGAAAAAAATCAGGGAGGAGCTTTTTCGTGGTTTCGCCGCCGCCACGAGGCGGAACTTGAGCAGAACCAATCAAGAGCTCCGGCAGGACGATCCTGCCGGGGAAACTTCCCTCCCGGAGGGGGAAATCATCGCCATCGTCATCACCAACACTCCTCTCATCGGAGGGGACTCGTCACCATCAACATCTTCATCAGCACCATCTCATCTCCAAACCCTAGTTCATCACTTGTAACCAATCTCCGTCTCGCGACTCCAATTGGTACTTGTAAGGTTGCTAGTAGTGTTGATTACTCTTTGTAGTTGATGATAGTTGGATTATTTGGTGGAAGAGTTTATGTTCAGATCCTTGATGCTACTCATTACCTCTCTGGTCATGGATATGATTATGCTTTGTGAGTGGTTACTTTTGTTCCTGGGGACATGGGATAAGTCATGCTAATAGTAGTCATGTGAATTTGGTATTCGTCCGGTAATTTGATATGTTGTATGTTGTTTTTCCTCTGGTGGTGTTATGTGAATGTCGACTACATAACACGTCACCATTATTTGGGCCTAGAGGAAGGCATTGGGAAGTAGTAAGTAGATGATGGGTTGCTAGAGTGACAGAAGCTTAATCCCTAGTTTATGCGTTGCTTCGTAAGGGGCTGATTTGGATCCACTAGTTTAATGCTATGGTTAGACTTTGTCTTAATTCTTCTTTCGTAGTTGCGGATGCTTGCGAGGGGGGTTAATCATAAGTGGGATGCTTGTCCAAGTAAGGGCAGTACCCAAGCGCCGGTCCACCCACATATCAAACTATCAAAGTAACGAACGCGAATCATATGAACATGATGAAAACTAGCATGACAGAAATTCCCGTGTGTCCTCGGGAGCGTTTTTCCTCCTATAAGACTTTGTCCAAGCTTGTCCCTTGCTACAAAAGTGATTGGGCCACTTTGCTGCACCATTGCTACTTTTTTTACTTGTTGCTTGCTACGAATCATCTCACCACACAATCACTTGTTACCGACAATTTCAGTGCATGCAGATTTTAACTTGCTGAAAACCACTTGTCAGATCCTTCTGCTCCTCGTTGGGTTCGACACTCTTACTTATGGAAAGGACTACGATTGACCCCCTATACTTGTGGGTCATCAAGACTCTTTTCTGGCGCCGTTGCCGGGGAGTGAAGCGCCTTTGGTAAGTGGAACTTGGTAAGGAAACATTCATATAGTGTGCTGAAATTTTTTGTCACTTGTCACTATGGATACTAATCCTTTGAGGGGCTTGTTCGGGGTATCTTCACCACGAACGGAAGCACAAAGAGTTGCTCCTCAACCTTCTGCACCTACTGAAAATATTTGCTTTGAATTTCCTTCGGGTATGCTTGAGAAAATGGTGGCTAATCCTTTTACAGGAGATGGAACATCACATCCAGACTTGCATCTAATCTATGTAGATGAAGTTTGTGGTTTATTTAGGCTTGCAGGTTTGCCCAAGGATGAGGTCAAGAAGAGGGTCTTTCCTTTATCTTTGAAGGATAAGGTGTTGACATGGTATAGGCTATGTGATGACACTGGATCATGGGACTACAATCGGTTGAAATTGGAATTTCATCAAAAGTTTTATCCTATGCATTTAGTACATCGTGATCAGAATTATATTTATAATTTTTGGCCTCATGACAGAGAAAGCATCGCTCAAGCTTGGGGGAGGCTTAAATCAATGTTATATTTATGCCCCAATCATGAGCTCTCGAGAGAAATTATCATTCAGAACTTCTATGCTCGGCTTTCTCATGATGATCGCACCATGCTTGACACTTCTTGTACCGGTTCTTTTATGAAGAGAGATATTGACTTCAAATGGAATTTATTGGAGAGAATTAAACGCAACTCTGAAGATTGGGAGCTTGAATAAGGTAAGGAGTCAGGTATGAATTTCACGTTTGATTGTGTTAAATCCTTTGTTGAGACAAATACCTTTAGTGATTTTAGCGCTAAGTATGGACTTGACTCTGAGATAGTAGCTTCATTGTGTGAATCCTTTGCTGCTCATATTGATCTCCCCAAAGAGAAGTGGTTTAAATATCATCCTCCTTTAGAAGTCAATGTAGTTAAACCCACTCCAGTTGAAGAGAAAGTCATTGCCTATAATGATCATATCGTTCCCAGTGCTTACATTGAGAAACCACCTTTCCCTGTTAGGATAAAGGATCATTCTAAAGCTTCAACTGTTATACATCGAGGCTATATTGGAACACCTACACCCCGTGAGCAAATTAGAGTTGAACCTAGCATTGTTATTATCAAAGATCTTCTGTCTGACAATGTTGAGGGACATAATATTCACTTCTGTGAAGATGCTGCTAGAATTGCTAAACCTCACGTTAGAGACAAACATAGGCCTGTTGTTAGCATGCCTGTGGTTTCTGTTAAGATAGGAGATCATTGTTATCATGGCTTATGTGACGTGGGTGCTAGTGTTAGTGCAATACCTCAATCCTTATATGATGAAATCAAAGACGAGATTGCACCTGTTGAGATAGAACCTATTGATGTCACTATTCAGCTTGCCAATAGAGATATTATCTGCCCTGTGGGAATTGTTAGGGATGTTGAAGTCTTGTGTGGTAAAACGAAGTATCCTACTGATTTCCTTGTTCTTGCTACTGCACAAGATAGCTTTTGTCCCATCATATTTGGCAGACCCTTCCTCAATACTGTCAATGCTCATATTGATTGTGAGAAGAAAACTATCATTGTTGGCTTTGAAGGTGTGTCACATGAATTCAATTTCTCTAAGTTTGGTAGACAACCTCATGAAAAGGAGTTGCCTAGTAGGTATGAAATTATTGCCTTAGCCTCTATTGTCGTGCCTCCTACTGATCGCTTAGAGCAATACTTGCTTGAGCATGAAAATGATATGCATATGGATGAAAGGGATGAGATAGATAGAGTTGTCTTAGAACAATATCCTATCCTTAAGAATAACTTGCGTGTTGAACTGCTTGGGGATCCACCCCCACCAAAGGGTGATCCTGTGTTCGAGCTTAAACAGTTGCCTGATACTCTTAAGTATGCCTATCTTGATGAAAAGAGATATAACCTATTATAATTAGTGCTAGCCTCTCAGAGCATGAAGAAAAGAAGTTACTAAAAACTCTAAGGAAGCACTGTGCTGCTATTGGATATACTCTTGATGATCTTAAGGGCATTAGTCCTACTCTATGCCAGCACAAGATTAAAACTAATCCTGACTTCAAACCAGTTGCTGATCATCAAAGGAGACTAAATCCTAAGATGAAAGAAGTAGTGAGAAAAGAAATACTAAAGCTACTGGAAGTGGGTATCATCTATCATGTTGCTCATAGCGATTGGGTGAGTCCGGTGCATTGCGTCCCTAAGAAGGGAGGCACTACAGTTGTCCCTAATGATAAGGATGAATTGATCCCACAGAGGATTATTACTGGCTATAGGATGGTGATCGATTTTAGGAAATTGAATAAAGCCACTAGGAAAGATCATTACCCTTTGCCTTTGATCGACCAAATGCTAGAAAGGATGTCTAAACACACACACTTCTGCTTTCTGGACGGTTATTCTGGTTTCTCCCAAATACCAGTTGCACAATCTGATCAGGAGAAGAACACTTTCACCTCCTTTTTGGTACCTTTGCTTATAGACGTATGCCTTTTGGCCTATGTAATGCACCTGCCACCTTTCAAAGATGTATGATGGCTATATTCTCTGACTTTTGTGAAAAGATTGTCAAGGTTTTCATGGATGACTTCTCCGTTTACGTGTCTTCCTTTGACGATTGCCTAAGCAACCTTGATTGAGTCTTGCAGAGATGTAAAGACACCAATCTTGTCTTGAATTGGGAGAAGTGCCACTTTATGGTTAATGAAGGCATCATCTTAGGACATAAATTTTTTGAAAGAGGTATTGAAGTCGATAAGGCTAAAGTTGATGCAATCGAGAAAATGCCATACCCCAAAGATATCAAAGCTATAAGAAGTTTCCTTGGTCATGCTGGTTTCTATAGAAGATTCATTAAAGACTTCTCTAAGATTTCTAGGCCTCTTACCAATCTCTTGCAAAAGGATATTCCTTTTGTCTTTGACGATGATTGTGAGGAAGCCTTCGAAATACTTAAGAGGGCTTTGATAACTGCACCTATTGTTCAACCACCTGATTGGAACTTACCTTTTGAAATCATGTGTGATGCTAGTGATTATGTTGTTGGTGCTGTCCTAGGGCAAAGAGTTGATAAGAATTTGAATGTTATTCACTATGCTAGTAAAACTCTAGACAGTGCCCAAAGAAACTATGCCACTACGGAAAAGGAGTTTTTAGGAGTCGTGTTTGCATGTGAAAAGTTCAGGTCTTACATAGTTGATTCCAAAGTCACTATTCACACTGATCACGCTGCTATTAAGTACCTCATGGAGAAGAAATACGCTAAACCTAGACTTATCAGATGGGTTCTCTTGCTACAAGAATTTGATTTGCATGTTTTACGACAGAAAGGGTGCTGATAACCCAGTAGTAGATAACTTGTCTAGGTTGGAGAACGTTCTTGATGACCCACAATCTATTGATGACAGCATTCCCGATGAGCAATTGAATGTCATCAATGCTTCACGTAGTGCACCGTGGTACGCTGATTATGCAAACTATATCGTTGCCAAATATATACCACCTAGTTTCACGTACCAGCAAAAGAAGAAATTCTTCTTTGACTTGAGACACTACTTTTGGGATGATCCTCACCTTTATAAGGAAGGAGTAGATGGTGTTATTAGACGTTGTGTACCTGAACATGAACAGGGACAGATCCTACAGAAGTGTCACTCCGAGGCCTATGGAGGACACCATGCGGGAGATAGAACTGCACACAAGGTATTGCAATCAGGTTTCTATTGGCCCACTCTCTTCAAGGATGCCTGTAAGTTTGTCTTGTCTTGTGACGAATGTCAAAGAATAGGTAATATCAGTAAACGTCAAGAAATGCCTATGAACTATTCACTTGTCATTGAACCATTTGATGTCTGGGGCTTTGATTATATGGGACCTTTTCCAAAATCCAACGGGTATACTCATATCCTAGTTGGTGTTGATTACGTCACTAAGTGGGTAGAAGCTATCCCCACTAGTAGTGCTGAGCTTTCCGTAAAACGCTTACTAAGTACGATGTCAACCATAGAATTGTGTTTCCCTATCACCCTCAGTCCAGTGGTCAAGTAGAGCTAAGTAATAGAGAGATTAAACTGATTCTGCAAAAGACTGTCAATAGGTCTAGAAAGAATTGGTCTAAGAAGCTCGATGATGCATTATGGGCTTATAGAACTCCCAATAAGAATCCCATGGGCATGTCTCCGTACAAAATGGTGTATGGTAAAGCATGTCATTTACCTCTTGAGCTAGAGCATAAAGCTTATTGGGCAATCAAAGAGCTCAACTTTGATTTCAAACTTGCCGGTGAGAAGAGGTTATTTGATATTAGCTCGCTTGATGAGTGGAGAACTCAGGCATATGAGAATGCCAAGCTGTTCAAAGAAAAGGTTAAGAGTGAAAGTGCAGTCATGCCCTTAATCGTGTTTTGGTGTTGCTGACAACACACATATAGATAACTAATCACTAATCCCCTTTAAGCTGTTGTTAATGATCATGTGTTGATAAGGACAAGCTCATGTGCTAACAAGGACAAGATCAAGATAAGCATTCATGAGCACTACATGCTTGATTCTTGTGGATGTTCACATGGTTGACAAATGAAGATGAATACATAAGCTAGGCTTTCCACATTGTTTATGGAAGAGCTACTTGAAGACTTCATCATGTCTTGCTTTCAACTTGAGCCAAGAAGGAACAACAACATCAAGCTCAAGTGAAAGGGCTAACTCAAAGGTATCGGTTCCTTTGATGTTAGTGGTGCGGAGTGATGATCAGCGAATAAAAGCATACACTCAAGTATGGATCATCAGTACCCTTTTTATGATTTTTCAGTCTTTAGGGATCCCGCACTATTAAGAGGGGATCACAGGTTTTGCGATGAACTTGCTCAAACTACATCTCTACTTTTGTGCTCATACCACATCTCCACTGCTCGGCTTTGATCTCAAAAACAGAACCAATGCCTCAGACATCTGGCTTCCTCCGGATGTCCGAGGGCCGGACGCCCGACCACTTCGGAAATTCGGAACCTTATACCAGAGCCAAAGTCTCGGACTTCCGGCCTCCCCCTGTCGTCCGAGGGCGGGACGTCCGACCACTTTCGAAATCCGGTGCCCTTGAACAGAGCTGAACTCTCGGACATCCCACCTTCTCTTCGGTCGTCCGGTCCCTGTTCGTCTATACAGTGATTCCTGATATCTAGACAGTGGTTCCTGATATATATACATCCCTCGGACGACCAACCCCTGTCGGACGTCCGACCCCTTGTGGGCGTCCGGACATCCGAGAACTGCCGGACGTCCGACCACTGTCAGACTTAAGTGACCCCAACGGTCACTTTCCCCTCTCCACTATAAATACCCCCTTCCCACTTCGTGAGAGGGTGCCCAACACAGCCATATCCTCATAAGAACACATTTCTACCTCACACACATTGGCTCACACCAAATCTTAGATCCCAAGAGCATTTGTGAGCCCCTTTGAGAGTTGTTCCAATCAAAAGATAGGTCGTCTCCCTCTCCTCCTCTCAACCCAAGCTATTTGAGATTTGAGCAAGTTTTGAGCATTCCCCGTGATCTTGTTACTCTTGGAGGTTGTAGACTCCTAGGCGGTAGGTTGCATCATTGCATGAACATAATACTTTTTCCACTTTGTAATTTCCTGCATGTCCTTGTCGATCACACTGATGAAATGCTTAGTGTTGGTGTTCTCTTAGCACTTCATGGTCATATGAATGAGACAAATTTGTGCCATGGCCCTTGTGTCATGTACCTTGCTCTTATAATAGGATAACTTGTGCATGATCCTATGCACTCATGCGTTTGACCGTATTTTGGACCCACACTTATCATAGTAATCAAGTTAGAAGATTTACATCATACCATGTCCAAAATATGTTAGTTGAGAGGCCTTTGGTTGCTACACATGCGAGAATACTCCTTATCACCTCACCATCATGAGCAAGACAGAAAATGCTTAAGTGTCCCTGTCTCGAGGTAGCACTCGAACTTGGTGGTTAAACCCACCACACACTCCATTCTTCGAGCGTTGCGAAGGTATAGTCACTATATGAAATTCTGATTGGATGTTACCTCCGCTCTATTCACTTGAACCATCCTACCATCATGTTCAGCCCTGTCTGCCTCCCTCTCGGACGTTCGATCGTTGACAGATTCCGGACATCCGACGTCTGTCAATCGTCCGACCGCTGACGGCTTCCGGACGTCCGGCACCTATCGGTCGTCCGACGGCTGATGCTCTCCGGATGTCCGACGCCCGTCGGACGTTCGACACATCGGGAGCCTTTATAAATAGAGGGGTGCGGGCTGGGCCTTGCCCTAGCCCCCACGCACCCCCCTTTTTCACAGCCGCCTCCACAGCCAACGCCAGCTGCCTGAGGAGCTCGGCCCTGCGACCTCGCCGCCTCAGGGGCCCTGCCCTGCGATCTGCTTGTCCTTCTCCGCGGGATCCTTCTTACATCCCTCTCGATCTGCAGGTATCCTCTCGGTTTCCTTCGTGATTGGTTCCCCTCTCACTAGCTCATGTGTTCGTTCATATGGTCTTGACCAACGTTCCCCATTGGGTTTCCCATCATGTAGGCCTTTTTTTCATCATGCCCAAGATTAAGCACACTGCCCGGAAGAACTCTGTTGGCTCATCTGCTCGTGCCACTCCTGGCACAGGGTCGGATGACTCCGATGTACCACGCCGTCCCTTCAAACGGCTCGCCCGGCATCCTCCTCCACAGCCCCGCTCCTCGTCTGATGGCTCTGACTCCGAGGATGAGCTTGCAGCTGAGGAACGTGCTGAATACGTTGCCATTTGGAAGACTATGCCGAAGTCAGGAACTCGCAGGCCTCATATATGCCACCGCCTCCTCTTGAACAGCCCGAAGGTGATGCTCGTCGCATCTCCCTTGAACCTCCTCCTGCTTTAGGTCGTGAAGTCAAGGACTTCACCAAGGTTCCTAAGTCTTCCTACTTTACATTCCGCCGCGATGTTAACCAATTTTCTGTTGAACGTGACTCTATGGACTCACGTTTCCACACACACGTCCAAGCGGACATCTTTTCTACTGTCATCGTCCCTAAGGGTCTCTCAGTACATCATTATATTGATCTTGAGCATATTCGCACTCACCCGGCGAAATACCCGGGTGCCACTGAGCTCATTGAGTCATTGGGGCTCGCTGCCCCCTTTGCTTTTCGGTGCGATTTTAACAGTGCCGTTATTCATCAATTTTATGCCACGTGTTTCTTTGGCTCAAACAACACTGTTAGCTGGATGACTTCTGATGTTGAGTTCACAGCCTCTTATCCTGAGTTTGTTGCCGCACTCGGTTTCCCTGACTCCGGCACCAAAATCCATAAGGGTGATCCTAACCATGCACCTAAGCCCATTGAGGCGTGTGGCCTTCTCCTCAAACCACTTCGTGAACTTGATGCAGACGAACGGATGAAGGATCTTAACCAAGTATCCATCTGGCGCTCTCCCTTCTTTATCATATTTCAGTGTCTTATCTGCACCATCTATCCCAAGATGGGTGACGGGGGAACCTGCAGCGGCTACTGTATTGATATCATGTCACATTTACACGAGTTCCCCAAGCGCAAGATTAATGTGCCTCACTTTCTCTGGCATGAGATTCGGCTCGCTAGTCTTCAATACAAGCGAGCCTTCCCTCATGCCCCCTTCATCCAGACCTTTATTCACCATGTTGCTGAATTCACTGTTGTTCCCACTCACACACATCACAAGTGGGCCATTCCCAATCACATGGCGGATGACTATGCTCCTAAGAAAACCTCATCCACCCCACTCGCCGCACTGCTGCCCGGTCAGCAACCCCTTCATCCAGCTCAACTCCTCTCGGTCGCTTTGCCAAATTCATTGGCAAGGCACATTCTGCCATGATGAAGGCTTTCTCTTTCCAATGCGGTCAAACTCATGATGTGGTTTCTCGCCTCATCTCCTCCAATAATGCCTTCAAGGCTCGTCTGAGAGACTCGGGCGCCCTTGATGTGAGTGACGATGAGGATCTTCCTGCTGCTCCTCCTTCTGACTTTGGCTTCCCATCTGGCCCTGAGTGGGCTGACTTCCTTCACGAGGCTGGTGGCAGTGGCCTGCCTGATGATGATGATGTTGATGAGGGTGATATTTGAGTATGTGGTAGCATTGCCAGGTTCCTTCCTTTTTGGTCCTTGATGCCAAAGGGGGAGGACCTTATCTTATCTTAGCTTCGATTTTTGTTTCTCTCATAATGTATGGTATGATGTAGTATGTCGAACTTAATGATGTGTCATCATGTAACGATACTTATGGATGATGTGCTATGCCATCACTTATGGATGATGTATTGTTAAACTATTATGTAGTGATGAGATATCATGATATTATCGTTGTGTCATATGATGATGAGTTTTATGCTATCCTATTGATTCATATGATATGCTTTGATTCATATGATATGCTATGAATTATTGATTCATATGATATGCTATGTATTGTTGAACTATTATGGTGTAATGTTATATCATGCTATTATCTTCAAAGCACGCATTAAGGGGGAGCTCCCGCACTTACCTATTTTACTATGCATATAATCAGGGGGAGCTTCATAAGCATCGTAACAAATCTCTCCTAAGCCACACATGTTTATTACTATTTTTGAGAGCTATATGTATGTTGTCATCAACTACCAAAAAGGGGGAGATTGAAAGTGCAGTCATGCCCTTAATCGTGTTTTGGTGTTGCTGACAACACACATATAGATAACTAATCACTAATCACCTTTAAGTTGTTGTTAATGATCATGTGTTGATAAGGACAAGCTCATGTGCTAACAAGGACAAGATCAAGATAAGCATTCCTGAGCACTACATGCTTGATTCTTGTGCATGTTCACATGGTGGACAAATGAAGATGAATACATAAGATAGGCTTTCCACATTGTTTATGGAAGAGCTACTTGAAGACTTCATCATGTCTTGCTTTCAACTTGAGCCAAGAAGGAACAACAACATCAAGCTCAAGTGAAAGAGCTAACTCAAAGGTATCAGTTCCTTTGACGTTAGTGGTGCGGAGTGATGATCAGCGAATAAAAGTATACACTCAAGTATGGATCATCAGTACCTTTTTATGATTCTTGAGTCTTTAGGGATCCCGCACTATTAAGAGGGGATCACAGGTTTTGCGATGAACTTGCTCAAACTACATCTCTACTTTTGTGCTCATACCACATCTCCACTTCTCAGCTTTGATCTCAAAAACAGAACCAATGCCTCAGACATCCGCCTTCCTCCGGACGTCTGAGGGCCGGACGCCCGACCACTTAGGAAATCCGGAACCTTATACCAGAGCCAAAGTCTCGGACTTCTGGCCTCCCCCTGTCGTCCGAGGGCCGGACGTCCGACCACTTTCGGAATTCGGTGCCCTTGAACAGAGCTGAACTCTCGGACATCCGACCTTCTCTTCGGTCGTCCGGTCCCTGTTATTCTATACAGTGATTCCTGATATCTATACAGTGGTTCCTGATATATATACATCCCTCAGACGACCGACCCCTGTCGGACGTCCGACCCCTTGTGGGCGTCCGGACATCCGAGAACTGCCGGACGTCCGACCACTGTCAGACTTAAGTGACCCCAACGGTCACTTTCCCCTCTCCACTATAAATACCCCCTTCCCACTTCGTGAGAGGGTGCCCAACACAGCCATATCCTCATAAGAACACATTTCTACCTCACACACATTGGCTCACACCAAATCTTAGATCCCAAGAGCATTTGTGAGCCCCTTTGAGAGTTGTTCCAATCAAAAGATAGATCGTCTCCCTCTCCTCCTCTCAACCCAAGCTATTTGAGTTTTGAGCAAGTTTTGAGCATTCCCCGTGATCTTATTACTCTTGGAGGTTGGAGACTCCTAGGTGGTAGGAGTTCTTCCGAGAGGAATCAATCCGTGTGATTACCCCCGGAAAAGTTTGTGAGGGTTTGGAAGCCACCTCAAAGGCTTACCACTAGTGGTTGAGAAACGCCTTCGTGGTGTTATCTCAAAGGGAGAATAGGGTGAGCCTCCGTGGCGTTGGTGTGCCTTCGTGGTAACATCCACCTCTCTAACGGTGACTAGCTTCCCTCCAAGGAAGTGAACATCGGGATACATCTTTGTCTCAGTGACCTTGGTTATCCTTAACCCTAACTCCTTACTTGTGGTTTACTTGTGTTACTTGAGCATACATACATTGCATATTGTTTGTGCTCATTATATTGTGTTGGCTATTTCTTTGTACAAGATTAATCGTTCAAGCATACCATCTATATCCACATGTTCACACTTGCAGCTTTTGATATATCGTGTGCTATAGTGTGATCTAGTATCTTGTGTCGTTCACCTACTTGTCGTGTGATATAGCTCAAGTAAGTTTGTGTAACTTACTTGTGCTTGTTAGTAACCGTGTTGTGTCCATCTTGGTAGATCGTGTTGTTGGTGCACGTTGCGGTGCCTATTGCATTTAGGATTTGTGCTTGAAAAGTATCCTCTTAGTTTATTTCCGCATTAGGTTTAAGCCAAATCCGAAGAAGTTTTTAAATATCCTATTCACCCCCCCCCCTCTAGGCGTCATCGTGGTCCTTTCAAAGAGGTGGCATGATAAGAGGATACAAAAGCGTGAGTTCAATGTAGGTGATTATGTCTTGCTATATACCTCTCGTTTAAGATTCTTTGCATGCAAGCTTCTCTCTAAATGGGAAGGTCCCTATGTTGTTGAGGAAGTATATCGTTCCGGTGCTATCAAGATCAACAACACGGAAGGTAATTGTCCGAGAGTGGTAAATGGGCAGAGAATCAAGCATTATATCTCAGGTACTCCCATAAATGTTGAAAGCAATATTATCAATACCATAACTCTGGAAGAATACCTAAGGGATATTTATCAGCCTGTTTCAGACTCCGAAAACAAAGAGGTATGTGATTCGGTAACAAAACAGAGTCCAAAACTTTTCCAGTAGGAAATTTTCTCTGTTTTGGAATATTTGAAAAATACAAAAATTGGAAGTAGTTCAGAAAGTGCACGAGGAGGCGATAAGCCTGCACGGCGCGGGCCCACCCCCTAGCCGCGCCGTGAGGGCTTGTGGCCACCTCGTGCGCCTCCCGGACTCCGCTTTCGCGCGGAGTACTCCTTCTGGTCTCAAAAAAAATATTATATATACTCCCGTTTGGTCTGACCCCTGCATCACGCAGATTTCTTGTGTTTTTCGTTTCGAGCCTGATTTTGTTGCAGATCTAGATCGCTATGACTTCCCCAAAAGATCCGAAGGACAAGATCTTCGAGCAGGTCATCAATCCCTACCTCACGGGAGTGCTGCAACACCCTTAATCTATCGAGATGCGTGAGGGGATGTTGCACATCCGTGATGTTGAGGGGCCTAAGAAGACCGGAAGCGTGGAGACGAGGCTCGAAGCAATGGAGCAACAAGTCTTCAAGTGCCAAGGGATGGTGGAGCATGGACTCAACGCCAACCACATGATGATCACGAAGTTCACCAGCAAGCACAGGATTGATGCCAATGACATTGGGAAGCACCTCTCCAAGCTCTATGACAGGATTGATCAACTCCAGGCCCATATCTATGACCTGCAGAACCAAAACTGTGAGTATGAGTATAGATTTAAATCAATACGGTTGGCTGCAGATTTGAGGATTCTGGAAACTCGTTCATCTTTCCATGATGGAGCACCTATGCCTTCGAAGACGGAGGATCAAACTCATATTGCAACAACTCCACCTTCACCACCAAAGGAAGACAACTGAGCATTGGTATGGGCAATCCCCTTGGCTTGTGCCAAGCTTTGGGGAGTTGCCCCGGTATCGTATCACCATCACATCTTTTGCCTTTACCTTTGTTTTAGTTTGTTCCTTTTTTCAGTTTTCTCTTTCTCTAGTAGATTAAAAGTCTTAGTGTTTTAGTCTTGAGTTTTGCTTTGTGTCACCCCCGATGTATTCGAGCTCGTGAGCCATATAATAAAGAGTGTCTTAGTTGAAGGGCTTTGCCTCTTGCCATGATCAAAAGAGTGAGAATAGAACAAAAGCATGAAAGATCATGTAATGATCTTATGGGAAGTGATGGCTTCACATATAAAAAGAATGACGATTGAAACTTGTTGAGGGTAGGCAAACGTAGACCTTGGTCATTGTTGCAATTAATAGGAAGTGATAAAGAAGGAGAAGTTCACATATAAATATATCATCTCTGACACCATCTATGATTGTGAACACTCACTAAACTATTACATGCCTAGAAGTAGATGTTGGAAAAGAAGACAACGTAATGAATTGTGTTTGCTTGGCTTTGAACAATGTCATATAATTAGAGATCCCTTAGCATGTGACGATTGCTTCCACCTCATATTAGCCAAAACTCCCGCACCAAGTAGAGATACTACTTGTGCATCCATAAACCTTGAAACCAGTTTTGCCATGAGTGTCCACCATACCTACCTATGGATTGAATAAGATCCTTCAAGTAAGTTGTCATCGGTGCAAGCAATAAAAATTGCTCTCTAATATGTATGATCTATTAGTGTGTGGAAAATAAGATTTATACGAACCTGTGATGAGGAAGACATAAAAGTGACACACTACATAATAAATTTTTTATCACAGGAGGCAATATAAAGTGACGTTCCTCCGCACTAAGAGGACACGCATCCAAACCTCAAAAGCGCATGACAACCTCTGCTTTCCTCTGCGAAGGGCCTATCTTGTAACTTTACTTTTTGTCCCTGAAAGAGTCATGGCGATCTTCACCAATTCCTTATTTCGCCCTTATCTTGGCTAACATCATATGCTAGGGAAAGATCTATATTCATATGTCAACTTGGAGGTAAGCATTCATGAATTATTATTGTTGACATTACCCTTGAGGTAAGCAGTTGGGAGGCAAAACTGTAAGCCCCTATCTTTCTCTGTGTCCAGCTGAAACTTTGATCTCATGAGTACCACGTGAGTTGTAGCAATTGTAGAGAACGAAAGAATGATTGAGTATGTGGATTTTCTTTACAAGCTCTTATTTGACTCTTTCTGATGTTGTGATAAATTGCAATTGCTTCAATGACTAAAGGCTATCGGTTGTTACCTCTCGGTAAGGTTCTTGATCCATGCTTTACTTTGTGAAGGAGTTATCACTTTAGCATGAGAGATTATATGTTGGTATTGTTGTTCTGATCTTGATCATGATGCATGCATGTTCCTATCTTGTTTTGTCGACACCTCTCTCCCTAAACATGTGGACATATTTATTGAGCTAGGCTTTCGCTTGAGGACAAGCGAGGTCTAAGCTTGGGGGAGTTGATATGTCCATTTTGCATCATGTTTTCATGTTGATATTTATCGCTTCTTTGGCTGTTATTTCACTTCACGGTACAACTCTTATGTCTTTTCTCTCTTATCTTGCAAGGTTTACATGAAGAGGGAGAATGCCGACAACTGGAATTCTGGCCTGAAAGTGGAGCAAAGTTGAGATACCTATTCGGCGCAACTCCAAACACCGTAAAAATCAACGAGGTTTTTTTTCCGGATTTATAAAAAATACTGGGCCGAAGAAGTGCCAGAGGGGCGCCAGGGGTTGGCCACAAGCCTGCACGGCGTGGCCACCCCCCCAGGCCGCGCCATGAGGGCTTGTGGGCAGCCTGCTGGCCCACTGGCCCCCCTCTTCTTCTATATGAAGGGTTTCGTCTGAAAAAAATCAGGGAGGAGCTTTTTCATGGTTTCACCGCCGCCACGAGGCGGAACTTGAGCAGAACCAATCAAGAGCTCCGGCAGGACGATCCTGCCGGGAAAACTTCCCTCCCGGAGGGGGAAATCATCGCCATCGTCATCACCAACACTCCTCTCATCAAAGGGGACTCGTCACCATCAACATCTTCATCAGCACCATCTCATCTCCAAACCCTAGTGCATCACTTGTAACCAATCTCCGTCTCACGACTCCGATTGGTACTTGTAAGGTTGCTAGTAGTGTTGATTAATCTTTGTAGTTGATGCTAGTTGGATTATTTGGTGGAAGACTTTATGTTCAGATCCTTGATGCTACTCATTACCTCTCTGGTCATGGATATGATTATGCTTTGTGATTTGTTACTTTTGTTCCTGAGGACATGGGATAAGTCATGTTAATAGTAGTCATGTGAATTTGGTATTCGTTTGGTAATTTGATATGTTGTATGTTGTTTTCCTCTAGTGGTGTTATGTGAACGTCGACTACATAACATTTCACCATTATTTGGTCCTAGAGGAAGGCATTGGGAAGTAGTAAGTAGATGATGGGTTGCTAGAGTGACAGAAGCTTAAACCCTAGTTTATGCATTGCTTCGTAAGGGGCTGATTTGGATCCACTAGTTTAATGTTATGGTTAGACTTTGTCTTAATTCTTCTTTCGTAGTTGCGGATGCTTGCGAGAGGGGTTAATCATAAGTGGGATGCTTGTCCAAATAATGGCAGTACCCAAGCACCGGTCCACCCACATATCAAACTATCAAAGTAACGAACGCGAATCATATGAACATGATGAAAACTAGCATGATAGAAATTCCCATGTGTCCTCGGGAGCATTTTTCCTCCTATAAAAATTTGTCCAGGCTTGTCCCTTGCTACAAAAGGGATTGGGCCACTTTGCTGCACCTTTTCTACTTTTGTTACTTGTTGCTTGCTACGAATCATCTCACCACACAATCACTTGCTACCGACAATTTCAGTGCCTGCAAATTTTACCTTGCTGAAAACCACTTGTCAGATCATTCTACTCCTCATTGGGTTCGACACTCTTACTTATCAAAAGGACTACGATTCATCCCCTATACTTGTGGGTCATCATTCATCAACACCATGACCTCTCTGATGATGCGTGAGTAGTTCACCACAAACCTACGGGTCCATAGCTAGTAGCTAGATGGCTTCTTCTCTCTCTTGGATCTTCAATACAAAGTTATCCATGATCTTCATGGAGATCTATTCGATGTAATCTTCTTTTGCGGTGTGTTTGTCGAGATCCGATGAATTGTGGATTTATGATCAGATTATCTATGAATCTTATCTGAGTTTCTTCTGATCTCTCTTATGCATGATTTCATATCCTTGTAATTCTCTTCGAGTTGTGGGTTTTGTTTGGCCAGCTTGATCTATGATTCTTACAATGGGAGAAGTGCTTGGTTTTGGGTTCATACCGTGCGGTGACCTCACCCAGTGACAGAAAGGGTAGCGAGGCACGCATCGTGTTGTTGCCATCAAGGGTAAAAAGATGGGGTTTTCATCATTGGTTTGAGTTTATCCCTCTACATCATGTCATCTTGCTTAAGGCGTTACTCTGTTCGTCATGAACTCAATACACTAGATGCATGCTGGATAGCGGTCGATGTGTGGAGTAATAGTAGTAGAGGCAGAAAGTATCGGTCTACTTGTCTCGGATGTGATGCCTATATGTATGATCATTGCCTTAGATATCGTCATGACTTTGCGCGGTTCTATCAATTGCTCGACAGTAATTTGTTCACCCACCGTATTATTTCCTATTTTGAGAGAAGCCTCTAGTGAACGCTATCGCCCTCGGGTCTACTTCACATCATATTTTCAGCCTTACACTTTTACTCTGTTGCACTTTTCGCCTTCAGATCTCACTTTGCAATCAATCTTGAAGGGATTGACAACCCCTTTATAGCGTTGGGTACAAGCTCTTTTGTGTTTGTGGAGGTACTCTGGACTTGACGAGATTCTCCTACTGGATTGATACCTTGGTTCTCAAACTGAGGGAAATACTTACTGCTCCTGTGCTGCATCACCCTTTCCTCTTCAAGGGAAAAACCAACGCAAGACAAGTCTCCGTCAACGTGCCAATTTCTGGCGTGTTGTCTATTCCCGTAGAAGAAGAATTTATGGCGCCGTTGCCGGGGAGGATCAAGTCAAGAACTCATCCAAGTAAGTGTCGCAAACTCATCTCTTGCATTTACCTTTTTTGCCTCTCGTTTTCCTCTCCCCCACTTCTGAAAAGCAAAAATTTACAAATTTTTTTTTGCCTTTTTCGTTTGCCTTCTTCATTTGCCCTTTTCTCTCGCTTGCTCTTTGTTCGCTTGTGTGCTTGCTTGCTTGCTGAAGTCACCATGATTGAAAACACAAAACTTTGTGACTTCTCGAATACTAATAATAATGACTTTATTAGTACTCCGATTACTCCCTCCACTAGTGCGGAATCATACGAAATCAATGCCGCTTTGCTGAATCTTGTTATGAAAGAGCAATTCTCCGGCCTTCCTAATGAAGATGTCACATCCCATCTTAATACCTTCATTGAGCTTTGCGATATGCAAAAGAAGAAAGATGTGGATAATGATGTGATTAAATTAAAGTTTTTTTCCTTTCTCATTGCAAGATCGAGCAAAAACTTGGTTTTTGTCTTTTCCTAAAAATAGTATTGATTCTTGGAATAAGTGCAAAGATGCTTACATATCCAAGTATTTTCCATCGGCTAAGATTATCTCTCTCCGTAATGATATCATGAATTTTAAGCAACTTGACCATGAACATGTTGCACAATCTTGGGAGAGGATGAAATTGATGATTAGAAATTGTCCCGCTCATGGCTTGAGTCTTTCGATGATTATACAAATCTTCTACGCTGGCTTGAATTTCGCTTCTAGAAACATCTTGGACTCCGCCTCAGGTGGAACGTTCATCGAAATCACGTTAGGAGAAGCCACAAAACTCCTAGATAATATCATGACAAACTACTCTCAGTGGCACACTGAAAGGTCACCTACTAGTAAGAAGGTACACGCTATAGAAGAAACTAACTCGTTGAGTGCTAAGATGGATGAGTTAATGAATTTGGTTGCTAGTAGAAGTGCTCCTTTAGATCCTAATGATATGCCCTTGTCTTCCTTGATTGAGAGTAGCAACGCTAGCTTGGACGTTAATTTTGTTGGTAGGAATAATTTTGGCAACAACAATGCTTTTAGAGGAAACTATGTTCCTAGGCCTTTTCCTAGTAACTCCTCTAATAACTTTGGCAAGCCCTACAACAATACTCATGGAAATTACAATAGATTACCCTCTGATCTAGAGAGTAATATCAAAGAGTTTATTAACTCTCAAAAGATTTTCAATGCGTCCATAGAGGAAAAACTACTCAAAATTGATGATTTGGCTAGGAGCGTTGATAGAATGTCTAGTGATATTGATGCTTTGAAAGTTAGATGTGCTCCTCCCAATATCAATACGGATGAAACTTTGAAAGCTATGCGTGTTTCAGTGAGTGAGAGCAAAGAAAGAACCGCCCAAATTCGTGCTAGACATGAATGGCTTAAAAAGGCGTGTTCTCGTGATAAGAATCACGAAGATCTTAAAGTGCTTGGTGTGACTCCCATTGAATCTTCGTTTTCTTGTGTCAAACCTAATTATGATGGGGATGTATATGAATCCACCTTGGTTGAAAAATGCCCCAATGATTCGGAGTCCATCTATCTTGATGCTAAAAGCATTGTAAGTGGAGTAGAAGATATTAAAACTTTGAGTAGTAATGAAATTAATACTTTGGATTTCAAGGAATTCAATTATGATAGTTGCTCCTTGATTGAATGCATTTCCTTGATGCAATCCATGCTAAACTCTCCACACGCTTATAGCCAAAACAAGGCCTTTACCAATCATATCGTTGAAGCTTTGATAAAATCTCTTGAAGAGAAACTTGAATTGGAAGTCTCTATCCCTAGAAAGCTTCACGATGAGTGGGAACCAAGGTTCGGGCCATCATTTGAAAGATGGGCCAGGTCTTGAAAAAATCTTCGACCTATAGCCCCCAAGGGTCGGGTCATTTTTTGAAAGATGAGCCGGGTCTTGAAAAAATCTTCAACCTGTAGCCCCCAAGGGTCGGGTCATCTTTTGAAAGATGAGTCGAGTGTTGAAAAAATCTTCAACCTGTAGCCCCCAAGGGCCGGGTCATCTTTTGAAAGATGAGCTGGGTCTTGAATATGGTATGATTTTGAAGAAAAACATACATTAGTCCCCAAGTATCAGGAGTATTGCTTACAATAATGCTGAAACTTGTCTCCCCAAATTTGATGTCCAGGAGTCTGTGACCGAGACTGAGTCGGCTTTAGCTGACTTAAGGAAAAAAATGTGGCTGAACAACAAGATTCCCAGTCCGAGTTGGAAAGGATATATCGCTTAATTCAGGCTGAGCTAGAGAAGATGAAAGTTGACCAGCAAAAACTTGAGAAGAAAGCCAAAGCTGACCAAGCCGCCATTCTGAAGCGTGCTGAGCAAGCTGAGGAAAAATTGGAAGCCGCCCAGCAAGAGCTTTCCGGCTTAAAGAAACATATTTCCAATATGACTGTAGCTGTGTATGGTAAGCGTTTAACCCTTGACTATTGAATAATTAACCTGGTATAAAAAATTGGCAAATATTGATGTGCCCTTTGCAGGTGCACGAGCCGCCAATCTTCCAGACGACTGCATGTTGAAGTTAAAAGCTATATATACCTTCGCTGAGCAGCAATACACCACGGGCGTGCTGACGATTAAGGCGGTGATGGGCAGCAAGGAGCCAGTCAGAACCATCAAGCACATGCTTGGCTTTCTGTCCACATTGCCTCCTCAAATAGAGGGACTGAAAAGGTCAGCCGCCCGGAAGGGGATCCTGAACACCCTGAGTCGGTGCTTAGCCTATGCCCCGGAGCTCAAACCAGAAGAAATAGCGGCCGGCTACCCCGAGCTGAAGGATGACGGGTCAGAATTCACCGAGGTGGACTATCACCGAGTTATCATAGAATCTCGCTATGCGGTGACTCAACTGGCAGCCAGCTTGGATTTGAGCAAATACCAAGCCGCCTATGATGAGAAGAAAAAGAAGGTGACGCCTCCCTCATATGAAACCGCTAGCTTGGTTCCTCGCCGACCCAAGAATCCTTTTGATCTTGACATGGACCTATCTCTCTTCCTTGATGATGAAGACGAGTTCGTTGCCCTGTCCAAGTGTAATTGGAAACTGGGCGACTTATGAATCGAAGGCGGGGAGAGCTCAAGGCAAGGTGACTCGGCGGCGGCCTGATTCGTCCATGGATCCTTTCTTCACTAGGGGATGACACCCATTTTGACCATGCGAGCCATGTAATAGATTTGTTAGTGTTTGTGGAAAAACAATCAGTCAGTAGTACCTTTTGATGGAACCACTTTTATTCCTTGAATATATGCATGACTCGCCTGCAATTTTGATGAACCAGGGAATATCATAATTTGACAAACAAGTTTTCACCTTATGTGTAAGGAAAAAACATCAGCCGACTTAGTGAGTGCATGGCAAAGAATAGACCAACCCCTTGGATTATGTCAAAAAATAGATCAGCCCCCGGGTTACGGCAAATAATGGTTAAAAAGTGAGCCGGGGCGAGTTATAATCAAAAGCCGACTCAAATATATTATGGAACCTTATGGTCTTGCCATCAAGAAAGAAATTTTTATCGACTCAGTGAGTTACAATAGGATAAGACGAGTTTGCAAAACTCTAGTGTTACCCTTACAAAGCTTTTTACGAAAAGCCTTGTTGTTTTAGACCGGCTAATCAGGCGCGAGTCAAGCTTCCGTGAAGCAGGTTCAATGAACCAATGGTTTCTCTATTTCCCATGTGTGAGTCTGGCCGATACCTTTTATGTTTTAACCAAGGCGAGTTCAGGGTCCAAATAACGGATTGACTCGCCCTAAGTACATAGGTCCATGTGGCGACTTGTTCAACACATAGTCTAGTATAACCATTTGTAATGCGGTAATTTTTCGCTAGCCAAGAGGGTATTCAGGCTGAACTCAATGAGTGGAAGCCCCCAAGTGACCTATGATTCAGGAAGAAACCAGGCATAGGATCACATAAGCGTATACGCTCTTACTGCGAAACGACTTGGGGACTAGTAGACCCCAAGTAAGCCGGCTTAATTCTCAAAACCACATAAGGCGCCTATGTTTGAACTGTGCAACGTGGCAACTTTGGTCCTCTTTGGCTTTATCAAAGCCCAGTTTTGAAGTAAATGCAGCATGGCGACTTACGCTCTTTGACTTTGATAGTGTCCATGTTTGGGAGACTTATAGAACAATAAAGACTCATGCTTTCAAAAGATGAAACGGCAAGGGACCCCGAAATTCGTGGGTGCCGGCTTTATTGCTTTCATAATTCATGGATTACAATTTTCCGAAAACTGGTAAAGAAAAAAGGGGGGAGCTCATGGCTCTAAGTGTAGTAAGGGTGCAGATGGGCTATGTTCCAGGGGCGAGTTGTCTCAACCTGTGTAGTCGACCGATCTGGGCGAAGATCCACCAAGTAGTATGAGCCATTCCGAAGATTCTTACTGATGACAAATGGTCCTTCCCACTGAGGTGATAGCTTGTGCATACCAGTATGATCTTGAATCAAACGGAGCACCAAGTCGCCTTCTTGGAAAGCCCGGCTCTTGACCCGGCGACTATGGTAACATCGCAAGTCCTGTTGGTAAATCACCGATCGTGATGCGGCCAAGTCATGTTCCTCCTCCAAGGCGTCCAGCGAGTCTTGTCACGCCATCTCGTTGTCCTGTTGCACGTAGGCAGCAACTCGTGGGGAATCGTGTTTGATTCACTTGGTAACACCGCTTCTGCTCCGTAGACCAGAAAGAAAGGAGTAAAACATGTGGAGTGGTTTGGAGTTGTCCTGATACTCCATAGTATTGACGGCAACTCCTCCACCCAACATCCTGGAGTGCGCTCCAAAGGTACCATGAGCCGAGGCTTAATCCTCCGCAATATTTCCTGATTCACCCTCTCCGCCTGTCCATTAGATTGGGGATGTGCAACCACGGAAACATCAAGCCGGATATGCTCTTGTGAACAAAACTCTTGCATTTCACCTTTGGATAAATTAGTACCATTGTCATTAATGATACTATGAGGATATCCGAATCTGAAAATCAGCTTCTTCAAGAATTTGACGGTCGTATCTGCATCACAACTGCTAACAAGTTCCGCCTCCACCCACTTGGTAAATTTGTCAACTGCCACCAATAGGTGAGTCTTTTTATTGGAAGACATTTTGAAAGGGCCAACCATATCAAGCCCCCAGACTGCGAACGGCCAAGTGATAGGTATCATCCGCAATTCCTGAGCCGGCACGTGCATCTGGCGTCCAAATTTTTGACAGCCATCACATCGGCGAACGATCTCCTCTGCGTCTGCATGAGACGTAAGCCAATAGAGATAATGTCTGAAGGCCTTAGAAACCAAGGATCGGGGCCCATCATGATGACCGCAGTCGCCCGCGTGAATCTCATTGAGGATCATACATCCTTCTTCAGAAGAGACGCATCTTTGAAATACCCCTGAGGTGCTTTGTTTGCGTAACTCGCCATTGTGTATGACCATGGATTTACACCGATGAACGATTTGGCGAGCTAACAACTCGTCGGCAGGTAACTCGCCTTTGGTGAGATATGCCATGTAAGGAGTCGCCTAATCTGGAGTAGCGTGAAGAGCCGCCACGAGTTGAGACTCGGGATCCGGTACCGCTAAATCTTCCTCTGAAGGCAGTTTTACCGAGGGGTTATGCAATACATCCAAAAAGACAATGGGAGGAACTGGCTTACATGTGAACCAAGACGGGAAAGAGCGTCCGCTGCTTTGTTAAGACGCCGGTCGATGTGATCCACTTGATAACCATTGAAGTGACCTGCTACATCTGACACAGCTCGTCTGTAAGCCGCCATCAAAGGGTCTCGTGAATCCCGGGTGCTAGAAACCTGCTGCGCCACCATATCTGAATCGCCCAGACACCTGACTCGCATGAGATTCATCTCTTTGGCGAGTCGCAAACCATGGAGCAAGGCTTCATATTCTGCTGCATTGTTGGTACATGGGAACATGAGCCGAAGGACATAGCAAAACTTGTCACCTTGAGGCGAAGTTATCACCACACCAGCCCCCGAGCCTTCCAACTGTCTAGACCCGTCGAAATAGATGGTCCAATAAGTAAGATCGGGTCTTTCCTCCGGGATTTGTAACTCGGTCCAATCATTGATGAAATCCACGAGTGCTTGAGATTTAATGGTCATCCGAGGCGTATACCGTACATGATGAGATTCGAGCTCAATGCCCACTTAGCAATCCGTCCAGTGGCCTCTCGATTCTGTATGATGTCGCCGAGAGGGGCAGAACTGATGACCGTGATCGGGTGTTCCTGGAAGTAATGCTTCAGCTTTCGACTCGCCATGAACACCCCAAAAACCAGCTTTTGCCAATGTGGGTAACGTTGCTTGGAGAGGGTGAGGACCTCGCTGATGAAATACACCGGTCTCTGGACCGGATACTCCTTACCTTCTTCCTTCCGCTCAACAACTACTGCCATGCTGACTGTCTTGGAATTGGCTGCAATGTAGAGGAGCATAGGTTCCTTGTCTACCGGAGCCACCAACACTGGCGGGTTAGCTAATTGCCACTTCAAGGCTTCAAAAGCTTCATTGGCTTCGTCCGTCCATACGAAACGATCAGTTTTCTTGAGCAACTGGTAGTGAGGGATGGCCTTCTCCCCAAGGCGACTTATAAAGCGGCTCAAAGCTGCGATTCGACCCGCCATACGCTGGACCTGGTTAACATTGGCTAGTTTCCCTAGTGAGGTAATTGCCTCAATCTTGTCCGGTTGGCCTCGATGCCACGCTCCGACACCAAAAAACTCAATAACTTCCCCACACGGACACCAAAGACGCACTTGGTGGGGTTAAGCCTCATCTGGTAAACATGCGGGTTGTCAAAGGTTTCCTTGAGATCCTCCAAGAGCGACTCTTTTCGGTGAGACCTTACCACGATGTCATCCACATAAGCGTGGACGTTACGGCCTATATGGTTGTGCAAGCAATTTTGGATGCAACGCTGATAGGTTGCCCCCGCACTCTTGAGCCCAAACGACATAGACACGTAACAGAAGGCCCCGAATGGGGTTATGAGGGATGTCTTTTCCTGATCCGCCACCGCCATCTTGATCTGATTGTATCCCGAATAAGCATCCAAAAAACATAAACGTTCGCTACCCGCCGTCGAATCAATAATTTGATCAATGCGGGGAAGGGCGAAGGGATCCTTCGGGCGGGCTCTATTGAGGTCGGTGTAGTCGATGCACATGCGGAAGGTGTCGTTCTTTTTGAGCACCAGGACCGGGTTAGCCAGCCATTCAGGATGGAAAACCTCGATGATAAACCCGGCGGCCAGAAGTCGGGCTACTTCCTCTCCGATCGCTTTACGACGCTCCTCATTGAACCTGCGAAGGTACTGTCGAACTGGCTTAACTTTAGGTCAGTGTTAAGATAGTGCTCAGCGAATTCTCTCAGTACACCCGGCATGTCAGAAGATTTCCATGCAAAGATGTCCCGATTCTCATGGATGAATTCGATGAGCGCGCTTTCCTATTTGGGGTCGAGACTCACCCCGATAGTGAACTGCTTCATGGAGCACCAGGTGTGAAGTCTATAACCTTGGTGTCGTCCGTCGGTTTAAACTTGAGGGGCGGCTCTGAATCGATGGTTGGCCTTTTGAGCGGCGTCATGTCTGCCGGGTCAATGTTAGCTTGGTGAAATTTGAGCTCCTCAGCCGCGCAAGCCGACTCGGCATAAGCCGCGTCCCCTTCTTCACATTCTTGAACTATCTTCCTATCTCCGCTAACGGTAGTGGGACCCTTAGGGTCGGGCATCTTGAGTTTGATATAAACATAGCATGGGCGGGCCATGAATCTGGTGTATGCCGGCCGTCCAAACAACGCATGATAGGGTCTCTTGATCTTGACCACTTCGAACAGGAGAGACTCGCTCCTGTAATTTGACTCTATGCCAAAAGCCACGTTAAGTTTACTCCATCCAATTGGATACGCCAACTTACCAGGGACAATGTCGTGGAAGATCGTGGATGATGGCATCAGGTCTTTCTCCAAGAGGTTAATCCGTCGGAAAGTATCAAAGTATAAGATGTTGATGATGTTGCCTCCATCCATGAGGACCTTGGAAAGGGTGTACCCTCCGACTTGAGGAGCCACAACCAAAGCCAAGTCGCCAGGGTTGTCAACTCGGGGGGGGGGGTGGTCTTCCCTGCTCCAGGTTATAGGCTGTTCAGACCAATGGAGGTATCGAGGGAGCGCCGGCTCAGCTATGCCGAAGGTTCTATGCTTCACCTTATGATTCCGCTTGCAGGTGCTGGTGGTGAACACGTGATACTGCCCGCTGCTCAATTGTTTGGGGTTGTTCTGAAACCCGCCACGATCTTCCTGTCGCTGGGGATCCCCTTGCGCGAGGGGGGAGGGTTGCTGGAACACTCCCGGCGGGTGATACTACTAGTTGTGAACTTGGTACTGGCCAGCGTTGGGCTGTGACCCGCCTTGTGGTCCGGGGTTAGGAAAATCACCGAACGTGACCTGGTGTGACGCGGATGTGCCGGGTTGTTCCTATTCGCCACCTTGACCTCTCCTGAGCGCCTCGGCCTAAAATTCCTGCATCACATAGCAATCCTCCCATGAGTGAGTCACCGGTCCTTCCGCCGTGGCATGCTGCGGACAAGGACCTTTGAGCATCTCGTGATAATTGCGTGGTTTTTTCCCGCTAAAGCCCCACTTCTTTTGACGCGGGTTTCCGTTGCCGGTATTAGTATTAGCAACAAATTCCGCAGGACCTTCCTATTGTCTCTTTTTGTCATGCACACCATGGTGGTGGTTGCCCCGACCTTGAAACTGAGGATGGCCCTTGTGTAACTTGCCTTTCCTGGCGGTACTAATTTTGTCGTCATCCTCTCCAGGATCCTTGGTGTCGTCTGACTCAGCATATTTGGTAAGGGTATCCATTAACTCGCCCATGTCCTGTACTTTTCGCTTAAGTCACCCTAGCTTTAGTACGAGATGTTCGTAATGGCAGTTCTTCTCTAGGATCAACACCGCCTGAGCCGCCGAGATGCCTTCTGATGAATGAATAACTTCCGCGACTCGCCGGGTCCAATGGTGGGCCAACTCATCCGGCCGCTGGACGCAGTGCTGTAGGTCGACAATGGTCATCGGGCGCTTGCAAGTCCCTCTGAAATTCTTGATGAAACGTTCTTTTAGCTCCGCCCAGGTGTTGATGGAGTTGGGTGGTAAGTTTTTCAACCACGCATATGTCGTCCCTTCGAGCATCATAGTGAAGTACTTACGCAAACCGCCGCATTTACGTCGAGCATATCCATCGCCAGCTCGTAACTCTCGATCCACGATCCTGGTTCGAGATCTGGTGAGTAATTAGGGACCTTCCGGGGCCCTTTGAAGTCCTTCGGCATTCGCTCGTTGCGCAAAACCGGTGCAAGACACGATACCCCGATGTGCTTGCCCCCGGCGTCCAGGGGCGCGGGAGGTGATAGCATGTAAGCCGGGTAAACCTGACCCGCCGCGGCTGTTGGCTCTACTTGACGCACGGCTCGCGCTGCATCCACGATATCTTGGGCTCGCGTGTCGGGCATCCCGAGCGGGTCGTGTTGAGGGAATCGTCGCGGCCCACTGGTTACTGCGGGCAAGTCCTCATGACGAATTCTGGTGTGACTCGCCTGAGGCATGGAGTGCAGCCGATCGAGGCTATGAGAATATTGCGCGTGCTGGACCACGGCCGTCTTCAGCATCTCGATGGCGTTTCTGGCCTCTATCTCGGCCGGGGAGTTTCCGTAGATCGAAAGGGACTCCAGGTGGCGGGTTGCCGCCAGCACATTGTCTACGGGATTTGAGAAGTGACCCCGTGGTGTCTGGAACCGAGTTGCTTGGGCATCCATTGGCTAAGGTCGCGGCGGATTGGGCGGTGGAACCGTTCCTCCCCTCGGGGCAGTTTGTAAAGGCCGATCAGGACCCGCCCCAGGGGTGCGCGGAGTGTCGAAAAGGCGAGTTGGATGTAAGTCGGCCGGGATGCGCCCGTGGTGCCTCCTTTGGTGAACGGCGTCGGACGCATGTTGTCGTCTCTCGAGCCGCCATCCCTCATTGTTCAACCGCTCCGTCTATGCTATGATCGCAGCCTGCTGTGTCTCCGCCCTGGCGGCTTCTGCTTCCATGTCCCGCTGTGCCTTGGCCATTGCCTCCCGCAACTTGGCTAGCTCGGCGTCGACAGACTCCTGATTCTCGGTCGTGACTGTGGTTGCCATGAGGCTGCCGACCTCCGCCGCTAGCTCCGTCATGGTTTGTGCTGGGGGTTTGGACGTTCCACCGGTATCATTGTTGCTAGTTGGATTTTGCTGAGGCTGCGCTGACCCCGCCATGTAGATGGCAATTTGCCGACGGGACCTCTCGAAGACTTCGGGGTCCATTGCCAATGACAGCCCTCCGAGTTGTCCTTCCTGGAGAGGGTGGATTGAATCTGTCTCACCCATGGATGACTCGCCGTCGGAATTGACCGGGGTGATCTCCTGGACCGCCACTTCGTCCTGTACGTTGTTTCCCTGCGTAAAACCGACGAAGGCGTGGCATCTCCTGTCTTGCCGTGTGATGGGGAGGACGTACTTGGCCGGCTCGACGATGTCGGTGGAGGTGTCTGACTCAGTCACGGGCGTCCCAATCATGCCGATGAAGATGTTGATTTTGCTGAAGGGGACTCGGTAGCAAGATTCGACTGAATAGGCTTCCGGATCCCACAGCGATTTGTCGATGTAGTACCTCCCGCGGCGGCTCTTCGTCATGATGCCGACCGCGTAGCTTTCTAACCCCAGTAGGGCTCCCTTCGAGAACTCAACTCCACCGTGCGCAAGCCCCACGGTGGGCGCCAACTATCGTGGTTTTGTCATGGCAGATGTCCTCGTGAAAGGACTTAGAGATGGAGCCATCGCACCTTGGTGGCGACTCGAAGGGGGTGAGCGAAAGCAAGACTCAGATTTACCCAGGTTCAGCCCCTCGTGAGGAGGTAAAAGCCTACGTCCTGCTTTGTGTAGATTAATGGTGGTTTCGATTACAAGGGGGCGTAACTCGCCTGACCTAGCTCTCGATTCTCTCTAACCTGCCTGACCTTTCCCTGGGACTCTCCTTTATATACAGGTCGAGGCCCTAGGGTTTACAAAGTCCTGCCATGCTACTCTTTGTGGCTTTCCTTATCTCTAAGTCGCTGTGTCCTCCACGATCAGGAGCTTTCTTGGTAATCCATCATCCGCATGACCTCTTGAACCGCCATCCAGGTTCCGGGCCACGAGACGCGCGTTGAATGGTAAGTCGCCCCTTTGGTGACCCAGCCCACTAAGGGTGGATTATCCGCAGGTAATATCCCCAACAGCGGGCGAGAGGGTTAGCAAGCCCCTTGTACTCGTTACTTGCAAGGATTAAATATTGATAGATAGGTACGATAAATATAAAACTAAATAACATAAAATAAATGGCAGCAATATTTTTGTACTTTTAGCAATATAATCTGAGTAGACCCCGGGGGGCATAGTTTTCGCTAGAGGCTTCTCTCTTGAAAATAGCATACGGTGGGTGAACAAATTACTGTTGGGCTATTGACAAAATAGCACATAGTTATGACATCTTATTCAAGGCAATGATCATGTATATAGGCATCACGTCCATAAACAAGTAGACCGACTCCTTTCTTCATCTACTACTATTACTCCACTCATCGACCGCTATCCATCATGCATCTAGAGTATTAAGTATGAAATAGAGTAATGCTTGGAGCAAGATGACATGATGTTCACAAAGTAAACTCAAGCAATATGAATAAGCCCCATCGTTTTATCCTTAATGGCAGCAGTACAATACGTGGCTTGTCCCTTTCTGTCACTGGGATTAAGCACCGCGAGATTGAACCCATCACGATGCACCACTCCTCTGAAGATAAATCAATTTAGTTGGCCAAACCAAACCGGTAGATCAGAGAGAAATAAGAAGCTATAAAAATCATGCATAAAATAATTCACAAAAGACCCAATTAATATACATGAATAATTTATCATAAACCCACAATTCATCGGATCCCAACAAACACACTGCAAAGAAGATTACATCGAATAGATCTCCACGGGAATCGTGGTGAACTTTGTATTGAAGATCAGAGAAAGAGAAGAAGTCGTCTAGGTACTAGCTATGGACTTGCAGGTTTGTGGTGAACTGCCCACACAACATCATGGAGACATCAAGATTGACGTAGATGGCCTCCGTGATCGATTCCCCCTCCGACAGGGCACCAGAAATGGTCTCCAAATGGCCTGCCATCATAATAGAGACTTGCGGCGACGAAAAAAGTATTTCAGATGGCTCTTTGTTGGTTTCCCAATATATGAGAATTTATAGGGGTGGAATTAGGTTAGACGGAGCCAAGAAGGGCCCACAAGGCAAGGGGGCACGCCTACCTCCTAGGCGTGCCCTCTTAACTTGCCATATCCTCGTGTGTTGTCTGGTCCCTCTCCGAAGCTTCTAGGTCGTATTTTGGTCCCAAAAAATCATCAAAAAGTTTCATAGCATTTGGACTCCATTTGGTACTGGTTTCGTGAAAAGCTAAAAACACGCAGAAAACAACAACTAACACTTAGCATTGGGATAATAGGTTAGTTCCCAAAAATGATATGAAATAGCATATAATTGCATATAAAATATCCTAGATTGATAATATAATATCATGGAATATTCAATAATTATTTATACGTTGGAGACATATCATGTACTACCTTGTTGATGATATCTACTATTAATGGGCATCGTTTGTGAAGACTATATCCGAGCAGTGAGGTATGAAACAATGTCTCTTTGCATAAATGGAACAAGGTGCTAGGGAGGATGTGGAGAGGGCATTCGGAGTGGTTGAATCTCATTGTGGTATTGTTCATGGAGCTGCAATGATGTGAAAACCAGAGATATTGTGCTAGCTCATGACATGTTTCGTAATCTTGCAAGACATGACTATGGATGATGTGGGTGAAGGGATAGCCCAAACGCATGATTTTGTTAAGTCCACGGTAGTACATGTGTGCATCACGGAAGAAGATGTAGAGCATGTCGCGAACCTTTTAGAGATGTACCAACAATTTCAAGATCGATGGATGCACATGCAACTACTTAATGATCTTGTGAAGCATATGTGGACCCACACTAGAAATCAATGAATTTTACGTTTGAGTTATGCACTCCAAATAAATCTTGTGTTTGAACTGTGTATTTTTATATGAATAAACTTATTTGCATGTGATATTCATTATTACGTGTATTTGTATTATCAAATGATCAATGTGCATGTGTTTGTATGGATTTGAGGCTTCAGAACTATGGGTCGTGGTTGCAAATGAGGACATTTGAGGGCGGTTTGGCATATCCATGGACACACCCGTGGACGTCGAGGGGGTAGATTTGGCTACTCCAGTTGTACATGCTCTAATGTATTTTTGTGTGGTGCTACCTTGATACTTTGATAGATGCATGCCTGACATTTTGATACATTTATATGTTTATGCTTATCCATTTAACTATGGCTGAGCTTGATTGGAATTCTAGGAGGGGCTATAGGGCATTCAATACAAAGATTGGGCAAAACTCCATCATTGTTGTCTAATTAAATGGTAATGATATGACAAAATTAAAATAGCGGGCGCGGGGAGGGGGGGCTAGGTGGGCCCTAGGGAAGCTACATCACTACCTTTAAATGGTATCACATGTTTGTTGCATTTAGTGTGTGTGTGTACATTTTTTCTAGATTCTTGTACACAAATAATTCACCCCTACTAAATGTGTCATATGCTTGATGCTCCCATACTACTTAGTGGTATGTGTACTTTCCTTCAAAATAAAAATCTCTTATCATTCTATGTTATATTTTATTATGTTATCATCAATTGCCAAAAAGGGGACTCTGAAAGTGCATTTGGCTCCCTCGTGGGTTTAGTGATTAACGATAAGAAAATAAGAGGATTAATAGTCTACAAAAATAATTCAGGAAGTTTGTCCATTATGTTAAGTGAAATATTAATGGTTGACAAAAAATATATTTCTCAAACTTGGTCCATTATGTTATGTGAAAACATTAATGGTGATCCCTTCCATTTGTGCTTACAAGTGATAGTGATTGTCCCTTCAGGCTTGTAGTTTGTAATTTCAAGGATTTTAGTGGATACGATATCCATATTGAGTTTAATGAAAATTATACTACAAAAATTGGGGCACATGCAAAATAGCTAGGGATGAACTTCAATTAAAGATCCTCAACCAAATCCCTATGATTTCCACTCCACCACTCATTTACTACTTTTTCCAACTTTTTGGGTAGCCCACAAAATTTGATATTTGGCACCACCAAAAGTGTGAGGTGACTCCTAGAGGAGTGAGTTTTCGACTAAAGAAACTTTTTTTCACCAAGTGTTCTCCATTTTTCTCGAGCTTTTTATCTCGTACCATCGAGCTTTGTCCTACCAAGATCATGTCTATTAGACTTCATACCTTCGAGCATAATATTTCCAACATTTTAGGGCACCTCATAGTTTCCTTCAATCCCGAATCGTAATTTAGTATCGCTACTATCTATCATATTCGACATTTCGAGCTGAGACTGAACCTTTTCTAGACCATTCCACTCCAAGGCTTGCTCATTTGACCATGGTACTTATGGGTTCTATCCCCGATACTACCGAGCGAATTACTCCTTCACGTAGGAACACATTGATGTATTGTCATGTACCTTCGAGCTTCTTTGCATCTGGTATCTTTGTGTATTTAGATTTGGTGAAAACTCTGGCACTCCAAGTGCCTAACACTTCCGAGAAAAGCTACAACTTTTTAGAAAAGGAGGATATATCCCTCGCCTCTCCATCTGGATGATGCATGCAGCCATTTTCTTAATTATTCATAAAGACCTTACAAAGTAATACATGAGTATGTCTGAAGCCACCATCTAGGCAACACAACTATCGCTGCTAATATCCCATTGATGAAGGCGTACCAAATGTCCGAGACTAATACCAAACAGACATTGCACCAAAACCAAACATCTAAAGCCGGATGCGCTAGCCAAGCCACAATGCCGGAACTAGGTCACAAACCGGCCAGGCACACTCTGAGAGGTCGCGGCCGCCGTCTTCCACTAATCCATCTCCACAACAGGTACCAGTGCACCAACCTTGCGAGGATAGTCATCGACGCCACCACGGCGTCAGACAACACCACCATCTTGCACGTATCCATCCACACACGCCTGTCGCCGTAACTCCGCGGTGCCATGGTGTCGGGTTCCGTTGTCGGTCTTGCGGTAGATGTAACACTGCTCCTCCTCTTGTCCCATCCAGCAAACATGTGCTTCAAAACGATGCCCACAAGAGGGAAAGAGACACTAAAACGTCGTCATCATCCGATCCGGGGGGACCTGGATCTAGGGTTTTCCCCGGAGCATCCCGAGCATGATGAGGCAAACTGCAACGACGATGCCTCGACAAGGGAACGACATCAGAAACGCTGCCATCGTCTGCCATGACCATAGTCGACACGATTTTCATCGGCAGTTGCGCCACCAGGTGTGCGTCGTCGGTGTCGCTGGTCCCTTCAACCACAGCAAACTCCAGAAACGATGCCCTCAAGAGGGGCTACGACACAAAAGCACCACCATCGCTCGATCCCAAGGAGATCTAGGCTTTCCCTCGGAGTTGCCCACGCTGCCAAGGACCATACAAGAGTAGAAGAAAGATCCGCCCAGCTGCCGACGTGTCGCACCCACCAACGCACGACCGTAACCTGGTGACCAAGGCTCGCGTGTGGGCCTAGATCCGGCCGCGCCGCCATCAACCGATCTGGTCGCGGCGTCGCCGTCCATGGCAACCGCGACGAACCAGACTACGTAGCCGCTGGTCGCTGAGGAGAAGAAGCGTCGGAGCGCCGCCACCACCTTTCGTGACGCCCGGCCCAACGCCACACTCTGACCCGGGGGCGTCGGCCAGCACCAGCCCCGCTCGAGCAGGAGGACCCAAAGTCCCCCCTGTTGTCGGAGATAGCAAGGCCTTGCCTGGTCGCGCCCTTGGGCGGCGGCGAGGGAGGAGGAGGAGTAGAGAGGAGGCCGGACGACGGGATTTGTGGCTGCCTCCCGGTCGCCACGCGGGGGGCTACTCGAGAGGTCTAGGGTGACTCGAGCCCTCTGAGTGCTCCGACAGAGAAAAGCTACATTGTATCACTCATTTTACAATACTACTAGGTTTTTTCCATTTTTTTAATGAGTACAATACTATAAGTAGAACCCCATACCCGTTGACTGGATGATCATCTTAGAGTAATTTTGAGAAATATTGAGAGGTTTTTGAAGGGACATTTCCATTTCTTCTTGGACCCTTTCTCTAGTGCTCCATATGTGCTCTTGATAGTTGATCAAAAATCTTTTATGGAGTTCTTTCAAGTGACTTTGCTTTGTTTGTAATGTTTGGAGGATGTGTGTATCCTAGATGATTAGGAATCAGTTGAGATCATTCATGGCTTGGAGGAGTTAAGAAAGAGTTTATACGAGGTTTGATGATTGTCTTCTTGGTGAAGATCAACCTTGAGTTAGCATTTGACCTTTGTGGTGTTGAGCCATGGCGTCATAGATGGGCAATATGCTTTGCAGGACTGTAGTAGTCAACCTTGCCAAGACCTTATTGTCCTTACGACTTTATCTTTGAACAATCACTAATGATGATTATGATTAAGCCAACAATCCGAACCATCAGGAAAACATCTCCGTGTTTGTCGTGTCCTGTTTGCGATTCTTTCTTCCTATATTTACTTAGTTAGACTTGCATTGATTCGTTTGCTCTAGATAACTAGAAGTAAAAAAAGTTAAAACGTACTCCCTTGTCCCTATTTGCATTGCGCTTTTTGAGGTTCAGTTTTATCAATTAATTTGAACAGCAAGGCATGGATTACATGCCATACAAATTACATCATTCAACTGTAGTGCAAGGACGCCATGTAAACAAAAACAGATGAAATATCATCTAAATGGGCTTAACTTTTTTTCGTTCCTACACCGTGGCAATGCACCATGCCATGGTAGTTGACCAATCGGTGTGGAGATCCATGTAGTCGTGTATGGCAACCTACTACTAGAGACGGAGCTAGCATTCATATATAGAGGGAACACGTTTGTTTATGAAGGAGGTAAAGTTCATATAAAATGAAAATTTTCGGCTGCAACAACTACAATCAAAATAAAAGAATCAATTTGTTAGTGGGTCTAGCCCGCTCGCCCCCCGAATTCGTCCCTGCATGCTACATGACATTGTTGTTGTATTGGCGGCCATGACCGCGAATCGTGAAAGGTCTGCAAAGAGGCTCCTAAAGTACTCACTTACGTCTTCATGTACCATAAACTTTATTTATCATATTACTCCCTCCCGCTAAAGAAAGAAGGCTAATAACTTTTGACTCAACTGAAGTGATATGAAGTTCTGATCAGTTTTATATAGAAAATTGTCAACAACTATAAACCAAATTAGTATTATTAGATTTGTCTTTCTAAAGTTGCCTGAAGGACAACATACTTTCATATTCACTTCGTGTTGACTAAACAAGTCCATGAGAAAAATATTTTCATGTCCACTTTGTTGTAACCCATTGGCCGTGGACGAATCTCCAGTTCAACTACCCAGCTCGATTTTTTCGTAAAAACTGAATCAATACATGATTTTTTTAATGATGTGTACAGTATTTAATAAAAGAAGACGCTACGAAACTATCCAACTTAGAGCATCTCTAGTAAAACCCTCAAACCCTTAAATCTAAAACCACTTTTAAGGGTTGAGAATTTGCCATTTTTGACACTTTTAAGGGTTGAAAAACAGGGGCAAAGACTAGAACCCTCAAACCCAACCCTTATAACGGAATCAACCCTTATAACGGAATATTCCGTTATAAGGGTTGGGTTTGAGGGTTCTAGTCTTTGTCCCAACCCCAACCCTTAAAACTGTCATTTGGCATTGCACAATTTTCACTAGAAAAACATAATAAACCTTCAAACAAACACGGAAATAAAGATCATTGATGCATGGTTTAATAGTTTTTACATCACACAATCATCATCTTCCCCCTCTCATCGGCACCATCACCAAAAAGTTGCACTTGACGCCATTTCCTAGACCACTTCCACGTCCATCAAGCACCTCGATTGTCGCCGGTGGTGGCGTCTTCCACACCACTCATCGGAGTGTCACCTCGAAGAGTAGAGGACGCACCACAAAATATCCTCTTCCTCTCTGCGATTTCCTCCTTGTAGTCCTTCCACCATTGCAATTGTTCTTGATCCATGTCCTTCTTGGACATCATCATGTGCCCATTCTCTTCCACCATGAGTTCTTTCCATACCTTTGCCTCTTTCACCTTGATCATCCTCTCCTCTTCCACCAGGAGGTTCGGCGACGGCGGCGGTCGGGGCCGCGGGCTTCTTCAGCGCCGCGACCTTCTTCCGCTTCGGGGACGCGCCGGCGGCCTTGGAGGAAGCCCCTCGCGGCCCACGGGAGGACACCTTCGGCCGGCTCTTCTTGACGGTGGCCGGGGCGGGCGCGGCGGCGGCCGGGGCGGGAGGAGGCGGTGCAAGGCCCGCTCGCCGCCGCTTGGCCTCGACGTGGGTCGCCGCCACCACGTCGGCCCCGGTCGGCTGCAGGACGGGGCCGGGGGCGGGGGCGGGCGCGGCGGCGGCCGGGGCCTCCATGGCGGCGAGGACGCGGGACGAGCTGGGGAGGCGGAGCAGTTTTTTCCTCCCGCGCGATGTGTGAAGTGGAGTGCGGGTTGGGGGGAGTTTTCCCTCCCAACCTTCACTTCTACAGGCTGAGAAGGGGTTTGAGGGTTGGACCTCTAATTTTTTTTACGGGTTTAAGGGTTCTAGTCTACGCCGTTTTTCTGATAAAAACTGTAGAAAAAACGGTTATTTTTAAGGGTTTGAGGGCTGTACGAAAGATGCTCTTAGTAGTCAAGCCCCCGGTACCAAACACGTCTCAGATCACACCTACCCCAAAGGCCCTAGGCTCCTAGCTTACCAACCCACTCCCCTAACCCTTCTTCTTCCCTCCCACACCAATGGCCCCTTCACCAACCCCAATTGAGCACCCGCCTCACCTCGCGAGCTGGTACGCGTCAAAGAAATCTGCAGCTCCAGATTCGCCATGGCTCAACAACAACCCAATCCCGACGAGGTAACGACCCCAGCACGATTCTTTGCTTCTCTTCTTCGCCGCGATCTCACCAGCTCACCGGAGGAGATGACGCGGGAATCCGACTCTCTGCGCAGGTCGTGCTCGGTCAGGAGATCAACGGCGCGAGGGTGGTCACCCTCAACCGCCCGCGCCAGCTCAACGGCATCAACGACAGAGTGGTGCGCCCTCTCGCTCTTGGCTCGGGGGATGCTGGATCAGAAGTGTGTGTTTTTTTGCAGTGGAATGCTAATAAGCCGGCTCGCGACTGCTTATTTGTCTTTGCTTCTAGGTATATCTCCTAGCGCAGCTCTTGGAGAAATGGGAGAAAGATGACGATGCCAAGCTGGTCATCTTCAAGGTGCGTCCTATTCATCGGCAAATGCCGCAACATGTTTAAGCTGCTATACTGCTTAGGATGGTAACCAGGGCTGGTGTTTAAGAGCATCATGTTTTCCCATAGTTGGCCAACTCTCAGGAAATAAGAGCATCATGTTTTCCCATAGTTGGCCAAGTCTCAGGAAATTAACGCAACACAGAAACTGATTGCATTTAACCCAGTGTACAGCATATATTCGCTAATCCAAAGGAAATGCCAAATGTCATGTTCAACAAGTTTTAATGTTCGGCAATAACATTACGTGGTACTGAAATTCGGTGTCCTGCACAATTTTTTGTTTGTTTGGAAGCTGTTGTGGTATTCAGCAATTGTCAGTTGTCACAAGTGATATGAATGTGAGGTTTGATGATCAACAGGGAGCAGGACGAGCATTTTCTGCTGGCGGGGACCTAAAGATGTTCTACGAAGGGAGATCATCAGGTGGGATTCTCAGAGTCGCCGTGCTGTGATGTTTGATTTACATCATCAGTGATTTATATTTTCAGACTGTTTGTAGATATTGATTGATATGACTTCTTTGTAGATGATTCCTGCCTCGAGGTCGTGTATAGGATGTACTGGCTCTGCTATCACATCCATACATACAAGAAAACCACGGTGATGCCCTTGTAACATATTCAAGGAAAATTCCCTATACTGGAGATGTTTTATCCTGAAAATATACGCTTGTGCATTCATACAGGTGGCTCTTGTTAATGGACTTGTCATGGGTGGAGGTGCGGCCATGGTTGCTCCGCTGAAATTTGCAGTTGTCACAGAGAAAACGGTACGGATCAATTTATGCCACACTTATGTCCTGTTAGTGATACATTCGTTTGTAGATTTCCCAAATGTTTGCGCATCACTTTCTTAATAGTCCAGTTATCATATATCAAAGTAACTAAGTAAGTATCTATGCCTTTTCTATTGATGTTCTATCCGTTTGAACATTTGGTAAAAAGAATAATTCTTGTACAAATTTTTAAATGAGACCCAATCGTACTTGAATACTAGATTCCAGTGTAGTTATATGTATATCTCTTCAGAGTTTCTCATAAGGATAATTTCTATTTGTATAGGTTTTTGCCACTCCCGAGGCAAGCGTTGGACTACACACAGATTGTAGCTTTTCTTATATCCATTCTCGGCTCCCTGGATATTTAGGTAGGCATTGAGTTTAATTTTCCATTCTCACATCCTAGAGAATTATCTGAATGGCTAACTTAAGAGGAGTATTGTCCTTTTGGGACAAACTGTGAATAAATTTAGACATGAGAAAATTGATCATGGCTAATTAAATATAAATAGGAATTTCAGTTTCGATCTCTGCTCTTATTTTATTCTTTCTTAACTTTTAGGGGAGTACCTGGCTTTGACTGGTGCTAGACTGAATGCAAAAGAAATGATCGCTGCCGGTCTTGCTACTCATTTTGTCCTTTCTGAAGTAAGTCGCCCAACAGTTTGCATTTCTTGATGTACTGTTTGTTTGCAGTATTTGTTGCCTGACTCCAAGCACAAAAAGCACATATTGTCAACCTGTAGCTTGACTAATCAACATACTTGCTGATATTGGTTTACTTGTAGCTTGACTAATTTGTAATATGTATGGCAGAAATTGGAAGAGCTCGAAAAACAATTACTGAATTTAAACGCAGGCGACGAGTCTGCAGTCCGAGCTGTCATTGAGGAATTCTCAACGGATGTTCAGCTTGATCAAGAGAGTATTTTAAACAAGTTAAGGATTATTTCTTGATAAATATCACAATTCCATTATTTGTTAAAAGGATTTCGTGTTTACTAATTTAAGGAAAATGGTTTCCTTGAGTAATATGCTGGTAATTATTCTAGGTATTTATTGGAAACAAACTGACATTGGCATGTCGATGTTTGATAGGCTTCCAACTATCGACAAATGTTTCTCAGCCGAGACTGTTGAGGAGATCTTGAAAGCACTTGTAAGGCTTCAGCACTTATGATGGAAAATCTCACAGTGTTTCTTCTCTCTAATTAACTTAGGCCCTGTTTGGAACCACCCAGATTATATAATCTGGTTTTTATAATCTATTGTATTTCCAAACAGGACAGTTTATATTGTAGATTTTATAAACTAAATCTGCTCTACCCCAGCTAAAATGAGATTATGAATTACAAATGACGTGTTACCCTTGTAAACTTCAAGAGAATTACGCAGTGCCACCGCCACTTTCCTAAATTTCCTTGTAAACAGAGGGCAAACATGTCATTGTACAATTTAAAAGCTGGTTTACAGTTTATATAATCTGGCCTCCAAACATGTCCACCTGGATTATTTTTATAAACCAGATTATATAATCTATATTCATAATCCAGATTATCATAATCTATTATGGTTCCAAACAGGGCCTTAATCTGTTTTTCAGTAACTAAACCAATCAGCTTTTGCTAGTTCTACACTCAGCTGCTTCACATCTTCATATGATACTGAAAGTTCTATAAAATATATGATAAATTGATTTATGAACTAACCACCTAAAATTATGTCGCATCGGATCTTCAGCTTAGGAGAATGTTATAATTGGTTTATCATGCTGGTTCTATGGTTCATTTACATGGCAGGAAGGCAGAAATGATACACTTACTAATCTTCATTCTTTTAAGGCCAAATCATCTACCGGACACCCTCATAAAATAAAGTATCTATGAACAGCACAACTTCCATGCCGTATAATGAGACGAACAATTTTCCTCTCTTTATATGATAAATTGCCTTGCTTGGATGTAGGATTCAGAAGTGAGCATTGATGGAAACCAATGGATAGCTCCAGTCCTGAAGAGTATGAGAAGATCATCTCCTACTGGATTGAAGATCACACTGCGATCGGTGGGAACTCTCGCATCATCCAATATCTGTGGACAATTTTGTTGCTGTGTGGGCTTCATATTTGGTTCTTGTGTAAATATGTACTTACACTTGCCATTAATAGCCACACTAGTCATTCTTTTAGTCAGATATATGGCTTTATTACTGCAAAAAACAATGTATACTTTGGAATCTATTTATGGAGTGCCGTGTAGGCTGGGATTCTTTTGTTTGCATAAGGTAAGCCATTAAATTAAGTCTGCTGTTTTTGACAATTTATTTTCAACTTTCAGGTTAGAGAAGGTCGGAAGCAGAGTCTGCAGGAATGTTTAAAGAAGGAATTTGGACTAACAATGAACATCCTCCGATCCGTCGTTACTGGCGATGTCTATGAGGTATCGCAAAAACCGCACAGCGGATAAAACGAGTCTTTTGGTTGCAATCTTGCTGATTTTTATTTGGTTTGATGACAGGGTATTAGAGCTCTGAGTATCGACAAAGACAATGCACCTAAGGTCTCTCTTCTCTCTCCCTCCCTCACTCCCAATACATATTTTTATGGCACATTTGTTCTTCTAAATGGGCTTACAATCTCAACAGTGGAGTCCCGCAACCATTGAAGAGGTGAAGAATGAAGACATTGACCGTGTTTTCGAACCATTCAGCTCAGAACATGAGCTCCAGGTCCCATCTGATGATTCCAACAGGTGACTGAGTCCATCAAAACTTTCTCACTGTTTGAATTTCAGACACCTAGCATAGATAGTTTCTTCTTCCAATGTTATGAATTTCAGACACATAGCATAGACAGTTTACTCATCCTATGTTACCAACGTGCAGGTGGAGCGGCAAATACGAGCACACGGTCTATGCGAAATCTTCGCAGTGATCACCACATAGCCCAGGCTGTGTAGCATTAGCCCTTTCTGGTGACGACATATTGGTTTTGCCATGTGACATGCATGTTTGAGTGCAAATGTATAACTGTGTGCAACAGTATACCAGCTGTTGAGAAATACTATAAACTAAGCAATAAAGCAACTGAGATTTCATGACGACACGAACTCATCTCTTCTTCCTATGCAATCCATTACACATTCTCCCAGGAATTCTCATATATTATCTGTGGCGTACCTGTTCTAACTTCACCTATACTAGCTATGTAAAGACTGCAACCACTCAAGATTGCAACCATGCCATGTCCACAAGTCGAGGACAAAATTCTACCAAACGGAAGTATGTGCAGGGAAACCGTAAACATGTGGTGTATGCTTGTCAAGTAAACTATCAGGGATACTCCAACTGTAGGTAAGGCTTGCTGAACAGATTAGATCTTTTTTCAATTGGGGCCGGCCTCACTGATAAAGCCCACTTCACAACAGTTTCTTCGCTCTCTTGAAACTGCACCCCAATCTTCCTCAGCTTATCGGTTCGGTTTAATAGGAAAACAAGGAGGTCCTTCAGATATTCTTCAGAGTTGAACCCAAGAAACTTGATCTGCGCCAGGCTCTTAGTTAGGCATGATGCCTTTGTAAGCATCTTCTTGTGATCAGCAAAACTAAAGCCCGTGTCTATCTTCTTATTTTCAGCAGCCTAGCATAAAGTAAGGTGTGTTATAATAATACTCTCTCGATGAATTGAAATCCATATAGATGATAAGATGCATACCGAAACAGTCAACTGCTGTAGGCCAGGACAGCTCTCAAGCAGCTTCACCAGCAAAACAGCTTCTGATTCACGCGAGAAATCCAAGCTCACTGACAATATCCTTAACCCTTGAAATGTAACTGGCAACTTTGCAATATCTTTATATTCATCAGCTAGCAACTGCAAATGAATAAGATACAAATGTACAAATGAGATAAAAGGTCAATCTGCAGATGGGATAATTAAGCTATGCATGTTTATTTCTTCAGGTTAACCCAAACCCACGTCAAAATAGAAGTGCTAAGTAGTTTGCGACTTCAACCACTTTGTTATGTTCTGACTCAAACAACTCCATGTTTTCCTGGAATATACAAATTGCTACATAACACAAATAGGAGTACTTAACTTGTCTTTCTCATATTTATAAAAGAGAATCAGTGACACATCTTTATCGGCATCATGCATTGCGACACACATAAAGAATCAATGCACCATACAAAGTATTATAAGTAATTTCATTGTCGCTACAAAATTATCAGATATGATAATCCTACTAAGTTAGGGTCATACTACTCTGTCCTTCCTAAAATCAAGTTTTCATGGATCAAACCCAGGGAGGTCCTTCCTAAGGTTATACTCCCTCCATCCGGAATTACTTGTCCACAAATGGAAGTATCTAGGACTAATATAAATTTAAATACATCCACTCTTGTGACAAGTATTTCCGGACGGAGGGAGTACCTACTAATTAATACAGTAGTATTCACTTAGTTTTGCAGTTTGAACTACATGAATCATTGCCTTGTGACAAGGCAAACACACTGTAATACTACCAAAAGACCGCGTAGCCTGTTGAGGCTTCCATTCATCGGTTGCCAACTTGCCATCTAAAGAGTACGCATACTCTTCCACATATCATGACCAGTATTGTATCATAAACAATTGAACAGCAACCTACTCCAGATCTAGACAAATTAACACTGAAGTAATAAATAAATCGTACTCCCTCCGCTCCTAAATATAAGACCTTTAAAAAATTGCATTATTGTATGCATACGGATGTATATAGACATATTTTAAAGTGTAGATTCATTAGTTTTGATTCGTATGTAGTGTATAGTACTCCCTCTGTCTCAAAATTCTTGTCTTAGGCTTATCTAAAAATGAATATATCTAAATAATAAAACGTAACTAGATACATTCATATCTAAACAAATATAAGATAAGAATTTTGAGACGGAGGGAGCACTAGGGATGCGAGAGAGCTCACCTTCATAGCAAAGCCTCTTAGCGTGAGGGAAGCTAGCACTGTTGCAGCATCCAAGAACGGCCGCATCCTGAAGAAAAGCATTTCCATGGACTTGGCGACGTGCAGGTACGCCTTCCTGACATCCGGCGAAGGCTCCAGGTGCACCTTCCGCGTCTTGGGTCGCGTGTGAAGCGTGATTGCCCTCAGCTCCGTCGCTCTCAGCGTGACCTCCCGCTGCTCCGTGCCGGGCTTAAACGAGAAGCTCCTCACGGACAACGACTCCACCGTGCATCCGGCGTCCAAGCCCGTGCAGAATACCATCTCCAGCGTCTGGAGCCCGGTCGCCGCGGAGAGGATGGCGTTGAGGGCCTCCTGCTTGATGTAGACGCGGTGGAGCTTGAGCGTCCGGAGGCGGGCGCAGGCGACGGTGGAGAGGGGCGGCACGCCGCAGGTGTCGAGGGACAGCACGGTCAGGGAGCGGATGAAGAAGGCGCTCTTGGGCAGGCAGACGCGGCGGTGCAGGCGGACGGAGAGCTCGGAGAGGCCGTGGTCAGCGGCGGCGGCGATGACATGGCGGATGGCGGAGGGCTTGATGCGTTTGGGCGGGACGATGTCGAGGCGGCGGAGGAGCTTCGGCTGGGTGGCGTGCAGCGGGACCGGGGAGGCGGCGGAGGAGAACCTGAGGGAGTCGAGGTGGGCGTAGAGGGAGGGGAGGTGGCGGAAGCGGCGGGAGAGGACGGAGAGCGTGACGGCGAGGCGGGTCGGGAGGCGGTTGGCGATGGCGAGCACGATGTCGTCGGGGAGGTTGGAGAAGCAGTCGGGCGAGTCGGCGGCCGCGCCCTTGCCGGCCTTGGGGCGGCGGCGGCGCTTGCGCTTGGGCTTGGGGATCGCGGCGGCGGCGGCGGCGGCCGGCGGGCGGGTCATCTCGGTGCGGGTTGGATCGGAGGGGACGAACGAGTTGTGGATGGATCCGGGTTGGGGCGGTGGCTTTTGGGAGAGCTCAGGCCTCGGGCTCAATCGTGTGCTCCTCCGTCGGTTGACTTGATTCGAGAGATTCGACGCAAGTACGGCGTATTTGAGCCCATGACTTGAGTCAAGTTGGGCTGGGCTCGACTCGCCCCACCATCTCCTTCCAAGTTCCATCATGATTTTTTGTCTCAAAAGAACGTTCCATCGTGATTGAAGGCTACCGGTTTCTCAAAATCCCCTAAAAAAAAAGGTTTCTCAAAAATAAATTGAAGGCTACCCCTAAAAAAAATCGTTATCTCACAAAATCATGATTGAAGGCTATTCATTTCATCCTAAAAAAAATCACGACTGAATGTTGGGGATGCAAATTTAGAACATAAAGGTACACTCCCTTTGAAATTTTTAGTTCATTTCGTTGACCTAAATAATACTCTCTCTGTCTCAAAATATAACATTTTAGTACATTCATTATATACATCTTACAGGTTTAAAATCGGCATCCTTAGTTTTAAACATAGTCTAATTAAAGTCATTCACATACACGAACATACAATCACTCATATGAGGACATGTCCAATGTGCCACCCTCGATAGATCCCTCATGGGCTCCACGTCGCAAACGAGACAATGTGGACATGTTTGACCAAAGAAAAAATAGTAGCTTGCACAATCAAGATACATCCTGCTGAGGAGTCAGTAGCTTCATAGAAAGAGGGTGGCCCCTTAGGCTGGTTGTAATGGGGAGTATCATATAGTAGTATCATGCATATGATACTAGTGTATGATACTCCCGCCGTCCAAGTGCATAGGGCGAGTTTTGGAAAGCTCGGCGATTTAGGCGGGAAAGATTGGACGAGATCGCGCGTAGTTTTAGCTAAAAAAAGCGAAACAGTTTTGGCAATAATTTCCGTCATTAGTGCTGTCGTTTCAGCTAACCTGCATGCACCTCAAGAAAGCGCGCGTGCATTGAAAGCAAACATGCATGCATTGGGTCATCTTCCTCCTCCCGTTTTCGCTCCAGTCTACTCCAGGCTTCGCGCATTTTCTTCTCTACTGGCTTTCTCTTTGGCGCCGAATCAAGCTCGTGAATTGTTCTATATCAGAGAGTTTACTGACTGCTGTTTCTCCAAGGGAGCAGGCTTTGGGGAGCTTGCTGTCTGCTCTTTCTCCTCGCATATCAAGTCCTGATCTTCCTCGGCAATTTGTGCATAGTAAGAAAGCTCGGCATCCTCTAACATCTCGAGGTACTCCAGATATTCTGCCGCTTCATAGTTCTCAAGCTCATGTACCAGATCATCCGCCATGTCCAAATCTTCCGCAAATTGCTCCAAATCTGTGTCACTCCACACACCGGACATGGCAAGCTTTTCTTCCTCCTGGCTGTAGCAACACAACCATGAATACGGTAGTCCAGTGTCTTCTCCTTCACCGTCACATGTCTCCTCCTCCCTGTCAATGGTCTCATCACTGCCAAACGCATCCTCGCCCAGCCGAGCATGGACGTCGCCGTCCTTGTCCGCAACACCAACCTCCTTGCCGTATCCAGACTCCATACTCTACAGGTCACACAGCTGAGAGAGAAAAGAGAAGGGATGGATTGATGTTGACAGATAGGTGCTCATTTTATAGGAGAAGGAGCGCCCAAGGAAACCTGATGCATGCATAGTTCTTTCACACGGAGAAGAGAAAAGGATTGACATGCTTTCACAGAGGAGGTGGACCGGTGGGGAACTACTCCTGCATGCATGAGCGGTTGAGTACAGAGGTGTTTGAGATAAACGAGGAGCAGTTAATTGCATTACGCCTAATAGTTTTGGAATTCCTGGATTCTAAAACTTGCCCTATGCACTTGGACGGAGGGAGTACTACATCCGTAATGCATAGTATCATGTGCTAGTATCATGGAATAGTTTATTTATTGCCATGCATGACACATAGTAGCACAACATTTAATATGATACGATATCATAATATGATACTCAACCCTCTCTTTCCTCATTTAATTTCATGACACCTCATCAAATATGCCTAGTTGGCATGCATGATACTACTTATGATACTCCCATTACGACCAGCTTTAGAAAATTGAAGAGGGAGAAGGATAGTGCATGTTCCCAATTTTCTATAATGTATTTTGTTTGAAGCTTTTTTTACCTTAGCCTGATACCACGTGACATCACCTGCGTTGAATGATTTTTTTGTGTGATATAGCCTGAACTGATTAGCATCCTTATTAAAGCCACCATGCCAAACCATTTGTTCCACCACAACCGCTTTGTTTATCTGCAGATCGTAGCAAACAATCCAGTTTGCTCATCAAAGTAATTAATCTTTTTGAAAGAAAATGCACGTCTCTAGTATTGCATTTATCAACGTTACTTCTTGAATCATCTCCCTTTTTATAGCCGCTTTAATTTACACGATTCTTAATCACATGGAACAAGGAAAAATGGAGTGTCAAGTGGATACATCTGGACGCGGTCCTTGATATGTAGGGGTAGGATTAGCTGCACCCCCTTGAAGATGCCCTCACACCCACCATTGGATGATACACTCTCAAAGACAACCTCCCAGTTTCAAATCAATGATGTTACTCTCAAAAGTCTCAAGTGAACATTTAAACTTGCTTTTTCAGTAAACAATCTGGCTATATTGATAAATTAACAAAAATATAGCACGTTGAAGAAAAAAGACACACACAAACAACAACAATACTTGATAAAACAAAAAAGTTATGCGTAAGATCATTGAAGTTGTCCTCTTAACTCCACCTTTTGATGATCCTGCAAAACTCCAAGAGAAAATTCATAGAAGACCAAACATGTATAAGAACATCTCCAGACGTTAGGCGGCCCACGGGCCGAAATAGCTCCGCATGTGGGCCAACCGGCGAAAAAAAAATTAGGAGGACTCGTCCTCACCCCAGTCGGCCACTGAGGAGAGAGATAGAGAGAGAGGGAGGATTTTCTTTTTGCATGCACATGGCGAGCCTAGCAAAAAAGGGAGGAGAGAGAGGAGAGAGGTCGATCGATGGGGTTTGTGCATGTAAAAATAGCGTCGGACGCCCCCAAGCGCCCCCCTGGGGGGCGGCCTGGGACCGCTGGGGCTAGTTTTGGCCAAAGCCGGCGCAAAACGACATCTTGGGGCACGACTGGACGATTTTTTTTAGTGACGGCGATTAAAAAGGCGCTTGGGAGGGCATTCTGGAGGCGCGGTTTGAGATGCTCTAAGGACGGGAGAACGCAACTAGTGGGGCTGCTTAACAATGCTTTGTGGTTGTTTCCCTGGGGTGGCCCTTCCCCGGATCTGGGCGAGGTGTATGGGGCGTCTCCATGCCCTTGGCCTTCTGGTTGTGCTCTATTTTGCACTCGTAGTCGTATTGGGACTTCGTGGCCGCAATTAGGGTCTCACTAGATTCCATCTTCGGGCCGGCATCGGCGGATGGCCTTGCTGCTCTTGGCCTTGTTGCTTGCTGGCCTTTTGTGGTTGTTGTTGTGGCAATGTTGCTCGTTCCCCTGTGGTGGCTACTTTTGGCGATGCAACTTTGAAAGGACGTGGATGTCGCCTAGAGGGGGGGGTGAATAGGTGTTTTAAAATAATTACGGTTTAGGCTTGAACAAATGCGGAATAAAACTAACGTTTAATTTGTCAAGCAAAAAAACTAAAACAACCAAGCTCACCTATGTGCACCAACAACTTGTGCTAAGCAAGATAAACAACTAAGTGATAGCAAGATATATAACAAGACACAATATGGCTATCACAAAGTAAAGTGCATAAGTAAAAGGCTCGGTAAAAGATAACTGAGGCACACAGAGACGACGATATATCCCGAAGTTCACACCCTTGAGGATGCTAATCTCCGTTTGGAGCGGTATGGACGCACAATGCTCCCCAAAGATGTCACTGAGGCCACCGTAATCTCCTTACGCCCTCGCACAATGCAAGATGTCGTGATTCCACTAAGGGACCCTTGAGGATGGTCACCAAATCCGTACAAACAAGGTTCGGGCAATCTGCACAACTTAATTGGAGGCTCCCAGCAACACCATGAAGCTTCGCCACAATGGACTGTAGCTCCGAGATGACCAAAATGCTCGGGCAATCTCCACATCCTAATTGGTGACCCCGACGCCTGCCTGAAGCTTTACACGACAATGATTGAGCTCCGAGGCACCACCAAGTTCTAGGACGCCAAAGCATCCACGAAGAACAATTTCTAGGGTACCAAGCACCCAAGGGTAATAAGCTTCTCAAACTTTTCACTTCCACGTATGGCCGTGGAGAACTCAAACCGATGCAACTAATGTAATGGCAAGAACACACGAAGTGGTCAAGTCCCTCACACTCAAATCCCTCCACAACACCAAAAGCTATGGAGGAATATGAGAGGAAGAACAAGGAGCTCACAAAGAACTCCAAGATCAAGATTCAAGGGGTTCCCCTCACATAGAGGAGAAGGTGATTGGTGGAAATGTGGATCTAGATCTCCTCTCTCTTTTCCCTTAAGAACTAGCAAGAATCATTGGAGGGATTAAGAGTTACCAAGCTCAAAGAAGGTCAACAATGGAGGGGAAATACAAGCTCAACAGATAGAAAACCATTGGGGAAGACGACCCCCTTTTATAGGCCTCTGCAAATCCAACTATTATGTGCAGACGTCGTGCACAAGCGGTACTACCGCTGGAGCGGGACTACCGCTCCAACCCAAGCGGTACTTCCGCTTAAAACGGGCAACAACTCATCGGAAGCCAGAGAGAAAACACAAGCGGAAGTAGGGACGAAAGGGGAGGGCGGTAGTATCGCTGGAGGGGTACTACCGCTCCCCCCAAGCGATACTTCCGCTCAAAGTGGAAAAAACGCACCGATGAAGCAAGAGAGAAATTATAAGCGGAAGAGAGGCCGACAGGGGAGGGCGGCAGTACCGCCATAGTGGTACTACCGCTCAGCCCCAACGGTACTACCTCAGCCCAGCGGTACTTCCACTTGAGAGAGAAAACCTGCCCAGAAATGCCATAACTTTCACATATGAGCTTCGAATTGAGCAAACTCAAGCTTGTTGGATAGCACACGACAAGTACTATCAAAATAGTGAGTGGTTATCTTAAGAACATGCAATTATGAAAAAGACAATGACATAGATATGTGAAACCTCTATGAATGAAGAACCGACAGAAACTCCAACATCGAAAACATCATAGAAGATACACATGAACTCCGTTTTCAATGAACTCTAGCTTGTCATAAAGATGACCATAAGCTCTAAAACTCATGAAGAGAAACGCCAAACAAGAACCAAGAAATATGATGCAAGGATGTAAATGGTTTGAGCTCTCAACGAACGATACGATCAAGATACTCACTTGACAAATCCCCCTTGATAGTACGACAATCTATCCTAAATAGAAAAACCTATCAAGGGCGAACCTGTACCTTGCACATAGTACACTTGATCTAGATGATGACGATCTTGACTTCCTCAAGATGGACCACCTTTTTTGATTGTGTTGGCTTGATGAGGACTATTTGATTGCTCCCCCATACTCACTATGGGTGAGCCACTCTTCAGCACATCTTTACAAGTTCATTGCCACCACAACGGACGACAAGCTTCAAGTTGATATCTTTGTGATGCTTCATTTGAACTTGCACACCGCAATCTTGATGATGATCATCATTTGATGTCATCCTTGATGTGTTGAATGAGATCTTCCTCTTGACGCAAGCCCATGGAAACACACCATACTATGGGATCACTTGATCCCTCTCGGTACATCTTGTATGTTTTTTTGTGTTGATCAACTTGATTTACTCTTTGTCTTAGTTTTGATCAACCTTGTGTCTTTATGATCATTCTTTGGATAATACCTTTAATACCACCTTGGTCATTATATAAACTCCTTGAAACCAATAGATGGACTTCAAGAAGTGCCTATGGACAAATCCTTCGAATATAACTTAAGACAACCATTAGTCCACAAAGATTGTCATCAATAAACAAAACTACATATGGAGAAATATGCCCTAACAATCTTTAACGACACCGCTACGACCACGAAGGTCTTTGAACATCTCGGGTTGCGGCGATGAGCTGGCCTTCTGCGTGTGCAATGCGGGTCGTTGATGGTGCGATTCTTGATTGGTGGTGGTGATATAGATCGGATTGGCCAAATTGTGATGACCGATGAATGTTCTGGAGTGACTTCCTATGGATCCACAACACAATGAGGTTATCGAAAAGGCTACGGGAGGTTTTATCTCTTGATCCGGTGGATTCTTTATGCGGCGTGTTACAAACTATGGACAATGACTTGATGCATAAGGGTGTTTTTTGGAGTGGCGGAGGTCAAACTATAGTTGTTGGGATTGTGAAAATATGGTGCCGACAACACATGCGTGGCTTTGATGATGGTTCTGCGAGCACCTCGTCTCAAGCTTCCGGGCGAAAGCCTAGGTCAGATCTGAGTGGTCATACCTAGCAATGGCGATGTTTTTTTATGTCGTTACCTTGTTGGAGGCATTGCTTGGATATGTTCAGACTATTTCCTCATCATGAAAACTTTGATTTTGGCCTTTGTGGTTGGATCCCGCGACGGTGACGCTTGAGTGTAGCTTCCTTCCTGAATGTGTTGTTGTTGAAGATCCTCGTCCTTCATGTGATGTCAAATGGTTGGTGTGGATATGGTCTCAACTGTAGTTTGTCGACCGCTGAGTTGATCGCTTTGGGACTCTTTTTTTTTCTTTTTTTTTCTTTTTTCACACCTACACATAGCTTTAGTCTTATGACCTTGCTAGTTGTTGGTGTGTTTTCTCATATGTGTGTTGGGTTGGGTATGTGCATCCTAGTTATGCAGAGATTGGGTGCATGTCCATGTTGTATCCCCCCGATGCTTCATTTGAGCCAATAAAATCTACCCTTTGTCGAAAATGTACAAGCTCAACTAACCTTAAAGGTTTTGAAGAGCCATTGAGTCGCTCACACCGTCAGAGAGGGGGCTCCTGATTGTTGAACACATTGTGATTGAGACTTGCCGCTTGCAAGACAGACTGTCATGCCACTGTTTCATCGTCGTACCGTCGCGGAAGAAGTTTGCGTGCACAAAAAATCAAGGCAAGATGATTATTGATCAAATCGAACTCGATAACACCTATCGAGAACAGACTATCTGTTGAACCAAAACAATGGATGCTCCCCAATGTCAAACACGTTGGCCACAACGACAACACAAGAAAGGGGATAAAGTCGTGATACCTTTATTCACATGTGCAACACAATTTTCACTGTTGAAAAGTCACCACCATGGACACAAAAATCTAGCATCGTGAAAATTTAGAGTGCATTGTGAACGAAGATCTACGATTCTCTAGTCCTCTGGTGCGAGATCAGTTGTCTCCGAAGACTAGGGGAACAAATGAAAATGCCTGAAGTACGTTCGCCAGGTTCACCTCGTGGCCACCCGCAATCTCACATAGAAAAGGTTCAAAAGAAAAGGAAAATGGTTCTTAGGGGATGGTACAAATTGTGGTTGGCTCACAACGCTGCAAAAAGAGTTAAAATGGATCGAGGACCCTATAAGCATTCACGATCGAGTCTTGTACCTACCTGATGAATGGAAGACCATCCACGAGATTGTCGTTCGCCACATGAAGGTGGTGACGCACGAACGGTGGAAGAAGCCGGAAGAGGGGTGGGTTAAAGCAAATATCAATTGAGCTTTGTCAAAGATGAAAGGTCCCCGAGGGGGAGGAGCTATCCTTAGGGGCAACCATGGTGAATTCTTGGGGGGATGCTGTCATTTTTTCCTTCCACTAATGACGCTGAAGTGAGTGAGCTTTTGGCCTGCTGGAGGGATCCTCAATGGGCTAATGAACTTAATGTTCACAGAATTATTCTCGAGACCAATTCACATGTGGCAATGAGTAAACTACTAAATGAGCATGAGAACTTCTTGTCGAATGGGCAATTGGTCAAGGAAATAAAAGGCGTGATTGGTTCTTTTGTAAGTTTTAGTGTTGCTTGAGTGCGACAAAGTCCTATATGTCTTTTTTTGACGGAAAAGCTTATTTTATTAATCAAAGGATAGATACATTGTCAGTCAATTAAATTATGGAAAATGCTTATCTTCAACCGACGGATCGCACACAAGCAATCCGCCACTTCCTTTTTGCGACCCACGTATGCATGTCTTTACGTCTCTCTTTCTGCAACATTTTGTGTGTTGCAAAATTGCCCATCGCAACAACACTTGTGTTGCGGAAAATAAAAAGCAAAAAAAACAGCAAATATTTTTTGCAACATTGTGTGTGTTGCAAATTTTTTTCCGAAGCAACACCCATGTTGCAAAAATATATATTCGCAACACAAGCAGTGTTTCAAAAAAATTCCGCAACACAACCTATGTTGCATAAAAATTCTGCAATACAATCTCTATCATAAATGTTTCTGAAACAAGGCATTTGTTGCAAAGTAGAAATAATGTTCATCCTGCTAGATCCAACGTCGCACGAGGTGGTGGATCTTTTAAAAAGATCCACCGACCAACGCGTAGCAGTCCCCTTAAATTAAAATAAAAATTCGGCGGAGCATTGCATACATCTTAGCTAGGGAGAGTTGCTTGACATCTTTTTTTAAAACTTTGCTTCAGGTGTTTTCTAAGTGTACTAGCAAAAGGGTCCGTGCGTTGCAACACAAGAAAAAAATGTACACGCTCTTAATTTATAAAAAATAATATATAATCTGAGAATTTTTAGTTACGACACAAACAAAGATGAACTTACCCTACAAAAGTGCAATTCAAGTTTTCCACTGGCCAAATGCCGCATGGGAGCATAAAATATATTCAAAATCCAGCAACCACTTTGTATGCATATCTGGCTGATGTTGCGTACGCCGGGAGCCGCTTTTCTCGCGTGCATACTATCGTACATGAGTGAAAGAAATCAAGATAAACTAAGGCCCAGTTCTTTTGCCAGAATCTGAGGATTCTTCCAGAATCCGACCCCTCCCCAGCTTCTCCCAGAATCTGTGACCCCCATTTGTTTTACAATCCTAGCTAATTAGACCCTAACTAGATAGGATTGTAAAATAAATGAGGCTCCAAGATTCTGGAAGAAGCTGGGGAGGGGTCAGATTCTGGGAGAATCCCCAGATTCTGCCAAAAGAACTGGGCCTAATCCAGAGGCAATTGGGGCAAAAAAATAATTGTTCGCGGTCTAGTTAGTGGTATATAATCTGACAACCAATCATAGATAGTTGGCCTTTTGTACAAATAGTCCATTTCATCTTCTCCTAATTCCTATCGCTTGATTTGAATTAGCCTGATAGAAAAAAAAAGATAAACAAAAATGGAAAAACAATTAAAAAAAATCGCTTTGATTTGAATCAGTCTGATAGAAGAAAAAAAGAAAAGGTAAACAAAAAAGGAAAAAAACGAAAATTGCTCAATTTGAATCAGCCTGATAGAAGAAAAGAAGAAAAGGTAAAAAAAAGAAAAAAAATGCTAGGACAATATTCGAACCCGGGCTTCGCAAGGAAGAAGGAGCGCCCTCGAGCGAGTATGCTAGGACAGCTTAGTTGCTAAAGTGTGGTTCAACATCTTATAAACCAATACATGACGGAGCGATTTGTGATAAACAACGAAGCGTTTCCTTTTGACTTATGGGTGACATAGTGGGTAATTTTAAACAACTTTAGGAATAATGTTTATGACGTACAACATAAACATTATTTGCTTTATTAGTAGGTAAAGATAAAGATTAGCTTAAAAATTGCATCTGACGGGCCTTGAACAATGAATAAAGTGTCAATGATTCCCCTTGAGAGAGAAAAATCACACACGGAATGTGTTCTTAAAAGAAAAACTAAAATCTGGATAATAAAAAAATAAAAGTAAATCCCACCCGAACTCTCCTCCGCAAGGGCCAAGGAGGAAGAAGGCGAGCAAGGAAGGCATACTCGTTTCCCCACTTGGCCAAGCCACGCCCCCATCATTAAACCCCCCAGTTGCTGCTCCCCTTCCAAACATGACCGTTGGGCGCTGCCCCCCGCCGAGATCCCAGCAGATATACCTCTTCTCCCACGCCACCAGGAAGGCGACGCTCCCACACCTCCCGGTCCCCACGAACCCCCGCCCCTACCCCTCGACGACATTCTCGTCCACCCCCGTGCTCACGCGCTCCACGCTTGCCCCCGCGCGCCGACCGGAGCGGCAGGGAGGTTTCGTCTGGCCCGCCATGGCGATGGACTTGGTGCCGCCCGCGCCCGCGGTGGCAGGGGAGGCGGATCCGGAGGCGGTTAAGGGGGAGGAGGAGGAGGAGGAGGATGTGGTGATGGTGGTGGGGGAGGTCGGGGGACGGTGCGGCGGCGACGCCGTGGTGGTGGCCCCGGCGGACGCGGAGGTCGAGGGGCACCCCTACGCCTTCCACGTCTCCGGCCCGCGCAACCTGCCGCCGCCCAACTGGAGGGAGATCATCAGATCGAGTTGGTAAAAAAATTCGCTCTCGCCCTTTATTTCCATATATATCTTGCGGTTTCCTTGTGCTATGGGGTTTGGATTATCGGGTCTGGTATATGGGTTTCGCATGTGCTGTGGATTCGATGAGCCCGCAGGGTCTGCCGATCTCCAGAACGAGGCCTTGGTCTGTTGTTCAGACGGGGAAAGGAATTAGTAGTTTAGCAGAAAGTGCCGTCCGATTGCGAAATTGCAATGCTCATCCTGGGAACTGAAATATGGGGAGTTTATTGATCGAGTTGAAATCTGCTGGCTTTGGTTGATTATAAATTATGGGAGCAAGTTTTACTTGTTTCTCGGGAGTAATTATTGTTTGCAGTACCCCGTGGTGTGTTGTACTACAAATTAGGCTGCTCTACTTTTCCTCTGGCTTTGGTTGATTATAAATTATGGGAGCAAGTTTTACTTGTTTCTCGGGAGTAATTATTGTTTGCAGTACCCCGTGGCGTGTTGTACTACAAATTAGGCTGCTCTACCTTTCCTCCAAGCATAGGTTATGACATGACTAGAAACAAAGGATTGCCCTCCATTTTGTTTTCTGTTTCGTGGGCTACGGACGTGCACATGCTCCTCCTACCTTTCCTTAGGGACCCTGTTTCGTCCTTTGAGTACAAATTAGAAAGAATCAATTCAACCAGTTAAGTTTCCTTTAACCTGTGCGCCCCCCCCCCCCCCCCCCCCCCCCCTGCGCAGACTATAAACGAGTACACCGCTTTGTTTGTGTAGCTGTATGGTCTGGTTTCATGTCAATTCAGGAAGCTTGAAGGCTTTGCTTCAACTTAAGCTTGCTTCGTCGCTAATAAATAAATAAATAAGTTTTCTGGTTAACTCTGATGAGCCTGATCTTAGTATGTAAATGCAAGGTAAAACAGCTCAATAAAATGGGAGAAGTTTGCATCATGTGATTCCTGTTGGTAATATTGTCGCTATCGATAATACAAATAAATGAGGGGAATGGCCATACAAATGGACTATTCTGGATTATGAACTTAAAAAACAGGGGACAGGAGGGGTGTCATAATCATGTAAAATTATAAGCAACGTAAATTCTCATCTCAATTTCCTGCCAAGAGTATGTTGGCATGGAGGGAACACCAGCTTGCAGAACTTTTTGGGGCAAACTATATCAAATATGAACAAATCTGAAGCCTGTAGGGAATAGAAGCCACATCATCATTGCAAAACTGTAACTTATAGCTAAACCTGAATGCCTGATACCGATGTGGATGTGTCCATTTCAAACAGGATTTATGCTCCTTTTCTCGTAATTTTAGTTAACTGTTATACTTCAACAAATGAGGTTCTTGACTCTGAAACGCCAACTTTACTTTAACATCTTCTTCTAATGTCTGATTTGCAGGAAGGATCCAAATTACAAAAGGATGGTAATGGCATGCTTCATTCAGGCAGTCTACCTTCTTGAAATAGACAGGCAAGATGAGAAAGGAGAGGAGGATGGCCTTGCTCCAAAATGGTGGAAGCCCTTCAAGTACAAGGTCACACAGACACTAGTTGATGAGAGAGATGGCTCCATATACGGCGCCGTCCTTGAGTGGGACCGGTCTTCTGCTTTGTCTGATCTTATCCTCCTAAGACCAAGTGGCGCGCCGAGGGCCGTATTAGCTCTCCGGGGAACATTGCTGCAGAAACCTACAATCAAGAGAGACCTACAAGACGATCTGCGTTTCCTGGTTTGGGAGAGCTTGAAGGGTTCGGTGAGATACGTTGGCGCTTTAGAAGCACTGAAGGCTGCAGTTGAGAGGTTTGGGAGCGCGAATGTTTGCGTGGCGGGGCACTCGTTGGGAGCTGGTTTCGCCCTCCAGGTATGCAAAGATCTTGCCAAGCAAGGAATCTTCGTGGACTGCCATCTGTTCAACCCGCCTTCTGTTTCACTTGCCATGAGCCTAAGAAGCATGAGCGAGAAGGCCAGCCACTTGTGGCAGAAAGTGAAGGGAAGTCTGCCATTGAAGGAAGAAGCAGCGCTTGACAGTGCAAAAGAGGAGGGCAGCATCAAGAAGAAACTGCGCGCGGATAAGAAATGGGTGCCACACTTGTATGTGAACAACAGTGACTACATCTGCTGCCACTACAATGCCCCCTCTTCCTCTTCCTCCGGACCCGACGGCGGCCCGGATGAGCAGCAGCAGCATCGCAAGGCGAGCGAGATTGCCGGCGACGTGGTCGCGAAGCTCTTCGTCACATCGTCGAAAGGCCCGCAGAAATTCATGGAGGCGCACGGGCTGGAGCAATGGTGGTCGGATGGGATGGAGCTGCTGGCCGTGTCTGACAGCAAGCTTATACATAGGCAGCTGAAGTCTCTGTACTCATCCACAGCAGTACCACCTCCTGCAAAGTCATAGGGAGATGGCTGTTTCAAGGGTAGTTAGAAATGCTCTTTCTAATCGGTTTATACCTCAACTGAACCCCTCGACATGTTTCATTATGGCCATGGTCGGATTATTCGTATAGGTGATCGAACGGATATGTAAGAATACTGTGGGCTAATAATTATTTCATTCAAGTAATTTTCTAGGTAATACTTAAGATTGTTACTATTAGTGATCTGTTGTCAGGATAATATCCATGTTTGCATGCTCCGCCCCGGGAAAACCCAAGTTTTTTACTCACTCCAATCCATAATAAATTAATAAGTGTCGTGGTTTTAGTTCAGCTGGCTTGGAGTGAGTAACTTTTACTCTGTACCAAGTAGCATGACAAGTGTACAGAGAGCAAGGCCCCAAAACGCTAAATTTTGCAGGTAGCTGACAAAGAACATATGCATAAGTACAGTCCCCTGTTTAGTAATACTAGCAAAAGGGCCCATGCATTGCAACGGGAGAAAAAATACCACACGCTCTTAATTTATAAAAAATGATCTATAATCTGAGAATTTGTAGTTACGACACAAATAAAGATGATCTTATCCTACAAAAATGCAGTTCAAAATTTCACAGGTCTTCTATTTTAACACGGCTTGCATGTAGATTTAATATGTATAAAGAATCAGTCAAGTGACCTTCAGTTTCATCTCTAATCCTGATTTTGTTGACGTGTTCATCCCCAACCCGGATGAGTACCGGTATGAAAGAAAGACGAATAACGATTTATTTATTAAGATTGCACCCTAGATATTATTTTTATTAAACGTTTAACAGATAAAATAATATCATATTTAATTTCTACATATTTTTCTAATCAAATTCTATATATAATATGTCAAATTTAGAGTTACGGTTTAAAAGATATGAGTATTTTTAAAAAACATTTAATATATACTACGAGTTTAATGTCATAAACAGTAAGGTTTTTTTTATAAAATCACATCGGTGGGTTTTTCGACGGAAGCGATAGCCTCTTTATTATTAGGTAAAGATATGACTGATTTATTGTTTTTTGTTAAGCAGATTTTACCTGCCCTTCGCAAAAAAATGGGTAGAATATACCTGCCCCCTTTTTTAATGGGATTTAAAAATAATTACAGCAAAAAAATGGAAACACGACTCCGCTGGGGATCGAACCCAGAATCTCTGGTTTCGTAGACCAGCGCCTTATCCATTGGGCCACGGAGTCTTTTGTGTGAGAATTTATTCATTAGCTTATCCATTCACAGACTGATTCGCTCCCTATTTCCTTCCATTACTTTTTCTTGCTAGGGCTTAAGTAAAATTTACCTCTCCCACTAAGAAAAGCAGAAATTACCTCTCCCCTTTAAAAAGGAGAAGTTACCTCTCCCTTTAAAAAAAGTACACCCAAGATGTTTTGAGAGTCTAAAAACAAAGGTAGTAGAATTTACCTCTCTTTTATAATGGGATTCATTTACTAGAAAGGACAAATGAAAAAAACATATGAGGATGACCCGCGTTGGGGTTTTCAAATGAAAAACGCGATCAGAGAGCTGCCTTATTAAAAAATATGCGTCGAAAGTACTACATGGGGCAATGTGTCTTTTGGAGCTAACAAGCACCTACCAACAACAAATATTTGTCTGATACATTCATTCCACGGTCAAAGACATCCAACAGAGCGTGTTCTCGTGCCCATGAGATCATGAGGTGGACTCGTGTGAAATGGTAACCATGGAGTATTGCGACATCATCATATGAATTAAGGACAACAAACCTTGCATCTGTAGCACCTTAGTCTCTACTCCTATAGGAGGAGTCTGCGGTGGTGATTGTCGGGTGGTATGTCGTTCGTTCGTCGCCTCTCCCCCATTCGCTCCCTCTCGCACACATGTACGTGGCCCAGAAAATCTTCTCGCGCGATCCTCTCAATAACTTCAAAATATCCTTCCTCAATTCTCGCTTTCCTTCCCTAAAGACCGTGGTCCCTTCACCCCTCCTCCCTTCCGTAGCTCCCCCGGGTTTTCTTCCACCACACCTCTCCTCTTACGGCCTCTACCTAGGGTCCTCAGCTTCGTGCCCCTAGGAATTAGAGGCGACGACACCGAGGGTGGTCACGTCGAGGGGTTGCACTTGGTAGAAGTGGGATATTCCCGCAAGAAAAAACCCTGGATCTCTCTTGCACACGTCGATGGTCGGTGGACATTGGTGAGAGGCGGGTAGGATTGGCTTCGGAGTTGAGGTTCACCGTCTCATAGGTCATCTTTTGACATGGAGAATCTTATACGCTGTAGTTGTGACATACTTATCCTTGTCGCACCTTATTTTGCTGTCTTTTTCTTGGTTGTGATCCAGCGGTGACGGAATGTGCGACGAGTGGCGGGATCAAGAGGATGGATCTCGAGGACGGACATGTGGCGCTCGTCATGGGAAGAGGGGCATGTACCTCATGGAGTCAAAGCCGTTGTGGGATTTGTTGAATCTGGCAATGCTCGACCGCGGCGGGGAGATGGAGGACGCACGAACGCATGTGCCGGACTGCCTGCTTGTAGGGTACCGCGACATTGACGGATTGGGGTTTGATTTGCTCCACTTCCTGGCACGCCCATTCGTGTTTGACGACCACAAAGGTGCACCGATACTGGAAACACCTTCGAATCTTTTCACACGTTGAGCCTTTTGATCTAAAGGTATGTGGCTTCTGTGTCCTTGCGCAGGTCTGACACTACACTCGCACGAGAGGCTGCACTTTTTCTTTAGCAAAGAGGAAAATTCTGCTAATTAATGATACGGGAGATGAATAATGCGGCTATGAAGAGGCGTTGGAATGTGCTTTTCAGCAGTAAATGTTTTTAGAGATTAGATGGGGTGTTCCAAATACAAGCAACTAATCTCGTTCGTGGGATTGTTGCGCAGATTCACACAACATGCTCTTCTGTGGTAAGGAGCTTGTGGCTCTCTCAAGTCTCAAGTCTCACCTCATCAGAAGGTAAATAAGGTTTTTGTGAGGTTTTTTTGAATTGAATTGGATGGAGAACTGATTATTTCCTTCGTTTGGAATTACTTGTCGCTCAAATGGATGTCATTTGAGCAGGAAGTAATTTCGAATGAAGGGAGTACTTAACATCAAACATTAGCAGCTAAACGGTGTGGCGTGCGAACTAAATATCTGTATGTTATTTTCATAGTTTTTTAGATATTCAAAGTTTTGCCCTTCATTGAACTCTTGAGTTGGCGGTAATATGTGACATGTATTATTGTCGTGCAAGTCATGTGGAAGCATTCCTTGACAACTGCATCATCAAGAATTTCATGCAAATTATGAGACTCTCGGAGGTAAAAGTTGGTATTGTAAATTTGTAATATAGCATAGCAAATATGTTAGGATTTTGTTAACTTTATAGCCGAGCCATAATATTAAGATGTAGGTGGAGGAGTACCATAGTTGGATATTTCAGAACGTGACTACTAGCATGATGATGAAAATAAATGCTAATGATCAAACATACAACACAAAAGGAGGCACAACATCGAAAACATATGGTCCACTGATTTATGATTTATCGTGTATATATTAGACAAGGATGTAGTTGATCAACTTATGTAGTAATGGGGTTCTACAGGTTATGTATAAGGAAGAGATGGTTCTTTGGCCCCTGATTTTGCCTAATAAGATAAGGATGTAGTTGGTCAACTTAGGCAACAGTAGTGGATTTCTATATGCGTGAGATTCAAATATTTCACTAAGCACGCTTTATAGGTTTCTATATTTTTTCAAATAGATTATTCAGAAGTCCAATAAGCATGTGGGGCACCTTTAAAAAAAATATTATAGTCAACAATGCAATAAACATGTAATAGCTTTCTTAAAATTGCATGACAAAACTATTTTTTTCATGTGCGTGTACTATTTCTACATATAATTCAAGAAAAATATTACTTGTCATGTAGATCCATCTTTGTGCTTATTACTACATCTTTCTCCCGAACTGAGACCTACATTTATCTTGCTAACATTAACTTTTCCCAATTGCATTTAATCTATTAAGAATTTTATGAATATATGCCATCCTTCTAGGTGAAATATTCTAGGTCAAAGGCCTCCCCCAAAACTAGAAAACAATGAGTTTTTTTTCATAAAAGGAGCACTGGGGTGTGTGCATTAGATGATTCACATACCATAATACATTGAATTCTTGGTAGAATCTAGAGATCTTGTTCACCTCGCCATTTGATTATTCTCTAAGAGTTTATTTGGAATACTGTATAAAGTTTCTTGGGTACTAAACATGATTTATGATACAAATTTTCATGCAACGAGCTTCGTTTTAGCATAAAATTTTATGATTATATTATCTTTTTTGTTTGTTGTTGGCTAACCATTGTGAGCGGCTAAGTTTGCAAAAGAAACCTTTTGAGCATAGCACCTCTATGTTTGTCCATTTTTTCCTTGCAATGGTGACTTTATGTCTAAACTTAATTAGCTTAGAGTTCTTTAGCAAACTCACTCAAAGCTTTTGTGCTTTTCCAAATAAAAAGAGCATAAAACAAGAACCTAGACCAACTTTAACTAAAGGCCTTATGTTGAACTTTAATTGAGGAACATTGTCAATTTATTTATTCAAAATAGCACGAAACTGATCTTACATATATATTCTTAAAATGAAGACACACGTGATACCATTATTTAGCTATAGACAAGTGTCAAGGCCAATATTAGTATTGGTAGTTCCATCTGCTAAGTTAGTAGCTGTTAGGGCATATTTCTCCTTAAGTGGTTTTGGTGATTGATGATTGCGTGTGCGGACTAATCGTGTGCATTGAGCATTTCTAGATAATTCATGACTAGGCACAAGACGATTCGGTGCCCCTCGGAGTCTTTCAAAAGACGGTTGCTTTCTACGTTTCTCTTTGGTGGATTTGAGTCGTAGGAAAGTCATACTATTAATAGGGGGTCCGCGTCGAAAAGGTTTGGGTGGAATCAACACGTACACATTTCTATTGCTCCACCTTTCCTTTGCTTCAAATGGAGCTCCAACCATGTTTTCCTTGTATCTGCAAAAGGCCAACCGGTAGTACCGCTAGCACAACAGTAGTACCGCCCTCGGGGCGGTAGTAGTTTTTTACTACCGCTCTGTGGGTGGAAGTACCGCTCTCTGGGCGGTAGTAGTTTTTTACTACCGCTCCGTCGGACTTTTTGCGCATCCTTTTGCCTCGGCAGTGGTAGGCACGGTAGTATTTTCTTACTACCGTGATTGGTGAGCTGTCGTGCGGTAGTATCGCTCCTAGCAGCGGTAGTACCGCTTGACTAGTGTAGTAAGTGCGGGGTAACGGTTGGATTGTTCCCCCACTATATAAAGGTGCCTTCTTCCCTGAGAAGGTTACCTCTTACCTCCCCAAGCTCCATTGTTGCTCCTGTTAGGGCATATTTATGCCTAAGTAATTTTGGTGATTGATGACAGTACCGCAAAGGACTAATCGTGTGCATTAAGATTTCACATAACACATGTCAACGGCACAAGACGACTCGACCCCCTCCATGGAACAGAAGCACAGTGTCCTCTACGATTCTCTTTCTTTGAGTCATAGGAACGCCGTACTATTAAGACGGGACCCGTAGTGGAAAGGTTTGGGTGGAATCAATTTTGCACGCACACACTTTATCTCCTTTCCCTTTCCCTGCAACTTTGGAGTGGTTCCCCCCTCTGGTTTATCTCCTCTAAGCAAAAAGGTCTCTCAGCGGTAGTACCGCTAAGGATGGCGGTAGTACTGCTAGCCCTAGCGGTAGTACCGCTAGTGCTGGCGGTAGTACCGCTGTGCTGGCGGTAGTACCGCCCCTGGTTAGCGGTAGTACCGCTCCAGGGACTTAGTACCGCCTTCCTAGCGGTTCTACTTCGTCGGACTTTTTGCGAAGACTTTCTTGGCGGTGGTTGGCCCGGTAGTGCATCTGCACTACCATGGGCCCAGCGGTAGTACCACAGCAGCTAGCGGTAGTGCCGCTGGAGTGCCAGCGGTAGTACCGCTAGGCTCGAGCTGTGAGTGGGAAACGGTTGGATCCCCCCCCCACTATATAAGGGGTTCTTCTTGCTCTAGAACCCTACCCTTGACCCTCCCAAGCTCCATTGTTGCTCCCTAAGCTCAAAAGTGCCCGATCTCTCTCCCTAGCCAATCAAACTTGTTGATTTTCTAGGGATTAGTTGAGAAGGCCTAGATCTACACTTCCACCAAGAGAAAATTGATTCCCCCCACCAATCCCTTGCGGATCTTGTTACTCTTGGGTGTTTGAGCACCCTAGACGGTTGAGGTCACCTCGGAGCCACATTCCATTGTGGTGAAGCTTCGTGCTCTTGTTGGGAGCCTCCAAGCTTTGTGTGGAGTTTGCCCCAACCTTTTTTGTAAAGGTTCGGTTGCCGCCTTCAAGGGCACCTATAGTGGAATCACGGTACCTTGCATTGTGTGAGGGCGTGAGGAGAATACGGTGGCCCTAGTGGCTTATTGGGAAGCATTGTGCCTCCACACCGCTCCAACGGAGACGTACTTCCTGTCAAATGGAAGGAACTTCGGTAACACATCCTCGTCTTCATTGGTTCCACTTGCGGTTATCTCTAACCTTTACATTGTGTATGCTTATGTTGTTGTTTATCTCTTACTTGTCTTAGTTATCCTTGTTGGTAGCATCATATAGGTTCACCTCCTTGTTGACATTTTAGAGAACCCTTATGTTGCTAACCCTAACTTGCTAAGATTAATTTAAAAGTGGCCGTTGCCTATTCACCCCCCCACTAGTCAACCATATCGATCCTTTCAATTGGTATCAGAGCCACGTCTCTTTATTAAGGGTTTTACCACCCGAAGAGTATGGAAGATGCTGAGGGAGTTCCCCGTGCGCAAACCGAGGCCATGGACTTGACTTAGGTCACAAGGGACGACTTGAATACGGCTATGTCCGCACTCAAGACGTCCTTGACGAACGAGGTCAAGACCATGCTTAAAGAGTTAATTGAGGGAATTAAAAGTTCTCCCGAACCGGCATTGGTGGTTAGACCCACCAACACAGATTCGGAGGCCAATTCCTCTAAGGAAACGACTAAAGGTATGCAACCTTCCCCTCCTCTCGAAAATGATGGGAATGGGACTTATGCATCTGTTCCACCACCCATGGTCTATGGAGGACCGGTTCCCACACCGCGTCTTAATCCTGTTGGTCCTCCTCTTAAGCTTGTAAAAGGTGATTTTGCTAACTGGGTATTTTCTATTAAGTCTCACTTGAATCACAGCTCAACAAATTTGTGGAGAATCATCGAGCAAGGCTACTATCCTCATGACCCAAGCAACCTCACTCCAAGAGAAGAAGCGGACAATCAATATAATCACTCCGCATTGTTTATTCTCTAGTCTACAGTACCACCTGAAGATCTTCCTCACTTGCGTCCCTTCACTCTCGCCAAGGACTGTTGGGAGCACATTATGGTGTTGTACAAGGGAAGCTCAAGCATTCAACGGTCCAACTATGAAGTGGTACTTGATAAGGCCGATGAGTTTGTGATGAAGGAAGATGAGGACCCTCGTGATCTCAATCGAAGGGTGACTGCTATTGCTGTGGCTCTCAAGGACCATGGGAGCAAGGATGTGGATGATACATGGGTCAAGCGCAAGTTTCTCAAGGCCATCATGCCTTTCAATAAAGCCATGTCATCTGTCATTCGCCAACGACCAGATTTCCACTCCTTGTCTTCCAGTGAGGTGTTGGATGAATTCATTGCAATGTCAATCATGAACGAGATAGCTGACAATGCACTTGCTCGAGTTCGCTCAAAGACAGCTTCACCCAACCTTGCATTGAAGGCAAAAGCGGCTTTTGAAGAAGAAGAAGAGGATGAGGAAGAGGAGAGCTGCCCTGAAGACATGAAGTTTGCTTATCATGAGCACATGGCTCTTGCATCAAGGCAATTCTGGGGCAACAAGAGAAACTCAAGACCCACCTTCGCCAAGAACAACTCAGGTGGGGTTCAAACCCAAGCAACGAGTGAGGACATGCTATAACTGTGGGAATGTGAGTCACTTCGTGGACGAATGTCCCTATGAGAAAAGGGAAGACAACGGGGGCAAGCTCATTCGCAAAGACAAAACCAAGTCATTCCCAAACAAGAACAACTTTGTGAAGAAACCCCACCCAAAGGGTGTGGTGGCCCTTGAAGAGTACCCCTCCGATGATGATGACGATGACGATATGGTGGCAACTGCAACTATTGCCATTGCCACCCCTTCTCCCAAGAAGGTGTCTCTCTTCAACGCCCCCAACGAGAACCACATCGCCAAGTGCCTCATGACCAAAGGTATCGATCAGGTAATCCCCATCATTAAGACCAACATCGCTACTACTCCTTCATTGCTGAATTGTGTTGATGATAGTGATGTTGGGGAACTTAATGAGCATGATCTTGACAAATTTCTGTGCACTATCAAGGGAGAACCCAAGAAGCACTTTGTTGCTCTCTTGGAACAACTGGGTGAGGCTAATGACCTCATCGAGTCTCATGAGGAGACCATCTCCGAGCTTCAAAGACATAGTCGTGACTATGCCGATGAGATTGTTGAACTATCTATTGCATTAGAAAAGGAGCGCACTCTTCGTTTGGCTCTTGAGCAGCCATACAATGATGACTGCGCTAAAATGCAAAAGAAACTAGATCATGCTACTGTTCTTACTCGTATGCTTAAGTCTGAAAAGGATGCTCTTGGGGTTGGCCATGACAGACTCAAAGTGGAGTTTGACACACTTGACAAGGCTCACAAGGTCTTGAAAGGTGTTCATTTCTCTCTGAAAGAGTCTCATGATCAACTCCAAGTAAAGCTTACCAAGGAAATCTCTGCTTGTCCTCCCTTTGTGTTAATTGATAATGCTTGTACAACTAACCCTTGTTGTGAGCATTTACATCTTGTGGAGGAAAATGCCAAGTTAAAGGAGAGACTTGAGAAGGGCCTTGTGTCATGCATACAAGGCGAGAAGATCCTGAACGACCTCTTGAGCAATCAAAAGGGTGTGGTAGGAAAGGAAGGACTTGGACTTACATCCAAGTCAAAAAGAAAAAGGAGGAACAGGAACAAACGATCCCCTACCCTCAAGGACATCTTTGTCAAAGAGGGCGAAGGGACTCAGGAGGTGAACAGGAACAAGGTGGAAGATGGTAACGTCAAGAAGGGCAAAACCATTCCTACTAACACAGCCGGCAAACTCAATCCTTCCTATGTTTTATGTCGTGCTGGTGATGGGCATGTTTATGCCAGATTTGTTGGTTCTTACTATGAGTCCATTGAATGGGCTATTTGGGTTCTTAAGACCCTTGTATCTAACATTAAAGGATCCATTCAAAAAAGGGTACCTAAAACCAAGCCTTGATCTATTGCAGGAGTTTGCTTCCGGTGGGGTGTCATGGTTGCTCGATAGTAGAGCAACAAATCATATGACCGGAAGCAAGGACTTAGAGGTGGATATGCATCCTTCTCCATCTATGCCCACCCATGTCCAATTCGCTGATGCATCCTCGTCAAAGGTATTGGGATTTGGTAAGGTGGTCATCTCTCAAGAGTTATCTATTGAGAAGGTCATGCTTGTTGAGTCTCTTGCCTACAATTTACTTTCGGTTCGTCAACTTGCAATTATGGGTTTTTCCACATTCTTTAATCTTGATATTGTGGTCCTCTTGTGGAGAAATACTCTTAAAGTAGCCTATGTTGGATATGTCAAAAATGGTCTCTATGTGGTGAACTTTTCAAAGCGACCCACTAAGACTGCGACTTGTCTAATGGCTAAAGTTGATGTGGGCTGGCTTTGGCATCGCCGACTAGCTCATGTCAATATGAGATCTTTGCAAAGTCTTCTCAAAGGGGACCATATTCGTGGACTAACAAATGTGAGTTTTGCTAGAGATCGTGCTTGCAGTGCCTGCATTGAAGGAAAGATTCACGAAACTGCTCATCGTCCAACGACTCTCATTTACACTAAGAGGCCATTGGAGCTCCTCCATATGGATCTTTTCGGTCCTCCATCATTTGATAGTCTGGGAGGCAGAAAGTACTGCTTAGTGATTGTTGATGACTACTCAAGATACACCTGGGTATATTTCTTCAAGAGGAAGAGTGAGACTCAACAAACTGTCATCAACTTTGCTAATGAAGCTCAATGTCAACATGAAGCAAAGATTTTGATGATTAGAAGTGACAACGGCACCGAGTTCAAGAACTACACCTTGGATGAGTTTCTAGGTGACGAGGGAATAAAACATCAATATTTAGCACCATATACCCCTCAACAAAATGGTGTGGCGGAAAGGAAGAACCGGACTTTGATGGATGCTGCAAGAACAATGATGGCGGAATTCAAATCTCCATATAACTTTTGGGTTGAGGCCATCAACACAGCATGTCACGCGTCCAATCGGCTCTATATCCGCAAAGGCTTGAACAAGACTCCATATGAGATTCTCACGGGGAACAAACCCAATCTCAAGTACTTCCAGGTATTCGGTTGTAAGTGTTTCATTCTCAAGAAAGGTGCATGTTTGGCTAAATTTGATTCTAGAGCACAAGAGGGCATCTTTGTTGGTTATGCTACAAACTCTCATGCTTACCGTGTCCTCAACAAGTCCACTGGACTTATTGAGGAGACGTGTAACGTGGAGTTTGATGAAAATAATGGCTCCCACGTGGAGCAAAGTGGTCTTTGTGATGTAGGTGATGAAATTCCTCCCCAAGCCATAAGAAGAATGGGGATTGGTCAAATACTCCCCATTGAGGAACCCCTTGTGGCCGAAGGAGAAGGACAATGCTCTACTCAAGTGGAGCCATCACCCTCACAAGCCCCACATGCTTCCGATGAACAAAGGGAAGACCCTCAACAAGTTGAACAAGCTCAAGGTCAAGATCTATTGCCCAAAGATGGTGATGTGTCCCATGATGTACAAGCACTTACCCAAGGTTCTGAACCTGCTCAAGATCAAGATCAAGTGCAATTACAAGATCCAGACCAGATAGAAGCATAAGATCAAGAGCAAGAGCAACCACAAGAACAAGGACAAACAAGTGAACCTGCTCAAGTCGAAAATCAAGTTGATCAAGATACTGTCTCGCAATTCCCTTCTGCAGTGCCAAAAACTGGTGGCAAGGGAGGTTCAAGACGCAAGGGCAAGCAAAGTCATCAAGTCGATGCTCCCTAGTTATCCAATGAAGAACTCGTGGAGAGTCGAGCAGCCAAGATTGCGAACAAGCTGAGAGTCAAGTCACATCGTATGAAGAATGTACTTGGCAGTTTAAAAAGGGGAGTATCCACCCGTCAACATATTTGGAATTATTGTGAGCATCACGCGTTTGTTTCGTATTGTGAACCTCAACAGGTACAGGAACCGCTCGATGATGAGGATTGGCTTATGGACATGCATAAAGAACTCAACAACTTCGAGCGTAATCAAGTATGGAATTTAGTGCCAAGACCAAAGGAGGAACATAATGTCATCGGGACCAAATGGATTTTCAAAAACAAGCAAGATGCCAATGGGATTGTGATTTGAAACAAGGCAAGATTGGTGGCTCAAGGCTACTCCCAAGTCGAGGGTATCGACTACGGTGAAACCTTTGCCCCTGTTGCTCGTCTAGAATCTATTCGCATGCTGCTTGCATTTCCTTCTCATCATAATTTCAAATTACAGCAAATGGATGTGAAAAGTGCTTTTCTTAATGGTCCTTTTAAATGAGTTGGTCTATGTCAAACAACCCCCAGGATTCGAACATCCCAAGCTCCCCAATCATGTGTACAAACTTAATAAGGCACTCTATGGCCTTAAACAATCCCCACGTGCGTGGTATGAGTATCTTACTGAGTTGTTACAAGATCGTGGGTTTGAAATTGGGAAGATAGATCCCACTATTTTTACTAAGAGGGTTAAAGGGGATTTGTTCATATGCCAACTATATGTTGATGATATCATTTTTGGTTCTCCTAACATTTCTTTCAATGAAGAATTTGATGCACTAATGACCGAGAAATTTGAGATGTCCATGATGGGAGAGTTGAAGTTCTTCCTCGGATTCGAGATTAAACAAGGCTTAGAAGGGACCTTCATCAAACAAGCCAAGTACACTCAAGACATGCTCAAAAGTTTGAGCTCGAAGATGTCAAGCCGGTCAAGTTCCCCATGCCAACAAGATGCAAGCTTGACAGTGACCCCAATGGTAAAGCAGTGGATCAAAAGGTATATCGCTCCATGATTGGATCCCTCCTTTACCTTTGTGCATCCAAACCAGATATTATGTTGAGTGTAGGGATCTGTGCACGGTTTCAATCCGCACCAAAAGAAAGTCATTATATGGCTGTTAAGCGAATCTTTTGATATTTGGCTCATACCCCAAACTTTGGTCTATGGTATCCCAAAGGAGAGAACTTCAACCTAGTGGGATACTCTGACTCAGATTGGGCAGGAGATTGTGTGGAGAGGAAGTCAACTTCTGGAGGATGCCAATTCCTTGGTCGCTCACTCGTAAGTTGGTCTTCAAAGAAGCAGAATTGTGTCTCACTATCATCCACCGGAGCTGAGTATGTGGCACCTGCAAGTTGTTGCGCACAGTTGCTATGGATGAGGCAAACTTTAAAGGATTACGGTGTCACTTGTGACAAAGTGCCTCTTCTATGTGACAATCAAAGTGCTATCAAGATTTCCCTCAACCCGGTGCAACATAGCAAGACCAAGCATATTGATATTCGCCATCACTTCATTCATGAACATATCGAGCTAGGTGATATTGAGGTTCACTTCATCCACACTGAAGAGCAACTTGCAGATATTTTCACTAAGCCCCTAGATGAAGCAAGGTTCCGTGAGTTAAGGCATGAGCTAAATATCATTGATTCAAGTAACGTGGATTGAAACTAGGCACTTTGCACCTCACTATGCATTAGATCTTGTTCTAGGTGTAGGCATGGACATAGGGGGAGTGTTGTTCTCTCAATGAACTTTTCCTGCCCCCATTATGCATAAATCGATCAAGTCTTTCACTTTGGCCATTACTAAATGGCACTTGTGCTTCAAAGACGAGCGTTGGTCATGAACCCAAGGATAATTCTTCGTGGTGTCATACCTTTGCCTCAAACATAGGTGGCCTCGGCCACCGCCCCCACCTTTCTCTCATATGGAAGAAAGGATACAAAATGACTAGTCGGTATACCTTGATGGTGCTATCTTTTTAGTTACACTGACTAATTGCTGCCCATGTCTTTTCCACGAAATCCTATGTCTCGTTGTATCATTTTGAGCGGTACTACCGCCAGGGGTAGCGGTACTACCGCCAGGACCCCAGCGGTACTACTGCGAGGGGAAGCGGTACTACCGCCAAGACCCCAGCGGTACTACCGCCAGGACCCCAGTCTATCACGACTTGACTAGGGCTGTCACAAGGGGGAGCGGTACTACCGCCAGGGGGAGCGGTACTACCACCAGGGGGAGCGGTACTACCGCCAGGACCCCAACAGCACTATCACTAGGGACAGCGGTACTACCGCTAGGTCAGCGGTACTAACGCTAGGACTTCGGCGGTACTACTGCTGGCCCGTACCCCTTGGGCTATATAAAGGAGGGGGAGCCCGTTTTTTCTGCCCTCTTTCTTCTTCCTCGTGGCTCTTCCTTCCTCTAGCCCGAACTCCCCCCATTTGGATCTCTATCTTCGGAGCCCCTTCTCTCCCTTGAGTTGGAGGGTTTGCTCCACTCCTCCTTCCTCCATCAAGTGCCATGGACACCGGTAAAGCTCCTCCCTTTATTCTCTTGATTGGTGTTTTCTGGTTCTAGGGTTAGGAGCTTGGTGATTTGGATCCATGGCTATGGTTTGTGCTTTGTTCTTGGATGCAACGAAGGAGATATCCTAGGGGAGTTTAGGTTCTATGATTCATTGCTTTTATCTTGACATGCCCCAAGTTCTTCATATTTTAGATCAAGTACTTCTTCTCTTATTTCTCATTGTATTAGATCTAAAACTTGAATCCCCTTGACCAGGCATGTCTCTATCTAGTTGTTCTTGAGGTTCACATGTGATTAGGGCTATGGTGTTTCTTGTAGTGATTTTATGCAGTAGCCATGGACCTCGTACATCAAATCTAGCCGTTCTTATGGGTCTTTTTATATTCAGATCTGAAAGTCAACCCCCTAGCGGTACTACTGCCAGCCTGGCGGTACTACCGCTAGCACCCCAGCGGTACTACCGCCAGGGGTAGCAGTACTACCGCTAGGACCCCAGCGGTACTACCGCCAGGGGTAGCGGTACTACCGCCAGGAGGATCTTTTTCGTTATGTTTGGCAACGTGAGTTTCTTCGTATGCTTCTTTTTTACCATTGCCTTGACTCCTCCTGTCGCTCGCTTTTTGTGTGTGTCTTGTGTGTCACAGGTGGTGCTCGTCGCTCGAATCCCCACGGGACACCCAACCGAAGCAGTATCGCACTTCAGAGGCTCCAGAGGGCTCCACCACTTCCAGTCCGAATCCCAGAAAGAAGTCTTTCAAGAAGCCAGCTCACAAGAACAAGGGAATCAACGTTCGCACCATGCCCCCTAAGGATTTTCTGCTATTCCGCAACCGCAATCACTATCTAGAAGACAAGGCTCAGATCAAGAACATCGAGCATGTTTGGTCACGGGATCACTGCATGATCTATCGCGACATCATCAAGCCATTCAAGAAGATTTTTGTTCCAGTGCAGTGGATTGACCTTGCTCACCTTCAGCGGAACCCGGATTACTTTGGTGAGGCTCTCTCCTTGATTGATAAGCTTGGCCTTAAAAAGATCATCACCTTCAGGCGAGACTTTGACCCAGATGTTGTGGCCCAATTCTATGTTACTGTTCACTTTGCACCTGATGATGTGCGCACCATGACTTGGATGATCGGTACTCAGAAGATGACAGGTTCCTGGTCAGAATTCATGAAGTTTCTCAAAGTCGACTTTCAGGGAGATGAAACTCCTCTTGGGATGCGTCCTCATGCTCCGTCTTCATCTACTGCCACCCCCAAGGACAGGCTGCAACAACTTTATGTGAGGAAAGGTGTGCTCCCCAAGCATCTGGATATCATGCATCGGATCTTCCACAACACTCTCTTTCCTCGCATTGACAACTTTGACGAGGTGCATGGTCATCTAGCTGAGATGCTTCTGCTCTGTGAGGAGGCTAGGACTAAGGAATCTGACTCTCTCAATATTGCCCACGTGATGTTCAATGAGCTCTGGAACTACATCATGGACCGCAAGGTTCCCATCTACGGCCCCTACTTGTTTGCCTATATCCGCTAGAGGTGGCACGAAGTCTATCTGATAGATGAATTCCCTATTCAGGTTGATCCCTTTGTGCATGATCCTATCAAGCTCTGTATCAAAGACAAATGGGCCAACTCATCAACTTCGTCTAAGCACATGGACACTGACACAGAGACTGCTGCTGGAGGAGGCCCCGCTTCTCAGTCCCGCTCTTCTGCTATGCCATCTTGGGCAATGAAACTGAAGGATAAAATGAAGACTCTCTTCTGTATGCAAGCCAAGGGACAATATCAGTCTCATGTGGCCCAGAAGGAGAACCGTCAGAGGCACAAGCATGTCTTGAGGACCCTTGATGTTGATATCTCAAGTGGCTCAGAGGACGACATCACTCGAGAGTCTGATTGGATGCGGGCTCAAGGTTATCAGTGGACTCGGTCTGATGCAGAGGAGGAGGCGTCTGAAGAGGACAATGAGGAGGAGCAGGACGATCCGGATGTCACAGACGAGTCTGGGCTGATGAGGATGCGGAGTGACCACGTGTGTCGTTAGGTGTGCCCCTTTTTGGTGTCTTGTGCCAAAGGGGGAGAGAGTCTAGGACCTGGATTTGCGCTTTGCTTTAGCTTTGCTCATCTTTATCGTGTTTGCTTTGAACTTGGTTTGATCTTATCTCCTATCTTTGCTTTGTGTGATGTGAGACTTGGACTAGTGTGAGACTTATTTCTATCATATGCTGTGAGTCATATGCTCTTCAATTATCTCTACCACTATCTTTATGTTCACATGCTATCTACTGTGCAAATCCGGTATTGTCATCAATCCACCAAAAAGGGGGAGATTGTTAGGGCATATTTATGCCTAAGTAGTTTTCGTGATTGATGACAGTACCGCAAAGGACTAATCTTGTGCACTAAGATTTTAGATAACACATGTCAACGGCACAAGACGACTCGACCCCCTCCATGGAATAGAAGCACGGTGTCGTCTACGATTCTCTTTCTTTGAGTCATAGGAACGTCGTACTATTAAGAGGGGACCCGTAGTGGAAAGGTTTGGGTGGAATCAATTTTGCACGCACACACTTTATCTCCTTTCCCTTTCCCTGCAACTTTGGAGTGGTTCCCGCCTCTGGTTTATCTCCTCTAAGCAAAAAAGGTCTCTCAGCGGTAGTACCGTTGTCCCTAGCGGTAGTGCCGCTAAGGCTGGTGGTAGTACCGCTAGTGCTGGCGGTAGTACCGCTAGACCTATCGGTAGTACCACTAGTGCTGGCGATAGTACCGCTAGCCCTATCGGTAGTACCACTAGTGCTGGCGATAGTACCGCTGTGCTGGCGGTAGTACCGCCCCTAGTCAGCGGTAGTACCGCTCCAGGGACTTAGTACTGCCTTCCTAGCGTTTGTACTTCGTCGGACTTTTTGCGAAGACTTTCTTGACGGTGGTTGGCCCCGTAGTGCATCTACACTACCATGGGCCCAGCGGTAGTACCGCTGCAGCGAGCGGTAGTACCGCTGGAATGCCAGCGGTAGTACCGCTAGGCTCGGGCTGTGAGTGGGAAAACGGTTGGATTCCCCCCCCCACTATATAAGGGGTTCTTCTTGCTCTAGAACCCTACCTTTGACCCTCCCAAGCTCCACTGTTGCTCCGTAAGCTCAAAAGTGCCCGATCTCTCTACCTAGCCAATCAAACTTGTTGATTTTTTAGGGATTGGTTGAGAAGGCCTAGATCTACACTTCCACCAAGAGAAAATTGATTCCCCCACCAATATCTTGTGGATCTTGTTACTTTTGGGTGTCTGAGCATCCTAGACGGTTGAGGTCACCTCGGAGCCACATTCCATTGTGGTGAAGATTCGTGGTCTTGTTGGGAGCCTCCAAGTTTGTGTGGAGTTTGCCCCAATCTTATTTGTAAAGGTTCGGTCGCCGCCTTCAAGGGCACCTATAGTGGAATCACGGTACCTTGCATTGTGTGAGGGCGTGAGGAGAATACGGTGGCCCTAGTGGCTTATTGGGAAGCATTGTGCCTCCACACCGCTCCAACGAAGACGTACTTCCTGTTAAAAGGAAGGAACTTCAGTAACACATCCTCGTCTTCATTGGTTCCACTTGCGGTTATCTCTAACCTTTACATTGTGTATGATTATGTTGTTGTTTATCTCTTACTTGTCTTAGTTATCCTTCTTGGTAGCATCATATAGGTTCACCTCCTTGTTGACATTTTAGAGAACCCTTATGTTGCTAACCCTAACTTGCTAAGATTAATTAAAAAGTGGTTGTTGCCTATTCACCCCTCTTTAGTCAAACATATCGATCCTTTCAGCTTCAAAGCTCATTCTTGCCCGATCTCTCTCCCTAACCAATCAAACTTGTTGATTTCCTAGAGATTGGTTGAGGGCTAATGTCTTTTTTAATGACATCTGATCTTTTTTATGGGATTCGATTCTTTTGAGGGGATTAGATTGGATTCATCTTACAGCCAAAAAAGGGTAAAAGAAATAAGAAAAATGACCGACTCCACTCATCCGAGCTCACATGAGGTCGATCTCAAATTAACCGCTTCCTTTTACATGTCCCTTTATAGCAAAAATGGGTAAATGTCTTTTTTAAAGACATTATTTTTTTTATGGAATTCTAGTCTTTTGAGGGATTTATATGGGATTCATTTTACAATTAAAAATGGCTAAAATAGTAAATAAAAATACACGACTCCGCTCATCCGAGCTCACATGAGCTATCTCAAATTAATCGCTTCCTTTTACCTTCCCTTCTTTCGTGGGATTCATTGTAGAGCAAAAAAGGGTTAATTACTTTTTTGAAGACATCTGATTTTTTTATGGGATTCATCTTACAACCAAAAAAGGGTAAATAAAATGACCGACTCCGCTAATTCGAGCTCGCTCTCAAATTAACAGCTTCCTTTTTACCTGTCCCTTTTTTCATGGGATTCATTTTATAGCCAAAAAAAAAAAAATTACCGACTCCGCTGGGGATCGAACCCAGAATCCCTGTCCCTTTTTTCATGGGATTCATTTTATAGCCAAAAAAAAAAATGACCGACTCCGCTGGGGATCGAACCCAGAATCTCTGGTTTCGTAGACCAGCGCCTTATCCATTGGGCCACGGAGTCCTTTTTGTTTTGTTTCACTTTCGAATGGTTCACTAATGTAATCCGTGTTTGGCTTTGCCTGACGCAGCGGAAACAGATACATTCAATTTATTGCTGCATTAAGGAAGTTTTGTACGCAATGGAATTGGGATTCGTTCTACAAGATCTTGCCCTACCCCGAGCAGTGATGTACCGTATATAATCACCGCCGGAGGCCGAAGCAAACAAGCATATATAGAATTATTTTAAAATGTACATTCATTTATTTTGTTTTACATATAGTTATATTAAAAAAGTCCTACATTCACAAACAGAGTAAGTATAATACTCCTTTCATTTCTAAATATTAGTGTGTGTTTTTGAACACAGTACAAACACAAGCATTTGTATACACACACATACACCCAGTCCTATGAATACACACATATCATATCCCTATGAGCATCTTCGAAAGACTAAGCCGTCATATTATCTTAAGATTTACGAAATCATCGTAGACGACTCGTCGTCAATGGAAACGTCTCCTTCCATTCTGAAATAAATCCATAAATAGATACGAACAACGGGATTTAAACCCTGATGAGTTGGGAATAACACATTCCCTCTAACCATTCAAAGCCAGGTTGGTTCATCTAAATATTACTGTTTTTTAAACATTTCAATATGCACTACATATGAATATATATATAGACGTATTTTAAAGTGGTAATAACCCCATTGGTGTATGAACTTGTTTCAGATGTGCACTTTAGTGTTTGAACTTACAAAATACATTAAACTGGTTTCATAACTTGGTATGGACGTCACGGCCGGTCTTGAGTTTTCAGGGGCCCGGGGCGAAACTATACTCCGGGCCCTTCGGGTCTTTAGTATAAATGTCTAACTAGTAAAGATAATATATAAATATAATTTTATTAAATAAAACAACTAAGTATATCTCAGTGTGCATATTCCATAACGTACATATTACCTTTAAAAATTTCTCCTAACATTTTTGGATGCAAAATCACTAATGATAGTATCAATATCAATTTCATCAAGCATTTTCTTCTCAATGCATAAAGTAGCCAAGCCATTTAATCTCTCTTGCTACATTGTAGATCTCAAGTAGTTCTTCAATAATTTCAACTTTGAGAAACTTCTTTCAGCTGATGCCACAGTTACACGCATAGTAAAAAGAATCCGATATGCAATAGAAATATTGGGGTAACAATCTGCTTCTCGAACAAACTCGAAAATCTTCATAGCAGACATTGCTCTATCGGGCAAAGTTGACTGCATAACAGTTAACTCAGAAATCAGATCATATAAATCAACATCAGATGAACCACTTGAGGAGAATGAACTTGCAAATTTAGTGCAACTCTCTTTGAGTTCACAATGATCCAATGACTTCAAGGTTGTTGAACTCATTAAAAATCCAAAATATTTTTGAATGATTCAAGTTCTTCAAATCTGATTTTTAGCGAAGTCGCCGCCTTAACCATGACCAAAAAATAATTGACTTTAAAGTCCTTCTCAGCTTCGAACATTGCTTCATCATTGTCATCTTCATCAAATTGTTTCTTCCTAGAAACACGACGCTTTACCGGAAATGATGGCTCGACACCCATTTCAGCTGCAATTTCTTTGGCAGTTATCACACTAAAATCAAACCCTTCCTCTCTATAAGTGTCGAAATAAGTCCTCATACCATCTATGTGCGTTAAGGCAGCCTCAATGCACATGGATGGTGATTGCAACTTGCTGCTCACTGTATCTACAACAAATAGAATTTCATGCCAAATGACCATGCCAAGTATGAACTCATAGCTGCCAAGCACATCAAACAAATTTTTTGCATCACTCCTATCCTTGGGTTCGGTACCACTATCTTCACTTAACTCAAGTAGGGCAGATCTTATGTTAGGAGCTTGAAATCTAATTGCTTTAACACTTTTGATCCGACTCTCCCAGCGAGTATTGCTCAAAGATTTCACAGTTAAATCTTTCACATGGCTAACAAAAACTTTCCATCTTTTGGTAGAACCACTAAATAGTACATATATACGTTGCACAATTCCGAAGAAAGAAACAGCCTTACCGCAAGATTTAGCCATATCACAAAGAGTGAGATTGAGGCTGTGGCAAGCACATGGCATATACAAAGCTCTTGGATTTACCCCAAGCAACCGATTTTGCACCCCCTTGTATTTTCCTTTCATGTTGGATCCATTGTCATAACCTTGTCCCCTAATGTCGTCAATATTAAGATCGAATGACTTCATAGAATCAACCAATACATTGAAAATTCCCAAACCAGATGTGTCATCCACTACCAAGAAACCAAGAAAGTACTCCATAATTTGTATTTTTCTGTCAGACATATGAACACATCGAACCAATAAACTCATTTGTTCTTGATGACTCACATCTGGGGTACAATCTAGGATAACAGTGAAATATTTGGCCACTTTGACAATCTTGATGATAGAATTTCTAATGTCAACAGTCATAAGAGAAATCAACTCATTCTGAATTTTATGGCTAAGATAATGGTAATGAATATCTTTATTTTGAATACGCCTAAGATGATCTTGCATTACCAAATCAAATTCTGCAACCATCTCCACACAAGCTAAGAAATTGCCATTGGAATCATCATAAAGTTGCTCGCTGGATCCTCTAAACGCCAAATTACGCTTACCAAGAAATATCACAATGACAACTATTCTTAATAAAACTTGCCTTATGCGTTCCTTCTCCTTTGTGATTTGGAGCTGTATCTCTTTGTCAATTGTCTCATGCTTGCTTAGTCTGATTCTCGGTTCATTCCAAGAGTTCATGTTGGTAATGTGGTCGACACTAGCTTCATGTTCTTTGAGTCTTTCACTAATATGCTGCCAATCACAAAAACCATCATGCCCCAATGCACTCTTGCATTTATCGAAATTGAAAATTTTACAACAAAACAAAACACTTTATTTGCTTGTTTTGAAAAAAAACTAACCATCTCCTGTCACGCACCTCTCCATTGCTCATTTTTCTTGAGTAATGGTTGTATGAAAAATGTCGTGAAGTTTCATCCAAAGGATATTTAGTCCTTTCCTCTTCCCTTTTAGGCCCCTTTTCCACTAATATATCCCTCGCTTTGTTATCAAGACTACCCCAATTGATTGGATCATAAATATCCACAGTAATAACCGGTTCCTCATCAACACTAGCAGATTCTGCCGCTGATAAATTAAATATAGGATCATGATCACTCACATTGGTATCATCCATGTCGATGTCAACATCGTCTTCTGTAGGAGTATGGCCATCATCTTCCCGATTGACATTATTTTGGTCATCCGCAAGAACTATCGCCAACTCCTCTGGATTTCTTGAAGTGCTCGTCTTGCTCTTATAATATCTAAAAATGGATCCACTCAATGCCTCTTTCTCCTCATCTTGCTGCTGCTTCTTTTTTCTTTTAAAACTTTCGGATGGATACTTTCTACCCGAACCCGACATGACCTTGCTGAAATTGAAAGGAACAATTAGCTTTTACAATTAGCACAAATCTAATTAAAATATTAGACTGCAGATTTCTTGATTTGCAGACCCGCACCTGCTTATATTTCTGATTTGGGAAGATGCAAATATTAGATGCGATTTCTAAACCAAGAGATCAATACGGACAATATAACTATATAAGATTTCTGAACCTACAGAGTACAGACCCGTTGGCTGTTGCTTGACTGGTTCGAGACAGTCAGACAGGGCCGGCAAAGGGCGCCGCGCAGGCTGCAGACGCCAGACGGCAAGGACCAGACGGCGAGACGGCGAGTCGGCGTTTAGACGAAGAACAGAGAGGCACCTGGGGTCAGCTTATCAGCGATAGAAACGCAGCCTACGCAGGACCTGCCAAACAAAGGTCTGACGAAGATCCAAAAGAAAAGGAAACTGAAACCGAAAATCAAGCGATTTGTTTCACGTATTATGTCCTGAGTCCTGACTTGCCTTTCACGTATTAGCTTGTTCTTCTCGTGGTCGGACGCTCGGTCAGTCGGCCTGTACCTATACGAGGAAATCGTGGCATGTACCGTGATCTCAGGCCTGCGTGATCTACAAGACTTTTGGGGGCTGTCCTGTGCTGTATGTATGATCCACAAGCTAAGAAATCTTCATATATATATACATGTACCTGATACCTAGCAGGGGGCCCTTGACTTTTGGGGGCCCGGGGCAGCCGCACCGTCCCGTCCCCCCCCCCCCCGGGCCGGCCCTGATGGACGTGCAAATACGGTTCACAATAGATTTGTATATGTCCACCACAATGATGAGGCGCGCCAGTCTGGCAAGGAGCTCACTAGTCAGCGACCGAACGAGAGGGAGGAGAACGTGGGGCCTAGTTTTTATGAACCCCCCGCACCCCCCAAATAATTTTTCGTTTACAAAAAAGTTCTCGGATATAAACAACACAACTTGTACAAAAATAAAAAGCTGGTCAAACAGGGTTCGAACCCACGATCTGTCGCTGGCTTGTGGGCGTGCCTAGCTACTAGACAAAATGAAGTACATGACTGAACATATTGAATACTTTAGATACTAAGTCCCATCAACATAAATGATGATATTTATTTCAGAAAAAGGAACTGGGTCAATGATTCAAACCTACACTCTAAGGCCAAATAGCGGCCACAAATACCAATCCAACCCACAAAATGTAATATTGCAAAGTATAGTTTCTCTTTATAACATAATGTGTTCGTGTGGGTAAAACGACTGCTGTGCGGCCCATTTTCAACGTGTTAATTTTTTCTATTTCATTTTTTTATAGAATACATACACTATAATGATGTGTTATAAATAATACACACACAGTCAAAATAAAACACATTTATATTTTTCATATAATTTCGTAAAATATATACATAATAACTAAACAAATATCAACACTATTAAATTACTATAATTAAGAATGTATTTTTTAAAATTTAAAAGTGATATAAATTCAATAAAATATTAAATTATTTTTTGAAAGTTATGTATATTTAAATAAATTCTTATATAATTTTCAATTTTCCATGTTTGTAATAAAATATTCATGTATTATATAAAGTTTTCATGCTTTAAGAAAATGTTTGTATCGTCTTAAAATTTATATAGCATATAAAGGTTTGTGTGTATTAAAAAAAAGAGCATAGTGCGCCTTCAAATTGTAGATCGTCACATGAATAATATTTGAATAATACCACATTTTTTTACTTAGTATGTATTTCAAAATAATGTTTTAAAATACAGTAACATGTAAAAATCTAAATTATATTTCTTATACAATCGTAAATAGTACTTATACCTTAGAAACATGAGACCTTTTGGTTGGAGTAGTATCCGAGGCTGCTATATAACCAGTGATCGGATGTATGAGTCACAAATCCGGCACTATATTTTGTTGGATTAAATACCTTTAATTTATGCTGTTTTGCATAGTGTGTATAAAGCAGATGAATCATTTTAAGATACGGCGTGTAAATGTTCGATTGGCTAGCCATGCTTGTATGATAACTGCAAGTCAGGAGTTCGAACCCCCAGCAGACAAGTTTTAATTTATTTTTTCTTTAAGAGGGCCTATTTATAAGAAAATAATAATTCTAGGTGTTTTTTCAAAAATGATCGCATGGCATATTTCCTTACGTCTAATCGTTGATAGCGGACCACAGGGCACACTAGAACGCCGCGTCAGCATTCTGGACGTATATAGATGAGATTTGAACTGTATTTGCACGTCCATGTCAAGTTATGAAACCAGTTAGATGTATTTTTTAAATTCAGACACTAAAGTAAACTTCCATGACAACTTCAAGCACCATCATTGTGTTTACCTCTATTTTAAAGTATAGATTCACTTATTTCATTACATATGTAGTTTATGTTAAAATCTCTGCAAAGACGACTTATATTTAGGAACGGAGACCAGTTCCATCTTTCTACTTTGTAGATACATACATCTACGAGACATAAAAATGTGGCCACTATCAAGCTCGGGGGAAACCATAGGTACGGGTGCACTATCTTATTGCTATTCCTTTCTGAATGACTATCTTATCGCTCGCGGTGCCCCCCGGTTTTAGCTTGAAAGATGTTGAAGTTTCTGTTAGTTTGGCATCACCACTTTTGGCTTGAATTTGGTAGGTTTACTTGTGTTGTAAGCTCTTTACCGGCCGAGCATCCATTTTCTCTATGTTCCGGACACCATACGCACGTCTATCAGCGTTTGTTTCATGTGTTGTATCCCTATATATTCTTTCTACTCCTTCTATCAACTAGTAGCCTTGCACGTGCACACACGTCTCTATAAGACATATCTTATGATTCAGTTGAGTTACACTTTTTTGATTTTACATACACAATAGATAGTATATAGTACAGACATATAGTGTGTCATTTATTTTTAGTTTGGCTAATCTGTGAGCACCTGGCATAAACACCAAGGGAAACACGGCATTGCAGCCACAAACTAATGGTTGAACATTACACCTTCGTAACCATGTCATGTTTAGGCTTCAGATGATTCTTTTCCTTTTCAAAAATATGCCTGAATGACTATGAACAGACAATGATCGAGCCGTCGTAGTATCATCAACCTCAACATCCACATCATTGTGGTCCAGGGGAAAATATCACAAAATTCAATACAAAACTCATAAACCGGCGCTAATCATCATGGGCAAAAAAAGTACAGACAGTAATGCCACAAAAAAATCGAAACCAAACTGACCAAAACATTTGGTAATGTGGTGTTCCAATTGTCAGGAGAGAACCTCTGGTGTTCTTTTATGTTCAAAAGAATCATTTTCATCATCTACCATCTTAACCTTGTAGACCAAGCACCCGGATTAGCTCATTTCGCATCAAACAGAATAAACCATTATCATCGTCTAGCATCATAGATGGTAGTTCCAATATATATTCTCCAATGAACTCTAGCCTGGAAACGATCAACTACATCAGGATATCCTACTCTTACTAACCAAGATCAGAATATCATCCAAACCAACATCTTAACTTCTCAATGGTGAAAATAGAAGAAAAACATGAACAAATTCAAGCATGAAGATGACTACATAATAAAGACCTCCAAGTTAGTAGCACCTATGAAGAGATGGTTGAAAATCTTAAGAGGTTGTCACAATGAAAATTATGAAAGATAATAAATAAAAAGGAAAGGTTGCAGCAGCAGCATTAGTATATAATTATAGTGGTCAATTGTCCATGAGTACATATGTGGAAACCATATATATATTAAATAAAAAAGAAAGTTTGCAATAGCAGCATTGGTTTCTTAATCTCATCTCAGCATGTTCTCATCTCGTTTTCATGCCAGTATCTTCATCTCTTCACGCCTGTTTTGAATTCAGGGAGCAAAAAAATGACCACAAACAGAGTGAGATGCATGATAGATCGCACCTCCACACCATTGTAATGTCCGCCTTGCTGATGCCACTGGCCTGGACAGGAGGTTTATCCTGCTCGGCCGACGCCGGCCTGACCAAGTAGGACGTCTGCAACAATGTAATGGCTCCTGGCTGAAGATGGCTCACAGTATAACTCTTTTGCTACCCACCATGGTATTGGAAGTATTGTTATTTCCTTTTTGATGTGTCCATGCCATCTATTGCGTTAACTCGGAAAAACAAGGAGAAGTTAAAAGGAAAATTCTACTACAAAGCAAATGCTGCTACACCCGAGTAACTTTTAAAAATACATAATTATATACCGGAAAACCAGATCATTCCTTTTAGGAATGTGTCATTCATGCCCTTCTTCCACCCTGACTTCACCGGGTTCATCTTCGTGCACATAGTCGCCATGTGAAAGTAGCAATTAGTGTTTATCATAGCAGGCAAAACCAATTTATTTTTCTAACGGAGAAATGCCCTCGGAAATAAAACTTAATAATTCAGAATGAATGTGCAGACTATCAACAATACAGCTGAAATGTCACACAGAACCAAAAGTAAAATTGCATTCTTAGGTTTAATCTAGACCAGTTAACTGTGGCTCCAAGATGATCACACGCGTACATTGGAAAGAATACTCACCCACTGAATTCGCCACCGCCCACCTTATCGAGTTGGTGGGTGTGTGTGGGTGTACAACCTGGGGCGTAATCGAACCACCATCTTGTTTTTCTCACAAATCCAAAAATGTATACGAAGTTTAGAACCACACTGATCCAGCTAAAGCAAATGGAGGGTAGAAGAAACTCGATTGCAAGAGCAGAATCCGCCATGCCTGGTCCAATAAAAAGAGATCAGAGTGTTCACCTACAGGAGAAAATGCCCCCATCGCACCCCATCTGAATCCCATCCAGTACCACACGTGAGAAAACACCCAAACAAAATAGGCAACACATTGACCCTACGATTGTTGTGCCTAATCGTAGAGTACAACATTACGATAGAGTATAGCGCGATTGTACTCACCGGAGAGGAAGAACTATGGCATCAACGATTTCCATGGCAATTTTCACTTCTTGTGATCCTTTTGTACATCTCCTCGAGAAAGCATGCATGTTACTCTAATGGTGATGAAGATGGACATGACTTGGAGATCTGCAGAAGGAGAAGAGACGCGGCACTGAAGAGCTTCAAGATGAACAACAACTGAGGGACTTTGAGACGAACAACATCGGATAGATCTCGTGCCCCAGATCAGACGCCGCCGGCCCTGTGAGGGGTGATTGTGCTACCGCCTTTCTTCCCTCGACCCCCCTCTCTCTTCTCTCCATCTGTAGTTCTTGCGATCCCTCCTGAAGCCTTCTTCCCTGTGGTCCGTGTCTGTAGCGAGGAGGAGGTGGAGGAGAAAGGAAGTCGCCCCCTTCTCTATCTCTTCTCGATCTGTGTCTCCCGATTTGGTCGGGCCGGCGTCGATCCGGTGGAGACGGTCGGTGTCGATCTGGCGAAGGGAGAGCGTATGGCGTCGGGAGTTGAGGGCTGAGGCATGGGGAGGCCGGCGGTGACCAAGGTGAGATGTGAGTGGTGGCAACCAGTGGAGGGCAGCGAGCCGGGTCTGCGGGTGAGATGGGCGACGCAACGGCGGCCCTCCATGGGGAGAGAGGGACAGGAGGTGGGGGGAGGGAATGACCGGATCAAGCGTGATGCACAGGGTTAGTACTGACGTGGGTGGAAGAAGGGCACGAGCGTGGGTGCACAGGCAGAGTTTTCGTCCGCCTCGGCTAATTGCTAAACGTACTTTCGATGAGGTTAGTTGTTATGTTAACGGTTAGATTTAAACGAATGGATTTGATCATGAGGTTGTAATTGCTTTGTGTTATTATGTATACATTAGACGGGGTGTGTTTAGAAAAGAAAATGTTTGAGGCTGTAATTGCTTTGTGTTATTGTGTGTACATTAGACGGGGTGTGTTTAGAAAAGAAAATGTTTGATTGTTTATCTCCCCTAATAATAAACCACGGATCGCTTCTGCCGTACGTCGCTGGCGGTTTTGCAAAAAAGTCCTTATATTTTCGGCTATTCAACCCGCGGTCCTTACGTGAGTTAAAAAACGTTTCATTTTTGCGTGAACCCCCTCGTCCGTCCGTAGTAGTACCCCAGAGCCAGAGCCAGAGCCAGAGCGCCCACGAACAACGCGGGCATCGCGATGACGACCTCGGGACGACGACCTCGTCCCCGGTGAACACGGCGGCGTGCTCGGCCTCGTCGGCGACCTCGTGCACGGCGGGGTTCACCCCGAGCCCCTGCAGCAGCCGCTTCACCACGTGGCTGAGGCAGCACCCGCGCCTCCCCACCACCAGCACCGGGCTCTCCGCCACCGCCCGCTTCACCGCCTCCCCGTCGTCGCCCCTCGCCGGCGCGCCCTCCTGGCCGCCCGCGCCCTCGACCTCGGCCTGCTCGGACCGCGAGCTCCCACCCCACCATGGACCCCGTATCCGCCGCGTCCCACCTTGAGGCGCCCTCCTGGCCGCCCGCGCCCTCGGCCTTGGCCTGCTCGGACCGCGAGCTCCCACCCCACCATGGACCCCGTCTCCGCCGCGTCCCACCTTGAGGAGAAGAACCCCTACTGGGACCCGAGCAGTCCTGCCGCGAACAAGGCGACTTTTACCCAGCCTCCTCTTGGCGTCGGCCTTGGCGAAGAACTCGGCCCACTCCTCTGTCAGGACGAACACCGGCTCCTCCTCCTCATCCCCCCACTCTTCCTCCTGCCCGACGAGGTAAACTTCCTCTCCTCGCTCCGCCCGCGGCGCCGGCTCCTCCGCGTCCCCGCTGCCTCTCCCTGCAGCACGGCGAGGGGTCCTTCCGCCGCGGTCGCGGGCAGGGCAGCGAGTGGGGAGGAGGAACCGATGTGTGCTGGTGGTGGTGGTGGGCACATGGGGCGGCGGCGGGGAGAAGGTGGGTGGCGTGGTGGCAGAGGTGGATGTGGATGCGGTGGTGGTGGCCGCGGTCGAGGCGGAGGTGGAGCCGGTGGTGGTGGTGGTGTGGTGGTTGCGGCGGATCCATGGTGCCTGCTCTGTTTCTCGAGCCCCCGCTCTGTTTGCGACGGCAGCGCTCCTGCCGTGTGTATCTTTATCTTTACCTCTATAGGGTCATGTTTTCCTTTGCTATTGTGTTTACTGCCGTATTGGTGTCACAAGCAAATGGGTGAACTGCCCTCATTGTTGTTTCTGTTGTAACTCATCCCACATAAATTAAAACTTTAAAAGAAACTCCTTCCGTCCAAAAATAGATGTCTTACATTTAACATTATAATTAACATTTATTAAAATTAATGCCGCATAATGATAAAACATGTAGATTTTGCATTTTTTTTTAGCCCGGTGCAACGCACGGGCATCTGTACTAATTAGTAGTAACAGATGAAACGGTACACAAGCTTTAGAAGAAGAAGAAAATATGATCACTGCAATTGAGACGCGTACTCCCACTCGACTGTCAACCTGTATGTAACATCATGCCACGCTTTGCTCTGTCTGGTCCAGTCCGGTAGTAAAAGCGCGGTCGTGACTCGTGAACATTCAGGCTCGCTGCACATGCCTGCGATCGAGTGGTTTAAGGTGGCATTCATAGAGGGGGGCGGACCACATAATTTACGGACGCGCCCATCCCACACACACACCTGCAGGCTCGCAGCATGCGCGCCGTGCCATTTAATCTGCTGCCTGCTGCCTGCTGATGATGCAGATGGCGACCCAAAGCTGGTACGAGAAAGGAGAAAGGTTTCTGCTAACTGCATATGCTGCGGTTGCCCGCCCTCTTTGCGGATCTTGGCAAAGCAAAGCACCTGGCTCTGGCTGGATCCACACCAGAGCTGGTGGTGGTTGAGTTTCCAGCTGCAGCGATCGGCCGCTTCGAGCCCGGCTCTGCTGCTGCCTTTCTCTCTTGCGGTCTTGCCAGAGGAAGGCAACCCGGCCGGGAAAGGAAGGGAATGAAGCCGTCCGTCCGTCCGTCCGTTGCCTAGGATGGATGAGTTATTTTAACCCAGTATTCAGTAGAGCTACTAGTACTTACTAGCTACTCCCGTTCCTAAATATAAGTCTTTCTAGAGATTTCATTAATAGACTACATACGGATGTATATAGACATACTTTAGAATATAAATTCATTCATTTTGCTCCGTATGTAGACACCTAGTGAAATGTCTTAAAAGACTTATATTTAGGTACGGAGGGAGTAGTACTAAGACCGATGTGCCGAATGGCATTGCTCTCGCAGGAAGAGATTAATTTGGGAGCTCTTTTACGGTACCCTGGATGAAATATCAGCCGTCAAATCTTACTTAACGAACGGTGACGAGTGAGTTATACTGCCCAGTTCGAGAGATGTCGTGAACGGTATAGCGTGCACTGCGCGGCTCGAGTCCTCCAGCATAGACGTGGCGAGGGCATTTTGGAAAGAAAAAAAAACAGCCGCCCGCGAGGCCGCGAAGGCCAGTTTGGCCCATTCCACCCCATCCTGTCCCTCCCAGTTCGTTCCCCACCACGCTCACACTCGCTAGGGTTCCGGCCGCCGCCGTTGTGCGTTGCCCTTCCGCCCCCTACTCATCGTAGCCGCCCGCACCTCCCCCTCCTGCTCCCGCTCCTCGTCGTCGTCGCCACGCTGCGGGGAGCGGCGCCGGCCGCGGGCGTCCCGGAGTCGTGCGCTCACTAGGGTTTCGGCCACCACCGGCGTGTGTTGCCCTCCCTCCGCCGCACAGATAGGGACCCATGGCTCCTTCGCCTCGTCGCCGCCGGCACCTACCCCTCCTACTCCCGCTCCTCCTCCTCGTCGCCGCGCTGCGGGGAGCGGCGCCGGCCGCGGGCGCCGCGGAGTCCTTCCGAAAAGAGAAAGAGCGCATGGTGGACACTCGTCGTAGTTCCGCGGACGGCAGCGGACAGGGAATGGGCGACGGGAAGCGCGTGTCGTCGTCGCCGCTGCAGCACCCGTCCTCCGCCTCTCTCAACAAGCGCTCCAAGGTGACCCTGGCCGGGCTGGCCCCCTTGTCCAACAAGCGCTCCAAGGTGACCCTGGCCGAGGTGACCCCAGGAGAAGGCGCCCGTCGCCGCGGTGGCGGAGGCGGAGCAGGGGCCGAGGAACTCGAGGTCGAGGCCTGCTAAGGCGGCGGGGAAGACCCTCGCGCCATCGACCGCGCGGAAAGCGCTGCCTACGGCGGTGAGGACGGGGTCGCAAGCGAGGCAGTCGCCGCACTAGGGGTCGTGGGCGAGGCTGCTGTCACAGTAGTTGCAATGATTCATTTCAGCACCATCCCATCGGACGAGCGACTGCTTGGATCGTGGCCGGGACCTGCATTGATTCATTTCAGACAGTAACTGGAAGTTCAGTAGACTTCAGAGGACTACATGTTGTTATCACTGTTTGCAGGGTGTTGCCTGAATATTCCTGGGGTTGGGGGAGTTCAGAAACAGTTTCAGGAAGAGATGATGGATTGTGCAGTAGTATTTGATTGTGATGCGTACCTGTCAAATGGTTTGCGGCCAGTCAGGAGCTCTAACATGATGACTCCGAAGCTATATACATCGCTCTTCAGTGAGTATTGGCCAGACATGGCTACCTTAGGTGCCCTATATCCTGAGTTTTCTTCTGATTCCTGGAATTGATGCTACGCAAGTAAGTAATTGTTGATATAAATGTTTGCTCCTAAATTATGGTCATTAGCATTTGCATTGTGAAATGTGCAGAACACCAAACTCAGTATCATCTCACTTGTTTGATCCGATACTATCTAGCCTTGCATCCAACAAACAAGAAGTAATAGTTATACGATCCTAGCTAACTTTATTATGTTACTTGAACAGCAACTCATGCTTGATTCACTAAAATTATCCTTGATTAAATTGACGTCGTGCTATTTGAATATTTAATTTTGGATATAATAGCATAAATAAAATAGTAATATGCAGCATTTTCGGCTGCAAAATGACAAATAATTCCAACATTTTCCTTTGATGATGTTAATCTTAAATTATGTGATATTCCTGCAGATTGTCAGGAAGACTGAGGATATTGTGCATGACATTACCTGGAATTCCTGGTTTGGAATAAAATCTCCATACCCAAAATCTGAAAGGTGGGGGTTCAGCTCACTATCCAGTAAAACGTTTGATGACTTAAAATTCTTGTGGACCATAGATGGCGAACATGTTTCATGTAGGTACCTGCAGAATTCACATGATTGTTACTGACATGAATTTTATTTCTAGATTAACACGAAGGATTAACGCTGGTGTCTACTGCTCGGCCTTGGAACCGACGTCTACTGCTCGTCCACTACGTAGGCTGGTCGTTTTTGGCAGAGGAGGCCACGATGGCTGGCCGCCCTGCCTACCCTGTAGGATTCCAGTCGACGCCAACATTCATGGCGTCTTGATTTCCATGTAAGTAGCTTCTCCCTAATCCATGCTGCTAAAGTCCCAGAGAACTGATTATTGTTTAAGTCGTGTACATTTCTGCAGCAGCAAAGGAAATGCACCCGAGAGGTTGTTGTTTCTTAAGCTTAGATTAGTGATACTAAGACCTGCCATGCTTGTGCTGGACTCGCTGACTAGGCAATCAGTAATTGACCCATTAAGTTTAGAAGTGTTTAAATCTTGGTGCTCCAAAGTCTAATGGTAGTGGGCCTCATTCTTGCGGATATGCGATAAACAGTGATCCTAGTGCTCTAGCAAATCAACAAGTGACATTCTCCTATCCAGATTCTTATGAAGCCTAGAGTTTAGGCTTTCGCTACGCCGATTGCTCTGCATGCCAAGGAAATATCTACCTTTCGTATAGGCCCTAGACCACTTCTTCCTCAGCTCGTACATCCTCATAATCCAAGCATCTTTTTCAGAGATATCATAATCCACCATAAACTCAACCCAACGTTTCTCAAACTCATCGACATCCTAGATGTGATAAACAAATTTCCTAAAGTCCTTGAGCTTTTGCTTCCGTAGGTTTCGTATCATGTTTTGCTCGATGTGCCAACTGCCCAACTGATGATCTGTGTTTGGCAAAACCGCCGCTATTGCCTTCGCCATCGCATGGTCACCATCGGTGATTACTGATCTAGGATGTTTCTGCTTCCTTGACTCCAAAAATGCTTCAAGCAACCACACAAAAGATGCCTCGGTCTCATCCGAGACAATACCGAAGCCAAACACGGTTGTGCTGCGATGGTGATTCACTCCTATGAAGGGGACAAATGGCAGGTTGTATTTGTTCACACGGTAAGTGCTATCAAAGATCACGACGCCATCAAAGGCATCATAGTCAATCCGAGACTGTGCGTCTGCCCAAAAGATGTTCAGCAGATGCCCTTCACTATCAGTGGTGTACTTGGAAAAAAATTCGCCATTTGTGTCTTTTCGGGCTGCCATATAACGGAGTACAAATTCGGCATCACGGCCTTCTATCCTTTCCTTCTTGTACTTGGCAACAAAATTATACAGGTCCCGAGAAATAAAGCCTACCTTGCTGTAACCACTACTATCCTTCTCCATTACTTCCATTATTTGATGTGTCTGAAGGCCACCAATTCCATACTCAATGACATCAGCCTTTTGCACATCACTCAGTCCGCGATGTGATCTTATGAAAGCTGTCTGGTCAGGCTTAACGAGTGGATGGTTATGTTCGTCCACAAAATCTTTTACAAACCATTCACCATTATCCATACGAAGCTCGATCTCCATCCGGGCGCCACATCCACAACGTGACAGCGGCCTAGGAGTTCGCACTCGTTCAGTTTTTTCGAAGTGCTTCCTCGCCCGATATCCTTCTTTACAACAGACATAGAGGCGACGAAAAGCTATGTTCGTGCCCACCTTCCTCGTCAGTTCTTCCTTCTTAACACCAAAACCCTTTGACCGAGCATATGCATTATAGTAATTGTAACCTTCTTCTTCGCTGCCAAAAATTTGACTGATCACCATGCCATATTCTGCAATGTTCTCGAGGGTGGCACTCCCATATTCCATGTCAAGCCCTGCAATTAAAAAAGAACCAAATCTGAGTTATTTGAATTCCACTCGTGAAACTAAAACACGTATCAGTAACAGTGTTTGTGTACATAATCAAACTGAAACATTACATATACTCCAGTAAGCACTTCCTGATTTGCACCAACAGAAGCAGCACCATAGAAGAGTGATTTAAGCATAAACAATTTAGTACTATCCGCAGATTTGTCCAAAGGTCAAACTAGTAGGAATATGCATAAAAGAAAAGATCGCCAACTACATGCCTCACTATTGAATGGAGCATCCATGGCGCTGTATAATGGTTCCCCGAATAGTTCAGGTTTTGCAAAATTTGTACAGGTAAAGATAGTTTCATACTCGCTCCGGTCGAAAATAGATGACATGGTTTGAGTTCAAAGTTCAAATTTGAACTAAAACCATGTCACCTATTTCTGAACAGAGGGAGTAGCAGATAATTCTCTTAAGTAAAAGAGTGTCGAAAAGCAATATGTGTATTTTATTATCCCAGTTATTTTCTATTGTACTGGCCATATTGATCCGCACTATTTCTGCTTGCAGGATGCTAAGGTGAAAATGCTTGGAGTGGTACCCAACATTGTTCGCACATGGAAAAGTACAGATTGTACTGCAGGATTTCATTGGTCAACCATCAGGTAATTTCTGGATCAATCAACGCTCTATGCCTCTTTATTTTATCATAATCCCTCCATAGACAAGGGCGAGGAGGATGTAATTCAGCAGGGACTGCGATGTCGGCGCATTGACGCCTGAAAAGCAGACAACGATCATAACACTGCAAGCCTCAGCTCATAGTTACTTTTAATCATCTTCCATTTCTGCTCGGAAGGAGCCAGGAGAGAACAAAACCAATACTATTATTTTTTTTCCTTTTGTTCAGACTTTCTTTCATAGCAGTAGTAGTAGAATTCAGTAGGTGTTGTCACGAAATTATGAATGGTAACGGAAGCAATTCCCTGTCAAACTACTCCAGGTCCTAATAAACTTCAAATACCAAGAAAATTCATATACTGGACTAGGCAAAAATAGCATTGCGGACGAGGGACAGGGGAGTAGACGGCGGCGCCCGTCGTACGCACCTCGGCGGGCGCTTGTCTATGGAGGGCTAGAGAGTGGGAGAGCGGCCGCCCCAAGAGAAGTCCTTACCAGGTTGAGATATCGGACTCGCCGCGGAGGTCCACGAGGTCGGGGCCAGCTACGTCGAGTGGCGGCGGCGGCGATAGGGAGAACGATGCGACTACTGTGCGAGAGCGGCAGCCGTGGCGGCAGGGAGAAGGAGCAACGGCCGCAGAGGTCCACGAGGGCAGGGCTTGAGGGTGGGAGAGCGGCGGCGACGGCGGAGAAGGAGCAGGGAGCCGCGGCAGGGAGAAATCAATCTAGTCTAAGTGGGCTAACAGCTTAGGCCTGTGATAAAAAGAAAACACAACGTTTTTAATTTTTCTGCCCATCGTACCCTTAGAAAATTGACGGTTTGATTGTGTTATACCGCTGCCTCCCGTGTGAGCAGTATAGGGTACTGTAAAAAAGCTCTAATTTGGGGGCACCCAAGCGGGCCAATAGCTCCTGTGCGACGTCTTTCCTGGGAATTGGATGGAATGAGACGTTGTTCGACAGAATGGCTTGGCAGCGACACTTTTGAGCGAGTAAATAGCTCTTGTGCGACATGGGCCTTAAGCTGAACCGATATCCTCATTAGTTGTTATGGGTTGGAGCCACAACGTATCCACGTAAGCACAGGACCCACCACTTGTCCAGTAAGCGCGGGAGCTACCTTGTCGCGGCTAGAAGCGATTCCGCCCGTGCCCGTCCGTCCGCCGCCGCCCATTGCTTTCCCCTTTCCCCATTCTTCTTCTTCCTCGGGTCTCCGACGACCTAGTGCAGATGTCCACCTCCTCCGCCACGCAATCAAACTGGCGTCAGTATGGTCCAGTGATGCTCACAAGGTGCCCTAACTGCCCACGCCCAGAGCCTCTCAAACGGTTGGTGACTAAGACGGATGAGAATGGCAATCTTGGGCGGGAGTTTGTGAAATGCTTGAGCAAACCAATGGCAGGAAGGGATGGCAAGGTTAGATCTCGGTTCTAAGCCCGTTCTTTCGCTGTTGTTTGCTTTGATTTCTCCATATTTTGTTTTTTCTCCTCGAATTTGAGATTTAGGGTTCATTTTGTGGTTTGCAGATCCTGAAGAAATGCACACATTTCGAGTGGATTGATGAATATGTTCAGAGGATTAAATTTGAGGGCTACATTGATTCTAGCGTGGCCGCAACCTGGAAGCTCAATTTGGGCGGGGTGCCGCAGATGGAGAATTGGGGGAGCTCGGACAAAGGGGCGGGCAGAGTTGTGCCGATGGCAAGGTACTTGGAGTCTGAACTGACCGATGAACTGAAGAAGATAAAGAAAAATTAAAGGGAGATGATCGATTTGCAGAAGCAAGCAAATATCATGGCAGTGTTTTTTTATTGTTGTGTCATCGCTCTGTTTATGTTTTACTTGCTATTCATCGTCATTAGAGGGGGCATTTAGGTCTGTCCAGTGTAGATGATGTGATCTGTGCGCCATGACAAGTTCATGTATCTTAAATGAATCAGCAGTTTGGAACACAAATTATTCAGTTTTCATGTTGTGTTTCATCTGTTTTTTGTTCTTCAGTTAACAGAGTACACACCCAAATTCAGTTTGTAGTAAAAAAAACAAAATTGGGCTGCCGAGTGCGAGACCAAACAAAGTTCAGTTTCAGTACAAAAAAATTATTCGTGGGCTCGCGAATAGATGTTGGGCCATGACGCTGAAGTTGAGAAATAACCAGGCCCAAAGGTGTAATTTACAAAAGCTACTACTGATTTCAATAGGAATAACACAGGCCCAAAATTATTTGACTGGTCATGTATGATTTTCAATAGGAAATAAAAACGACGGATTATATACAACAATCCAAGTTCATTTGTCTTAACAGGGTTAAACATCTAATCTGATATGTATTATTTACAAACATGGCCTAAGCGGCCTGCAAGATACAAGTGTAAAATCTACAGAGCTAGTACTACACGTGAGGAACGTCGGACACGTCTTCTGACTGCGGGCGCCCTCTGACTGCTCCTTTTCTGCCCCTTACTCGCTGCAGAATCGCCTGTGATGCGTGGAACAGTGGCTGGAACGGGCCCGGCTGGAACAGATCCACACGAGGAAAGGAACGTCTTCTGGCTGCTTCTTTTCTGGCCCGCCCCTTGGTCGTTGCGGCTGCGCTCCATTGGCCCCCCCTCCATTGCTACCTTGCTGTTCCTGGGTCAACCAAACGAGAGCTTAAAGAGAGATTAGTTCCTTTAATCATAATGTAGAACAGAACCATGAATGGTGACAAGAAAGGATCAAATACCTGGTGCACTGCGTCACTGATAAATAGATAAACTGACAGATAAACACATAGATGTGCACAACATAGATAAGATAAACACGGGCATCACATAAACTAGCACAACAGTACATAGGGCACAACAGTACGGGCGATTACAATAAACTTACAGATACGATAGTGTTTAACATTACAGATACGATAGATAAGAAAGAAACTACGATAAACCCGACATGGAGGGGCGATGGGCGCGCGTCTTCACTCCTCGGGCGCCCTCACTCGTCATCGTCGTCGGCCGGCAGGTTGTAGGGGAGGGTGTGCATGGCGTACTCGTTGGGCCAGATGCTGTCGAGGTCGGTGAAGATGTTGTAGGTGGTGAAGCAGATGAACTCGCACCCCCCAAACCAGACACGGTCGAGGAGGTGATACGCGTCGTAGGGGTTGCGGAAGCGCACGATCATGCCAGTTCCTCCCATGCGAGACTCGTCGATGGTGAACATCTGGGGAGTTCCCACAGGGAGGTGGCGATACAGGGCGCGAAGGAAGAGCCCCGCGAACTCCCGTTCACCCCGCCAGCGCGACATGCCCAGACCCGGAGCTGGTTCTCCACGACGACCCCAGCGGGGTACATCCTTTCCGGCCTGGTGCCGGGCGCTTGGAACGTCGGGCCGTGGAACTCCATGCCGGGGCTTGCGGTTGCTTGGATGTGATGCGAGGGGGGGCTGGGGAGAAGGAGGGCAAGTAGGAAGATGAAGGTTAGATGTGCACGGGGCAGAGGAGGGTTAAATAGCAGGTTTTGGGCTGCGTCGCTTCGTTGATTCAGTTGCCGCAATTAATGGATGCTGCCCATTTGCGTTTGCCTATTGGATCAAAGGGTGCGTCGCCGATTCACACACTGCGTCGAGCACGCCCGCCGTTCAGACTTTCGTCGGTGCACCGCGTCGAGCACACCCCTCATATTCAGATCCCATTCAGACTGCGGTCCTCGATGCGCTGCTAATGGCTCTGATGCGACGCGTGCATGCATGCAGAAAAACCGACGCATGTCATGCAACAAAGAAGCACACGAAGTCAGAGGCGTGTACGCCACATCCATGCACCGATTCATTTCCAATCGTCGGATCTTCACCGAACTGACTGGATCCAACGGACAGGGCCTCACTCGGGCCCTTGATCCAAACCCCCGCTTGCCAGCCAATCAGCACACGCGGATCACAAACACGGATCGACGTCAGATCCAACCGCTCACTCAGCAATGATCGACGGCTAAAAACATGGCGGGGTTTCGGACGGGGTTTCCGAGGTTATGGGGTTTAGGGTTGCAGTACGCTAGGGTTGAGCACAAAAAATTCAAAAAAGTTCAAAAAAATATGAAACTTTCTCCCACTGTCTACTGATGCAACTACGTTGCTATAAAAAAATTGATTCATGTTATATCCATGTTTCAATGAAAAATATTCACACAATTCATGTTATTGATGGAATGATCTAGGGTAGAGCATAAGTAATTCAAAAAAAATCAAAAAATACAAAACCAGCGCACATTGTGTACTTATTCAACTGAGTTGCTATAAAAAAATGGAAACTTGTTATATGTAAAGTTTAAAACCAAAATTCACACGTTCACGATATCGACGAAATGAGCTAGGGTTGAACATAATTAATTCAAAAAAATCAAAAAAATATAAAACCAGCACACGTTGTCATTTTACATCACATACTTAGCAAACAAAAATATAAACTTTGATTTTGAGTCGGTCAACGTTTTTGTGAAAAAGTTGACTATTTTTTAAATGAGCACAAATAATTCAAAAAAAAATCAAAACTTGTGCCCATAGTCGTATTATGTTGCATAGCAACCAAAAATATATATAAACATGGTTTATATACAATTGCAGGAAAATGCCTTCAAGAAGATGGGATTTTGTTACAATGTACAATGTACTATGGAGGGGTTTAGGATGAGGTTTTCGGGGTTTAGGGTTGCAGTGAGCTAGGGTTGAGCACAAAAAATTCAAAAAAGTTCAAAAAAATATGAAACTTTCTCCCACTGTCTACTGATGCAACTACGTTGCTATAAAAAAATTGATTCATGTTATATCCATGTTTTAATGAAAAAGATTCACACAATTCATGTTATTGATGGAATGATCTAGGGTAGAGCATAAGTAATTCAAAAAAAATTCAAAAAATACAAAACCAGCGCACATTGTGTACTTATTCAACTGAGTTGCTATAAAAAAAATGGAAACTTCTTATATGCAAAGTTTAAAACCAAAATTCACACGTTCACGATATCGACGAAATGAGCTAGGGTTGAACATAATTAATTCAAAAAATCAAAAATATATAAAACCAGCACACATTGTCATTTTACATCACATACTTAGCAAACAAAAATATAAACTTTGATTTTGAGTCGGTCAATGTTTTTGTGAAAAAGTTGACTATTTTTCAAATGAGCACAAATAATTCAAAAAAATAAAATAAAAATCAAAACTTGTGCCCATAGTCGTATTATGTTGTATAGCAACCAAAAATATATATAAACATGGTTTATATACATTTGCAGGAAAATGCCTTTAAGAAGATGGTGTTTACCCTACCTTATGAGGTCGTTTGTCACACATTTTGCATGACTATGGCTCTAACTTAACAAAAGAGCTCAGAATGATGACATAACAACCATATTTGAGTTGTTGTGGTAGCATTGAAACATCATACCCGAGTCAAAAGTTTAACTTACTCCAAATTTGAATTTAAACCAAAATTTTTATTTTTCATCAAATTTGAAATTCAGTTTGAAAACAATAATAATCAAACAAGTTTTGATGGAAACATGTGGGTACATAGTGCCCAACAAATTTTATTACATGCCATAAATTTCAAATGGTCCACAGTTCTATCTCTTCCGACCACGCCGTGTACCCTTCTTCGCCTTGGCATTTCTTGTTTTTGGTTGTACTGCACACACAAGTTCACTGATCATCTTGGTTTTCTTCACTGGACTCGATGCTATCGCCTCATGAAACTCGATAGCAGCTTCAGTTTCGACAGTTTCGACAGTGTGCACAGCTTCAGTTTCAGTTTCGACAGTGTGCACAACTTCAGTTTCGACAGTGTGCACAGCTTCAGTTTCGACAGTGTGCACAACTTCAATTTCGTCACTTGCAGCACCAAACTGTTCCATCCACTGACTTGTTTGCCTTCTGCTGCCACTCACTCTTGCTCTTTTTGTTGGCCAACACTGTTCAACAACAATAGGCTGACTTGGAAGCTTCCTCCCGAAAACAACAAAGCATGCCACATATTTATAATTTAAACAAAATTAGAATATGAACAAACACAAATAAACAAGCACATACTTTCTCGGATTAGGAGGAGAGAAAATGCATAGTCTGGATCCCTCTTTGTGCCCAAGTATTTGGCACCTCTTGCATCTGTTTTTGTTACCCTTTTGAGCCCTTTTTGGCTTTGCATCTTTCTTGTCCTTCTTGCCCTTCTTACTACTCCCACCTTTTTCAAACCATGCTTTGAATCTACTCTGTTTAGGTATGTCTGCCTTTCTTTTTGTTAGAGGAGGACACATGGAATATTCAAGCGGCACTTCTGGCCACTGTTCCTGATCTGTAAGAGGTGGAATTGGAGTTGCATATGCAGCTCTGAATTTTGCTACCGAATAATACTCATGCAGATATGGATGCATATTTATCTTTGGTTGGCCGGCTAAGAATAGAATGGCATGATCACATGGTTTACCAGTGGCCTGCCATTCGAGGCAACTGCAATCATGCAATTCAGTGTTAACAACATGCCTCCTTCCAGTCTTGTTATCTCTAACTTCAGCACCCCACAGTGATGATTTTTCAACAGACAAATGTGTAAGACCTCTCTTCTGTTGACCACCTGTTGCACCACTGCTGGAAGTTTATCATCTTGCACACAATCAGCAATCTTTTTTCTCAATTCCCACAGCCGCATGAGCATGATCCTGATTTGATCAACCATGTCATGCACAGGCAAATCTCTTAGCTGCTTCACCTTGTTGTTGAAACTTTCTGCCAAATTGTTGTTGATATGGTCACACTTGATGGCAGTGTTGAATCCTGACATGTACCATAATAAAGAATGATAGGTGTTCAACCATGTACCAAACTCCTCACATGTTGCCATTACCTTACTAAGATGATATGAATGTGTGTGTTTAGTGTAAGATCTTGCTGCTGGCCACATTCTCCCAAATTCATCTCCTCTGAATTTTTTGATCAAATTCATCCACAAATGGCCGAAGCACTCCCTTTGCTCAGCATGTGGGAACACATTTTAACTGCATTTTTCAGACCTTTGCATGCATCTGTGTGTATTGCCAAAGGTGACACTGGCCCTAAGCATCTTTTCAACTCCATCATGAACCATGTCCATGAAGCCTCTGTCTCTGACTGAAACAAGCCAATAGCAACTAGAAACATCCAGTTATGTCCATCTAGAGCATTACATGTTGCCAACTGACCATTCCACTTGCCTGTCAAAAATGATGAGTCTATGCTCAAATATGGACGACATCCTGCTTTGAAGCCATCGATGCAAGGCTTTAAAGCCATAAAAAATTTGGAGAAATAAACCTTGCCATCCTCTGATACCTCAGTATCTATCTCGACAACACTGCCAGGTGACCTTTTCTCCACCTCTGCTTTGAAATTGAAAAGCAGCCTAAATGTGTTTGCCCAATCACCATACAAATTCTTCATTGCCCTTTGTTTAGCCTTCCATACTGTGGTATAATGCAGTTTAATGGGGTACAACTTTTCCAAGTCTACTTGGAGTCTTTTGCAGTAGTGTTGGGTGTTTTGGCCAAAATTGGAGTTATCTTTTCTGCAACCCAAATCTGTGATGTCATGCTTGATTTTTTCTGTGAACTTGTGAGACAAGTATGTTTATTAGGGATTTGGTTAACCCTGAAAGTACTTCCATCAGGCTGCAGTCTAGCAGATATGTACCACTTGCAAGCCCTCCTACCACTACCATCAAAACCTCTGCACTTAGCATAAAACTTCTTTCTATCAGTCCAAACTGTCTTGGCATCAAACTGATGTCTGACTGCATAAGTCTTGAAAGACAATCTGAACTCATCCATGTTTGGCCACAACTTCCCCACTCGAATGACAGGGTTTTCCTTGTCATACACATGCACTAGCTCTTCATCATGTGCATCATCTACATCATCTGCATCATCTTTCATCAACTGTTCATCTACATCACTCAATTCTCTGTCATCATTATCACTTGTATTAGCTTCATCCCTCTCCTCCTCATCTCTGTCATCGACTGGAATGCCAAATAGTTTGGCCATCTCAGTGTCAGCAATTGGTGCAATGACCAAATCAGTAGGCTCCTCCAACTCAACTGCATTCCAATCAACAACATTAACATTTCCCTCTTCTGCATGTGCATTAGCCCCATCGGCTATTACTGTTAGATCCGTAATAATGGGAACGATATGACTCTGCGAAGCCCAATCATCATCTGCCTTCTGCATAGCCAAGTGTGACGGCACATAACCTATCTTCGAGTCAATATTCAGATCAACGAGCTCAGCAAAAAATTCAGCCCTGAGGCTTGCCCAGCCCTCTTGCCTATCGATTTCAACAACAATATCTTCAGCATCTTCAATTCTGACATACTCTCCTTTGAAATCATCATACCGCAATAGTGAAACCTCTTGCTCTCGACCCCAAAGCATAGTTTCTCCAATTTTCTCCACCAATTTCCTCACTGCCTTCACTTCCATCGACTGTATCTCATTGGGATCAATTTCTGCACAATCAACCTCCCATTTCACAAATGTGTCTCTCTGGATGTTCTCAATGCTACCATCAACTAATTTTGCCGTCGATGGAAAGAAATTGATTGCAAATTCAAATGTTTCAGCAGCATTCCCTCTGTTATAGGCGGGCGGGCGGGCAGCGTGAGACAGAGCAAAGATTGCCTTCAATCGCACTCACAAATGGGCGGAAGGGAGGCGCATTACCTGTTCGAAGCTGAATCTGGCGGCTCCTTCTCGACCTGACCACGGGCTCCTCTCACCGCGCCGCCCCCTCTCACCTTCTATCGATTTCACCAAGCAAAACAGGGAGCTCAGATCTACAAGGCGGAGGGGATTGGGACTAGAGTATCGAATTCACTCACCACCATGGCCGCCGCCGCCGTCGAGAAAGAGGGCTCCTCCGCCGTAGCCGCCGCCGGAGCTGAAGATGTCGGGCAGTTTCGGACAGTTCTAGTCGGGCAGTTTCACGAGATGCGGTGCTAATTAATTTGGGCCCAAATTAGGTAAGACATGACTTAACGCAAATTGGACTAGTTGACTAAGGTTTTATCGCATGTGTGGCCGTGAGCTATTTTCTCCCTGCAAACCGTCGCACGAGAGCTATTTCATCAAAAGATGTCGCACTGCTTCCAATTCCCAGGAAAGACGTCGCACAGGAGAACAAAACCAATACTATTATTTTTTTTCCTTTTGTTCAGACTTTCTTTCAGAGCAGTAGCAGTAGAATTCAGTAGGTGTTGTCACGAAATTATGAATGGTAACGGAAGCAATTCCTTGTCAAACTACTCCAGGTCCTAATAAACTTCAAATACCAAGAAAATTCATACACTGGACCAGGCAAAAATAGCATTGCGGACGAGGGACAGGGGAGTAGACGGCGCCGCCCGTCGTACGCACCTCGGCGGGCGCTTGTCTATGGAGGGCTAGAGAGTGGGAGAGCGGCCGCCACAAGAGAAGTCCTTACCAGGTTGAGATATCGGACTCGCCGCGGAGGTCCACGAGGTCGGGGCCAGCTACGTCGAGTGGCGGCGGCAGCGGCGGCGACAGGGAGAACGATGCGACTACGGTGGGAGAGCGGCGGTGGCGGCGGAGAAGGAGCAGCGGCCGCAGAGGTCCAGGAGGGCAGGGCTTGAGGGTGGGAGAGTGGCGGCGGCGACGACGACGGCGGAGAAGGAGCAGGGAGCCGCGGCAGGGAGAAATCAATCTAGTCTAAGTGGGCTAACAGCTTAGGCATGTGATAAAAAGAAAACACAACGTTTTTAATTTTTCTGTCCATTGTACCCTTAGAAAATTGACGGTTTGATTGTGTTATACCGCTGCCTCCCGTGTGAGCAGTATAGGGTACTGTAAAAAAAGCTCTAATTTGAGGGCACCAAGCTGTTGTTAACCCAGAGAGCTTTCTTGGTATTTGGTTCGCTGGAACCAAGAACCGAACGATTCCAACGGATTTTTGTCTACTGTATGTAAGACATGACTAATGATCTCGATCCACACTCTTTTCTTTCTTTTTCTAATCTCCTCTCCTTTCCGTGGTAATGCTGACACTGAACTCGTCTTCGATCAGAATAAGCAATGTTCAGGGGATGAAATGTACTTGCACTAGTGCATGCATGCGATGCGATCCATTCCTCTCATGATCCATGATTTAGTAAATCATTACTACTAGGATTTAGGAAAGTGATTTCATGGGGACACAAAGCCACGCATGCATTGTTCCAAGGAGCAAAATTAACCAAGAATGCATAGCATAACCTTCCTACATTTGGCCAAACGCCACTCGTGTTATCTCCATTCGATCTATGTACAAATTACAAAGATCCCTAGGGGGCATCGGACATCGGGGCGGCCATCATCACAGCACCAGACTGGATCAACGAAAACACAACGAGCAAGGAAAACATACAAAGAAATACGCGCGCATCGGCGAGAGGCGATGGGCAACCGTGCCTGCATGAGATCAAAGGAAAGGGATCGGGGGGAATCAAGGACGAGTCAGCGGCGGGCCGGCTTGTCGGCGGCGGCGCAGGGGAGGGCGCGGGGCGCGTGGGGGCGTCCGTCGTCGAAGTTCTTGGCGTAGCTGGCGGCGTCGTAGCCGAAGGTGATGGGCCTGGAGGGCGGCGCCGGGGAGCTGCAGATGCACCGGGTCTCCTGCGCCAGCCGCCGGAGCAGCTTCCGCCAGGCGCGGTGCCCGCACCACCCCACGCCCGGGATGGCGTCGCGCGCCGCCACCTGCAGGCGCCGCACCGCGACGGCGGCGCGCTGCCGGCCGCCCGGCCCGGGCGGCGACCACGAGGGGGAGGGCACGCACGCCGACAGGCCGACGGCGGCGGGGCGGTGCGGCGGCGGCGCGGACGACGGCGGCTCAGTGGTGGCGCCCATGCCCATGGCGTGCTGCTGCGCCTGTACCACGGGGGAGTGTGGGGGGGTGGTGGATGGGAACGGGGAGGATCTCCTGGCGGTTATAATGGTCAGTGGCGTACGTACGCTGCCGGGAAGAGAGGGAGGGAGAGAGAGAGATGTTATTTTTGTGACGGTGCGGATGTGTGGATCAAGCGGACAAGTGGTCGAGGGAGAGTGGGCTGAAAGAGGTTAATTTTGTGGTGGTTGCATGCATGCATGCATGCATGCGCGGGCTGACGCTATTTTTAGATGGCGAAGCTCTGTGGTGGTTATTGGCGGTTACTTGGTTGGATGCATGCAGAGGCTTAATTTAGGCGAGAGCGATTCCTGCGGAGCTTTATGCTCCGTACCGAAGTTTCTTTTGGGTGTGTTTCATTAGCCAACCTGCGAAGAAGAAATGCGCCCCGGAAGTGGAATCCCCCACGACGTACGGGTCTGTCTGGGATCACCGTGAGCCGAGCTTGTCTAAGCGGGTGGTTGGTTCACTCTATGCACGTACGTTAGGAATGCCCGGTGGGGGCACGAGAAACAACGAACTGATCACGCGTGATTTTCAAGGACAGCCGCAAGTGGCAGTGGCACTGTCTGTGGTAACGGGAACCTGTCGAGGGTTGTTGACGGAACTAACAACTGTCAGCCTAAATCTTAAGGACCAATATAGCTGAATGGGAATGAGCGCTGCAGGCCGAACCGACAAATCTTTTTGTCCCTCCAGCCTCCATTTGATTTGTCGACTGTGGTAAGAGATAACAACTTTGATCCGCAAAGACTGCATTTCAGAGCAAAAAAAATATGGCTCAATAGGTCCGCAAATATTCAACTTCCGACCCAAGGACCTATGAACTGGCGGCCAAGCTGCAACTTCTCTTACCTGAGCCATGGGGAGCAAAAACGTCAATCTTTAAAACTTGCATACCATGACATATCCGGTTTATCTCTCAAGACCAAGCATTCCGGCGCTCTCTCGTCTTCCTCTCCCATTTTAAGCCAAGCCTTTACATAGCGGCCTTCGAAAGTTGGTGGTGTACCATTTAGCTTCACATATCCCTCTCAACAGACATATAATCCCATCGTGAGCCTGCATTGCAATATTGCACACTTGCATCCAAACACACACTAACAGACTAGCCCAGGGATGATCCATCATCTAGCACTGCAGCAATCCAAGGAACGCAACGGTTTTAGCACCAGCCTTACATTTCTAAGCGAATCACATCACAGCAGCACAAGTGCAGAAATCTAGCTGGAAAAAAACCCTCTTTTGATGCTCGATTTCAGTTTCCAGGACACAACTCACCTGCTAAACGAACCAACAACACATCCTTAAAAAGAAAATTTTGTAAGGACATAACAGCCTGACCGCCAAACCATGAAGAACGCGGTCATTTCTATGCCTATTTACATTTGTTACTGCTTCAGGCCTTGCCCGGCCAAAGCTCTAATGGATAAACACACGATGCGCAATGCTTGGGCGGGAAACCTTGCTACATCCACAGGTAAAATTCCATTGTTTCCAAACTAAAGCTACCTTGGAGCAGGAATTACAGATTCCATCTTGTACCGGCCAGTCGTCAGAATGGTAGTAGATGCCAGTATGCCACTGATGTGTCGGTAAAAGTCCCAGCACATCAAGTATGCTGGAAAAGTCTCCGCGTTACATTACTCGTTTTTCTCTTCAGGTTAAATTGGGCTTGACTTGAGGGCCTACAGTTCCAGAAATGTTTTAAATCTAGCTCCTATAGCACCATCGGGTATTTGGAATTTAAAATAGTTTGATCTGACAAACATAATGTTTCGAATACCTTGTTAGAGGATGTAACCGCAGCTCTCCACTGCGGATCCTGTGTAGGGGATGGTCTGTCCCTGAACAAGGTAACCACTCTCGATTGGGTGGGCCTTTCTACTGTTGGTCGTTGAGGCATATCTCTCATGACCCATAAAACAAACCCTGATGGCACCGATGAGCCTACAAAAAAGTTTGCATTAGCAGAGCAGTTCCATGAAAAGTCGGTAAAATTGTGAGCTGATTGTGCTTTCCTGTGAATGGAAAAATCAGTGGCAAATAAACAGATAAAAAAAAAAGATAACATATGAACGATAGCATATACCATGTCTTGCACTATCCTAACATTAGCAGAGTTCATTTACTATGCCTATTTCTGCCATTAAAGTGAAATATACCAGATAGGCAATCATGTTTTTCAATAGGTATTCACATTAGTGCACAAGTTTGATTTTTGCAGTTGAGTATCATAGCACCCGTTATGCACAGGGAACAGAGCTGCAGAAGTAGTAGTAACCAAGTAACGTAAAGGCAGGAACAAAATAAATTCATATGTACAACAGGTCTGAAAAATAGATAAACTTTAATGGTAACTAAGCTATACCAAAATACCAAGAAAATCTTCAGATATTGTGATAATTGCATCTTTATTGACCACAAAGTGGGGTCCGCCAGTACAGTATAAGCAACAATATTGTGATAACAGGGACTGCTGACAGGCTGAGTAATCTAGTACTCATAGTATTTAAGGCTTGAATCGTCAAATCAAGACCAGCTTCAAGGTGGAGGAGGCCGAGGGTCTAAAAGCTCTGAGGCATTAAAGGTGGCGTGCATACTTAACCTACATTTACCACCATAGTAGCATACTTTCTTCCGGTGGCTAACTTCCAGTGTTAACTCCCTAAATCACATATAAAAATCTAGGTCTAGAACATATGCACAAATACTTGACAGGCAATGGCAAACTAAAGACAATCAAATGATACTCATCCTACATTTAGTAAAAGGCCATAGTTCAATTTTAGAGTTATTTCCAGTCATAAACAACACATCATACCTATTAAATAATATAAAAATAATATAACAGCATTTTTTATGATCTCCGCCTCGGTCGAGTACCAATACAAAAGCACCTGCAGCGACAAGTAGGAAAATTGCAAGTCAATTAACAATTTAACTCCCAGCCTTATTGCATAAAGTGACCTCTTATTGCATAATGGAACTTACTGGAATATTAGTAACAAGTGCTAGTATAGCAGAAGACGAGAAACAAATAAGTGAGACAGCAGCTAAACTGGCAACCTGCAGAGAAGCAAGCCTTGAGAATTTCACATGGAGAAGCATGTTACAAAAAGATACAGTTTATTTATAAATGTCCCCCATTTTCTTAAAAGGGTACGGAAGTCTAAACGACCCCCTGAACTATGGAGGTGTGTCTAGTTCACCCCCTGAACTATAAAACTATCTAACTAGCACCCTAAGGTTGTCAATTCCATCTACTTAACAGTTAACACCCTTGTCTGGTTTCGCAGAGTGCAGTTGCACATGTGGTTCGCTGAGTAGTAACCAAAGGGGATTGTGGTATTATTAACGGGTCCCACATATCAGTGCTATAAAAATTCTTCTCCTTTTCCACCATCCTTTTCCTTCTTCCTCATCCTTGTCTGTCAGCACATCTATCTAACTAGCACCCTAAGCTTGCCATTTCCATCTACTTAACAGTTAACACCCTTGTCTGGTTTCGCAAAGTGCAGTTGCACATGTGGTTCGCTGAGTAACCAAAGGGGATTGTGGTATTATTAACGGGTGCCACATATCAGTGCTAGAAAAATTCCTCTCTTTTTCCACCATCCTTTTCCTTCTTCCTCATCCTTGTCTGTCAGCACATCTATCCTCAACATCTTCCGCTACATCCTCGAGGCGGCGCTGGACGGAGGAGCAGATCCATCCCGTCTGCACTATAACCCTTCCTCCTCCGGTATCCAGCTTCGCCTTACAACCCTCTCCTTCGCTGACACTTTCTCCTCTCTATTCCCACCTCCCAAAAACCCCTACACCCAAACCACCACCCAAATATGGAGGTGTGCCTTCATTCCCCTCGTCCCTCTATGTTAGCAAATCTATTCTCAACGTCTTCCGCTGCATCCTGGAGGTGCCGCTGGACGGAGGAAGCAGATCCATACTGTCTGCACTATAACCTTCCTCCTACGGTATCCGGCTTCGCCTTTACGACCCTCTTCGCTGACACTTTCTCCTCTTTATTCCCACCTCCCAAAAAAACGTACACCCAAACCACCACCCGAACATGGAGGTGTGCGCTTCATTTCCCAGCCATGGAGATGCCAACGGTGGCCGCAGCGCTGCTCCACCCCACAGTCACCTCCCAGTGTATCGGCCTTGGGAACGGTTAATCCCCAATGCCTCCGTTGAAACGGGGTTGGGCCACCGGTGGGTGTGTGCCTAGGGTGGCGGCAACAGCGTTCATCGGAGCCGAGGACTGCAGGCAGGAGGCTCCTGCAACACCGCTGCAGCATCACGGGGCTGGAGGCAGGAGCTCACCCGAGGACCAAATCCTTGCAAAAGTCGAGCTATTCTTTGCTCCCATTCAAATTGAAGTGCACAGGAGCTTCTCCTTGTCTATAAGCACAGAAACTCTCTCCAGCCTATCCTAATACATGCCCGAAGCTCACCGTTTCCGTGCCATGGATCTGTGATCAGAGATGGCAATGTGCCCCTCTGCTCCAAGCACCATCTCGACGCCTGCAGGTTGCAGCTCTTGGATAGTTGAATAGCGCTGACAGTGATGGGAACTGGGTCCCGTTTAATCCCCATTTAAACCCACTAATAAACTAACAGTTCAAAAAAAAAAGAAAATGAACTACGGAGCTAGATAAAGTGGACTTACTACCAGAGTTCAGTGGGTCACATGCTTATTCCTTTCTTAAACTAGCAAAGAATTCCAATCTAATCCTATTAACCAAAGGAAAGAGGATAAGCACGTGTAGAGTGGTTTCAAGAGAAATGTACCTTCCACTTCTCAGTTGACACGGTTTCAGAACGTACTTTGCTCATCTTCGAGAACAATAACGCACCTTCACAAGATGATCACAGAACCAAGATGGCAAAGCCAAGGTAAGAACATGTTAAAAACCAAAGCCTCACACTCCTTAATTCATGATAAGATGACATCATCTAATATTAGTACCAAATGGATGCCAGAAAAATTAGCAAGATGGGCAATGAACTAACAACAAACTAAATTAGAACTATAAACTTGATCTACTGGGATAAATGCAGGACAATGGACTGAAGATAGTCTTAGGTTGGAAATTTCATGCATTGGTATCTAGGAAAAAATGCGACATGTTCTGCATCTAGACAATATTATATGCTTACCATAACATGCCAAAGCAGCGCCAAGTACTAGAACAACTACTGAAAATACATCCAAATAAACCTGCAAAATAAAATGTTTGGCTAATGTCTATAAAACAAGCAAGTTACAACTAAATAAGTGAAATCCTAAATTCAACCAGCTAGTGACAAAATATGAATATAAAGTGTGATAAACATAAGAAAATATGTAAGTCGGGTTTTTTTTCCCCCAAAACTGATAGAGTGGCATCTTCTGATATACTCTCCTAGTACTAGCATGGAAGTTGAGACATAATACAAACAGAATACTGAGATTTTGTAACTCAAAGAAAAGAAAAAGGAAGAATTAGCACCGTCTCTAACAATATATAATGTTTGGTCTGCAGGGTTTCCCATTATTCTTGCATTTCCCATGGTGTAGATTTAACAATACACTAGTTTGACAAGGAAAATGAAATGATTAAACTGTACGCTCGTGATTTAACAAAATGACCTTATGTAATTTGTGCATACCCCAACATAGAGTAGATGCAGTTTGTGTAGCGCAATGATATTGACTTCGCAGTGTTGATACATAAAAGTTTTGGAGTTCATTTGAGATAAATATGCTAGTTTTTCTCAGTTGACAAAAAAGAAGAATGCTAATGTTCAAAATAGGTGCAGCAAGTGCATGGGCACATAGGCAGCTGGATATAGAACCAAAAGGTAGGTATACAGGGAATAGAAGATTTGTCTAGAATGGATCAGAAGCAAGACTAGGTAGATTTCTAGATATGAGCTTTCTGTTTTCCTTTTTCTAATGGGATTCTTTGCTTGTTTTTGACAAGCTTATCATACTTTATCAAAGGCTGTTGGATGTGGGACTTAAAACTCCTGGGTGGAGATTAGGAATCTAGCTTTATACAATACTATAATTGCCTGGCTCTGCAAGATTTCTCCTTTTCATGCAGTATTGCAACAGATTGAGGATTTAAACTTTGAAAAGTTAAGATTTGTATGTCAATTAGAGCAAAATGCAGCGTCGAAGAAGAACCTTCATACCTTTTTCAGTAGCGATGAATCAATAGGATTTTCTCCCCTGCCAACCCAGATGAGGATGGCAAAGGCGAGCATAACAATAAATGACAGTACAAGCACCTGCAAGGAAAATAATATTAGGCCAGTAAATGGTTCTGCATCACAGATACTATATCATAGCAGAAGCATTATACAGATTAGATGAAAAACTGGAAAATTCTCCAACCACTGTGATCTATATATAAAAAGGCACACACACTAGAAATATGCAGGTCTATATTAGAGAGAGGAGAAAAGAGGCATGGCAAAGTAGCCAGTAAGTTATAATGATGGAAAAAACTTACCAAAATCACAAATTTTTGCCGGCTTCCAAGCTGTATTCCTGGGAAACACTTCCGACGGGCATCAGTAGGGCGGGTGCCAGGTTTGATTTTTGTTCTGTCTAGTAAAGCTTCATGGTGACTCCTTACATCATCTTCATCTTCATCATTTGTCTGATGACACAGGTCAACCCTGTAAGACCATTACTTTAGAAACATAAAGCGAAAAGCATTTGCAACTGTAAATACATAAAACCAGAAGCAGGAAAGTGCAATATGAAGACTTCATCACACCATCAGGAAACTTCACTATAAAGGAGAATAAAGTAAACTATGAAAGGGTTTGTGTTATCTGCAAGCAAAATAAAATGATTTCTAGAGCCATCATCAGAATACAAAAGCAGTTGTACTCATGTGTACCAATTCACAAAGACAGCCTCCTGACAGGGGGTTACCCATCGTCACCAGAGAGGATTGAATCAGAGTTGTTGCTTATTGGAAATGATCAAGAGACAAGACAGAGAAAGATGCTGTTTATTTAACTTGAAACAGAGCTGGAGGAAAAACTTATACAAGTGTGGAACTCAGGGTGAGACATTAATCCTGTTGGTGCACCTACACCACTCATCGGTGTTGAAGGCCTCAAGGTGATGGGTTTCCTATGGCGAGTGAATATTTTGTATTGATGAGATGTGGTACGACATACAAACGAGTTTAAAGTATTTATGTGACTTTGACCTGTACAAAGGACGAGAGTACACCCAAGTGAAGTAAACAAGAGTAACAATGTCTTCGATATCAATGACAGACGGTCAATTGATACCATACTGGGAGGTATATCATATATATGATCTAGGATCAGCTCCGCAACCTTGAGTGGGTTGAAGTTAGTGAAGCCCAAACCAAGCCTAGTATCTCCAACTAGTTTATATAGTATATGAAGAAGCTTTTATGCATAACACAACTTCAACAAAAGGAAAAGCAGAAAGGAAGAAGAGCCATCGTACTTTACGCATTTTAATGTTTCTTCAATGGCATTTAAATGCAGATATGGCTGGCCAAAAGTCTTACGGATTATACATATGATGCATCTATTGCCAAGAAACTCTCGATATAGGACGTAGGCTCTCTGCTCATCCAACAAACGAGTCGTGATTAAAAACATAGATCACGACAAACAGAGATTGGTATCCAATGGTCCTCCAATGGCACAAATAAGGCATGACTAAAAGTACCTCGTTTGCCATGAATTATACCTGATTGTGTGAAAGCGCTGTTGAAATCTGTGATGGGCCTTAGGCCCATAAGAGAATTTCAGAAATCTCCAATGGCCCATGTAGGTGGTGGCATGGCAAGGTGGTGGTGGGAAGTTTAGTCCTGCCCCGCTAGTGAGAAGAAGTTGGACCCCTTTATAAGGGTCTCTCTTCTACATGCTATTGGAGAGTGAGAAGAGAAGAGGCCCTCGCGCACTCCTCCTCCGCCTCATCACGACGCGCCGCGGGTTGCGGGAATGAGCCGAGCCGAGCCGAGCTCATACCTACGCGCTTATTTTTGCCGGTCAGGAACGGAGAATACATAACGGATGCGCCACGATCTGAGACATCGGATCGTGGGCTGTTACCGACTCGGATCTCTCCACCCGACCGCCTATATAAGCAGGGCTAACGCCAACCCTAGCAGTCACGAGATCAGATCGCATCTGCTTCACGCGCTCGTTCCTTTGCTGCTGCTGCCGCCGACGACTCCGTCCCGTTCACCGCGTACACGGTCGACGGGAGAGCAGGCCTCTGAAACCCCGCCTCTCCGGTTCCTATACAGGAGAGGGGCGATTAGGTTTTTGGGGAGCGATCACGCGACTGCTAGCCTCCGTCCGTCTGCTTCGTCTACATCCGCTTCGCCCTCGTCATCGCCATGTCTTCACCAAGCGAAGCTGACCATCTCGTCCACGAGAAGGCCGAAGCTGAGAAGAAGGCGGCAGAGGATGTTGCCGCCGCCACCGCTGCTGCTACGGCCAAGTGGCCGATCGGAGGGTATAACTCGTTTATCCCGCTCCTGTCTATTTTAGCCCTAGCAGTACTAGCTATATGCGTAGATGGTTTTGCTATATGCATAGTATTTGCTAGTCTGCTCCGTGATCAGTATGTCATGAATCTAGTCAATGCCATGTTAGTAATTATTTCATGGATCAACCTACTCGGAAAATTGCCTATTTACTCAACAATCCAAAAACCTAATGTGTGTAGGAATTTTTCGAGAAATGGTTTTGCTGTTGCACTGAAACCGGATAAGTTTACTGGTACTTATTTTAAGCGTTGGCAAACGAGAACCACCTTATGGCTCACGGCTATGAACGTGTTCTGGATAGCCGGTGTCACTCCTACGGGAATGATCACTCCTGAACAGGAGAAGATGTTCGCGGAGGCCACCGTCCTATTCCTTGGAGCAGTTATAAGCGTGATCCGAGATGCATATTTACATATGCATGTTGCCAAAGAGTTGTGGGAGGCGCTCGAATCTAAATTCGGGGCCACTGATGCTGGGAGCGAGATGTATGTTATGGAGCAGTTCGATGATTACAAAATGGTTGAGAACCGTTCTGTACTGGAACAAGCTCATGAGATAATATGCATTGCTAAAGAACTTGAGGATCTGAAGTGCAATTTACCGGGCAAATTTGTCGCGGGGTGTATAATTACTAAGCTCCCTAATTCCTGGAGGAACTTTGCTGCTACTCTGAAACATCAGAGGCGTGAATTCTCAATAGAGGATATCATCGGCCATATGAGTGTTGAGCAGAACTCGAGAGCAAAGGACTCACACGGAAAAACGGTCGAAGGTCCTTCTGCTGCCAACATGGTACATCAGAGGAACTTCAATTCCCACAAGCCCTAAGGGGAAGAATTCTGTCCAACGGAATGCCGACTTTAAGAAGGGTAAGAAGACCTTCAAGAAGAACAAGAAGGGAGATGGCTGCTTCAATTGTGGTTCAGAGGAACATTGTGTACCCAAACAAGTACAAGAAGCCAGGGCAGGACTCCAAGTCTGCCAATATGATTGTGAGCAACAATGAAAGTGGTGCATCTAGGTACGGTAATTTGTTTACTGTATTTTCGGTTTGTCAACCTACCGATTGGCGGTTAGACACAGGTGCAAATATTCATGTGTGTGCTGACATATCATTGTTCTCTTCTTACCAGGTCACAGGCTGAGGGTCCGTATTGATGGGGAATGGCGTGGGTGCTTCTGTTCTTGGTGTTGGCACGGCCGATCTGAAGTTTACTTCGGGAAGGATCGTGCAGCCGAAGAACGTGCAGCATGTCCCATGTCCCCACCATCAAGAAGAATCTCGTTAGTGGATCCCTTCTGTGTAGAGAAGGGTTTAAGTTGGTCTTCAAGTCTAATAAAGTAGTTACGAAATATGGACTTCTTGTTGGAAAAGGTTATGAATGCGGAGGTCTGTTCCGCCTTTCCCTTGCAGATTTTTGTAATAAAGTCGTGAACAATATTCATTTGAGTGTTAACGAATCTGAAGTTTGGCATTCACGTCTTTGTCACATAAGTTTCGGTGTTATGTTGCGGCTAGCAAAACTGAAGTTAATCACGAGTTCCAATTTAGCCAAAGGTTCTAAGTATCATTCGTGTGTGCAAGCAAAGCAACCTCGCAAACCTCACAAGGCTGCAGAGGAGAGACACTTGCCGCCATTAGAACTCATACATTCTGATCTTTGTGAGATGAATGGTGTGTTGACTAAAGGTGGAAAGAAATATTTCATGACATTGATAGATGATTCCACTAGATATTGCTACGTGTATCTGTTAAATACTAAAGATGAGGCTCTACACTACTTTAAAATCTATAAGGCAGAAGTTGAGAATCAACTTGAAAAGAAAATTAGATGAGTCCGGTCTGATCGTGGTAGAGAGTACTTCTCAAACGAATTTGATTCTCTTTGTGCGGAACACGGCATTATTCATGAGAGGACGCCTCCCTATTCACCCCAGTCAAACGGGGTTGCCGAGCGAAAAAACCATACTCTTACTGATTTGGCTAACGCCATGTTAGATACATCGGGTTTATCCAAGGCATGGTGGGGGGAGGCTATATTGACTGCGTGTCATGTCCTGAATAAGGTTCCTACAAAAGATAATGAAGTCACTCCCTATGAGGAGTGGTCAAAGAAAAGGACGACGCTCTCGTACTTACGTACTTGGGGCTGCTTGGCGAAAATCAATGTGTCGATCCCCAAAAAGTGTTAGCTTGGACCAAAGACCGTGGACTGCGTTAATTTGGGTTACGCTAAGAACAACGTTGGCTATAGATTTCTAGTAGTGAAATCTGAGGTACCTGACGTGAAGGTCAGTACAATTATGGAGTCGAGGGATGCTACATTCTTTGAGGATATTTTTCCCATGAGAGATATGCAAAGCACTTCTAGACAGGAATCTGAGGAAACTCCTGAGCCTGCCATTCCTATGGAATGTTATGAACAAACACATGATGAAAATCCTGAGGAGGATGACGAGGAAACCCTTGGTAGGGGCAAGAGACAAAGGACTGCAAAGACCTTTGGTGATGATTTCTTCGTATACCTCGTGGATGATAATCCCACTTCTATTTCAGAAGCGTATGCGTCTCCAGATGCTGACTACTGGAAAGTTGCGGTCCGTATCGAGATGGATTCCATCATGGCTAATGGGACATGGGAAATTACTGATCATCCCTATGGTTGCAAACCATTGGGATGCAAGTGGGTACAAGGCTAGGCTTGTGGCCAAGGGCTATGCCCAGAAAGTAGAAGATTTCTTTGATACTTATTCGCTTGTGGCTAGACTGACCACCATTCGAGTACTACTCTCATTGGCGGCCTCACATGGTCTTCTCGTTCATCAAATGGACGTTAAGATGGCTTTCCTGAACGGAGAGCTAAACGAGGAAATCTATATGCAACAGCCAGATGGCTTTGTGATAAAAGGTCGGGAAGGAAAGGTGTGTAAGTTGTTGAAATCTTTATATGGTCTGAGACAAGCACCTATGCAATGGCATGAGAAGTTTAATACAACTCTGACATATGTTGGCTTCGTTGTTAATGAAGCTAACAAATGTGTATACTATCGCCATGGTGGGGGCGAAGGAGTAATATTGTGCTTGTATGTTGATGACATACTGATATTTGAAACCAACCTCAAAGTGATTGAGGAGGTTAAGTCTTTTCTGTCTCAAAACTTTGAGATGAAGGACCTTGGGGTGGCTGATGTTATCTTGAACATCAAGCTTTTGAGAGATGTTGAGGGTGGGATAACACTTCTGCAATCCCACTATGTTGAGAAGATTTTGAGTCGCTTTGGATATTCAGACTGCAAAATTTCTCAAACACCATATGATCCTAGTGTGTTGATTCGAAAGTTCAAAGGCACAGCTATGGATCAATTGAGATTTCTCAAATTATTGGTTCGCTTATGTATCTAGCTAGCGCAACGAGGCCTGACATCGCGTTTGCTGTGAGCAAACTTAGCCGGTTTGTTGCCAATCCGGGCGATGTTCGTTGGCGTGCTGCTGAAAGAATCATGCGCTGCCTAAAAGGTATTGTCAACCACAGACTTCACTATATGGGATACCCATCGGTACTTGAAGGGTATAGTAATGCGAATTGGATCTCTGATGCTGATGAGATGAAGGCCACTACTGGGTATATGTTTACTCTTGGAGGTGGTGTTGTTTCCTGGAAGTCTTGCAAGCAAACGATCTTAACGAGATCGACAATGGAAGCAGAATTAACAGCATTAGACAAATCTGGTGTCGAAGCAGAATTTCTTCGAGATCTTTTGATGGACTTACCTGTGGCTGAGAAGCCGGTTCCGGCTATCCTTATGAACTGCGATAATCAGACAGATATTGTCAAAGTGAAGAGTTCAAAGGATAATATGAAGTCCAACAAACATATAAGAATGAGATTGAAGTCTGTCAGACGTCTGAGAAACTCCGGAGTGATAGCGTTGGATTACATCCAAACGGCTAAGAATCTGGCAGATACCTTTACTAAAGGGCTATCACGTGTTGTGATAGATAGTGCATCAAGGAGATGGGTATGAGACCCACATGAGTTGCCATGGCAGTAACCCAACCTATATGATCGGAGATCCCGTGAAGGAGGACCTAGGAAAACAAGCCAGTGGTGAACTGAGGAGAGTAACTTTACTAACCCACTCCGTTGGAGATGCAATGCTCTCGGATACTGTATGGTAGGATGACTACTGTCTTAATGTGTTCTAAAGCTTATGTGTAAGCAAGATGCTGTTCTACATAGCGATCTTTGGAGGAACACACCTATATGAGCCTGACTGCTGGTCACAGTCTATGAGATTGGGGTGATCTCTAGTAAACTCATGAATAGGCCAGGAGTGTGACTAATATGCTCCACCCGGGGGGTCATCCTTCGCTAGCCTAGTACTAGTAAGACTTGTGGTGAAGCTTCTTTACGCCAAACTGACAACTCAAAGCTTAGTCCATTGTTCAGTTGTAAAGGGGTGTAGCTGCTTGTTCTAGGTGAAGCTCAACCTTAACAGGTCTTCCACTGAAATGCTGGTATATCAAAACAGTGATTGGAACAAAGGAACACGATGTGCCCTTGAGATCTGGTGGGGGGTTGTTCAAATATGTGATTGGCCTTAGGCCCATAAGAGAATTCCAGAAATCTCCAAGGGCCCATGTAGGTGGTCGCATGGCAAGGTGGTGGTGGGAAGTTTAGTCCCACCCCGCTAGTGGAGAAGAAGTTGGACCCCTTTATAAGGGTCTCTCTTCTAAATGCTATTGGAGAGTGAGAAGAGAAGAGGCCCCCGCGCACTCCTCCTCCGCCGCCCACCTCGCCACGCCACGCCTCGTCACGACGCGTCGCAGGTAGCGGGAATGAGCCGAGCCGAGATTATACCTACGCGCTTATTTTTGCCGGTCAGGAACGAAGAATACATAACGGATGCGCCACGATCCGATCTGAGTCGTCGGATCGTGGGCTGTTGACGTGGGTTCAGCCCACGTCTCTCCACCCGACCGCCTATATAAGCAGGGCTAACGCCAACCCTAGCAGTCACGAGATCAAATCGCCTCTGCCTCACGCGCTCGTTCCTTTGCTGTTGCCGCCGCCGGGGACTCCGTCCCGTTCACCGCGTACACGGTCGACGGGAGAGCATGCCTCCGAAGCCCCGCCTCTCCGGTTCCTATACGGGAAAGGGGCGATTAGGTTTTCGGGGAGCGATCACGCGACTGCTCGCCTCCGTCTGTCTGCTTCGTCTACGTCTGCGTCGCCCTCGGCATCGCCATGTCTTCACCAAGCGAAGCTGACCATCTCGTCCGCGAGAAGGCCGAAGCTGAGAAGAAGGCGATCGAGGATGTTGCCGCCACCGCTGCTGCTACGGCCAAGTGGCCGATCGGAGGGTATAACTCGTTTATCCCGCTCCTGTTTATTTTAGCCCTAGTAGTACTAGCTATATGCGTAGATGGTTTTGCTATATGCATAGTATTTGCTAGTCTGCTCCGTGTTCAGTATGTCATGAATCTAGTCAATGCCATGTTAGTAATTATTTCATGGATTAATCTAATCGGAAAATTGCCTATTTACTCAACAAGCGCAAGGTCAGATAACCTAAGCTGGTACTAAGAAATTATACCACATGTACTTAAGTGTGAAAGGACGAGAGAAGCTTGTCCAACATCGTCTGAGATAGTTTGGGCATTATTCAGCGCAGGCCTCCAAAAGCTCCAGTGCATAGCGGGCGGCTAAAGAATGCTGATAATGTTAAAAGAGGTCGGGGTAGACCGAACTTGACATGGGAGGAGTCCGTAAAGAGAGATCTGAAGGACTGAAGTATCACACTATCACCAAAGAACTAGCCATGGACAGGGATGCGTGGAAGCTTGCTATCCATGTGCCAGAACCATGAGTAGGTCGCGAGATCTTATGGGTTTCACCTCTAACCTACCCCAACTTGCTTGGGGCTAAAGGTTTTGTTGTTGTTGTTGTTATACTTCAGTGTCAAAGGATCGTTCTTTTAAGCAATATTAGTTATCAACTCTGAGTTAAGAAGAAAATCTCGGTGCTCCAGTTGATCTTCCTCTTAAAAACACATAGTGTCATTATAATGCAGCTTACTAGGCACCAATATAAATTACTCTAATTTACCAGAATGACAACAGTAGTAGAAACGAAGCAAGAAGCAATATCTGCGGACTAGCTGCAAAATAATGAGAATTTAAACTCTTAGATGATTATAAACAAGAGAAGAGAAAAGATCATGTAGTGTAAATGGATAAAAGTGGAAGGACAATAGCAAAACTAAACACCAGGACTACATACCCATCAAAACAAATCCGCATCCATGTACCCAACAAACCCATCTCTCACAAGTAGCGATGACGGTAGATACAAAATATGCAAGGAATACTGCAACATGGTTGACAGAAAGGAAGTCAGTAGTAATGACGGTGTTTATGAACTATGCAAGGAACACAGCCAAACTGAAGAAAGAAAGTAATATCTAGTTCATTACTAGAGCTACCACAAGCACTTCTATATTCCAAAAATATGTCAATATTTTTTTCCGAGAAAAAGCAAAAGCTTTGCGTTTCATTTCATTGAAAAGATAGGGAAGTACAATTCTCCAAGGAGGCTGAGGTTACATGGGTCATGAGCCCGATCAGTGGACGTCAATAATGAAAAACATTTTGCATGAACTACGAAAACTGCACCATGAAAGACATACTGGCGGACAGCAAACTAATAGCATGACTAAAATAAATCTGCGTCTGCAAATGTTTAGAGTTACAAGGCGATTAAGAATTAATTTGGCATTAATATCGAAAATGATCATGCACTGCAGGAATTATTACAGCTCCAATTAGGACGGAAAATACTGGTTAAAAGAGAAGCAACAACATGACTTTTACAATGTTTATTTTTGTTATGAACTTAATGGAACTTTATTTTTAATTCAGCAGCAATCCGTAATCAAATTGCTACGCGCGAAAGAGAAAATGGCAAAAAAAAAGTAACTTCTACTCTCGGTCAATGTTACAAAACAAGGTTACAAATAGTTCCGCTATTCTTTCTGCATATTTTCCTGGATGTTATAGCAGTTACATTCAATTACCAGAAGGAAAAAAGGCATATTTGAAGGGGGGAAATCATGTTTATTGTTAGTGGAACTTTATTTTTATTTGGCAGTAATCAAGTTATTGCGCGTGAATCAAACCTTTTTAAGGACATGCATAACAGAGCTCCAATATGAGAATGGCAAAAAAGAGACAGGAGTACTAACTTCTACTCAGCCAATGTTTCAAAATAAGGCTATAAATAGTTTGCTATATTTATGTATATTTTGCTGGATGTATAGAAGTTACATTCCCCTATCAGAAAGAAATTAGTATATTTAAAGAAAAAGAAAACAGGTTTATTGTCACTATTACAACTCCAGCAATCAAGCTAGCACTAAAGCATGATGACATGATCAATAGCAAACTAGCAAATCAAATTAGCATGAATTGCATTTGAATAGTACCGACCATATAGAATGTTCAAGATTAGTAAGCAACTAACTATGTTATGCAGGAATTTCAAATGTGCAGCAATGGAAAACAATAAAGAGACCAAACATACATAAGTGATAAAAAAATCAAATATTGTACTAATGCTTTTCTCACCTATGTTGCATAGGCCAATCATAAAATGGAATATCTGCAAGAGATATAATATACCATTAAACCTGGCAGTTGAGCTCATAGCTCGAAGGGAAACAAAAGTCAAAACACTATATTATCGATTTAAATCGCCGTTCTAAGATTTGGCATGAAATCCCAATAGCCTAACTATTGATTTGCAATTGGACTCGTCACGTGCAAGGAACCTTGTCTTTGTTGCTTCCAAAATAAATAGGGGCTCCAAAATATACCGTCATTCTGGCAGTCTAAAGCAACTATACGGAAACCTGCACACTGCAGCGGGTATTTTTAGGTTATAGGATGGAACATATTATTTTAGAGATTACAACATCATGGATGAGCACTGTCAGGCACGGAAACGGTTAGGACATAGGGCTGAATGGACCGGAACAAGATGGTTGAGATAACACGCAAAGGATCAGAAGGAGATAACAGACTGGGCCAGAAACTAAGTTCAATCCAACAGCTACCATAAATTGAGATGATAAAAGCTCTGAGTTGAGAAAATGGCACTAATTGTTGTTACTGGGTATTATTTCGTTAATTATATAGATACTCGTTTCATGACACAGTAGCATGCTTACACAAAAACATCAGGGTACCTACATGGAATCACTTTTGGGGTGAATAATACAGATTTAAAACAAAAGGCATTATACATCAGCATCAGGGTACCTAAATGGAACCACTTTTGGGGTGAATATTCCCAACTTTAAACAACAAGGAATCATTATGATATGCTGATACTTTAGAATCAAATGATCTGAAAATAAATGCAATCTCAACTTTATATAAAGTGTGATAAATACATGATAACATAAGGCAGTGCCACTTCCTTTTAACAAGTATAAGGACATATGTGGAAGATGGGGAAAAACTTATTATGTTGGAGCTATCCAAACTGGTGGAATATTTGGGCTTGGATATTTGTGTAGCTTCAAATTGTACCACTTTATAGCAAATCAAAGGATTTGTTTCGTTAAAGAAAGAGACCTGGTTACCTATTGTAAGCTAAAATGTAAGGGCCAAATAAGTACTTATCCATGATAACCAATTAACAATCGAGACATTATTGAAAGCAATCATAAGTTGTTATAGAACAACCTAATAGGCAGCCTGAACAACAGTACATAACTATTTTACAAACCTTTTGCCGAGTCCATCCATGTTGCTGATTGTGCCTGTGAATTCTCGCTAACTGCAAAGAAAAAAAAAAGGTGATTCTTGGTAGCGAGATAGAAAATGTCAGATGTAAACGACGGATTTAGTGCAAAATGCAATGGAAACTGGTCCACGGTCTTTGTTCTACATGCAACTCGATCCATTCGGTCCAAAGAAGTCTACAATTTATTTGTACATAATTGGTATTGTCAATTTCAATCATTGGTTGTGTGGGCATACTCGGACCCGTATCCCAAATTTCTTACTCCAGCACCGGTGATCGGTACGCTGTAGATAATACTCGTGGAAACGACGCATGTAGTAACACCTAGTGGCACCAGAACAACGCATTGGCCTGGAATCTGTGGACGAATAGCAGCACAGCACAGCACAGCTGATGCAGCTGGCGCTATCTCGCTGCTGCCAAAACGAGCAAAAGTACCACTGCCACAGGAAGGCCAAACACGCACCACCAGCGTGCAGCCCCCGCGTGAATCACGAATCACAAGCATAGGAAGGAGCGATACACGGCACGGCAGATCGAATCGGCGCACCTGCACGAAGGCGGTGGCAGCAATGGCGGCATCGACGACAGCCAGCGCGGCCTCGGCGGCGATGATGGGCAGCGGCAGGCAGCCTCCGCCATCCCCGCTGGCAGCGGCGCGAAAGGGCCCGTGGTGGCGGGTCATGCCGGTGGGCGAGGAGCTTGCTGCGGCGACCGGGGATCAGCGGGCAGCTGGGGGTAGCGGGCGGCGCATCCCGCGGCGGGCGGGGGGGACCGCGGCTAGGGTACGGGCGAGGGTCGGGGCGGAGGAGGGGAGCTCGACCGGAGGCGGGGGTGGAGGAGGAGGAGGTGGAATTGACTGGAGAGGAGGCAGCGCCTGTTGGATTGGAAAGCTCCCGGGACCTTGGTTCGGTCGTGGGATGGTGAGTGCCAACGGATGGATGTTCGGGTGAAACCTGGCGATGCGAACCGGTGTGGGGCCCGGAATCACCGTCGGTTCGTACTGCCCGCTCCCCGTGTCTCATTCACGTGAGCGTTTACTTTTTTTTTTCCTTTATGATTTTATTATGACTAGCAAAAGGGCTAGTGCGTTGCAACGAAAGAAAAAAATATCACATGTTTTTAATCTTTTTATAATCATTTTGATTTAATAAAATAATAAGCTAACTAACTAATGTAGTCAGTCATATCTTATTTTGTTGATAAATCAACCCATCCATTGTTAATTTCATCATGATGAGAAATTAAGCGGGACAAGCAAAGCAAAACAAAGAGCCTACGTGAATTGATCAATGGACTGTTATCTTATTTCACTCATGGGGTAGAGAATGTGGGATGAGATGATAAACTGAAGGTGGTGTTCCATTCTGTGTCTCTACAACAATACAATCTTACATTCAATACATTCATTCGTCAGCAAACAAATCCTCACAAAACAAAATTTTTTGCGGGAGGCATGGGGAGGGGATCACACCAGATGACGAGTTCCTGCCGGAGGAGGGGATACGATGAGGGGAGCAAGGGTTAGGCGCCTCTATCTGGCCATAAGGAGTCGTCGTTGCCGCGTCATAATCTCGAAGTTCCCCGTGTGAGCCATGGAGGCCCGCCTCCACATGCAAGTACTTCGCTCCGTCGCGCCGCCGCCGTTCTGCATCGAGCAAACGCATCATCCTCAGTCATTGTAGCTGTCGCGTTGATTTGATCCAGAAGTTGTGCTCGAGCGCCGAAACGGGGGTAGCAAGCGGGCAGAGGTACGGCCGCGGAGGCGGATGTGTTGAGATCGACAACAGTGGTGATTGAGGTCGGCCGCGACGGCGAGTGGTGTGGCAGCGGCCTGGGCACACGCCAGGGTGGACCAGGGTCGACGCGATGCGCTCGAGCGCCGCAACGGGGGCAGTGAGCGGGGAGAGGTACGGCCGCGGAGGCGGGTGGGTTGAGATCGGCAGCGGTGGCGGTTGAGGTCGGCCACGACGGCGAGTGGTGTGGCGGAGGCCTGGGCACAAGCCAGGGTGGCCCAGGATCGACGGAAGGAGGCGATGCGTACGGGTATAATTTTTGCAGCGAATCTTTTTCCTTTTACGTTGCAGATAAATGATGGAGCACGGGTTGAATAACAAAAATTACAGAGGCCTTTTTATAAAAATGCTGCGGTGGGTTTCCAACAGATCGTGGTCTCTCTCTACTTTGGAAAATCTTCCCTCTTCTATTCCGAGCCTTATCTGTTTTATTACCCTCTTTCTTTTTGACAATCTTTTCAATGTGTATTTGATAGCATTCTCAACCTTGTATGATTGTTCTTCTCTTATATCTTATACATCCTGAATGTAGACATCTAAATACATGCATTTGTTGTTTGGTAGTGATGTCCTCTCTCCGTTCCTAAATATAATTTTTTTAGAAATTTTATTAAAAAACTACATACGGATGTATATATACATATTTTAAAGTGTAGATTCGTTCATTTATCTGCTCGTATGTAGATAAATTTCACTAAAAACATCGTATGTAGTCCCTAGTAAAATCTCTAAAAAGACCTATATTTAAGAACATATGGAGTATGTTTTAAGACATGTTGAGTTAAGACTTTATTTGACAACATGCATCTGTTTAGACATGCTGAACAATTTTGAGTTCATGATTTTTTCTAATGATGAAAATTTTGAATATTTTTTAAAACATAAACATATTTTGAAGATTTTTAAAATCATAAACGTATCTTAAAATTTTGAAGATTTTTTAAAAAAATTAAAAAATGAAATTCTGAATAATTTTTTAAAATTTATACAAAAATAGAAATTCTAAACATTTTTTAAAAGTTAAACAAATTTTGAAATTCTAAACTTTTTTGAAAATTGAAACGAAAATTTGAACATTTTAAAATTTTGGAAATATGAACTTTTTTGAAATAATACATATTTTTTAAAAATCTAAAGAAACTTTGAAAATTTAATACTTTTTAAAAAATTAAACAAATTTTGAACTTCTGGACATTTTTTGAAACACGTCTTCGCTCGTGCATGGTTACGAGCGAACGGTTGTTTGGGTGTTTTCTCTTCGTGCATGTTATGAGATTATTTGAGTTGAGCCCGTGCATGCTCATGAAGCCCCATAGAGGCTACCAAACACCCAAAAATGGGTTGAGAAGGAAACTCTTGTCCTCATGCATTCCTCATGCACCCTACCAAACACAACTCTAGTGTGCTTTCTTGGATCTATGTGAGCTACAAGCACACGGGTTCGAGGTTGACACATAATTTTTCTGTTCCATCTTTGTTGTTGGCATCCAATGCGCCTCTCGATTTTCTAATGCACCAACAACATGACGGTCTTTGTCGTCGACCAACTCCAACCTGAAGGCACGCTATGTGTTTCCTGGGAGAGGCGGCTCTGCTCCGAGCTCGTCAGAGTTGCAAGGATCTTAATGGGAGAGCATGTGCCGCCCAAGCGGTTCGTTCCTTCATCGTCGCAAGAGCTTCAACATATGTTATGGTGTCGGTGGAGGCTTATCTAGTCTTCGACACATGTGGCCAGCCTTCATCTTCGGTGTGAGTTGGCCTTTCTTCCTCTGTTCCACTTGATGGCATTGACAAAACCTTTCTAGTGTGTGTCCTTGTCATTAATGTGGTGGCAACCGGAGCATGGTTGTGATCGACGGCGGCATCATTGTAGAGTACGATGGACACGTGTGGCTTTAAGAAGATTCAGGTTGTAGTAGTGTCATATGTACTCCTAAACATGTATCTTGGCATTGGCATAGTCGTAATTTTCTTTTTCTCACACGCCAAATGTGTTAGGTGGCATGAATATTAGGACTAATAATATGCTTAATTGCATATTGAGATGAGTCCTTTTCCATGTATAGTTGCATGTCAAAGTGGCATGTTGAGAGAAACAAGTTAGTAAGATTCATCTATTTAGTTGGACATGATAGTACACGAGGGTATAGCAAAATTCATAATCTCATTAGTGTATCCAAGCCCAAACTCATCACACACAACAAAACAAATACATGCTATCATTTCAAAACATCTAGAGAAGTGACATTCCTTCGACAGATCATCTCATCAACTACAATTCCATTAACATCGCCTTCACTTTTTCCATTTGCAATGGCGAGCCGATAGTCCTCAACGGCCAATTTGATCAGAACAATGGTAAGTGCACCAGCAAGAGCTCCAACATCAAGTCATGATAGAGTCTCAGCGTCGACATCATGCTCTCCGTTGGTGGAGGGGGACGCGGCTTCTACTTTTTTCCTCTTCCTAGGATGTCAAGAAAGGTGTCATGTACCCCTGGCACAACTTCTTGGGAGGTAAGTTATATTCACAAAAATGACCCTGTCCCGAATGACACAGATTTCGATATTGAGGCCGACCCCCCCCCCCCCAATATGCCCCAACGTTGGGATGATCTTGCGAGGTTCTTGAAAGGGTAATCAACTTGGACAAAAGAGTGCAACGGATGCCCTTTCACTAATGCATGGATGGGTGGAGCCCTTGACACTAGCCTCTTTATCTGTGTAGGTGAAGTTTTGCAACAAGAGTACCCACGAGTATACTTCACGCTACTTCCAATCTTGCAGATTCATGCAAGCAGTTATTGACAATTATAGCAAAACGGATCATCCTTGTCCTACCGGTGTCAGCATCACCTCATGCGGCCATGAGAAGGGTCATCCGAAGGGGTGATCTAAGGTCAAATATTCTCCCATTGACAAGAGCTCTTGGAAGTATGGTCCAAGTATTGTGGCGACCACGATGGGTGTAGCCCTTTGGCGATGAGTGATGTTTGAGAGGGTTGCCTTACCTATGATCTATGGGAGATACTCCCATAGTTTCAGAATATTTTAAGTTATTGTTTTGTTTGAAGTCAAACTTCTTTAGTTTTGACTAAGTCTATAGGAAAATATATCAACATTCACAATATCAAAATAGTTTAAGTAGATTCACCATAAAGTATATTTTCTTACTCTATACAACTGATGTTCTGGATATTAATAAGTTTTTCTGTAAATTTGGTAAAACTTGAGAAAGTTTATCTTAGGACAAGTTAGAACTTCAAATATTTTGGAATGGAGGAAGTACCTCCTTGTGCTTTGTGAGGATGACTTGTACATTATTCTAGTACTAGATTGTTGTGTATAATACATATACACTTTCTAATTGAGAATGGAATGGATCTTTCATTCTACTCCCTCCGTCCATAATGTAAGACGTTTCTTTAATACAACATTTTTTACACTAATCTATACCTACTAATACAAAATAGGTATTATTAGTCTATCGTTAGTATTTTGCAAATAGTCCTTGTGTTTTTTTATCATCAGTCGTGAAATGATCGATATGGTTAACTAGGGAGTGAATAGGCAACTATCAATTTTTAAGCTTTTGTTGACAAATTAGGTTTAGCAACAAATAGGTTGTCTAGATATGCAACTAGGTGAATAACCTATATGATGCTAACAACAAGCACAACAAGCAATCAAAGGAATACAACACAAGTAAAACTTGCACAAAGTAAAGGTGAGAGATAACCACAAGTGGAATCGATGGAGACGAGGATGTGTTACCGAAGTTCCTTCCATTTCATGGGAAGTATGTATCCACCGGAGCGGTGTGGAGGCATGATATCTGCTAGAACTACGTCGGTATTTCCCTAAAGAGGAAGAGATGATGCAGTATAGCGACGGTAGGTATTTCCCTCAGTGATGAGACCAAGGTTATCGAACCAGTAGGAGAACCTCCTCACACCACGTAAACAACACATGCACACAAATAACAAATACTCGCAACCCGACGTGTTAAAGGGTTTGTCAATCCCTTTCGGGTACGGCGCCTCAAGATAGGCAAATAACGTGAGGTAAAAGTGGTAGATAGGATATATAGATCGCGAAACAAATAAATTGCGGCAATGTATTTTTGTATTTTTGGTTTAATAGATCTAAAAATAAAAGCAAAGGAAAATAGATCGCAAAGGCAAATATGATGAAAAGAGACCCGGGGGTCGTAGGTTTCACTAGTGGCTTCTCTCGAGAAAAATAGCAAACGATGGGAAAACAATTATTGTTGGGCAATTGATAGAACTTCAAGTAATCATGACGATGTCCAGGCAATCATCATTATATAGGCATCACGTCCTAGATTAGTAGACCGACTCATGCCTGCATCTACTACTATTACTCCACACATCGACCGCTATCCAGCATGCATCTAGTGTATTAAGTTTATGAAAAAACGGAGTAATGCAATAAGAACGATGACGTGATGTAGACAATATCTATTTATGTAGAATTAGACCCCATCTTGTTATCCTTAATAGCAACGATACATACGTGTCGTTTCCCTTTCTGTCACTGGGATCAAGCACCGTAAGATCGAACCCATCACAAAGCACATCTTCCCATTGCAAGATAAATATATCAAGTTGGCCAAATAAAACCCAAATATCGGAGAAGAAATACGAGGCTATAATCAATCACGCACATAAGAGATCAAAGAAGGATCAAATAACTTACATGGATAAAAACATAGATCCAATCATAAACTCAAAGTTCATCGGATCCCAACAAACACACCGCAAAAAGACTTACATCATATGGATATCCAAGAGACCATTGTATTGATAATCAAGAGAGAGAGGAAATCATCTACCTACTAACTACAGACCCGTAGGTCTACAAAGAACTACTCACGCATCATCGGAGAGGCACCAATGGACATGATGAACCCCTCTGTGATGGTGTCTAGATTGGATCTGGTGTTTTTGGACTCTGCGGCGGATGGAATTGATTTTCGTCCCCCTCTTAGGGTTTCTGGAATATTAGGGGTATTTATAAAGCAAAGAGGCGGTGCGGGAGGCCAACGAGGAGGGCACAACCCACCGAGGCACGCCTGGGCCCCCACACACGCCCTGGTGGGTTGTGCTCCCATCGGAGCTCCCCTCAGGTGCGTTCCTGGCCCACTAGATGTGTTCTGGCCCAAAAAAATCTACAAAAAGTTCCGTTGCATTTGGACTCCGTTTGGTTTTGATTTCCTGCGATGTAAAAAGCATGTAGAAAACAACAACTGGCAGTGGGCACTATGCCAATAGGTTAGTACCAAAAAATGATATAAAATGATTGTAGAACATCCAAGAATGATAATATAACAGCATGGAACAATCAAAAATTATAGATACGTTGGATACGTATCAAGGCACAATGCTCCCCAAGATGCCACTAGGGCCACAATATTCTCCTCAGTGCTCACACAATGTGAGATGCCATGATTACACTAGTGGTGCACTTGAAGGCAACGACCGAACCTTTACAAACAAGGTTGGTACAATCTCCACAACTTAATTGGATGCTCCCAACAACACAACGAAGCTTCACCATAATGGATTGTGGCTTCGGTGTCACCTCAACCGTTTAGGGTGCTCAAACACCCAAGAGTAACAAGATTTGCAAGGGATTAGTGGGGGATCATTTTTATTCTTGGTGGAAGTGTAGATCGTGACCCTCTCAAGAAAACCCTAGAAGATCAACAAGTGTTGTTGGCTAGGGAGAGAGATCGGGCGAAAATGGAGCTTGGAGCAACAATGGAGGTTAGGGTTAGAAATAGGTAGTCTTGGAAGAAGACCCCTTTGTATAGTGGGGGGGGGGAATCCAACCATTATCCCCTCTCAGCCCGCACATAAGCGGTACTACATAATCATGGAGCGATGGGGTGGTCGGTATCTTCCATACTAAGCGGGTTATTCTCAAGATAGGTGTTTACTCATGTGTCATTGCACGAGAGAGGCTGGTAAAAAGGATGCACAGTCCTGCATAATCAAAATTAAATAAAACAAAACTCCTTGGGTCAGTTGATATGTTGGCATGCACCCATGGATTCGGTCAGCCATGGTTTACACATGGATGGTGGAAACGAGTAAACTTTATATTTTCGCTTGGGAACCACCAATAATGTGCTTAACATGGAAGATATTGAAAACTCTATTGTAACGTTGACAAGAAAAGCACACCACCCAAAATTAGAATTCATCTTTATTTTAAAACCTTGAGCTCTAACACCTCTGCAAATCAATGCTTCCCTCTACGAAGGGGTGTAAGGGCATATTTCTACCCTAGTGGTTTTGGATATTGATGACAATACTTTTGCAGACTTATCATGTGCATTAAGCCTTTCAGGTATTTCCTCATTTGGCACAAAGACGATTGATGCCCCTCGGTGTATTGATATGAAGACGACTTTCTCTCTTACCTTTCGTTGTTGGTGGACTTGAGTCATAGGAAAATCCATACTATTAAGAGAGGGCCCGCCTCGAGAAGGTCTCGGTGGAACCATCACGTACACTTTCCGTCACACCCTCTTTTCTGCCTCAATGGAGCTTCTTTCCTTGCCCAACCCTGCCTAGAAGGACCCAAGTGGTAGTATGATACGTCTCTGTCGTACCTATAATTTTTTATTGTTTCATGCCAATATTCTACAACTTTCATATACTTTTGGCAACTTTTTATACTACTTTTGGGACTAACATATTGATCTAGTGCCCAGTGCCAGTTCCTGTTTGTTGCATGTTTTTTGTTTCGCAGAATATCCATACCAAACGAAGTCCAAACGTAATAAAAACATACGGGGATTTTTTTTGGAATATTTATGATTTTTGGGAATAAGAATCAACGCGAGGCGATGCACGGAGTGCCCACAACCCCTGTCGCCGCGACCAGGGGGTGGGCCCGCAACAGGCAGGCTTGTGGCCACTCCTTAAGGCGGTTGGTGCCCTTCTTTCGCTGCAAGAAAGATAATATCCATAAGAAAACCGTGTTAAAATTTCAGTCCAATCGGATTTACGGATCTCCGGGAATTTAAGAAATGGTGAAACGCAGAATCTGGGAGCGCAGAAACAGAAGGACACAGAGAGAGAGATCCAATCTCGGAGGGGCTCTCGCCCCTCCGCCGCCATGGAGACCATGGACCAGAGGGGAAACCCTTCTACCGTCTAGGGAGGAGGTCAAGGAAGAAGAAGAAGGAGGGGGGCTCTCTCCCCCTCTCTCCCGGCGGCGCCGAAACGCCGCCCGGGACATCATCGTGTGACGGCGATCTACACCAACACCTCCGTCATCTTCACCAACATCTCCATCATCTTCCCCCATCTATATTCAGCGGTTCACTCTCCCACAACCCGGTGTACCCTCTACTTGAACATGGTGCTTTATGCTACATATTATTATCGAATGATGTGTTGCTATCCTATGATGTCTGAGTAGATTATCGTTGTCCTATCGGTGATTGATGAATTGCTATGATTGGTTTAATTTGCTTGTGGTTATGTTGCTGTCCTTTGGTGTCCATCATATGATCGCGCGCGTGGATCACACCATAGGGTTAGTTGTATGTTGATAGGACTATGTATTGGCAGGCTAGAGTGACAGAAGCTTCAAACCTAGCATAGAAATTGATGCGTATGGGATTGAAGGGGGACCAATATATCTTATTGCTATGGTTGGGTTTTACCTTAATGAACGTTAGTAGTTGCGGACGCTTGCTAATAGTTCCAATCATAAGTGCATAGAATTCCAAGTAAGGGATGACATGCTAGCAGAGGCCTCTCCCACATGATACCTGCTATCGATCTAGTAACGTAGTCAATTGCTAGGGACAATTCCGCAACTCCTACCACCACTTTTCCACACTCGCTAGACACTCGTAGTTGTTTCTTTATCTAACCAGCCCCTAGTTTTATTGATGTGTTATTTAATTTCTTGCAAGCCTATCCTATCACTCCTACAAAGTACTTCTAGTTTCATACTTGTTCTAGGTAAAGCAAACGTAAAGTGTGCGTAGAGTTGTATCGGTGGTCGATAGAACTTGAGGGAATATTTGTCCTACCTTTAGCTCCTCGTTGGGTTCGACACTCTTACTTATCAAGAAAGGCTACAATTGATCCCCTATACTATCAAGACCTTTTTCTGGCGCCGTTGTCGGGGAGCAATAGCGTGGGGTGAATATCCTCGTGTGTGCTTGTTTGCTTTATCACTAAGTAGATTTATTTGCTGTTCTAAGTTGTTCTCTATCTTTAGTTATGGATATGGAACACGAAATACCAAAAAAATAGGTGTACTTGCTACTCATGGAGATGGGGAACCTCCTAAAACCCTCGAGGCTCGTTATGTGGAAAATATTATGCACTTCTTTAATAATCCTGAGAAAGCCCCATTCAATTATATTATGGGATACACGTTGGATCAAGGTGAATACTTTAGGGATTATCGCTTGACTCAAAAAGGGAAACGTTTATGGGATCAAATCTATTTGTTGAAATGGTATGCTTGGTAACTATGTAAGAGATATGGTGTTACTTGTTGCTCTAGGATGAAGGCTCCACACCTTCCCTTTTCTTGTGAATTTAATGATCATAGAACCTTGGCTTCTTATGCTAATGGTATATATGATTACTATGATGTGGAGCAAATAGAAGAGTTTGTTGCTTTTATGGGTGCTTATGAAATTGAGGCTGTGTTTAAAGGGTGTGATGATAATGATGATGCTCCTTACCGATCTGAAAATTTGGCTATGCTTCGTTATTGTTATACTAATTATGAATATAATGCCCATATTTAACGATTTAAGGAGAAATCCTATGCTGCCCAAGAAGAGATTATTATTTTGCAGGAAACTATGGAAGAAGAAAATGTTGAAATTGTGAGCTCATTAGATGAAAAAGATGAAGAGGAGAGCGAAGAACAAAAGGAGGAAGAGCGGACTAGCTACCCGTGTCTACCTTCTAATGAGAGTAACTCTTCTACTCATACATTATTTAATTTCCCTTCGTTCTTACCGAAGGATGAATGCTATGATCCCTTGGATTTGTTTGAAATATCCCTTTTTGATGAACTTTATGCATGTTATGCTTGTGGCCAAGTTGCCAATATGAATGATGCTTATGAAGACGAGCTAGCTATAGTTCCTTATGTTACACATGATGATTTTGATGAATATAATATGCATGTGCTTGCTGCTCCTACTTGCAATTATTATGAGAGAGGAACTACATCTCCACCTCTCTATGTTTCCAATACGATAAAATTGCAAGGAACTGCTTATGCTATGTATTGGCCTTTACTTGGTGTGCATGAATTGTTCTTTTCTGACATGCCAATGCATAGGAAGAGAGTTAGACTTCTTCATTGCTTGATATATGTTACCTTGTGCTCACTACTAAATTTCAAATCATTGCTAATTAAAATTGGCTTTGATATACCTTGGGATCCGTGTGGATCCATTACTTGAGCACTTTATGCCTAGCTTAATGGCTTTAAAGAAAGCGCTGCCTGGGAGACAACCCGGAAGTTTTAGAGAGTCATTTATTTCTGTTGAGTGCTTTTATTTAGTTTAAAAACAAAAAAATATAGAGGGGAACTTAAAACTTTTTCAAAAAGAGAAGCGATTGAAAGGTGATGCATTGCGGAAGTGAGGGTCGACCTTGAACACTTGTGTTCATGCTCATGGAAACAATGTAGAATTTTTCATGGAAGTTTCTCACAAAAATAATTATCCCCTTGTATAATTCCTTTGTGTTTTTAAAAATAATGTGCCAAGTAAAGCTTTTACGATTAGTTTGGGTGATAGTTGTTTGATCACGCTGAGAAAAGACAGAAACTTTCTGCTCACGAAATTAGTTTTCATTTTTATTATGGAAGAGATTTTGAGTTGATTCTTTTTGCTGCTGATTGATATGCAAATTTTCCAAACGTTCGTAATTTTTCAGATTTCTTGAGATATCAGAAGTATACGGAATATACAGATTGCTACAGACTGTTCTGTTTTGACAGATTCTGTTTTCTATGCATTGTTGTCTTATTTTGATGAATCTATGGGTAGTATCGGGGGGTATGAACCATGGTGAAGTTGGATTACAGTAGATATAATGCTAATATGAATTTAGAATGAGTTCACAACAATACTTGAAGTGGTGATTTATTTTATTATACTAACGGATCTCACGAAGTTTTGTTGAGTTTTGTGTGATTGAAGTTTTCAAGTTTTGGGTGAGAGCACGATGGATGAAGGAATAAGGAGAGGCAAGAGCCTAAGCTTGGGGATGCCCGAGGCACCCCAAGGTAATATTCAAGGAAGACTCAAGTGTCTAAGCTTGGGGATGCCCCGGAAGGCATCCCCTCTTTCGTCTACAATCTATCGGTAATTTTACTCGGAGCTATATTTTAATTCGTCACATGATATGTGCAAATGCTTGGGGCGTCTTTTGTGTTTATTTTTTCCTTTTTTATTTTTTGCACCATGCTGGTATGAGATAGTCCTTGGTTGGCTTTATAGAATGCTTCTTGTGCTTCACTTATATCTTTTGAAGTTTGGATTGCCTGTTTCCCTACACATAGAAAACCGCCATTTGTAGAATGCTCTTTTGCTTCACTTATATTTGTTAGAGCGGGGCATATCTTTTGTAGAAAGAATTAAACTCTCATGCTTCACTTATACCTATTTATAGAGTTAACATGAGTTGGTCATTCACATGGTTAGTCATAAAATCCTACATAAAACTTGTAGATCACTGAATATGATATGTTTGATTCCTTGCAACAGTTTTGCGACATGAATATGTGATATTAGAGTCATGCTAGTGAGTAATTGTGTACTTTTAGAAATACTTGTGTTAAGGTTTGTGATTCCTGTAGCATGCACGTATGGTGAACCGTTATGTGACGAAGTCGGAGCATGATTTATTTATTGATTGTCATCCTTTGTGTGGAGGTCGGGATCGCGCGATGGTTAACTCCTACCAACCTTTCCCCTAGGAGCATGCGTGTAGTACCTTGTTTCGGTGACTAATAGACTTTTGCAATAAGTATGTGAGTTCTTTACGACTAATGTTGAGTCCATGGATTATACGCACTCTCACCCTTGCACCATTGCTAGCCTCTCTAGTACCGCGCAACTTTCGCCCGTGCATTACACCCACCATATAGCCTTCCTCAAAACAACCACCATAACTACCTATTATGGCATTTTCATAGCCATTCCGAGATATATTGCCATGCAACTACCACCGTTCCGTCTCATGACATGTGCCACCACTTCCATATTGCCATTGCATGATCGTAATATAGCTAGCATGATGTTTCCATGGCTTGTCCGTTTTTTATGTCATTGCTATGCTAGATCATTGTCACGGTACACTACCGAAGACATTTCATATAGAGTCATCATTGCTCTAAGTATTGAGTTGTAAGTGTGATGATCATCATTAATAGAGCATTGTCCCATGTGAGTAAATAAAATAGGCCAGCGAAGCCCATTTACAAAAAAGAGGCGAAAGATGCCCACCAAAAAAAGAGGCCAAAGAGCCCACAAAAAAATGAGAGAAAAGAGAGAAGGGACAATTGCTACTATCCTCTTTCCACACTTGTGCTTCAAATAACACTATGATCTTCATGACACAAAGTCTCCTATGTTGTCACTTCCATATACTAGTGGGAAATTTTCATTATATAACTTGGCTTGTATATTCCAATGATGGGCTTCCTCAAAATTGCCCTAGGTCTTCGTGAGCAAGCAAGTTGGGTGCACACCCACTAGTTTCTTTTGTGAGCTTTCATACACTTAAGCTCTAGTTCATCCGTTGCGTGGCAATCCTTACTCACTCACATTGATATCTATTGATGGGCATCTCCATAGCCCGTTGATACGCCTAGTTGATGTGAGACTATCTCCTCCTTTTTTTGTCTTCTCCACGACCACCATATTCTATTCCACCTATAGTGCTATGTCCATGGCTCACGCTCATGTATTGCGTGAAAGTTGAAAAAGTTTGAGAACACTAAAGTATGAAACAATTGCTTGGCTAAAACCCGGGTTGTGCATGATTTAAATACGTTGTGTGGGGAAGATGGAGCATAGCCAGACTGTATGATTTTGTAGGGATAACTTTCTTTGGCCATGATATTTTGAGAAGACATGATTGCTTTGTTAGTATGCTTGAAATATTATTGTCTTTATGTCAAATGATAGACTATTGCTTCGAATCACTCGTGTTTTAGTATTCATGCCATCATTAGATTATATGATCAAGATTATGCTAGGTAGCATTCCACATAAAAAAATTATCTTTTTTATCATTTACCTACTGGAGGACGAGCAGGAATTAAGCTTGGGGATGCTGATACGTCTCCGTCGTATCTATAATTTTTGATTGTTTCATGTCAATATTCTACAACTTTCATATACTTTTGGCAACTTTTTATACTATTTTTGGGACTAACATATTGATCCAGTGCCCAGTTCCAGTTCGTGTTTGTTGCATGTTTTTTGTTTTGCACAATATCCATACCAAACGAAGTCCAAACGTAATAAAAACTTATTTTTTTGGAATATTTATGATTTTTGGGAAGAAGAATCAACGCGAGGCGATGCACGGAGTGCCCACAAGCCCTGTCGCCGTGGCCAGGGGGTGGGCTCGCGACAGGCAGGCCTGTAGCCACTCCTTAAGGCGGTTGGTGCCCTTCTTTCACCGCAAGAAAGATAATATCCGGAAGAAAATCATGTTAAAATTTCAGCCCAATCGGAGTTACGGATCTCTAGGAATTTAAGAAACGGTGAAACGCAGAATCTGTGATCGCAGAAACAGAAGGACACAGAGAGAGAGATCCAATCTCGGAGGGGCTCTCGCCCCTCCGCCGCCATGGAGACCATGGACCAGAGGGGAAACCCTTCTCCCATCTAGGGAGGAGGTCAAGGAAGAAGAAGGAGGGGGGCTCTCTCCCCCTCTCTCCCGGTGGCGCCGAAACGCCGCCCCGGACATCATCGTGTGACGACGATCTACACTAACACCTGTGTCATCTTCACCAACATATCCATCATCTTCCCCCATCTATATTCAGCGGTTCACTCTCCTGCAACCCGTTGTACCCTCTACGTGAACATGGTGCTTTATGCTACATATTATTATCCAATGATGTGTTGCTATCCTATGATGTCTGAGTAGATTATCGTTGTCCTATCGGTGATTGATGAATTGCTATGATTGGTTTAATTTGCTTGTGGTTATGTTGCTGTCCTTTGGTGCCCATCATATGATCGCGCGCGTGGATCACACCATAGGGTTAGTTGTATGTTGATAGGACTATGTATTGGCAGGCTAGAGTGACAGAAGCTTCAAACCTAGCATAGAAATGGATGCATATGGGATTGAAGGGGGACCAATATATCTTATTGCTATGGTTGGGTTTTACCTTAATGAACGTTAGTAGTTGCGGACGCTTGCTAATAGTTCCAATCATAAGTGCATAGAATTCCAAGTAAGGGATGACATGCTAGCAGAGGCCTCTCCCACATGATACTTGTTATCGATCTAGTAACATAGTCAATTGCTTAGGGACAATTCCGCTACTCCTACCACCACTTTCCCACACTCGTTAGACACTCGTAGTTGTTTCTTTATCTAACCAGCCCTAGTTTTATTTACGTGTTCTTTACTTTCTTGCAAGCCGATCCTATCACTCCTACAAAGTACTTCTAGTTTCATACTTGTTCTAGGTAAAGCGAACGTAAAGTGTGCGTAGAGTTGTATCGGTGGTCGATAGAACTTGAGGGAATATTTGTCCTACCTTTAGCTCCTCGTTGGGTTCGACAGTCTCACTTATCGAGAAAGGCTACAATTGATCCCCTATACTTGTGGGTTATCATAGTACCGCCCATGCCGGCGGTAGTATTGCTCCAGGGTGGATGTTTCCCATCTTGTACCACTGGACAATACCACTGCCCGTGGGACTCGACACTTTTCGTGCCGGACTTTCCGGTAGTACTGGGCGGTAGTACCGCTTGTTACTACCATGCCACAAATCCTTGGTTCTTCTAGGCTGGGACCGTAGCTGATCCTGAGTGGATATAGGAGGTGGTACTACCTCTTATGAGCGGTAGCACCGGTCCTAGCAGCCGTAGTACCGCTCCGACAGTACTATCGGCCCCTGCCCTCCACTCAGATTGGCTACCCTCTGCCTTAGCGGTAGTACCACTCACTCTCGAGCGGTACTACCTCTTATCATTGGTAGTACCGCTCTGGTGTGGGCAGAACAAGTGGGTAACAGTCGGATTCTTTCCCCCACTATATAAAGAGGTTCTTCTTCCCTCAGAACCTTACCTTTCATAACCCTAAGCTCGATTGTTGCTCCAACCTCCATTTTTTGCCCGATCTCTCTCCCTAGCCAACAAAACTTGTTGATACTCTAGGGTTTGGTTGAGTGTGCCATGTTCTACACTTCCACCAAGAGAAATTTGATTCCCCCGCTAATCCCTCGTGGATCTTATTACTCTTGGGTGTTTGAGCACCGTAGACGGTTGAGGTCACCTTGAAACCATATTCCTTTGTGGTGCAGCTTCGTGGTCTCGTTGGGAGCCTCCAATTGAGTTGTGGAGATTACCCGACCTTGTTTGTAAAGGTTCGGTCGTCACCTTCCAGGTCACCACTAGTGGAATCACGACACCTCGTGTTGTGTGAGGGCGTGAGGAGAATGTGGCGGCCTTAGTGGCATCTTGGGGAGCATTGTGCCTCCACACCGCTCTAATGGAGACGTACTTCCCCTTGTGGGAAGGAACTTCAGGAACACATCCTCGTCTTCATCGGCTCCACTTGTGGTTACTTCTTCCCTTTACTTGTATTAATTACTTACTTGTTATTCTTGTTGCTAGCATCATATAGGTTGCTCTCTTAGTTGCATATTTAGACAACCTATTTGTTGATAGAAATTAATTTTGTTAAGTAAAGTTTAAAAATTATTAATTGCCTATTCACAGCCCTCTAGTCAACCATATCGATCCTTTCAATTGGTATCACAACCCTGTCTCTTTATTAGGGGTTTCACCACCCAAAGAGTACGACTCACGACGAGGTTCGGGCTATGGATTTTCCCCAGGAAGCTATTGTGAACTCGGTCTCCCGAGAGGATCTAAATGAGGCAGTGTCCACCTTTAGACCCTCAGTGGCTATTGGGGTCAAGAACATGCTCAAAGATTTCCTTGATAACTTTAAATTGTCCACTGATCCGTTGCATGTGGTTAATCCCACAACTTCGGACACAGGGACCAATTTCGGAAAGGAGAATGCTAGTAGTGATAGAAATAAATTGCCTCAAGGAACGAGTGGGGAAAATACCTTTGCCACAGTTTCTCCTCCCATGGTCTATGAAGGACCGGTTCACCCACCGCATATTATTAACCTTGGTCCTCCACCTAAGCTTGTTAAGAATGATTTTGCTAATTGGGTTTTTCGTATAAAGTCTCATTTGAATCACATCTCAACACAACTTTGGAGAATCATTGAGCAAGGCTACTACCCACATGATCCAAGAGACCTCACTCCAAGAGAAGAGGTTGACAATCACCTCAATCACTCCGCCTTGTTCATCCTGCAAGCAGTTCTTCCCATTGAAGATCTTGCACATTTGCGTCACTTCGATCGTGCCAAAGATTATTGGCAGCATATCATCTCCATGTACAAGGGAAGCTCTAGTATTCAACAATCTAACTATGAAGTGATACTTGATGAGGCTGATGAATTTGTTATGATTGAGGATGAGGATCCTGGTGAGCTCTACCGAAGGGTGACAACTCTTGCAGTTTCCCTTCAAGATCATGGAAGCAAAGATGTAGATGACAATTGGATCAAGCGTAAGTTTCTAAAGGCTATTATGCCTTTCAACAAATCCATGTCCTCCGTCATCCGTCAGAGACCATACTTTCACTCCATGTTCTCAAGTGATGTGTTGGATGAGTTCATTGCCATGAACATATTGAACAAGACCGCTGACAATGCTCTAGCTTGTGTCCAACGGTCAAGAAAATACTCACCCAACCTTGCTTTGAAGCCAAGGATGTTTTGGAGGAAGAGGAGGAACTGTGCCCCGAAGAAACCAAGTACGCTTATCACGAGCATACGGATCTTGCGTCAAGACAGTTTTGGGGCAATGAGAGAAAATCAAAGACCAACTTCTCCAATAACAACTCAAATGGGTCCAAAGGCAAGCAACGAGTGAGGACTTGCTACAACTGTGGCAATGTGAGTCACTTTGTGGCTGACTGTCCTTATGAGAAGACGGAAGACAATGGTGGCAAACTTATCCGCAAAGACAAGGCCAAACCCTTCCCCAAAAAGTGCAACTTCTCCAAGAACTAGCCCCAAAAGGTGTTGGTGGCTCAAGAAGAGTATCTATCCGGTGAGGATGACAACAATGATGCAAGTGGTGAAGTGATGGGAATAACCATAAGCTCCATTGTTGCTCCAAGCTCCATTTTCGCCTGATCTCTCTCCTAGCCAACAATTTTTTTTGATACTCTAGGGTTTGGATGAGAGGGACTTGATCTACATTCCACCAAGAGAAACTTGATTCCCCCCGCTAATCCCTCACGGATCTTGTAACTCTTGGGTGTTTGAGCACCCTAGATGGCTGAGTTCACCTCGAAGCCATATTCCATTATGGTGAAGCATCGTGGTCTCGTTGGGAGCCTCCAATTCAGTTGTGGAGATTGCCCCAATCTTGTTTGTAAAGGTTCGTTTGTCGCCTTCAAGGGCACCACTAGTGGAATCATGGCACCTCGCATTGTGTGAGGGCGTGAGGAGAATACGGTGGCCTTAGTGGCATCTTGGGGAGCATTGTGCCTCCACACCGCTCTAACGAAGACATACTTCCCCTTGTGGGAAGGAACTTCAAGAACACATCCTCGTCTTCATCGGTGCCACCTGTGGCTACTTCTTACCTTTACTTGTATTAATTACTTACTTGTTATTCTTGTTGCTAGCATCATATAGGTTGCTCTCTTAGTTGCATATTTAGACAACCTATTTGTTGCTAAAACTTAATTTGATTAAGTAAAGCTTAAAAAATGTTAGTTGCCTACTCACCCCCCCTCTAGTCAACCATATCGATCTTTTTAAGGGCCTTTCTATTTACCTTTATGTTATTTTACTTTTCAGTCATCACCTTCTTATTAAAGCACCAGACATGAGAGCACTATTGCCATTCTTATGCATTATGTCTAGTTAATGTTGGAGGTGTGCATGACTGGATATTTCCTACCCTGAATTATAATGTTTAATGGATGTTTGAATCTGAGAGATACTATCCATTTATGTTTTGCGGTCTTAGAAAGGGCTAGCGAAATACCCTATCATCATACTATATCATGATTGTTTTGACAAATTGTTGGCATGTGAGATATTTTATTATTGCTTGCTAGTTGGTTATGTATTGCCATGAGTAAATATAATGTTTGATTGTTATCATGGATATGGTTATTTATGATTTATGCTAAAAACCTAAACACTAGCTAAGAATGTGCATAACAACGAGAATAAAAGAGTTTGTAAAAGTTTTCTTTAACACTTACAGTTTATCAATTGAACTGCTCGAGGACAAACAATGTGTTAAGCTTGGGGGAGTTGACTTGTCTCAAATGTATCTACTTTTTCAAACAATTTTGCTCTTGTTTTGGACTCTAATTTACATGATTTGAATGAAACTAACAGAGGACTGACGTTGTTTGCAACAGAACTACCATGGTGTTATTTTTGTGCAGAAATGAAAGTTTCTGAAATTGGACAAAACCTTTTGTCATTTCTTTCTAGAATATAAAATGAATTATGTAGCAAAGAACCACAACAGGGGGGTTGCTAGTGGGACACAAGCCATCAGGGCGCGTCCCGATAGCTTGTGGGGCCCACGTGGCTCCCCAACCCTAATTCTAGTCCTATAAATTCACATCCTTGGAGGAAAAAATAGTACAGATAATTTCATCACATTTTACGATACGGAGCTGCAGCCACCTCCCGTTCTTCTTGTGGAGGGCTGATATGGAGTCCGTTTGGGGCTCCAAAGAAGGGGATTCATCGCCAACGTCATCACCAACCCTTCTCCTTCAACAATTCCATGATGCTCACAAATGGGAGTGAGTAATCCATTTGTAAGCTTGCTGGACGGTGATGGCTTTTGGATGAGATTGATCATGTAATCGAGTTAAGTTGATAGGGCTTGATCCCTAGTATCCATTGTGTTTTGAGATTGATGTTGATATGACTTTGTTATGCTTAATGCTTGTCACTATGGCCTGAGTGTCATGATTTTAGATCTATACCTATTATGTTTTCTCTCAATATGAAAGTGTTTAGATCCCATCTTGCTTGTTCTATGAACCTATTACGGGTTATGATCTGCATCCCCCAAGCTGACAATAATTGGGATTCTTTATGGTGATTGCCGTAGTATGACGACTTCATGTATTCACCATGTGTTAATGCTCTGTTTCGATTCTATATTAAAAGGAGGCCTTAATATACCTTAGTTTCCATTAGGACCCCGCTGCCACGGGAGGGTAGGACAAAAGATGTCATACAAGTTCTTATTCACAAGCACGCATGACTATATACAGAATACATGCCCACATTATTTTAAAGAATTGGAGCTAGTCCTGTGTCGCTCTAGTATGTAACTCTTACATGATGAATGCCATCCATATCTATCCATTACTAATCCATGTGCCTACACTTTCCATATACCGAATCTTGCTAAGTTACTACTATTGCTGCCACTATCACAACTGCTGCAAAATTATTGCTATCAGTGTTATTGTTACTTCTTTTACTTGACGTGCTACTAAATCTTTGTTGCACAGAGATATCCTAGGTCTAGCTGTATTAACAACTCAACTTTTAAGGCCGATAAATATTATTTGTATTCCCTTGTGTTGAATCAATAAATTAGGTTGAACTACTAACCGTGAAGACTATTGCGAACCCCTACACTTGTGGCTTATCAATGAGGAAGTACCGCCCTAGTACTACATCACGATAGGAGGTCGGGTAGTACAACTCCAGCGGTAGTACCGCGGGTGGCGGAGGTAGTAATGCTAATAAGCGATAGTACCGCCTACGGCCCCGGTAGTACCGCCTAAGACGACCACAATGCAAAAACCAAACTACAAATGGTGTCTTATTCAATTTTTATGAGGTTGGAGACTCGAAAACCAGCAAATGGGAGGGAACACTCCAAGTTCAAAGGTCAAAATACAAGAAAAAACACTTGGAGTGATACAAAACATGAACAAGCTCTCAAAAGTGAATACCTCACAAGGAGGGGTGTTGGCCGAAGCCACCTATGGTTGAGTCAATTGGTATGGAACCACGAAGATTTTAACCTTGGGCCCATGACAAAAACTCGTCTTTGAAGTACAAGTACCATAAAAATGGCTAATGCGAAACACTTGATCGATTTATGCATAATAAGGGGAGGGAGAGTTCATCGAGAAAACAACACTGCACCTACATCCATGCCTACATATAAAGAAGACAATACAATGAGTGTGGTGGGGTGTGCAATACTTCAAGCCACATTGCTCGACTCAATGATATTTAGCTCATGCCTTAACTCGCGAAATTGTGCTTCATCCAATAGCTTCATGAATATATGTGCAAATTGATCATGAGTGTTGAGATGAATAAGATCAATCTCCCCACGCTTGATATGCTCCGAGATGAAGTGATGATGAATCTCAATATGCTTCGTCTTGGAATGTTGAACTGGGTTGCTGAAGATCTGGATTGCACTCTTGTTATCACAGTAAAGAGGCACTTGGTCACAGGTGACACCATAATCCTTTGAAGTTTGCCTCATCCAAAGCCATTGTGCAGAGAAACTTGTGGCGGTTACGTACTCGGACTCGGTGGACGAGTGAGAAATATAATTTGGTTTCTTTGAAGACCAACTTCCCAAAGAGCGACCAAAGAATTGGCAACCGCTGGAGGTTGACTTCATCTCTACACGATCTCCAGCCCTATCTGAGTCTGAATATGCTATGAGATCAAACGAAGCACCTTTGGGGTACCATAAGCCAAAGTGGGCTACGAGCCAAATATCAAAAGATTCGCTTGACCACCACATAATGGCTTTCCTTAGGTGCGGCTTGAAACCGTGCACAAATTCGCACACTCAACATAATATCCGATCTAGATGCACAAAGATAAAGCAAGGATCCAATCATGGAGCGATATACCTTTTGATCCACGGCTTTACCATTGGGATCAATGTCAAGTTGGCACTTAAGTGGCAGGGGGGTCTTGTCGGCTTGACGACATCCAACTTCAACCTCTTGAGCATGTCTTGAGTGTCTTTTTCTTGGTTGATGAAGGTTTCTTGGCTTCACTGCTTGACTTCGAACCCAAAGTAGAACTTCAACTCTCCCATCATAGACATCTCAAACTCTTTGGTCATTAGTGTGTAAAACTCATCATTGAAAGCTTTGTTAGAGGAACCAAAGATAATATCAACAACATATAGTTAGCATATAAACAAGTTCCCTTTAACCCTCTTCGTGAAAAGAGTGAGATCAATTTTCCCAATTTCAAACCCACAGTCTTGCAACATTTCAATAAGGTGCTCATACCACGCACGTGGGGCTTGTTTAAGGTCATAGAGTGCCTTATCGAGCTTGTATACATGATTGGGGAACTTGGGATCCTCGAACCCAGGGGTTGCTTAACATATAACAACTCCTTAAGAGGACCATTAAGAAATGCACTCTTCACATACATTTGTTGCAATTTGAAATCATGCTGAGAAGCATATGCAAGCAACATGATAATAGATTCAAGACGAGCAACAGGAGCAAAGGTTTCATCATATTCAATACCCTCGACTTGGGAGTAGCCTTGTGCCACCAATCTTGCCTTGTTGCGAATGACGACACCGTTCACATCTTGTTTGTTCTTGAAGATCCATTTGGTTCCAATGACATTGTGACTCTCCTTTGGTCTTGGCACCAATTGCCACACTTTATTGCGCTCGAAGTTGTTGAGTTCATCGTGCATGGCTTCAAGCCAATCCGTGCCATCAAGCACCTCTTGTACCTTTAGGGGTTCAATACAAGAAACAAACGCATGATGTACACAAATGTTTGTTCATTGACTATGAGTGGTTAACCCTTCACTCAAGCTTTTGTGGACATTCTCCAAAACATGTTGTTTATGTTTAAGCTTATAAGCGATCTTGGTGGCTCATATTTCTAAGATCTCCTCCATGGAAGGTTGCGGAGCATCATCTTGACGATCTCAAGTGTCGTCATGAGCTTGCTCTTGATCTTGCTCTTGAGCTTTCTCGGGGGTGAGAACTTGATCTTGGGCATGTCTTGGTGGATCGCCATCATCATTGGTTTGCCTTTCCCTTGATCTTGTTCACTTGGTTAAGGGCCTTCACTTTGTTCTTCAGAAGCGTGTGGGTCTTGCATCGGTGATGGTTCCACTTGAGTGGAACCTTGTCCTTCTCCTTCTGTCGCAAGGGGTTCCTCAACTGGTAGGAAGTGTCCCACACCCATTCTTCTTATGGCTTGGGGAGGAATTTCATCACCTATATCACAAAGACCACTTTGCTCCACTCGGGAGCTGATAACCCACAAATGTAGGGGACGGTTTGTAGCCTTTTTTGATAAGTAAGAGTGCTGAACCCAACGAGGAGCTAAAGATAGAATTAATATTCTCTCAAGCTCTATCAACCACCTATACAACTCTACGCACGCTACGCTTACTTTACCTAGAAGAAGTATGAAACTATTTTGCGGGAAAGAAACTAGAAGTACTTAGTAGACATCATAGTTAGTTTTGCAAGATAATAAAAAAAAGTAAATAGAAGTTAGGTGCAGTTTTGCAAGAAAATAAAGAGCATGGAAATAAAAGTTAGGGGTTGTTTAATAGAAAGCTTTTTGTGTAACGCAAGAGAAAGATTGTCCATAGGCAGTTGAATATAACATAATAGATACTTATCATATGCAATGAGGGAGAGGCATACACTAACACACTTTCCGTACTTGTATCGTATGCACTTATGATTAGACCTTTAGCAAGCATCTGCAACTACTATAAATCATTAAGGTAAACCCAACCATAGCATTAAACATCAAGTCCTCTTTAGTCCCATACGCACACAACTCCCTTACTCAGGTGTAAGTTTCTGTCACTCTCGCCACCCACTATAAGCGAATCATGAACTTATTGCAAACCCTCCAGCGTGTATCCTTCACGTGTGCACCTCACGGAAGGCACCTTAGGACAACACCATATCAACACAAATTCATATTAACAACATCATATCACAATTAACAGATAGGACAAAAGAAATCTACTCAAACATCATAGATAGCCACACATCACTGGATAATAATATATAGCATTAGGCACCATGTTCAAGTATAGATTACAGCGGGAAAGAGAGGTTTTACACCACTGCATAGAGGAGGAGAGAGTTGGTGGTGACGGCGGCAAAGTTGTTGGTGTAGATCATCATCACGATGGTTGCCCTGGTGGCGCTCTCGCGCCATCGAGAGAGGGGGGAGATCCCCCTCCTTCTTCTTCTTCTTCCTTGTCCTCCTCCCTAGATGGGAGGAGGGTTTCTCCCGTGGTCCATGGCTGCCTTGGCACCCGAAGGGCAGCAGCCCCTCCGAGATTGGATCTCTCTCTCTGTTTCTCTCCTGTTTTTGTGACCTCTTTCCTGGCCCTTCACCATTTCTTAAATATATGGAGATCCATAATCTTAAATATACGGAGATCCATAACTCCGATCGGGCTGAAATTTTGAAGGTATATTTATCGGAAAATTATATTTCTTGTGACTAAAGGAGAGATCCAACCGACTTAAGTTCTGGCGACAAGCTATCACGGTGCAACCCCACCCCCTGGTCGCACCCTATTAGCTTGTGGGCCCCTCGGGCACCGTCTTGTGTTGATTGTGACTCCCAAAATTCACATATATTCCAACAAAAACTCCATAAAGTTTTATCATGTTTGGAGTCTGTTTGTTATGGATTTTCCGCGAAACAAAACACACACAAAATAACAGGAACTAACACTCGACACTGGGTCAATAGGTCAGTGCTAAAAACTAATATAAATTGGTAAATAATTACTAAAAAAGTATTCCAAAATGATAATATAATAACATGGAACAAACACAAATTATAGATACGTTGGAGACATATCAAACATCCCCAAGCTTAATTCCTCCTCGTCCTCGAGTAGGTAAATTGTAAAAACAGAATTTTTGATGTGACATGCTACCCAATATGCAATCTCTTGCATGTATGATCATTGAGAAACGATGAATTAAAAAACATGGTCATATTAATACTTATAAGCATAACCAACAAAATTATCAATCTTTCTAAGTATACGGTCCTCAAAGAATGCTTACCCCCGTTCATCTTATTATATTAGCAAGGCATTGTTGGGGAACGTCGCATGGGAAATAAAAAAATCCTACGCTCACCAAGATCAATCTATGGAGCCTAACATCTACGAGAGGGGGAGTGCATCTACATACCCTTGTAGATCGCTAGGCGGAAGCGCATATAGTGTGGTTGATGTAGTCATATGTCTTCGCGATCCATCCCGATCTAGTGCCGAACGGACGACACCTCCGCATTCACCACACGTACGGCTCAATGACGTCTCCTCCATCTTGATCCAACAAGAGAGGAAGGAGAAGTAGATGGGATGTCAACCATCATGACAGCATGGTGGATATGATGATGGAGCAGTGCCAGCACGACTTTGCCAAGCGCTGTCGGAACCGATCTGAGAAGAAAACATAATTATGGGAGAGATAGGGCTGCCACCGGGGCGTGGGAATTGGTGTGTTCAGCCCATCCCTCTCCCTCACTATATATAGGAGGCAAAGGAAAGGGTTGGGTCGCAACCCTAGCCCCTCCTCCAAGGAGGGGATGTGGGCCTAGGGATGTTTCCTCCCTCCCCAAGGCACCTAGGAGGTGCCTTCCCCATTAGGGACTCTTCCCTCCCAACTGTGTGGGCCCTTGGGGGCTGGACCAACAAGGCTTGGACGCCCCTTACATCCCATGCACGCCCTAGGGGCTGGAGGGAACTTTCCGGACTCCTCCATAACCCTCTGGAATCTTTCAGAACATTCCATAGGCTTCGCGTACAATACCGATAAAACCTGAAACTTTTCCGGTAGCCAAAATATGACTTCCCATATATAAATCTTTACCTCCGAACCATTTCGGAGATCCTCGTGACGTACAGGATCTCATCCGGGACTCCAAACAACATTTGGTCACCAACGTACATATCCCAATACTACTCTAGCATCACCGAACGTTAAGTGTGCATACCGTGCGGGTTCGAGAACTATGCAAACATGATCGAGACACCTATACGGTCAATAACCAATAGCAGGACATGGATGACCATATTGGTTCCTACATATTCTACAAAGATTGTTATGTGTCAAACCACGATTTCAAGGATTCAATCAATCTCATACGGAGTTCCCTTTGTCCATCGGTATGTTACTTGACCGAGATTCGACCGTCGGTATCTACATACCTAGTTCAATCTCGTTACCGGCAAGTCTCTTCACTCATTCTGTAATACAAGATCCCGTGACTAACTCCTTAGTTACATTGGTTGGAAGCTTCTTGTGATGTTGTATTACCAAGTGGTCCCTGAGACACCTCTCCCTCATACGGAGTGACAAATCCCAGTCTTGATCCATGCCAACTCAAGAGACACCCTCAAATATACCTGTAGAGCATCTTTATACTCACCCAGTTACGTTGCGATGCTTGATACACACAAGGTACTTCTCCGGTGTTAGTGAATTGCATGATCTCATGGTCATAGGCTTTCCCTTGATAGGTTTTGTATTTTATTGGTCTCACGGTGGTAGTTGGGAGACTCGGTTATAGGATAGATTGTCGTAGTGTCAAGGGGGCTCTCAAGTGCGTAGCTTGATCGTATCATTCGTTGAGAGCTCAGACCATTTGCATCCTTGCATCATCTTTCTTGGTTCTTGTTTGGTGTTTCTCTTTTTGAGTTTTAGAGCTTATGGTCATCTGTATGACAAGCTCATGTTCATCGAAAATGGAGTCCATATGCATCTTCTATGATGTTTTTATGTTGGAGTTTTTGTCGGTTCTTCACTCATAGAGGTTTCACATCTCTATATCGTTGTCATTTTTATACCGCCTCTTCTTAAGATGTTCCTTTCGTTGTTGAATAGCTCTTGTCGTCATGAATCCAACAACTTGAGTTTGCTCAATTCGGAGCTCATATGCGAAAGGTATGGCAGTTCTGGTATTCATGCTTTTCATCCTGAAAAGTTCGTGCTACCTCTTATCCGAGGTAGTACCGCCCACGTCAGCGGTAGTACCCTCACCAGTGCCGCTGCCTCGGGGTCTTGACACTTTTTGTGCCGGATTGAGCAATTTCTGGAGCGGTAGTTCTCAGCGGTAGTACCTCTCAAGCAGCACTACCTCTCCCACGAGCAGTACTACCTCTGATAAGAGGTACTACCTCTCCCCAAGCGGTACTACCCCTCAACCGGTACTACCTCTCCCTCGAGCGGTACTACCTATCAAGCGGTACTACCTCTCTGGCAGAACTACACTCGTGTTTTTCTACCTCGTTAGGCTGATTTGACCGTGCTAAGCGGTAGTACCACTTGAGTACGACTTGTGGGCATAAAAGTCGGATTCGGGGGAGCCTATTTAAGGGAGCCTTCTTCCCCAATGGCCACCATCCTTTGAGCTTGTGTTTGCCCCCCATTGTTAACCTTCTTTGAGCTTGCTATCTCTTAATCCCTCCATTGATTCTTGCTAGTTCTTGACGGAAAAGAGAGAGGAGATCTAGATCCATATTTCCACCAATCACTTTCTCTTCCATGTGAGGGGAACCCCTTGGATCTAGATCTTGGAGTTCATTGCGTTCTTCTTTGTTCGTCCTCTCATTTTCCTCCATAGCATTAGTTGTTGTGGTGGGATTTGGGAGAGAAGGACTTGGGCACTAGAGAGTGCCCTTGTCACTTCATTTGGTGCATAGGTTTGAGTTCTCCATGGTGATACGTGGAAGTGAAGTTGATAAGCTTATTACCCTTGGGTGCTTGGTACCCTAGATCTTGTTCTTCTTCGGTGCTTTGGCATCCTAGAAGCTTGGTGGTGCCTCGGATCTCAATCATTGTGGTTTAAAGCTCCAGTTAAGCGTCGGGGTCTCCAATTAGGTCGTGGAGATTTCCCCGAGAATTTGAGGTCATCTCGGAGCCACAATCCATTATGGTGAAGCTTCGTGGTGTTGTTGGGAGCCTACAATTAAGTTGTACAGATTGCCCCAACCTTGTTTGTACGGGTTCGGTGACCACACTCAAGGGTCCCTTAGTGGAATCACGACATCTTGCATTGTGCGAGGGCGTGAGAAGATTATGGTGGCATTGGTGGCTTCTTGGGAAGCATTGTGCCTCCACACCGCTCCAAACGGATATTAGCATCTGCAAGGGTGTGAACTTCGGGATACGTCGTTGTCTGTGCATGCCTTGGTTATCTCTTACCCGATCCCTTTACTTATGCACTTTACATTGTGATAGCCATATTGTTTCATGTTATATATCTTGCTATCACTTAGTTGATTATCTTGCTTAGCATAAGTTGACGGTGAACATAGGTGAGCCTAGTTCTTTTTGGTTTTGTGCTTGACTAATAAAATGTTAGTTTTATTCCGCAGTTGTTCAAGCCTAAACCGTAATTATTTTAAAGTGTCTATTCACCACCTCTCGGTGACATCCACGTCCTTTCAATTGGTATCAGAGCTAGGTCTCTCATTAATAGATTTTACCACCTAGAGAGTAAGGATGTTGACTAGGGGATTAGGATTCTCTGACACTCTTAGTTTCAATGGCACAAATTTTGATGTTTGTGTAATTCACATGCTTAATCTCTTTATGGTCATGGAGCTAAATGTAGAGCGTATTGTAGATATGGGTTTCTCTCCTCCTAAGGATTCTCAAAACATATCTTTAGAGGATGAGAAAAACTCTTACCTCAATGCTCGAGATTATTATGTGCTTTTTGATGCTTTGAGAAATGTAGTTATATTTCAACTCATGTCGTTTCGTGATGCTCATGAGTTGTGGAAAAAGCTTTAAGATAAAAATGGTGTGTCCAATATTTATAGGGGTGATTGTTCTCCCTCCACATGTGGTCGTGTTGTCTTCTCCACTTCACCTACTTCACCTACATGTGTATTGCCACAAGGTAATGATATGGTGAGTAGTGGTCATCATCGCAATGATGATAGTGGGATTATTTTTTATGATCCTTCATCACTATCTTATTGCAATGCTTCATCTTTGGGCATTAACACTTCGAGCACTCTAGATGTTTTAGATGCTTGTGTTGATAGTCCTTGCGTATCATGTAGAAATTGTTTGAGTAAATCTCATGATGATATGCTCGCTATATCTTGTTTCCATGATAAAAATGTATCCATTTCCTCGAGTTGTTGTGATAACAATGTAGAGGAAGTCCATAACTCTATGGAACAATATGTGACCTTGAATGATGCTTCAACGGATCCTACATCATCATCTATTGTTTCTCACTTTTTCCTTATGGCTAAGGCTTCAAAGGTATCTCCTACTTTGAATGCCAATGTATCTCATGAGGATGATGAGGATGAGGATAATGATGAAGAGCGTGATAATATAGCTTCCTTAAAAATTAAGGGTGAAATGATTTTTAAAGCTCTTCATAAGAATAATCTTGCTCGTTCCAACTTCATGGAAATAATGTCTATTGCCATCAAGGGCAAGAAATATATCGAGGAGTTGTAAGCTCATCTCGAGGAGCATGAGACCACCATCGAGACAATGGAAGGTCATGAGCATGATTACGCTAATGATATCATGGAGCTATCTCAAGCTCTTGAAAATGAACAAACCACGAGGAATCACTTGAGGAGACCTTTGCTATAGAATTATCTAGATTAAAGGAATCCCATGATAGAGCTCTCGAGGTGGCTGATGATCTTAGAACTAAAAATGATAAGCTTGAAGTTTCACATGCTAAACTCCTTGAGAACTTTGAGCACCTCTAAAATGGCTCAAGGGCCATTAAGAGTTCGCTTATCGAACTCACCGAGTCACATGCTCAATTTGAAGCTACTTATGCAAAAGAGCTTGCCAAGTTGCCTTCTCCTCTTGTTGTTAATGATGATGCTTGTGCTACTAACTCTATTTCTTGTGAAGCATCCATATTAAAGGAGAACGTTGAGCTAAGGGATCAACTTGAGTTGCTATTTATCAATTCTGGGAAATTGGAAGAAAGTCATGTAATGCTCACAAGCTCTCATGATGATCTTCTAGTATCCCATAATGTGGTAAAGTTAGCTCATGAGGCTATTACTATCAAGGTAACATCAAGTGAGCCTCATATGGACTTTAGCACTACTTCTAGTCAAAATTCTATATTACCATGTGCTAGTCCTCGTAATTCATCTACTCATAATGTTGCGACATCTTGTGATGAATTACTTTCCTTGCCTTGTTGCTCTAACAATGAAGCTTATACTTCCTCTAGTACTTGTGTTGATACTAACCATGTATAAGAAATCAAAGAGCTCAAGGCCCAAGTCACTTCCTTGAAGACAGACTTGGAAAAGAGTCATGAAGGGATGTCCACACTCAACAATATCTTGTGTGGGAAAAAAAATCCCCAAATGACAAGGGTGGACTTGGATTCAACTCCAATAAGAAGAATAAGTCCAGAAGCAACAATAAGAAGGCCCAAGAACAAATCAAGAACTCAGCCAAAATTGTTTGCTTCAAGTGCGAGATTGAAGGGCATCATGTTAGATCTTGCCCATTGAAAAAGAAGCCATATAGTCACAAGCAACAAGAGAAGCGACCACAAGTTCAATCACATACTCAACCAGAACTCGAAGAAAGGCCTCTTCCCAAGAAAACCCAAGCCAACGCTCCTCAAGCTGAGAAATCAATTGAGAAGAAAGTAGAAGGTAGATATTGCTACTTATGTCGTGAGAAGGGTCACTTCGCTTCTTCATGCATGGACAATACCTTATCCAACCCTATTATAATTGATGATATGTATACTCTTGGGAAGGATAAGGTTGGCAATGTGTTTGCCAAGTTTGTTGGTACTCAAAGTGGTGCCAAGAAAAGAACCATTTGGGTAGCCAAGCCTATTGTGACTAATCTCTTAGGACCCAATGTGGTTGGCGACCAACAATCTCAAACTTGATCAATAGGTGATGGTGGAGGACATGGGAGACTTGGCTACATCATGAATAATTCAGGGATCTTCATCGTTCATATTATCTCAAGCTAAGTCTTTTGGATTATCAAGTGTCTATCTTATAACCAATGTTCCTCCTTGCGGTTACTTGTGCTTATATTGAATACATTGTTAGTTACTTTACCCTTTGCATGTTGTGGTTTTGTACCTTACATGTGATTGTATATGTTGTGCTTCCTATTTATGGTGGGTTGCACATCATGTACATGTGAGTCTTGTGTTGAGCCTTTTTGCATCTTGATCGTATCTTTGTTGGCTCTTTTGAGAGATTAATGAATTATCCCATTTTGGCGGAGTGATGTGCTTTGCGCACCTCACAATCCTATAAATGTGTATACATGAGGAATACCACTTAGTATTGATATTTCAAGATTATCTAGTCTCCATGTGGTATGTCTTACTCATGAGAAATTCAAATTCTAAATGGTCCATTAGTTATCTCTTGTTGGTTTCCATTTTCACTTGTTAATAATGATGGGCTATCACACTATGGAGGAGTAATATGCTATGTGCACATTACAAGCCTAGAAATTGTGTACATTTGAGGTATTGCCACTTAGTGTTGATATTGTAAATTATCCTGTTCCTAGGTGGCATGTTAGCTCTACAAGTGTCATTTGCTTGTATTTTAGGAACAACGATGATGTTGGATATATTTGCAATATACCAATGGGAATTACTTCCAAATACTTCTTGTCCTTTGACAATTGGCATTCCCTTCATGTGGTATAAATTGCTAATCATCTTTACATTGGATTTGGTGTGACGTTTGTCTTCCTTGCCTCTTGTGGATTGTTTTGAACATGTCTAGTGTTTCTATAGATATAGAGAAAGTTATTATCCCATATTGTGCATTTTGTATTCAAACGGAAAGTCTATATAATGCACATCTCTCGAGGGAGCTATCCTATTTTCTTTAGAACACTCTCTTTATGCGTTTATCACAAAATCTTTTGATCCACATCAAGTGTGTGTTGGTGGGAGGCAAGTCCTTTTCTTTATGGTCCTTTGTGCCATCATGAAAATTGTTGAGGGTTTGGTTTGTTTGGAACCTAGCTCTCTTTTGGTAACTAGATACCTCGTGTTTGTTTTCCTTCAATTGGTATCTTGTTTCCTTTTATTTGGCATGTGCCAATGGATATCTCATTCCTTGTTGTATCTTTTTATTGGTATCCTTTAAGTGATAATTGTTTGTTTGGTATTTTATTCTCACTTGATACCTTGACTTTTGGTATCTTATCAACTATGTGTTGATTTGATTGTTGAAAGCCTCGAGCATGCATATTTACTACATGTACTTTCTTGGCATGCTTTCTTTATTTGGACCAATATATAGAGGAAACTCCAACATGTCATAAATTGGCTAAAGTGTGCAGGAAATTCAATTTCATATCGATATGCACATAGTTATTTGGAGTTTGTCCTATGTATTGTTGGTTCTCTAACTATTTGGTCCCAATGAGTTTGGGCTCCGTTTTGTGTGTGTTGTTATTCTAGGAACAATTGGAGATGCCTTGGATGCTCGTCTCACTTACATGGAAGGTGTTGACACCATGTGCTTATTGGAGCCAAGTTAGGATGATCAACAAACAATTATCTACTACATCAATACAATGCTATCTCGGTAACAAGTATCTAATTGATGCATACATTTCTTGCATTCAACCTTTTGTAGGTTGCATCATGGCATCAATTTCTTGATTTGTTCTTGTGGTACTTGTTTCCTTTCTCAAAGAATTCAAACGATGATGTATTATTGCTAGTTGTGATGTCTTTGATGTTCGTGAGTTGGAAGTTCATTTATGTACAATAAAAATATTAGGCCATGTGCTATGCTTTCAAGCAAAGATCTTATTGGTATATTCATGACTTCCTTTTGGATATCTTGTTCATTCCTTCTTGTAAATATTTCGTGTGTACATCCTTCTTTGTGGATATATATCATCATGATTGTATTCTATCTAGAGTCTTTTACACATGAGAATTACAAAATTTTCCGTCTGCCTGATTTTTGCCGTCTGCTGGCTGATGGCAAAGAAACTCTTTGCCATCAGTTGCCAAAAAATGACGGCAAAGAATGCGCTGATGGCAAAGATATTGTTTACCGTCAATGCTTTCTTTGCCGTCCGCCGGCAGACGACAAAGATGCTCCACGCAGACGGCAAAGAGAGCAACCGGGCCCCACTGCATCGCGAACGACATGATTGCCATCAGCTGCATTTTGCCATAAGCCACCCTGCGTCACCCCCTCGTCCGTGTTGCATGGTGGACCAGATGCGGCCACCCCCATGCTCTGCCTCGAGCCGAGGAGCGCGGCCTAGGAGGAGGGGAGCAACAACCCGCCATGGGGTGGTGGCCGTGGAGGAGGAAGGAGTTGATGTGGCCCCGGAAAAATCTCCCCTAAATCCTGACCACTCGATTTCTTCCAGAGTCCTCCCCGCCAAACCAACCCGTTGACCCGATATCACAGTGTGTTTTTTTCTTCCAAATTCAATTCGTCCACCGCCGATCCCCCCACTCGTCGTCTCCGGTTGTGCCGAATTAGCTAGCCTTTTCACAACTAGGGTTCGGGCACTGGGACGATGGTCAGCCACGGAGCTGCGCCGACCATTGGAGCTGATGCCACGCGCGTCGAGGTATGGCACGCGCGTCAAGAGAGCGAGAGAGGGGGGAAGAAGGGAGGGGAATAGCCACTAGATATGAAGGCAGTCGCCGGCACCGCCGGACCATGCACTTCTCTTGCCAGATTTCTTCTACCCTTGGAATTCCCCCTTCCCCCTCTCTCTCGATAGTCTCTAGTTAGTGCCCTGGTCACTTTGTCCAGCATGAGAGGTAGCCCAGATGCGTCAATGGCGGAACCAGTCAGAGGACAGAGGCGGAGGAAAGAGAATCCATTGGCTTCGTTGACGAGGATGACAAGGGGCTGCGACAGTAGTAGCAGCAGCAAACATCAGCGTCATCACCAAGCCGTGGATCAATGAAGTCCGGCCTAGCATGTGTACCACTCAAGTAACACACATCCCAGTCCGCTTCAACCTACCAATTACATATGTAAATATATTTTGGATGGAGCATGTTGCTATGGATGCTTATACTCGTAATTTCCCCCCTATTTTCTCACTTAACTTGATGATTAACATTAAGGCCGGGTGGCGTCGTGCTATGGGCGCAAAACCTTCTGTATGAATTGTATATAATCTAAAGAATCTAATTGTTAGTCCACTACTGACAGTAGTTATTTATATATAGGCCATCAAGAAGACACTCTTGGGTTTATTCTGAATGGAATGTTCATACACTTGCTGATAAAATGTCCAATGTATAGTGCCATCGAGCCTTTTGGATTTCCTCTGGGTTCCTACATTTTGTTCTCTTGTGATAGTTGTTGATAATAAAACATCAGGCATATCTCCATCTAGACACATCAGATTGTCGTCGACATTGAGCCATAGGCAATTCCAACTTCTTACTTTCTTTCTTTGCAACCAACTAACTTTCAACATGTTCTATGTTGACATAGCTTTATCGTTAAGACAGGATAACGACATATACGTTTAAGAAAATAGTTTTCTATTCACAAGTTCCTATTGATGCAACGGTAGTTAGCAATTAGAGGCAAAAAAATTGGTGAGGGTAGCACCTAAAGTTACTTCATTGACATGCATGAATAGTGAAGGGCTTGTTTTTAAAATACTATGATTTATGCTTCACACTTGCTGATGCATGTAGAGTGCCATACTTTTGGTCTGTTTTTCAAGAAAGACAAATATTGGATGAGTAGTAAAAGACTCGTAGTAAAAGACTCGTAGGCAGTGGATCGGTGATGGATGAGTGTGACCGATGTGATTCATCATGTAACAGCTATAACATGGAGAGATATGTGGCTAGCTCCCGTTCATCAATCTAATGTAGGCAGTTATTCCGTATGTAGTCATATGTGCTTAGGGAAAAGAACTTGCATGACATCTATTGTCCATCCCTCCCGTGGCAGCGGGGTCCTAATGGAAACTACGGGATATTAAGGTTCTCCTTTTAATAAAGAACCGGACCAACGCATTAACACGCGGTGAATACATGAACTCCTCATACTATGGTCATCTCCGGGAGTGGTTCCGGCTATTGTCACTCCGGGGTTGCCGGGTCATAACACATAGTAGGTGACTACAACTTGCAAGATAGGATCTAAAACACACATATATTGGCGACAACATAATAGGTTCAGATCTGAAATCATGGCACTCGGGCCCTAGTGACAAGCATTAAGCATAGCCAAGTAGTAGCAACATCAATCTAGAACATAGTGGATACTAGGGATCAATCCCCGTCAAGAACTAACTTGATTACATGATAGATCTCATCCCACTCATCACGAGCAAGCCTACGATGAGATTACTCACGAACGATGAAGAGCATCATGGAATTGGCGATGGAGAAAGGTTGATGATGACGATGGCAACGATTTCCCCTCTCCGGAGCCCGAAATGGACTCCAGATCTGCCCTCCAGATGAAGAGCAGGATGTGGCGGCACCTCCGTATCACAAAACGCGATGAAACCTTCTCTCTGATTTTTTTTTCCAGGCGAAACGGAAGATATAGGACTGAGATTGGGGGCGATGGTGCCACGTGGGCCCCACAAGCCCTCATGGCGCGGCCATAGGGGGTGGCCGCGGCCCAGGGGCTTGTGGCCCACTGGCACACCCCTCATGTGGAACTTTGCGCAGGTATTTTTCTTTTATTCCAGAAAAAAACTCCGTAAGTTTTCAGGACGTTCCGAGAACTTTCATTTCTACACAAAAACAACACCATGGCAACTCTGTTGAAAACAGCGTGAGTCCGGGTTAGTTCCATTCAAATCATGCAAATTAGAGTCCAAAACAAGGGCAAAAGAGTTCGGAAAAGTAGATACGAAGGAGACGTATCAACTCCCCAAGCTTAAAGCCTTGCTTGTCCTCAAGCAACTCAGTTGACAAACTGAGAGAGACAAAAGAAAAACTTTGACAAACTCTGTTTGATCTTGTTGTTGCAACTATGTCTAACTCACAACTGGAATTTCAGCAACATCACAAGCAAACCACATAAGCAAATGACATCTTGGTCTCACGGTAAACTCATATCAATGGCATAATCAACTAGCGAGCAAATAATAATAATCCTCAAGTGTCAACACTTCAATCAAAACAACATGAAGCAATATGAATAGAATGTATCTCGCTAGCTCTTTCTGAGACCGCAAAACATAAATGCTGAGCACCTTAAAAGACCAAGGGCTGACTAAACATTGTAATTCATGGCAACGAAGATCCAGTCATAGTCATACTCAACACAGTTAAAAGCAAACCATAAAAATGACAGAGGTGCTCTCTAATTGGTGCTTTTGTAGGAGGATGACTCGACATGAACATAAATAGACATGCCCTTCGCAGAGGGAAGCATTGATTTGAGAGGTGCTAGAGCTCAAGCTTTTGAAAACAGAGATAATAATTTTGGGTGGCATGCTTTCATTGTCAACGCAATGACTAAGAGTTCTCAACATCTTCCACGCTACACATGCTATAGGCGGTTCTCAAACAGAAATTAAAGTTTTGACTCCCCCACCACCAATCAATCACACTCCACGGCTAGCCGAATCCTCGGGTACCGTCCATACCAACATCAATCCTGGGGGAGTTTTGTTTGTAATTATCTTTTTGATTTGAGCATGGAACTGGGAATTCAAATTACCGGCCCCTTTCTCGTGAATGATAGTGAATAAACACATATCGAGGATAACATGCCTAGCATGAAAGATACCAATAGCCCCCTGTCACCACATGAGCGGTTCGGACATGCAAAACAGATTATTTCTTGAAGATTTAGAGAATGGCACATGCAAATTTACTTGGAACGGCAGGTAGATACCGCACATAGGTAGGTATGGTGGACTCATATGGCATAACTTTGGGTTTATGGGAGGTGGATGCACAAGCAGTATTCCCGCTTAGTACAAGTGAAGGCTAGCAAAAGACTGGGAAGCGATCAACTAGAGAGCGACAAGAGTCATCAAAATGCATTGAGAGTAACTAACATTGAGTGCAAGCATGAGTAGGACATAAATCACTATGAACATGAACATCATAGAAGCTATGTTGATTTTGTTTCAACTACATGCGTGAACATGTGCCAAGTCAAGCCACTTGAAACATTCAAAGGAGGATACCATCCTGCCATACTACATCATAGTCATCTCAATATTCATGTTGGCAACTAAGACAAACCATTATAAGCTCCTAGCTAAATAAGCATGCCATAAGCAACTATGATCTCTAAGTTGTCATTGCAAACATGTTTCTCTCACAACAAAGCTGAATCAGGCATGATGAGCTAGTCATATTTACAAAAACAAAATAGATCGAGTTCATACCAGCTTTTCCAGGCTCGGTCACTTCATCATATATCGTCATTATTGCCTTTCACTTGCACGACCGAATGATGTGAACAATAATAAGCGTGCTCGTGCATTGGACTAAAGGTGGAATCTGCAGGTAAACACAAAGGAGAAGACAAAGTAATATGGCTCTTTGAAAGCTAAACAGGTATGCATGCAAGAGCCACTAAACATTGTAACCAATATCTTCTACCTTGACCCAAAGAAAAAGAAAACTTATCTACACGGGAAAGCTCCCAACAAGCAAAAGAAGAAAAAGAAAATATTTTTGGGTTTTCTCAAACTAGACAGACACACGAAAAGAAAACGAGAAAAAGAAAATAAACTAGCATGGATGATACACTGGCAAAGTGTGAACACCGACGAACAAAGTGAAAGGATAAGCAAGAATGTAAGGTCGGTGAGAACACGTACTCCCCCAAGCTTAGGCTTTTGGCCTAACTTGGTCTACTCCCAAGCACGGTCCTGGCGAAACCCAAAATCATAATCGGGGTTATACGGGAGTGCTGCAGCCACTGCTTGAATAACTGCCTCACGGAGACGAGCAGCCGTCGCCTCCCTCTCATACTCCTCTGCCTCACCTCTGGTTATGTAATATCTTCGTTTTACCTGAAAGTCAAAGAAAGTAGGAGCAGGAAGGGTAATATGGAAAACATGCCGCCGGTTAAATATCAGTCGGTATAGGAGGGATTCATCATCCCTCTCAAGGAACTGGTAGCGTGTCATAGCGACGCGGTCAAGGAAAGTTGTATGGAGTGGGGGATCTCCTGCGCGGATGGGTACTCCAAGAAAATGCTATGCGAGTGGCATAGATGCCGCCAAAGAAATCCCCATCAATAGCATTCTTATTCAGCCTCCTTGCAATAATAGCTCCCATGTTGAAGCTTTTGTCACCCGTCACTGCGCTCTTAAGGATACTAAGGTCAGGTGCGCAGAGGTGACAATGCTCAATCTTGCTGTTAATGCATCTGCCTATGAAGAGGGCAAAGTAATGCAAGGCAGGAAAATGAATACTCCCCATGGTAGCCTGCGTAATGTCTCTAGTTTCTCCAACCGTAATACGAGCGCAAAAAATCTCTAACCGAAGATTTAGGAGGATCATTGAGGTTACCCCAAATAGGTATTTTGCAAATTCTACTGAAATCCTCTAAATCCATGGTATAATATTTATCATAGAGATCAAACAGTACCGATGGCTCACGGCCAGCTGAAAATTTGAATCTACGAACAAAAGAGGTAGTGAGAGCAACATACTGTTCACATTTATCGGAGATGAATTCTTCAAGTCCGACTTGCGAACAAATGCATCAAACTCATCTTTGAAGCCTGCCTCAATCATAAATTCATCGGATGACCATTCACATGGTTGTACCTGCGCGTCCCTAGGTTGGTAAGGATCAGGCTCCCGAATTGCCAGACGAGGACCTCTCTTGCTTGAGGAACCACCATGATAGTTTCTCTTGAACATCTTCCCTTTTCTGAAATTTTCAGTGACCCAAAGGAAAGGTGAACAAGGTTCAACTAAACTTGTAGCAACTACTCCCACTAGTGCCTAGAGACCATATTACGCATCAAAACTACTTGGGACCAGCTAGAATTAGCATGCAAAGCTCAAGAACATGGTCACCAAGGCAGCAAATATACGCGGAGTATAAGGCACTAGAGCAAAAACTAATTGGACCAATGGAGGAGTCACTTACCAAGGAGTAATTTCCCCCAAACAGTTCGGAGAATGGTGATTTGAGCAAAGAGATCAAAAATCCCAGCAAGAGGAGCAAGAACACGGGTTTAATCTGCGAAACGATTTTTTCTGGAGGTAGGAGAACTGGATGGGAGCAAGAATGAGCGGAGGGGGTGCCTGTGGGCCCCACAAGCCTGGGTGGCGCGACCAGGGGGGTGCCCGCGCCCCTAGGGCTTGTGGCCCACTGGTGTGGCCCCCAAACAGACTCTTTGTCCCAGTATTTTTCAAATATTCCAGAAAAAATCATACTAGATTTTCACAGCGTTCGGAAAACTTTGATTTTTGGGGTACTTTTCTACTGGACGCTAAAACAGAAAACAGGGAAAACTAAACTAAATCTATCATTTTTCTTCTAAGCAACCTAAAGTGAAAGCTTGAAACAGAGGTTTGTGATTCCTCGATTCATCCATCTCATGGTCATCGAAAGAAATCCGTCAATAGGGTTGATCAAATCCCCTCGACAAAACTTTCTCGAATCGCAAAAGAAGACGGAGAATTTCCGAATAGTCACTAGGTCACCTCAATGGGGATGTGTATCTCCCCAACAAGCAAATCATACTTCATCTTGACACGAGGAATAGGGCATTCGAAGCTGCCAATAAGAATCGATGAAGTCTCTTCGATAGCATTGATGCAATGTACTCGATATTGTTTCTTCGGAAAGTGCACCGTATGTTCATTACCGTTGACATGGAAAGTGACATTGCCTTTGTTGCAATCTATAACAGCCCCTGCGGTGTTTAAAAAGGGTCTTCCGAGGATGACAACCATGGCATCGTCCTTGGGAATATCCAAGATAACAAAGTCTGTTAAGATAGTGGTGTTAGCAACCACAACAGGCACATCCTCGCAAATGCCGATAGGGAAAGCAGTTGATTTGTCAGCCATTTGCAGAGAGATTTCAGTGGGTGTCAACTTATCCAGTTCAAGTCTAGGATAAAGAGAGAGAGGCATAACACTAACACTGGCTCCAAGGTCGCATAACGCAGTTCTAACGTAGTTGCCTTTAATGGAGCAAGGCATAGTGGGCACACCGGGATCACCTAGTTTCTTCGGAGTTCCACCCTTGAAAGTGTAATTAGAGAGCATGGTGGAAATCTCAACCTCAGGTATCCTCCTCTTATTAGTCACAATATCTTTCATGTACTTAGCATACGGAGACATCTTGACCATATCAGTCAAACGCATCTGCAGAAAGACAGGTCTGATCATTTCAACGAATCGCTCAAAATCCTCATCATCCTTTTTCTTGGATGGTTTGGGAGGAAAGGCATAGGTTTCTGAACCCATGGTTCCCTTTGTTTACCGTGCTTCCTAGCAGTGAAGTCATTTGTAACATCCCAAAATTATAAATTTTGGAATGTTAATATAATTATTAGATTGATTGTTGGTTTGTTTGCTTGAGTGATTGAAACTTGTGTGAAATTTGAAACTTTTCAAAAACTTTTGAATGAGAGGGAATAAAATGACTTTCCCCTTCTCCGGTGAATTCAAATTCAATCTTTTTAAAAGCAAAGAGGGAAGATGACATGACTTCTTCAACTATAAAGAATTTGAACGGAGATATTTGCATTGAATTCTTTTGCATTTCCATTTGTTTTCTCCACTCAAGAAATGCCGGGAAATACATTCTGTCAAACAGAAAAGAGCGGAGGAACATGACCCTCAAATACCCGGGCATTTTGAATGTTATTTGCACCCTAAAACTTAGAGGGTCATTTGACAATTATTGCAAAAGAAAATAAACCTTTTAGGCAATTTTGTGAAAATATTTTTTTCTGAAGTTTTTATTTTTGCCGTGGAAAAATGCCCATCATCTATATTTTATTTTTCTGATAATTTTAGTATATAAAAACTCTTTATTTCGAATTGATTTGATTTCCTTTTTATCGTTTTAGTTTCCTAGTTTTAAAAATAGGAAGGAAATCACTTTTATTAGGAAATACCTGCTGGCCCATTAAGACTTTCCTATTTTTGGCCCAACAGGAGATCTTCTCCTACCTCCCCTCTCCTTCACGTCACAGGAAGTTTTCCTTCCATGGAGAGGAGATCCCCACCTCCGGGATTCGCGAAGCTCTTCCCTTCCCAGCGCCTCCCGCCGCCTCTATAATAACCCCCTGCACCTCCTCGTTCCATTCCCGTTGAAAACTTCCCCTCTCCTCGCCTCTAACTCGCGCCCCACCTCGCCGGAGTCGTCACCAGAAACTCGCCAGAGAACTTCCCTGCCGAGCCCCCCCACCTGCAGGAAACTCCACCTCGCCACCACCACCCCTCCCCCTGCACCTCCATCACCCCACCTCGCCACCCCACCCCCTCCACCTCGCTGCATCCCCATACCCATTGCCATTACCAGCGAGCAGCAGCACCACCAGCAGCTTTCACGTCGGCCCCCCTGCACTCCCACCACCTTGCCTCCCCCCTGGAGCCTCGCCGCCCCACCCCTTCCTCACCCCCGCCGGAGTGCCCCCTCCCGCCGGCGACCCACCCCACCGGAGCTCCACCCCCTGCACCCCTTCCCATCGGCCATTACAGCCACGGGAGCTCCCCAGCCATGGTAAGGCTCCCTTCTTTCTTTTTTTTACTTGCTTCGTTTTTCTCTAGTTTCATCCCTTAGATCTAGATCCTACGGTGTAGAGTAGGAGGTACTTACCCCTTCGGTCTTTTAGATAAAACCGATCGGTTTTTCTTTCACTTAAGTTTAACCGAAGCAAATTAGTTAAATAGCGGCCGTTTGTTAGTTATCCCCGCAGCACTCACCCCCTTAGCCAATTAGAAAATGCCACGTGGACCCCTGTCCACAAATCAGTTTTTTTTTCCTTTTTCTGTTTTAATTCCAAAACAGAGAAAGTTTTAATTTTCTTTTGATCATAACTTTTGATCCCGAAGTCCAATGATAGTGATTCGTTTTCCAGTAGCTCACAAATTTCCTGTAGTTTTTAAAAACATATAATTTGTCTATGTTTGAAATTTTCAAATATAAGTTAGAACATATTTAGTTTAAACCTTGTTTTGCCTATTCCAGGATTTTAAAAATAGCTTTTAATTTGATTCCTTTTGGTACTGATCACTAGTGATCTTATTTATCAGTGGTAAAAATTTCAGATTTGTTTGAGTACTTTAGCTCACTGTTTCTTGTGAAACAATTTCTGTTTCACCTCTTTTAGGATTTCGGCTAATTCCTTTTCTACTTTTGTTTTAAAATATTTTCTTTATTATTTCAGAAATATTATGTTTTGTTAGTTAAACAGTAGTTTTGCAACAAGTTTTTATTTTATATTTATTTGTTATCATGAAATCAATTCTAGTTCCTTAGTAACTTGCAATTGGTTTCCGCATTGTTTCAAATCCCGTTTGGAAATCCTTTCAAATAGTTTTGTGAAAAATATTTTTATTTTATCTTAGTTAAACTTATATCTTAGTTCCTTGTTATTATTTTCTGTTAGAAAAAAACTATTTAGTGTTTGACGTAGTAGAAGACTCCCTAGTCTTATTTGAAGTTTCTTTCGGATTCCTATTCGCCCTCTCTTTTGTTTTGATTGCTAGAATGATTGCTAGTATGAGTGCTTATGTGAATGATATGTTTGTTATATAGATTTCATCGGAGAGTGACGAGTAGTCTATCAAGTTATTTCTCGAGAAATTCTTCTTCGTCTACATCACCAGGCAAGTCACTTTGATCATACTATCACCTATGTTTTATGCATCGTAGTTCTACCACCCTATGCCCAATTGCATGCTGAGTAGGTACTTGGAAATTCTAGTATAGATTGTAGTATCATGTGGTAGGCACACAACAACCCCGATACTTGGCCCCGGGACGACAAATTTCATATTGCTATGCTTGAGTAGACGGGAATTCGGTTGAGTGCATAACACGAGTGATGCGAGGTTGATTAAATAATCAAGACCGGTTAAGACAAGATTTTCAAGACCTCGGACGCAATGCAACTCTGGATGAAGGACGGTTGATCGGCTCCCTGGAGAACCCAGTGGATGACCCGGGATGCTGGGGACGGCCATGACATCCTGCGGAAAGCTTCACCCAGGCTCAAAGAGACGGACGGATATTTTCAAGACCCAAGGCTTACCTGCACAGCCACAAGTCATTATGGGCTCTGGCTTTGTTGGACAACGCGGCGACTCTGGACAGGCGGTGCTAGCAGATGTAGAAGAACGGTAGGAATGGATGGGCACCGACAGGGATTCAGAGGGACCCGTTGAAAGACCATGTTTTGATCATCCGGTCTTCAAACACCTTGAAGTGCGAGGACATACTCGGAGGCGATCAAATCTTGTGGGGAACGTGTGCAAAACTCTGCAGAGTACTCAAACCTAATCGATTAGCCGTGTACACGGTTATGGACAACTTGATCCAAAGGAACTGAAGTTATCTGGATTTCTCAACACCATTAAATATATTGATGTGGGTATTATCGACAACATGGGTACGAGAATTGGTTGGTGGAACCATCTCGTTAACAACCAACAAAGTAGTAACATTTTGCTTTTAGCCCTCTCTTGATGTAGGATAAAACTTGCTTTTCACTAAAAACTTATAGCCCCACCTGCCATATATGCATATAGTATAGATGATTACTTTTCACCCCTCTCTTATGTAACTTGCCGGCATATTCAATATGCTGACCTACACGGCTGCAACGTCTTATGTTGCAGATATTTTTCTTCGACGAGTAAGAGTATGATTCAGGGTTACGGTCTACACTCAACTTGCCGTTGGTGTTTATTGGGACTCCACTCCCTTGACTGCTTCCGCTGAAATAATTAAGGTATATATTAGTTTTACGCTATTTACATGTGATTGCACTTTGATATATACATTGATGTACTGTGTGTGCGCCAGCATACTGATCCAGGGATGGCACAGAAACGCAGAGGCTTGACTCGTTTTGAGTCGGGTCGCTACATCATTCTTATCGTATCTTCTATTCTTAGGCTGTGGGTTATCAAGATCAACACTAGGTTCAATCTCCACATCATTTTCATTGCTAGGTCGAGCATCATCATGAACATCACTATTGATATTATCATTAGGACCATGTTCATCACCAGATTGTGTTTCAGCATCAGAGACAGAGGCATCGTTTGGACTCTCAGGTGTAGCAGCAACAGGGTTGCTCGCGTGCAGGTTCCTATCATCTTTCTTCTTCTTTCTAGGATGACTAGGTGCATCAGTGCTAATGCCTTGAGAATCTTGTTCAATTCTCTTTGGATGACCCTCAGGATACAGAGGTTCCTGGGTCATTCTACCGCCTCTAGTAACGACTCTGACAGAATTGTCATTCAACTCATTGAGCAAGTCATTTTGAGCTTTAAGTACTTGTTCTACCTGAGTAGTAACCATAGAGGCATGTTTACTCAGAAGTTTAAGATCATTGACGTTTCTGTCCACACAAGCACTTAAATGACTAAGCATACGAGCATTCTTTTCCAATTGTCTCCTAACGTAATCATTGAAACTCTGTTGTTTGGCAACAAAGTTATCAAATTCATCCATGCATAAGCTAGCAGGTTTATCAAAAGGAATATCACTCTCATCAAGCCTACACAGAGAATTTACTTCTACTACCTGTATCGGGTTATCGAGACCATGGGTCTCTTCGATAGGTGGTAGATTTTTGACATCTTCAGATTTAATGCCTTCCTCTCGCATAGATTTCTTGGCTTCTTGCATATCTTCAGGACTGAGGAATATAATACCTCTTTTCTTCGGAGTTAGCTCAACGAAGTTCGGCCTAGCATGTGTACCACTCAGGTAACACACATCCCAGTCCGCTTCAACCTACCAACTACATATATAGATATATGTTGGATGGAGCATGTTGCTATGGATGCTTATACTCGTAATTATTTCCCCTATTTTCTCACTTAACTTGATGATTAACATTAAGGCCGGGTGGGGTCCTGCTATGGGCGCAAAACCTTCTGTATGAATTGTATATAATCTAAAGAACCTAATTGTTAGTCCACTACTGACAGTAGTTATTTATATATAGGCCATCAAGAAGACACTCTTGGGTTTATTCTGAATGGGATGTTCAGACACTTGCTGATAAAATGTCCAAAGTATAGTGGCATCGAGCCTTTTGTATTTCCTTTGGGTTCCTACATTTTGTTCTCTTGCGACAGTTGTTGATAATAAAACATCAGGCATATCTCCATCTAGACACATTCAGATTGTCGTCGACATTGAGCCATAGGCAATTCCAACTTGTTACTTTCTTTCTTTGCAACCAACTAACTTTCAACATGTTCTGTGTTGACATAGCTTTATCGTTAAGACGGGATAACGACATATACGTTTAAGAAAATAGTTTTCTATTCACAAGTTCCTATTCATGCAACGGTAGTTAGCAATTAGAGGCAAGAAAATTTGGTGAGAGTAGCACCTAAAGTTACTTCATTGACATGCATGAATAGTGAAGTGCTTGTTTTTAAAATACTATGATTTATGCTTCACACATTGCTGATGCATGTAGAGTGACATACTTTTGGTCTGTTTTTCAAGAAAGACAAATAGGTTAGCTTTATTTTACAGTATTGCATAGTGTAGTGTTGATAATATTGTTTTTCGTACTATTGGTATGAAAAATACTGATTATCCTACAACGATCTTAGCACCTCTGAAATAATATCATAGTCTCACTCAATTCAGCAATCAACCATCCTTGGTTCACCTATTTAAACATTTGATCTTACTTTTACAGATCTCACACTTGCTTTCACTATGTCACTGTTTACCTGTCTAGAGATCTCTTAGTTATTGGAGACATGTCGTTCCTTTTCCAAATTAATATATAAGGTAGTCTTATGAGTTACAAAATTCCTTGACTCCACTTTTGTCATCCAGTTGTGTAGTGCTTGGTTACTAAAATTCCCTAAAATTATCTGATGTCCCACAAGCGTATGGGGTCGCAACAGTTTTCGAGGGTAGAGTATTCAACCCAAGTTTATTGATTCGCTCCCAAGGGGAAGCTAAAGGATATTCTCAAGTATTAGCAGCTGAGTCATCAATTCAACCACACCTGAAAGATTAGTGTCTGCAAGCGAAGTATCAGTAGCAAGGTAGTATGATAACAACGGAGCCAGAAACGATCTGGTGACAAGGCAGACTATTCCTAATTGTTGTATCAATGGCGCCAGTAAAAGCTTTGACAATCCCCAACAACGGTGCCAGGAAAAGCCTTGTTGATGGTATGTTAATGCCAACAAAGTCTTGCAACGAGTAACAACGAAGTAGCAAGGAACAGTAGTAGCGGCAACAGTAAAGTAACAAGTAACAGCAGTAGTGACAGCAGCAAAGTGACAGCAGCAACAAAGTGGCCCAATCCCTTTTGTAGCAAGGGACAAGCCTAGGCAAAGTAACATAGCGAGGACCAGTAGTAAAAGACTCGTAGGTAGTGGATCGGTGATGGATGAGTGTGACAGATGTGATTCATCATGTAACAGCTATAACACGGAGAGATATGTGGCTAGCTCCGTTCATCAATCTAATGTAGGCATGTATTCCATATGTAGTCATACGTGCTTAGGGAAAAGAACTTGCATGACATCTATTGTCCATCCCTCCCGTGGCAGCGGGGTCCTAATGGAAACTACGGGATATTAAGGTTCTCCTTTTAATAAAGAACCGGACCAACGCATTAACACGCGGTGAATACATGAACTCCTCATACTATGGTCATCTCCGGGAGTGGTTCCGGCTATTGTCACTCCGAGGTTGCCGGGTCATAACACATAGTAGGTGCCTACAACTTGAAAGATAGGATCTAAAACACACATATATTGGCGGCAATATAATAGGTTCAGATCTGAAATCATGGCACTCGGGCCCTAGTGACAAGCATTAAGCATAGCCAAGTAGTAGCAACATCAATCTAGAACATAGTGGATACTAGGGATCAATCCCCGTCAAGAACTAACTCGATTACATGATAGATCTCATCCCACTCATCACCGTCCAGCAAGCCTACGATGAGATTACTCACGAACGATGAAGAGCATCATGGAATTGGCGATGGAGAAAGGTTGATGATGATGATGGCGACGATTTCCCCTCTCCGGAGCCCGAAACGGACTCCAGATCTGCCCTCCAGATGAAGAGCAGGATGTGGCGGCGCCTCCGTATCGCAAAACGCGATGAAACCTTCTCTCTGATTTTTTTCGAGGCAAAACGGAAGATATAGGACTGAGATTGGGGGCGGTGGTGCCACGTGGGCCCCACAAGCCCTCATGGCGCGGCCATAGGGGGTGGCCGCGGCCCAGGGGCTTGTGGCCCACTGGCATGCCCCCTCGCGTGGAACTTTGCGCACGTATTTTTCTTCTATTCCAGAAAAAATCTCCGTAAATTTTCACGACGTTCCGAGAACTTTCATTTCTGCACAAAAACAACACCATGGCAATTCTGCTAAAAACAACGTCAGTCCGGGTTAGTTCCATTCAAATCATGCAAATTAGAGTCCAAAACAAGGGCAAAAGAGTTCGGAAAAGTAGATACGACGGAGACGTATCATTATCCCATACATATAACTTGCAACTGATTCATAAACTCTTCGGGCATGGAGAGTGTTCATAAATCTGTCCTTTAGCTCTTCCATAGTTTGAAATAACTCATCGTGTATGCATATTTGTTTTTGTGTGAAATGGATAAAATTCATGTACACGCATCAGACTGCTCATGTTAAATGACACTCCATGGCATGTGCATTAAGGAAATTTACATACATATTTTCCTGCCATATTCTTCCAATGTATTTCTTTGTTGTTGTATAGAAGTTTTGTACATGTAGTTAATTTTCCCTTTTTAGGGTCTTATAATCGATAGATGTGTTGCATAGCTGCAGAAATGGAATGGAGAGAGTGCACATACAAAACATTGTCTTTTTAATTCTTATTTGTCGTTCATCATGTAAGAAACTTACAAATTACAGTAGAAGCAAGCAAATAAACATGATCAAATTCATCAACAGCAAGAATCATTAATAGATGACGCACGCAATCCACATAAACCAACATAGAGAACAAGAGTGGAAGTTTCTTGACTGAAACATGAGGAGCACCAAAACAAAATTCTCAATTTTGTTTTCAAATAACAAGCTGCATTCGTACAGTAACGTAAAATAATTCATTCTATATTTTGATCATTACTGATTGTACAGGAAATGATAATTTTTGTTGGGCTAGTTAAATTGGTAGAGTAGAAAATCCGATCTTTTCAAAGCAGTGTGATAACGTTTTGAGAGAAACATGAAACTTAAAAACCAATCTGGAAAAAGATGATTGTATTAAGTTGTATAATATTAACAAGAAAAAAAGGAAATGCACACTTGTAGAGATGTTGTACACCATTAGCAGAAGTGATTGGTTATGAATGCCTCCTTAAGGTTAAAAAATGTCCAAATTGTATAATGTTGTTTGTACAGACTATCAAAACTGACTTTTTTGTACAAGATTACCCGTTTTTTTGCATGTGAACGGGGGAATATATATTCTAATGGATGAACAGCAACCGTGTCTATCATATACATTTTCTTCCTCCATCCACTAACTATTGAGAGTTGAATGTAAAATATTGCTTTCCCTTGCATTAATAAGAATATCAAATTGACGAGCTCTTTGATGGACAAGCGTAGAGGGTTTCCGAAACAAAGTTACTTTTCTAGTACAAATGAAGTTATCCCAAGTCTTCAAGTAATATGTTTGTGAAAAGACAACAAAAAAACATTGTGTAAATCTATTTTCCTAAACCTGATAATGCGAGTAACAAAAACTGTATTAATCTCGGAGGAACAAACCCTCATTTCGCAAACAACCAATTATAGGTTTTGAAGTGCTTCCGATAATCTTTATCTTTTCTTGAACTGACACTCAATCTATCAACTTTAGAGTTAAAAACATAAATAACCTAGGCAACTTAGTGAACCTAGGCAGTTCAACTTAGCTATTTTTCTTTTGAAATCACATCCTAACTATCTTACATTTGTGTGACATGTCAGAGCATGAAAATAATGAAGAAATATGCACCTTCTCTATCAGTTCCAGCTTATCTTGATTGTTGCTTCAGTTTATCTCTCCCTAGTATATTTTGAAGACACGCTGTAAGAAAACATCTTGATGTGTGACTTTAGGAAAATTTATGTTTGCTCTCTTAATAGTAGTAGAGATGGGAAGTTAGCTAGCAGAGGCACACTCGTATGATATACTTGTTCATACATTAACACTGTTACATATATATGAGTCAAATGCACACTGTTATAGTGCATGATGTAAGTGTGGCTTTTACGTCTTCTATTAGAAGAAGCATCCTAAAACTTGCAATGTTATTCTGTGGAAAAAATGTCGGTACCAAATGCTAAGCAAATAAATACTGTTTTAAATCTGGTACTTGAGTCATTGGCGCAACCGATAAATTTCGCTGGTTTAGATGAAATTTCATTGATAGGTTCTTTGTCATAACTATATGATGCTAATTTGTTTTTTATGTCTCTAGATCTCTGCATTTTGGGGGGTAAGCCCGACGACGGGAGATTCTTAAAGATAACCATGTCCCTTTGTTGAAGCCTTGATCACGGTGACATGTGTTTATTCCCTCCGGTGACTCGGTAGAAGAATAACCTCTTTGTGCACAGTGATGTTTTAGTTTGTACTACAAGGTTTCACAATTGAATGCACCAGGAGGGTTTAAATGAGTCTTATATAGGATTGCGAACAAATTATGCTTTTTGAGTTTCCAGCTACTGAAAGTAACTGAAGCTTTGCTATGTAATTTTTGCACGTGTTAACTAATGGTGCACATTCTTTGAGACCGTTCAAAAGTCTAATATAAAATGCTTATATGAAATTGATAGGTACCTGAAACTTCTTGTGCTTGAAAGTAAATAATGGAACACATCATATGCTTATTGGTCATATGTTACCACTTACCAATATATTGCATATGTAACCTTTCACTTAACTTTGCAAAGGTTATTCCCTTGGGTTTATTCCCTGATATAAACATCTTATGTATTTACCAGTTTGTGTAGAATTGTGATAAGTTAGCCAAATTACTTATGCAACTATTATAGTTTTATAAATAGGAGGAGGGAATGGGGGAAAGAGCTATTGAAGAATACACCATGTTATCACTCCTAACTCAATAGTATGGTAACATTCACAAGGCAATATAAGTAGGTGTTGGTTTGTAAATAATAATTTTTCTAACTTGCATGGTTTAAAAACTTGCTTTGCTCTTGCCTTTACGCCATTGTCGCAATGGGTCATCTAGTGATATTAAAGGCTATACAAACTGTTTGCCATAATTGTTTTGCTAACGGACATTGGAGAAAAAGGTGTTTGATAGTTTCATCATCATCACCCCAAAACTTGTAGTTGTAGATATTATGGTTAGCTAACTATCTACTTGTCCCAAGTAAATGCCCAATACAAAGAACATGAAACAAATAAGCAACATGACATCGTAGGTGAATATTAAAAAGCATACAGAGATTAGAAAGCTTATCTCACTCCATATAGAGATTAGAAAGAAGAAGATGGCTCGGTTGTTGGAGGATAAGAAGGAACGAAACGAGGCATCTCACCGAGCCATGTATGAGCTCTTCGTGGTAAGTATCTTCTTCATATTAGCCAAATTATGCATGTAATGTTCGTTTCATTACTAACTAATATGACTGACTTGTCAAAACCAAATGTGCACTCTATGTGCAAGAGGACCGGTCAGGCCCCTCCGTCGATGGCAGTCATTACCGCGGCGGGAAGTATGAGTTTCATTTGAATGGTCATTAGTTACTAGTATTAACATTTGAGTATCATCATGCTAATGAGACATTGCAAATGATCTTTGGTGCATCATAACTCTGGAGCCGCATCACACAACCCTTCTCTAGGGCATCCTTCTTAAGGTGAAACCGGCCCGAGCAACCCTGGTACTTCACCTCCATGATGAAGAGGACGGTAAGTTCTCTCTAGTGTTTTGCTTAACAAATGCATACTTAGCTTCGTACGTGCTAGTTAGCCCTAATATGCCATTTACTTGGCTCATCTTCCCAATGAAAGACATACTTAGCTTATTATCCTCCAAAATAACATAATTAGCTTATTTACTTTGTTTATGACATAATTAGCTTAGTTAGGTCAAGAAAGCATAATAACCATGGTTAGCTCATAAATGTCATATACTTAGCTTGTTTTCCGCCAAACTGACATAATAAGCTTAGTTAGCTCAAAAATGGAATAATTACCTAAGTTAGCTTAATAATGACCAATTTACCCTATTTTCCTCCAAAATGACATAATAAGCTTAGTTAGCTCAAAAATGACATAATTACCTAAGTTAGCTCTAAAACGACACAAATAAGGAATAAGAATAAGAAAAACAAGGAAGAGGAGAAAAAGAAAGAATAGAAGAAGAAAGAATAAAATAAGAAGAATGAGAAGGAAAATGATAAAAAGATATAAGAGAGAAGAAGGAAATATATTCTTATTCTTCCTTTTTCTCTTCTTTCTGTTTCTCCATCTTCTACCCCCTCTTCTTCTTCTTCTTCCTCTTATACTTCTTCTTCTTCTTCTTATTCTTATTCTTATTCTTCTTCTTATTCTTCTTCTTCTTCTCGTATTTTTCTTCTACTTCTTATTTTTCTTTTACTTCTTATTCTTTTACTCTTCTTCTTCTTCTTCTTCTTCTAACTTTCTTAATTGCTCTCATTTTTACAGATTTGATTCACCTCATGGAAGCTGGCATTGATGGGCTGCTAGTGTTTAGTTTTTTTCATTTGTATTGACGAACAATGTGAAACTTATGTATGTATATATGGATGAATTATGCAAAACTATGTATTGTGCTAGCCTATGTGTTCTTTAGCTTGTTAAATATTTCACGATGATGTTGGAAATATATGTGTTGTGAAATATATGTGTTGAAGTTGTTTGAAACTATATATATATTTGTGTTGTGAAAATATAGGGAAATAAAAGAAAATAGACAAAAATGGGGCAATGCATGCTCTTTGCCATCTGCCAGCTGATGGCAAAGAACTTTTCCATCAGCCAACAAATGGCAAAGAGGACATGTGGCACCAGCATGCGCACCTTGGAAGTCTCACGTCTGATCCATTTGGTCACTCTGCCATCCGCCAACAGATGGCAAAGGCTTGGGCCAGGCTGATGGCAAAGGGCTTGGGCCAGGCAGATGGCAAAGGGCTTGGGGCAGGCTGATGGCAAAGAGCTTCGGATAGGCATATGGCAAAGGGCTTAGGACAGGCGGATGGCAAAGGGCTTGGGTAGGCAGATGGCAAAGGGTTCCCGACAAGCAGATGACAAAGTATGCCGTTAGCCACCTAACGGTGGTAACGGACATACGTTGTCGTCAACATTCTTTGCCATCTGCTAGCTGATGGCAAAGTTTCTTTGCCATCCGCTGTCAGCTGGCAGATGACAAAGAAACACATTGCCAGCGCGAGCAATATTGAAATTGTTGCCATCTGCCGGCAGATGGCAAAGACCTTTGCCATCCGCCTGATTCCTATAGTGCAATGTTCCTCCTTGCGGTAACTTTTACTTAAACTGAATACATTGTTAGTTACTTGCCCCTTTGCATTTTGTGGTTTTGTACCTTACATCTGCTTTTATATGTTGTGCTTCCTATTTATGGTTGGTTGCACATCATGTACATGTGAGTGTTGTGTTGAGCCTTTTTGCATCTTGATCTTATCTTTGTTGGCTCTTTTGAGAGATTAATGGATTATCCCATTTTGGGGGAGTGATGTGCTTTGCGCACCTCACAATCCTATAAATGTGTATACATGAGGAATACCACTTAGTATTGATATTTCAAGATTATCTAGTCTCCATGTGGTATGTCTTACGCATGATAAATTCAAATTCTAAATGGTCCATTAGTTATCTCTTATTGATTTTAATTTTCACTTGTTAATAATGATGGGCTATCACATTATGGGGGAGTAATATGCTATGTGCATATTACAAGCCTAGAAATTGTGTACATTTGAGGTATTGCCACTTAGTGTTGATATTGTAAAGTATGTTGTTCCTAGGTGGCATGTTAGCTCTACAAGTTTCATTTGCTTGTATTTTAGGAGCAACGATGATGTTGGATATATTTGCTATATACCAACGGGAATTATTTCCAAATACTTCTTGTCCTTTGACAATTGGTATTCCCTTCATGTGGTAGAAATTGCTAATCATCTTTACATTGGATTTGGTGTGATGTTTGTCTTCCTTGCCTTTTGTGGATCATTTTGAACATGTCTAGTGTTTCTATAGATATAGAGAAAGTTATTATCCCATATTGTGCATTTTGTATTGAAACAGAAAGTCTATATAATGCACATCTCTCGGGGGAGCTATCCTATTTTCTTTAGAACACTCTCTTTATGCGTTTATCACAAAATCTTTTGATCCCCATCAAGCGTGTGTTGGTGGCAGGCAAGCCCTTTTCTTTATGGTGCTTTGTGCCATCATGAAATTTGTTGAGGGTTTAGTTTGTTTGGAACCTAGCTCTCTTTTGGTAACTAGACACCTCGTGTTTGGTTTCCTTCAATTGGTATCTTGTTTCCTTTTATTTGTCATGTGCCAATGGATATCTCATTCCTTGTTGTATCTTTTTATTGGTATCCTTGGGCGCAGGCACCTCTCCCCTCCCCCTATATATATAGATGGGGAGAGAGGGCTGCAACACACCCATGCCACGACGAAGTCGTGTCTCTCCCATAGACCAGTTTTCTCCACTAGATCGGTTCCGGTATTGCTTAGCGAAGCCATGTCAGAACAGCTCCACCAACACCGCCGCCATGCCGTCGTGCGGACGGAGAACTCATCTACTTCTCCACCCTCTCTCTTCGTGGATCAAGAAGGTGGAGATTGTCTTCGAGATGAACGTGTGTTGAACACGGAAGTGTCGTCCGTTCGGCACTAGATCGGGACGGATCACGATGGGATCGCGGGACGGATCGTGAAGATGATTGACTACATCAACCGCGTTATATACACTTCCTCTTAGTGATCTACAAGGGTATCTAGATGCACCCCCCTCTCGTATATGTTAGTCTTCATAGATAGATCTTGGTGAGCGTAGGAATTTTTTTGTTTCCCCTGCGATGTTCCCCAACAGTGGTATCAGAGCTAGGTCCATGCGTAGATGACATCACGAGTAGAACACAAAGGAGTTTGTGGGTGTTGATATTCAGATTGCTTCCCTCCTTAGTCTTTTCTTGATTCATCGGTATGGTGGGATGAAGCGGCCCGAACTAACTTAACTCGTGCACATACGAGAGACCGGTTCCATCGACGGACATGCAACTTGTTGCATAAAGATGGCTGGTGGGTGTTTGTCTCTCCTATTTTAGTTGAATCAGATTCGACAGAGGCGGTCCTTGTAGAAGGTTAAATAGCAACTTGCATATCACCATTGTGGTTTTTGCGTAGGTAAGAAGCGTTCTTGCTTGATACTCATAGCAGCCACGTAAAATATGCAACAACAAATTAGAGGACATGTAACTTGTTTTTACAGGGTATGTTGTGATATGATATGGCCAAAGACACGATGATATATATTTTATGTATGAGATGATCATGTTGTAATAGTTAATATCGACTTGTATGTCGATGCTATGGCAACCGACGGGAGCCATAGGGTTGTCTTTAATTATTGTATGACCTTTGTGTCACTCATTAAGTGCTTTGTAATGCTTTACTTTATCGCTAAACGGTAGCAATATTAGTACAATCATGGTTGGCGCGACGACCTCGATGCGACACAATGATGGAGATCATGATGGTGGAAATCATGGTGTGGTGTCGGTGACGATGGAGATCATGCTGGTGTTTTGAGGATGGAGATCAAAAATCACAACTTCATGGCCATATCATGTTACTTATGATATGCATGTGATGTTAATCCTTTTTATGCACCTTGTTATTCTTAGGATGATGGTAGCATTATAAGGTGATCCCTCACTTAAATTTCAAGATAAAACTGTGTTCTCCCCGAGGGTGCACCATTGCCAAAGTTCTTTGTTTCGAGACACCACGTGATGATCCGGTGTGTTAGATTCTACGTTCACGTACAACGGGTGCAAGACAGTTTTGCACACGTAGAACACTCGGGTTAAACTTGACGAGCCTAGCATGTACATACATGGTCTCAGAACGCAGGAGACCGAAAGGGCGAACATGAGTCATATAGTAGATATAATCAACATGGAGGTGTTCATCATTGAAGCCACCTCATGTCACGTGATGATCGGGCATGGGCTGGTGGATTTGGATCATGTACCATTTGAATGACCAGAGGGATGTCAATTTGAGTGGGAGTTCTTAAGTAATATGATTAACTGAACTCATTATCATGAACATAGTCAGAATGTCTTTGCAAATTTTGTAGTAGATGATTAGCTTGCGGTGTAGCTCCCATGTATTTTGATATGTTCCTAGAGAAAACTAAGTTGAAAGATGATAGTAGCAATTATGCGGACTCGGTCCATCAACTAAGGATTGTCCTCATTGCTCCACAGAAGGCTTATGTCCTTAATGCACCGCTCGGTGAGCTACCATAAGGGTCGTCTGTAGATGTTGCGAACATCTGACATACACGTTTTGATGACTACATGATAGTTCAATGTGTCTTGCTTTACGGCTTAGAATTGAGGCTCCAAAATGTTTTGAACTTCATGGAACATATGAGATGTTCCAAGAGTTGAAATTAGGATTTTAGGCTAGTGCCTGTGATGAGAGGTATGAGACCTCCGACAAGATTCTTTGCCTACAAAGTAAAGGAGAAAATCTCAATCGTTGAGCATGTGCTCACATTGTCCGGGGTGTTACAATTACTTGAATCAAGTGGGAGTTGATCTTCTAGATAAGATAGTAATTGACATAGTTCTTCAAAGTCACCTCCACTAAGCTACTGAGCTTCGTGATGAACTATAGCATACCAGGGATGGAGAAGATGATCCCCAAGCTATTCGCGATGTTTGACACCACGAGGGTAGAAATCAAGAAGGAGCATCAAGTGTTGATGGTTAGTAAAACCACTGGTTTCAAAAAGGGCAAGGGAAAGAAGGGAAACTTCGAGAATGACAAGTCAGTTGTCACTCCAATGAAGAAACCCAAGGTTGAACCCAAACCCAAGACTATGTGCTTTTATGATGAGGGGAATGATCACTCAGTCGGAACTGCCCTAGACACTTGGTAGATAAAAAGGCTGGCAATGTCAACAGAAGTATATTAGATATACATGTTATTGATGTGTACTTTACTAGTAATCCTAGTAGCACATGGGTATTGGATACCGGTTCAGTTGCTAAATGTTACTAACTCAAAAAAGCTATGGAATAGACGGAGACTATCTAAAGGCGAGGTGACGATGTGTGTTGGAGGTGTTTCCAAGGTTGATTTGATCACCATCACACGATCCCTCTACCTTTGGGATTAGTGTTAGACCTAAATGTTGTTTGATGTTTGCGTTGAGCATGAACATGATTGGATCGTGTTTATTGCAATAAAATTATTCATTTAAGGAGAATAATAGTTACTCTATTTACTTGAATAAAACCTTCAATGGTCATGCACCTAATACGAATGGTTTATTGAATCTCGATGGTAGTGATACACATGATCAATATTGATGCCAAAAGATACAAAGTAGTAATGATAATACCACTTACTTGTGGCACTACCGCTTAAGTCATATAGGTATAAAACGCATGAAGAAGCTCCATGCTGATGGATCTTTGGACTCACTCGTTTTTGAATCGTTTGAGACATGCGAACCATGCCTATTGGTGTAAACGCATGAAGAAACTCCATACAGATGGATCTTTTGGACTCACTTGGTTTTGAATCACTTGAGACATGCAAATCATGCCACATGGGCAAGATGACCGAAGGCCTCGTTTACCAGTGAGATGGACCAAGCAAGTGACTTACTGGAAATAATACATTTTGATGTATGCAGTCCAATGAGTGCTGACGCACTGAGTGGATATCGTTATGTTCTTACTTCACTGATGATTTGAGTAGATACAAGTGTATTTGCTTGATGAATCACAAGTCTAAAATATTGAAAAGTTCAAGCAATTCCAGAGTGAAGTTGAAGATCGTCGTGATAAGAGGATAATAAGTCTATGATGTGATCGGAGAGATGAATACCTGAGTTGCCAATTTTGTATACACTTAATACAATGTGGAAATTGTTTCACAACTCATGCCACATGGAACACCATAGTGTGATGGTGTGTCTGAACATCGTAGCCGCGCCCTATTGGATATGGTGCATGCTATGATGTCTCTTATCGAATTACCACTATTGTTTTGGGGTTATGCATTATAGACAACCACATTCACCTTGTATAGGGCACCATTTAATTCCATTGAGATGACACCGTATGAACTATGGTTTTGAGAAACCTAAGCTATCGTTTCTTAAAGTTTGGGGCTGCGGTGCTTATATCAAAAGGCTTCATCCTCATAAGCTCAAACCCAAAGCGGATAATTGCATCTTCATAGGATACCCAAAGGAATTAGTTGGGTATACCTCCTATCTCATATTCGAAAGCAAATTTTTGTTGATGAAAACGGGTCCTTTCTCGAGAAAGAGTTTATCTCAAAAGAATTGAGTGGGAGGATGGTGGAACTTGATGAGGTTTTTTGAACCGTCACTTCAAACAGAGTGTACCAGGGTGCACGAAGTTGTTCCCGCGGCGCCTACACCAGTTGAAGTGGAAGCTGATGATGGTGATCATAAAGCTTCAGATCAAGTTACTACCAAACCTCGTAGATCAAAAAGGACACGTACTGCTCTAGAGTGGTACGTTAATCCTGTCTTGGAGGTCATGTTGCTGGACAACAATGAACCTACGAGCTATGGAAAAGCGATGGTGGGCCCGAATTTTGACAAATGGGTGGAGGCCATGAAATCTGTCCATGTATGAAAACAAAGTGTGGACTTTGGAAGAACTACTTGATGTTCGTAAGGCTATTAAGTACACATGGATCTAAGGAAGACAAATGATGATGGTAAATGTCACCATTTTTAGAAAGATCGGCTTGTCGCAAAGAGGTTTCCGACAAGTTCAAGGAGTTGATTATGATGAGACTTTCTCACCCGTAGTGATGCTAAAGTCTGTTAGAATTATGTTAGCAATTGATGCATTATGAAATTTTGCAGATGGATGTCAAAACATTGTTTCCTCGATGGTTTACTTGAGGAAAGGTTGCATGTGATAAAACCAGAAGGTTTTGTCAATCCTAAGGATGTTAACAAGTATGCAAGCTCCAGCAATCCTTCTATGGACTGGAGCAAGCATCTCGGAGTAGGAATATACGCTTTGATGTGATGATCAAAGCTTTTGGGTTCATAGAGAGTTTATGAGAAACTTGTATTTCCAAGAAAGTGAGTGGGAGCACTATAGAATTTCTGATAAGTGTATGTCATTGACATATTGTTGATAAAAAATGATGTACGATTTCTATAAAGCATATAGGGTTGTGTAAAAGGAGTTTTTGAAAGAAAAACCTAGATTAAGCTACTTGAACGTTAAGCATCAAGTTCTATAGAGATAGATCAAGACACTTGATAAAACTTTCAATGAATAACATACCTTGACAAGTTTTTAAAGGAGTTCAAATAGTTCGGTCCAATAAAGAGTTATTAAGTGTGTTGTAAGGTTTGAGTAAGACTCAAAGCTCGGCCAATGGCACAAGAAAGAGAAAGGACGAAAACCGTCCCCTATGCCATTAGCCATAGGCTCTATAGTATGCCATGTTGTGTACTACACCTGATGTGTGCCTTGCCATGAGTCTGTCAAGTGGTACAAGAGTGATCCAGGAATGGATCACTAGACACCAGTCAAAATTATCCTTAGTAACTAGAGGACTAAGGGAATGTTTCTCTATTATGGAGGTGATAAAAGAGTTCACGTAAAGGGCTACATCGATGCAAGCTTTGACACCAATCCGGATAACTCTGAGTAGCAAACCGGATTCGTATAATGGAGCAGTCATTTGGAATAAGTTCCAAATAGAGCGTGGTAGCAACATCCACAGGATAACATAGAGATTTGTAAAGCACACACAAATCTAAAAGGTTCATACCCATTGACTAAAATCTCTCTCGCAAGCAAAACATGATAAACCCAGAACTCTTTGGGTGTGAATCACATAATTGTGTGAACTAGATTATTGACTCTGGTGCAAGTGGGAGGCTGTTGTAAATATGCCCTAGAGGCAATAATAAGTTAGTTATTATTATATTCCCTTGTTCATTATAATCGTTTATTATCCATGCTAGAATTGTATTGATTGGAAACTCAAATACATGTGTGGATACATAGATAACACACTGTCCCTAGTGAGCCTCTAAGGACTAGTTCGTTGATCAAAGATGGTCAAGGTTTCCTAACCATAGACATGAGTTGTCATTTGATAACGGGGTCACATCATTAGGAGAATGATGCGACGGGCAAGACCCAAACTATGAACGTAGCATGTGATCATGTCAGTTTATTGCTATCGTTTTCTGCATGTCAAGTATCTATTTCTATGACCATGGGATTTGTCACTCCGTATGACGGAGAGGTATCTCTAGGGCCCGCTCGATAATACAACATCATAATGAGCTTGCAATAAATGTGACTAAGGAGTTATTCACGTGATCTTGCATTATGGAATGAGTAAAGAGACTATTCGATAACGAGATTGAACTAGGTATGGAGATACCGACGATCTAATCTCGGGCAAGTAACACACCGATGGACAAAGGGAATAGTATACGAGATTGATTGAATCCTTGACATCGTGGTTTAACCGATAAAGATCTTTGTAGAATATGTAGGAGCCAATATGGGCATCCAGGTACCGCTTTTTGTTATTGACCGGAGAGTGTATGAGGTCATGTTTACATAGTTCTCGAACCCGCAGGGTCTGCACACTTAAGGTTCAGTGACGATTGGGTATTAATGAGTTATGTGTGGTGATGACCGAAGGTTGTTCGGAGTCCCGGATGAGATTCTGGACATCACGAGGAGCTCCAAAATGGTCTGGAGGTAAAGACCGATATATGGGAAGTTCCTGTTGGTCACCGGAAATAGTTCGGGCGTCACCTGTAGGGTTGCGGGGGTCCACCGGAAAGGGCCACCAGCCCCGGAGGGGCCATATGGGCTGTGAGGGATGCACACCAGCCCGTGGTGGGCTTGTCACACCTCCATCTCTGAGTCCCATGCGTCTGGGCTGGTGGAAGGCCAACCATAAAGGGGGGCGCCACCCTAACTTGGGGGGCAAGCCATCCCTAGGGCAGCCACCCCACCTCCACTTGGTCGTTGCCCCTCCTAGGGGGAAACCCTAGGGCGCATCCACCTCTCCCCTCCCCTTATATATAGATGGGGAGAGAGGGCTGCAACACACCCATGCCACGGCGCAGCCCTGTCTCTCCCATAGATCAGTTTTCTCCACTAGATCAGTTCCGGTATTGCTTGGAGAAGACCTGCCGGAACAGCTCCACCAACACCACTGCCATGTCGTCATGCTGACGGAGAACTCATATACTTCTCCACACACTCTCTTGCTGGATCAAGGAGGCGGAGATCATCATCGAGCTCTATGTGTGTTGAACGCAGAGGTGTCATCCGTTCGACACTAGATCGAGATGGATCGTGATGGGATCGAAGGAAGGATCGTGATGGGAACGCGGGACAGATCGTGATTGGATTGCGAAGACGTTCGAATACATCAACCGCGTTATATACGCTTCCGCTTAGCGACCTACAAGGGTATGTAGATGCACTCCCCCGTCTCGTAGATGTTAGTCTCCATAGATTGATCTCGCTGAGCGTAGGAATTTTTTTGTTTCCCATGCGACGTTCCCCAACATGTGGATCTTATATCCCTGCATCTTGATGCACTCATTGGCGATGAAGATTATTTTTCCTCATGCTGTCTTTATGAGGGTTTTTCCATTTCGATTGGTATCCCTCCTCTTGACAAGCTTATCATTTCCTATCTTCACCATGGGTTGTCACAAGCGTTGGTTCTTAATTTTTTATTAGTAAGCTCATGAACCCATTTTCTAGTAGTGTGTGTGTGTGGGAAGGATATGTCTTGCACTTCGCGCCTCATTTCATCAAGACTATGTGGATGAGTAAAGCTCATCCTTATCTTAGTCTTCTCAATTGCTTTTCCATGACCCACGCACATCATTTTGGTTGATCCTATTCTTAAGTTGCCTCTTTTACATGTTGCTCAACCATATTTTTTGTGCAAGTGATAATCTTATTGTCTTATCTACTTGCTTCTACTTGTTGTGTGTTTTTATTGATTTTCAGGGAGCAACGATCCTATTTTTTGCACTTGTATCAAATAGAAAAAATCTTAATAGTGCACAAATCATGGGGAGCTTATCTAGTTTTGATAAAAACACCCCTTTGCCCATATCATAATATATTTTATTCATGTAGCTCGTAGGACCATGTGATTGATTGTTTCTATTACTTTCTTTTGATTGCTTTCTTCTCTCTTTGTTATGTCTCTGTGACATATATTAACTTGTTTGAGGAGGCTTTGCAAAGATCTCATATTGACATGGGCTAGCCTATGATTCCAAAGCCATCCCACATCAACTTTAGCCATTAGGCAAGTCGCAGTCTTAGTGGGTCGCTCCAAAGAGTTAACCACATAGAGACCATTTTTGACATGCCCAAAAAAGGCTACTTTTAGAGTCTTGCTCCACGAAAGGGCCACTGAGTCAACACCAAAGAAGGTACAAAATCCCATGAGTGCAAGTTGATGAACGGAAAGTAAATTGTATGCAAGGGTCTTAACAAGCATGACTTTCTGAATAGTTAATTCCGGAGAGATCGCCACTTTGCCAAGACCCAATACCTTTGAAATTTTATCATCACCAAAGGAGACTTGAGTGGCATGGATGAGTTAGCTTGAATGTCCACCACGAAGTCCTTGCTTCCAGTCATATGATTTGTTGCTCCACTATCAAGAAACCATGAAACTCCCGCGGAAGCAAACTCCAACAAGACATCAATGCTTGGATTTAGGTACCCATTCTTTAACGGGTCCTTTGACGTTAGTAACAAGGGTCTTGGGAACCCAAATAAACCATTCAATGTACTCATAAGAAGAACCAACAAATTTGGCATAAACATGCCCATCACTAGCATGACATAAAGGTTAAAGTCCCCGGATTTGTTGGACAGGGTGGGTTTTCCCTTCTTGACATTACCACCCACAACCTTGTCCATCTTCTCTTGAGTACCCGCCACCGCTTTGACAAAGGTTTCCATGAGAAAGAAATGTTGCTTGGTCTTGACCTTCTTGTTCTTATTAGACTTGGGTGCAAACCCAATTCCTTCCTTTGCAACAACTTCCTTTTGATTGCTCAAAAGTTCATTGAGTTTTTTTACCTTGGATGCATGTCACAAGGCCTTTCTCAAGTTGCTCTTTCAACTTGGCATTTTCCTCCACAAGATGCACATGCTCACAACAAGGGTTAGTAGCATTGGAGTTATCAAATAACACAAAAGGAGGGCACATTTTATTTCCTTAGTAAGTTTTACTTGGAGTTGATCATGAGACTCTTTTAGAAAAGCATGAGCACTTTTCAAAGCCTTGTGAGACTTATTAAGTGCGGAAAACTCTTCGTTGAGTCTATGGTCAACCCAAGTGCAACCTTTTCGGATTTGAGCACACGAGTAAGAACAAGATCATGATCGTGATATTTTCATAAATTAGCAAGGTCATTGTTATGTGACCCTCAAGAGTCAAACGGAGATCTCACACTTCCTCAAGACCAGTGGAAAGATCCACTATCTCACTGGCATAGTCACGAATGTGCCCCTCTAATTTAGAGATGGTTTCTTAATTAGACTCAATGAGATCACTAGCCTCACCTAGTTGTTACAATAGATCAACAAAATGCTTCTTGGTCTCACACTTAATTTTCCTCATGAATTTGTCAAAGGAATTTCCATCAACTTTTACCACCTCCTTTTCATCTCCACTATCTGTAGAAGAAGTAGTGTAAATGGTAGTTTTGATGTTGGATGTTACCTTTATGGAGGCCTTGGCCATAAGGCACTTGGCAATGCAGTTCTCACTTGGGGAGTCGAAGAGAGACATCTTGGTTGGGTAAGAGGTTGCAATGGCCATGGTGGGCATCACCATTCCTTCACCACTTGCATCTTCATCATCATTCTGATTGGAGAAGTAATCTTCTTGAGCCTCCAACACCTTTTGAGGCACCTTCTTGGGGAAGTTATTCTTGTTGGGAATTACTTGGCTTTGTCTACCATTGTCTCCCCTCTTCTCATATGGGCAATCCACCACAAAGTGACTCACATTGCCACAACTGTAGAAAGTCCTCACATGTTGTTTGCCCTTTGACCCACTTGAATTGTTCTTGGAGAAGTTGGGCCTTGAGTTTCTCTTGTTGCCCCAAAATTTCCTTGACGCAAGAGCCATGTGCTTGTGGTAAGCATATTTGGTGTCTTCGGGGCAATACTCATCATTTTCCTCTTCTTCTTATTATTCTTCTGTTGGAATGGCCTTGGCCTTCAAAGCAAGGTCGAGTAAGGATTTCTTTGATCGTTGGACACAAGCTAGAGCATTGTCGGCGGTCTTGTTCAAGATGTTCATGGTAACAAACTCATCCAACACATTGCTTGAGGACAAGGAGTGAAAGTCTGGTCTTTGACGGATAACGAAGGACATGGCCTTGTTGAACGAAATGATGGCCTTGATAAACTTACGCATGATAAAATTTTCGTCTCTATCCTTACTCCCATGATCTCGAAGAGCGATCTCGAGAGTTGTCAATATCCGGTAAAGCTCACGAGGATCCTCATCGTCAATCATCACAAACTCATCGGCCTCATCAAGGACCACCTCAAAGTTGGACCGTTAAATACTCGAGCTTCCCTTGTACAAGGAGATAATGTGTTCCCAAAAATTCTTTGCACGAGTGAAAGTGTGCAAGTGAGCTAGCTCTTCAGGAGGCACCGCAAACTGAAGAATGAACAAGGCACACATATTGAGTTGATTTTGAGCCTGTTTCCTTGGGGTGAGGTTGTTTGGATCATGGGGTAGTATCCTTGCTCAATGATTCTCCACAAATGAATTGAGCCGTGATTCAAATGAGATTTGATAAGAAGAACCCAGTTAGCGAAATCATTTTTCACAAGCTTAGGAGGAGGACCTAGGTTGTTTATATGAGGTGAATGGATCAGTCCTCCATAGACCGTGGGGGGGGGGGGACCGAGGCAAAGATTTCCATCCCATCCTTTCCTTGAGGTAACTTAGAATTACCACTACTAGCCCCCTCCTTTCCACGGTTGGCATCCGACTCTAAGTTAGTGGGATTAACCACTAGCAACGGATCGGTAGTGAGTTTGAGATCATCAATGAATTATTTAAACAAGGATTTGACCTTGGTCATCATAGAGTATTTAAGTAAACAAAAAAAAGTGAGGCAATTGCCTCATTTAAATCCGCACGAGAGACAATGCTCACTCCCTCAGCCTCGGGTAAGTCCACAACTCGATTCCCATCGTCAACCATACTCTTCGGGCGTAAAGCCCTTAATAAAGAGATGTAGCTTTGATACCAATTGAAAGGATCAATATGGTTGAATAGAGGGGGGTGAATAGGTAACTACCAATTTTTAAGCCTTTTTTAACAAATTGGTTTAGCAACAAATAGGTTGTCTAGATATGCAATTAGGTGAACAAGCTATATGATACAACAACCATAACAAGCAAGCAGAGTAATACACCACAAGTAAAGCTTGCACAAAGTAAAGCTGATAGATAACCACAAGTGGAACCGGTGGAGACGAGGATGTGTTACCAAAGTTCCTTCCCTTTGAGGGTAAGTACGTCTTTGTTGGAGCGGTTTGGAGGCACAATGCCTCCCAGGATGCCACTAGGTCCACCATATTCTCCTCACGCCCTCACATAATGCGAAATGTCGTGATTTCACTAGTGGTGCACTTGAAGGCGGTGACCGAACCTTTACAAACAAAGCTGGGGCAATCTCCACAACTTAATTGGAGGCTCCCAACAACACCATGAAGCTTCACCACAATGGATTGTGGCTCCAAGTTGACCTGAACCGTCTAGGGTGCTCAAACACCCAAGAGTAACAAGACCCACAATGGATTAGTGTGGGGGAATCAAATTTATCTTGGTGGAAGTGTAGACCATAGCCCTCTCAAGCATTCCCTAGAAGATCAACAAGCTTTGTTGGCTGGGGAAAGAGATCGAGCGAAAATGGATCTTGGATCAACAATGAAGCTTAGGGTTAGAAGAGGTAGCCTTCTTGGGGAAGAAGACCTCTTTTATATAGTCGGGGGACAAATCCAATCGTTATCCCCTCTCAGTTTGCACACAAGCGGTACTACCGCTTGGGAGGCTAAGCCAGCCGCATAGTGCAATGGCACGAGGCCACGAGGCGGTAGTGCCGCCGGAGCGGTACTACCGCTCACCCCAGCGGTACTACCACTTGGGTTGGAGCGCGAAAGCTCTCAAACATAGAGAGGACATACGAGCGCTGGTAGTTCTGCCTACACAGTACTACCGCTGCCTAGAGCGGTACTACCATAGATAAGAGGTAATACAATTGCCTACTGTCGCTCATAGATTGCTGAGGGTTCCAGACCGAGAAAGAAGGATGGTAGTGGCACGGTAGTTTTAGGTGGTACTACCGGTTGGGAGCGGTACTACCGTGTCGTGCTACCAGCCAGGAACCGCTCAGTCCAACATGAAAAAGTTAAGACCCTGAAGCCATCGGTACAACGCGTGACACTCGGCAGTGACACTATCTCCCATAAGCGATACTACCACTGCCCAAAGCGGTACTACCACAAATAAGAGGTAGTACCACTACCTTGCGCGGTACTTCCTCTTGGTTCTTTCTGGACCAGAACAAGGGCAATGTTGGAGATCCAATGATGCTGGAAAGGAACATGGGTGCAGATGAAAGTGTACGTGTTGATTCCACACAAACCTTTTCGATGTGGACCCCCTCTTAATAGTACAGTTCTCTTACGACTCAAATCCACCGAAAATGAAACGCAGGGAAGAATCCATCTTCACTCTAATCCACTCAGGGGCATGAATCGTCTAGTGCCAAATGACGAATTATCTAAAAGTATTAATGCACACGATTAGTCCGCAAATGCATTGTCATCAATCACCAAAACCACTGGGGTCGAAATATGCCCTTACAAACCCATGCACCGGCAGTCCATATATTAACCTATTTGGTACGTCTCCCTCCTCCATACGGCTCATGTATGAGCAGTTTATCTCTTCCTTCATTGGTCGTGCTTTGGATTAGATGGTTGTGCCTTCTCTTATGGGCTTAGCTACGTACGTGGGCTTCATAGTGGAAGTAAAAAAAATCAACTATTGTGGGGATCGAACTTGGGCCTCCTTCGTTATAAGGATGGAGTAATAACCAACTAAGCTACTAAGCTAGAGTTTGGAATCCCTCAAAAAACTAGAGTGTGGATGTGTTAAAAAAACTAGCGTCCCGATCTTCTAAAAAAATCTAGCATCTGATTGGTAGATTATAACTATCATTTCTCTGAAGTAGTACCACCTTGTTGTCTTAAACCGTTTCCCGTCAATTTATATAGATACACAACTTATCTTAGAATATGAACCAGCCTCCTCGAAAAGCAACAAACAGATGATGAGAACTCATCTGGTATGAGTGAGGCTAATTAAATAGGAAATGAGATTGTCATATGCTGCCCCGGGGGTGTCTTATAGGCCACGTTGGTGGAAGCTTGTAGCCTTGCAACATATGCATGTGCACGAAAGGAAGATACTATGGTTGTGCTGCGTGCTGCTTGTGAGAATTGAGATGTTTGGGAGTGGTAAGCTACAAGGCATGCATTCAAAGTGCGTTATATCGACTAGAGGGGGGTGAATCAGCGATTTTTACTAATTCGTCAATGAGGAATTACTCGTTGAGGAAATTGCTAAGCGATAAAACACCAGGAGCAGAATAAGTACTCAATTTCATGCGAAACATAGCAGCAGCATATTCATCATGATGAAATGATACATACCCAAAGCACAAGTAGCATGAAAACATGATAAGAAGGTGAAGAACAAGGTGACTGGAGAATTTGAGTTGAGGAAATTGAGAAAGTCTCTCGTCAAAGTCTTCAAACAATAACGATCAATTTCATCGACAAGTACTTGAGAAAATAGATGAGTTGAGGAAGTAGAACCAGGAGCTCGATGAAGACAGTGATTTGATGACCCAGTTCCAACTGTTGTGACAGTCGTACATCGGGATTGGAGCAACTTGGTATTTAAACCAAAGGACTCACAATCCTTACCGTATTCTGCTTGAGCTAAGGTCACACAGACCTCACCCAACACTCATGGTAAGACTTCAGGGCAGACTTCCTAACCCTCACAAACTCGGTCAATCCACAATCCACAATTTACTGCTGGATGCTCTTGACCATTGACGCCTAACCATATGGAAGATACACTGTGTTTACAGGTAACAAGCGTCGGTTCCACACACAAACAATCTCTTCACTGATGCTCAATCACTTTGGGTTTTGGTTTTGATTTGCGTGTTTGGGTTTTTCTTCGCTGATGATTTTCTCTCAAAGTCCCCGGAGATGGGTTGCTTTTAAATGACAATTGTCAAGTTCTCTCTCAGAGCAGTCAACTATCTAGTGGTTGTAGGGGGCATCTATTTGTAGCCTGGGGGAAATCCCAAAATGATATGATATAAATGTCCCGTAATGATATGACCGTTATGGGGATAAGGTTTTGGGACAGTTGGCGCAAATCACAACAACGGTCGGAATTTTTGAACTATGAAAATCCTGACATCTATCATTTTCCTCACTTGTAGGCAATTCACACTCGCGAAATCCTAACTCCTCAGCCAGAACAATTTCCTCAGAGACTATAAGAACTTCGTCTCTGTTGCTGAAGAAATTGACTAAACTGCAAGGGATTTCCAAAGGCTTCACTCGAAGGATTGGTTATTATAGATTTGGGATGAGCATTACTTGGAAATTTTTCCTTAGTATTACCTCGACCCCCGTTTAATAGTACGGTGTTCCTATGACTCAAAAGAAAGGAAATGAAACTACGAAAACAAAAGTATTCACGCTTCAAAGTCCTCACATCAATATATTCAAGGACACACCAATTTCCTCAGTTTCGAAATTTCACGAAAGTATCAGAGTCTTCAGTTGAAGACATTCATTTTTAGGGGTCTACATTCTTCAAATATCTCAAACTCCTCAACGACTTATAAAGCCTATGTACACTCACAAACATATTTGTCCCTTAACTTATAAGTCTTCAATACATCAAAATCACAAAGGGGCACTAGATGGATTAATAAACATGAGGAATAAAAATCAGTACAAAAGTGTGAGACCACCACCGGACTTAAGTTTACAACTCATATATCCAAAAACTTCAGAAGAACAAGAGTTGCAACTTAACAAAAACACAACCCATATTGGTAGACCCGCTTGAAGTCTAACTCAAATTTCTCCCCTTTGTCATCAAGTGACGAAAATGGACGAAATTGAGGACTAACGCCCCTCAAGAATTTCATCTTGTTGGTGGTGGAGGAGCGCCAGTGTTGTCGAGATCGTTTGTTGATGAAGGGCCTGCAATAGTGTCGTCGAGATCCTCAACTTGATCCGTCGAGCGCGATGAAGAAAATGAACTGGTGACCAGCAGAGGAACTTGAACTTTAATGTATTGCTTCTTGAGCGGAAAAGACCAATCAAATTCCTGCTGAAATTTCATATTTGTAAGTTCTTCACGAGTCTTGAGGTGAGATAGGATGTCCTATGTGCGATTGAAGATTGCATGCACATAATAGTGATTCTTCCTAACACAGTAATGTGTGACAGTCAGGTCACGAAGAATTGCCGCAAAATGTTGCTTCAACCACTTGTGATTGCGATCGACCTTCTGATCAAGACTTAGAAGAAGCTTTCGATCAGTCATCACTCGTGGGGCAGATTCTCAAGGAACCTAAGGTGAGGCTTTTGCAGCAAAATCTTGTGATGTCGTGTCATCGTTTGTGGAATATGATGCAGCTTGATGAAATTGTCCATCAAGGGGGCGAGATCCTTCATCAATGATAGTTTTGCCCTTACCTTCCATTAAGGCGAAGGTTGTCTTGATAACTTTGAGCGGGGGTAGGAAACTGAAGTGATTTTGAAAATCCGCTTTATAAGGGATTGAGGATCTTCCCCTAATAGATTTGATGACCCACGGAGCATATGGCTTCAGTTCAAATGGTGACAGAGCAATATTGGCCAAAGTCCTCATGAAGAAATCGTGAAAGTTGATGGGAATCTCATGAATGATGTTGAACAACAAATTCTTCATGATTATCACCACATCTTCTTATTCATAATTATGACCCTTGATAGGACTGAGGGTTTTGGTCAAGATGCGGTAGAACGTTCTTCGTGCATAGATCAAGTCCTTAATGAGGAATGTGGTTCTGGGAGGTTTGTGTGGTGCCAAAGGCTTCATGGGCACTTGCATCAGATGATTTGGCAATTTAGGTTCGTCATAGATGCATCTTGCCCCTTCTGAGGGAATACCAACTCGGATCACATGAAGCAATTTAGTTGTCAGAGCAGTGTAGCGTGTGTCTTCGGTCATCCAGTCAAGTACCCATGTGTTGATATCCTGTGCTTCACCAGAGATGTGCATGGTTGCATAGAATTAATGAATTAGCTCTTCATTCTAGTCACAGATGTCAATGCAGAACGACAAGAGACCAACATCATGAAGAATATTGAGGACTCATGTGAAGCAAGGAATGAACTCCATATCTGCATGAGGAATTTGACGATGCTGGAAGAATTTGTTCTTCTCAAAGAGCACAACACCGTAAAAGTTGACTTGAGTTGGAGTCAAGAACTTCTTGCGCCTTATCCTTGCTTTGTACCTTTGTATGGCTGAAGTGGCTTGGACTGAAGATTTGGCTTGTATCTCCCAACAAGTCCTCTTGGCATGTTTTCTGTTTGAGGATCTTGTGCCAAAACAACCATTGACTAATGATTTTGAACAATGGGCTCAACATCAGTAGCCTTAGTGGTTATGACGTCGACCTCTGGTTCCCTCAGGAAGAGGAATTCGAGGTGCAATTTCTTCATCCACTAGTTCTTCAGTATGAGGAATATGCGGAGCAGATCCATCAGCTACATTCTCGCACACAGTGGTCTGAGGAACATGTGCAACAATATCTTCAGTCATGGTTTCTGTTGGCTGAGCAGTTTGGTCAACAGATTCTGCAGCTCATGTAGGTGGTATTTACTCCAGAATAGATTGCATCGGAGTAGGAAGTTTATCAGACCATGTATGAATTTCTACAGTGACGACGGGGGGCTGAGGAATTTGATGGAGTGGAGTGGCTAGTGGCGAATTTGGGTGAGCTGTTTCCAACTATTCATCACTTATCACCAGGGTGGTGCATCCAATGTCCACATCTTCTCCAATTTCTTTAACTCCCGCCTCTTTAGCAGATAACTGAGGCGGGGGTGATGATGCTTGAGGGGTTGAAGTATTCTGATCCACTTCAATTTCTTCATCGATCGGCTCTGTGGAAGCAATAGATCAATTTTCTTCATCTAGACCAGGAATGGTATGTTCTTCACCAAACGGTACCATTTTGTAAGAAGGTACCATAGTGATGGGAGTCACATCAATTGGTTCACTTGAGGAACTTGGAAAATTCCTCAAGCGTTTGACCTGCGAGGATTCTGTGCTTGCCTATCTTTCCGCTTTCGAGCGGCTTCCTTTTCAGCAACTTTTGTCTTCTTTGCTTCTGATGCAGAAGGAAGTGTCAATTTATTCACCCTTGAAGATTTTGTCATTGGAGCAGAGGTTGAAATTATCGTAGATTCCTCACGCACGACTGATGCAATCGACCTGACACGAGCATTTTCCCGAGGTGCAACAATTTCTTCAGTTGGCCTGGCAGGTTCCTGAGGAGCAACAGTGGAGGTTACCCTGATAGTTTCTTCAGGTGCTCCTATTTCTTCAGCAGCCCTGGCAATTTCTTCAGTCGACTGAGTAATTTGTTCACGTTGAGTGGAGGAACTAGCCTAAGCAACTGAAGGTTGCGTTGGAGTAGCAACCCTGGTGTTGTGTTAAGTGATGGCCTTGGTCTCTAGGTTGACGAACCTGACCTTGGCGCCTTTCTTGTCAGCATGGTATCGACTGTATTCAGCACTGAGATTATTCTATCTCAGTCTGTCGAGTGATGAGTTGTTCAGGAGTCACAGAGGGTACATTGTTCTTTAGAAATTTATCTTTCTTGGTATGATCCTATGTGGCCCTTTTGGCCTTTTCAAATTTTCATTTTTCTTCGGTGATGAACGCTGTGAGCACATGGCTTGGCCGAGGTGGCAGTTTCAGATCATCAATTGGTGTGTGAGGATTTTGATACCAAACATCAATGAAGTCTAGCACAACCCTGGGGTTCAACATAAGAGGAATGTTGGTTCCCTTGGTCTGAGAAACTCTGTCTTGTTTCCTTCTGATGATTTCTGCCAATTCTTCATCATTAGCTTCATCATCCTCATATCCTAAGGGTATGTTGAAGACCACCTTGTGAGGACTTGACCTTTTGCCTCGTCCAAAAATCATCTTTTTTCATTGTTGCACTTGAAGAGGTGAGTGTAGAGCCAAACGCAGATGTTCATGAGGGAATTGTGAATCCCACAGTTCGTTGACATGTTGCAAGGTGTACTGGTGTTGAGGACTTTGTGGCAATTGCTAAGGAAGTTGCAGCCACAGTTGGAGGTGGATGAGGAATTTCCTCTGAGGATTTTGAACTTGAAGACTTTGTCTTCAGAGCAGATTTCTTCACCAGAGCTCGCTTTGGAGCTATTACAGTGGCGGATGCTTTAGCAGCACAGGAGGTGGTAGCAGCAGCTGCAACAAGAGTCTCCAGGTTGAATTCCTCACTGTCTGGTGAAATCTTCTGCAGCTTAGCTTGACGCTTGGCCCACTCCCTCGGAAATTCTTCACCACTAATGATGCTGGTGGGATCAACAACTTGGCGTTCATCCAGCGGAGGTCTTGGGCATGGAGGGTTTACAACGAATTTCTTCATGTATTTAGGAGTAACATATTTGTACTCCCTCCATTCCTTCATCCATCTCCTCTCAATCTTCTAGATGCGCGTTTTGTACTTATCATTGGTCTCCTTGCCATAGATTTCCTCATCCGGAGTGCATTATTCATCATAGATATCCTCAGGGATATCAATTGCATTGTTGGTCTCTGCCTTCTTTCCTCCTTTGTGAGGTATTTCCCCTTCAGCCATTTTCTATACTTGAGGAATTTGTGCTTTTGATGATTACGAGGAAGTGTGCAAATTTTCTTCAAGGAACGCTGCAAATGAGTTAAGTTGATGAGAACTTGGAGATTCATCAGCACACATATTGTAACCGTTAAGAAAGTATAGGTGCGAAGAATTTAAAGAGGTCATATGCGTTCTCAGAAACTTTTCCAAAGAATCAAGTTGAGGAATTTGACCATAGGTTTTCTTGAAGAATTTCGCCAAGTGTTCTTGTTGTAGGTTGTAGAGTTGTGCACATTCAAAAATTTACACAACTGAGGAATCTTTAAGAAATTCATGACTTAGTGAAATAGTTCAAGGAAAATGAAGTGTAACGCCCCGGACACACCCACTGGTGGTCGTTACTCCTAGTGGGATCTAGCTTGCCCCACAGATCAATACTAGTCTTTTTTGCGCACTTTGTCCTCACTCATGCGCATCCCGGAAAAGAAGGAATTCCTTATAGATATGAGAAATGTATCATCCCTAATATACCAGGCTATCACATGAAGTTGATTCAGGTGTTTACTAGATGATTGGGAAGTAGTAAACACCTTTTGAAGAAATTGTGAAATCAAAAAGATCAAGTAGGGCAGTAAAATTATATTTTATTTACCCTTGCCGAAGAACACAATGAACACGAAGTGAGGAAGGAAGAAGTCCGTCAGTTGAGATCTACTGCGCCCTAACTCGGTGGGAGAAGACAACTACGGCGGGTGCAGAGTGAAGATTTCCACTACTGGCATGAATACGACGACGAGGAGGTTGAGGCCGCTAAGCTTGTCCTCTCCGGTGACGATGAAGAACAGGTATGGCACTCGGTCTGAGCTCAAGTGGGAGGAGTGGCGGAGTAAATGAGACATTGATGGGGTGAAGGGGGTATTTATAGCGGTGGTAAAAACCGTTCGGTCCGAAGATTTTGGAACAACATGTGTCGCCCACGTACATGGAGGTGGAGATTGTGGGGGGTCATGGGTTATCCAGTCGTGGGAAGTGGGATCGGTTTGAGCAGCAACGAACAAAATTTTGATATGATATTTTAAGATTCCGTTCACATATTCTTCAGATGACAATGACCGAGTGAAAACTTTGAATGGTTTCAATTAGAACGCATATGAAGAATTTGTGAATAGGCTCGGTTGAGCTTAGCATAGAGGGGGAAAGGGTTCGATCACATTGACTTAGAACAAAATCAATTTGAAGAATTAGCAATAAGTGAATGTTGTTGAGGACCTTGAAATCTCAAGTGTGTGTGTGTGTAGTCAATGAAGAACACATGTTGAAAAAGTTTGGGGAATTTGAATATATTTGAGGAATTTGAAAAGTTTGAAGAATTTGCAAAAGTCTCAATTTTGAAGAATTTCAACTTTGGTTGGTGGTGTGACCCACCGTATAAGAATGATGATTTTCGACACCGTGTATAATTGTTGTAGGGTTCTGAGAATCAAATTCTTCATTAATTTCTTCACACTTAGAGGGTTACTCTTCATTGATTGAAGAAAAATGTTACTTCGTGTGTTGCACATCTAAGTCATCAATTTTGCATAAGTGTTAAGATGTGTGTCTTTTCACAGAACATTCGAAGATTCTAAGATATGTATGTCACACCGCAACTTGCAATCTCTTTTCATCCAAGGACTTAGTAAAGATATCAGCCGGTTGTTCTTCAATCTTCACGTGGTCAATGAAGATGTCGCCCTTGAGTACATGATCACGAAGAAAATGATGTCGAATCTGGATGTGCTCGGTCTTTGAGTGTTGAACTGGGTTGTTAGCAATCTTGATTGCACTCTCATTGTCGCAGTAGAGTGACACATTCTTCACTTTGATGTCGCAGTCCTTGAGAGTTAGCTTTATCCACAACAGTTGAGCACATCACGGACCAGCATCAATATAATCAGCTTCAACAGTGGAAGTGACACATAGTTCTGTTTCTTCGAGGACCAACACACTAAGGATCGTCCGAGGAAATGGCATGTGCCTGATGTTGACTTGCGGTACACGTGATCACGAGCATAGTCAGAGTCAGAATATCCAACGAGACAAAGATTCGAGCCCTTGGGGTACCATAATCCAAGCCTTGGTGTGTGAGATATATGTCAAAGATATGCTTCACAGCCTTATGGTGTGATTCATTCGGTGTTGATTGGAAATGGGCACACATGCAAACACTAAGCATAATATCTGGCCTAGATGCACATAGGTACAATAAGGAGCCAATCATGTGGCGATATACCTTATGATCGAAATCTTTACTATTTTCATCAGTACACAGGTGGTCGTTAGTGGGCATTGGAATTTTGACGCCTTTGCAATATTGCATGCCGAATTTGTTCAGGACATCCTTGAGGTATTTCTCTTGAGAGATGAAGATGCCATTGCATTGTTGACGAATTTGAAGTCCTAGGAATAATTTCAACTCCCCCATCATGGACATTCGATATTCCTCACTCATCATAAAGCCAAATTCGTCACTCTAACGTTTGTCAGTACAACCAAAGATGATATCGTCTACGTATGTTTGACACATGAATAATTCATTGTCATAAGATTTTGTGAAAAGAGTTGAGTTGAGTGAACCAGGTTTGAATCCTTTATTCATGAGAAATTCCTTCAGAATATCATACCACGCCCGAGGGGCCTGCTTGAGACCATAGAGAACCTTGTTGAGTCTGAAGACTTTGTCAGGATGCTTTGGGTCTTCGAAACCTGGGGGCTGAGCAACATATACTTCTACCTCAGGCTTACCATTGAGGAATGCACTTTTCACATCCATTTGATATAAGGTGATATTGTGATGGTTAGCATAATCAAGTAATATACAGATAGATTCAAGTCTAGCAATAGGTGCAAAAGTTTCATTTAAGTCAATTCCATCAACATGTGTGTAGCCTTATGCTACAAGACGAGCCTTATTCCTCACTACCTGACCATTTGTGTCTTGCTTGTTGCGGTAGATCCACTTGGTACCAATGATATTGTGCTTGCAAGGATCAGGCCGCTTGACAAGTTCCGACACGTCGTTGAGCTTGAATTGATGAAATTCCTCTTGCATTGCTTGAATCCACTCATGATCCATAAAGGCTTCATCAACCTTTGAGGGTTCTGTGATAGACACAAAGGAAAAGTTCCCACAAAAGTTAGTTAAATGTGAAGCTTTTGAGCGCGTGAGGGGACCTGATGCATTGATATCATCGAGGGTTTTATCAGTTTGCACTTCATTTGCCACCCTAGGATGAGCAGGTTGATGACTTTGTTGGGGTTGAGGATTTTCAGCAGCATCAATTTCTCAGGTGAACCAGTATGGATTTCTTCATTGCTCGAGATGACTTCCACAACAGGGAGAGGTTCTTGTTGTTGGGGAACGTTGCATAGGAAACAAAAAATTTCCTACACATACGAAAACCTATCATGGTGATCTCCATCTACGAGAGGAGATTTGGATCTACGTACCCTTGTAGATCGCACAGCAGGAAGCGTTAAGAAACGCGGTTGATGTAGTGGAACGCCTTCACGTCCCTCGATCAGCCCCACGAACCGTCCCACGAATCGTCCCGCGATCCGTCCCATGATCCGTTCCGATCTAGTGCCGAACGGACAACACCTCCGCGTTCAGCACACGTACAGCTCGACGATGATCTCGGACTTCTTGATCCAGCAAGCAAGACGGAGAAGTATATGAGTTCTCCGGCAGCGTGACGATGCTCCGGTGGTGGTGACGATCTACTCCTGCACGGCTTCGCCCGAGCTCCGCAGAAATACGATCTAGAGGTAAAACTATGGTGTCTAGATCTGAGTTGCACGTGGCAAAAGTTGTCTCAAATCAGCCCTAAATCACCACTATATATAGGAGCGAGGGGGAGGAGGCTTGCCTTGAGTACCAAGCCCTCAAGGGTGCGTCGGCTAGGAGGAGGAGGAGGAATCCTACTCCAATTAGGATTAGAAAGTGGAGTCCTTCTCTTCCTTCCCACCTCCCCTTTTTTTCTTTGGTTTTCTTCTCCTCGTGCCAAGGCCCTCTTGGGCTGTCCCACCAGCCCACTAAGAGATAGTGCGCCACCCATAAAGCCATTGGGCTTCCCCCGGGTGGGTTGCCCCCCTCCCGGTGAACTTCCGAAACACAATCGTCACTCCCAGTACAATGTCGCTAATGCCCGAAAACCTTACGGTAACCAAATGAAGCCATCCTGTATATCAATCTTTGTTTCCGGACCATTCCGGAAACCCTCGTGACGTCCGTGATCTCATCCGGGACTCCGAACAACATTCGGTAACCACACATATAACTCAACTATACTAAAATATCATCGAACCTTAAGTGTACACACCCTGCGGGTTCGAGAACTACGTAGACATGCCCCGAGGCACTCCTCGGTCAATATCCAATAGCGGGACCTGGATGCCCATATTGGATCCTACATATTCTCCGAAGATCTTATCGGTTGAACCTTAGTGTCAAGGATTCATATAATCCCGTATGTCATTCCCTTTGTCCTTCGGTATGTTACTTGCCCGAGATTTGATCATCGGTATCCGCATACCTATTTCAATCTCGTTACCGGCAAGTCTCTTTACTCGTTCCGTAATACAAGATCCCATGACTTACACTTAGTCACATTGCTTGCAAGGCTTGTGTGTGATGTTGTATTACCGAGTGGGCCCCGAGATACCTCTCCGTCACACGGAGTGACAAATCCCAGTCTTGATCCATACTAACTCAACGGACACCTTCGGAGATACCTGTAGAGCACCTTTATAGGCACTCAGTTACGTTGTGACGTTTGATGCACACAAGTTATATGATCTCATGGTCATAGGAACAAATACTTGACACGTAGAAAACAATAGCAATAAAACGACATGACCAATATGCTACGTTCATAGTTTGGGTCTAGTCCATCACATGATTCTCCTAATGATGTGATACAGTTATCAAGTGACAACACTTGCACATAGTCAGAAAACCTTGACTATCATTGATCAACTAGCTAGCCAACTAGAGGCTTGTTAGGGACATTGTTTTGTCTATGTATCCGCACATGTATCTATGTTTTCATTCAATACAATTATAGCATGGATAATAAATGATTATCTTTAAACAGGAAATATAATAATAACTATTTATCATTGCCTCTAGGGCATAATTCCAATAGTCTCCCACTTGCACTAGAGTCAATAATCTAGTCCTCACATCTCCATGCGATTTACATTGTAATAAATCGAACACCCATACAGTTCTGGTGTAGATCACGTTTTGCCCGTGGAAGAGGTTTAGCCAACGGGTCTGCTACATTCAGATTCGTGTGCACTTTGCAAATATACACGTCCTCTCCTTCGACGTAGTCGCGGATGAGGTTGAAGCGTCGTTTGATGTGTCTAGTCTTCTTGTGAAACCTTGGTTCCTTTGCTAAGGCAATGGCACCAGTGTTGTCACATAACAGAGTTAATGGATCTAGTGTGCTCGGCACAACTCCAAGATCTGTCATGAACTGCTTCATCCAGACACCCTCCTTTGTTGCCTCTGAGGCAACCATGTACTCTGATTCACATGTAGAATCTACTACGACGCTCTGCTTGGAACTGCACCAGCTTACTGCACCCCCATTAAGAATAAACACGTATCCGGTTTGCGACTTAGAGTCATCCGGATCGGTGTCAAAACTTGCATCGACGTAACCTTTTACGACGAGCTCTTTGTCACCTCCATAAACGAGAAACATTTCCTTAGTCCTTTTCAGGTACTAAAGAATATTCTTGACCACCGTCCAGTGATCCCCTCTTGGATTACTCTAAAACTTGCATGCCATACTTATGGCCAAGCTGACGTCTGGTCCAGTGCACAGCATTGCATACATGATAGAACCTACGGCTGAAGCGTAGGGGACGGAACTCATTTGTTCTCTATCTTCCGTAGTTGCTGGGCACTGAGTCTTACTCAATTTTACACCTTGTAACACTGGCAAGAACCCTTTCTTGGACTGATCCATTTTGAACTTTCTCAAAACTTTATCAAGGTTTACCCAAATGCTTTGATCACCTCATCAAAGCACTTATTCCAACTCCGAGATGCTTGCACCAATCCATAAATGGATCGCTGGAGCTTGCACACTTTGTTAGCATTCTTTGGATCGACAAAACCTTCCGGTTGCATCATATACAACTCTTCCTTAAGAAAACCTTTAAGGAACGTTGTTTTGACATCCATCTGTCAGATTTCATAATCATAAAAGGCAGCTATTGCTAACATGATTCGGACGGACTTAAGCATCGCTACCGGTGAGAAAGTCTCCTTGTAGTCAACTCCTTGAACTTGTGAAAAACCCTTTGCCACAAGTCGAGCTTTATAAACGGTCACATTACCGTCTGCGTCCGTCTTCTTCTTAAAGATCCATTTGTTCTGAATAGCCTTGCGGCCTTCAGGTAGTACTTCCAAAGTCCATACTTTGTTCTCATACATGGATCCTATCTCGGACTTCATGGCCTCCAGCCATTTGTTGGAATTTGGGCCCACCATTGCTTCTTCATAATTCACATGTTCATTGTTGTCCAACAACATAATTGATAAGACATGATTACCGTACCACTCAGGAGCAGTACGTGATCTTGTCGACCTGCGAGGTCCGATAGCAACTTGATCCGAAGTTTCATGATCATCATCATCAACTTCCTCCTCAACCGGCACCGCAGCAACAGGGGTTTCCCCTTGCCCTGCACCACCATCTAGAAGGATTATAGGTTCAACAACCTCATCAAGTTCTATCTTCCTCCCACTCAATTCTTTCGTGAGAAACTCCTGTTAGAGCATATATCTCCATATGTGGTTTTGGTAATTGATGACAATTCCTATGGACTAATGGTTGCCTTAAGTTATATTTAATGGATTTGTCCATAGGCACTTCTTGAAGTCCATCTGTTGGGTTCAAGGAGTTTATATGATGACCAAGGTGGTATTCAAGGTATTATCCAAAGAATGGTCATAGAGACACAAGGTTGATCAAGATCTCAGACAAAGAGTAAATCAATATGATCAACACACAAAGCGTACAAGATGTACCGAGAGGGATCAAGTGATCCCATGGTATGGTAAGCATTGTCCATTACGTGTTTGTGTACTAACCCATGGTCTTCGTGAGAGTTCTATGTGGGGGTTAGGTGTGTTTCCATGGGCTTGCGTCAAAGAGAAGATCTCATACAACCCATGAAGTATGACGTCAAGTTGTGATCGTCATCAAGATTGCGATGTGCAAGTTCAAGTGGATCAGCACGAAGATATCATGCTTGAAGCTTGCCGTCCATTGTGGTGGCAATGGACTTGTGAAGATATGCTAAAGAGTGGCTCACCCATAGTGAGTATGGGGGAGCAATCAACTAGTCTTCATCAAGCCAACGCAATCAAGAAAGGTGGTCCATCTTGAGGAAGCCAAGATCATCATCATCTAGCTCAAGAGGACGAGGTGCAAGGTATAGGTTTGCCCTTGATAGGTTTTCCATTTAGGATAGATTGTTGTACTATCAAGGGGGGCTCTCAAGTGAGTAGCTTGATCATATCGTTCGTTGAGAGCTCAAACCATCTGCATCCTTGCATCATACTTCTTGGTTCTTGTTTGGTGTTTCTCTTTGTGAGTTTTAGAGCTTATGGTCATCTTCGTGACAAGCTCGAGTTCATCGAAAACGGAGTCCATATGCATCTACTATGATGTTTTCGATGTTGGAGTTTTTGCGGGTTCTTCATTCATAGAGGATTCACATCTCTATATCATTGGCATTTTCATATCTGCATGGTCTTAAGATTTCCAACAAGCTGTTTGGATAGCTCTTGTCGTCCTGAATCCAACAAGCTTGGGTTTGCTCGATTCGGAGCTCGTATGCGAAAGTTATGGCTGTTTCAGTGGCGAGCGGTAGTACCGCTGGACCTAGCGGTAGTACCGCTGGACCTAGCGGTAGTACCGCTGGCCCTAGCGGTAGTATCGCTAGAGCTGGCGGTAGTACCGTTGTCCAGCGGTAGTACCGCCCCTGGCCAGCGGTAGTACGGCTCCAAGTTTTTAGTACCGTCATCTTTGCGGTTGTACTGCGTCGGACCTTTTTGCGAAGACTTTCTTGGCGGTGGTAGTGCCTTTGCACTACCAGGGGCCTAGCGGTAGTACCGCTGGAGTGCCAGCGGTAGTACCGCTGCAGCCAGCGGTAGTGCCGCTAGCTGGCGGTAGTATCACCCTTGGTCAGCGGTAGTACCGCTGGAGTGCCAGCGGTAGTACCGGTGCAGCCAGCGGTAGTACCGCTGGGCTCGGGCTGGAAGTGGGGGTAACAGTCTGATTCCTTCCCCCACTATATAAAGGGGGTCTTCTTCCCCCTTGGCCTCATCTATTCGTTGAGCTCTTGTTCTACCTCCATTGTTGACATTCTTAGAGCTTGCTTACTCTCAATCCCTCCAATGATTCTTGCTTGTTCTTGAGGGAAAAGAGAGAGGAGATCTAGATCCACATCTCCACCAATCACTTTCTCCTCTATGTGAGGGGAACCCCTTGGATCTTGATCTTGGAGTTCTTTGTGAGCTCCTTGTTCTTCCTCTCATATTTCTCCATAGCTTTCGTTGTTGTGGAGGGATTTGAGTGTGAGGGACTTGACCACTTCGTGTGTTCTTGCCATTGCATTAGTTGCATCGGTTTGAGTTTTCCACGGTGATACGTGGAAGTGAAGTTTGAGAAGCTTATTACCTTTGGTACTTAGTACCCTAGATATTGTTCTTCGCGGATGCTTTGGCGTCCTAGAAGCTTGGTGGTGTCTCGAAGCTCAATCATTGTGGTGTGAAGCTCCGGGCAAGCGTTGGGGTCTCCAATTAGGTTGTGGAGATTGCCCCGAGCAATTCGTACGGGTACCGGTAACCGCCCCAAAGGGTTGCCACGTGTACAGGTTCGGTGACCGCCCCCAAGGTTTGCCATTTGTACGGGTTCGGTGACCGCCCTCAAGGTCCCTTAGTGGAATCACGGCATCTTGCATTGTGCGAGGGCGTGAGGAGATTACGGTGGCCTTAGTGGCATCTTGGGGAGCATTGTGCCTCCACACCGCTCTAACGGAGATTAGCATCCGCAAGGGTGTGAACTTCGGAATACATCATCGTCTCCCCATGCCTCGGTTATCTCTTACCCGAACCCTTTACTTATGCACTTTACTTTGTGATAGACATATTGTTCATTGTAATATATCTTGCTATCACTTAGTTGTTTATCTTGCTTAGCATAAGTTGTTGGTGCACATAGGTGAGCCTAGTTGTTTGTAGGTTTTGTGCTTGACATATTAAACGTTAGTTTTATTCCGCATTTGTTCAAGCCTAAACCTTAATTATTTTAAAGCGCCTATTCACCCCCCCCCTCTAGGCGACATCCACGTCCTTTCAACTCCTTCTCAAGAAAAGCTCCGTTTTTAGCAACAATCACTTTGCCCTCGGATTTGAGATAGAAGGTATACCCAATTGTGTCTTTCGGGTAACCTACGAAGACGCACTTTTCTGCTTTGGGTTCCAGCTTTTCAGGCTGAAGCTTTTTGACATAAGCATCACATCCCCAATATTTAAGAAATGACAACTTTGGTCTTTTGCCATACCACAGTTCGTATGGTGTCGTCTCAACGAATTTTGATGGTGCCCTATTTAAAGTGAATGCAGCTGTCTCTAATGCATAACCGCAAAACGATAACGGCAAATCGGTAAGAGACATCATAGATCGCACCATCTCTAATAAAGTACGATTACGATGTTCGGACACACCATTACGCTGTGGTGTTCCAGGCGGTGTCAACTGTGAAACAATTCCACATTGTCTTAACTGAGCACCAAACTCGAAACTCAGATATTCACCCCCACGATCAGACCGTAGGAACTTGATCTTCGGGTTACGATGATTTTCAACTTTACTCTGAAATTGCTTGAACTTCTCAAACATTTGAGACTTGTGCTTCATCAAGTAGACACAACCATATCTACTCAAATCGTCGGTGAAGGTGAGAAAATAACAATATCCGCCACGCGCCTCCACACTCATCGGACCGCATACATCGGTATGTATGATTTCCAACAAGTCACTTGCACACTCCATTGTTCTGGAGAATGGAGTCTTATTCATCTTGCCCATGAGGCATGGTTCGCACGTGTCAAGTGAATCAAAGTCAAGTGACTCCAAAAGTTAATCGGTATGGAGTTTCTTCATGCGCTTTACACCAATATGACCTAAGCGGCAGTGCCATAAAAACATGGCGCTATCATTATTAACTCTAACTCTTTTGGTTTCAATGTTATGTATATGTGTATTATCGCTATCAAGATTCAATATGAACAATCCTCTCACATTGGGTGCATGACCATAAAAGATATTACTCATAGAAATCGAATAACCATTATTCTCTGACTTAAACGAGTAACCGTCTCGCAATAAACAAGATCCAGATATAATGTTCATGCTTAACGCATGCACTAAATAACAATTATTTAAGTTCATAACTAATCCTGATGGTAACTGAAGTGAAACTGTGCCGACGGTGATTGCATCAACCTTGGAACCATTTCCCACGCGCATCGTCACTTCATCCTTCGCCAGCCTTCGCTTATTCCGCAGTTCCTGTTTCGAGTTGCAAATATGAGCAACATAACCGGTATCGAATACCCACGCACTACTACGAGAGCTGGTTAAGTACACATCAATAACATGTATATCGAATATACCTGATTTTTCCTTGGCTGCCTTCTTATGAGCCAGATACTTGGGGTAGTTGCGCTTCCAGTGACCCATACCCTTGCAATAATAACACTCCGTTTCAGGCTTAGGTCCAGCTTTGGGTTTCTTCATCGGATTGGCAACAGGCTTGCCGCTCTTCTTGGAATTACCCTTCTTTCCTTTGCCGTTTATCTTGAAACTAGTGGTCTTATTCACCATCAACACTTGATGCTCTTTACGGAGTTCTGACTCTGCGACTTTCAGCATCGCGAATAACTCGTCGGGTGACTTGTTCATCCCTTGCATGTTATAGTTCAACACAAAGCTTTTGTAGCTTGGTGGCAGTGATTGAAGAATTCTGTCAGTGATAGCCTCTTGCGGGAGTTCAATCCCCAGCTCAGCTAGACGGTTTGAGTACCCAGACATTTTGAGCACATGTTCACTGACAGACGAATTCTCCTCCATGTTGCAAGCATAGAATTTATCGGAGGTCTCATACCGGTGTCAGTGAGTTATATGATCTCATGGTCATAGGAACAAATACTTGACACGCAGAAAACAATAGCAATAAAACGACATGATTAATATGCTACGTTCATAGTTTGGGTCTAGTCCATCACATGATTCTCCTAATGATGTGATCCAGTTATCAAGTGACAACACTTGCACATAGTCAGAAAACCTTGACTATCATTGATCAACTGGCTAGCCAACTAGAGGATTGCTAGGGACATTGTTTTGTCTATGTATCCGCACATGTATCTATGTTTTCATTCAATACAATCATAGCATGGATAATAAACGATTATCTTTAAATAGGAAATATAATAATAACTATTTATCATTGCCTCTAGGGCATATTTCCAACACTTGTGTGGGTATGATATCTTCAATAGCCTTGAACCTAATGGATTCCTGAGGAGGCATTTCATATAGCACAGGAGGTAGGTGCTCTCTTTGCAAGCCATTAGTTTCATCGAACCACACATCTATAGTTTCAACAACTTTCTTGTGGTAGTTGTTGAAGGCTATGTAAGTGTGCGAATCCTTTCCTTAACCAAACATAAAACCCTCATGTGCTTTCGGTGCAAATTTAGAACTGTGGTGAGGATCTATAATCCTACATCTTGCACCAAAGACTTTGAAATAACTTACATTGGGTTTCTTGTAAGTGGGGAGTTCATATGAAGTCTTCTTGAGGAATTTGTGTAGATATACAATGTTGATGATGTGGCAGGCAGTGTTGATTGCCCCAGGCTAGAACCAGCGAGGGGTCTGATATTCTTCAAGCATAGTGCAAGTCATCTCAACAAGAGTCATATTCTTGCACTCCACGACGCCATTCTGTTGAGGAGTATATAGGGCAGATAGCTCATGAGTAATACCAAGGTCATCAAGATAATCATCAAGACTAGTGTTTTTGAACTCAGTCCCATTATCACTTCTGATGTGCTTGGTATTGACACCGAAATTTGTCGATGCCGTTGAGGAAAATCATATGAATACTTCCTGCACTTCACTTCCGTAAGAATAATATGCACCCAAGTGTAAAGTGAATAATCATCAACAATGTCAAAGCCATATAGAGATGCGACATTGGTTAGTGTGGCATAATTACGTGGTCCAAACAGGTCCATGTGAAACAATTCAAAGGGACGACTAGTGGTCATGATAGTCTTCAAGGGATGCTTGGATCTAGTCATCTTTCTAGACTCACAAGCCCCACACAAATGATCCTTGAGCAATTTGATGTCCTCGACACCAATGACATGCTTCTTCTTCACGAGAGTGTGCAAGTTCCTCATGCCAGCATGACCAAGTCATCGATGCCATAACCAGACCTCTGAAGCTTTTACAAGTAGACACGTGGCTGACTGTGGACGTGTAGAGAAATCAACAATATACATATCTCCTCTCCTAAAGCCTTCAAAGCCTTTGGATTTGTCAGATTCCATGATGACTATGCATCAATATTTTCCAAAGATGACAATCATATCAAGATCACAAAGCATTGATACTGACATGATATTAAACCCAAGGGATTCGACAAGCATGACTTTGTCCATGTGTCGGTCCTTAGAGATTGCAACCTTACCTAGACCCAATACCTCGCTTTTTTCCTTTGTGAGCAGAGGTGATATTCTTCAGGTGCGATGGAGTTAATGGAATGTCCAGCAATAGATTCTTATCACCAGCCATGTGATTAGTACATCCACTGTTGAGAACCCACTCAGTGGCTTTAGGGGTATCATCCTGCAGATGAATTAGTACATCTTACCATCTCACATGCTTCACAGTGAAGAATATGATATCAAATTCATGAGACTTGAATTTCATCAAACAATGTAGAGTTAAGATAACATGCGGACGTGTGAAATAATTATCATTTCATCATGATTAGCTTGCGTCCTTTCAAGCATTCCTCAGGTCTCGAGCAAATTAATGAGACGTTAAGTTCGTTTGGAGACCTGACCTGGATAAATTGTTAGTTCAGTTTCTTCATCACCCACATCTGAAGGGATGGCGAAGAGTTCATCATTGTGCGAGCACCATATGAAAATGTAGGCATTGAATCTAAAGAACTTCGTTTCACAACAACGGGGGTTAGCGTACTCGAATGCATATGCAGAGAAATTCTCCGAGGATTTATGAACATATTGATTTGAAGAATAATGCACATATTCATGACCCTTTTAGTTTCCATGCATAACACACACATTAGCATGAGTATGAGTAGAATTTTACCATACGAGGAATTTGGTCCATGTGAAGACTTTGGTCTACTTCAGGAATTTGATATGGGGTTCGTGTTCTTCATAGGCGGTGTCATGAGGACATTCACCTGAAGATTTTCCAAGCAGCTTTTGGGAACCCAAATCTTCCTCAAGGGGGGTCCATTCCTGCAGTTAGTTCCAAAGTATCTAGCAAATACTTCAACATTCTGATTTTTGAACAATTTATAGTTGGAGACAAATGATTCATTAGAGTAATATGAAGATTCGCAAGTAAAACTAGATAATGTAGATGGATCTACAGGAGGTCCTTTTGCATCAACCCATGAGGTTTTGGGATAGTGCTCAGCTTTCTAGTATGATCCATCAACATTCAATTTCCTCTCAAATGCAATACCCTCTTTCCCAGGGATTATGTTTAGATTCTTCCTTTTGAGCATATCGCAAAGGGTTTGATGCCCTTTGAGACTTTTGTATATGCGTGTCACATACAATTCCTTCAACCCTACATTTTCATCACTCGCATTTGTGGGTTCCTCAAGTGATGAATTTGTGACCACATATATAGTTGAAGAATTTGCAACAATAGAAGCATTTGAACTTTCAGGTGAATAATTAGCAGATTCACGATCGATGCATTTCAAACATGGTGGAATGAATTCTTCTTGAGCGGAACTGATCTGTTGAGAAAATAATGAATTATTTTCCCTTCGAAGATAATCATGAGACATTCTCAGTTTCTCAAGATCTTGCTTTCTTTGAAGAAATTCATAAGAAAGTTTCTCATGATCAACTAAGAGTGTTTCATGATGACTTTTGAAGGCTTTCAAACTTAGACTGAAGACGTTGAAAGTCTTCAGTCATAGTTTGCGTCCTATCCATTTCCTCGTTCAACAGGTGTAGGATCCGAAGTATGTTTAGAGGGGGATGATTAGACTGCTTGACCAAATAAAAACTTAGCCTTTTCCCAATTTTAGTTGTGGGCCAGTTTTAGCAATTATGACTAGTCAAGTTCACCCTACACATGCATATATATAAGAGTATAGCAGCGGAAAGTAAAGACATCCAAATGTAATATAGAGGGCGGGGAAGGAAGATCAAACGAAAATATTGACACGGCGATTTTTGGTGTAGTTCCGATAGGTGGTGTTATCGTACGTCCATGTTAGTGGAGACTCCAACCCACGGAGGGTAACAGCTACGAGAGTCCACAAAGGGCTCCACCCACAAGGGGTCCATGAAGAAGTGGCCTTGTCTACTCCACCATGGCTTACGTCCACACAGGACTAGCCTCACTCATGGTAGATCTTCATGAAGTAGGCGATCTCCTTGCCCTTACAAACTTCTTGGTTCAACTCCACAACACGAAGTAGGAGGCTCCCAAGCGACACCTAACCAATCTAGGAGGCACCACCCTTCAAAAGGTAATAGATGCAGTAGAACAATGAACTCCTCGCTCTTGTGCTTCAAAAGATAGTCTCCTCAACACTGAGCACTCTCTCACAGATTTGGCATGGGTAGTAGAGATTGATTTTGTGGAAAGAAACTTGGGGGGGGGGGGCTAGAGGGGGTATATATTTTGCGAACCCGGCGTTTGAAATCACTTCTTCAAACCTCGCCTCACCAAGATGTATGTGACAAGGAAGAGTGACTCATGATCCTAATCGATTGTGCATTTGCATTAAAACGCAAATTTAAAATAATGCACAAATTGAGGGGGAGATCTTGCTTTTCACATACTTCTCAAAGCGACGATGTTAATCATTGATTATATATTTTGTTAAAGCTTTAATCTATATGTTGTCATGAAATGCCAAAAAGGGGGAGATTGAAAGCATAATTGCTCCTTAAGGTGGTTTTGGTAATTAATAACAACATATGTATCATTGAACTAATGATCTTATCCAAGTATATTTCAGAAAATTTCAATGATGCATTGGCTAAAGGATTGTGAGGAGAAACCCCTTGATGCAAGGAAAGGAATAGGATTAGCCAAGCTTCAATAAAGAGGAATCTACATTTTACATTTGTGAGAAATCACTTCTGAGTCCATAGGAGAGCCAATGCTATTAAAATTCCATGATCTGGATGTCATAGTGACGGAGTTAACTACGACTGTTGAGCTGCTCAAGCATGAAGTTGATGCAGTGCATACACCTCACTCTAGCAGTGATGATGAGGATTCACATCTTCCCACGACTACTCAGTTCAGGACCCAATCTAGGTTTGTAGATGTGCTAGTGATGGAAGCAAGACCAACTTCATCAGCTCAAGCATTAGTGCCTTAAGCTCCAACTCCAGCTCTTGCACCTCGAGTATCAACACCTCCAGCTCCAGGGACATCCATAGAAGCCTTCGACGACGCTCTTCTATCCACTCCATCGACTGGTACCGGAGGAGATCGAGCCCTGAGAGACTATTAGTTCTATACCTTTGAACTTTTTGGTAAATTGTTGCCAAAGGGGGAGAAGTGTATAGATCAATTACGACTTCAATAGAGAGAGCTTTGCCTTTTATTTGCACTCGTTTGGTTTTACAAAACTTTTGATCTTTTGGTTGACTTAATCTGTCATGTTTGATCATATGATTTGATTGTTGATGCTACTATGTTATACCTTTGAGTTATCTACATGATGATCATTCACTCATTTGTTTGGTGTTATGTACGTTACTATCCATTCATATCATTTATGCGCACCACCAAGCAAATGAGTGAATGATAATCATGTAGATAGCTTAAAGGTAATATGTAGTAGCATCAACAATCAAAGCATATGATCAAGCACGACAGATTAAGTCAACCAAAAGACCAAAAGTTTTTGTAAAACCAAACAAGAGCAAACAAAAGGCAAAGCTCTCTCTCTCTCTCAGCCCTAATTTATCTATACACTTCTCCCCCTTTGGCAACAAGTTACCAAAAATTTCAAAGGTCTAGGACTAATCGTCTCTCTGGGCTCAATCTCCTTCGGTAGTAGTCGATGGAGTGGATGGAAGAGCATTGGCGAAAGCTTCTGCGGATGCCCTGTGGCACAAGAGGGAGATTTGTATGTGTACTCAGAACCCAAGATGAATCACAACACAATGGGAGACATGTAAAATCCAGTGCCCCATCAGTATGTGAAGACACATAAGCTTGACTCTGTCTATTTTCTGCAAGCATGAATACCAACAACTAACACCATTATGAGATATACCCTGATGCCTAAGTCAGGAGATGATAAGATGATCAGAGGTTATTCCAATAAAATGTTGCACCCCTTAGACATCCACACTCGGATCAGAGTGATGGATTTCATAGTTGAGACTGTCAGGAGGACTGTTGTAGATTATAAGATATCTTGTGGGTATCCACCATACATTCAGATGCTCATCAATGTCAAGATTGGCAAGCATGCATATCTACTTGATCGTCCACATGTGCCACTACAACGAGAGTTCGAGTACAATGTAGTTGTGATGGACCCCACCATCCCAGCTCATCTGCAGCGCGTCACCAAATTTCTGAGTGATGATAGATCCTTTGCCAAACCCTAATCTCTCGGTACCACCAACTTTCATATCGGTGCCACCGAGATCACTTACCAACTTGCCGATGTCTCTATTTCAAGAATCGAAATTTCCGAGATTGAAATCGGTACCACCGAGAATTGGAAACTACTCTAGGTCATCATATTGGTACCATCGAGATTCATATATCGATATCACCGAGAATTCAAAAGTTGCCACATTTAGTGCAACTCGGTACCACCGAGATTCATTTCGGTGTCACCGAGTTGGGCAATAATGTTGTAACGGTTCGATTTTTGGGGTGCCTATATATAAACCCTCCACCTCCTATCGTTTGCATAGGAAGCACTTAGAACACATAGACACTTGCCAGATCCATTTTTCTGAGAGAGAGCCACCTACTCATGTGTTGAGATCAAGATATTCCAATCCATTCATTTGAAACTTGATCTCCAGCCTCCCCAAGTTTATTTCCACAAAATCAATCTCTCCTACCCATGCCAAATCTATGAGAGAGTGATTGAGTGTTGAAGAGTCTGTCTTTTGAAGCACAAGAGCAAGGATTTCATCGTTCTATCGCATCTATTACCTTTTGGAGGGTGGTGCCTCCTAGATTGGTTAGGTGTCACTTGGGAGCCTCCTACTTCGTGTTGTGGAGTTGAACCAAGAAGTTTGTAAGGGCAAGGAGATCACCTACTTCGTGAAGATCTACCATGAGTGAGGCTAGTCCCGTGTCGACGTAAGCCATGGTGGCATAGACAAGGCCGCTTCTTTGTGGACCCCTTGTGGGTGGAGCCCTCCATGGACTCTTGCAGTCGTTACCCTTCGTGGGTTGAAGTCTCCACTAACATGGACGTACGACATCACCACCTATCGGAACCACACCAAAAATCACAGTGACAACCTTTGCGTTTGATCTTCCTTCCCCACCCTCTACATTACATTTGCGTGTCCTTACTTTTCACTGTTATACTCTTAGATATGCATGTGTAGGGTGAACTTGACTAGTCATAATTGCTAAAACTACCTTAGGGAGCAATTGTGCTTTCAACAAGTCATCGCTTTTGTCTAACAGTTTCTGAATCTTTTCAATAGCATTTTGTTGCTTAGTGGCAATATTAGCAAGTTTGTAATAGCTAGATTTCGGATAATCATCAGGTTCATCAATTGAATCAGACGAGGAAGCATGGTTGAGTACCTTGGCACCTTTTTCCATGAAGCAATAAGTGGGTGCAGATTCATCATCGCAATCATCAGTGTTGTTGATGAAATCATTTTCTTCAAGATTGAAGATGGACTTGGTGATGAATGTGGTGGCAAGATCTATGCTTGCCACACCAGACTCTGACTCCTCCTCAGATCCTTTCTCTTCTTCACATTCTTCTGATTCTTCCTCAGAATCCATTTTCTTGCCAATAAGAGCCAGGGCCTTTTTGTAACTGCTCTTCTTGTGTGATGAGGACTTTGAATATGAAGACTTTGAGGATTTCTTCTTTTTCTTCGAGTCATCAGAACTTTCATCTTTCTACTTCTTCTTCTTTGATTCCTTTACCCAGCAAGGACAATCAGCAATGTAATGGTCGGATTTCTTGCATTTGTGACAAGTTCGCTTCTTGTAGTCCTAAGATGAAGATTCTGATTTCTTCATATCTCTTCTTGAAGATTTTCCAAACTGACCTCGTCTCGAGAACTTTTGGAATTTCCTCACAAGCATTGAAAGTTCCTAACCAAGTTCTTCAGGGTCACCAAGACTGCAATCAGATTCTTCTTCTTTAGGTGAGGAAATTGCCTTTGCCTTCAATGCACGAGATCTTCCATAGCTTGACCCGTAGAGAACTCTTTTCTCATATTGTTGGAATTCATGAGTATTGAGTCTCTCAAGAATATTAGCACGATCTAGTGACTTGTAGTCTCCATGCTCTTGAATCATCAAAGCAAGTGTGTCGAAATAGGAATAAAGAGATCTCAACAATTTCTTCACCACCTCATGATCGGTCATGTCAGTGGCACCAAGAGTTTGGAGCTCACTGGAGATATCGGTGAGACGATTGAAAGTTTGCTGAACATTTTCATTGTCGAGTCTTTTGAAGCGATTGAAGAGATTGCAAAGAACATCAACCTGAGAGTCACGTTGAGTTGATGTTCCTTCCTTGACCTTGGACAACCTTCCCCAAATGAGCTTTGCAGATCCCAAAGCACTCACTCTACCATACCGACCTTTGCTCATATGGCCACATATGATATTCTTCGCTTGAGAGTCGAGTTGCTTGAATCTCTTCACATCAGCAACGTTGATAGATGGGGTGACAGAGGGAACACCATTTTCCATAGCATACCAGTGATCGTTGTCAATTTCTTCAAGATGCATGCGCATCTTGTTCTTCCAGTAGGGGTAGTCCGTCCCTTCAAAGGTAGAACAACCCGCAGATACCTTGATCATACCTGCAGTTGACATAACTAAAACTCCACGTGGTTAAACCAAAGTCGCACAAAACAAGGGAGTACCTTGCTCTGATGCCAATTGAAAGTCCATTATATCGATTAGAGGGGGGTGAATAGACAACTTTTACAAATTCGTCACTGAGGAATTACTCATTGAGGAAATTGTTAAGCGATGAAACACTAGCAACAAAATAAGTACTCAATTGCATGCGAAACATAGCAGCAACATATTCATTATAATGAAATGATACATACACAGAGCACAGGTAGCGTGTAAACAGGATAAGCAGATGAAGAACAAGGCAGCTGAAAAATTTGAGATGAGGAAATTGAGAAGTCTTTAGTCAAAGTCTTCACATGGTAATGATCAATTTCATCAACAAGTACTTGAGAAAATAGATGAGTTGAGGAAATAGAACCAGGAGCTCGATGAAGACAGTGATTCCATGACCCAGTTCCAACTGTTGTCACAGTCGTACGTTTGATTTGGAGGGGCTTGGTATTTAAACCAAAGGATGAGCTAAGGTCACAGAGACCTCGCCCAACACTTGTGGTAAGTCTTCAAGGCAGACTTCCAAACCCTCAAAAATTCGGTCACCCGACAATACACAATTTACTGTTGCATGCTCTAGACCATTAACGCCTAACTGTTTGGAAGATACATAGTCTTCAAGGGTAACAAGTGTCGGTTCCACATAGTAACAATCTCTTCAGTGATGCTCAATCACTTTGGGTTTTGGTTTTGGTTTGGGTGTTTGGGTTTTTCCTTGCTGATGATTTTCTCTCAAAGTCCTCAAAGGATGGGTTGCTCTCAAATGACAAGTGTCAAGTTCTCTCTGAGAGAAGCCAACCAGCTAGTGGTTGTAGGGGGTGGCTATTGATAGCCTAGGGGCAATCCCGACATGATATGACATAAATGACCCCTAATGATATGACCGTTATGTGGATAAGGTTTTGGGATAGCTGACACAAAGCACAGGAACGGTCGGAATTTCCGAACTATGAAAATCCTCAGATCTACCATGTTCCTCACTTGTAGGCAATTCGCACTAGCGAAATCCTAACTCCTCAGCCAGAACAATTTCGTGAGAGACTAGAAGAACTTCGTCTTTGTTAGTGAATAAATTGACTGAACACAAGAGATTTCCAAAGGCTTCACTTGAAGGATTGATTATTATAGATTTTGAGATGAGCATCACTTGGAAATTTTTACTTAGTATTACCTCAACCCCCTTTAAGAGTAGGTGTTCCTATGACTCAAAATAAAGGAAATGAAACTACGAAAACAAAAGTCCTCACGCTTCAAAGTCGTGGCATCAATATCTTCAAGGACACACCGATTTTCTCACTTTCAAAATCTTCAGGAAAGTATCAAAGTCATTAGTTGAAGACATTCATTTTTATGGTCGACATTCTTCCAATATCTCAAACTCCTCAATGACAAGGCCTATGTACACTCACAAACATATTAGTCCCTTGACCTATAAGTCTTCAATACACCAAAATTACTAAGGGGCACTAGATGCACTTACATACATGTGCACAAAAGAAAGATACTCCGATTGTGCTGTCTGCTCCTTGTGAGAACTGAAATGTTTGGGAGTGGTAAGCTGCGAGGACACTAGCTCAATTCATGTTGTAGCACAACTCGCCACATATCTTGTCGGACAGAGATACAGTTATGGTTACTGCCATTGTTACTCTACTAGGTTGGTCTAGAAGGCGTTTGGTTGTTCGCATTTGGGCCAACCAGGCCCCCGCACGATGAACAAAAATGCGTTGTTTGGTTGCCTAGGCTGCACCCACATTTCGGCTTGCACGGAACTTAAAGCAGTTCTAGGCCTGGCCCATGAGCTACTGTCGAATCGGTAGTGTCTCCGTAGCGAGGCGGAGCGAGGCCACGCGTGGCTCTTGGCTACATGCCTCGAGGAGCGTGGGAGACGGATGAGACATCTCATAACCCCCTCTCCCTCTATCGTCACCGCCCACTCCTTCATTCACACCACTCCCTCTCAGTCTCCTCACTGCCCATTGCTTTCCTCTCCTTCGATGAGTCGCCCACCGTCGCGTCATCCACTTACCCCCCATGTGCGTCGGCCAGAACCGCATCCATGAGTGGTGGGTTGTCGGCTTGTCATACTCGTGGGTGGCCGTGATGCGGTCTCTATGGGCGTAGTCTCCGCTCTGCACCAGGACACCACGTACGGCCAATGCGGTGTCGTCGCTCCGGCTCCGCTGCCGTATCCAGACCTCGTGGTCATGGGTTCGGTGGCACCGCTAGTTCGAACCCCTCTTGGTGGGTGCGGGGGAAGGGGGTTCCCATCCGACGGTCTCCTTCATGGACATCGACGCCCTCCTCCTCGATCGCATGCCTGGCCACAACCATCGGGCCAATGCCGACAACCGTCAGCATTGGTGTCTCCTCCTCCTCTTCACCGGTCATCTCCTTCCCATCGGGGTTTTCTCCCCGGCTGGCGTACGCTCGAGTCACAATGGTAAGAACAAAATCCCATTTCTGCTCGTAAATGTGTAGATTAGGGTTTTCATTATCAGCAAGCATTGGATTCGATTCCAATCCAATCGAATTGAATCGATTGGATTCAATCCCTTCTTGCGCGATATTGTTAATAGGCAGGATGGTAGTATTCTTGCTTGTTAGGTGTTTGATGTGCATGCTTAGTAGTGTTTGATATTCGTGATTAGGGTTTGTCATGCTAGTTAGGTAGATAGGTGATGTGTTTGATGTTCATGCTTACGGTTCATGTGTTAGTTAGATAGATAGGTGATGTGTTTGATGTTAATGCTTAGGGTTCATGTGCTAGTTATCTATATTGGTGTTGTCTTTGATGTTCATGCTTCGTGTTGATCTGCATGCTAGCTAGATTGGTGTTGGAATGGGCATGCTATGTTGCATGATTTCATTACGCACATGGTATTCATGGTAGGTAGGACCAATGTGTTTGCTACTTTAGGTAGTACTAGTACAAACGTAGCATGCCAATGCCCTGTTACTAATCAATGTCATCTTACGTGACATGGTGATGAAGACGGAGTGCGACATGGCCGGAGGAGCATACCATGTCATCGCCGGCACCGAGGCCATTGTGGAATTCATCCCTACGAACCGTTGGCTCAAGAGGATGAACCTCCCTGGCAGGGTCGCCTTCATGAGCCTGCCACATTCGAGGGGACGAGCTCCTAGGACTGGCCACGAGGAGGGGTCCCGAGAGTCCCTTCGACTCTACGTGAGATGAGGAGGATCTCGCCATGCTCGTCATCCCTCCCAAGTTTGTGGAGGTAATGAAGGAGTGGCTCATGGTCAAGATCCTCGCGTGGTCACGCTCTCGGCGAACAAGTGGTTCAAGTTCTCGGTTCAGGTCCAAAACTTTGAGGGCAGATGGTGCTTGGCCGGGGCTGGTAGTACTTCTATCGCCGCCACAGGATCGTCCACGATGACCTCATCGTGCTGCGCATCTTCGGCCTCGGCCTCAAGGTTCAAATCTACAACCACGACAACTCCATCGGGTGCATGGTGCGATGTAGCACGCACATTTGCATTGATGATCTAGCTTTCACCCTCTAAACTTTGTTGGTATGAACTTCTCGTTAGTTTGTTGCGGTGATGGAAGAACCTGCTGCGAAACTGTTAACATTTTGTCCATGGTCCAGCATCCTGTGATGAAGCGGGGGCATGGGATGCCCCTCCTGTCTTAAAACTTATTTCTGCTAGCAGTATGGATGCTAGTTCCCATGCTCATGGTGTGTTAAAACTTATTTCTGTTAGCATTATGGATGCTAGTTCCCATGCCCCTGCTGTCTTAAAACTTATTTCGTATAGATGCTAGTTAGTTAGTAGTATGGGTTTATCTATTGTTTACCTGCTTGTTTTTGTGATGTTTGTTGTTGTTAACCTACTTGTTTAACAGTTGTTAGTGGTTTGTTTATTGTTATGCATAATGTGATGGTAAGGCCATCATATTTAAATGAGGTGAGCAGAACACAAATGTGTATGTAGCCAAACAGTTGTGGTTTGCATCCGCTCACCTCTTAAGCGCAAATGTGGACAACCAAATAGCCAACCCCAAAATGACCATTGATATAATGCACGCAACCAAACAACATGCATATGTTGGTTTGTTGCCTCTTTTTGCTCAACGTGGCTGGCTAAAGATGTGAACGAAATGCAGGTACTATTTAGTCGGGGCAACCAAACGCCCCCTACGGTTGTTGTTACACGCTCTCGGTGAACAAGTGGTGTGAGTTATCGGTTCAGGTCCAGAACTTTGAGGGCTGATGATGCTTGGCCGGGGTTGGTAGTACTTCTGTCGCCGCCACAGGATCATCCTCGACGACCTCATCGTGTTGCGCATCTTCGGCCTCGGCCTCAAGGTTCAAATCTACAACCACGACAGCTCCATCGGGTGCATTATGCTTTGTAGCACGCACATCTACATTGATGATCTAGCTTTCACCCTCTAAACTTTGTTAATATGAACTTCTAGCTAATTTGTTGCGGTGATGGAAGAACTTGCTGTGAAACTGTTAATATTTTGTCCATGGTTCAACATCCTGTGGTGAAGCACACGCATGGGATGCCCCTGTTGTCTTAAAACTTATTTCTGTTAGCAATATGAATGCTAGTTCCCATGCCCATGTTGCGTTAAAACTTATTTCTGTTAGCAATATGGATGCTAGTTCCCATGCCCCTCCTGTCTTAAAACTTAATTCCGAGTTAGTTAGTAGTATGGGTTTATCTGATGTTTACCTGCTTGTTTTTGTGCTATTTGTTGTTATTAACCTACTTGTTTAACAACTGTTAGTGGTCTGTTTATTGTTATGCATAATATGATGGTAAGGCCATCACATTTAAATAAGGTGAGCAAAACACAAATGTATATGCAGCAAAACAATTGTGTTTTGCATCTGCTCACCTCTTAAGCACAAATGCGGACAGCTGGCTAGAGACATAAACCAAATGCACTCTTAAGCACAAATGCGGACAGCTGGCTAGAGACATAAACCAAATGCACGTACTGTTACGCCCCCCTACGGTTGTTGTTACACACGATTTGTTGGTAATGCTTTTTTTTTTCCTTCAAGTCCCCGAGTGAATTATTCTGAACTTATCGTTGTTCACTAGGATGAATTGACTTGGGATAATATCATATGCCCCAAAGAGTTGTAGCTCAGACGATTCACCCTTTTTTGTCATGAGCAACCCTCATCTCAATATATAGATCCTCCACCCAGCCAGTCCTAATTCAAAGTAACTCACGTATTCTCGCACGAACACTTTTGCTAGTGTAGCATCAAAAAACGTCTTACACTATGGGACAGAGGGAGTATTACTTACTGGATTTTCAAATGGAACCTGAATACATGATTAATTGTTCAGAGGAAAAGTTTGCATATCATAATTACTGTCCATTGCTCCTATATTAAATTGACAGCACGAAGGAGCCTTGTGCAACTTCATATTTCCTCAGTCGTTTCCTGTGTATTATCCACCTGGCCTAGACATCATTCACGGTGAAGATATGCAGGCACCAATAACCTGGGAAACATTACTTTTGCAAAGTTGCTGACGGCAAACTCATGACTAGTGTACAGTACATATAGAATTTCGGCATTATGCATAGAAACAAGGTATGGCAGTCGATTTACTGCTGATGAGGTTTGTTCACCTTCTGGTCCACTTTGCAGAACGTATTGCTAACGCAGGGAACGACAACCTTAAAAACGAGTCACACATCAGGTCATGTGTCAAGGGCATGAACATATATACTACTCCCTCCATTCCTAAATATAAGACCTTTTAGAGATTTCACAATGAACTACGCACGGATGTATATAGACATATTTTAAAGTGTAGATTCATTCATTTTGCTTCGTATGTAGTCCATAGTAAAGTCTCTAAAAGGTCTTATATTTAGGAACGGAGGGAGTATCAATCTATCATATCCATGTTTAACTATTTTCGAGACAATGCCAACTGGCCACCCTCAATGTACAGAAAGATCTACTTGTTGAGGGGTGATGGCTCTGAGCCAATAGCGATGTCGAAACCTGGAGGAACAAAAACGGCATCATCCCATTTCGAGGAGGAGCTATCCTGCAAGCATATACCATGATTTCGTAAGGTAATAATATGACATCTAAGGGAACTGAATGAATCAAGATTGGATGACGTCCATGCAAAGATGTTCATAATGAAGCAGGTAACAACTTCCATATGCAAGATTCTGGAGTACTGAGATAAGGAAATTGTCCACTGATATCAGAAAACTAGTCTAGCAATGTGATCACATATAATTATGAATTTTTTTCATGTTAATTTGGTGACTATAGCATGGTCAATTGCATCCATGCACCACAACAGGTGTGCATATGATGTTGTCTTCTAGTCTAAGACTACGCTCTAAACCTCTAACTACAGTATTTGACATGCCCCTTCCATCTAAACAAGGATATGGTTAACTCAACAATATGCTGAAACAACGTTACGGTATTTGTGTACCTTCATTGAGGTGATGATATCCTCCAAAGAAGAAACCTACAAAAGAGAGTGAGTCAACAAATGTGAAGTCAAAATTCGTCATTCATAATAAACAAACAAATAAATGTGGCACCTGTGTGTCACCAATCCTAACAGCAGGGATTGGCTTTTGCTGGTCACTAGATGCTCGGTGCAGTGACTTGTCTAAGTCCTCCTAGACATGTATAAAAGTTTAAAGTAAGAAACTATGATAATCAGGTGATGAAGGGGAATATGATAATCCTGACCTTTCTGAAGAAAACTGGACGATATCTCTTGTTATCATTCCTCAGAACAAGGCTCCTTGACTGAAAAGCAGGTCGGCGAGTAGGTCAATTGTCTTAAAGACGGAATTCTTACAAGAAAGAAGTTAAGAAGCAAGATAATATTGAGCATTAACTAGCTTCTTTACCGAGAGATGCTACAAAATGTAGTGGTTAATTGCTCAGTTTAAATAGGACGACAGCTACAAGGTGACTGATAGTCAAGATGGTGGTGACATGGAGCCTATTTGGATTGAGGCCTGACAGGCAGCTGCTCAGCCAGGCAACGATCTCCACCTCAGGCCTCCAAAATCCAACACCTGAGAATGCTGCCTACTCAGGAACTTTCTCTCGAAGTGAACCAAACAGGCCAATGGTGTAACATCCCGGCTTAATAGGAATGATAGAGCACCTTCTTTTCGGGAGCCCATCAGAAAGGAACCTCAAAGTTAAGCGTGCTTGGCTTGGAGCAATTTGAGGATGGGTGACCGACTGAGAAGTTGATCCCGGGTGCGACAAGTGAAGACAAAGTGCGCAAGAAAGACTTGTGTTTGTCTGTGGAGCCAGTCTAGATCCCAGGCGCAACAACCAGGAACTGGTGGGCGAAGCGGTGGGTTTGGTCGGGGCGTTACACATGATGGCACATAAATGTGTTGATGATGGTAGGGAACAGTGGAGTATGATGGAGCACGGGGCACAAAGGGGGTGTTCATAATGGCAAAGGCAGTTTCTTACACAAAGGTAAAGGCAGTTCTTTACACGAGGGGGGAGAAGGTGGCAAGTGTCATCAACACTGTTGACATACGGTGCCGGAAGAAATCAGTTTGCGGGAATTCATAAAGGGTAAGAAGATCACCTGATCCTCCCTGACCCTGTGGAGTGGCTGCCAACCAGGCACCGTTGAGCCACTTGGATGCAGGAAACACCTCGATCAGGCCAAGGGACACCCTTACCCAACCATGCCCATCACAATACAATCTTAACCCCTAACAAAATGTAAAGATATCTTAACCCCTAATAAAATTTTAGGAACTACCTCATTTCAAAATAGTGGCCCAATACTCAATTTTGGGGGGATATGTATCTTGGAATAATTGTCCATTGACGAATCAAAGGTATAGCAATTGACTTATTGCTATTTATGCACCCTCAAGGCCTCAACCCTACTAGTATTAGTTAGTTCAAAACTTAAAATTCATCCTATATTAGGGATACATATGGCCCCAACACCATTAACCATTACATGTTCTGTTTGCCCAGGACAGGGTTTGACTTGGTACGATATCCAAATTAAACTTAAGCATTACTTTTTTTTTTACAAAATACTCCCTCCGTTCCTTAATATAAGACCTTTTAGAGATTTTCAATATAGACTAGATACGAAGCAAAATGAGTGAATCTACATCCTAAAATATGACTACATACATCCGTATGTAGTTCATAGTGGAATCTCTAAAAGGTCTTATATTTAGGAACGGAGGGAGTAGTTAATAGCCACAAAATTATGATCACATACATGCAGCCTGCACAAAATATGAATCTAATAATACCAGGTTTAAGTCACTAATGACTAAACCCAAATATTGTTGGCTGCTTTTTGGTATAACAAAACACTAATATCAAATCTCAACATGCATGTGTGCACCTAACAAGATACAAGAATCAATAAACACGGTACTTTGATTTTGTTCATCCTTGGTCTGTGGTTACTTTGATACTACTCACAAATTCTACTATGTACATGAATTCAAAACTATAATAAATAGTTGAGGATATTCAAACCTGGAAAACAGGAACTCCTGGAAACCCCTCATTCACAAATTCCCCTCCATCTTGCATCAACTGCAAGATAAAAATGCTAAACTGATAAATTATTGCATGAGGGGTTACTATCATCACAACAGAAAAGCTACAAAATACGAGGGTGAATAACAATATATCAGCCCAAATGCGATAGAAAAAATGTGCACCAGTGCATATAGTCTCCAATTAGAGATAGAAAAATAGAACAACAAAGTGGTTCAATTCCTTTAAAAAAGATATGTGAAATGAACACACCTTGACTTCACAATGGGTCCACGGTTCTCACTAACTGACAAAATGGAGTATTTTTCTAATATGGCCTCTATTCTTTTATGCTAGCTATCACATAAGTCTGGTCGCACTTGTACAAAACAAGGAGAGAAACAATGGAGGCATGAAGCAGCAGAGAGAATGAACAACATAACATGCCTTGTCACTCGCATGGTCTCACAATGTTGTCTAGAAATCTATGAAATCCCTTGTCAATTTGTTAGTCGAGAAAGTGGCTAACAACCACCCAGTAAAGCACATGCAAACAAGCCAAGGTTACGGATAAGCTGCTGGATCATGAAATCAGTACAGGTAAACATACCGTTTTCACCCAGATATTCAACTTAGCCGTGCTGCAAATGCTACGGATTTGATCTGTCGGATAATAACTAGAACAAGTAAACTATTTGAAGCCTACAAAAAATCGGTCTTTCGGTATTGATACTCAGCTGAATATAAGGACCAGGCCCCTCCCCCATTTGAACATTCAACTTTTACCAGGTATCCCAGGGAGTTATGCGGATATGTGCTCTCGATACCTTATGAAATCGATTAAGAGGGGCAAATGTGAAGTGTTAAGATGGGCAAATGTTAAGTGTTAAGATGGGTTTATATGGCATCTTGGGGCACTTAAATTCTCAAAGAAATTGTTAAATTGGAGCACTGAAGCATATCTTTTGCTATAGTCGAACTGTTGCATACAGTGAATAAATGATCAAATGAGTATATACATAAATAAAAAGTTAAAACAAGAAAACTGGTGGCAACTTACACAGCCAAGTATAAGGTACATTATGTATAATCACAACAAGATCAGGTGCCCAAACTAATACCGGTTGCAATTTTCTAAAACTCCACTAAGAATATCATCTTGGGTCAACCAACATTTTTGCATTATTACGTAAGGCAAATATATGATATGATCAGGCAACATCACTAAGAAGATCAAAATTTTCTCATAAATCACATGCACTACCATCCATTTCTAAAAAATGTTACCTTAATTGCATTAGCCACCTGAGAAGGGTCAGGAAGAAATCTAAATGCCACACCATCAGACTTCAATTGGACAACCTGAAAACGAAAACATCGTATGTAAATAAGATGCTCCAAAAATAGGTACACATGGAAGACAATGCAGAAGCAGGCGTACATAATTTCCAAAAGATAAAAAATGAATACTAATAAAAGCGCAATGGTCATTCTAGTAAATTGGTAGTATCTTATAGAATAGAAACACTTCATTCAAATTGGTAGTATCTTGCAAATCCAGGATTTCATATGAAATGCGACCTCATTCAAATACAAGTAATCAACTTGAATTAGGCCCTTAACTACTAATTATAATTAAAAACCTTTCAGAAAAACGAATCCATGAGTGCAGACCCGTTCAAGTATTTAATCATGCCACCCATAACAAGGCCCTCAAGATATACATGGCTGGTGATTTCCAGGAAATATATTCGCACTTAAGGCTTGGAGCATGGCATCAAACGATCAGGCAGCTTTAAGTTAACAAATAGAAGTGATGCTCTGACCAAATGACAGATGAATCCCCATTTTAGATATATCAAATTCGCACCCTGAAATGACTTCCATGGGACACGATCACTGTTCCAAACTTAATTGGCACGCTGGTTGATGGACATACGGGGCGATTAAAGGGCCAAAGCTATTTAGAGAACACACCATTAGAGCACCGCATTCAATTCGAGGATTCCGTCGAGCAAAACCTATGGAAACCAAATGCAAGCACCTGACCTTGTTGAGCGCAACAGGCACCACGGTGGAGCCAGCGCGCATGTCGTCGCCCATTTGCGCGAGCAGCATATTGGCGTCCTCCCTCCGGAAGCAGAGCATCCCGAGCGCTGGCGGATGCCTCGCGCTTCCGCCCACGCCGCCGCCCGCATCCCCTCCCCCGCCCCTGTGGGTTTTTGACACGAGTATGAATTCCTGGGCGGAGTTGGCGAGGGCGTACACGGGCACCCCGGCGAGCCGGTCCTCGATCTCGGCGACTGGCAGGGCCGCCGACGGAGATGGGGAGGGGATGCGAGCCCATGGCGGCGCAACGGCCCGTGGGAGGGGGAGGGAGGAGAGGAAGGAGGTGAGATGGGTCTGGATGGGGAGGAAGGGGTTTGGATTGTTGGGCTTGCTCGGGTTAGGGTTTGGGGTGGGGGTGGGGGTGGGGGTGGAGGCGGCTTTGTTGAGCCATGGGAAATCGAAAGGCATGGCGGTGGCCGGTGGGGAGATGGAGAGGAGCGATGAGGTGAGCAGCACGGACAAGACGACGAGTCCACGAGCGCAAGGGTTTTGGAAAGAATTCTCGGGTCGTCCCACTCCCACCGTCTCTCACACGTGGCAAGGTGAAATGTCTTCGCATGTCTTCTCAATATAGATCTATTTTTTCTTTTAAACTGCCATAGATAGTAACATACTGAAGTAGATGTCGTCTAAACAAAAATATACCGTATATGATATACTCGTATTAACTAATTAATAAGAAAAAAAAAGAAATTAAGTAACTTAGTAGTTTTTTTTTTGAGAAAACAGACCAGCCATAACTTTACAAATTAAGAAGGGAGCAGTTACAATCCTCTCTGAGAATATTCCTTAAAGAGGGAGGAACATCTCCTAACTTGAAGTAGTCACCATGTCTCCTGGCCAGAGCAGCAAGCTCATGTGCCAGCTTGTTGCTGATTCTGTTAATGAATGTGAAAGTTACCTCCTTGAACTCCTTTTTGATGTGCTCGACATCTGCGATTAGTGGGAAGTTGCAAGACTCGTTTGTCCCCTTAGTGTTTAGTAGCAAAACAATAGATGCACAATCCGATTCCGCATTCAGCGGACCCCAGTGTAGTATTTGCTAAGGACTGAGAGCCCGTACAATACAGCAGCCAACTCAGCTTGTTCTGGATCCGTGCATGCGTGCATTCGCTGTCCACATGCCATCGCCATCATACCTTCATGCGTTCTAACAATTATTCCTGCCGTAGTGTCACCCGTATTGGCTAGGAAAGAGGCATCTGTGTTCAGTTTCCACCAGTCTTTGTCAGGTGGTTCCCACTTGCTACTCACATCTTGCCTTTGTCCCAAGATCAGTGGAGTGCTTTGACCTGTATGTAGCGCACCACGGCCCCTGATCATCTGATCTTCCCCAGAGCGCTGCCCTTGGGGTTTCTTTCCCTCCCTTATTTCCATTCGCCTCTGGTTCACAGGATCATTCTCTTGGTGGTTAGCCCAGCGTCCACCCTCCGAGTGCTCCACGCACTCGTCGCCTCCCAAGCGTGTTTCCTCAGCGTATTTTACTAGGAAACAAACTGATTGTCCAATCAGCGCCTTTCCATCTACATGAATGCAATCATCTCGCAACCACCAAGCACGCCACATCATGAGCAATATTCTCCTTTTGGTTTCATTATCACATTTCCCTAATAGGTTTTGTAACCAGCCTACTCCAGTAAATTGAAATTGGTCTTCATCCGGCAGAGCCCAATGAACTCTTATCCTTCCCGAAGTGTCCGGGCTTTTGTGCAGCTTACGGTAGCATGGAATTCATCTTATGCCTCTCGTCCACAAATACTACAGGTTCTGTCCAACTCGAGTGTTCTTTTCCATTTATTTTCCTTTGTTTGGAGAGTTTTGGTTGCCACGCGCCACGCGAAGATCCTCACTTTTTGTGGGACTTTTGTCTTCCATATGAGATCCCAGATGCTCCTATTTTCCGCTTCATTTGTCGAACTCGATGCTAGCTCATTTCTCTGTTGTTTAATTTTAGCACCTAGTCTGTATGCACTCCGGTCAGAGAATACTCCAGACTTTTCTTCATGCCATGCAGCACAGTCCTCTGCTTCACATTGAGGTATTTTTATCTTGCAAATCTCTTCTGCATCATGGGGGTGAAACAGTTGTTGTATAAGTTCCGCATCCCACTCCTCCGTATCTCCTTTCAACAGCTGATTGACCCACCTCAGTCTTGATCATCTCTTGAAACCTGTGGGTTTGAGTCCACTCTTTCTTGGAATCCACTGATCTCTGCAAATCTGGATTTTCTTACCATTTCCCACTCTCCAAATGAGGCCCTTCTTAAGCAGCTCAAGGCCATGTTCAATGCCCCTCCACCCCTGGGAAGCATCTGAGGCAAAACAGTATCAAGGAGGTCCCCTTTCGGGTAATATTTTGATTTTAGGACTCTTGCACATAGACTGTCAGGGTATTTCAGTAAACGCCAACACTGCCTTGTGAGGAGGGCTTGGTTAAAGATTTTCATATCTCGGAAACCGATGCCTCCCGCTCTCTTGGGCTTAACCATACGTTCCCAAGACATCCAATGAACTTTCCGTATACCTTCTTCCTCGCCCCACCAGAACTCTCTAATTAGGCGTTCATACTTTTCGCAAAAACCCAGTGAGAATTTGAATACTCCCATGGCGAAAGCGGGCAATGCTTGAACTATGGATTTGACATGAACCTCCTTGGCACCAAAAGACATATGACGGCCAGTCCAATCATTGCATTTTTTAAGAATCTATCCATTATAGGTTGAAAACTTGCATCCTTCATTCTACCCTCCGGAGTTGGGAGCCCCAGATATTTACTTTCAAAAGTCGAAGACTCACAAGCAAGGATATCTTTAATTTCCTCCTGTACATCCATGGGACACCACTCACTAAATAATATCGAGCATTTGCTACTGCTTAGTAGTTGTCCAGTACACCTTTGGAACATTTGAAGAGCCCTCTTCACCGACCTCACTTGTTCGCAAGAAGCCTTGAAAAACACCAAACTGTCATCTCGAATAGGACGTTTGAGATACCAGGACTGTTTCGAGCTACTTTGATCGAAGATATGCTTCCACTATGTACTTCCCTGTTGAAAATTGTAGCTAGTCCATCAGCAACAAGGAGGAACAGGTATGGACTAAGGGGGTCCCCTTGTCCGAGGCCTCTGGTCGGTAGGAATTGTTCCAATAATTCTCCGTTCAACATTACCGAGAACCGAACAGACGTTACACACTCCATGATCCAGCTAATCCACCTAGCATGAAACCCCATTTTCTGCATAGCTTCTTCAAGGAAAACCCACTCCACCCTATCATATGCTTTCGCAAGGTCCAATTTGTAAGCACAATGCGTGTCCCGAGGATTCTTACTATGTTGGATCTTATGAAAGCACTCAAATGCTATGATGGCATTATCTGTGATGATCCTACCGGGTATGAAAGCACTTTAGTTTCTAAAATCAGCTCACCAAGCAGGGGTCTCAACCTGTTAACCAAACACTTGGAGATCACCTTATAGATTATGTTGCAAAGGATTATTGGGTGGAAATCCTTCACACTCTTGGGGTTCTTTCCTTTCGGAATAAGTAAAATGGACGTGTCATTTATACCCTCACGCAAGTTTCCGTTCTCAAAAAAGCCTTGGATTGCCTCAATCACATCCTTCTTCATTATATCCCAGTTCCGCTGAAAGAAGCGGGCTGGAAAACCGTCCGGACCCGGGGCTTTCAGAGGGCCTATCTGGAAAAGAGCATCGCTTATCTCCTTCTCTGAGAATTCCTTAATCAGGCTCGCATTCATCCCCTCATCGACCTTACTAGGCAGGAGATCAATGAGATCATGTGGGTTCACTCCATTCTCTTTTGTATACAGCTCCTTAAAAAACTCTGTGGCCAAATTTCTCAAGTCCTGCTTTTCCTCCTGTTGGAATTATGCCCTAGAGGCAATAATAAATATAGTTATTATTATAATTCTTGTATCAAGATAATAGTTTATTATCCATGCTATAATTGTATTGAATGAAGACTTATATACATATGTGGATACATAGACAAAACACTGTCCCTAGCAAGCCTCTAGTTGGCTAGCCAGTTGATCAAAGATAGTCAGGGTCTTCTGACTATGTACAAGGTGTTGTTGCTTGATAACTGGATCACGTCATTAGGAGAATCACGTGATGGACTAGACCCAAACTAATAGACGTAGCATGTTGATCGTGTCATTTTGTTGCTATTGTTTTTTGCGTGTCAAGTATTTGTTCCTATGACCATGAGATCATATAATTCACTGACACCGGAGGAATGCTTTGTGTGTATCAAACGCTGCAATGTAACTGGGTGACTATAAAGATGCTCTACAGGTATCTCCGAAGGTGTTCGTTGAGTTAGTATGGATCGAGACTGGGATTTGTCACTCCGTGTGACGGAGAGGTATCTTAGGGCCCACTCGGTAATACAACATCACACACAAGCCTTGCAAGCAATGTAACTTAGTGTAAGTTGCGGGATCTTGTATTACGGAACGAGTAAAGAGACTTGCCGGTAAATGAGATTGAAATAGGTATGCGGATACTGACGATCGAATCTCGGGCAAGTAACATACCGAAGGACAAAGGGAATGACATACGGGATTATATGAATCCCTGGCACTGAGGTTCAAACGATAAGATCTTCGTAGAATATGTGGGATCCAATATGGGCATCCAGGTCCCGCTATTGGATATTGACCGAGGAGTCACTTGGGTCATGTCTACATAGTTCTCGAACCCGCAGGGTCTGCACACTTAAGGTTCGACGTTGTTTTATGCGTATTTGAGTTATATGGTTGGTTACCGAATGTTGTTCGGAGTCTCGGATGAGATCACGGACGTCACGAGGGTTTCCGGAATGGTCCGGAAACGAAGATTGATATATAGGATGGCCTCATTTGATTACCGGAAGGTTTTCGGAGTTACCGGGAATGTACCGGGAATGACGAATGGGTTCCGAGTGTTCACCGGGGGGGGGCAGCCCACCCCGGGGAAGCCCATAGGCCTTGGGGGTGGCGCACCAGCCCTTGGTGGGCTGGTGGTACAGCCCAAGAAGGCCCTATGCGCCATAGATAGAAAATCAAAGAGAAAGGAAAAAAAAGGTGGGAAGGGAGAGAAGGACTCCACCTCCCAATCCTAGTTGGACTAGGATTGGAGGAGGACTCCTCCTCCCCTTGGTGCGCAGCCCTTGGGGCTCCTTGAGCCTCTAGACAAGCCTCCCCTCCCTCCTCCTATATATGTGGAGCTATTAGGGCTGATTTGAGACAAATTTTTCAAGGCAGCCGGACCACATACCTCCACGGTTTTACCTCTAGATCGTGTTTCTGCGGAGCTCGAGCGGAGCCCTGCTGAGATTAGATCACCACCAACCTCCGGAGCACCGTCACACTGCCGGAGAACTCATCTACCTCTCCGTCTCTCTTGCTGGATCAAGAAGGCCGAGATCATCGTCGAGCTGTACGTGTGCTGAACGCGGAGGTGCCGTCCGTTCGGCACTAGATCGTGGGACGGATCGCGGGACGGTTCGTGGGACGGTTCGCGGGGCGGATCGAGGGACGTGAGGACGTTCCACTACATCAACCGCGTTCACTAACGCTTCTGCTGTGCGGTCTACAAGGGTACGTAGATCGGAAATCCCCTCTCGTAGATGGACATCACCATGATAGGTCTTCGTGCGCGTAGGAAATTTTTTGTTTCCCATGCGACGTTCCCCATCAGTGGCATCATGAGCTAGGTTCATGCGTAGATGTAATCTCGAGTAGAACACAAAAGTTTTTGTAGGCGGTGATGTGCGTCTTGCTGCCCTCCTTAGTCTTTTATTGATTCCGCGGTATTGTTGGATTGAAGCGGCTTGGACCGACATTACTCGTACGCTTACGAGAGACTGGTTTCATCGCTACGAGTAACTCCGTTGCTCAAAGATGACTGGAAAGTGTCGGTTTCTCCAACTTTAGTTGAATCAGATTTGACCGAGGAGGTCCTTGGATAAGGTTAAATAGCAATTCATATATCTCCGTTGTGGTGTTTGCGTAAGTAAGATGCGATCCTACTAGATACCCATGGTCACCACGTAAAACATGCAACAACAAATTAGAGGACGTCTAACTTGTTTTTGCAGGGTATGCTTGTGATGTGATATGGCCAACGATGTGATGTGATATATTGGATGTATGAGATGATCATGTTGTAATAGATAATATCGACTTGCACGTCGATGGTACGGCAACCGACAGGAGCCATAGGGTTGTCTTCAAACTAACGTTTGTGCTTGCAGATGCATTTACTATTTTGCTAGGATGTAGCTTTAGTAGTAATAGCATGAGTAGCTCTACAACCCCGATGGCGACACGTTGATGGAGATCATGGTGTGGCGCCGGTGACAAGAAGATCGTGTCGGTGCTTTGGTGATGGAGATCAAGGAGCACGTGATGATGGCCATATCATGTCACTTATGAATTGCATGTGATGTTAATCCTTTTATGCACCTTATTTTGCTTAGAACGACGGTAGCATTATGAGGTGATCTCTCACTAAAATTTCAAGACGAAATTGTGTTCTCCCCGGCTGTGCACCGTTGCTACAGTTCGTCGTTTCGAGACACCACGTGATGATCGGGTGTGATAGACTCAACGTTCACATACAACGGGTGGAAAATAGTTGCACACGCGGAACACTCGGGTTAAGCTTGACGAGCCTAGCATGTGCAGACATGGCCTCGGAACACATGAGACCGAAAGATCGATCATGAATCATATAGTTGATATGATTAGCATAGGGATGCTTACCACTGAAACTATACTCAACTCACGTGATGATCGGACTTGAGCTAGTGTAAGTGGGTCATGAACCACTCAAATGACTAGAGAGATGTACTTTTTGAGTGGGAGTTTAGCGAGTAAGTTGATTAAGTTAAACTCTAATTATCTTGAACATAGTCTAAGTCCACTTTGAATATATTTGTGTTGTAGATCATGGCTCACGCAACAGTCACCCTGAATTTTAATACGTTCCTAGAGAAAGCTAAGTTGAAAGATGATGGAAGCAACTTTGTAGACTGGGCTCGTAATCTTAAGTTGATCCTACAAGCTGGGAAGAAGGATTATGTCCTTAATGCTGCGCTAGAAGATGAACCACCCGCTACAGCTGACCAAGATGTTAAGAACGCTTGGTTAACACGTAAGGATAACTACTCAGTAGTTCAATGTGCAGTCTTGTATGGCTTAGAGCCGGGACTTCAACGTCGCTTTGAGCGTCATGGAGCATATGATATGTTCCAGGAGTTGAAGTTTATCTTTTAGAAGAACGCCCGGATCGAGAGGTATGAGACCTCCGATAAATTCTATGCTTGCAAGATGGGGGAGAATTCGTCTGTCAGTGAACATGTGCTCAAAATGTCTGGGTACTCAAACCGTCTAGCTGAGCTGGGGATTGAACTCCCGCAAGAGGCTATCACTGACAGAATTCTTCAATCACTGCTGCCAAGCTATAAGGGCTTTGTGTTGAACTACAACATGCAAGGGATGAACAAGTCACCCGGCGAGTTGTTTGCGATGCTGAAAGTCGCAGAGTCTGAACTCCGTAAAGAGCATCAAGTGTTGATGGTGAATAAGACCACTAGTTTCAAGAGAAACGACAAAGGGAAGAAGGGTAATTCAAAGAAGAGCGGCAAGCATGTTGCCAATCCGACGAAAAAACCCAAAGCTGGACCTAAGCCTGAAACAAAGTGCTACTATTGCAAGGGTATGGGTCACTGGAAGCGCAACTGCCCCAAGTATCTGGCTGATAAGAAGGCGGCCAAAGAAAAATCAGGTATATTTGATATACATGTTATTGATGTGTACTTAACCGGCTCTCGTAGTAGTGCCTGGGTATTCGATACCGGTTCTGTTGCTCATATTTGCAACTCGAAGCAGGAACTACGGAATAGGCGAAGGCTGGCGAAAGATGAAGTGACGATGCGCGTAGGAAATGGTTCCAAGGTTGATGCAATCGCTGTCGGCACAGTTTCACTTCAGTTACCATCACGATTAGTTATGAACTTGAATAATTGTTATTTAGTGCCTGCGTTGAGCATGAACATTATATCTGGATCTTGTTTATTGCGAGACAATTACTCTTTTAAGTCAGAGAATAATGGTTGTTCTATTTCTATGAGTAACATCTTTTATGGTCATGCACCCAATGTGACAGGATTGTTCATATTGAATCTTGATAGCGATAATACACATATACATAACATTGAGACCAAAAGAGTTAGAGTTAACAATGATAGCACCATGTTTTTGTGGCACTGCCGCTTATGTCATATTGGTGTAAAGCGCATGAAGAAACTCCATACCGATGGACTTTTGGAGTCACTTGACTTTGATTCACTTGACACGTGCGAACCATGCCTCATGGGCAAGATGACTAAAACTCCGTTCTCCGGAACAATGGAGCGTGCCAGTGACTTGTTGGAAATCATACATACCGATGTGTGCGGTCCGATGAGCGTGGAGGCACGCGGCGGATATCATTATTTTCTCACCTTCACTGACGATTTGAGTAGATATGGTTATGTCTACTTAATGAAGCACAAGTCTGAAACATTTGAAAAGTTCAAGCAATTTCAGAGTGAAGTTGAAAATCATCGTAACAAGAAGATCAAGTTCCTACGGTTTGATCGTGGGGGTGAATATCTGAGTTTCGAGTTTGGTGCTCACTTAAGACAATGTGGAATTGTTTCACAGTTGACACCGCCCGGAACACCACAGCGTAATGGTGTGTCCGAATGTCGTAATCGTACTTTATTAGAGATGGTGCGATCTATGATGTCTCTTACCGATTTGCCGTTATCGTTTTGGGGTTATGCATTAGACACAACTGCATTCACTTTAAATAGGGCACCATCAAAATCCGTTGGGACGACACCATATGAACTGTGGTATGGCAAAAGGCCAAAGTTGTCATTTCTTAAAGTTTGGGGATGTGATGCTTATGTCAAAAAGCTTCAGCCTGAAAAGCTGGAACCCAAAGCGGAAAAGTGCATCTTCATAGGTTACCCAAAAGAGACAGTTGGGTACACCTTCTATCTCAAATCCCAGGGCAAAGTGTTTGTTGCTAAAAACGGAGCTTTTCTCGAGAAGGAGTTTCTCTCGAGAGAATTGAGTGGGAGGAAGATAGAACTTTATGAGGTTGTCGAACCTCTCATCCCTCTGGATGGTGGCGCAGGGCAAGGGGAAACCCCTGTCGTTGCGACGCCGGTTGAGGAGGAAGTTAATGATGATGATCATGAAACTCCGGTTCAAGTTCCTATCGAACCATGCAGGTCGACGAGACCACGTGCTGCTCTAGAGTGGTACTGTAATCCCGTTTTGTCTATCATGTTGTTAGACAACAATGAACCTGCAAATTATGAAGAAGCAATGGTGGGCCCAGATTCCAACAAATGGCTGGGGGCCATGAAGTCCGAGATAGGATCCATGTATGAAAACAAAGCGTGGACTTTGGAAGTACTACATGAGAGCCGCAAGGCTATTCAGAACAAATGGATCTTTAAAAAGAAGACGGACGCTGACGGCAATGTGACCGTTTATAAAGCTCGACTTGTGGCAAAGGGTTTTTCACAAGTTCAAGGAGTTGACTACGATGAGACATTCTCACCCGTAGCGATGCTTAAGTCCATCAGAATCATGTTAGCAATAGCTGCATTTTTCGATTATGAAATCTGGCAGATGGATGTCAAAACGGCGTTCCTTAACGGTTTCCTTAAGGAAGAGTTGTATATGATGCAACCCGAAGGTTTTGTCGATCCTAAAAATGCTAACAAGGTATGCAAGCTCTAGCGATCCATTTATGGATTGATGCAAGCATCTCGGAGTTGGAATAAACGCTTTGATGAGGTGATCAAAGCATTTGGGTTTATACAAATGGTTGGAGAATCTTGTATTTACAAGAAAGTGAGTGGGAGCTCTGTGGCGTTTCTAATATTATATGTGGATGACATATTGCTGATTGGAAACAACGTAGAGTTTTTGGAGAGCATAAAGGATTACTTGAATAAAAGTTTCTCTATGAAGGACCTAGGAGAAGATGTTTACATTCTAGGCATTAAGATCTACAGGGATAGATCGAAACGCGTGATAGGACTTTCACAAAGCACATACCTTGATAAAGTTTTAAAGAGGTTCAGAATGGAACAGTCCAAGAAAGGGTTCTTGCCAGTTTTACAAGGTATGAGATTGAGTAAGACTCAGTTCCCAGCAACTGATAAAGATCGAGAGCATATGAGCACCGTCCCCTATGCTTCAGCCATAGGATCTATCATGTATGCAATGCTGTGCACTAGACCGGACGTTAGCCTGACCATAAGTATGGCAGGCAGGTTCGAGAGTAATCCAGGAGTGGATCACTAGACGGCGGTCAAGAATATCCTGAAGTACCTGAAAAGGACTAAGGAGATGTTTCTCGTGTATGGAGGTGACGAAGAGCTCGTCGTAAAGGGTTACGTCGATGCAAGCTTTGACACAGATCCGGACGACTCTAAGTCGCAGACCGGATACGTATTTATTCTTAATGGGGGTGCGGTAAGCTGGTGCAGTTCCAAGCAAAGCGTCGTAGCTGATTCTCCATGTGAAGCGGAGTACATGGCTGCCTCGGAGGCGGCTAAGGAGGGTGTCTGGATGAAGCAGTTCATGACGGATCTTGGAGTGGTGCCAAGCGCACTGAATCCAATAACCTTGTTCTGTGACAACACGGGTGCCATTGCCTTAGCGAAGGAACCACGGTTTCACAAGAAGACCAGACACATCAAACGACGCTTCAACCTCATCCGCAACTACGTCGAAGGGGAGGACGTAAATATATGCAAAGTGCACACGGATCTGAATGTAGCAGACCCGCCGACTAAACCTCTTCCACGGGCAAAGCATGATCAACACCAAAACTGTATGTGTGTTAGATTTATTACAATGTAATTCGCATGGTGATGTGAGGGCTAGATTATTGACTCTAGTGCAAGTGGGAGACTGTTGGAATTATGCCCTAGAGGCAATAATAAATATAGTTATTATTATAATTCCTGTATCAAGATAATCGTTTATTATCCATGCTATAATTGTATTGAATGAAGACTTATATACATGTGTGGATACATCGACAAAACATTGTCCCTAGCAAGCCTCTAGTTGGCTAGCCAGTTGATCAAAGATAGTCAGGGTCTTCTGACTATGTACAAGGTGTTGTTGCTTGATAACTGGATCACGTCATTAGGAGAATCACGTGATGGACTAGACCCAAACTAATAGACGTAGCATGTTGATCGTGTCATTTTGTTGCTACTGTTTTCTGCGTGTCAAGTATTTGTTCCTATGACCATGAGATCATATAACTCACTGACAACGGAGGAATGCTTTGTGTGTATCAAACGTCGCAACGTAACTAGGTGACTATAAAGATGCTCTACAGGTATCTCCAAAGGTGTTCGTTGAGTTAGAATGGATCGAGACTGGGATTTCTCACTCCGTGTGACGGAGAGGTATCTTAGGGCCCACTCGGTAATACAACATCACACACAAGCCTTGCAAGCAATGTAACTTAGTGTAAGTTGTGGGATCTTGTATTACGGAACGAGTAAAGAGACTTGCCGGTAAACGAGATTGAAATAGGTATGCGGATACTGACGATCGAATCTCGGGCAAGTAACATACCGAAGGACAAAGGGAATGACATACGGGATTATATGAATCCGTGGCACTGAGGTTCAAACGATAAGATCTTCGTAGAATATGTGGGATCCAATATGGGCATCCAGGTCCCGCTATTGGATATTGACCGAGGAGTCACTCGGGTCATGTCTACATAGTTCTCGAACCCGCAGGGTCTGCACACTTAAGGTTCGACGTTATTTTATGCGTATTTGAGTTATATGGTTGGTTACAGAATGTTGTTCGGAGTCCCGGATGAGATCACGGACGTCACGAGGGTTTCCGGAATGGTCCGGAAACGAAGATTGATATATAGGATGACCTCATTTGATTACCGGAAGGTTTTCGGAGTTACCGGGAATGTACCAGGAATGACGAATGGGTTCCGAGTGTTCACCGGGGGGGGGGGGGGTGGAGCCCACCCCGGGGAAGCCCATAGGCCTTGGGGGTGGCGCACCAGCCCTTGGTGGGCTGGTGGGATAGCCCAAGAAGGCCCTATGTGCCATAGATAGAAAATCAAAGAGAAAATAAAAAAAAAGGTGGGAAGGAAGAGAAGGACTCCACCTTCCAATCCTAGTTGGACTAGGATTGGAGGAGGACTCCTCCTCCCCTTGGTGCGCAGCCCTTGGGGCTCCTTGAGCCTGAAGGCAAGCCTCACCTCCCTCCTCCTATATATGTGGAGCTATTAGGGCTGATTTGAGACAACTTTTTCAAGGCAGCCCGACCACATACCTCCACGGTTTTACCTCTAGATCGTGTTTCTGCGGAGCTCGGGCGGAGCCCTGCTGAGATTAGATCACCACCACCCTCCGGAGTGCCGTCACGCTGCCGGAGAACTCATCTACCTCTCCGTCTCTCTTGCTGGATCAAGAAGGCCGAGATCATCGTCGAGGTGTACGTGTGCTGAATGCGGAGGTGCCGTCCGTTCGGTACTAGATCGTGGGACGGATCGCGGGACGGTTCGTGGGACGGTTCGCGGGGCGGATCGAGGGACGTGAGGACGTTCCACTACATCAACCGCGTTCACTAACACTTCTGCTGTGCGATCTACAAGGGTACGTAGATCGGAAATCCCCTCTCGTAGATGGACATCACCATGATAGGTCTTCGTGCACTTAGGAAATTTTTTGTTTCCCATGCGACGTTCCCCATCACCTCCACCCAAACACCCTCTCCGTTCTGTAACTTCTTTATTGTGTTTTTCCTCTGTCTCCAGGTAGATTTCCGATGGAAAAGCGTGTGTTTTGGTCTCCCTCTCTAATCCAGGTGGCACGCGAGCGCTGGTGCCACATGACCTCCTCCTTAACGAGTCGTTCATCCAGATCAGCCGCAGTTTTCTTAATTTTTCCTTCATAATTCCTATGGTTTGGGTTCTCCGTCAAAAACTTTAGCCGGTGTCTCAACTTTTTGATGTTTGAATTTACACACCCAAAATCCTTCCTAGACCACGACACAAGGGATTCCTGAACCTTCTTCAGTTGGTGTCCTACATCTTCCAGGCTGTGTATTGCTTCCTTGCTACTGCAAGCTTCTCTAATAGTGGGCTCTAAAGACTGTACTCTCTCCCACATCATTTCGTACCTAAAATATTTTTTACTGGAACCGTTTTGCTCATTGACCAATGTCAACACCAAAGGGAAGTGGTCTGATCTTGATGTCACCACATGTAGTATTTGTGCCTCGGGAAACATATCGCTCCAGGCAGGTGAAGCTACTCCTCTGTCCAACTGGGCTCTTACATTGTTCCTCCCGCTTTGTTTATTATCAAAAGTCCATTCCGGCCCTTTAAAACCCATATCATAGAGGTCACACCACCCCAGACATTCTCTAAAGTTACTCATATTGCTTTCAGATCATTTTGCAGCCGAGAAATGTTCCCCTTGCCACAAAGTCTCATTGAAATCGCTTATCATCATCCACGGTTCTCCTGATCTGTGCTTGATTCTTTTTAATAGGCTCCACATGTTGTGTCGTTCATGAGCTTTGGGATCTCCATACACAAAGGTGCCCCGCCACAAAGGACCATTCTGAACATTTCAGATATGGACATCAATATAACGCGGCCCATAAGAATGCAAATTTATTTCAATGCTATCATCCCAAAAGAGGGCGATGCCGACACCTTTGCCTATCCCATCATGGGTGATACAGTTTTTAAGGCCTATTCTTCCTCTTATTCGCTTCACGTTCTCTTCGCACTGCCGAGTCTCTGAGATGAACACGATAGTACGGATCACTAGCAAAACTGTCCGTGTGTTGCAACGGATAATGAACCTCTTATATGTTGAGGTATCGATGCTAGTTACATAAGAACTTAGTACCAAATTTGCCTATCCCATCATGGGTGACACAGTAACTTAGCTAGTTATTACTATAAGTAACACTAGCAAAATTGTCCTGTGTGGTGCAACGGATAATGAACCTCTTATATGTTGAGGTATCGATGCTAGTTACATAAAAACTTAGTACCAAATATGCCCGTGCGTTGCAACGGGTAGTAAATATTTCTTACTGAGACACTATCATTTTGATCCAATTTTGATTCTGACTCGTCATATTGATGTTGTGCACCTACGACCACATTCAGGTATCATCGATGTGGTGTCGTTCGACACTAAGGAGGCATCGTTTATAAGTGCATGTACATCCTATAAAAATTATTTCTGTATTTACTAAAAAAAGTGTAGTTCGTTGGTAAGAACGCCCGTGGCTTCTGCCAAGGAAAGGCACATACGTAAGGTCTTAGATCATGAAATATACATAAATAAAGAACTTAGATTATAACATTTCCCAAATATTGACATTTAAGTTTACATGTTACAATACGGATCGTGGGTATCAAATAAAGACAAATACTAATTTACATTATATCCTATATAGTATTTTAAAAATATTAAATAACAAAATATTCAAACTCTACACATTCTAATCAAATTTGATATATAACATGTTTAAATTGGATTTATGGTTTAAAAATATTGTTATTTAAAAATACATATTTATTCTGAATAGACTATGGAGTTATTAAATTTATTTAACATGTAAAATAACAACATATTCATACTCTACATATTTTTTTAATTAAATTTCATATATAACATGTTTAAATTAGATTTACGGTTTAAAATATATTGTTATTTGAAAATACATAATTATTCTGAATTCACTCCGGGGTTATTAACACATATGTGAGGGGGGTTTATGCAAAATTATAAAAAACGATTCGTTGTGACTAAAGTATGGACCGCGGGTTATTTAGCGTAAATGTTTGGGGGGGGTTGTGTAAAATACAAAAAACGGTTCAGACTCACCTAAAGACGGACTGCGGGTTGATTTTCGAAAACTACAGGGCGTTTTTTGCAAAATGACCACGATGGACGACAGAAGTAGTAGCTGTTTTATTATTAGGGAAAGATAAGGCATACCAAGGCTCATCCGTAAAAAAAGACATACCAAGGCAAGATGAGTCAAACTAAGAGCATCTTCAGCCGTTAGGCGCCCCAAAGGCCGAAATAGCGCCGCCTCGGGGTCAACCGGCAAAAAAAAACAGCTTGGGGGCCTCGGGTTCCCAACCATGCCCCACCTAGCCGGCCACAAGAGGAGAGAGACAAAGAGAGAGAAAATATTTTCTCTTTGCATGCACATGATGGGACTAACAGTAAAGGGGAGGAGAGAGAAAGGAAAGAGACCGATCATTGGGTTTTGTGCATGAAAAAAAGCGTCGGTTGCCCCAAGCGTCCCGGCGTGCTGGGTTGGGCCTCGGATTGCCGGGGCTAGTTTTAGCCAATTTATGTGCAAAACGATGTCCTGAGGGCGTTACTGGGCGATTGTTTAGCGACGATTTAAAAGGCGCTTGGGGAGGCGTTTTGGGGGCGCGAGTGGAGATGCTCTAATAAATGAAAGGCTTAATGTTACTATCTCTATGTTACTATTGAATGTAGACATATTAACTTAGACTATTAACATATGCATGAAGAATTGCATCGGGGATTCTAGATGTTGCACCCCCTACATCTCCACCATGCACTCTCATTGAGATTTGAAACATGTGACATAAATGTATTGTATAAATTTTTGTATCACATAGTTACATTGAATCATATGTCTCGTATATAGTTGTACTTTCATGCACACATGGGCCCATGCATACGTGAGAGACTCTTCACCATTTGATTACACATGTGCATGGGCCATGTGCTTTCCTAGGTGACGGGACCCACACAAGAGTAACAGCATACATGGCTCACTCAAATTATTGATTACTAGCAACCATATGCATGCATAATTTTTTTAAGGATGCATGGAGTTTTGTTGAGTCCTGCATCATAAAATATCTTTCATGATTCTATGTTTTTGTGCGAAGTTTTGAATTGCAATATCATTTGAACTTAATTTTTTTTTTACTTTAGTACATTAAAATCGATTTCAAGTTCTACTAAATGCAACACCAAATCTCATCCCAGGATAATCAAATGAAATAGTGAGTTTCACGATTGTTGTTTTTTTCCAATATTCTAATTCCTGGAAAGTCCATGGTATGAATTATAGAAGAGTGATGGAAAAACAAAAAAATGCGGAACTAATTCATTGGAAATTGCAAAAATATTGAACGATTCTTTGTGATATTCCATCATGTTTTTTTTGGTAAAATGCTAACATCTTTTGTATAATAATTTGAGAAAAAAATCATTATACTAATTCAAGGACTTATTCTCTTAAAAAAGCAATGTAATTAGTCATTCTTTTACTACTGGCTTATTCCAGGAACCAGCATGTAGCCGTCTATTTTTATGGTCCAACAAAGATGTATTAACACTAATTACACCACATGCACACACTTTTGTTTATAATTATTGGACCGTGCCAGCTAAGCTTCAACACATTGTTTACGATACTCCCTCCATCACAGTATATTGGACGCATCTCACATCTCTCTCGGACTAAGGTGTGTAGCTATTGACAGGAAAACAGAGGTGCAGGAGCTGCCTTAGTTATGGATATGCGCCTCATTAATCACCAAACAAACGCATAGTAACCCCCCTCGTACAGTAAAGGAACGATTCCCTCACATGAATTGGTGGAGACGGTTTAGAGCGAAATTTTAGCGAGTTTTCTTCTTCTTCCCACACCCCTCCTTTCTCCCCGCGTGGTTTCCTTTCTCCCCTGTGTGGTTTCCATCCAAATGGCCAGCGACATTGGCGATCAAAATCTCCCACAGATCTCCGCTCCCAAATATAAAACAAAATTTTCGGAGATGAGAAAGCTCCCGCCAATGTTCCCGCTGGTGTTGTGCTCTATAAGTAGTTGTGGCGATGGAGGTACACGAACAGACGGCGCTCATCTTCTCTCCCCAGTCCGATGGCGTTGCCGCAACAAGGTGCAATAGATCGCCGGCTTCCTCCTCTTGGCCTCCGTGGGCTTTCTAGGGTTGCTTTCCATCCGAGAGCACCGTCGACAGGAGGACTTCCTCCTCTTGGTCTCATCGAACGCGCGGGAGTTCCATCCTTCTCCATCGACATGACTGGTTTCGAGCATCTTCCTCCTCCAACGACTTTGCCTCGACGGTGCGTCAGCTTCGCACGCCTATCTCGCTCTCCGACACCTAACGAGGCCGGTTCGTCGAACTAGAGTGCCTTCGTCGACGGGGCCGGTACAGGCAGCGGAGGGGTCGCAAGTTCTACGTTCGTGGGGTTTAACCTCGTCAATAGCAGCGGTGGGATCTCGTTTGGCGGTGGCGGTGGAATCTCGTTTGGCGGCGGCGGCAACGAGTCCCTGGGCTTCATGTTTAGTACCGGCGCCGGTGGCAATTGGAGCAGCACAAAAGGTAAACCCTAAACCCTCACGTTGCCCCAGCCAAGTTTTGCTTGTTTTTTTGCTTCTGTTATTTGCCCCATATTGTAGTAATATGTGTTCTCTTCTCACGTATTTTTGATCAAAGGAACTGGGTTCCGTTTTGGTGCACACAATGGGGGAGGACATGATGAACGAAGAGAACACAACAGGTTCGGCCTTGTTCCCACTTGCATGCGCAAACGGAAGGAGATAATACAACGACCTAATTAAACACAAAACATTTCAATTAATAGGTTAATTAATGTCATGCGCCTTATTTTCTTTTAATTGTGAAAACGCATGATTTTAAAGATGCGTTCAATATACTGTGATGGAGGGAGTAGTAACTATCTATTGTCTTCCATGTCACTAGCACATACTCTCTCCGTTCCTAAATATAAGTCTTTTTAGAGATTGTACTAGTAGACTACATACGAAACAAAATGAGTGAATCTACATTCTAAACTATGTCTATATACATTCGTATGTAGTCCTCTAATAAAATCTTTAAAACTACTTATATTTAGAAACGGAGGGAGTACATGAATTAAATGTCCGTGTCTTGCATGTCCTAATAGTACATTCATCAATTAAACCTGGACCCACATGAGTCTGCATTGTCAGTAGTATTGAGAAACTTCATTTACTCCCCGGCTCATCATACAGCATATATGCTGTTTGTATTTAGTCAATATACTATTATATATATAAACTCTATTCATCAATCGATAGTTCATTTTTCATCCTCGATAATCTTATGATCAATTTATAAATAAGTCACGTTTGAAATACAAAAACTTACATTTATATTGAATCACTATGTAAAATTTGACAAAAGAAAAAGAAAAATATAGGTCACAAGACCAGAAAAAATTGAATTTATTGCATTTTTTGCACTAATTTTGTATGTTCGTAATTTTACGTGACATAAAATATTTTTACGTTGATTATATTTTTTAAGTCTCTTTTTACGTATAAAATAAGACAAAATTTACGGAACGTAAATTTGTAGTGTATTAATGTTAAAATAGAGGGGGATAAAGAATAATTATTCCTCACCCAGGGCGACGAATAGTGCGACTGAGTATATATTAGCAATTAATGCCGAGATCTTACTATAGTAACGAACGCATTTGATATTAGGGGGGGACAGCACCCGAGAGCCACAAATCCTCGTCCCATATGCGTGTTATTACTCTATGTTATTCTCTATTATGAATAGTCTTATATTGACTGGAATATAAATTTTAGTAAACTGAAACAAGAGTTAATCATTTGCGAGGAGGGGTACAATATCATTTAAAGGTTTCTCAAAACATTTGAAATTGTAGAAGATAACCCTCCCATGCTCATATTTGCTTTCCTATTACAATGTTTAAAACAAATGAGAGAAAAATCTCAAGCCATGTAATGCACGATCATAAAAAACTGTTGACGCCCCCGCATACTACCCTCCGTTCTTCATGATGTGAATGACTTCCAAATCATCCGAGTTGATAACTAGTCAATTGCATCATACCCTTTGCACGAGGGATAATCCAAATCTTAAAGCCAAAGCATCCACCGTCACAACATCCGCACACCATTTAATTCTCAAATCCCACCCAATAATAGAAGTACCTTTATCATCTCTCAAGACCGAATCAACGGTACCCGATGGAAAATCTTGATAGAAGGAAGCATCAATATTTGGTTTTACAAAACCCATACGGGGTCTAATCCACACCCTCTTCTCATTCTAGCATTAAGAGATGAAACAATTATTCCTCTAGGGCATATTTTTAACAAAATCATTTTGGTCGGTGTTGAGGTAGATTATGGTGAGATTTGACACCAAAGTTTGACACGTGCATACTCATGACTCCCTCGTGCTGCTCAAAGTTGAGGGGGTGGGAGGAGACATGTTGCTCGTAGTTAACTTTAATGCGGGGACTTTCCAATTTGTGAAGTGGGCATCGCATCAAAATCGTGCAGTGGGCATTTTGACACCAAAAAGCACACCGATGCTTGGGTCACATATAATTGATGGTGGTCCTGAGTGGCTCCGTCACATGCATGGTCATCGGTGACACACGTGTCCATCTATGGGGCCCATGTGGTCAATCAACTGTGTCCTGTTATGGTTTTGATCAAGGTGGATGTCACATCCCTGAATCCCTAATAGAGTTTAGCAAGATTGTGCTCATGTTTTATTCATTGCATCCAAGAAAATGAAATGAAGTCAAAAGAAAGAAATGAAAACAAGAGCAAACCCTAGCAACTCTATATTCAAAACAATTCAAACTACGTGACAAATCAGTGAACCCAAAATGGCCTTCTTAAAAGTTCATCTTTTCTGATAATTACTGGAAACAAAATATCAGGGGTGAAATATATTTTCAAAATGCTTCTAACATTTTATTTTAAATATAAAATTCACTGAAATCAATTATATTTTTGATTTCAAATATTTCAGATTCTCATAAAATATTGAATCTTTTATATGTGTTTGGAAATATTTCAAATAACACCCCAATATCACTTCTACTATTTTGGAAATAGTTTTGAGCCAAAAATAAAATAAAACTAAGTCAGAAAAGATAAAACAGAAAATAGGAAAGAAATAAAAATGGAAAAGGATTATACCTCGCTCAGGCCCAGCCCAACTCCTTCCCTCCTGTTGTCTACCTCCTGCGAGTCGGCATCAGGAGGTGGCCGCCGCTCCCTCCGGCGCGGCCACGCACCTGCGTGCCTGCCTGGCCGCCTCATCGCGCTGGCGTGGAGGAGATAAGCTCCCGCAGCCTTCCCCCGTGCTCATCCTCTCGCCATTCGCCCCCTTGCTCTCTTCCCTCTCGGCCGTCATTGGAGCGAGCTCGAGCTCGAGCTCCCTGTCACTCCAGTCCCCCTCCGTCTTGCCCGAGCCACGCAGAAGAACCGCCTCGACTCCGTGAAGCTTCCCAGCGAGCCACGCGAGCCCTCGAGCCCTGCATCGAGCTGTCGCCGTCGTCTTCCTCCTCGGATCCCCGGAGTTCGCCGCCGTCGTTCTCCCTCCTCAGTCCATCTCTGAGCTCGATCTCGACACCCCTGCAATCCCAGTGAGCCTAGGAATCTTTCCCCCTCGTTTCCCCCCTCGATTCCTTCCTCTATCACCCGATTCCACCGGAGCCCGACGAGACCCGCCGCGGGAGCTCGTCGCCGGTGACTCTCCGATGATCGGCTGGTCGTTCTGAAGCTACCAACAGCTTCAGTGCAACGCGTAGATGTTATAGGAGCTAAGCCCTGCCCCTTTTAGCCACTGGTTCGATGGCCTCGACCTGGACCGAGCTCCGGCAGCCGCCGAGCTCGTCGCCGGCGTCATCCCCGGATATCTTAGCCCCTGCTCTATGCGAAAATGGATCCGCGATCGACTGCTCGATCGTCTGGTGCCCTTCGCCGCTCGTTTGGTCGTCGGAGGAGCAAACCCGATGCCCTCCGCTGTTCCTGTGGTCGCTGGAGCCTCGCCGCTGGTGGGTTTGACCCCATCGCCGGTGGGGTTGACTCCCCTGAGTCACTCGCAAGTAGGGCCAGCCCCCTCGCTAATTAAGATTAGTAAAAATAAAAATAATGATTATTTTAAAAGTTAAACAGACACTGACATGTGGGTCCAGCCCTGTTAAATACCTAATTACTTTAAAATTTAACTAATTTCTGGCCAGAGTCACTGACTAGTGGGTCCCACTGGTCAGGTTTAACTTTCAAACGGCCAGCTCACCTGCTAATGTCATGCTGATGCAATAACTCCAATTCTGATTAATATAATTCCAGAACAAGTTCAAAACTTTGAAAATTCATATAAATTTGATTATAACTCCAAATTTGACAAATAATATATGTAAATTGATCAGAAAAATTCAATGAACACAATGGTGCTACTTTCATGCATGAAAAACAAAGTTATGAAACAGCATCAGGTCAAATCAATTAAATGATTAAGATAAATATGTTATTTCAAATAATATTTGAATTTGAATTCAAATCAGCATCATCCTATAAGTTTGATAACCACTTTAACCCATGCTATAATTCAGTTCATGCCATGCTCATGCATCATGTTGTTGCATATGAATGTTATTGATTGTTGATAATTGTTTCGGTAGGATCTGCCTCTCCGGATACGTCCGAATATCCGACTGACGGATATTACCCCTCTGTTGAGCAACAAGGCAAGCACCCTTTTTGATCATCCCGATATAATCCCATGTTCTTGCTCCTGCTCCCACTTATTGCATTAGGACAAAATATTTCAAATGCTTTACTTCGATAGCTGAACCTATTCCTTTGCATGACCTGTCATTGTCACAGTAAATAGCCAAACCATGCAACCTAGCATACCTGGTAGATGTTGGAGTTGTGATGTGTTTATTCGTGCTATGCTTGCTATGCCTAGAGTTGTGTCAGGTCTGTTTCATCTAGGTGATGAACATGAATGGATGAATGTGTTCTAGTGGCAAGGAATAAGTGTGGAACCTGATTTGGTAAAGGTACCGATGAAAGGCTATGTAGGAGTACATGGCGGGTTGTTTCGTTGAACCGTCCTTAGGAACTGAGTTCTGTGTATGTGTTAGGGCATGGTTTATGCCTAAGTAATTTTGGTGATTGATGACAATACCGCAAAGGAATAATCGTGTGTGTTAAGATTTCAGATAACGCATGTCTACAGCACAAGATGACTTGCCCCCTCTTTCCATGGAACAGAAGCACGGTGTACTCTACGATTCTCTTTCTTTGAGTCATAGGAACGCCGTACTATTAAGAGGTGACCCCTAGTGGAAAGGTTTGGGTGGAATCAATTTTGCACGCACACACTTTATCTCCTTTCCCCTTACCTACAACTTTGGAGTGGCTCCCGCCTCTGTGTTTTTCTCATCTAAGCAAATGGTCCCTCAGCGGTAGTACCGCTAGCCCTAGCGGTAGTACCGCTAGCCCTAGCGGTAGTACCGCTCGAGTGCTAGCGGTAGTACCGCTGCAGCCAGCGGTAGTACCGCCCCTGGTCAAGCGGTAGTACCGCTCCAGGATCTTAGTACGGCCTTCCTAGCGGCTGTACTTCGATGGACCTTTTTGCGAAGACTTGCTTGGCGGTGGTTGGCCCGATAGTGTTTATGCACTATCATGGGCCCAGCAGTAGTACCGCTGCTGCCAGCGGTAGTACCGCTAGGCTCGGGCTGTGAGTGGGAAAACGGTTGGATTCCCCCCACTATATAAGGGGTTCTTCTTGCTCTGGAACCCTACCTTTGACCCTCCCAAGCTCCATTGTTGCTCCCTAAGCTCAAAAGTGCCCGAACTCTCTCCCTAGCCAATCAAACTTGTTGATTCTTTAGGGATTGGTTAAGAAGGCCTAGATCTACACTTCCACCAAGAGAAAAGTTGATTCCCCCACCAATCCCTTGCGGATCTTGTTACTCTTAGGTGTTTGAGCATCCTAGACGGTTGAGGTCACCTCGGAGCCACATTCCATTGTGGTGAAGCTTCGTGGTCTTGTTGGGAGCCTCCAAGCTTTGTGTGGAGTTTGCCCCAACCTTGTTTGTAAAGGTTCGGTCGCCGCCTTCAAGGGCACCTATAGTGGAATCACGGTACCTTGCATCGGTGAGGGCGTGAGGAGAATACGGTGGCCCTAGTGGCTTATTGGGGAGCATTGTGCCTCCACACCGCTCCAACGGAGACGTACTTCCTGTCAAAGGGAAGGAACTTCGGTAACACATCCTCGTCTTCATTGGTTCCACTTGTGGTTATCTCTAACCTTTACTTCGTGTATGCTTATGTTGTTGTCTATCTCTTACTTGTCTTAGTAGTTCTTGTTGTTAGCTTCATATAGGTTCACCCCGTTGTTGCTAATTTTGTGAACCCGTATGTTGCTTACCCTAACTTGCTAAGATTAATTAAAAAGTGGTCGTTGCCTATTCACCCCCCTCTAGTCAACCATATCGATCCTTTCAATTGGTATCAGAGCCACGTCTCTTTATTAAGGGTTTAACCACCCGAAGAGTATGGAAGATGATGAGGGAGTTCCCCGTGCACAAACCGAGGGCATGGACTTGACTTCGATCACAAGGGACGACTTGAATACGACTATGGCCACACTCAAGACGTCCATGACGAACGAGGTCAAGACCATGCTTAAAGAGTTAATTGAGGGAATTAAAAACTCTCCCGAACCGGCATTGGTGGTTAAACCCACCACCACGGATTCAGAGGCCAATTCCGTCAGGGAAACGGCTAAAGGTATGCAACCTTCCCAACCTCTCGAAAATGATGGGAATGGGACGTATGCATCTGTTCCACCACCATTAGTCTACGGAGGACCGGTTCCCACACCGCGTCTTAATCCTGTTGGTCCTCCTCCTAAGCTTGTAAAAGGTGATTTTGCTAACTGGGTATTTTCTATTAAGTCTCATTTGAATCACAGCTCAACAAATTTGTGGAGAATCATCGAGCAAGGATATTATCCCCATGATCCAAGGAACCTCACTCCAAGAGAAGATGCGGACAATCAATACAATCACTCTGCTTTGTTTATTCTCCAGTGCATAGTGCCACCTGAAGATCTTCCTCACTTGCGTCCCTTCACTTTGGCCAAGGACTGTTGGGAGCACATTATGGTGTTGTACAAGGGAAGCTCAAGCATTCAACGGTCCAACTATGAAGTGATACTTGATAAGGCCGATGAGTTTGTGATGAAGGAAGACGAGGACCCTCGTGATCTCTATCGGAGGGTGACTGCTATTGCTGTGGCACTCAAGGACCATGGGAGCAAGGTGTGGATGATACATGGGTCAAGCGCAAGTTTCTCAAAGCCATCATGCCTTTCAGTAAAGCCATGACATCTGTCATTCGTCAGCGACCAGACTTCCACTCCTTGTCTTCGAGTGAGGTGTTGGATGAATTCATTGCAATGTCAATCATGAATGAAACAACTGACAATGCACTTGCTCGTGTTGGCTCAAAGACAGCTTCACCCAACCTTGAGTTAAAGGCAAAAGCAACGTTTGAAGAAGAAGAAGAGGATGAGGAAGAGGAGAGCTACCGTGAAGACACAAAGTATGCCTATCACGAGCACATGGCTCTTGCGTCAAGGAAATTCTGGGGCAACAAGAGGAACTCAAGACCCACCTTCACCAAGAACAACTCGAGTGGGTTCAAACCCAAGCAACGAGTGAGGACATGCTATAACTGTAGTAACGTGAGTCACTTCATGGCCGAATGTCCCTATGAGAAAAGGGAAGACAACGGGGGCAAGCTCATTCGCAAAGACAAAACCAAGTTATTCCCAATCAAGAACAACTTTGTGAAGAAACCTCACCTAAAGGGCATGGTGGCCCTTGAAGAGTACCCTTCCAATGATGATGATGATGATGATACAGGGGCAATGGCAACTGTTGCTATTGCCACTCCCTCTCCCCAGAAGGTGTCTCTCTTCAATGCCCCCAATGAGAACCACATCACCAAGTGCCTCATGGCAAAAGGTATCAATCAGGTAACCCCCATCATTAAGACCAACATCGCTGTTGCTCCTTCATTGTTAAATTGTGTTGATGATAGTGATGTTGGGGAACTTAATGAGCATGATCTTGACAAGTTTCTGTGCACTATTAAGGGAGAATCCCAGAAGCACTTTGTTGCTCTCTTGGAACAACTAGGTGAGGCCAATGACCTCATCGAGTCTCATGAGGAGACCATCTTCGAGCTTCAGAGACACAGTCGTGACTATGCCGATGAAATTGCTGAATTATCCATTGCTCTAGAAAAGGAGCGCACTCTTTGTTTGGCTCTTGAGGAGTCATACAACGATGACTGCGCTAAAGTGCAAAAGAAACTAGATCATGATACTGTTCTTACTCGTATGCTTAAGTCTGAGAAATATGCTCTTGGGGTTGGCCATGACAGACTCAAAGTGGAGTTTGACACACTTGACAAGGCTCACAAGGTCTTGAAAGGTGTTCATTTCTCTCTGAAAGAGTCTCATGATCAACTCCAAGCAAAGCTTACCAAGGAGATCTCTACTTGTCCTCCCTTTGTGTTAATTGATAATGCTTGTACAACTAATCCTTGTTGTGAGCATGTACATCTTGTGGAGGAAAATGCCAAGTTAAAGGAGAAACTTGAGAAGGGCCTTGTGGCATGCATACAAGGTGAGAAGAGCGTGAATGACCTCTTGAGCAATCAAAAGGGTGTTGTAGGAAAGGAGGGACTTAGATTTACCTCCAAGTCAAAAGGAAAAAGGAGGAACAGGAACAAACGATCCCCTACCCTCATGGACATCTTTGTCAAAGAGGGCGAAGGGACTCAGGAGGTGAACAGGAACAAGGTGGACGATGGTAACGTCAAGGAGGGCAAAACCATTCCTACTAACACAGCCGGCAAACTCAACTCTTCCTATGTCTTATGTCGTGCTAGTGATGGGCATGTTTATTCCCGATTTGTTGGTTCCTACTATGAGTCCATTGAATGGGCTATCTAGGTTCCTAAGACCCTTGTCTCTAACATTAAAGGACCCATTAAAAAATGGGTACCTAAAACCAAGCCTTGATCTATTACAGGAGTTTGCTTCCGGTGGGGTGTCATGGTTGCTCGATAGTGGAGCAACAAATCATATGACCGGAAGCAAGGACTTAGTGGTGGATGTGCATCCTTCTCCATCTATGCCCACCCATGTCCAATTCTCCGATGCATCCTCGTCAAAGGTATTGGGATTTGGTAAGGTGGTCATCTCTCAAGAGTTATCTATTGAGAAGGTCATGCTTGTTGAGTCTCTTGCCTACAATTTACTTTCGGTTCGTCAACTTGCAATTATGGGTTTTCCACATTCTTTAGTCTTGATACTGTGGTCCTCCTGTGGAGCAAGACTCTTAAAGTAGCCTATGTTGGATATGTCGAAAATGGTCTTTATGTGGTGAACTTCTCAAAGCGACCCACTAAGACTGCGACGTGTTTAATGGCTAAAGTTGATGTGGGCTGGCTTTGGCATCGCCGACTAGCTCATGTCAATATGAGATCTTTGCAAAGTCTTCTAACAGGGGACCATATTCGTGGACTAACAAATGTGAGTTTTGCTAGAGATCATGCTTGCAGTGCCTGCATTGAAGGAAAGATTCATGAAACTGCTCATCGTCCAACGACTCTCATTTACACTAAGAGGCCATTGGAGCTCCTCCATATGGATCTTTTCGGCCCTCCATCATTTGATAGTCTTGGAGGCAGAAAGTACCGCTTGGTGATTGTTGATGACTACTTAAGATACACCTGGGTATATTTCTTCAAAAGGAAGAGTGAGACTCAACAAACTGTCATCAACTTTGCTAATGAAGCTCAACTCAACATGAAGCAAAGATCTTGATGATTAGAAGTGACAACGGCACCGAGTTCAAGAACTACACCTTGGATGAGTTTCTAGGTGATGAGGGAATAAAACATCAATATTCAGCACCATATACACCTCAACAAAATGGCGTGACAGAAAGGAAGAACCGGACCTTGATGGACGCTGCAAGAACAATGATGGTGGAATTCAAATCTCCATATAACTTTTGGACAGAGGCCATCAACACAGCATGTCATGCGTCCAATCGACTCTATATCCGCAAAGGATTGAACAAGAATCCATATGAGATTCTCACTGGAAACAAACCCAATCTCAAGTACTTCCGGGTATTCGGTTGTAAGTGTTTCATTCTCAAAAAAGGTGCACGTTTAGCTAAATTTGATTCTAGAGCACATGAGGGCATCTTTGTTGGTTATGCTACAAACTCTCATGCTTACCGTGTCCTCAACTAGTCCACCAGACTCATTGAGGAGACGTGTAACGTGGAGTTTGATGAAAATAATGGCTCCCAAGTGGAGCAAAGTGGTCTTTGTGATGTAGGTGATGAAATTCCTCCCCAAGCCATAAGAGGAATGGGGATTGGTCAAATACTCCCCATTGAGGAACCCCTTGTGGCCGAAGGAGAAGGACAATGCTCTACTCAAGTGGAGCCATCACCCCCACAAGCCCCACACGCTTCCGATGAACAAAGAGAAGACTCTCAACAAGATGAACAAGCTCAAGGTCAAGATCAATTTCCCAACAATGATGATGTGTCCCATGATATTCAAGCACTTACCCATGGTTCCGAACCTGCTCATGATCAAGATCAAGTGCAACCACAAGATCTAGACCAAGTAGAAGCACAAGATCAAGATCAAGAGCAACCACAAGTACAAGGACAAACAAGTGAACCTGCTCAAGTCGAAAGTCAAGATGATCAGGATACTGTCTCGCAATTCCCTTCTGCAGCACCAACAGCCGGTGCCAAGGGAGGTTCAAGACGCAAGGGCAAGCAAAGTAAACAAGTCAACGATCCTCCCCAGTTATCCAATGAAGAACTTTTGGAGCATCGAGCAGCCAAGATTGCGAACAAGCTGAGAGTCAAGTCACATCTTATGAAGAATGTACCTGGCAGTTTAAAAAAGGGGAGTATCCACCCGTCAACAGATTTGGAATTATTGTGAGCATCACGCGTTTGTTTTGTATTGTGAACCTCAACAGGTACAAGAAGCGCTCGATGATGAGGATTGGCTTATGGCCATGCATGAAGAACTTAACAACTTCGAGCGTAATCAAGTCTGGGATTTAGTGCCAAGACCAAAGGAAGAACATAATGTCATCGGGACCAAATGGATATTCAAAAACAACCAAGATGCCAATGGGATTGTGATTCGAAACAAGGCAAGATTGGTGGCTCAAGGCTACTCCCAAGTCGAGGGCATCGACTACGGTGAAACCTTTGCCCCTGTTGCTCATCTAGAATCTATTCGCATGTTGCTTGCATTTGCTTCTCATCATAATTTCAAATTACAGCAAATGGATGTGAAAAGTGCCTTTCTTAATGGTCCTTTAAATGAGTTGGTCTATGTCAAACAACCCCTGGGATTCGAACATCCCAAGCTCTCCAATCATGTGTACAAACTTAATAAGGCACTCTATGGCCTTAAACAAGCCCCACGTGCGTGGTATGAGTATCTTACTGAATTGTTACAAGATCGTGGGTTTGAAATTGGGAAGATAGATCCCACTCTTTTTACTAAGAGGGTTAAAGGGGATTTGTTCATATGCCAACTATATGTTGATGATATTATATTTAGTTCTCCTAACATTTCCTTCAATGAAGAATTTGCTGCACTAATGACCGAGAAATTTGAGATGTCCATGATGGGAGAGTTGAAGTTCTTCCTCGGATTCGAGATTAAACAGGGCCTAGAAGGGACCTTCATCAAACAAGCCAAGTACACTCAAGACATGCTCAAACGGTTCGAGCTTGAAGATGTCAAGCCGGTCAAGTTCCCCATGCTAACAAGATGCAAGCTTGACAGTGATCCCAATGGTAAAGCAGTGGATCAAAATGTATACCGCTCCATGATTGGATCCCTCCTTTACCTTTGTGCATCTAGACCAGATATTATGTTGAGTGTAGGGATATGTGCACGGTTTCAATCCGCACCAAAAGAAAGTCATTATATGGCTGTTAAGCGAATCTTTCGATATTTGGCTCATACCCCAAACTTTGGTCTATGGTATCCCAAAGGAGCAAACTTCAACCTAGTAGGCTATTCTGACTCAGATTGGGAAGGAGATTGTGTGGAGAGGAAGTCAACTTCTGGAGCATGCCAATTCCTTGGTCGCTCACTGGTAAGTTGGTCTTCAAAGAAGCAGAATTGTGTCTCACTATCATCCACCGAAGCTGAGTATGTGGCACCTGCAAGTTGTTGTGCACAATTGCTATGGATGAGGCAAACTTTAAAGGATTACGGTGTCACTTGTGACAAAGTGCCTCTTCTATGTGACAATCAAAGTGCTATCAAGATTTCCCTCAACCCAGTGCAACATAGCAAGACCAAGCATATTGATATTCGCCATCACTTCATATGTGAACATATCAAACTTGGTGATATTGAGGTTCACTTCATCCACACTGAAGAGCAACTTGCAGATATTTTCACTAAGCCCCTAGATGAAGCAAGGTTCTGGGAGTTAAGGCATGAGCTAAATATCATTGATTCAAGTAATGTGGATTGAAGCTAGGCACCTTGCACCTCACTATGCATTCAATCTTGTTCTAGATGTAGGCATGGACATAGGGGGAGTGTTGTTCTCTCAATGAACTTTTCCTCCCCCCATTATGCATAAATTGATCTAGTCTTTCACTTTAGCCATTACCAAATGGCACTTGTGCTTCAAAGACGAGCGTTGGTCATGAACCCAAGGATAATTCTTCGCGGTGTCATACCTTTGTCTCAAACATAGGTGGTCTCGGCCACCGCCCCCACCTTTATCTCATATGGAAGAAAGGATACAAAATGACGAGTCAGTATATCTTGCTGGTGCTATCTTCTTATTACCCTCACTTGTCGTGTGCCCATGTCTTTCTCATCTCCTATGTCTCGTTGTGCCATTTGCAGCGATACTACCGCCAGGGGTAGCGGTACTACCGCCAGGACCCCAACGGTACTACCGCTCGGGATAGCGGTACTACCACCAGGACCCCAATCTACCACGACCTGACCATGACTTTTTAGGGCCGTCTCAAGGGGGAGCGCTACTACCGCCAGGGGGAGCGGTACTACCACCAGGACCCCAGCGGTACTACCGCTGCAGGTAGTGGTACTACCGCCATGGGTAGCGGTACTACGCTGGCCCATACCCCTTGGGCTATATAAAGGAGGGGGAGCCCGTTTTTCTTTCCTTCTTTCTTCTTCCTCGTGGCTCTTCCCTCCCCAACCCCGAACTCCCCCTATTTGGATCTCTATCTGTGGAGCCCCTTCTCTCCGTTGAGTTGGAGGGTTTGCTCCACTCCTCCTTCCTCCACCAAGTGCCATGGACTCCGGTAAAGCTCCTCCCTTTATTCTCTTGGTTGATGTTTTCTTGTTCTAGGGTTAGGAGCATTGGTGATTTGGATCCATGGCTATGGTATTGTGCTTTGTTCTTGGATGGAACGAAGGAGATATTCTAGGGGAGTTTAGGTCCTATGATTCATTGCGTTTATATTGCCATGCCCTAGGTTCCTCATGTTTTAGATCAAGCACTTCTTCTCTTATTTTGGATTAGATCTAAAACTCGAATCCTCTTGACTAGGCATGTCTTTATCTAGATGATTCTTGAGATCCTCATGTGTGTAGGGCTATGGTGGTTTTTGTAGTGATTATATGCAGTACCCATGGCCCTCGTAAATCCAATCTAGCCGTTACTATGGGTCTTTTTCTTATTCAGATCTGAAAGTCAACCCCCTAGTGGTACTACCGCCACGAGTAGCGGTACTACCGCCAGGGGTAGCGGTACTACCGCTAGGACCCCAGCGGTACTACCGCCAAGTGTAGCGGTACTACCGCCAGGAGGATATTTTTCTTCTTTTCATTTTTCTTGGCAATGTGAGTTTCCTTTTATGCCTCTTTTTTGTTCATTGCCTTGACTCCTTCTGTCGCTCTTTTTCGGTGTGTGTCTTGTGTGTCACAGGTGGTGCTCGCCGCTCGAATCCCCCCCGGGACACCCAGTCGAAACAGTATCGCAATCAAGAGGCTCCAGAGGGCTCCGTCACTTCCGGTCTGCCACCCAAAAAGAAGTCTTTCAAGAAGATAGCTCACAAGGACAAGGGGGTCAACATTCACACTATGCCCCCTAAGGATTTTCTGCGGTTCCGCACCAAAAATCACTATCTAGAAGACAAGGCTCAGATCAAGGATGTCGAGCATGTTTGGTCACGGGATCACTGCAGGATCTATCGCGACATCGTCAACAACTTCAAGAAGAGTTTTGTTCCAGTTCAGTGGATTGACTTGGCTCACCTTCAGCGGCACCTGGATTACTTTGGTGAGGCTATTGCTTTGATTGACAAGCTTGGCATTAAGGAGATCATCTCCTTCAAGAAAGACTTTGATCCAGATGTTGTCGCCCAATTCTATGTCACTGTTCACTTCTCGCCTGATGACGTGCGCACCATGACTTGGATGACTGGTACTCAGAAGATGACAGGTTCCTGGTCTGAATTCATGCAGTTTCTCAAGGTCGACTTTCAGGGAGCTGACAATCCTATTGGGTCGCGTCCTCATGCTCCAGCTTCCACTGATAGGCCCCCCGCCAAGGACAGACTGCAACAACTGTATGTGAAGAAAGGTGTGCTCCCCAAGCATCTGGATATCATGCATCGGATCTTCCGCAACACTCTCTTTCCTCGCATTGGCAACTTTGACGAGGCGCATGGTTCTCTAGCTGAGATGCTTCTGCTTTGTGAGGAGGCTATGACTAAGGAGTCTGCCCCTCTCGATATATCTGACGTGATGTTCACTGAGCTCTGGAACTGCATCATGAACCGCAAGGTTCCCATCTACAGGCCCTACTTGTTTGCCTATATTCGCCAGAAGTGACACGACACCTATTTGATTGAGGAGTTCCACCTTCAGGCTGATTACTTTGTGCACGATCCTATCAGGCTCCGCATCAAGGACAAATGGGCCAACCCATCAACTTCGTCTCAGCACATGGACACTGACACAGAGACTGCTGCTAAAAGAGGCACCGCTTCTCAGTCCCACTCTTCTGCTATGCCATCTTGGGTAGTCAAACTGAAGGATAAAATGAAGACTCTCTTCTGTATGTAGGCCAAGGGACAGTATCAGACTCATGTGGCCCAGAAGGAGAACCATCAGAGGCACAAGCGTGTCCTGAGGACACTTGATGTTCATACTCCAGCGGCTCAGAGGACGGCATCACTCCAGAGTCTGCTTGGATGCGGGCTCAAGGTTATCAGTGGTCTGGTGCAGAGGAGGAGGCGTCTATGGAGGACAATGAGGAGGAGCAGGACGATCCGGATGCCACAGACGGGTCTCGGGATGATGAGGATGAGGAGTGACCACCTGTGTCAATAGGTGTGCCCCTTTTTGGTGTCTTGTGCCAAAGGGGGAGAGAGTCTAGGAGCTGGATTTGAGCTTTGCTTAGCTTTGCTTATCTTATCGTATTTGCTTTGAACTTGGTTTGCTTTTATTTGCTATCTTTGCTTTGTGTGATGTGAGACTTGAACTAGTGTGAGATTTATTTCTATCATATGCTGTGAGTCATATGCTCCTTATTTTTATATACCACTATCTTTATGTTCACATGCTATTCACTGTGCAAATCCGGTATTGTCATCAATCCACCAAAAAGGGGGAGATTGTTAGGGCATAGTTTATGCCTAAGTAATTTTGGTGATTGATGACAATACCGCAAAGGACTAATCATGTGTGTTAAGATTTCAGATAACACATGTCTACGGCACAAGACGACTTGCCCCTCTTTCCATGGAACGGAAGCACGGTGTACTCTACGATTCTCTTTCTTTGAGTCCTAGGAACGCCGTACTATTAAGAGGGGACCCGTAGTGGAAAGGTTTGGGTGGAATCAATTTTGCACGCACACACTTTATCTCCTTTCCCCTTCCCTGCAACTTTGGAGTGGCTCCCGCCTCTGTGTTTTTCTCATCTAAGCAAATGGTCCCTCAACGGTAGTACCGCTAGCCCTAGTGGTAGTACCGCTGGAGTGCTAGCGGTAGTACCGCTGCAGCCAGCGGTAGTACCGCTAGGCTGGCGGTAGTACTGCCCCTGGTCAAGCGGTAGTACCGCTCTAGGAGCTTAGTTGTGACAGCCCGATGCCGACGTTCCCGAAGATTCCCCTCTCTTTCCGTTTTCGTCGTGTGTCTATTTTTATTTGTCGCATCATCATCGCATCATGTGCATCATCTGCATTGCATCGGCGTCTCCGTTGCCGCCCGTTTTCAAAACTTGCATCCGCTAGTAGTTGCCGGTTCTCGTCGTTGTCCGTTCTGAGTCCGACCGCACACGCCCGCGCCCGCGGCACCGTCGAAACCCTGTTTTTAAAGTGTGCGTAAAACTTTCTCTGATTGGGTTGAGATTTGACGTGCGGTGTTATTTTAATATAGGTAGGCCGCCTGCCAAGTTTCGTCCCAATCGGAGACCGTCTGGTACCCGAACGGTCGACCGTAGCGGCACCGTATTCGGTCTACCGTCGGACGTCTGTTGGTGTTTTAAAAATCGTTGCCGCGCCGCCCGTTCTCCCTCTCGTCTCCGGATATCCCCTCTACACGTCTTCGTAACCGTTCCTGCGTTCGGAATCGTCTGAATTTGACCGCACGGTTGGATCCGGAACGCAATTTCGGGTAACCTAGCCCCCTCATTTTGTTATAAGTAGACCCCGTGTATATTTGAGACAACCACCCGAGCCCCTGCATCGATTTCCGTGCCAAACCCTAGCCGCAGCCTCCTCCCATCTCCTCCTCGCGCCGCCGGGCCCGCGAGCCCACGCGAGGCCCGCCGAGCCCATCCGGCGCCGCCCCGTTCTCCTCCCAGCCTCGAGAGCCTCCTACCAGGAGCTGCGCGCCGCCCGATCCGCTTCCCGCCGACGTCCGCCGCCGCAGGCCGCCCCGATCCAACCCCGCGCCTGCCTCGCCGCCAGCACCTTCCTCCCGAGCTCGCCGGCCATGGCCGCCTCCCCAAGCCGCCGCCGCCACGTCTCTCCCCTCGGAGCTTGCCGCCGCCGCAGGGAATGGAGCCCTCGCCCGCCTCGGGTCGCCGCCCTAGCCCGGATCCGGGCAGATCCGGCCGGCCCCGCCGGTTCCTCGCCCGTGCCCCTCATCCTGCTCGCCGGAGAAGTCGCCATGGCTTCGTGCCATGCTCGAACTCGGGAGGGATCGAGCGTGCGCAGCCGAGCCGGCCTCCCCGCGACCCCGCGTGGGCTTCCCACCTCGCCTGGGCCGGTTCCCTCCCCTCGGCCCAGCTCGTCAGCAGTAGCAGCCTCCACCGCTTCGGCCCAGTGCCTTCTCACCCTTCTTGGGCCGAGCCCACCCGGTGAGCAATCCCCCTGCTCGTTATCTCCCGCCCGTGGCGAGTTATACTAGTTTGCGTCACTGTTCGGCCCGTTAGATGATTTAGGTTATTTTCAGAATAATATAAATTCCAGGAATAGACGTATTTTAAAACGCGTGTATCTTTTTAACCGTTAGCCGGATCGCGACGAGTTGTATATGGTTTTGGTGTAGAATTTCGCGTAGAATCCGACTATAAAACTTGTATAATTGTTTGACGTTGTTTGACGTGTCGAATGCATATATATTAGCGTGCTGTTCCAATAGGATATTGCCCGTAATTATTTTTTCGCGCAATACCGGATTGCTCGTATGCCGTAGGTTAAATGCCCATGTTTTAGGAACACCTTTTCCATGTATTCTAGAGTAGTCTTTGGTATTTTTGCGCGTAGGGATTTGCCGCTAGATTATTTTTCCGTGTTTAGGTCTTTATTTCGCATTTATGTGTGACAATATTTTTGTGTTGCAACCCCACATATTTTATATGTTTCCGGGGTAGAAAAATCCCATGGATTTTTTCTGTGCAATTAGTTTTAGCTTTTGAGTAAGTTAGTTCGCACGATATTTTTGCCGTGATGCCCTTTTGTTTATTTCGTAGGATTTATTCCGTGCTTCGTTTGACGGAGTTGTCAACTAGAGAGTTGAACTTGGATGTTTTGTTTAGCCCTTGGTATTTTTGGTTGCAATAGAAAAGCATGTTTATGTGTGGTTTGATCGCCCTCAAGTTGCTAGAAATAGTGCTGATTTGGAGGTGCTAAAATATTTCTAAGTCTGAAATCTGTTATATTTTGTTGCTGTCTTGTCTTGCTTGTATCTTGTGATGTGTAGCTCTTTTGAGGTTGGTCCAATGGAGTTAGTTGTACCCCTTGTGTTTCTCTAGCATTCTGTAAATTTTCATGCCATTTGGAGACCTGTAGATTAGGATTTTGCTGCTGTCAATATGGCTTCAGATCAAAAACTGCACTTTCATGAGGTGTAATTTTCACTAAGTCTGAAATAGTGTGTGAGATGCCATTTTGTGTCTTCTTTCCCTAGTGATCCATGATGCCATGCTAGTTGTTGTTAGTTGTTTGTAGTAGTGCTTCTTGCCCTCTTTCGTGCCATGCCTTGCTTGAGTTTATCGGAGTTGTGTAGCCGTAGTTGCGGGGCGTAGAATATGCTATGTGGCTGATTTTGACAGATTATAGTGATTTCTTGTTTTGCTCGTAGTTGTTGAACCGTAGCTCCTTTTTGATCGTGTCCTACATGAAACTTGCTTAAAATCTCGTGTAGTTTCATTTTCTCTTGCTGTTTGTATGTTTTGAAGTGCTCGTAGCCGCCGTTGCACACATATTGCATTCATGCCATCATATCTTGCGATGCTTGTATCTTTTGAACCGTAGCTCCGTTGGAGATGTTTTCTATGTGTAGATTGCTTGTCTTGACGCGTTGAATCACGTGAACCTATTTGTTTTGCTGTTTAACAACTAATTAAAAGTGTTAGTTCAGATCTGGTCAGAATTGTAAATTAACATGTGAGGTCGTTTCGGAGATGCTATAAGTCATTTCCGACCTCATTTAAAATGCCTAGCTAGGTAGATTAATTGCGCTTCACCTCTTGCCATGTTTAACCACATTTAATATGGCCGTGTATCTACTCAGGATAGAACTAAATAATTATACGTGGAGTTTCGTCAATATGCAACTCGCTGCATATTGAACTTCACTTAATGTGTAGTGTTTGTTTGTCGTGAATTGTCTTGCCGTGTCTTGCATGTTTTCAGCTGCTCATGCATCATTTTTGTTGTTGCATCGTGTGGTGAATTTCGTGTGTTGATTCTTGTTTCCGGTTTCCTTTGTCTCGATAGAGTTCCGCAAGCGTGTCGGAAGTGAGGACCCGTTCGACTACGTTGGTTCGTCTGCTTCACGAAGGCATTCTTCGTTCAAGTGTGATCTCAGGCAAGATGATCATTTCCCCAGATATCATTACTGTCATTGCCATGCTAGTTTTACCGTTGCTGTCGTTTATGTCTTGTTGCCTACCACATGTTAAATATCAGCCTTCTCAACAATGCCATGCAAACCTTCAACCTGTTCAACCTAGCAAACCACCGACTGGCTATGTTACTGCTTGCTTAACTCTGTTGATAGCATTGCTAGTTGGAGGTGCAGTTGCTTCCATGTGAAAACATGGGTTCCTTGTTATATCACCATATTAAATTCTATTTAATTTAATGCATCTATACACTTGGTAAAAGGTGGAAGGCTCGGCCCTTTTCTAGCCTGGTGTTTTGTTCCACCTTTGCCCCTTAGTTTCCGGCTACCGGTGTTATGTTCCATAAATGAGCGCTCCTAACACGATCGGGGTTGTTATGGGGACCCCCTTCATAATTCGTTTTAGATTAAAGCTGGTCTGGCAAGGCCCAACTTTGGTACTACATTTGCCTAAACACCTAATAAAATTGCATAGGGACTTTCCGGACCCCGAGGATAATTTAATCAACCCCCGGGCCAGTGCTCCTAATGAGTGTTGGCCCACCTGAGCGATGTCCGGCGCCCCTCTGGTCACCCGGACGTTTAGCGATCCCCACGTCTAGCTCATCCGCCGTGTCCTGAGAACGAGGTACGCGACTCCTATCAGGATCGTCGACACGTCGGGCGGCCTTGCTGGATTAGTTTTACCTTTGATGAGATATCTTGTGCATAGGGATTCCGGTGATGCTTTGGGTAATCTCAGAGTTGAGGTTTTCCACTAGGGAATCCGACGAGATCGCGAGCTTCGTGATTGAGGATTTCTATGCGGCTTGTGGTAATTTGTGATGGACTAGTTGGAGCACCCCTGCAGGGTTAAATCTTTCAGAAAGCCGTGCCCGCGGTTATGTGGCAACGTGGAAGCTTTGTTTAACACTGGTTCTAGATAACTTGAAGTTAACTTAAATAAAACTTGCCAACTGTGTGCGTAACCGTGACTGTCTCTTTCGTGAGTTCCTTCTCCGATCGAGGACACGGTGGGGTTATGTATGACGTAGGTAGGTGTTCAGGATCATTCGTTTGATCATCCGTAGTTCACGTCCGCTATGCGTAAATCTTCCCCCTCTTATTTATGGTACCCGTAAGTTAGCCACCAAATATATGCTTAGTCGCTGCTGCAACCTCACCACTTAACCATACCTCACCCATTAAGCTTTGCTAGTCTTGATACCTTTGGAAATGAGATTGCTGAGTCCCCTGTGGCTCACATATTACTACAACACCAGTTGCAGGTACAGGTAAAGGTTACTTGACACGAGCGCATTGATTGTACATTTGGAGTTGCTTCTTCTTCTTCATCGATCTAGGATGGGTTCCAGGCCGGCAGCCTGGGATAGCAAGGATGGACGTCGTTCTTATTTTTCTCGTTTGTTTTCGTCCGTAGTCGGACCCTGCTCTTACTCTTGATGTTTATGTAATGTACTGATGTGACTCTGATGTAGCTTGTGGCGGGTGTAAGCCAATTCTTTTTTATATCTCTTCTTTTCAGTACATGTACTTGTAACGATATCCATTCTTGCGACACGACGAGATGCGCTTCTATCCCTGACGAGGCCGCCGTGCCAAATTGAGGATAGGGTCGCATCTTGGGCGTGACAAGTTGGTATCAGAGCAGTACCGACCTAGGAGCCCCCTTGATTGATCAAACTTGGCCAAGTCGAGTCTAGTGAAAAACTGCTTTGAGTCTAGTTATATATCGGAGAGTAGGATTCTTTTTTTCTCCTCTTCTATGCTCTGGTGAGGAATCTTGACGTAATAATTTAATTCTACTCCTCTTCTCACTCAAATTTTTTTTAGGATCACGCGGATATATTTGAGATCTATATGATGCCGATGTGACGGAGTTCTGTCTTGGTGCCTCCTATCTGCTCTAAGTCTCAGGGGAGTTGAGCTCTAGGGGATTCTTGAGCACATCGTTATCATTCAGATTTCTTAGTATCTCAGAACAAAGAATGTTCGTAATTGCTTCAATACTAGTAGTGGCGAGATAACCCCGATGTCCCCAGTACTGGTGCAGATTGTTCGGGAGTACTGCCATACTTTGTATCGTTGTGATCACGAGGGTCTGTTGTAGATGAAGGTCCGAGATTCTGGTTGTGTGTTGACAGATGTGATACAGGTGACGGGTTAGTATAGGAGTTGTGTGATATTACTCCTTGTATCCGTGTACCAGATTGCATGACCAGTTATTTCGGGAATTCATAGGTGGGAATTCAAGTAGTTGCTTATAGGACAATCTTACAACAAATGCATGATGTTAGATTGGGGTTCGACATCTAGTGCGATCCTGTCCACGAAAATATTGGACGAAATCTTTCTCATGAGTTTGTTCTGGCTTGTTTCATAAGCCTCATCCCTTTGTTTTGTTGAATGTGGTAATTCGTGTTGCTTCGATGTCAAGTGGTGATTTCAGATCTTTTCTAAGAGGTGTTCTCATATTTTTATGAGAGTATTAATTCTTTTGCTCTATCAATCGTCTTATCAATTCCTTTCAACCGGAGTTGTCATATCAATTCTTTCCAACCGGTGTGCTTCTCTTCAGTGAACTCAATCCTCTCCAATTGTTGCTGATCATTCTCTCAATTCTTACCGGAGTTTGTCTCATCGGTCTCAAGTCGTCTTTGTTTTTCCCCACCCCCCCGCCCTTTTTCTCAGTGATTCAATTTTCATCCAAGAGTTTTCTTTTAATTGTGCTTCCGCTGTCTGTTCTTTTCTCTCTTACCCGGTGATGCATTGTGAAGATTCTCAGGAGCTTCGTGTTCATCTTTATTCATTCTTGTCATCTTTTCCGGTGAATTTAATTCAGTTTTCCGTGTTCATCATATCCTATTTATCCTTGTTATTCTTTCCCATGTCGGAAATTTTTATGAGCCTATCTTGGTATTTATTTCTCTCTTTTCTATCCGGAGTGTTGAAGATATCTCAGAGTTTCTTGTTGCAGATCTTTCATTATTTCGAGGTTCTCAACCTCATCTAGTTTTCTTGTACCGGTGCAATATCTCCCGTTCTAGCAATCTTTTCAACGGTGATTTCTTTGAGTGGGCCCATAACCCACACGTTCCTTCCCAGGATCTTTCCTGGCTCTTTTAATCTTTTCCCGGAGATCATTAAATCTTCTCAACTATGACGTAAGTATGATTTCCATCAGTCATATTACTTCTTCAAGATCTATTTGAATTAATTCTCATATTTGGCTCAACCTTTCATTCTTCATTATTCCGGAGTGTCTCAGCTATTCTTGGTGTTGTTTCTCGTCATCATTCTCACCTTGCAAATTCGAAGGATTGTTCCTCGTAAATCTTGGTCCGTTCTCTTGGAGACTGTCATCTCAGCTTCGTGTATCCTCTCATTTGTTGTCAATCATGAGAATCTGTTTCTTGCTATCCGGTGCATTTCTGAGTTGTTTTTATTTCTCGTTCCTCCGAAGGCCATCTTTTCAGAAGACTTCTTCGTTCTCAGCTTTCAGCTTTCATCCTCAATTCTTCTCAATTGTTGTCTCTTCGTTCGTCTCTCGGGTTTTTCCAGTGCCTTGTTCAAGTTTTCTGTTAGGTGGATCATGATCTCTTCATTCTCATGTATCTCCATTAATTCGTGGTGTTCCCATTCAGTTGTGAATTCTTACCGGTGCTTCCTTCAATTTTGCTTCAAGTGGTGTTTTTCCTCTCTGTCTCTCCAAGATTCATTTCTAGAAGAATAAGTTGTATGCTAGATATGTTGCTTGTCATAAATTTAATTGATGAAGGATGAGCATAACATAATTCTTATTATTGTCCTTCCTTCTTCCAAGAGATTTCAATTCTTCTTCCGGAGTGGCTCATGGTTTCAATTCTTTTCTCATGTGCTTATCTTTCTTTTCCGGAGTTCCAAGTCCTATTAAGTATCTCTTTGTGAGGCTACATCTAAATCTTGGCAGGTCATAATCATATTCTTTTCTACCTTCATATCTTTGCATCGTTCATTTGAATACAAAGGTCCTTCTTGGTGGTGCATCAAGGTTATAATCCATTATCAAATGTTCTTCAAGATTCTTGTTGGAGTACCTCAACTATCCTTTCTCTTGCATTTCCAAGTGCATTTGTTCTTCCTTTATTATTTGAGGTGGTATTATAGCATTGTTGTTAGTGTAGGAGTCTCGAAGAGTTTTCCTCTCAAGAATGAGATAATTAAACCCACCAATTCTATGATCATGAGATATTTTCAACCCAGGATTTCTTCATTGAGCTATCTTGGTTTGGATTTCACCTAAAGCTTTTCCTATGGATTGTGCTATCATGGTGCTTGTCATTAATCCAAGTTCTCAATGTATCCTCTTGGTGTAAGAATTGTTCATATCTTGTTTCTCCCAATCAATCCTTGTTTCTTTTAGTGGTTGGTTGTCACCTCATATTTGTTGAGATGATTTTCACAAGCCCACTAATGTCTTGTTCTTTTCGTTGTTGTTTTTCCAACAACTTCGTTTAATTCTTCTCGCAAGGGTGCTTGCCAAGTTCATTTGAGTTTGTAGTTGTCATTCTCTTCTTCCGTATGAGCTAGTTCATATTCCCTTGTTCCGGAGGCTTTGTGATGTTGCTTTTTGGGTCTAATATGTTGTTCTATCAAGATCATGGTGTTCCCTTGTTCTATTTACTTGTTTCTGTGAATATTATCTAATTCTCTCTTCTTATCGAATTTTTTGTCCCATTTTCCTACCGAAGTGCTGCCGAAATTTTCCGTGAATTCTTGCTTCTTTCTCATATCATTCCTCATCTCTTTGCTACCTTCAAGGATCGTTGGTTTCACTCGTTTGTCAAAGAAGCGACTAAATTTTTACCTCTTGTTCTTTCTCATCCTCTTCCCCCTTTCATTCTTGGATCTCGGGGTGAGATCCTCTTGTAGTGTAGGAGAGTTGTGACAACCCGATGCCGACGTTCCCGAAGATTCCCCTCTCTTTCCGTTTTCGTCGTGTGTCTATTTTTATTGTCACATCATCATCGCATCATGCGCATCATCTGCATTGCATCGGCGTCTCCGTTGCCGCCCGTTTTCAAAACTTGCATCCGCTAGTAGTTGCCGTTTCTCGTCGTTGTCCGTTTTGAGTCCGACCGCACACGCACGCGCCCGCGGCACCGTCGAAACCCTGTTTTTAAAGTGTGCGTAAAACTTTCTCTGATTGGGTTGAGATTTGACGTGCGGTGTTATTTTAATATAGGTAGGCCGCCTGTCAAATTTCGTCGCAATCGGAGATCATCTGGTACCCGAACGGTCGACCATAGCGGCACCGTATTCGGTCTACCGTCGGACGTCTGTCGGTGTTTTAAAAATCGTTGCCGCGCCGCCCGTTCTCCCTCTCGTCTCCGGATATCCCCTCTACACGTCTTCGTAACCGTTCCCGCGTTCGGAATCGTCCGAATCTGACCGCACGGTTGGATCCGGAACGCAATTCTGGGTAACCTAGCCCCCTCATTTTGTTATAAATAGACCCCATGTATATTTTAGACAACCACCCCAGCCCGTGAATCGATTTCCGTGCCAAACCCTAGCCGCAGCCTCCTCCCATCTCCTCCTCGCGCCGCCGGGCCCACGAGCCCACGCGAGGCCCGCCGAGCCCATCCGGCGCCGCCCCGTTCTCCTCCCAGCCCCGAGAGCCTCCTACCAGGAGCTGCGTGCCGCCCGATCCGCTTCCCGCCGGCGTCCGCCGTTGCAGGCCGCCCCGATCCAACCCCGCGCCTGCCCCGCCACCAGCACCTTCCTCCTGAGCTCGCCGGCCATGGCCGCCTCCCCAAGCCGCCGCCGACCAGTCTCTCCCCTCGGAGCTTGCCGCCGCCGCAGGGAATGGAGCCCTCGTCCGCCTCGGGTCGCCGCCCCGGCCCGGATCTGGGCAGATCCGGCCGGCCCCGTCGGTGCCTCGCCCCTGCCCCTCATCCTGCTCGCCGGAGAAGCCGCCATGGCTTCGTGCCGTGCTCGAACTCGGGAGGGATCGAGCATGCGCAGCCGAGCCGGCCTCCCCGCGACCCCGCGTGGGCTTCCCACCTCGCCTGGGCCGGTTCCCTCCCCTCGACCCAGCTCGTCAGCAGCAGCAGCCTCCACCGCTTCGGCCCAGTGCCTTCTCCCCCTTCTTGGGCCGAGCGCACCCGGTGAGCAACCCCCCTGCTCTTTATCTCCGGACCATGGCGAGTTATACTAGTTTGCGTCACTGTTCGGCCCGTTAGATGATTTAGGTTATTTTCGGAATAATATAAATTCCAGGAATAGACGTATTTTAAAACGCGTGTATCTTTTTAACCGTTAGCCGGATCGCGACGAGTTGTATATGGTTTTGGTGTAGAATTTCGTGTAGAATCCGGTTATAAAACTTGTATAATTGTTTGACGTTGTTTGACGTGTCGAATGAATATATTAGCGTGTTGTTCCAATAGGATATTGCCCGTAATTATTTTTTCGCGCAATACCGGATTGCTCGTATGCCGTAGGTTAAATGCCCATGTTTTAGGAACACCTTTTCCATGTATTCTAGAGTAGTCTTTGGTATTTTTGCGCGTAGGGATTTGCTGCTAGATTATTTTTCCGTGTTTAGGTCTTTATTTCGCATTTATGTGTGACAATATTTTTGTGTTGCAACCCCACATATTTTATATGTTTCCGGGGTAGAAAAATCCCATGGATTTTTTCTGTGCAATTAGTTTTAGCTTTTGAGTAAGTTAGTTCGCGCGATATTTTTGCCGTGATGCCCTTTTGTTTATTTCGTAGGATTTATTCCGTGCTTCGTTTGACGGAGTTGTCAACTAGAGAGTTGAACTTGGATGTTTTGTTTAGCCCCTGGTATTTTTGGTTGCAATAGAAAAGCATGTTTAGGTGTGGTTTGATCGCCCTCAAGTTGCTAGAAATAGTGCTGATTTGGAGGTGCTGAAATATTTCTAAGTCTGAAATCTGTTATATTTTGTTCCTGTCTTGTCTTGCTTGTATCTTGTGATGTGTAGCTCTTTTGAGGTTGGTCCAATGGAGTTAGTTGTACCCCTTGTGTTTCTCTAGCATGCTGTAAATGTTCATGCCATTTGGAGACCTGTAGCTTATTATTTTGCTGCTGTCAATATGGCTTCAGATCGAAAACTGCACTTTCATGAGGTGTAATTTTCACTAAGTCTGAAATAGTGTGTGAGATGCCATTTTGTGTCTTCTTTCCCTAGTGATCCATGATGCCATGCTAGTTGTTGTTAGTTGTTTGTAGTAGTGCTTCTTGCCCTCTTTCGTGCCATGCCTTGCTTGAGTTTATCGGAGTTGTGTAGCCGTAGTTGTGGGGCGTAGAATATGCTATGTGGCTGATTTTGACAGATTTTAGTGATTTCTTGTTTTGCTCGTAGTTGTTGAACCGTAGCTCCGTTTTGAACGTGTCCTACATGAAACTTGCGTAGAATCTCGTGTAGTTTCATTTTCTCTTGCTGTTTGTATGTTTTGAAGTGCTCGTAGCCACCATTGCACACATATTGCATTCATGCCATCATATCTTGCGATGCTTGTATCTTTTGAACCGTAGCTCCGTTGGAGATGTTTTCTATGTGTAGATTGCTTGTATTGACGCGTAGAATCACGTGAACCTATTTGTTTTGCTGTTTAACAACTAATTAAATATGTTAGTTCAGATCTGGTCAGAATTGTAAATTAACATGTGAGGTCGTTTCGGAGATGCTACAAGTCATTTCCGACCTCATTTAAAATGCCTAGATAGGTAGATTAATTGCGCTTCACCTCTTGCCATGTTTAACCACATTTAATATTGCCATGTATCTAATCGGGATATAACTAAATAATTAAACATGGAGTTTCGTCAATATGCAACTCGCTGCATATTGAACTTCACTTAATGTGTAGTGTTTGTTTGTCGTGAATTGTCTTGCCGTGTCTTGCATGTTTTCAGCTGCTCATGCATCATTTTTGTTGTTGCATCGTGTGGTGAATTTCGTGTGTTGATTCTTGTTTCCGGTTTCCTTCATCTCAATATAGTTCCGCAAGCGTGTCGGAAGTGAGGACCCGTTCGACTACGTTGGTTCGTCTGCTTCACGCAGGCATTCTTCTTTCAAGCGGGACCTCAGACAAGATGATCATTTTCCCCAGATATCATTACTGTCATTGCCATGCTAGTTTTACCGTTGCTGTCGTTTATGTCTCGTTGCCTACCACATGTTAAATATCAGCCTTCTCAACAATGCCATGCAAACCTTCAACCTGTTCAACCTAGCAAACCACTGATTGGCTATGTTACCGCTTGCTTAACCCTGTTGATAGCGTTGCTAGTTGCAGGTGCAGTTGCTTCCATGTGAAAACATGGGTTCCTTCTTATATCACCATATTAAATGCTATTTAATTTAATGCATCTATACACTTGGTAAAAGGTGGAAGGCTCGGCCCTTTTCTAGCCTGGTGTTTTGTTCCACATTTGCCCCCTTAGTTTCCGGCTACCAGTGTTATGTTCCATAAATGAGCGCTCCTAACACGATCGGGGTTGTTATGGGGACCCCCTTCATAATTCGTTTTAGATTAAAGCTGGTCTGGCAAGGCCCAACTTTGGTACTACATTTGCCTAAACACCTAATAAAATTGCATAGGGACTTTCCGGACCCCGAGGATAATTTAATCAACCCCCGGGCCAGTGCTCCTAATGAGTGTTGGCCCACCTGAGCGATGTCCGGCGCCCCTCTGGTCACCCGGAGGTTTAGCGATCCCCACGTCTAGCTCATCCGCCGTGTCCTGAGAACGAGGTACGCGACTCCTATCAGGATCGTCGACACGTCGGGCGGCCTTGCTGGATTAGTTTTACCTTTGACGAGATATCTTGTGCATAGGGATTCCGGTGATGCTTTGGGTAATCTCAGAGTTGAGGTTTTCCACTAGGGAATCCGACGAGATCGCGAGCTTCGTGATTGAGGATTTCTATGCGGCTTGTGGTAATTTGTGATGGACTAGTTGGAGCACCCCTGCAGGGTTAAATCTTTCAGAAAGCCGTGCCCGCGGTTATGTGGCAACGTGGAAGCTTTGTTTAACACTGGTTCTAGATAACTTGAAGTTAACTTAAATAAAACTTGCCAACTGTGTGCGTAACCGTGACTGTCTCTTTCGTGAGTTCCTTCTCCGATCGAGGACACGGTGGGGTTATGTATGACGTAGGTAGGTGTTCAGGATCATTCGTTTGATCATCCGTAGTTCACGTCCGCTATGCGTAAATCTTCCCCCTCTTATTTATGGTACCCGTAAGTTAGCCACCAAATATATGCTTAGTCGCTGCTGCAACCTCACCACTTAACCATACCTCACCCATTAAGCTTTGCTAGTCTTGATACCTTTGGAAATGAGATTGCTGAGTCCCCTGTGGCTCACATATTACTACAACACCAGTTGCAGGTACAGGTAAAGGTTACTTGACACGAGCGCATTGATTGTACATTTGGAGTTGCTTCTTCTTCTTCATCGATCTAGGATGGGTTCCAGGCCGGCAGCCTGGGATAGCAAGGATGGACGTCGTTCTTATTTTTCTCGTTTGTTTTCGTCCGTAGTCAGACCCTGCTCTTACTCTTGATGTTTATGTAATGTACTGATGTGACTCTGATGTAGCTTGTGGCGGGTGTAAGCCAATTCTTTTTTATATCTCTTCTTTTCACTACATGTACTTGTAACGATATCCATTCTTGCGACACGACGAGATGCGCTTCTATCCCTGACGAGGCCCCCGTGCCAAATTGAGGATAGGGTCGCATCTTGGGCGTGACATTAGTACCGCCTTCCTAGCGGTTGTACTTCGACGGACCTCTTTGCGAAGACTTTCTTGGCGGTGGTTGGCCCGGTAGTGTTTATGCACTATCATGGGCCGAGCAGTAGTACCGCTGCTGCCAGCGGTAGTATCGCTGGAGTGCCAGCAGTAGTACCACTGCAGCCAGCGGTAGTACAGCTAGGCTCGGGCTGTTTGTGGGAAAACGGTTGGATTCCCCCCCACTATATAAGGGGTTCTTCTTGCTGTGGAACCCTACCTTTGACCCTCCCAAGCTCCATTGTTGCTCCCTAAGCTCAAAAGTTCCTGATCTCTCTCCCTAGCCAATCAAACTTGTTGATTCTTTAGGGATTGGTTGAGAAGGCCTAGATCTACACTTCCGCCAAGAGAAAAGTCGATTCCCCACCAATCCCTTGCGGATCTTGTTACTCTTGGGTGTTTGAGCATCCTAGACGGTTGAGGTCACCTCGGAGCCACATTCCATTGTGGTGAAGCTTCGTGGTCTTGTTGGGAGCCTCCAAGCTTTGTGTGGAGTTTGCCCCAACCTTGTTTGTAAAGGTTCGGTCGCCGCCTTCAAGGGCACCTATAGTGGAATCACGGTACCTTGCATCGCGTGAGTGCGTGAGGAGAATACGGTGGCCCTAGTGGCTTATTGGGGAGCATTGTGCCTCCACACCGCTCCAACAGAGACGTACTTCCTGTCAAAGGGAAGGAACTTCGGTAACACATCCTCGTCTTCATTGGTTCCACTTGTGGTTATCTCTAACCTTTACTTCGTGTATGCTTATGTTGTTGTCTATCTCTTACTTGTCTTAGTAGTTCTTGTTGTTAGCTTCATATAGGTTCACCCTGTTGTTGCTAATTTTGTGAACCCGTATGTTGCTTACCCTAACTTGCTAAGATTAATTAAAAAGTGGTCGTTGCCTATTCACCCCCCCTCTAGTCAACCATATCGATCATTTCAGTATGTAATCCAAGACTAGATACTACCACACGTTGGGATACATAATTGACCCTCTCGACTTATGAATCTCCTAGTACTCGGTCCAGGAGTTGCAAGTAGTTTCTCGTGTTTATAGTCATGCTGGAGGCCGTACATAGTGCTGACCTTAGAGGTGGGCTATGATGCGGTAGGCAGTGGCACGGTGTACCAAGTGGCACCCGGATGGTGGGCTTGGGAACCCTGCGCACATCGTTTAGGGTCGTGGCGGAAACCTCGGCCGGATTTCCGTGCGGGTTACTCTCAAATAGGCGATAAACCTGGACTAGGTATTAGCGTGGTTAACGGTCGTGGCCGACTCCCTTGCTGGGCTTGCACTTGAAGGTTGACGAGGTGCATGACGTGCACATAGCGATAAGTGGCAAGAGCTTGTGTGAAGAAGTACACCCCTGAAGGGTTATGATCTATTCGAATAGCCGCGTCCGCGGATATGGACTACTTGGAGACATATGTTGTTCATAGATAACTTTAATGGCTACTCATAAAAGTATCAAGATAAGTGTGAGTGTCATGGATGGCATTTCCGTAGGAAGACGGGAATGATTCCATGATGTGTATTGTTGTGGAGTTAGTGGACTCGTGTGCGAGAAATCAAAGTTGTTAAAACTATTTAAAAACATAGTTTAGTCTAGCCAAGAGTCAAAGCTGGCTTGCTGCACGAAACACCACAACCCCCTTTATTGATACCTGAGCACGAGTAGATAGATCTGTTCCAAAGTCTTGCTGAGTACTTTTGTACTCATGTTTGCTTAATAATTGTTGCAGAGGATACCCACGAGCCAACATGTGGGTTCTTTCTAGACATCGATGATGACGAGTAGCTGGTGTCCCACCTACGACCTGGCCCCTTTCAGAAGGGATCTGTAGATAGTCATGCTTTATGCCTTATTGATGACCCTCAAGTATAAGGGATCTATCTAGTCCTTTCGATAAGTAAGAGTGTCGAACCCAACGAGGAGCAGAAGGATCTGACAAGTGGTTTTCAGCAAGGTAATATCTGCAAGCACTGAAATTATCGGTAACAAGTAGTTGTGTGGTGAGATGATTTGTAGCAAATAGCAAGTAAAAAAAGTAGAAACGGTGCAGCAAAGTGGCCCAATCCCTTTTGTAGCAAGGGACAAGCCTGGACAAAGTCTTATAGGAGGTAAAACGCTCCCGAGGACACATGGGAATTTCTGTCAAGCTAGTTTTCATCATGTTCATATGATTTGCGTTCGTTACTTTGATTGTTTGATATGTCGGTGGACCGGTGCTTGGGTACTGCCCTTACTTGGACAAGCATCCCACTTATGATTAACCCCTCTCGCAAACATCCGCAACTATGAAAGAAGAATTAAGACAAAGTCTAATCATACCGTTAAACTAGTGGATCCAAATAAGCCCCTTACGAAGCAACACATAAACTAGGGTTTAAGCTTCTGTCACTCTAGCAACCCATCATCTACTTACTACTTCCCAATGCCTTCCTCTAGGCCCAAATAATGGTGAAGTGTTATGTAGTCGACGTTCACATAACTCCACCAGAGGAAAAACAACATACAACACATCAAATTACCGAACGAATACCAAATTCACATGACTACTTATAGCATGACTTATCCCATGTCCTCAGGAACAAAAGTAACTACTCACAAAGCATAATCATATTCATGACCAGAGAGATAATGAGTAGCATCAGATATCTAAACATAAATTCTTCCACCAAGTAATCCAACTAGCATCAACTACAAAGAGTAATTAACACTACTAGCAACCTTAGAAGTACCAATCGGAGTCGCGAGACGGAGATTGGTTACAAGTGATGAACTAGGGTTTGGAGATGAGATGTTACTGATGAAGATGTTGATGGTGATGAGTCCCCTCCGATGAGAGGAGTGTTGGTGATGACGATGGTGACGATTTCCCCCTCCGGGAGGGAAGTTTCCCCGGCAGGATCGTCGTGCCGGAGCTCTAGATTGGTTCTGCTCAAGTTCCGCCTCGTGGCGGGGCAAATTCTCCGAAAAGCCTCTTCTTGATTTTTTCCAGACCGAAACCCTTCTCGTAGAAAAGGGGGGGGGGCAGTGGGCCAGCAGGGAGCTCACAAGCCTCCTAGGCGCGGCAGGGGGGTAGGCCGTGCCTAGCAGGGTTGTGGCCTCCTGCTGGGGCCCCTCTAGCACTTCTTCGGCCCAGTATTTTTTATAAATCCCAAAAAATCCTCGTTGATTTTCACGGATTTTGGAGTTGCGTAGAATAGGTATCTCAAACTTGCTCCTTTTTCAGGCCAGAATTCTAGCTGCCGGCATTCTCCCTCTTCATGTAAACCTTGCAAAATAAGAGAGAAAAGGCCTAAGTATTGTACCGTGAAGTGTAATAATGGCCCAAAAAGCGATAAATAGCAACATGAAAGCATGATGCAAAATGGACGTATCAACTCCCCCAAGCTTAGACCTCGCTTGTCCTCAAGCGAAAGCTTAGATCAATAAACATGCCCACATGTCTAGGGAGAGAGGTGTCGACAAAACAAGATACAAACATGCAGGCATCATGATCATGATCAGAACAGCAACACCATCATATCAACTGTTATGCTAAAGTGACAATTCCTTCAGAAAGTAAAGTATGGGCCAAGAACCTTACCGAGAATTAACAACCGATAGCCTTTAGTCGTTGAAGCAATTGCAATTTATCACAACATCGGAAAGAGTCAAATAAGAGCTTGTAAAGCAAATCCACATACTCAATCATCTTTTTGTTCTCTACAATTGCTACAACTTATGTGGTACTTATGAGATCAAAGTTTCAGTTGGACACAGAGAAAGATAGGGGCTTATAGTTTCGCCTCCCAACAATTTACCTCAAGGGTAATGTCAACAATAATAATTCATGAATACTTACTTCCAAGTTGACATATGAATATAGATCTTTCCCTAGCATACGACGTTAGCCAAGATAAAGGCGAAATAAGGAATTGGTGTAGATCACCATGACTCTTTCAAGGGCAAAAAGTAAAGGTACAAGATAGGCCCTTCGCAGAGGGAAGCAGAGGTTGTCATGCGCTTTTGAGGTTTGGATGTGTGTCCTCTTAGTGTGGAGGAACGTCACTTTATATTGCCTCCTGTGATAAAGAACTTTATTATGCAGTCTGTCGCTTTTATGTCTTCCTCATCACAGGTTCGTACAAAGCTTATTTTCCACACACTAATAGGTCATACATATAAGGGAGCAATTTTTATTGCTTGCACTGATGACAACTTACTTGAGGGATCTTATTCAATCCATATGTAGGTATGGTGGACTCTCATGGCAAAACTGGGTTGAAGGTTTATGGATGCACAAGTAGTATCTCTACTTGGTGCGGGAGTTTTGGCTAATAAGAGGTGGAAGCAATTGTCACATGCTAAGGGATCTCTAGTCATATAACATTGTTCGGAACCAAGCAGACACAATTCATTATGTTGTCTTCCTTGTCCAACATCTACTTCTAAGCATGTAATAGTTTAGTGAGTGTTCACAATCATAGATGGTGTCAAAGATGATATATTTATATGTGAACCTCTCCTTCTTGATCACTTCTTATTAATTGCAACAATGACCAAGGTCTATGTTTGTCTACCCTCAGCAAGTTTCAATCATCATTCTTTTTATATGTGAAGCCATCACTTCCCATAAGATCATTGCATGATCTTTTATGCTTTTGGTCTTTTCTCATCCTTTTGATCATGGCATGAGGCAAGTCCCTTAACTAAGGCCCTTTTTATTATATGGCTCACGAGCTCGAATACATCGGGGGTGAGACAAAGCAAAACTCAAGCCTAAAACACTAAGACCTTTAATCTACTAGAGAAAGAGAAAACTGAAAAGGAACAAACTAAAACAAAGGTAAATGCAAAAGATGTGATAGTGATACGATACCGGGGCAACTCCCCCAAGCTTGGCACAAGCTAAGGGGATTGCCCATACCCATGCTCAGTTGTCTTCCTTTGGAGGTGATGGTGGTGGAGTTCTTGCAGAGGTCTTGAACTTGTTTAATTTCCACTTGAGCATAAAATTCTGCTCCCTCATATCATCATTTCCCTCTTCAAGCCTTAACACCCTTTGGCATTATTCCTGCTTACTCTCTTGCAAGAAATGAGAAGTGATAAACAAAGTCTTAGGCTTCTTCCTTGAGTCAGGGAGGCTCGACTTCTTGAACTCCACATGGGTGTCTCCACGTGGAGGTAGAGGAGCCTCCTCTTCATCGGAACTTGCTCCTTCCTTCCCCTTGGGATCATAATATTATTCCTCATCAGTGGTCCAACCATAACGATCCAAGTCCCCATAGACCTTGGGGTTAGCAAGGTAATCGGCCACATAGCTCTCCCCCTCTGAATCTTGAGAAGACATCTTGCCCTAAATCTGCAGCAGAAACAGGCTCGAAACGAAAACAGAGGAAATTCACGTGATACGAGGGTGAGACCTTATGGGAGAAAACGGAGTCTGGGAGTACACGAGGTGGTCACAAGCCCCCCAGGCGCGGCCAGGGGGGGTGGCCCGCGTCTGGCACTCTTGTCGCCTCGTCGTATGCTTTCCGGACTACTTTAAATTTTTCTATTTTTCTAAATATTCCAAAACGGAGAAAAATTCCCACTGGAAAAGTTTTGGAGTCTGTTTACTTACCGAATCACATACCTCTTCGTTTTCGGAGTCTGAAACAGGCTGATAAATATCCCTTAGGTATTCCTCCGGAGTGATGGTATTGATAATATTGCTTTCAACATTTATGGGAGTACCTGAGATATAATGCTTGATTCTCTGCCCATTTACCATTCTCGGACAATTACCTTCCGTGTTGTTGATCTTGATAGCACCGGAACGATATACTTCCTCAACAATATAGGGACCTTCCCACTTAGAGAGAAGCTTGCCTGCAAAAAATCTTAAAGGAGAATTATATAGCAAGACATAATCACCTACATTGAACTCACGCTTTTGTATCCTTTTATCATCCCACCTCTTAACCTTTTCTTTGAACAACTTGGCATTCTCATATGCCTAAGTTCTCCACTCATCAAGTGAGCTAATATCAAATAACCTCTTCTCACCAGCAAGTTTGAAATCAAAGTTGAGCTCTTTGATTGCCCAATAAGCTTTACGCTCTAGCTCAAGAGGTAAATGACATGCTTTACCGTACACCATTTTGTACGGAGACATGCCCATGGGATTCTTATAGGCAGTTCTATAAGCCCATAGTGCATCATCAAGCTTCTTATACCAATTCTTTCTAGACCTATTGACAGTCTTTTGTAGAATTAGCTTAATCTCTCTATTGCTTAGCTCTACTTGACCACTGGACTGAGGGTGATAGGGAGGCGCAATTCTATGGTTGACATCGTACTTAGCAAGCGTTTTACGGAAAGCACCATGAATGAAATGTGAACCACCGTCAGTCATTAGATATCTAGGGACTCCAAATCTAGGGAAAATAACTTCTTTAAGCATCCTGATAGAAGTGTTGTGATCAACACTACTGGTTGGGATAGCTTCTACCCACTTAGTGACGTAATCAACAACAACTAGGATATGAGTATACCCATTGGATTTTGGAAAAGTTCCCATATAATCAAGCCCCAAACATCAAATGGTTCAATAACAAGTGAATAGTTCATAGGCATTTCCTGACGTTTACCGATATTACCTATTCTTTGACATTCGTCACAAGACAAGACAAACTTACGGGCATCCTTGAAGAGAGTGGGCCAATAGAAACCTGATTGCAATACCTTGTGTGCAGTTCTATCTCCCGCATGGTGTCCTCCGTAGGCCTTGGAGTGACACTTCTGTAGGATCTATCCCTGTTCATGTTCAGGTACACAACGTCTAATAACACCATCTACTCCTTCCTTATAAAGGTGAGGATCATCCCAGAAGTAATGTCTCAAGTCAAAGAAGAATTTCTTCTTTTACTGGTATGTGAAACTAGGTGGTATATATTTGGCAACGATATAGTTTGCATAATCAGCATACCACGGTGCACTACGTGAAGTATTGATGACATTTAATTGCTCATCATGAAAGCTATCATCAATAGGTTGTGGGTCATCAAGAACATACTCCAACCTAGACAAGTTATCTGCTGCTGGGTTATCAGCACCCTTCCTGTCGACAACGTGCAAATCAAATTCTTGTAGCAAGAGAACCCATCTGATAAGTCTAGGTTTAGCGTCTTTCTTCTCCATGAGGTACTTAATAGAAGCGTGATCAGTGTGAATAGTGACTTTGGAATCAACTATGTAAGACCTGAACTTTTCACATGCAAACACGACTGCTAAAAATTCCTTTTCCGTAGTAGCATAGTTTCTTTGGGCACTGTCTAGAGTTTTACTAGCATAGTGAATAACATTCAACTTCTTATCAAATCTTTGTCCTAGGACAACACCAACAGCATAATCACTATCATCACACATGATTTCAAAAGGTAAGTTCCAATCAGGTGGTTGAACAATAGGTGCAGTTATCAAGGCCTTCTTAAGTATTTAGAAGGCTTCCTCACAATCATCGTCAAAAACAAAAGGAATATCCTTTTGCAAGAGATTGGTAAGAGGCCTAGAAATCTTAGAGAAGTCTTTAATGAATCTCCTATAGAAACCAGCATGACCAAGGAAACTTATTATTCCTTTGATATATGTGGGGTATGTCATTTTCTCGATTGCATCAACCTTAGCCTTATCGACTTCAATACCTCTTTCAGAAATTTTATGTCCTAAGACGATGCCTTCGTTAACCATAAAGTGGCACTTCTCCCAATTCAAGACAACGTTGGTGTCTTTACATCTCTACAAGACTCGATCAAGGTTGCTGAGGCAATCATCAAAAGAAGACCCGTAAACGGAGAAGTCATCCATGAAAACCTCAACAATCTTTTCACAAAAGTCAGAGAATATAGCCATCACACATCTTTGAAAGGTAACAGGTGCATTACATAAGCCAAAAGGCATACGTCTATAAGCAAAGGTACCGAAAGGGCACGTGAAAGTGGTTTTCTCCTCATCAGCTTGTGCAACAGGTATTTGGGAGAAACGAGAATAACCGTCTAGAAAGCAGAAGTGTGTGTGTTTAGACAGTCTTTCTAGCATTTGGTCGATAAAAGGCAAAGGGTAATGATCTTTCCTAGTGGCTTTATTCAATTTTCTAAAATCGATCACCATCCTATAGCCAGTAATAATCCTCTCTGGGATCAATTCATCCTTATCATTAGGGACAACGGTAATGCCTCCATTCTTAGGGACGCAATGCACCGGACTCACCCAATCACTATGAGCAACAAGATAGATAATACCTGCTTCCAGGAGCTTTAGTATTTCGTTTCTTACTACCTCTTTCATCTTAGGATTTATTCTCCTTTGATGATCAACAACTGGTTTGGAATCAGGATCAGTTTTAATCTTGTGCTGGCATAGAGTGGGACTAATGCCCTTGAGATCATCAAGAGTATATCCAATAGCAGCACGGTGCTTCCTCAGAGTTTTTAATAACTTATTTTCTTCATGCTCTGAGAGGCTAGCACTAATTATAATAGGATATATCTCTTTTTCATCAAGATAAGTATACTTAAGAGTATCCGACAACTGTTTAAGCTCGAACACAGGATCACCCTTTGGTGGGGGTGGATCCCCAAGCAGTTCAACATGCAAATTATTCTTAAGGATAGGATATTGTTCTAAGACAACTCTATCTATCTCATCCCTTTCATCCATATGCATATCATTTTCATGCTCAAGGAAGTATTGCTCTAAAGGATCAGTAGGAGGCACGGCAATAGAAGCTAGGGCAATAGTTTCATCCTTACTAGGCAACTCCTTTTCATGAGGTTGTCTACCAAACTTGGAGAAATTGAACTCACGTGACACACCTTCAAAGCCAACAGTGACAGTTTGCTTCTCACAGTCAATATCGGCATTGACGGTATTGAGAAAGGGTCTGCCAAATATGATGGGACAAAAGCTATCTTGGGTGGTAGCAAGAACAAGGAAATCAGCAGGTGATACATCTCCATCGTATCTACTTTTCCAAACTCTTTTGCCCTTGTTTTGGACTCTTATTTGCATGATTTGAATGGAACTAACCCGGACAGATGGTGTTTTCAGCAAAATTGCCATGGTGTTGTTCTTGTATAGAAATGAAAGTTCTCGGAACGTCCTGAAAATTTACGGAGAATATTTCTGGAAAATATTAAAAATACCTGCGCAAAGATCCACCGGAGGGGATGGGCCAGTGGGCCACAAGCCCTGTTGCCGCGCCCCCTGGCCGCGGCAACCAAGCTTGTGGGGCCCACGTGGGTCTGCTGCCCCCAACTCTAGCTCTATAAATTCACTTTCGCCTAGAAAAAAAATCAGAAGAGAAGATTTCATCACGTTTGCGATACGGAGGCGCCGCCACATCCTGTTCTTCATCTGGAGGGCTCATCTGGAGTTCGTTTTGGGCTCCGGAGAGGGGAAATCGTCGCCATCGTCATCATCAACCTTCTTCCCTCTCCAATTCCATGAAGCTCTTCATCATTTGTGAGTAATCTATTCGTAGGCTCGCTGGGCGGTGATGAGTAGGATGAGATCTATCATGTAATCGAGTTAGTTTTGACGGGGATTGATCCCTAGTATCCACTATGTTCTGAGATTGATGTTGCTACTACTTTGCCATGCTTAATGCTTGTCACTAGGGCCCGAGTGCCATGATTTCAGATCTGAAATTATTATGTTGTCGCCAATATATGTTTGTTTTAGATCCGATCTTGCAAGTTGTAGTTACCTACTATGTGTTATGACCCGGCAACCCCGGAGTGACAATAACCGAAACCACTCCCGGTGATGACCTTAGTTTGAGGAGTTCATGTGTTCACCAAGTGCTAATGCGTTGTTCTGGTTCTTTATCAAAAGGAGAACCTTAATATCCCGTAGTATCCTTTTGGACCCCGCTGCCACGAGAGGGATGGACAATAGATGTCATGCAAGTTCTTTTCCCTAAGCACGTATGACTACACACGGAATGCATGCCTACATCACATTGACGAAGGGGAGCTAGCCACATATCTCTCCGTGTTATAACTGTTGCATGATGAATGTCATCCAAACGAATCACCGACCCATTGCCTACGAGTTTGTCCCACTGCTGCTGTTACTTATTTTGCTCTGCTGCTGTTACTACTGTTGTTGCTGCTGTTACTTGTTTTGCTCTGCTGCTGTTACTACTGTTGCTGCTGCTGTTACTTGTTTTGCTCTGCTGCTGTTACTACTGTTGCTGCTGCTGTTACTTGCTTTGCTCTGCTGCTACTTGCTATTGCTGTTAGTTGCTAGTGTTACTACTTGCTACTGCTGCCACTACTGCTGTTCCTTGCCACTGCCGATACTTGTTACACTGCTACTACCTGCTACAATACTTTTTCTCGCGCCGTTGACGGGAAAGAATATTTTCCGTCCACGGTCAACTTCTGGCGCCATTGATACGACCGTTAGGAATAGTCTGCCGTCAACAAATCGTTTCTGACACCGTTGTTATCATACTACTTTGCTGCTGATACTTTGCTTGCACGTACTAATCTTTCAGGTGTGGTTGAATCTGACACATTCAGCTGCTAATACTTGAGAGTATCCTTTCACTTCCTGTCGGGCGAACCAACAAATTTGGGTCGAATACTCTACCCTCAAAAACTGTCCCGAACCCACGCGCTGGTGGGCCATTGCAAGACAATTGCTAATTGTTGAGCACCTGGGAGCAGTTCTGGCTCTGCTCTCGCGGAGGCATCAAGTCAGGGACACGTCAACAACATTTCTCTAGTGTCGTTGACGGGACTGCCAGCAACAACTTTTTCTGGCGCTGTTGTCGGGGAAGGTATTTCTATATTCTCTGAGTCACTTGGGATATATATCTACTGATCACTATGAAGAATCTGAAAGATCCAAAAACCAAAGTCTTGCCCTCAACTACGAGGGGAGGTAAGGAACTGCCATCTAGCTCTGCACTTGATTCACCTTCAGTTATGAGTAAGTTTGTGACATCACCTCGTGCTAGAAATCTTGATATGTCGCCTGTGCTTGATGATGCTTATGATGCTACTGCTAGAGATGCTATGCTTGATATTGCTTTGCTTGATGATGCTAGAGATGCTATTTTGCCTGATGATGCTATGCTTGATACTGCTAGAGATACTACTTTTCCTGATATGCCACTAGGGGTATTCCTTGATGCTCATATTGCTAGAGTTACTGCCAATGCTCGTGATGCTTCTGAAACTGCCGATACTATTGAGATAGAACCTGCTTTTGCCCCTGCTAGATCTAGCTCTCCTAGATATGAATTTCCTGATATACCTGAGGGTTATGTTATGGAGGGAGAGATAGCTAAGGATTTTCTTGCGTGTAAGGATGCCCATGACGCTGAGAAATTACTTATCAAGTGGAAGGAAAAATCTCTGAAAGCTAGGATGAAATACGACCCGAAGTTTGCCACTTCACCTATCTTTATCACCGATAAGGATTATGAATTCTCCGTCGATCCTGAGATAATCTCTCTAGTCGAATCTGATCCTTTCCACGGTTATGAGTCTAAGACGGTCGTAGCCCATCTTACCAAACTACACGATATAGCCACCCTTTTCACTAGTGAGGAGAAGATCCGCCACTACTACATCCTTAAGCTGTTTCCTTTCTCTCTAAAGGATGATGCTAAAGCCTGGTTTACTTCTCTTGCTCCTGTATGTGTGAGTAGTCCCGAGGATATGGTCTATTACTTTTGTGAGAAATATTTCCCTGCCCATAAGAAGCAAGCTGCCTTGCAGGAAATATACAACTTTGCTCAACTCAAAGAAGAGAGTCTCCCACAAGCTTGGGGGAGGCTCATCCAGCTACAGAATGCTTTGCCTGATCACCCTCTTAAGAAGAACGAGATACTTGATATCTTCTATAACGGACTTACCGATGCCTCTAGAGACCACCTATATAGTTGTGCCGGTTGTGTTTTTAGGGAACGAACTGTAGAACAAGCTGAGATCCTACCGAATAACATCTTGATCAACGATAATGCTTGGACTATTCCCGAACCACCTCCTAAGTCAACTCCGAAGAAAAGAGGTATTCTATTCCTCAGTCCCGAAGATATGCAAGAAGCCAAGAAATCTATGCAAGAGAAAGGCATTAGATCTGAAGATGTCAAAAATCTATCACCTATCGAGGAGATCCATGGTCTCGATAACTCGATACAGGTAGTATAAGTAAATTCTCTGCGTAGGTTTGATGAGAGTGATATTCCTTTTGATAAACCTGCTAGCCTATGCTTTGATGAATTTGACAACTTTGTTGCCAAACAACAGAGTTTCAATGATTATGTTAGCAGCCATTTGGAACAAAGTACTCGTATGCTTAGTCAGTTAAGTGCTTGTGTAGACAGAAATGTCAATGATCTGAAGCTTCTGAGTAAACATGCCTCTATGATTACTACTCAGTTAGAACAAGTACTTAAAGCTCAGAATGACCTGCTCAATGAATTAAATGACAACTCTGTCAGAGTCATTACTAGAGGAGGCAAAATGACTCAGGAACCTTTGTATCCTGAGGGTCATCCTAAGAGAATTGATCAAGATTCTCAAGGAATTAATACTGATACACCTAGTCATCCTAAGGAGAAGAAGATGGATGATAGAAACCTGCATGTTAGTTCACCAAATACTGTCACACCTGAAGAACAAAATGATATTTCTGCGTCTGATGTAGAAACACAATCTGGTGATGAACATGAACCTGGTAACAATATGGACAACGATGTTCATAATAATGCTCAACCTAGCAATGATGAGGATGTGGAGATTGAACCTACGGTTAATCCTGATAACCCACAACCTAAGAGTTACGATAAGAATGACTTCACTGCTAGGAAGCATGGTAAAGAAAGAGAGCCATGGGTTCAGAGACCTATGCCCTTTCCTCCTAAGCCATCCAAGAAAAAGGATGATGAGGATTTTGAGCGCTTTATTGAAATGATAAGACCCGTCTGTGTGCAGATGCGGTTACTTGATATGCTCAAAATGTCTCCATATGCCAAGTACATGAAAGATATCGTGACCAATAAATGGAAGATACCAGATCTTGAGATCTCCACCATGCTTGCCAATTACACTTTCAAAGGTGGAACTCCTAAGAAACTTGGTGATCCCGGAGTGCCCACTATACCTTGCTCCATTAAAGGAAACTACGTAAGAACTGCCTTATGTGACCTTGGAGCCGGTGTTAGTGTTATGCCTCTCTCTCTTTATCGTAGACTTGAACTGGATAAGTTGACACCCACTAAAATCTCTTTGCAAATGGTCGACAAATTAACTGCTTTCCGTGTCGGCATTTGCGAGGATGTGCCTGTTGTGGTTGCTAACACCACTATCTTAACATATTTTGTTATCTTGGATATTCCCGAGGACGATGCCATGGCTGTCATCCTCGGAAGACCCTTTTTAAACACTGCAGGGGCTGTTATAGATTGGAACAAAGGCAATGTCACTTTCCATGTCAACGGTAATGAGCATACAATGCACTTTCCGAAGAAACGATATCAAGTACATTGCATCAATGCTATAGAAAAAACTTCATCAATTCTTATTGGGAGCTTTGAATGCCCTATTCCTCGTGTCAAGATGAAGTATGATTTGCTTGTTGGGGAGATTCATATCCCCATTGAGGTGACTTAGTGGCTATTCAAAAATTCTCCGTTCTCTTTTGCGATTCGGAAAAGTTTTGTAATGAGGATTTGATCAACTCCATTGACGGATTTATTTCGATGACCATGAAATGGATGAATCAAAGAGTCACATACCTCTGTTTTAAGCTTTCACTTTTTGTTGCTTAGAAGAAAAATGATAGGTTTAGTTTAGTTTTCCCTGTTTTCTGTTTTAGCATCCCGGAGAAAAATACCCCAAAAATAAAAGTTCTCCGATGGTCCTGAAAATCTAGTATGATTTTTTCTAGAATATTTGAAAAATTCTGGGACTGAGAGCTGGCCTGGGGCCACACCAGTGGGCCACAAGCCCTGTCACCGCAACCTACCCCTTGCCATGGCAGGCAAGCTTGTGGGGCCCATAGGGACCCCCTCCACTCATTCCAGCTCCCATCCTCTTCCTCTACCTCCAGAAAAAAATCGTTTCACAGCTCAAACCCGTGTTCTTGCTCATTTGGCTGTGATTTTCGATCTGCTTGCTCAAAGCACCGTTCTCCGAACCGTTTTGGGGAAATTACTCCTTGGTAAGTGACTCCTCCATTGGTCTAATTAGTTTTTGCTCTAGTGCTTTATCCTTCGCGTATTCTTACTACCTTGGTGACCCTGTTCTTGACCTTGAAATGTTGATTTTAGCTTGTCCCAAGTAGTTTTAGCGCGTGATACGGTCTCTAGACACTAGTAGGAGTAGTTGCTACAAGGTGTGGTTGGTCTTTATTCACTTTTCTCTTGAACTTCAAAATTTCAGCAAAAAGAAATTATGTTCAGGAGGAAGTTTCATGGTGGTTCCTCAAGTAAGAAGGGTCCCCGTCTTTCTATTCAGGAGCCCAATCCTTATCAACTAAGGGACGCACCGATACAACCATGTGAATGGCCTTCCGATGAGTTCATGATCGAAGCAGGCTTCAAGGATGAGTTTGATACACTTGTCCGCAATGTCGGGTTAGAAGAATTCCTCTCAGATAAGTGTGAACAGTATGCTTTGCTCACTGCCTCCTTCTTGCATAGATTTAAATTTCCAGTTGGCCGTGGCTCATCCATACTGTTTGATCTGTATGATAAATCCTACGGCATGGATTTGGAGGATTTTAACAGAATTTGCAAAATACCCGATGGGGGTAATCTTAAAGATCCTGCTAAATCTTCGGTTAGAGATTTTTTCTCTAGTATATCTGTTGGAGAAACTAGAGACATCACGCAAGTTACCATAGGAAGCATTCATTTCCCTGCCTTGCAATACTTTGCCCTCTTCATAGGTAGATGCATTAACGGTAAGGTTGAACATTGTCACCTATGCGCATCCGACCTTAGTATCCTTAAGAGCGCAGTTACGGGTGACAAAAGCTTCAACATGTGAGCTATTATAGCAAGGAGGCTGAATAAGAATGCTATTGAGGGGGATTTCTTTGGCGGCATCTATGCCACTTGCATGGAAAATTTTCTTGGAGTACCCATCCGCGCAGGAGATCCCCCGCTCCATACAGCTTTCCTTGACCGCGTCGCTATGACACGCTACCAGTTCCTTGAGAGGGATGATGAATCCCTCCTATACCGATTGATATTTAACCGGCAGCGTGTCTTCCATATTACCCTTCCTGCTCCTGCTTTCTTTGACTCTCAGATAAAACGGAGATACTACATAACCATAGGAGAGGCATAGGAGTATGAGAGGGAGGCGACGGCTGCTCGTCTTCGTGAGGCAGCAATTCAGGCAGTGGCTGCAGCGCTCCCGTATAACCCCGATTATGATTTTGGGTTTCGCCAGGACCGTCCTTGGTAGTAGAACAAGCTAGGCCAAAAGCCTAAGCTTGGGGGAGTACGTGTTCTCACCGACCTTACATTCATGCTTATGCTTTCACTTTGTTCGTCGGTGTTTACACTTTGCCAATGTATTATCGATGCTAGTTTATTTTCGTTTTCTTGTTTTCTTGTTTTGTGTCCTTTTGAGAAAACCCAAAAATATTTTCCTTTCTTCTTTTTGCTTCTTGGGAGCTTTCCCGTGTAAATAGTTTCTTTTTCTTTGGGTCAAGGTAGAAGATATTGGTTACAATGTTTAGTGGCTCTTGCATGCATACCTGTTTAGCTTTCAAAGAGTCATATCACTTTGTCTTCTCCTTTGTGCTTGCCTGTAGATTCATCTTACTCCAATGCACGAGCACTCTTATTATCGTTCACATCGTTCGATCGTGCAAGTGAAAGGCAATAATGATGATATATGATGAAGTGACTGAGACTGGAAAAGCTGGTATGAACTCTATCTATTTTGTTTTTGTAATTATGAGTAGCTTGTCATCCCAGATTCAGCTTTGTTGTGGGAGAACCATGTTTGCAATGACAACTTAGAGATAATAGTTTCTGATGCCATGCTTAATTAGCTAGGAGCTTATAATGGTTTGTCTTGAATGCCAACATAGATTTTGAGATGACTATGATGTAGTATGATAGGATGGTATTCTCCTTTGAATGATTCAAGTGGCTTGACTTGGCGCATGTTCATGCATGTAGTTGAAACAAAATCAACATAGACTCTATGATGTTCGTGTTCATGGTGATTTATATCCTGTTCATGCTTGCACTCCATGTTAGTCAAATTCATTGCATCCCGATGACTGTTGTCGCTCTCTAGTTGGTCGCTTCCCAGTCTTTTGCTAGCCTTCACTTGTACTAAGCGGAATACTGCTTGTGCATCCACTTCCATAAACCCAAAAGTTTTTCCATGAGAGTCCACAATACCTACCTATTTGCGGTATTTACCTGCCGTTCCAAGTAAATTTGCATGTGCCATTCTCTAAACCTTCAAGAAACAATCTGTTTTGCATGCCTGAACCGCTCATGTGGTGACAGGGGGCTATTGGTATCTTCCATGTTACGCGTGTTATCCTCGACATGTGTTTATTCACTGTCATTCACGAGAAAGGGGCCGGTAATTGGAATGCCCAGTTCCACGCTTAAATCGAAAACATAACTGTAAAACAAGACTCCCCCCGGATTGATGTTAGTATGGACGGTACCCGAGGATTCGGCTAGCCGTGGAGTGTGATTGATTGGTGGTGGGGGAGTTAAAACTTTACTTTTCTATTTGGGAACCGCCTATAGCATGAATTGCGTGGAAGATATTGAGAACTCTTGGTCATTGTGTTGAAAATGAAAGCATGCCACCCAAAATAATTATCTCTATTTTCAAAGCTTGAGCTCTGGCACCTCTGCAAATCAATGCTTCCCTCTGCGAAGGGCCTCCCTATTTATTTTCCTGTTGAGTCATCCTCTTCTTATATAAGCACCAATTAGAGAGCACCTTTGTCATTTTTATGCTTTGCTTTTGATTGATATTGAGTATGACTACGACTGGATCTTCATTGCTATGAATTACAATGTTTAGTCAACCCTTGATCTTTGAAAGTGCTCTGCATTTCTGTTTTGCGGTCTCAGAAAGAGCTAGCGAGATACCACCTATTCATATTGCTTCATGCTTGTTTTGATTGAATTGTTGGTATCTGAAACTCATTATTATTTGCTCGCTAGCTGATTATGCCATTGATATTAGTTTACCGTGAGACCTTTGTGTCACTTGCTTATGTGGTTAACTTGTGATCTTGCTAAAATTCTGGTTACGAGTTAGACATAGTTGCAACAACAAGACCAAACAGAGTTTGTCAAAGTTTTTCTTTCTCTTTCAGTTTGTCAACTGAGTTGCTTGAGGACAAGCAAGGTTTTAAGCTTGGGGGAGTTGATACGTCTCCATCGTATCTACTTTTCCAAACTCTTTTGCCCTTGTTTTGGACTCTAATTTGCATGATTTGAATGGAACTAACCCGGACTGACGCTGTTTTCAGGAGAATTGCCATGGTGTTGTTTTTGTGCAGAAATGGAAGTTCTCAGAATGTCCTGAAAATTTACGGAGAATATTTCTAGAAAATATGAAAAATACCTGCGTAAAGATCCACCGGAGAGGATGTGCGAGTAGTGTTGGGGATATTATCTGTTGATAACTCGTCCAAGTTGGGCCGGGTCACCAAATCTGGCGATTCATCTGAAATGTGGTTTGGGCCTTGGCCTGGTAGGACCAAAGGTTGTATGGCGGTTTACAACTTTCGGAAGGAGTCCATGACAGAGAAGGCCTCCAAGTTTTGGAAAGGTGGCGACTTAGAGATCGTAAGAGTCACGGTTTGTATAAAGGAAAGGACCCTTGTAAACCCTAGGGACTCGACCTGTATATAAAGGCGAGTCCCAGGGAAGAAGAGGGTAGGTTAGAAATCACCGAGTGCTAGGTCTGGCGAGTTACACCCTCCTTGTAATCGAAACTCCATCAATACAACACAAAGCAGGACGTAGGCCTTTATCTCCTCACGAGGGGCCGAACCTGGGTAAATCGTCGTCTCACTCCCGTTCAACCCCTTTGAGTCGCCACCAAGGTGCGATGGCTCCAATACTAAGTCCTTTCACGAGGACATCTGCCATGACAAAACCACGACAGTTGGCGCCCACCGTGGGGCCTGCGCACGGTGGAGTTGAGTTCTCAAAGGGAGCCCTACCAGGGTTTGGGAGCTACGCGACGGAGCTCATGACTCGGAGCCGCCATGGGAAGTACTACATCAACAACTATGGGGGCCCGAGGCGGATTCGATTGAATCTGGTTACAGGGTCCCCTTTGGCAAGATCAGCGTTTTCATCGGCATGATTGGATCGTCCATGCCTGAGCCGGACATCTCCTCCGACAACGTCGAGCCGGCCAGGTACGTCCACCCGGTCGTGACGCCAAATCTAACTCGCCCGGTCTTTGTTGGATTCACGCAGGGATCTGAGGAACCAGAATACTCAGCGACCCAGGAAACCACGCCAGTCAACACTGACGACGAATCATCCATGGGCGATTCGGATTCAATCCAGTCTGTACATGGGGACTGTCTTGGGGGCTTGTCGCTGGCCATGGACCCCGAAGTTCTTGACCGAACTCGCCGTCAGATCGCCGTTTACATGGCTGGGGCGACTCAACCCTCGCCAAACCCGGCAGGCGGAGATGGAACTGGCGAGACGTCTAGAAGCCCGGCCGCCGTCTTGGTGGAATTAGCAGCGGAAATTACAAGGCTCATGGCGACCCCCATCACACCGGAAAACCAGGAGGCAGTAAACACGGAATTGACGAAACTAAGAGAAGCGGTGGCAAAGGCTCAGCGAGATGTCGAGGTGGAGTCCGCCAGGATTGAGACCCGGCAAGCTCAAATTACCACTGAGATAGCTCACTTAAATACTGACAACTGGCGGCTCGAAAGGCACCAGCGCGCATCTGACGCCGTCCATCAGCGGAGGCACCAGGGTCGCCTGCCCCCTGATCTCAACCCGACCCGCTTGTTCGACACTCCGCGAACTCCCGGGACGGGAGCCGCCCCGGGGGGAGGGCCGTGCCAGCCACCTAACCTGTCGGTCCAGCCAGTTGTGGATCGTGTCCCCCGATTCCGGACTCCTCAAGGTCACTTTTCCAACCCGGTGGACAACATCCTTGCTGCAACTCGCCATTTGGAATCCCTTCCGATTCACGGCAACACTCCTGCCGAGATAGAGGCAAGGAACGCCATTGAGATGTTGAAGACGGCGGTGATTCAAAATGCCCAGTTCTCACATAGCCTAGATAGGCTGCATTCCACTCCCCAGGCAAGCCGCACTAGGAGTCAGCCAGAGGACCAGCCCGCTGTAAACAGCGGACCGCGTCTCATCCCTCAGGACAACCTCCCTGATCATCAAGACCCGCCAGGCCGGGATCATCCGGACATCCAAGTCGCCCCAGCCCCTCTTGTCGGGAGCGGCGGACGAGTGGGGGTGCCGTGCTTGGCCCCCGCCCTTCGCAACGAGCGAATGCCCAAGGATTTTAAAGGGCCAAGAAAGGTGCCTAACTACACTCCGGACCTTGAGCCGGCGTCATGGGTCGAGAGTTATGAAATCGCCATGGACATGCTCGACGTAAACGAAGTAGTTTGCGCCAGATACTTCACCATGATGCTCGAAGGGACAGCGCGTACTTGGTTAAAAAACTTACCTCCCAACTCCGTCCAGACCTGGGCTGAATTGAAAGAGCGCTTCATCAAAAACTTCCGAGGAACCTGCAAGCGTCCAATGACGATTGTCGATCTACAGCACTGCGTTCAGCGCCCCGATGAGTCGGCCCACCACTAGTCACGGCGGGTCGCGGAAATCATTCACTCGTCAGACGGTATTACGACGGCTCAGGCTGTGCGGATCCTCAAGCAGAATTGCCACTACGAACCTCTGGTGCAGAAGTTGGGGCCACTCAAACGAAAGGTCCAAGACATGGGGGAGCTAATGGATACCCTCACTAGGTACGCTGAGGAAGACGACACCAAAGATCCCGGTGAGGATGGTAAAGCTAACTTGCAAAGGAAGGGCGAGTCATCCAAAAATCATACACGTTTTCAGGGACGCGCCCGCCACAATCAGGGAGCGAACAACAAGAGAAGGCAGCAGGAAGAATCTTCGGACTTAGTCGCCAATACCAACACCAACAATGGCAACCAACGCCAGAAGAAAAGCAGGGGATACAGTGGTAAAAAGCCGCGCAACTATAATGAGTTACTCAAGGGCCCCTTCCCGCACCACGCCATGGCAGACGGACCGGCGACTCATTCCTGGGAGGATTGTTACGTGATGCGGGAGTTTCGGGCGGAGGCGATCAAAAAGGGGCAAAGCGGTGACCCGGACCAACGACAGGAACAGTTCGGCGCACCCAATCAACATCAGAACCCCTTCGGGGGTTTCCCCGAACCGGGGGCTCAGGGTGGCTCGCAGCCGAACAACGGCCAATATCCGGAGCATCACTAGCGACGGTATAACCCACCCGGAGCGTTTCAACAACCACCCCCCAGAGGGCTTCGCAGGGGCAGGATGATAATGGCGGCTTCCGCAACAATCCCAAGCAGTTAAGCAATGGGCAGTACCACGTTTTCACCACCAATGCTTGCAGGCGCGATAAAAAGGTGAGTCATCGAGCGTACAATGTTTCTGAGCCGGCACTCCCCAGATACCTCCACTGGTCCGAGCAGACCATATCATGGAGTAGGGAGGACCACCCGCGAAGAGTTGACAATCCCGGCGACTTAGCATTGGTCGTGGCTCCCCAAGTTGGGGGATATACCTTGTCGAAAGTACTGATGGATGGTGGCAGCAACATCAATATTTTGTATTTTGACACTTTCCAAAGGATGAACCTGTTGGAAAAAGATTTGATGCCTTCAACCACGGTATTCCACGGAATCGTCCCACGCAAATCGGCGTACCCCATAGGCCGAGTCAGGCTCACAGTTGCATTTGGAACAACATCTAACTACAGGAGTGAGTCGTTGATATTTGAGGTGGTCAAATTGAAAAGCCCCTACCATGCGCTGTTTGGGCGGCCGGCTTACGCCCGGTTCATGGCTCACCCATGCTATGTTTACCTTAAACTCAAGATGCCTGGTCCTAAAGGACCCATCACGGTTGATGGTGATAGAAGGATTGCAAGAGAATGTGAAGAAGGGGACGCGGCTTACGCGGAAGTCGCCTGCGCTGCAGAGGAGCTCAAATATCATCAGGCCAATGTTGATCCGGCTGATATGTCGCCCTTAAAAAAGCCAACGACAGATGCTGAGCCGCCCCTCAAGTTCAAACCAACGGATGACACTAAAACGGTTGATTTCGTCCCTGGCGACTCAACCAAGCAGTTCACCATTGGGACGGGTCTAGATCCCAAATAGGAAAGCGCGCTCATCAAATTCATCCGTGAGAATCGGGACATCTTCGCATGGAAACCTTCTGACATGCCTGGTGTGCCGAGAGAATTCGCTGAGAACCATCTTAATGTTGACCCAAAGGCAAAACCCATCCAACAATATCTTCATAGGTTTAACGAGGAACGACGCAAGGCAATCGGGGAAGAGGTTGCCCGTCTCTTGGCCGCCGGATTCATCATAGAGGTTTTCCACCCCAAATGGTTGGCTAACCCGGTCTTGGTGCTCAAGAAGAATGGCACCTTCCGTATGCGCATTGATTACACGGACCTCAACAGAGCTTGTCCAAAGGATCCTTTCGCTCTTCGCTGCATCGACCTGATTATTGACTCGGTGGCGGGATGCGAACGTTTGTGCTTCTTGGACGCTTACTCTGGATATCACCAAATCAAGATGGCCGTGGAGGATCAAGATAAAACAGCTTTTATAACCCCCTTTGGGGCTTTTTGCTATGTGCCCATGCCATTTGGACTCAAGAGTGCAGGGACGACTTATCAGCGCTGCATCCAGAATTGCCTCCGTGGCCAAATCGGACGCAACGTCCACGCCTATGTCGATGACATTGTGATTAAAACCCACCAGGGGGAGATGCTATTGGAAGATCTCAAGGAAACTTTTGATAATCTACGGGTATATCAGATGAAGCTAAATCCCACCAATTGTGTTTTTGGTGTTCCTGCAGGAAAATTGTTGGGCTTCCTGGTGTCTGAGCGCGGCATCGAAGCTAACCCGGAAATAATCAAAGCGGTTACTTCCCTTGGGAAGCCAGCAAATGTTAACCAAGTCCAACGGATGGCGGGTCGCATTGCGGCCTTAAGTCGCTTCATAAGCCGCCTGGGAGAAAAGGCGATTCCCCTTTATCAATTGCTAAAGAAATCTGACCATTTTGTTTGGACAGATGAAGCTGATGAAGCTTTCGAAGCCTTGAAACGGCAACTGGTCAACCCGCCGGTCTTGGCCGCCCCGACTGAGAAAGAGCCCATGCTTTTATATATTGCGGCAAACTCTAAAGCAGTAAGTGTGGCGGTGGTCGTTGAAAGGAAGGAGGAAGGAAAGGAATACCCTGTGCAGCGCCCGGTGTATTTTATCAGCGAAGTGCTAACTCTTTCCAAGCAACGATACCCACATTGGCAGAAATTAGTGTATGGGGTGTTTATGGCGAGTCGGAAGCTTAAACAATATTTTCAAGAACATCCCATCATGATGGTTAGTGCGGCCCCCCTCGGGGACATCATCCAGAATCGGGAGGCAACGGGGCGGATTGCCAAGTGGGCGATTGAACTTGGGCCGCATCATGTACGATACACCCCTCGCACGGCCATCAAATCTCAAGCCTTGGTTGATTTCGTCAATGATTGGACCGAGTTACAGGCCCCGGAAGACAGGCCTGATCTTACATACTGGACTATTTATTTTGACGGATCCAGACAGTTGGAAGGCTCGGGGGCTGGCGTGGTACTGGTGTCTCCTCAAGGAGACAAATTCTGTTATGTCCTCTGACTCATGTTCCCGTGCACCAACAATGCTGCAGAATACGAAGCTTTACTTCACGGCTTGCGACTCGCCAAGGAGATGAACCTTACGCGGGTCAGATGTTTTGGCGACTCTGATCTGGTGGCTCAGCAAGTTTCAGGCACTTGGGACTCTCGAGACCCCGTGATGGCGGCTTACAGGAGGGCTATGTCCGATGTGGCGGGTCATTTCCATGGTTATCAGGTTGATCACATTGACCGGCGCCTTAACGAGGCGGCTGATGCCCTTTCGCGTCTCGGTTCCCAGCGAAAGCCGGTTCCCCCAATGTTTTTCTAGATACTTTGCATAATCCCTCCGTAAGTTTGCCATCACAGGAGGAGTTGGCGATACCAGATCCTGAGTCCTAGTTCTTGGCGGCTGTCCACGTTACGCCGGATTGGGTTCTTCCCTATCTGGCCTATCTCGCCCGAGGCGAGTTACCTACAGATGAAGTTTTGGCCCGCCAGATTGTTCGGCGAAGCAAGTCCATGGTGATCATCAACGGCGAATTATATAAGCAAAGTACCTCCGGGGTTTTTCAACGATGTGTTTCCTCCGAAGAAGGGTGCATAATTCGAAATGACATTCATTCCGGAGATTGTGGGCATCACGCCGGGTCACGTTCTTTGGTTTCAAAGGCGTTCCGTCATGGTTTCTTTTGGTTGACGGCTCATGCAGATGTAGAGGAGATAGTTCGTCGATGCGATGGATGCCAGCGTTATGGGCAACATGCTCATGTGCCGGCTCAATAACTAAGGATGATTCCCATCACTTGGCCTTTCGCGGTCTGGGGGTTAGACATGGTTGGCCCCTTTAAGATTTCATCCAACAAGAAAACCCATTTGCTGGTGGCGATTGATAAATTTACCAAGTGGGTTGAGGCAGAGCCTGTTGGAGCTTGCGATGCGGAGACGGCGATCAAATTCTTGAAAAAGTTGATCTTCCGGTTTGGATATCCGCACAGTATTATTACTGACAATGGCACTAATATGTCTCAAGGGGCGATGCAGGAGTTTTGCCGTCGAGAGCATATCGGGCTTGATGTTTCTGCGGTTGCTCACCCACAATCTAATGGACAGGCGGAGCGGGTGAACCAGGAAGTTTTACGGGGAATCGAGCCCCGACTCATGGTTCCCTTGGAAAGAACCCCGGGGTGTTGGGTTGAGGAGTTGCCTTCGCTGCTATGGAGCATCCGGACCACCCCGAACCGGTCTGCGGGTTTTACCCCTTTCTTTCTGGTCTATGGAGCAGAAGCTGTTCTTCCCACTGACATAAGGCATGACTCGCCTAGAGTCGCCGCTTATGTGGAACAGGACAACGAACTAGCGCGTCAAGAATCTTTGGACGCCTTAGAGGAGGCGCGTGATTTGGCTGCAGCCCGATCGGCCATTTATCAGCAGTACTTACAGCATTATCACAGCCGCCGGGTCAAGAGCTGAACATTTCAGGAAGGCGACTTAGTGCTTCGGCTGATACAAGATCGCGCTGGCATGCATAAGTTATCACCACCATGGGAAGGACCGTTCGTCGTCAGCAAAAATCTTTACAACGGGTCTTACTATCTGGTGGATCTCCGGCCTAACCGGCCAACCACGGAGGCTGAGTCGACTCGCCCGTGGAATATTGCCCACTTGCGGCCTTATTACACTTGAGCTCTTAAGCTCTACATTTTGTAAGTTTTTCATTTCTTATAAAGCAATAAAATTATACGCCTCCCGACTTGGGGGCTTCCTCTCACTGAGATCAGTTTTATTACCCATTTGGCCTGCGAAAGATTACTGCATTACAAATGGTTATACTGGACTGTGTGTTGGCCGAATCGCCATATGGACCCATGAACTCTTGGCGAGTTATTCCGCTAATGGACCCTGAACTTGCTTTGGTTAAAACATGTCTGGTACCGGAAAGCGCCCCACATGGAAAATAGAGAAACCATTGGTTCATTGAACCCGCTTCACTGAAGCTTGACTTGTACCTGATCACCCGGTCTAAATACTTGGGCTTTTGATACATTACCAAAATTGTCCCTTGGGTGGCGCTTGAGCTTGTTTGACTCGCCCTATCCTGTCGCGACCTTATGAGCTGACGAAAATATTATCTTGGGTGGCGCTTGAGCTTGTTTGACTCGCCCTATCCTATCGCGACGTTATGAGCCGACGAAATTATTATTTTGGGTGGCGCTTGAGCTTGTTTGACTCGCCCTATCCTGTCGAGACCTTATGAGCCGACGAAGTGGCTATTTTTTGCCTCCCTGGCATTGCCACAAAGTTTTTTCAGACTTTTTTTTCTGACTCGCCTCAAAATATCTTGGGGCGATTACTATTTGTTATCACCTATTACTCACTGAGATGGTTTGATATATGTTTTCAAGCTTAGAACAGGTTGATGATCAAAATCACTCTAGCCATGGCGGATTAAGCATCATAAAAACGCCTCAATGGCGGGTCAAGTATTATGATAAAAAGCCTCAAACGCCAGATCAAGCATTTCAAAACGCCTTAAGGGAGACATAAGGGTTTTTTAAGGTGTCACAGAAGCAGTTTTGATTCCTAAAGAGACCTATTACATGGCTCTCATGGCCAAATCGATGAAATGTTATTCTGCTGATGCCCTTGGATCAACCTGCTGCGTGCTTTGGCCGACTTCAATTTGCAAGTCGCCCAGTACCCAATTACACTTGGATAATGCGGCGAACTCATCTTCATCGGTCAGGACTGATGAGAGATCCACGTCCAAGTCAAAAGGATTCTTGGGACGACGCGGAGTTAAGCTGGTCGTCACAAAGGTTGGCGGGTTGTGACAGCCCGATGCCGACGTTCCAGAAGATTCCCCTTTTCTTTCCGTTTTCGTCGTGTGATTTATTTTATTTGTCGCATCATCATCGCATCATGCGCATCATCTGCATTGCATCGGCATCTCCGTTGCCGCCAATTTTAAAAACTTGCATTCGTTAGTAGTTGCCGGTTCTCGTCGTTGTCCGTTCCGAGCCCGACCGCACTCGCACGCGCCCGCGGCACCGTGGAAACCCTGTTTTAAAAGTGTGCGTAAAACTTTCTCTGATCGGGGTGAAACTTGGCATGCGGTCGTAATTAGTTTTAGCCAGGCCGCCTGTCGAATTTCGTCGCGATCGGAGACCGTCTGGTACCCGAACGGTCGACCGTAGCGGCACCGTCCTCGGTTATTCGTCGGACGTCTGTCGGTGTTTTCAAAATTCATGCCGCGCCGCCCGTTCTCCCTCTCGTCTCCGGTAAACCACCCTACATGGCCGCGTACCCATACCCGCGTTCGGAATCGTCCGAATCCGACCCCGCGGTTGGATCCGGAGCGCGATTCCGGTTAACCGAGCCCCCCGGTTGTCTATATATAGACCCCCTCTAATTTTCGGACAACCTCCCTCTAATCTCTCCTTGATTTCCGCCCACCTACCAAACCCTAGCCAACCTCTCTCCTCCCTCCAGCCGCCGGGCCCGCGAAGCCCATCTGGAGCCCGCCGGGCCCGAGCCGCCGCACCGTCCTCGGGAGGAGCCCGAGCTCCCTGCCGCCCTCCTCCACCCGCGCCTTCTCCGTCGCCGCGCCGCCACCGAGCCGCTGCCCCGCCCCGCCTCTTGCCGCCGGGAGCCGTGCCCGCCGCCGGCCAGCGCCCCCGCTGCTGGAGCGCAGCCCCGTCGCCGGCCCCGAGCAGCACGAGCCGCCGCAGCTCCCTTGGTCGCTGTAACCGCCGGCTTGCTCCTCCCGCGCCAGATCCGGGCAGCCCCGACCCATTCCCGTCGGCGCCGCCTTGCTGCGCCCCGTGGTGGCCCCCCTCGCCGGCCGCCGCGGCAGGAGCCGCCGCGCCGTCGCTGAGGATCGAGAGCGCGAGACGGGAGCGCCTCCTCCTCCCGCGTGGGCCCCGAGCTGGCCTAGCTGGGACGGCCCACCGCCTCGCCTCCTCCCTCCAGGCGGCCCAGATCCCGCGCCCCTTCGGCCCAAGGCCGGCTGCCTCCTCCCATCTAAGCTCGGCCCGAGGTGACCTCCCGTGGCCTTTTGTGTTTTTCTCCTCACCCAGGCACTGTGTTGCTATGTTGCGCCCACCAGATTCGGCCCGTTAGAATTTAGGAGTTTTCGATTTAGTTTTATTTCAGGAAATAGACGAATATTGTTTCGCCCGTAACTTTTAATCCGTATGTCGGATCGCGATGATTTTTATACGCTTTTCGTGTAGTTTCTCAGTAGAACCCGTTTATAAAACTTGCATAATTATTTGAGCTAGTTTAACGCGCCAAATGCCTAGTTTTACGTGCTGTCTCGATAGATTTATTGCCCGTAGTTATTTTTCGCGCGTGTCCGGGTTGTTCGTATGCCGTAGAATAAATGTCCATGTTTTAGGGACCATTTTTCTACATATTTTAGAGCGATCGTTGTATTTTTACGTGTAGGGATTTGCCGGTAGTTTATTTTCCCGTATATAGGTTATTCTCCCGCATTATTGTGTGGCTTTATTTTGTGTTGCAACCCCACATATTTTATATGTTTCCGGGGTAGAAAAATCCCATGGATTTTTCTGTGCAATTAGTTTTAGCTTCTGAGTAAGTTAGTTCACGAGATATTTTGCTATGTTGCCCTTTTGCTTAATTCGTAGGATTTATTCCGTGCCTTGTTTAAATTAGTTGTCAATTAGAGAGTTGATCTTGGATGTTTGGTTTAGCCCCTGGTATTTTTGGTTGCAATAGAAATGCATGTTTAGGTGTGGTTTGCTTGCTCTCAAGTTGCTAGATATAGTGCTGATTTGGAGGTGCTGAAATATTTCCAAGTCTGAAATCTGTTATATTTTGTTGTTGTCTTGTCTTGCTTCTATCTTTGGATCTGTAGCTCTTTTGAGGTTGGTCCAATGGAGTTAGTTGTACCCCTTGTGTTCCTCTAGCATGCTATAATTTTCATGCCATTTGGAGTCCTGTAGCTATAGGTTTTGCTGCTGTCAATATTGCTTCAGATCGAAAACTGCACTTTCATGAGGTGTTATTTTCACTAAGTCTGAATAGTGTGTGCGATGCCATTTTGTGACTTCTTTTCCTAGTGTTCCTTGCTGCCATGCTAGTTGTTGTTAGTTGTTTGAAGTAGTGCTTCTCGCCCTCTTCCGTGCCATGCCTTGCTTGAGCATATTGGAGTTGTGTAGCCGTAGTTGTGGGGCGTAGAAAATGCAAAGTGCATGATTTTGGCAGATTGTTGTCATTTCTTGTTTTACTCGTAGTTTTTGAACCGTAGCTCCGATTTGATCGTGTCCTACATGAAACTTGCTTAGAATCCCGTGTAGTTTCATTTTCTCTTGCTGTTTGAATGTTTTGAAGTGCTCATGACCGTCGTTGCACACATATTGCATTCATGCCATCATATCTTGCGGTGCTTGTATCTTTTGATCCGTAGCTCCGTTGGAGATGATTTCTATGTGTAGGCTGTTTGCCTTGATGCGTAGAATCACGTGAACCTATTTGTTTTGCTGTTTAAAAACTAATTAAAGGTGTTAATTCAGATCTGGACAGAATTGTAAATTAACATGTGAGGTCGTTTCGGAGGTGCTATATGTCATTTCCGACCTCACTTAAAATGCCTAGATAGGTAGTTTAATTTCTGCTTCACCTCTTGCATGTTTGACAACATTAATATTGTCGTGTAGATAACCAGGGTGAACTAAATAATTAACGTGGAGTTTCGTCAATATGCAACTCGTTGCATATTGAACTTCACTTAATGTGTAGTTTTGATTGTGTGAATTTGTCATGCCGTGACTTGCATGTATTTAGCTGTTCATGCATCATATGTGTTGTGCTTCGTGTGGTGAATTTCGTGTGTTGATTTGTGTTTCCGGTTTGCTTCGTCTCGATAGAGTTCCGCAAGCGTGTCGGATGTGAGGACCCGTTTGACTACATCGGTTCGTCTGCTTCACGGAGGCATTCTTCTTCCAAGCGGGATCTCAGGCAAGATGATCATTTCCCCAGATACCATTACTATCATTGCCATGCTAGTTTTATCGCTTCTATCGTTATGTCTCGTTGCCTACCACATGTTAAATATCAACCTCTCAACAATGCCATGAAACCTTCAACCTGTTCGACCTAGCAAACCACTGATTGGCTATGTTACTGCTTGCTTAACCCTGTTGATAGCGTTGCTAGTTGCAGGTGCAGTTGCTTCCATGTGAAAACATGGGTTCCTTGTTTATCACCATATTTAATGCTATTTAATTTAATGCACCTATATACTTGGTAAAAGGTGGAAGGCTCGGCCTTTCTAGCCTGGTGTTTTGTTCCACCTTTGCCCCCTTAGTTTTGGCTACCGGTGTTATGTTCCATAATTGAGCGCTCCTAACACGATCGGGGTTGTTATGGGGACCCCCTTGATAATTCATTTTAAATTAAAGCTGGTCTGGCAAGGCCCAACATTGGTACTACATTTGCCCAACATAATAACTTGTTAATATTGAAATGCATAGGGAGTTAGCGCCACCAGAGGAGTAATTCTACATAATACAGGGGGGCCAGTGCTGTTGGTGCTGGTCCAAAACTAGAGCCGTTTGCGGGGCCAACCCGGGGCAACTCGGGAGATTTCTATCAGGCCACCGTATGCTGTGCTTATCCGTCGTGTCCTGAGAACGAGATACGCGGCTCCTATCGGGATCGTCGACACGTCGGGCGGCCTTGCTGGATTAGTTTTACCTTTGACGAGATATCTTGTGCATCGGGATTCCGGTGATGCTTTAAGTAATCTCAGAGTTGAGGTTTTCCACTAGGGAATCCGACGAGATCGCGAGCTTCGTGATTGAGGATTTCTATGCGGCTTGTGGTAATTTGTGATGGACTAGTTGGAGCACCCCTGCAGGGTTAAATCTTTCGGAAAGCCGTGCCCGCGATTATGTGGCAACGTGGAAACTTTGTTTAACACTGGTTCTAGATAACTTGAAGTTAACTTAATTAAAATATGCCAACCGTGTGCGTAACCGTGATTGTCTCTTTCGTGAGTTCCTTCTCCGATCGAGGACACGGTGGGGTTATGTCTGACGTAGGTAGGTGTCAGGATCATTCATTTGATCATCTGTAGTTCACGTCCGCTATGCGTAGATCTTCCCCCTCTTATTTTTGGTACTCGTAAGTTAGCCACCAAATATATGCTTAGTCGCTACTGCAACCCCACCACTTAACCATGCCTCACCCATTAAGCTTCGCTAGTCTTGATACCTTTGGAAATGAGATTGCTGAGTCCCCTATGGCTCACAGGTTACTACAATACCAGTTGCAGGTACAGGTAAAGGTTACGTGATGCGAGCGCGTTGTTTGTTCATTTGGAGTTGCTTCTCCTTCTTCTTCTTCATCGATCTAGGATGGGTTCCAGGCCGGCAGCCTGGGATAGCAAGGATGGACGTCGTTCTTCTTTTGTCGTTTGTTTTTCATCCGTAGTCGGACCCTGCTCTTACTCTTGGTGATTATGTAATGTACTGATGTGACTCTGAAGTAGCATGTGGCGATTGTAAGCCAACTCTTTATATATCTCTTCTTTTCTGTACATGTACTGGTAACGATATCCGTTCTTGCGACACGACGAGATGCGCTTCTATCCCTGATGAGGCCCTCGTGCCAAATTAAGGATAGGGTCGCATCTTGGGCGTGACAAGTTGGTATGAGAGCAAGGACCGACCTAGGAGCCCCCTTGATTGATCGAACTTGGCCGAGTCGAGTCTAGTGAAAAACTATTTGAGTCTTAGTTATATATCGGAGAGTAGAATTCTTTTTTCTCCTCTTCTATGCTCTGGTGAGGAATCTTGACGTAATAATTTATTCTACTCCTCTTCTCACTCAAATTTTTTTTAGGATCACGCAGATATTTTTGGAATCTATATGATGCCGATGTGACAGAGTTCTGTCTTGGTGCCTCCTGTCTGACTTGATTTTCTTCCGGGGAGTTGAGCTCCAGGGGATTCTCGAGCACATCGTTATCATTCAGATTTCTTAGTATCTCAGAACGAAGGATGTTCGTAATTGCTTCAATACTAGTAGTGGCGAGATAACCCCGATGTCCCCAGTACTGGTGCAGATTGTTCGGGAGTACTGCCATACTTTGTATCGTTGTGATCACGAGGGTCTGTTGTAGATGAAGGTCCGAGATTCTGGTCGTGTGTTGACGGATGTGATACAAGTGACGGGTTAGTATAGGAGTTGTGTGATTATTACTCCTTGTATCCGTGTACCAGATTTCATGACCAGATATTTCGGGAATTCATAGGTGGGAATTCAAGTAGTTGTTTATAGGACAATCTTCCAACAAATGCATGATGTTAGGTTGGGGTTCGACATCTAGTGGATTCGTTTGTTCATGGTCGACTTACAGCGGTACACGTTGTGTCTTAAAGAGTCATTGTAGCTTGCTACGACTCGGGGATACTTCGTATGTCGGGTGCACTGCCTTGCACTTGATGACTACTATAAAATCGAGCCCGTGCGATCCTGTCCACGAAAATATCGGACGAAATCTTTCTCATGAGTTTGTTCTGGCTTGTTTCATAAGCCGCACCTTTTGTTTTGTTGAATGTGGTAATTCGTGTTGCTTCGATGTCAAGTGGTGATTTCAGATCTTTCCTAATCTGTGTTCTCATATTTTTATGTGAATGCAAATTCTTTGCTCATTCAGGTCGTCTTATCACTTCCATTCAACCGGTGTGTTTCTCTCCAAGTGGATTCAATCTTCTCCAATTCTTGCAGATCTTTCTCTCAATTCTTTCTGGAGTTCATCTCATCGGTCTCAAGTTGTCTTTGTTTTTCCCCGCCCTCCCGCCCTTTTATCAGTGATTCAATTTTCATCCAAGAGTTTTCTTTTCATTGTGCTTCCGCTATCTCTTCTTCCTTTTTGTAGCCGGTGATTCATTGTGAACATTCTCAGGAGTCGAGTTCATCATTTCTTCATTTTGCTCCTTCCCGGTGAATTTAATTTAATTATCCGTGTTCATTGTATCCTATTTATCCTTGTAATTTTTCCCATGTGGGAAATTCTCATCAGTCTTCTTATTGTCTTTTCTCTCTATTCCATCCGGAGTGCTGAAGTTTTCTCAGAGGTTCTTATTTCAATCCTTTTAATTATTTTGAGGTGCTATCCTCATCTAGTTTTCTTATACCGGTGCTATATCAATCTTTCTAGCAATCTTTTCAACGGTGATTTCTTTGAGTGGGCCCATAACCCACAGGTTCTTTTCCAGGATCTCTCCTGGCTCTTTTAATCTTTTCTCGGAGTTCAGTAAATCTTTTCAACTATGACGTAAGTATGAATTTCATCAGTCATATCCCTTCTCCAAGATCTATTCGAATTAATTCTCATATTGGCTCAACCTTTCATTCTTCATTATTCCGGAGGTCTCAGTAATTCTTGGTGTTGTTCTCGATCATTCTCAGCTTGCTCTCCGACGGAGTGTTTCTCTTGAATCTTGGTCCATTCTCTTGGAGATTCACCATTTCAGCTTTGTGCCATCATCTTATTTGTTGTCAATCAGGAGTAATCCCTTTCTTGCTATCTGGTGCTTCTCTGAGTTGTTTTCATTCTCGTTCCTCCGAAGGCCATCATTTTAGAATATTCTTCGTGCTCAGCTTTCAGCTTTCGTCCTCAATTCTTCTCAATTGTTGTCTCTTCGTTCGTCTTGCGATTATTCCGGTGCCTTATTCAAGTTTTCTGTTAGGTGGTTCATGGTCTCATCATTCTCATGTATCTCGAGTCATTCATGGTTGCCTCATTCATTTCAATTCTCACCGGTGTCTCCTTCAAGACTTCTCCTAGTTTGTGCTCATATCTCTCCTCAATCTTTTCTAGAAGAATAAGTTGCATGCTAAATCCGTTGCTTGTCATCAATTTAATTTGATGAAGGATTAGCATAACATAATTCTTATTCTTGTGTCATCAAATGATTTCAATTCTTCTTCCGGAGTGACTCATGATATCAATTCTTTTCTCAAGTATCCGTTCTCTTGCATTTTCAAGTGCATTTGTTCTTCCTTTATCCTTTGAGGTGGTATTATAGCCTTCTTGTTAGTGTAGGAGCCTCGAAGAGTTTTCCTCTCAAGGATGAGATAATTAAATCCACCAATTCTATGATCATGAGATATTTCAACTCATGGTTTCTTCTTTGAGCTATCTTGGTTTGGATTTCACCAAAAGCTTTTCCTATGGATTGTTGCTATCATGGTGCTTGTCATTAATCCCAGTTCTCAATGCACCCTCTTGGTGTAAGAAGTTTTGATATCCTTGCTTTTTTCTATCCTTGGTTCTTGTAGTGGTTGGTTGTCACCTCATATTAGTTGAGATGATTTTCATAAGCCCACTACTATCTTGTTCTTTCGTTGTTGTTTTTCCAACAACTTCGTCCAATTCTTCTTGCAAGGATGCTTGTCAAATTCATTGGTGATGATAGTTGCCATTCTATCTTCATCCTCTTCTTTCGCTTGAGCTACTTCCTATTCTATTGTCCCGGAGGCATTGTGATGTTGCTCTTTTGGGTCTATCTTGGTGTTCTATCAAGTTCATGGTGTTCCCTTGCTTTATTTTACTTGTTTGTTGTGAATATTGTGCAATTCTACCATCTTATCGAATTTTTTGTCCCATTTTCCTACCGAAGTGCTGCCGAAATTTTCCGTGAATTCTTGCTTCTTTCTCATATCTCTTCTCATTGCCTTGCAACCTTCAAGGATCGTTGGTTTCACTCGTTTGTCAAGAAGCGACTAAGTTTTACCTCTTGTTCTTTTTCATCCTCTCCCCCTTTCATTCTTGGATCTCAGGACGAGATCCTCTTGTAGTGTAGGAGAGTTGTGACAGCCCGATGCCGACGTTCTAGAAGATTCCCCTTTTCTTTCCGTTTTCGTCGTGTGATTTATTTTATTTGTCGCATCATCATTTTATCATGCGCATCATCTGCATTGCATCGGCATCTCCGTTGCCGCCAATTTTAAAAACTTGCATTCGTTAGTAGTTGCCTGTTCTCGTCGTTGTCCGTTCCGAGCCCGACCGCACTCGCACGCGCCCGCGGCACCGTGGAAACCCTGTTTTAAAAGTGTGCGTAAAACTTTCTCTGATCGGGGTGAAACTTGGCATGCGGTCGTAATTAGTTTTAGCCAGGCCGCCTGTCGAATTTCGTCGAAATCGGAGACTGTCTGGTACCCGAACGGTCGACCGTAGCGGCACCGTCCTCGGTTATTCATCGGACGTCTGTCGGTGTTTTCAAAATTCGTGCCGCGCCGCCCGTTCTCCCTCTCGTCTCCGGTAAACCACCCTACATGGCCGCGTACCCATACCCGCATTCGGAATCGTCCGAATCCGACCCCGCGGTTGGATCCGGAGCGCGATTCCGGTTAACCGAGCCCCCCGGTTGTCTACATATAGACCCCCTCTAATTTTCGGACAACCTCCCTCTAATCTCTCCTTGATTTCCGCCCCACCTACCAAACCCTAGCCAACCTCTCTCCTCCCTCCAGCCGCCGGGCCCACGAAGCCCATCTGGAGCCCGCCGGGCCCGAGCCGCCGCATCGTCCTCGGGAGGAGCCCGAGCTCCGTGCCGCCCTCCTCCACCCGCGCCTTCTCCGTCGCCGCGCCGCCACCGAGCCGCAGCCCCGCCCCGCCTCTTGCCGCCGGGAGCCGTGCCCGCAGCCGGCCAGCGCCCCCGCTGCCGGAGCGCGCCCCCGCCGCTGGCCCCGAGCAGCACGAGCCGCCGCAGCTCCCTTGGTCGCTGTAACCGCCGGCTTGCTCCTCCTGCGCCAGATCCGGGCAGCCCCGCCCCAGATCCGGGCAGCCCCGACCCATTCCCGTCGGCGCCGCCTCGCTGCGCCCCGTGGTGCCCCCCCCTCGCCGTCCGCCGCGGCAGGAGCCGCCGCGCCGCCGCTCGGGATCGAGAGCGCGAGACGGGAGCACCTCCTCCTCCAGCGTGGGCCCCGAGCTGGCCTAGCTGGGACGGCCCACCGCCTCGCCTCCTCCCTCCAGGCGGCCTAGATCCCGCGCCCCTTCGGCCCAAGGCCGGCTGCCTCCTCCCATCTAAGCTCGGCCCAAGGTGACCTCCCGTGGCCTTTTGTGTTTTTTCTCCTCACCCAGGCACTGTGTTGCTATGTTGCGCCCACCAGATTCGGCCCGTTAGAATTTAGGAGTTTTCGATTTAGTTTTATTTCAGGAAATAGACGAATATTGTTTCGCCCGTAACTTTTAATCCGTATGTCGGATCGCTATGATTTTTATATGCTTTTCGTGTAGTTTCTCGAGTAGAACCCGTTTATAAAACTTGCATAATTATTTGAGCTAGTTTAACGCGCGAAATGCCTAGTTTTACGTGCTGTCTCGATAGGTTTATTGCCCATTGTTATTTTTTGCGCGTGTCCGGGTTGTTCGTATGCCGTAGAATAAATGTCCATGTTTTAGGGACCATTTTTCTACGTATTTTAGAGCGATCATTGTATTTTTACGTGTAGGGATTTGCCGGTAGTTTATTTTCCCGTATATAGGTTATTCTCCCGCATTATTGTGTGGCTTTATTTTGTGTTGCAACCCCACATATTTTATATGTTTCCGGGGTAGAAAAATCCCATGGATTTTTCTGTGCAATTAGTTTTAGCTTGTGAGTAAGGTAGTTCGCGAGATATTTTGCTATGTTGCCCTTTTGCTTAATTCGTAGGAGTTATTCCGTGCCTCGTTTAAATTAGTTGTCAATTAGAGAGTTGATCTTGGATGTTTGGTTTAGCCCCTGGTATTTTTGGTTGCAATAGAAATGCATGTTTAGGTGTGGTTTTCTTGCTCTCAAGTTGCTAGAAATAGTGCTGATTTGGAGGTGCTGAAATATTTCCAAGTCTGGAATCTGTTATATTTTGTTGCTGTCTTGTCTTGCTTCTATCTTTGGATCTGTAGCTCTTTTGAGGTTGGTCCAATGGAGTTAGTTGTACCCCTTGTGTTCCTCTAGCATGCTGTAAATTTTCATGCCATTTGGAGTCCTGTAGCTATAGGTTTTGCTGCTGTCAATATTGCTTCAGATCGAAAACTGCTCTTTCATGAGGTGTTATTTTCACTAAGTCTGAAATAGTGTGTGCGATGCCATTTTGTGACTTCTTTTCCTAGTGTTCCTTGCTGCCATGCTAGTTGTTGTTAGTTGTTTGAAGTAGTGCTTCTCGCCCTCTTCCGTGCCATGCCTTTCTTGAGCATATCGGAGTTGTGTAGCCGTAGTTGTGGGGCGTAGAAAATGCTAAGTGGCTGATTTTGGCAGATTGTTGTCATTTCTTGTTTTGCTCGTAGTTTTTGAACCATAGCTCCGATTTGATCGTGTCCTACATGAAACTTGCTTAGAATCCCGTGTAGTTTCATTTTGTCTTGCTGTTTGAATGATTTGAAGTGCTCGTGACCGTCGTTGCACACATATTGCATTCATGCCATCATATCTTGCGGTGCTTGTAACTTTTGATCCGTAGCTCCGTTGGAGATGATTTCTATGTGTAGGCTGCTTGCCTTGACACGTAGAATCACGTGAACCTATTTGTTTTGCTGTTTAACAACTAATTAAAGGTGTTAATTCAGATCTGGACAGAACTGTAAATTAACATGTGAGGTCGTTTCGGAGGTGCCATATGTCATTTCCGACCTCACTTAAAATGCCTAGATAGGTAGTTTAATTTCCGCTTCACCTCTTGCATGTTTGACAACATTAATATTGCCGTGTAGATAACCAGAGTGAACTAAATAATTAACATGGAGTTTCGTCAATACGCAACTCGTTGCATATTGAACTTCACTTAATGTGTAGTTTTGATTGTGTGAATTTGTCATGCCGTGACTTGCATGTATTTAGCTGTTCATGCATCATATGTGTTGTGCTTCGTGAGATGAATTTCGTGTGTTGATTTGTGTTTCCGGTTTGCTTCGTCTCGATAGAGTTCCGCAAGCGTGTCGGATGTGAGGACCCGTTTGACTACATCGGTTCGTCTGCTTCACGGAGGCATTCTTCTTCCAAGCGGGATCTCAGGCAAGATGATCATTTCCCCAGATACCATTACTATCATTGCCATGCTAGTTTTAGCGCTTCTATCGTTATGTCTCGTTGCCTACCACATGTTAAATATCAACCTCTCAACAATGCCATGAAACCTTCAACCTGTTCGACCTAGCAAACCACTGATTGGCTATGTTACTGCTTGCTTAACCCTGTTGATAGCGTTGCTAGTTGCAGGTGCAGCTGCTTCCATGTGAAAACATGGGTTCCTTGTTTATCACCATATTTAAATGCTATTTAATTTAATGCACCTATATACTTGGTAAAAGGTGGAAGGCTCGGCCTTTCTAGCCTGGTGTTTTGTTCCACCTTTGCCCCCTCAGTTTCGGCTACCGGTGTTATGTTCCATAATTGAGCGCTCCTAACACGATCGGGGTTGTTATGGGGACCCCCTTGATAATTCGTTTTAGATTAAAGCTGGTCTGGCAAGGCCCAACATTGGTACTACATTTGCCCAACGTAATAACTTGTTAATATTGAAATGCATAGGGAGTTAGCGCTACCCGAGGAGTAATTCTACATATTACAGGGGGGCCAGTGCTGTTGGTGCTGGTCCAAAACTAGAGCCGTTTGCGGGGCCAACCCGGGGCAACTCGGGAGATTTCTATCAGGCCACCGTACGCTGTGCTTATCCGTCGTGTCCTGAGAACGAGATACGCGGCTCCTATCGGGATCGTCGACACGTCGGGCGGCCTTGCTGGATTAGTTTTACCTTTGACGAGATATCTTGTGCATCGGGATTCCGGTGATGCTTTAAGTAATCTCAGAGTTGAGGTTTTCCACTAGGGAATCCGACGAGATCGCGAGCTTTGTGATTGAGGATTTCTATGCGGCTTGTGGTAATTTGTGATGGACTAGTTGGAGCACCCCTGCAGGGTTAAATCTTTCGGAAAGCCGTGCCCGCGGTTATGTGGCAATGTGGAAACTTTGTTTAACACTGGTTCTAGATAACTTGAAGTTAACTTAATTAAAATATGCCAACCGTGTGCGTAACCGTGATTGTCTCTTTCGTGAGTTCCTTCTCCGATCGAGGACACGGTGGGGTTATGTATGACGTAGGTAGGTGTCAGGATCATTCATTTGATCATCTGTAGTTCACGTCCGCTATGCGTAGATCTTCCCCCTCTTATTTCTGGTACTCGTAAGTTAGCCACCAAATATATGCTTAGTCGCTGCTGCAACCCCACCACTTAACCATGCCTCACCCATTAAGCTTTGCTAGTCTTGATACCTTTGGAAATGAGATTGCTGAGTCCCCTGTGGCTCACAGATTACTACAACACCAGTTGCAGGTACAGGTAAAGGTTACGTGATGCGAGCGCGTTGTTTGTTCATTTGGAGTTCCTTCTCCTTCTTCTTCTTCATCGATCTAGGATGGGTTCTAGGCCGGCAGCCTCGGATAGCAAGGATGGATGTCGTTCTTCTTTTGTCGTTTGTTTTTCGTCCGTAGTCGGACCCTGCTCTTACTCTTGGTGATTATGTAATGTACTGATGTGACTCTGATGTAGCATGTGGCGAGTGTAAGCCAACTCTTTATATATCTCTTCTTTTCAGTACATGTACTTGTAACAATATCCATTCTTGCGACACGACGAGATGCGCTTCTATCCCGGATGAGGCCCTCGTGCCAAATTAAGGATAGGGTCGCATCTTGGGCGTGACACGGGTTAACCTTCTTGTTCTTGTTGCATAGGCGGCTTGGTATTTTGAGAAGTCGAGGCTTGCAACAAGCTGAGTCGCCGCCAAATGGGACTCCTTGACGACACGTTGATAGTCCTCTTCAGCGAATTCTGACCCATCATCCTTGAGTTGAGGAAAACCCGCCGCTACTTCTTCTGGGTTTATCTGTGGAGCATATGCTAAGCACCGACTCAAAGTGGTCAGTGCTCCTTTCCGGGCAGCTGACCGAGTTAACTCGCCAATTTGGGGAGGAAGAGTGGATAAGCAACCAAGCATCTGCTTTATTGATGTTATAGGTTCCTTGGCGCCCATCACTGCCTTCACAGTCAGCACACTCCCGGTATATAGCTGCTCCGTCAATGTGTAAATCGCCTTCAGCTTCAGGACGCAATCATCCTGAAGGTTGGCGGCTCTCGGACCTGTATAAGAGGTGATGATAGTCAGTGATTTATATAAAGCTATTGGTTTACAAAGGTCAAGAGTTGGTTTTTACCAAAGACAGCTTGCGCCATGTTTGAGATGTGTCGCTTTAAGCCGGATAGCTCCTGTTGCACAGTGTCCAACTTGGCTTCAGCTTTTTCTGCTCGCTTTGTTAAAGCATCTTGATCAGCCTGAGCCCTTTTTAAGTTGGCTTTTAGCTTCTCCATCTCAGATAAGATCAGTTGATACTTCTCTTCTGATTTGGCCCGGGCATCCTGCTGATCGGATAAATTTTTCTTCAAGTCGCCAAGTGCTGATTCAGTTTGGATAAGTGATTCCTATTGAAGCATATAGTTAAGGGGCAAGTCTCAGAATTATTGCAAGCAACATCCCTGACACTTGGGGGCTAATGTATAATTTTTTGGATAAAATTATACAGTATCAAGACCCGGCTCATCTTTTTACTGATGACCCGGCCCTTGGGGGTTACAGGTCGAAAGTTTTTCAAATCATCAAGACCCGACTCATCCTTTTACTGATGACCCGACCCTTGGGGGTTACAGGTCGAAAGTTTTTCAAATCATCAAGACCCGGCTCATCTTTTTACTGCTGACCCGGCCCTTGGGGGTTACAGGTCGAAAGTTTTTTTCACATCATCAAGACCCGGCTCATCTTTTTACTGATGACCCGGCCCTTGGGGTTAATGAGGATAATATAGTGTACAACAAAATGTACCTCATGTTTGTTCTTCAGCATCCGAAGCAAGCTCTTCTCCATCTCATAACTCACTTCCAGGCGACTTGCAAAGCCAGAGCAAAGTTCTTTGAATTCCAGATTTTCATATTGGGAGAGCTTAGCCTTGGAAAGTTCATGCTCAAGAATAGGTTGAGCTGATGATGATACATGCTTTGATAAAACCGCTATGGCCGGTTTAGAAAAGCGAGTACCGGTGATAACCACAGCATCCGGGTCTTCTGCTGTTGTCAATGGACTTGGCGGGTTAGGTGCATCCATGTTTTCCTTGGGAGAGCTGGGGAGATCCACTTGATCTTCAGGTTTGTTTTGGTCCGGGTTATCCTGGATCGGCGTCGAATTTCCGATAGGTTCCGAAGTTGTAATGGGAGTTGACCCGCCAGTTTTTCTTTTCTTCGCCTGTGCCCTGAAAGGAGAAGGGGGTGCGTTTAAAGGACTGAAAATTTATCGCCATCAGACTAAAAGTAAAAATTTATCAAAGGTTTACCCAGGGACACGGATCATCGGTGGAAGTGCCGACATTACTGAGTCGCCAGATGTCGGAGGAGAACTCTGCAAAAAGTTATACTTCGAAGATATGAGCGAGTTACAAGTGCAATCCAAAAAGACCCGAAGAAGTGTTATTAAAAGATACCTCATTTGGCCTTTTCTTGTTTCTTGGTGGTAAACCAGACACCAGATCGCCAGAATGACTTCGAGTTTTCCGATTTGAGGTGTGTTGTGCTTTCTTCAGAACAAAATTTGGATCCAAACAAGCATTTGGGTGTGAGAAGGGAACTTTCCCACAAATTCGCCTGGCCGGCTTAGGTGGAGAAGGAGATGAGTCGGAGGAAACAGAAATTACCTCTACAGAATCATCCTGGCTTTCATTGTCTTCATTCTACGCAAGAGATGCAGAGGTGTAAATACAAAGTTATCGGTAATGGATGGCGAGTTAAAAGAGGATAGGTTTTTTACCTCCGAAGGTGCGTCGCCGACTTGGGATTCATCGGCCTCAGATGCTTCGGGAACAACAGCTTTGCCCTTGCCCTTGGATTTCTTCTTTGGAGGCGGCCTAGCTTGCTTCATGGCTGACTTTTTTGGCCTCTTGGACCAAAATTTATCACCTTTCTGAAATGGCATATTTTAGAAGAGGTCATAATTCGAATAAGACGTAAGGATTAAAAGACAAAAGGCGGGTTAAAGTTATTGACCTTTGGTTCCGAGTTAACCTTGGAGAAAGGTTTAAGGCCTATTTGGCCGCATTTTCCCGTGGGCTCGCCGGTCAGCTTCTTGATGATGGTTACAATGTCATTTTCCGTCAGAGCCGTGTGGAAGTAGCACTGAGGATGATCTAAGGTGCCGTAGAATTCACACATTAACCCGTCCCGGTGACTTAAAGGGAGGATATGCCATTCGACCTGGGAGCGGATCAAGTCAACTCCAGTAAGGCCGTTGTTTGTCAAAGATCTTAACTCGGACAATACTGGGATAAAGTCTGACTCCTCCTCTTCGGTGAGCTTGTCTTGGAGTTTGAAATTTGTTGGAAGGAGATCTTCCCTATAACCCAGAAGTTTGTTCTCGCCCTCAGGCGAAGTCTCCTGGCAATAGAACCAAGACTCGCCCCAGCCTTTGGGGTGGCTTGGCATGGCGAGTGACGGAAATGGGCTATCCCTGCGGCGCTGAATATTGACACCACCAAGCTCCAGGCTGGGGCCATTGTGAAATTCTGTTTGGCGATTTAAGTGGAAGAAGTACCAGAATAAGGTAACTGAGGGCTCCATCCGCAAGTAAGCCTCACAAAACACCTGGAACTGGCATAGATTGCTTATCGAGTTGGGCCCTAGATCTTGGAGGCGGACATTCATAAAAGCCATGGTGTCTCTGAGGAATTTCGATCCAGGCGGCTTAAAGCCCCGCTCGAGGTGTTCAACAAAAACAACTATTTCCTCTTCCTTGGGATTGGGGATTTCTTCTCCTAACCCGGTGCGCCAACCGATAATCTCCTGAGGGTCCAAATTTCCCGTTTTCACATAATCATCTAGTATGGCATCATTAACCTTGGTGGGGAGCGAGTCGCTTTTGAAAACGGCGCCCATGCTACAAAGGGATAGAATTATGGGTGAATTGACACGCCAGACATCTATTGAAAAAGGTCTGGGTCAGGTTGCCAGGGCGACTTATGAAACTTTGGCTACTTAAGGGAGCGGTGTTTCAAAGCATCAATCGTATTTGTCAAAACGGTGAAGTATGAGATTACAAACAATTTTCACATGACAAGCGGTAGATTATGGATCTACCGGGAACACGGAAATGAATGCGGAAAATGACTGGATATAGTAACCTGCGACTAAGGTGGGACGATACTGTTGATTTGGTGAAGCCCTGCTCTAAGTATGCAAGTAGAGGCCGAACAAATAAAGGTATGAAGGACATCGATTTTCTCGTTATCATCACCGCCAACTAATCAGGAACGAGTAAAGCTATTCGGGAAGCGCTAAGAACGCGACAGTGATGAACTTCGAAAAGGAACTTGGATCTGCTCTTGAATGACAGAAACCCAACCTGGTGGATTCGGCTGGAGATGGTCGACGGCGATGAAGATCTCAGACGGATGCGAAAATCTCGGGCGGCGACGAAGTGTTCGGAAGTGACGAAGTGCTTGACGGCGGCGAAGTCCTCGGGCGGCACCGAAGCTTTCGGATGGCGGCGAGGTCCTCGGGTGGCGGCGGAGCTCTCGGAAGACGATGAGGTTTTTTTTGCTGTGATAGTGGGGAAGAGAAGGGCGACAAGACTGGTCGCCTATTTATCAGGGCAGGCGCTAAAATCGAGGCACCACGAGCGGGAACCACCAAAAGAAAAAGATTCGCCATGATGGCGCCCCGAAAATTTTGGGATAACGATACCGAAGGATCCGTTGGGGATTACGTCATTATCTTCTCCGGGATTCAAGGGATAAGGAGATACCAACAAGAAATGGTTTGGCGACTCAAGTTTTTCTGCAAACAGATGGCGGGTTAAGTTCATGGCGTATAAAAGGGGTGAAGATGAATCGCCCGTAATTGAGTAAGGATATTGGCGTGAAGGAAATTCAAGTCAATATGGGGCCTAATGTTGGGGATATTATCTGTTGATAACCCGCCCAAGTTGGGCCGGGTCACCAAATCTGGCGATTCATCTAAAATGTGGTTTGGGCCTTGGCCTGGTAGGACCAAAGGTTGTATGGCGGTTTACAACTTTCGGAAGGAGCCCATGACAGAGAAGGCCTCCAAGTTTTGGAAAGGTGGCGACTTAGAGATCGTAAGAGTCACGGTTTGTATAAAGGAAAGGACCCTTGTAAACCCTAGGGACTCGACCTGTATATAAAGGCGAGTCCCAGGGTAGAAGAGGGTAGGTTAGAAATCATCGAGTGCTAGGTCTGGCGAGTTACACCCTCCTTGTAATCGAAACTCCATCAATACAACACAAAGCAGGACGTAGGCCTTTACCTCCTCACGAGGGGCCGAACCTAGGTAAATCGCCGTCTAAATCCCGTTCAACCCCTTTGAGTCGCCACCAAGGTGCGATGGCTCCAATACTAAGTCCTTTCACGAGGACATGTGCCGTCACAAAACCACGACAAGTGGGCCACAAGCCCTGTTGTCGCGGCCCCCTGGCCGCGGCAACCAGGTTTGTGGGGCCCTCGTGGGTCTGCCGCCCCCAACTCCAGCTCTATAAATTCACTTTTGCCCAGAAAAAATCAGAAGACAAGATTTCATCGCGTTTGCGATACGGAGGCGCCGCCACATCCTGTTCTTCATCTGGAGGGCAGATCTGGAGTCCGTTTTGGGCTCCGGAGAGGGGAAATCGTCGCCATCGTCATCATCAACCTTCTTCCCTCTCCAATTCCATGAAGCTCTTCATCATTCGTGAGTAATCTATTCGTAGGCTCGCTGGGCGGTGATGAGTAGGATGAGATCTATCATGTAATCGAGTTAGTTTTGACGGGGATTGATCCCTAGTATCCACTATGTTCTAAGATTGATGTTGCTACTACTTTGCCATGCTTAATGCCTGTGACTAGGGCCCGAGTGCCATGATTTCAGATTTGAAATTATTATGTTGTCACCAATATATGTGTGTTTTAGATCCGATCTTGCAAGTTGTAGTTACCTACTATGTGTTACGACCCGGCAACCCCGGAGTGAGAATAACCGGAACCACTCCCGGTGATGACCATAGTTTGAGGAGTTCATGTGTTCACCAAGTGCTAATGCATTGTTCTGGTTCTTTATTAAAACGAGAACCTTAATATCCCGTAGTATCCTTTTGGACCCCGCTGCCACGAGAGGGATGGACAATAGATGTCATGTAAGTTCTTTTCCTAAGCACGTATGACTACACACGGAATGCATGCCTACATCACATTGACGAACGGGAGCTAGCCACATATCTCTCTGTGTTATAACTTTTGCATGATGAATGTCATCCAAATGAATCACCGACCCATTGCCTACGAGTTTGTCCCACTGCTGCTGTTACTTGTTTTGCTCTGCTGCTGTTACTACTGTTGTTGCTGCTGTTACTTGTTTTGCTCTGCTGCTGTTACTAATGTTGCTGCTGCTGTTACTTGTTTTGCTCTGCTGCTGTTACTACTGTTGCTGCTGCTGTTACTTGTTTTGCTCTGCTGTTGTTACAACTGTTGCTGCTGCTGTTACTTGCTTTGCTCTGCTGCTACTTGCTACTACTCTTACTTGCTACTGTTGCTACTTGCTACTGCTGCCACTACTGCCGTTCCTTGCCACTTCTGATACTTGTTACACTGCTACTACCTGCTACAATACTTTTTCTCGCGCCGTTGACGGGAAAGAATATTTTCTGTCCACGGTCAACTTCTGGCGCCATTGATACGACCGTTAGGAATAGTCTGCCGTCAACAGCTCGTTTCTGACACCGTTGTTATCATACTACTTTGCTATCGATACTTTGCTTGCAGATACTAATCTCTCAGGTGTGGTTGAATCTGACACATTCAGCTGCTAATACTTGAGAGTATCCTTTCACTTCCTGTCGGGCGAACCAACAAATTTGGGTCGAATACTCTACCCTCGAAAACTGCCGCGAACCCACGCGTTGGTGGGCCATTGCAAGACAATTGCTAATTGTTGTGCAACTGGGAGCAGTTCTGGCTCTGCTGCCGCGGAGGCATCAAGTCAGGGACACGTCAACAACATTTCTCTAGTGCCGTTGCCGGGACTGCTAGCAGCAGCAGGATACTTCATTTTACCACACAAGACTTCAACATCTCTCACAATTCCCACAGGGCAGATAGTATCTCTATTGGCAAGCTGAATAGTGACATCAATAGGCTCTATCTCAACAGGTGCAATCTCATCTTTGATTTCATTATATAAGGATTGAGGTATTGCACTAACACTAGCACCCACGTCACATAAACCATGATAACAATGATCTCCTATCTTAACAGAAACAACAGGCGTGCCAACAATAGGCCTATGTATGTTTCTAGCGTATGGTTTAGCAATTCTAGCAGCATCTTCAGAGAAGTGAATATCATGGCCATCAACATTGTCGGACTGGAGATCTTTGATAATAGCAATGTTAGGTTCAACTCTAATTTGCTCAGGGGGTGTAGGTGTTCTAATGTAGCCTCTACGTATCACATTTGAAGCTTTAGAATGATCCTTTATCCTAACAGGGAAATGTGGTTTCTCAATGTAAGCACTGGGAACAATAGGATCATTACATGCAATGACTTTCTCTTCAACTGGATTGGGTTTAACTACATTGAATTCTAAGGGAGGATGATATTTAAACTACTTCTCTTTGGAGAGATCAATATGAGCAGCAAATGATTCACACAATGAAGCTACTATCTCAGAGTCAAGTCCATATTGAGCGCTAAAATCACAAAAAGTATTTGTTTCAACGAAGGATTTAACACAATCAAACTTGAAATTCGTACCTGACTCCTTACCTTCATCCATCTCCCAATCTTTAGAGTTGCGTTTAATTCTCTCCAATAAATTCTATTTGAAGTCAATATCTCTCTTCATAAAAGAGCCGGTACAAGAAGTGTCAAGCATGGTGCGATCATCATGAGAAAGCCGAGCATAGAAGTTCTGAATGATAATTTCTCTCGAGAGTTCATGGTTGGGGCATGAATATAACATTGATTTAAGCCTCCCCCAAGCTTGAGCAATGCTTTCTCTTTCATGAGGCCAAAAATTATAAATATAATTCCGATCACGATGTACTAAATGCATAGGATAAAACTTTTGATGAAATTACAATTTCAACCGATTGTAGTTCCATGATCCAGTATCATCACATAGCCTATACCATGTCAACGCCTTATCCCTCAAAGATAAGGGAAAGACCTTCTTCTTGACCTCATCCTCGGGCAAACCTGCAAGCTTAAATAAACCACAAACTTCATCTACATAGATTAGATGCAAGTCTCGATGTGATGTTCCATCTCGTGTAAAAGGATTAGCCATCAGTTTCTCAAGCATACCCGAAGGAAATTCATAGCAAATATTTTTAGTAGGTGCATCTGTAAGTGCATCTAGTGCCCCTTAGTGATTTTGGTGGTTTGAAGACTTATAGGTTAAGTATATAATGTGTTTATGTGTGTACACAGGATCTATAAGTCACTGAGGAGTTATAGATATTTGATGAATATCAACCCCTAAAAATGTATATCTTCGGTTGAAGAAATTGGTCTGAAGCTGAAGAATTGAATCGCGAAGAATCTGCGATGAAATTGATATTCCTCGTGAAGATATTGAAATTGAGGAATTCGGTGTGTCCTGAAGAAAATCATTTTGAAGACTTTGAAGCATGAAGGTTTACTCTTTCTGTTTTATTTTCTTCACACTTGAGTAATAGGAACACCGTACGGTTAATGGGGGTCGAAGTTACACTTTGGAATGAATTTCCTCATGATGCTCAACCCAAGCCTAATCCTACCAAAAGCCTCAAGTGAGGAATACGAGTGACATGAGGACTCTCACAGTTGAGGGTTCCGACCGTTTTGATAGACACGCCACATCATTGGTCTTATCCACACCAACGGTCATATTATTTAAGGGCATTAGTGTCAAATCATGTCGGGATGCTCCCAGGCTATAAATAGCCGCCCCACAACCATTAGCTGGTTGGCTGTTCCGTTAGAAACTGATACTTGTCATAAGAGCAACCCAATTCCTCAGAGTCTTCGAGAGTAATTCATCAATGAGGACATACCCCAAACACCAAACCACAAACCTAGAATCAAGTGATTGAGCATCACTGAAGAAGTTGTTCCTGTGTGGGACTGAAGCCTTTTACCTTTGAGGACTGTGCATCCTCCAGACGGTTAGGCGTCATGGTCTAGAGCAATCCAGCAGTCAATTGTGGATCGCCGGGTGACCAAGTTTGTGAGGGTTTGGAAGTCTACCCTGAAGACTTACCACGAGTGTTGGCCGAGGACTGTGTGTTCTTAGTCCAAGGAGAACACGGTAGGGACTGTGTGTCCTTTGGTTTCAATACCAAGCTGCTCCAAACCAGATATACAACTGTCACAGTAGTTGGAACTGGGTCATCAACTACAGTCTTCGCTGTGAAACGGGTTCTAATTCCTCAACTCCTTACTTTCCTCAGATTATGTGTTGATGACTTTCACTGTTACTGTTTGAAGAATTTGCTGAATATTTTCTCTGAAATTCCTCAACCCCAAATTCTTCACGCTAGTTAATCCTCATCTGTTTTCTGCATGCCTGCTCACTATGCAATCTGTTTTCACATTCCTCACACTGAAAAACTGTTGTTATGAAACTTTGCACTTCTGATCCTTTACTGTTTCCGCTGTAAGTTAGTCATCAGTGAGGAATTTCCTCAGTGATGAAATTCTAAAAATCTCCTATTCACCCCCTCTAGTCGATATAACGCACTTTCAATTGGTATCAGAGCAAGGTACTCCCTTGTTATGTGTGATTTTGGTTTAACCACCTGGAGTTTTAGTTATGTCGACTGCAGGCATGTTTAAGGTTACTGTAGCATGTCCTACTTTCGAAGGAAAGAACTTTCCCAGGCCAGTTTGGAAAGGTGAGTGCTTTGGGCTCTGCAACACTTATCTGGGAGAGACTGTGCAAAGTAAATGAAGGAGTATCAACCCAGCGTGACTCTCGTGTTGATATTCTTCGCAATCACTTCAATCGCTTCAAGAGGCATGACAATGAAAGCTACCAAGATACCTTTGATCGCCTCACTGACATATCAAATGAACTACAAGCACTGGGAGCTCGAGACATTACTGATCACGAAGTTGTGAAGAAACTGCTAAGATCTTTGGATTCTTCATTTGATACTTTAGTTCTGATGATTCAAGAAAGACTAGACTACAAGATGCTTGATCGAGCTGATATACTCGAAAGACTCAATACTCATGAATTCCAGCTAGAAGAAAAGAAAGATCTATATGGACCAAGCTATTCTAGACCACGTGCACTGAAGGCTAGAGCAATTTCCTCATCTGAAGAAGAAGATTCGGATGATAGCATTGGTGACCCTGAAGAATTTGGACAGGAGCTTGCAATGCTCGTGAGGAAATTCTAGAGGTTTACACGACGTGGCCAGTTCGGTAAATCTTCAAGAAGAGACATGAGGAAATCAGAATCTTCATCTGAGGACTACAAGAAAAGATCCTGCCACAAATGCAAGAAATCAGGTCATTACATTGCTGACTGTCCCCATTGGGGAAAGGAATCAAAGAAGAAGAAATACAAGGATGACAGTTCTGATGACTCGAAGAAGAAGAAGAAATCTTCAAAATCCTCATCTTCAAAGCCCTCATCGCACAAGAAGACTAGTTTCAGAAAGGCTCGGGCACTTATTGGCAAGGAAATGGATTCCGAGGCAGAATAAGAGGAATGTGATGAAGAAGAGGGTTCTGATGAAGACTCAGAATCCGGACAGGCTAGTCTTGCACTGGCAACCACTTTCGTCAGCAAGTCAATCTTCAACCTTGAAGAAGATGATAACACCATCCAAAGTGATGACTATGCTGATGACTTCGCTCCAACCTATTGCTTCATGGCAAAAGTTTCAAAGGTACCGAATAATGCTTCCTCCTCTGATTCAAGTGACTCTGAACCTGATGATTATAAAAAACCCAGTTACAGTAAACTTGCTATCATTGCCACTAAACAACAAACTGCCCTGGAAAAGCTTCAGAAACTGCTAGATAGAAGTGATGATCTGTTGAATGATGAAATGAATCTTACCCAAATCCTCACTGAAGATATGAAAATTCTTCAGTCTAGATTTGATAATCTTCAAGATCGTCATGATACACTCCTCGCTGATCATGAGAAACTTTCCTATGAATTTCTTCAACGGAAGCTTGATCTAGAGAAGGTGAGGATTTCTCATGATGATCTTCGTATGGAAAATGATTCATTACTAGCTCAACAGATCAACGCTGCTCAAGCTGAATTCATTCCTCCATGTCTTAAATGCATTGAACGCAAAACTGCTAATTCTTCACCAGAATCATCAAATGCTTCTATTGCTACAAATTCTTCAACTGCACCTGTAGTGTCTATTTCCTCACTTGAGGAAAACACAAATGTTACTGATGAAAATGCAGGGTTGAAGGAATTGTATGTGACAGGCATATACAAAATCCTCAAAGGACATCAAACCCTTTGTGATGTGCTCAAAAAGCAGATCTTGAACAGGAACCCGAGGAAAGAAGGAATTGCCTTTGAGAGGAAATTAAATGCTGATGGATCTTATTGGAAACCTGAGCAGTTTCCCAAAACCTCACAGGTTGCTGCTACTGGGCCTCCTTTTGATCCATCCAATCTAACTGGCTTTTCATGCGGCCTATTCCTCAGATGAGTCATTTGACTCCAACTATAAACTATTCAAAAATCAATCTCGTGAAGTATTTACTCGATATGTTGGAACTAAATGCAGGAATGGTCCTCCCGTGAGAAAAATCTGGGTTCCCAAAAGCTGTCTTGAAAATCTTCAGGTGAATGTCCTCATGACACCAACGATGAAGAATCTAAACCCCAGATCAAATTCCTTAGGAGGACCAAAGTCCTCAAGAGGATCAAAATCCTCAACTGGTCAAAATTATGCTTGTACCCGTGCTAATGCGTCTAACATGCAGGGAAACTACAAGGAATATGAATGTGAGCGTTACTCTTCAAATCATTATGTTCATAAATCCTCAAACTAGTTCTCTGCATATTCATATGAGTACTTTAACCCCCCTACTGTTAAGAGAAGTGCATTAGCTTCAATGCCACCTCTCTCATATGGTGCTTGCAGGATGATGAATGCTTTACCACCCCTTTAGATGTGGGTGGTGAAGAAATCGAACTAATCACTTCTGCAGGACAGGTCTCCAGATGAAAATCATCATCTGAAGAATTTGCTGGAGACCTGAGGAAATGCTTGACAAGACGCAAGCTAATATTGATGAAATAGAAATATTTCACACGTCCTTATAATTCTATTGTGATCAAATTCTTATCTCATGAAATTGATATCATATTCTTCAAATCTGAAGCATATGAGATGGTAAGCTGTACTAATTCATATGCAGGATGATAAACCCAACAATACTGAGTGGGTTCTTGATAGTGGCTGCACACATCACATGACTGGTGATAAAAGCTTGCTGATGAATATGCCACTAACTCCATCACCTCTGAAGCAAATCACCTACTGAAAGTGCGTTATATCGACTCGAGGGGGGGGGTGAATAGGAGATTTTTAGAATTTCATCACTGAGGAAATTCCTTTTGAGGAAATTCCTCACTGATGACTAACTTACAGCGGAAACAGTAAAGGATCAGAAGTGCAAAGTTTCACAACAACAGTTTTTCAGAGTGAAGAATGTGAAAACAGATTGCACAGTGAGTAGGCACGCAGAATACAGATGTGGATGAACTGACGTGAAGAATTTGGGATTGAGGAAATTCAGAGAAAGTCTTCAGCAAATTCTTCAAACAGTTGTAGTGAAAGTCATCAACACATAATACGAGGAAAGTAAGGAGTTGAGGAATTAGAACCCGTTTCTCAGTGAAGACAATCGTTGATGACCCAGTTCCAACTGCTGTGACAGTCGTACATCTGGTTTGGAGCGGCTTGGTATTGAAACCAAAGGACACACAGTCCCGGGACACACAGTCCCTACCGTATTCTCCTTGAGCTAAGGACACACAGTCCTCGCCCAACACTCGTGGTAAGTCTTCAGGGCAGACTTCCAAACCCTCACAAACTTGGTCACCCGGCGATCCACAATTGACTGCTGGAAAACTCTAGACCATGACGCCTAACCGTCTGGAGGATGCACAATCCGCAAAGGTAAAAGGCTTCAGTCCCACACAGGAACAACTTCTCCAGTGATGCTCAATCACTAGGTTTGGTTTGTGGTTTCGGTGTATGGTGTATTTCCTCACTGATGAATTACTCTCGAAGGCTCTGAGGAATTGGGTTGCTCTTATGACAAGTGTCAGTTTCTAACGGAGCAGCCAACCAGCTAGTGGTTGTGGGGGTGGCTATTTATAGCCTGGGAGCATCCCGACATGATTTGACACTTACGCCCTTAAACAATATGACCGTTGGAATGGATAAGACCAATGACTTGGCGTGGCTATCGAAACGGTCGGGACCCTCAACTGTGAGAGTCCTCATGTCACTCGTATTCCTCACTTGAGGCTTTTGTTAGGATTTAGGCTTGGGTTGAGCATCATGAGGAAATTCATTCCATAGTGTAACTTCGACCCCCTTTAAAAGTACAGTGTTCCTATTACTCAATTGCGAAGAAAATAAAACAGAAAGTGTAAGTCTTCATGCTTCAAATTCTTCAGAGTGATTTTCTTCAGGACACACCGGACTTCTCAATATCAGTATCTTCATGAGGAATATCAACTTCATCACAGATTCCTCGCGATTCATTTCTTCAGCTTCAGACCAATTTCTTCAACTGAAGACATATATTTTTAGGGGTCGATATTCTTCAAATATCTCAAACTCCTCAAGGACTTATAGATCCTGTGTACACTCATAAACACATTAGATACCTAACCTATATGTCTTCAAACCACCAAAATCACTAAGGGGCACTAGATGCACTTACAATCTCCCCCTTTTTGGTGGTTGATGACAATTAGGTTAAGTCTTCAACAGGGATAAAAAATATGAAGTGTAAATACTCATTTGAGGAATTTGAAATCAAGATTCAGAGAGACTCCCCCTGATGATGTGCATATCTTGAAGATTTTGCTTTTCACAGCAAATGCACATTGATGATTTATATCATGGAGATCTCCCCGTGAGTCTGGTAAATCATGCATACTTGTAACGTATCATATGAAGAAAATGAAAAATGCATGATGACAAATGGTATCTGACAAATTCCAGCATGCGTGCATTAAAACTTGAGGAATAAGCATGCAAATAAAAATGTTCAAAAGCGTCAGAGTACCATCGGGCTTAAGTTACAACTCATTACATAAAAACTTCAAAAGAGCCAAGAGTTTGTAACTTAAATATAGTTCATAAGCCCCAAAAATATCCCGCTTGAAGACTAACTCTCAAGTTTCTCCCCCTTTGTCATCAAGTGACAAAAAGGGATAAACTGAGGACTAACGTCCGTGAAGATTTCACTTCGTGGCAGTTGAGGAGGAGTCGTGATGCTTCTTGGGAGTAGTCTTCTTCCTTGGACCGGTAGGAGTGTCGAGCTGTTCTTCATCAGTTTCAGCAGTGCGGAATGAAGAAAAGGAGTTGTCTTCAAGGTCTGGCACTTGAATAGGCCTGAACTTCTTCTTGGGAGGCCATGACCATTCAAAGTCTCGCTCAAAGTCCATTTCTTCAAGCTCAGTCCGAGTCTTCAGATGTGCAAGTGTAGCCCAGGTGCGATCAAAAACTTCATGCAGATAGTGATGGTTGAGCTTCACAGAGTTCTGTGTTTCAGTGAGGGTTTTCACAATGGCGCCAAACTGGCGTTTGACCCACTTGTGATTGCAATCCACCTTCTGGTGAAGACTGAGGAGGAGCTCTCTTGTATTCATGACGCGAGGAGGAACGGGGCTTGCCGGACGAGTCTCAGTATCATCCCATGAGGAATAAGCTTCTGGCTCTCTGAACTGACCATCGAGGGGCCTACTGCCTTCTTCAATCACAGATTTGCCTTTTCCTTCAATGGACTCGAAAGTCTTCTTGTTGACCCCGATAGGAGGCATATAACCAACAAGGTTTTGGAAATCAGCATGGAAGTTGATGCCTGTCCTTGTCCTGATGAATCTCATGATCCATGGGGCATATATCTTGTGATCAAAAGGACACATAGCATTGTCGGCAAAAGTCCTCAAGAAGAAATCATGGATGTTGATAGGAATACCATGGATAATGTTGAAGAGGATATTCTTCATGAGGCCTACAACATCTTCTTCATCATCATGGCCTTTGATCGGTGCGAGCACACTGCAGAGGATTCTGTAAACAGACCTGGGTGTGTACTTGAGCTCGTGGACGAGGAAGGTTGTTCTCGGAGATTTTCCTTCAGCCAAAGGTTTCATGAGGACTTCCATCATCCCATTGGGTAGCTCACGCTCACCATAAAGCTTCACAGCCTCTTCTGAGGGAATTGGTACAGGCAGTTCTCTGAGGAGTTCAGTAGCAGGAGCCTTGTAGTGAGTGTTTTGTGACATCCAATCAAACACCCAAGTGTTAATGTCTTCAGGGTTGCCAGATATGTGAAGAGTGACATAGAACTGAAGAATTAGCTCGCTGTTCCAGTCAGAGATGTCAGAGCACATTGGGAGTAAACCAGCATCACGGAGTACACTGAGGACTGGCTCCAGGCAAGGTATTGCTTCAAGTTCAACATGAGGAATATGCCTGTGCTGGAATATCTTGTTTCGTCCACATAGCACAAAGGCATAGTAGTTCATCTGAGTCCTAGTCCAAAACTTCAGATGCCTCATTTGAGGCTTGTCATATGGGTTCTCTCCAATGAAGTACATGCATTCTTCAAAGAAGTTTTCCTTTTGAAACTTAGGACGCTTGGAGAATGGCTGATGGTGAACTGGCTTAAGATTTTGCTGAGGAATTGGAGGGGAGACAACAATGGCAGTCTCTGGGTTGAGCACGATGAATGCATTGTCTTGGTCAGGTGCATTCTCCTCAGCATTTTCCTCAGGGTGAGGAATTTCAGCGGCTGGTTCTTCAGGCTGAGGGGCTTGCTCTGGCTGTGCATCAGGCTGAGGAATAGCTTCTTCTTGCTCAGTTTGAGGAGTTGGGTCAGCATGTTCCTCATCTTGAGGATTCTGCTCAGAGCGTTGAATTTCATCAGCTTGAGGATTTTCAATTTGTTCTTCCTCAGCTGGCTTGGTGGCAGATGCAGTTTCATCAGCTGATGCAACTGATGCTTGAACAATGTCTTTCTAAGGAATGAAAGGCTGAGGACTTCCGTCTATCTGAATCTCCTCATCAGTGTGTTCCTCAAAGGCGGCATCCTTCATTTCCTCATCTGCCTTTTTCGCTGGATCATCAATGATGACCATTTCATAGGAAGGAGCGACATTCAGTGGCACAGGGTCCAGAGGAGCAGTTTCTTCAAGTGCTTTGAGGCGCTTGGCCTCTTTTTCTTCTTCTGCTGAGGAGGCCTTTCTCTTCTTGGCTTCCTTCTCAGCAGCCCTGGTTTTCTTCACGTCTGATGCAGACGGAGTCATCTTCTTCACCGTTGAAGCTTTTGGTGAAGGGGTTTTCTTGACAGATTCTTCAGCTGGTATTGAGGAACCAGCTGGAACAGAGTCATCAGCTTGCTTTGGCAAAGCAACTGGGTCAGGGGCAGTCTCATCAGCTGCAGCAAATTCATCAGCAGGAGTTTCCATGATGATTTCTTCAATAGCCGGTTCATCCACACGGCGTTCTTGGTGTACTTCCTCAGCTTGAGGAGTTTCCTCATCATGAGGAGATTCATCTCCTGGCTCCTCAATCAGGGGCTGAGAAGTTGGTGCTGGGGGTGCGGCCTTCTTATTGTATTCATCAACAACACTAGTGGCCAGCTTGATGAAATTGCTCTTGAGGCTTTTGCGATCTGACAGCTTGGAGTACTTGTCAGTCAATTTCTTCAGCTCTGCCTGTGTTGACACCAGTGCATCAGGAGTTAATTTGAGGAGATTCTGCTTGAGGAATTTCTCCTTTTTAATCTTTGCAACTTTGGCCTGCTTGGCCTGCTGTTCTTTCCACTTGGCTTCATTGATGAAAGTGGCCACCATGTGGCTGATGCCAGGGGGAAGTTTCAAATCATCAAGCGGAGTGTTTGGGTCCTCATACCAGATGCTGATGTAGTCAAGGAGGACCTTTGGGTCCATGGCCAAAGGAATGGCACTGCGTGATGCTTGAGCTACTCTTTCCTGCTTGTTTCCGATGATGGCTTCTAGTGTTTTATTATCATATTCATTACTGCCATCTGATGCAGACGGGACGATGATGATTTTGCTAGGGCTTGGCAGAGTTGCACGTTCAGCAGACACCTGAGTATTCACAGGAGGTGGTGAAGACTTTGTCTCCGAGCTGGTTGCAGCTGGGAGTGAGGAACTGGAGCTGGCGTTCATAGGCTTCATGACTTGCTTATGTACTGGTTTCTCTTGAGGCTTTGGTGGTGGTGCTGAGGATTTTGAAGCTGAGGAGATTGGCACTCAGGGTTTTGGCGCTGATGGTTTTGGTGCTGAGGGTTTTGTAACTGATGCCTGAGCAGACTTCTCTTAAGGCTTTGGATCCCTTGGCTTTGATGGCATAGACTGCATTTGAGGAATTTCTGAACCAGAGGTCTCAGCGGCAGAGGAAGTAGCAGCAGCTGAGGCAGCAGCTGAGGATTCATTGAATTTCCTCACTGCAGCTTCTGCCTGCTTCTTGAGCTTGGCCAGATTCTTTTCCCTATCATCTGGATAGTCATCAATGGTCTTGAGGCTTGAGGGATGTGCTACTTGATGATCCTGAAGTGGGGTCCGTCTGCCAGGGGGCTTCAGAGCAAATTTCTTCGCATACTTGGGAGTCACAAACCTGTATTCCTTCCATTCCTTCGCCCATCGGCGTTCTATCTTCTGCAACCGTATCTTTCTCTTTGCCATTGTCTCATTTTCATCAGGCGTGCAATAGTCCAAGTAGATATCCTCAGGGATATCCACATCTGTGTTTTGCTCAAGTTTCTTTCCTCCCTTCTGTTTTCTATCATCCTCCATTTTCTTCAGCTGAGGATTTTGCTGATGAGATTGAACTCTTGAGGATTCTGATGAGACTTGACGATTTTCTTCCAGAAACGCTGCAAATGAGTTAATGTGATGAGAACTGAGAGATTCATCAGCTGACATACGTGTACGTGTGAACAGAGTATAGTTGCGAGTAATTTGGAGAGGTGATATGCGTTCTCAGATTTGAAGAAAATGAAAAAGTTTGACAATTTGAGGAATATAACCAGTGGTTGAGGAATTTGCCTAAGCATACTGTTCTTGGGTTCCAGAGTTGTACAGATCCGAAAATTCGCACAATTGAGGAATCTCGTGAAAATCTTAGATGCTTAGCATAGTTCATCAATGATGTGGTGATAGGCAGTGTTTGAGGAATCAAGTGCTTATCGTTTCTTGAGGCAAAACAGATTTCACATAGAAGATGTAAAATTTTAGATCTAATCTTGCGGTAAAAATGGGATTTATTTACCTTGGAAGGTGCGCACGAAGAACACAGAAAGGTGTGTGTGGAGAAGCTCTTCGGTCGCGTGTCTAATGCACCCTAACCCGGCGACAGAGGACGTGTACGACGGCGGTGGACGAAGATGGTCCGACTCCGGCGTGGTTCCGGCGACGGAGAAGTCGAGGCAGTGAAGCTCTTCCTCACCGGTGATGAGACTACCAGCGATGGCGCTAGGGTTCGGTGGTGTATGCTGTGGCAGGAGAGCGATGGAGCGAAGAAGAGTATGCCGAGGGGGATAAGGACATATTTATAGCCAAAAGTTACTGTTGGCGCGAAAATTTCGGACCAAACCGCCCCTGCCTCTACGTCTCCGCAGGACACGTGTAGCTCCCGAACAGTGCGGTGGAGATAGTGGAGATCGTGGTTATCCGATCGTGGGAAGTGGGGTTCAGTTACTGTGTATTAAAGATTTTTTTTTTGAAGATTTGAGGATTTTCGTCACAAAATCATCAGCTGACAAGGACGCAGTGAGGATTTTGAACAAAGTTTCAAGTAGAACGCATATGAAGAATTGAATAGACTGGATGAGTATAGCATAGAGGGAATGTAGGGTCCGATCACATTCACTTAGCAGAAATATCAACTTGAAGAAATAGCAATAAGTGAATGCTGTTGAGGACTTGAAATCACAGTCTATCTAGTCAAATGAAAGTCATCAAGTGTTTTTTTGAAGATTTTGTGATAAATCATAACACTGAAGAATAGCTGTTTTGAAGAAGAACACATTTTGAGGAAATAGAACACTTGAAGAAAAATCAACTTGAGGAATTTCACATTGGGCGGTGGCGTGACCCACCATATAAGAATGTTGATTACAGACGCCACGTACAATTGTCGTAGGGCCCTGAGAATCAATTTCTTCGTTGATTTCTTCACATTGAGAGTGACATTCTTCATTAGTTGAAGAAAATCGATTCATCATGTGTTGCACATCTAAGTCATCAATTTTGCATAAGTGTTAGGATGTGTGCATGTTTTTACAAAACATTTGAAGATTCTAAGATATTTAGCTCACACCGCAACTTGCAAAACCTTTTCCCATCCAAGGGTTAGTGAAGATATCTGCCAGTTGATCATCAGTCTTCACATGGTCAATGAGGATATTGCCCTTGAGGACATGGTCCCGAAAAAAATGATGACGAATCTGGATGTGCTTGGTCTTCGAGTGCTGTACTGGGTTGTATGCAATCTTGATAGCACTCTCATTGTCACAGTAGAGAGGCACATTCTTCATGTTGATGCCGTAGTCCTTGAGGGTTTGCTTCATCCATAGTAATTGAGCACAGCAAGAACCAGCAGCAATGTACTCAGCTTCGGCAGTGGAGAGTGATACGCAGTTCTGCTTCTTTGAGGACCAGCAAACTAGTGATCTTCCGAGGAAATGGCATGTGCCAGACGTTGACTTGCGATCCACACGGTCACCAGCATAGTCCGAATCAGAATACCCTACCAGATGAATATTTGAGCCCTTGGGATACCATAATCCTAGTGTTGGTGTGTGAGCTAAGTATCGAAGAATATGTTTCACAGCCTTATGGTGTGATTCCTTCGGTTTTGCTTGAAAACGTGCACACATGCAAACACTAAGCATTATATCTGGCCTAGATGCACATAGATACAATAAAGAGCCAATCATAGAACGATATACCCGCTGATCGAAATCTTTACCATTTTCATCAGTACCAAGGTGGCCGTTGGTAGGCATTGGAGTCTTGGCACCTTTGCATTCATGCATGTCGAATTTCCTCAGAACATCCTTGAGGTATTTCTCATGTGATATGAAGATTCCATTGCTTTGTTGACGAATTTGAAGACCTAAGAAGAATTTCAGCTCCCCCATCATGGACATCTGATATTCTTCACTCATCATGTAAGCAAATTCATCACTGTATCGTTTGTCAATACAGCCAAATATGATATCATCGACATATATTTGACACACAAATATCTCATTATCATAGGATTTAGTGAAAAGAGTTGGATCGAGTGAACCACGTTTGAAGCCTTTCTTCATGAGGAATTCCTTCAATGTATCATACCATGCCCGAGGGGCTTGGTTGAGACCATAAAGAGCCTTTTTGAGTCTGAAGACTTTGTCTGGATTCTTTGGATCCTCAAAACCTGGGGGCTGAGCAACATATACTTCTTCCTCAAGCTTACCATTGAGGAATGCACTTTTCACATCCATTTGATATATGATGATGTTATGATGATTAGCATAAGCAAGTAGTATTCGAATAGCTTCAAGTCTAGCAACAGGTGCAAAAGTTTCATCGAAATCTATTCCTTCAACCTGGGTGTAGCCTTGGGCTACAAGTCGTGCCTTGTTCCTCACCACTTGTCCGTCCTCATCTTGCTTGTTTCGGAAAATCCACTTGGTGCCGATGATGTTGTGCTTGCGAGGATCTGGTCGTTTGACGAGCACCCATACGTCATTCAGCTTGAATTGAAGAAGTTCGTCTTGCATAGCTTGGATCCACTCCGGTTCCAGAAAAGCCTCAGCAACTTTTGAGGGTTCTGTGATGGATACAAAGGAGAAATGCCCACAAAAGTTAACTAAGTGTGAAGCTTTTGAGCGAGTGAGAGGACCTGGCGCGTTGATGTCGTTGAGGATTTTGTCAAGTTCTACTTCATTTGCAATCCTCGGATGAGCTGGTTGAGGATTTTGTCTGGGCTGAGGAAGTGGTGCTGGAGCAATTTCCTCAGGAGCATCTTCTTGATTTTCATCAGTGATGGGGATCGTTTCTTCATCAATTTCCTCAGTTGGGACAATGTCTTCAGTAGGCTTGAGCTTTATTGCTTCCTCAGGAGACAACTTATCTAGATTAGAAGGCAATTGCTCTCTTTGCGAACCATTAGTTTCATCGAACCTCACATCTACAGTCTCAACAACTTTGTTGTGATAGTTGTTGAAGACTCTGTAAGTGTGCGAGTCCTTTCCATAACCGAGCATAAAACCTTCATGTGCCTTAGGTGCAAATTTTGAGCTGTGGTGAGGATCTCTAATCCAGCATTTTGTACCGAAGACTTTCAAATAACTTACATTGGGTTTCTTGTCAGTGAGGAGTTCATATGAGGTTTTCTTGAGGAATTTGTGAAGATATACCCTGTTGATGATATGGCATGCTGTGTTGATAGCTTCAGGTCAAAAGCGACGAGGAGTCTGATATTCTTCAAGCATAGTTCTTGCCATTTCAACGAGAGTCCTGTTCTTCCTTTCGACGACACCATTCTGCTGAGGAGTATAAGGAGCAGATAATTCGTGAGTAATACCAAGTTCATCAAGATAATCATCAAGACCAGTGTTTTTGAACTCGGTTCCATTATCACTCCTGATATGTTTGATCTTGATGCCAAAGTTCGTCGAGGCCCTTGAAGAAAATCGTTTGAAGATTTCCTGCACTTCAGTTTTATACACTATGATATGCACCCAAGTATATCTGGAATAATCATCAACTATGACAAAGCCATATAAAGATGCTGCATTGGTTATTGTGGCATAGTGAGTAGGTCCAAATAGATCCATATGAAGCAATTTGAATTGACGTGTAGTGGTCATGATAGTCTTTGAGGGATGCTTGGATCTGGTCATTTTCCCAGATTCACAAGCACCGCAGAGATGATCGTTGAGGAATTTGACTGATTCGATGCCGATGACATGCTTCTTCTTCGCGAGCATGTGCAAATTCCTCATGCCTGCATGACCTAGTCTTCGGTGCCACAACCATCCTTGTGAGGTTTTTGCTAGTAGGCAAGTGGCTGGTTGAGGACCTGTAGAGAAATCAACAATGTACAAATCCCCTCTTCTGACACCTTCGAAGACTTTGGATCTGTCAAATTCCATAATGACTACACATCTATATCTACCAAAGATAACAATCATATCAAGATCACAAAGCATCGAGACTGACATGAGGTTAAAACCAAGGGATTCAACAAGCATCACTTTGTCCATATGCCTATCCTTGGAAATAGCCACTTTGCCAAGTCCCAATACCTTGCTTTTACCTTTGTCAGCATATGTGATTTGCTTCAGAGGTGATGGATTTAGTGGCATATTCATTAGTAAGCTTTTATCACCAGTCATGTGATGTGTGCAGCCACTATCAAGAACCCACTCAGTATTCTTGGGTTGGTCATCCTGCAGATGAATTAGTACAACTTACCATCTCATATGCTTTAGATTTGAAGAATATGATACTAATTTCATCAGATCAGTAATTTCATCATAACAGAAATGTAAGGACGTGTGAAATATTTCTATTTCATCAATCATTAGCTTGCGTCCTATCAAGAATTTCCTCAGGTCTCCAGCAAATTCTTCAGATGATGATTTTCATCTCGAGACCTGACCTGCAGAAGTGATTAGTTCGATTTCCTCACCACCCACATCTAAAGGGGTGGTAAAGCATTCATCATCCTGCGAGCACCATATGAGAAAGGTGGCATTGAAGCCAATGCACTTATCTTAACAGTAGGGGGATTAAAGTACTCATATGAATATGCACAGAACTGGTTTGAGGATTTATGAACATAATGATTTGAGGAGTAACGCTCATATTCATATTCCTTGTAGTTTCCCTGCATGTTAGACGCATTAGCACGGGTACGAGCATAGTTTTGGCCAGTTGAGGATTTTGATCCTCTTGAAGACTTTGGTCCTCCTGAGGAATTTGATCTGGGGTTCTGATTCTTCAGTGGTGGTGTCATAAGGACATTCACCTGAAGATTTTCGAGACAGCTTTTGGGAACCCAGATTTTCCTCAAGGGAGGGCCATTCCTGCAATTAGTTCCAACATATCGAGCAAATACTTGACCGGATTGATTTTTGAACAGTTTATAGTTGGAGTCAAATGACTCATCCGAGGAATAGGATAATTCACATGAAAAACCAGTTAGATTAGATGGATCAAAAGGAGGCCCAGTAGCAGCAACCCAAGAGGTTTTGGGATACTGCTCAGGTTTCCAATAAGATCCATCAGCATTTAATTTCCTCTCAAAGTCAATTCCTTCTTTCCTCAGGTTCCTGTTCAAGATCTGCTTTTTGAGCACATCACAAAGGGTTTGATGTCCTTTGAGGCTTTTGTATATGCCTATCACATACAATTCCTTCAACCCTGCATTTTCATCAGTAACATTTGTGTTTTCCTCAAGTGAGGAAATAGACACGACAGGTGCAGTTGAAGAATTTGTAGCAATAGCAGCATTTGATGATTCTGGTGAGGAATTAGCAGTTTCGCGTTCAATGCATTTAAGACATGGAGGAATGAATTCAACTTGACCAGCGCTGATCTGTTGAGCTAGTAATGAATCATTTTCCATACGAAGATCATCATGAGACACCCTCAGCTTCTCAAGATCAAGCTTCCTTTGAAGAAATTCATAGGAAAGCTTCTCATGATCAGTGAGGAGTGTACATAACGAGACTGAAGACTTTTCACATATTCAGTGAGGATTTGGGTAAGGTTCATTTCATCATTCAACAGATCATCACTTTTATCTAGAAGTTTCTGAAGCTTTTCCAGGGCTGTTTGTTGTTTAGTGGCAATGATAGCATGTTCACTGTAACTGGGTTTCTTATAATTATCAGGTTCACAGTCACATGAATCAGAGGAGGAGGCATTATTTGGTAGCTTTGAACCTTTTGCCATGAAGCAAAAGGTTGGAGCGAAGTCATCAGCATAGTCATCAGTGCGGATGGTGCTATCATTTTCTTCAAGGTTGAAGATTGACTTGCTGACGAAAGTGGATGCCAGTGCAAGACTAGCCTGTCCGAATTCTGAGTCTTCGTGAGAACCCTCTTCTTCATCATATTCCTCTGATTCTGCCTCGGAGTCCATTTCCTTGCCAATAAGTGCCCGAGCCTTTCTGAAACTAGTCTTCTTGTGCGATCAGGGCTTTGAAGATGAGGATTTTGAAGATTTCTTCTTCTTCTTCGAGTCATCAGAACTGTCATCCTTGTATTTCTTCTTCTTTAATTCCTTTCCGCAATGGGGACAATCAGCAATGTAATGACCTGATTTCTTGCACTTGTGACAAGTTCGTTTCTTGTAGTCCTCAGATGAAGATTCTGATTTCCTCATGTCTCTTCTTGAAGATTTACCAAACTGGCCACGTCGTGTAAATCTCTGGAATTTCCTCATGAGCATTGCAAGCTCCTGTCCAAATTCTTCAGGGTCACAAATGTTGTCATCTGTGTCTTCGTCTTCAGATGAGGAAATTGCTCTAGCCTTCAGTGCACGTGGTCTGGAATAGCTTGGTCCATATAGATCTCTCTTTTCTTCTAACTGGAATTCATGAGTATTTAGCCTTTCTAGTATGTCAGCTGGATCAAGCATCTTGTAATCTGGTCTTTCTTGAATCATCAGAACTAAAGTATCAAATGAAGAATCCAAAGATCTCAGCAGTTTCTTCACAACTTCGTGATCAGTGATGTCTCGAGCTCCCAGTGCTTGCAGTTCATTTGATATGTCAGTGAGGCGATCAAAGGTATCTTGGCAGCTTTCATTGTCATGTCTCTTGAAGCGATTGAAGAGATTGCGAAAATATCAACACGAGAGTCATGTTGGGTTGATACTACTTCATTTACCTTGTACAGTCTCTCCCAGATCAGTGTTGCAGAGCCCAAAGCACTTACTCTTCCAAACTGGCCTGGGCTCAGATGGCCACAGATGATGTTCTTTGCTTGAGAATCGAGTAGCTTGAATTTCTTCACATCAGCCGCAGTGACACTCGCAGAGATGATGGGGACGCCATGTTCCACAATATACCAGAGATCATTATCAATAGCTTGTAGATGCATTTGCATTTTGTTCTTCCAGAAGGGAAAGTTCTTTCCTTCGTAGGTAGGACATGCTGCAGTCACCTTAAATATGCGTGTAGTCGACATAACTAAAACTCCAGGTGGTTAAACCAAAATCACACAGAACAAGGGAGTACCTTGCTCTGATACCAATTGAAAGTGCGTTATATCGACTAGAGGGGGGTGAATAGGAGATTTTTAGAATTTCATCACTGAGGAAATTCCTTTTGAGGAAATTCCTCACTGATGACTAACTTACAGCGGAAACAGTAAAGGATCAGAAGTGCAAAGTTTCACAATAGCAGTTTTTCAGAGTGAAGAATGTGAAAACAGATTGCACAGTGAGTAGGCACGCAGAATACAGATGTGGATTAACTGACGTGAAGAATTTGGGGTTGAGGAAATTCAGAGAAAGTCTTCAGCAAATTCTTCAAACAGTTGTAGTGAAAGTCATCAACACATAATACGAGGAAAGTAAGGAGTTGAGGAATTAGAACCCGTTTCTCAGTAAAGACAATCGTTGATGACCTAGTTCCAACTGCTGTGACAGTCGTACATCTGGTTTGGAGCAGCTTGGTATTGAAACCAAAGGACACACAGTCCCAGGACACACAGTCCCTACCATATTCTCCTTGAGCTAAGGACACACAGTCCTCGCCCAACACTCGTGGTAAGTCTTCAAGGCAGACTTCCAAACCCTCACAAACTTGGTCACCCGGCGATCCACAATTGACTGCTGGAAAGCTCTAGACCATGACGCCTAACCGTCTGGAGGATGCACAGTCCTCAAAGGTAAAAGGCTTCAGTCCCACACAGGAACAACTTCTTTAGTGATGCTCAATCACTAGGTTTGGTTTGTGGTTTCGGTGTATGGTGTATTTCCTCACTGATGAATTACTCTCGAAGGCTCTGAGGAATTGGGTTGCTCTTGTGACAAGTGTCAGTTTCTAACGGAGCAGCCAACCAGCTAGTGGTTGTGGGGGGTGGCTATTTATAGCCTGGGAGCATCCCAACATGATTTGACACTTATGCCCTTAAATAATATGACCGTTGGAATGGATAAGACCAATGACTTGGCGTGGCTATCGAAACGGTCGGGACCCTCAACTGTGAGAGTCCTCATGTCACTCGTATTCCTCACTTGAGGCTTTTGGTAGGATTTAGGCTTGGGTTGAGCATCATGAGGAAATTCATTCCATAGTGTAACTTTGACCCCCTTTAACAGTACGGTGTTCCTATTATTCAATTGCGAAGAAAATAAAACAGAAAGTGTAAGTCTTCATGCTTCAAATTCTTCAGAGTGATTTTCTTCAGGACACACCGGACTTCTCAATATCAGTATCTTCATGAGGAATATCAACTTCATCGCAGATTCCTCGCGATTCATTTCTTCAGCTTCACACCAATTTCTTCAACTGAAGACATATATTTTTAGGGGTCGATATTCTTCAAATATCTCAAACTCCTCAATGACCTATAGATCCTGTGTACACTCACAAACACATTAGATACTTAACCTATAAGTCTTCAAACCACCAAAATCACTAAGGGGCACTAGATGCACTTACACATACGCTGACAAAGGTAAAAACAAGGTATTGGGACTTGGCAAAGTGGCTATTTCCAAGGATAGGCATATGGACAAAGTGATGCTTGTTGAATCCCTTGGTTTTAACCTCATGTCAGTCTCGATGCTTTGTGATCTTGATATGATTGTTATCTTTGGTAGATATAGATGTGTAGTCATCATGGAATCTGACAGATCCAAAGTCTTCGAAGGTGTAAGAAGAGGGGATTTGTACATTGTTGATTTCTCTACAGGTCCTCAACCAACCACTTGCTTACTAGCAAAAACCTCAGAAGGATGGCTGTGGCACCGAAGACTAGGTCATGCAGGCATGAGGAATTTGCACACGCTCGCGAAGAAGAAGCATGTCATCGACATCGAATCAGTCAAATTCCTCAAGGATCATCTCTACGGTGCATGTGAATCTGGGAAAATGACCAGATTCAAGCATCCCTCGAAGACTATCATGACCACTACACGTCCATTCGAATTGCTTCATATGGATCTATTTGGACCTACTCACTATGCCACACTAACCAATGCAGCATCTTTATATGGCTTCGTCATAGTTGTTGATTATTCCAGATATACATGGGTGCATATCATAGTATATAAAACTGAACTGCAGGAAATCTTCAAACGATTTTCTTCAAGGGCCTCGACGAACATTGGCATCAAGATCAAACATATCAGGAGTGATAATGGAACAGAGTCCAAAAACACTGGTCTTGATGAACTTGGTATTACTCACGAATTATCTGCTCCTTATACTCCTCAGCAGAACAGTGTCGTCGAAAGGAAGAACATGACTCTGGTTGAGATGGCAAGAACTGTGCTTGAAGAATATCAGACTCCTCGTCACTTTTGGCCTGAAGCAATCAACACTGCATGCCATATCATCAACAGGGTATATCTTCACAAATTCCTCAAGAAAACTTCATATGAACTCCTCACTGATAAGAAACCCAATGTAAGTTATTTCAAAGTCTTCGGTGCAAAATGTTGGATTAGAGATCCTCACCATAGCTCAAAATTTGCACCTAAGGCGCATGAGGGTTTTATGCTCGGTTATGGAAAGGACTCGCACACCTACAGAGTCTTCAACAACAATCACAACAAAGTTGTTGAGACTGTAGATGTGCGGTTCGATGAAACTAATGGCTCGCAAAGAGAGCAATTGCCTTCTGATCCAGATAAGCTGTCTCCTGAGGAAGCAATAAAGCTCAAACCTAATGAAGACATTGTTCCCACTGAGGAAATTGATGAAGAAACGATCCCCATCACTGATGAAAATCAAGAAGATGCTCCTGAGGAAACTGCACCAGAACCACTTCCTCAGCCCAGACGGAATCCTCAACCAGCTCATCCGAGGATTGCAAATGAAGTAGAACTTGACAAAATCCTCAACGACATCAACGTGCCAGGTCCTCTCACTCGCTCAAAAGCTTCACACTTAGTTAACTTTTGTGGGCATTTTTCCTTTGTATCTATCACAGAACCCTCAAAAGTTGCTGAGGCTTTCCTGGAACCGGAGTAGATCCAAGCTATGCAAGTCGAACTTCTTCAATTCAAGCTGAATGACATATGGGAGCTCGTCAAACGACCAGATCCTCGCAAGCACAACATCATCGGTACCAAGTGGATTTTCCGAAACAAGCAAGATGAGGACGATCAAGTGGTGAGGAACAAGGCACGATTTGTAGCCCAAGGCTACACCCAGGTTGAAGGAATAGATTTTGATGAAACTTTTGCACCTGTTGCTAGACTTGAAGCTATTCGAATACTACTTGCTTATGCTAATCATCATAACATCATCTTATATCAAATGGATGTGAAAAGTGCATTCCTCAATGGTAAGCTTGAGGAAGAAGTATATGTTGCTCAGCCCCCAGGTTTTGAGGATCCAAAGAATCCAGACAAAGTCTTCAGACTCAAAAAGGTGCTCTATGGTCTCAAGCAAGCCCCTCGGGCATGGTATGATACATTGAAGGAATTCCTCATGAATAAAGGCTTCAAACCTGGTTCACTCGATCCAACTCTTTTCACTAAATCCTATGATAATGAGCTATTTGTGTGCCAAATATATGTCGATGATATCATATTTGGTTGTACTGATAAACGATACAGTGATGAATTTGCTTACATGATGAGTGAAGAATTTCAGATGTCTATGATGGGGAGCTGAAATTCTTCTTAGGTCTTCAAATTCGTCATCAACCCAATGGAATCTTCATATCACAGGAGAAATACCTCAAGGATGTTCTGAGGAAATTCGACATGCATGAATGCAAAGGTGCCAAGACTCCAATGCCTACCAACGACCATCTTGGCATTGATGAAAATGGTAAAGAATTTGAGCAGCAGGTGCATCTAGGCCAGATATAATGCTTAGTGTTTGCATGTGTGCACGTTTTCAAGCAAAACCGAAGGAATCACACCATAAGGCTGTGAAGCATATTCTTCGATACTTAGCTCACACACCAACACTAGGATTATGGTATCCCAAGGGCTCCAATCTTCATCTGGTAGGATATTCTGATTCTGACTATGCTGGTGATCGTGTTGATCGCAAGTCAACTTCTGGTACATGTCATTTCCTCGGAAGATCACTAGTTTGCTGGTCCTCAAAGAAGCAGAACTGCGTATCACTCTGCACTGCCAAAGCTGAGTACATTGCTCCTGGTTCATGCTGTGCTCAGTTACTATGGATGAAGCAAACCCCCAAGGACTACGGCATCAACATGAAGAATGTGCCTCTCTACTGCGACAATGAGAGTGCAATCAAGATTGCATACAACCCAGTACAACACTCGAAGACTAAGCACATCCAGATTCGTCATCATTTTCTTCGGGACCATGTCCTCAAGGGCAATATCCTCATCGACCATGTGAAGACTGATGATCAACTGACAGATATCTTCACTAAGCCCTTGGATGAGAAACGGTTTTGTAAGTTGCGGTGTGAGCTAAATATGTTAGAATCTTCAAATGTTTTGTAAAAACATGCACACATCCTAACACTTATGCAAAATTGATGACTTAGATGTGCAACACATGATGAATCGATTTTCTTCAACTGATGAAGAATATCACTCTTATTGTGAAGAAATCAACGAAGAAATTGATTCTTGGGGCCCTACGACAATTGTACGCGGCGTCTGTAATCAACATTCTTATATGGTGGGTCACGCCACCGCCCAACGTGAAATTCCTCAAGTTGATTTTCTTCAATATTCCATTTCCTCAAAATGCATTTTTCTTCAAAACAGTTGTTCTTCATTGTGACGATTTATCACAAAATCCTCAAGTTACTCAAATCTTCAAAAACACTTGATGACTTTCGTTTGATTTGATAGACTGTGATTTCAAGTCCTCAACAGCATTCACTTATAGCTATTTCTTAAAGTTGATATTTCATCTAAGTGAATGTGATCGGACCCTACCTTCCCTCTATGCTATTCTCACCCAGTCTATTCGATTCTACATATGCGTTCTACTTGAAACTTTGTTCAAAATCCTCACTGCGTCCTTGTCAGCTGATGATTATGTAACAAAATCCTCAACTCTTCAAAAATGTTTCTTTAATGCACAGTAACTGAACCCCACTTCCCACGTTCGGATAACCACGATCTCCACTATCTCCATCGCCTTGCTCTGGAACTACACGTGTCCTGCGGAGACATAGAGGCATGGGCTGTTTGGTCCGAATTCTTCGTGCCAACAGTAACTGCCTGGCTATAAATATGTCTTTATCCCCCTCGGCAAACACTTCTTCGCCCCATCGCTCTCCTACTACAGCAAAAAGCACCGAACCCTAGCGCCACCGCTGGAAGTCTCGTCGCCGGCGAAGAAGAGCTTCACTGCCTCGACTTCTCTATCGCCGGAACCACGCCGGTGTCGGACCATCTTCGTCCGCCGCCGCCGTAGACGTCCTCTGCTGCCGGGTTAGGGCGCATTGGACACGCACCGAAGAGCTTCTCTCTACAGCTTTTCTGTGTTCTTCGTGCGCGCCTTCAAGGGTAAATAAAAACCCCATTTTTACAGCAAGTTAGATCTACTATTTTACATCTCCGATGTGAAATCTGTTTTTCCTCAAGAATCGATATGCACTTGAGTCCTCAAACACTGCCTATCACCACACCATTGATGAACTTCACTAAGCATCTAAGATTTTCACGAGATTCCTCAATTGTGCGAATTTTCGAATCTGTACAACTATGGAACCCAAGAACAATATGCTTAGGCAAATTCCTCAACCACTGGTTAAATTCCTCAACTGTCAAACTTTTTCATTTTCTTCAAATCTGAGAACGCATATGACCTCTCCAAATTCTCCGCAACTATACTCTGTTCACAGGTACACACATGTCAGCTGATGAATCTCTCAGTTCTCATCACATTAACTCATTTGCAGCATTTCTTGAAGAAAATCTTCAAGTCTCATCAGAATCCTCAAGAGTTCAATCTCATCAGCAAAATCCTCAGCTGAAGAAAATGGAGGATGACAGAAAGCAGAAGGGAGGGAAGAAACTTGAGCAGAACACAGCTTTGGATATCCTTGAGGATATTTACTTGGACTATTGCACACCTGATGAAAATGAAATAATGGCCAAGAGAAAGATTCGGCTTCAGAAGATAGAACGCCGATGGAAAGAATACAGATTTGTTACTGCTAAGTATTCGAAGAAATTCGCTCTAAAGTCTCCTGGCATACGGGCCCCACTTGAGGCTCATCAAGTAGCACATCCCTCAAGCCTCAAGACCATTGATGACTATCCGGATGAAAAGGACAAGCATTTGGCTAAGCTCAAGAAGCAGGCAGATGTTGCGGTGAGGAAATTCAATGAATCCTCAGCTGCTGCTTCAACTGCAGCTACTTCCTCTGCCGCTGAGACCTCTGGTTCAGCAATTCCTCAACCACAGTCTGTGCCGTCAAAACCAAGGGCTCGAAAGCCTCAAGAGAAATCTGCTCAGGCATCAATTACAAAACCCTCAGCGCCAAAATCCTCGGCGCCAAAATCCTCAGCACCACCACCAAAGCCTGAAGAGAAATCAGAACTGAAGCCGGTCATGAAGCCACTGCCCGCTACCTCCAGCTCCTCACTCCCAAGCAGGAGAGGGTAGCTCAAGCGTCTGGTAGCGCTATTCCTCTGGCCATGGACCCCAAGGTCCTCCTAGACTACATAAACATCTGGTATGAGGACCCAAACGCTCCGCTTGATGATTTGAAACTTCCCCTGGCATCAGCCACATGGTGGCCACATTCATCAACGAAGCCAGCCAAGGTTGCTAAGCTTAAAAAGGAGAAATTCCTCAAGCAGAATCTCCTCAACTTGACGCCTGATGCACTGGTGTCAACAGAGACTGAGTTGAAGACTTTGATAGATAAGTACACCAAGCTATCTGATCGTCAGAGTCTCAAAAGCAGTTTCATCAAATTTGCCACTAAAGCTGTTGATGACTACAACAAGACGGCTGCCCCTCCAGTATCAACTCCTCAGCCTTTGATTGAAGAGCCAGTTTATGAATCTCCTCAAGCTGATGAAACTCCTCATGCTGAGGAAATCCCCAAGAAAGCCGTGAGGATGTACCGGCTATTGAAGAAATCACCACGGAAAATCCAGCTGATGAATCTGCTACAGCTGGTGAGACTGCCCCTGATCCAGCTACTGTATCAAAGCAAGCTGATGACTCTGCTCCAGCTGGTTCCTCAAAGCCAGCTGATGAATCTGTCGAGAGAACCCCTTCACCAAAAGCTTCAAAGGTAAAGAAGATGATTCCGTCTGCATCAGACGTGAAGAAAACCAGGGCTGCTGAGAAGGAAGCCAAAAAGAGAAAGACCTTCTCAGCAGAAGAAGAAACAGAGGCCAAGCGCCTCAAAGCGCTTGAAGATAATGCTCCACTGGATCCTGTGCCCCTCAATGTCGCTCCGTCTTATGAAATGGTCACCTTTGCTGACCAAGCGAAAGGGACATATGAGGAAATGAAGGATGCCGCATCTGAGGAACACACTGACGAAGAAATTTGTATTGACGACAGTCCTCAGCCCTCCATTCCTTAGGAAGACACTGCACAAGGATCAGCTGCACCAGCTGATGAAACTGCCAGTGTCACCAAGCAAGCTGAGGAAGAGCAAACTGAAATTCCTCAAGCTGATGAAATTCAAAGTCCTGAGAAAATCCTCAAGATGAGGAACAGGCTGACCCAACTCCTCCACCTGAGCAAGATCTTCACACTGAGGCTCAGAATGAACCTATTCCTCAGCCTGATGCCCAGCCAGATCCCATTCCTCAACATGAAGCACAACATGAGAAAGCTCCTCAGCCTGAAGCCCAAGCTGATGAAATTCCTCACCCTGAGGGCAATGCTGAGGAAAATGCACCTGACCAAGAAAATGCTTTCGTCGTGCTAAACCCAGAGAGTGCAATTGTAGTCTCCCCTCCAGTTCCTCAGCAGAATCTTAAGCCCATGTAGCATCAGCCATTCTCCAAGCGACCGCAGTTTCAAAAGGAAAACTTCTTTGAAGAACGCATGTACTTCATTGGAGAAAATCCCTATGATAAGCCTCAAATCAGACATCTGAAGTTTTGGATGAGGACACAGCTGAATTACTATGCCTCTGTGCTGCATGGAAGAAACAAGATATTTCAGCACAGGCATATTCCTCACATTGAACTTGAAGCAATACCATGCCTAGCTCCAATCCTAAATGTCCTTCATGAAGCTGGCCTGCTACCAATGTGCTCAGACATCTCTGATTGGAACAGTGAGCTCATTCTTCAGTTTTATGCCACTCTTCACATATCTGGCGATCCTGAAGACATTAACACCTGGGTGTTTGACTGGATGACGCAAAACACTCACTACAAGGCTCCTGCTACTGAGCTTCTCCGTGAACTGCCAGTATCAATTCCCTCAGAGGAGGCTGTGAAGCTTTACGGTGAGCGTGAGCTGCCCAACGGGATGATGGAAGTCCTCATGAAGCCTTTGGCTGAAGGGCAATCACCGAGAAAAACCTTCCTCGTCCACGAGCTCAAATATACACCAAGGTCTGTTTACAGAATCCTCTGCAGTGTGCTTGCGCCGATCAAAGGCCATGATGATGAAGAAGATGTCGTAGGCATCATGAAGAATATCCTCTTCAACATCATCCATGGTATTCCTATCAACATACATGATTTTTTCTTGAGGACTTTGGCCGACAATGCTATGTGTCCATTTGATCACAAGATATATGCCCCATGGATAATGAGATTCATCAGGACAAGGACAGACATCAACTTCCACGCTGATTTCAACAACCATGTTGGTTATATGCCTCCTATCAGGGTCAACAAGAAGACTTTCGAGCCAGTTGAAGGAAAAGGCAAGTCAGTGATTGATGAAGGCCGTAGGCCCCTTGATGGCCAGTTCAGAGAGCCGGAAGCTTATTCTTCATGGGATGATACTGAGACTCACCCGGCAAGCCCTGTTGCTCCTCGCGTGATGAATACAAGAGAGCTTCTCCTCAGTCTTCACCAGAAGGTGGATCACAATCACAAGTGGGTCAAACGCCAGTTTGGCGCCATTGTGAAAACCCTCACTGACACACAGAACTCTGTGAAGCTCAACCATCACTATCTGCATGAGGTTTTTGATCGCACCTGGGCTACACTTGCTCATCTGAAGACTCAGACAGAACTTGAAGAATTGGACTTTGAGCGAGACTTTGACTAGTCGTGGCCTCCCAAGAAGAAGTTCAGGCCAATTCCAGTTCCAGACCTTGAAGACAGTTCCTTTTCTTCATTCCGCACTACTGAATCAGATGAAGAACAACTCGACACTGCCACCGGTCCAAGGAAGAAGACTGCTCCCAAGAAGCATCATGCCACTTCATCAACCGCCAAGAAGTAAAGTCTTCACGGGCGTTAGTCCTCAGTTTGTCCCTTTTTGTCACTTGATGACAAAGGGGGAGTAACTTGAGATTTAGTCTTCAAGCGGGATATTTTGGGTCTTATGAACTATATTTAAGTTACAAACTCTTGGCTCTTTTGAAGTTTTTATGTAATGAGTTGTAACTTAAGCCCGATGGTACTCTAACGCTTTTGAACGTTTTTATTTGCATGCTTATTCCTCAAGTTTTAATGCACGCATGCTGGAATTTGTCAGATACCATTTGTCATCATGCATTTTTCATTTTCTTCATATGAGACGTTACAAGTATGCATGATTTACCAGACTCACGGGGAGATCTCCATGATATAAATAATCAATGTGCATTTGCTGTGAAAAGCAAAATCTTCAAGATATGCACATCATCAGGGGGAGTCTCTCTGAATCTTGATTTCAAATTCCTCAAATGAGTATTTACACTTCATATTTTTTATCCCTGTTGAAGACTTAACCTAATTGTCATCAACCACCAAAAAGGGGGAGATTGTAAGTGCATCTACTGCCCCTTAGTGATTTTGGTGGTTTGAAGACATGTAGGTTAGGTATCTAATGTGTTTATGAGTGTACACAGGATCTATAAGTCCTTGAGGAGTTTGAGATATTTGAAGAATATCAACCCCTAAAAATATATGTCTTCAGTTGAAGAAATTGGTCTGAAGCTGAAGAAATGAATCGCGAGGAATCTGTGATGAAGTTGATATTCCTCATGAAGATACTGATATTGAGAAGTCCGGTGTGTCCTGAAGAAAATCACTCTGAAGAATTTGAAGCATGAAGACTTACACTTTCTGTTTTATTTTCTTCGCAATTGAGTAATAGGAACACTGTACTTTTAAAGGGGGTCGAAGTTACACTATGGAATGAATTTCCTCATGATGCTCAACCCAAGCCTAAATCCTAACAAAAGCCTCAAGTGAGGAATACGAGTGACATGAGGACTCTCACAGTTGAGGGTCCCGACCGTTTCGATAGCCACGCCAAGTCATTGGTCTTATCCATTCCAACGGTCATATTGTTTAAGGGCGTAAGTGTCAAATCATGTCGGGATGCTCCCAGGCTATAAATAGCCACCCCCACAACCACTAGCTGGTTGGCTGCTCCGTTAGAAACTGACACTTGTCATAAGAGCAACCCAATTCCTCAGAGCCTTCGAGAGTAATTCATCAGTGAGGAAATACACCATACACCGAAACCACAAACCAAACCTAGTGAATGAGCATCACTGGAGAAGTTGTTCCTGTGTGGGACTGAAGCCTTTTACCTTTGAGGACTGTGCATCCTCCAGACGGTTAGGCGTCCTGGTCTAGAGCAATCCAGCTGTCAATTGTGGATCGCCGGGTGACCAAGTTTGTTAGGGTTTGGAAGTTTGCCCTGAAGACTTACCACGAGTGTTGGGCGAGGACTGTGTGTTCTTAGCCCAAGGAGAACACGGTAGGGACTGTGTGTCCCGGGACTGTGTGTCCCGGGACTGTGTGTCCTTTGGTTTCAATACCAAGCCACTCCAAACCAGATGTACAACTGTCATAGTAGTTGGAACTGGGTCATCAACTACTGTCTTCGCTGTGAAACGAGTTCTAATTCCTCAACTCCTTACTTTCCTCAGATTTTGTGTTGATGACTTTCACTGTTACTGTTTGAAGAATTTGCTGAAGACTTTCGATGAAATTCCTCAACCCCAAATTTTTCACGCTAGTTAATCCTCATCTGTTTTCTGCGTGCCTGCTCACTGTGCAATCTGTTTTCACATTCCTCGCACTGAAAAACTGCTGTTGTGAAACTTTGCACTTCTGATCCTTTACTGTTTCCGCTGTAAGTTAGTCATCAGTGAGGAATTTCCACAAAAGGAATTTCCTCAGTGATGAAATTCTAAAAATCTCCTATTCACCCCCCTCTAGTCGATATAACGCACTTTTAGCATCAGGTTGAGTGGCAACTCTTTGTGCTTCCGTTCGAGGTGAAGATACCCCGAACAAAGCCCCTCAATGGATTAGTTTCCATAGTGACAAGTGACAATAAATTTCAGCAAACTATATAAATGTTTCCTTACCAATTTCCACTTACCAAAGGCGCTTCACTCCCCGGCAACGGCGCCCGAAAAGATTCTTGATGACCCACAAGTATAGGAGATCTATCATAGTCCTTCCGATGAGTAAGAGCGTCAAACCCAACGAGGAGCAGAAGGATGTGACAAGTGGTTTTCAGCAAGGTAATATCTGCAAGCACTGAAATTATCGGTAACAAGTAGTTGTGTGGTGAGATGATTCATAGCAAATAGCAAGTAACAAAAGTAGCAACAGTGCAACAAAGTGGCCAATACCTTTTGTAGAAAGGGACAAGTCTGGACAAAGTCTTATAGGAGGTAAAACGCTCCCAAGGACACAGGGGAATTTGTGTCAAGCTAGTTTTCATCATGTTCATATGATTTGCATTCGTTACTTTGATAGTTTGATATGTGGGTGGACCGGTGCTTGGGTAGTGCCCTTACTTGGACAAGCATCCCACTTATGATTAACCCCTCTCGCAAGCATCCGCAACTACGAAAGAAGAATTAAGACAAAGTCTAACCATAGCATTAAACTAGTGGATCCAAATCAGCCCCTTACGAAGCAACGCATAAACTAGGGTTTAAGCTTCTGTCACTCTAGCAACCCATCATCTACTCAATACTTCCCAATGCCTTCCTCTAGGCCCAAATAATGGTGAAGTGTTATGTAGTCGACGTTCACATAACACCACTAGAGGAAAAACAACATACACCACATCAAATTACCGAACGAATACCAAATTCACATGACTACTTATAGCATGACTTATCCCATGTCCCGAGGAACAAAAGTAACTACTCACAAAGCATAATCATATTCATGACCATAGAGGTAATGAGTAGCATCAAAGATATGAACATAAACTCTTCCACCAAGTAATCTAACTAGCATAAACTACAAAGAGTAATTAACACTACTAGCAACCTTACAAGTACCAATCGGAGTTGCGAGGCGAAGATTAGTTACAAGTGATGAACTAGGGTTTGGAGATGAGATGGTGCTGATGAAGATGTTGATGGTGATGAGTCCCCTCCGATGAGAGGATTGTTGGTGATGACGATGGAGATGATTTCCCCTTCCGGGAGGGAAGTTTCCCCGGCAGGATCGTCCCACGGTAGCTCTAGATTGGTTCTGCTCAAGTTCCGCCTCGTGGCGGCGGCGAATCCACTGAAAAGCCTCTTCTTGATTTTTTTCCAGACCGAACCCTTCTTGTAGCAAAAGGGGGGGGGGCAGTGGGCCAGCAGGGAGCTCACAAGCCCCCTAGGCGCGACCAGGTGGGTAGGCTGCGCCTACCAGGCTTGTGGCCTCCTGCTGGCGCCCCTCTGGCACTTCTTCGGCCCAATATTTTTTATAAATCCCAAAAAAAAATCCTCGTTGATTTTCACGGCTTTTGGAGTTGCGTAGAACAGGTATATCAAACTTGCTCCTTTTTCAGGCTAGAATTCCAGCTGCGGGCATTCTCCCTCTTCATGTAAACCTTGCAAAATAAGAGAGAAAAGGCATAAGTGTTGTACCGTGAAGTGTAATAACGGCCCAAAAAGCGATAAATATCAACATGAAAGCATGATCCAAAATGAACGTATCACTTATCCTTTCATCTGTCTGTACTCACACAATTTTTATGCTTATGTTGGTTTGTATGACTTTGCTTGTATGACTTTGAGTGTCGGGTCGTGTGACCCCTGCTTGTATGAACATATTATACAAGACTCTTACGAGTCTTCTAAATAAATGTCGTGATGTTGTATGGTTATGTTGTGATGCCATTGTTGTATCTATGCATATCTAGTATATCATGCGTCCGTGTGATGCACTATGATATGTATGGGATTCGACACCTAGTCGTATGCCTTAGTAGCTCTCTATACAGAGAAATGCCCCTTTGTGATTCCACCGAGCCTTGGTAGTTCGCTACTGCTCCGGACACATTGGTTGACCGACATGTATCGTTCTTAGCTGTTGTGTCTGTCCCTACGGGGAAATGTCACGCGGTGTAATGGAGTCCTTGTACCTTGCTACGACTCGTCTACACTCGCTGTTGACCGACACCTGCTTTGCTGGGTTATGTATGTCTGTCTCTGTACAGTCGAGCCACTTGAGTTTATGACTAGATATGTCGACCCGGGTTCTTTGACATTCGAATGCTAGAGACACTAGTGCATACGTGAGTCAAAAGGCGCAAACGGTCCCGGCTAAGGTAAGGTGGCAGCCGTGAGGATAACCGTGCGTGAGACCGCAAAGGGATGCAATGTGTTACACACTGGATTCCTATGGCTTAGGATCGGGGTCCCGACAGCGTTGGTCTCAGAGCCTAACTGACTGTAGGATTACCAAGCCAAACTGGTCGAAGTTGAGTCTAGAATTGCTTTAGTTATATATAAGGGAATTGTTTGTGGAAGGGACCGTAAGATTATTGCTTCTCTTCTCAAGTCATTATGTTCTGGTCATCCTTGTCTTTTCTGTGGGGATTAAGAACTAGGTTACTTATCTTTCTCTCAGGATCGTGTATTGCTAATTTGTAGATTGTAGGAAAATGAGTCGAGAGTTACTCCGAGTTTCTTTTGTTCCAAGGAAAAGAAAATAAGTTTTGATGACCGTGGAATTGAACTTGATAGTTGAGTGGTTATGCTACCCTATCTTTTGTGGGTTGTCTCAAAATGTTTTTGAGCATTTACAACCGTTATGCTGCCCAATTTTGTCTCTAGAGCTCTAATGCCTTTTGCATTACTCTCTATTTCAGATGCCTGGCCGTCCTTGTCGTCAGGTGGTCCGTCTGACTAGGTGCATTGATGTGCTGGGTCACACGGCCATGCTGGTCAGGATGATGTCAGTAGCCGATTACCGCTGGTACCCAGAGTATACAGTGGAGGAGCAGTACCGGGATTTCAACCAGAGTCTGTACCTGTGCACTATTAGGGTATTCCCAGATTACCCTGGAGCCGAGGAGCCAATCCATTGGCCTTATGGATTGGGGGTTACTATTGACATGGCGGTACAAGATGCTGCCTATTCAATGTTGACCATCATGAGAGCCAGACATGCACTGCTGCAGAATTCAGAGTTCTGCTATGTTCCCGCCTCTCAGCCAGGAGAAGAAGGATACCTGAGTGGGGTCTACTTTGATTCCTTTATGGAGGATCCGCTGCTGCACTCCACCGCTGAGATGTTAGAGAATAGAGACAGAGATGCTCGTGCCCTTCGTATGGAGCTCTATGCTACACGTGTCCGTCTGTGGACGGCTTTGACACACCTGTCACCTGTAGTTCAGACAGGGAATGGAGATATAGAGATGCTGAACCCTGTTAGGACCCATCTTCCAACTCATGTTGACTGGCCTGCTATAGGAGTAGTCACCCCTCTTCAGGGATCTCTACTACCACCAGTCAGGGGACTGCAACGACAACAAAAGTCCTTCCCCGACAACGCCAGGAATTCTTCTTGCTACTTCTCTTATTTGCGTCGGTTTTTCCCTTGAAGAGGAAAGGGTGATGTAGCACATGAGCAGTAAGTATTTCCCTCAGTTTGAGAACCAAGGTATCAATCCAGTAGGAGAATATCGTCAAGTCCAGAGTACCTGCGCAAAAACAAAAGAGCTTGCACCCAATGCTATAAAGGGGTTGTCAATCCCTTCAAGATTGTTTGCAAAGTGAGATCTGAAGGCGGAAAGTGCAACAAAGTAAAAAGTGTAAGGCTGAAAATATGGTGTGGAGTAGACCTGGGGGCCATAGTGTTCACTAGAGGCTTCTCTCAAAATAGCAAGTATTACGGTGGGTGAACAAATTACTGTCGAGCAATTGATAGAACAACGCAAAGTCATGACGATATCTAAGGCAATGATCATACATATAGGCATCACGTCACAAACAAGTAGACCGATACTTTCTGCATCTACTACTATTACTCCACACATCGACCGCTATCCAGCATGCATCTAGTGTATTGAGTTCATGACGAACAGAGTAACGCCTTAAGCAAGATGACATGATGTAGAGGGATAATCTCAAACCAATGATGAAAACCCCATCTTTTTACCCTTGATGGCAACAACACGATGCGTGCCTCGCTACCCCTTCTGTCACTGGGTGAGGTCATCGCACAGTATGAACCCAAAACCAAGCACTTCTCCCATTGCAAGAATCATAGATCTAGTTAGCCAAACAAAACCCACAACTCGAAGAGAATTACAAGGATATGAAATCATGCATAAGAGAGATCAAAAGAAACTCAAATAAGATTCATAGATAATTTGATCATAAATCCACAATTCATCGGATCTCGACAAACACACCGCAAAAGAAGATTACATCGGATAGATCTCCATGAAGATCATGGAGAACTTTGTATTGAAGATCCAAGAGAGACAAGAAGCCATCTAGTTACTAGCTATGGACCCGTAGGTCTATGGTCAACTACTCACGCATCATCGGAGAGGTCATGGTGTTGATGAAGAAGCCCTCCGTATCCAAATCCCCCTCCGGCAAGGCACCGGAACATGCCCCAGATGGGATCTTGCGGAGACAGAAGCTTGCGGCGGCGGAAAAGTACTTTCGATGATCTCCTGTTTTTTATTGAATTTTAGGGAATATATAGGCCCAAAACCTAGGGCAAAGGAGCCTCAGGGAGCCCACAAGCCAGGGGGCGCAGCCCCTGGCCGCGCCATGAGGGCTTGTGGGGTCCCTGGTGGCCCCCTGCCCTTATTCTCCGGCTTTCCGATCTTTTTCTATTCCGGAAAAAATCTTTTTGCCAGTTTCATTCCGATTGGACTCTGTTCAAAATCCTCCTTTGAAAGGGGTCAAAAACATGGAAAAAACAGGAACTCGCACTTGGCAGTGAGTTAATAAGTTAGTCCCAAAAAATATATAAAAGGCATACAAAACATCCAAAGTTTGACAAGATAATAGCATGAAACCATAAAAAAATATAGATACGTTGGAGATGTATAAAGCATCCCCAAGCTTAACTCCTGCTCGTCCTCGAGTAGGGAAGTGATAAAGAATGAATTTTTGATGTGGAATGCTACCTAGCATAGTTGTCCTTTGCAACTTCTTTCACGTGACATGAATGTTCAGATCCGTAAGATTCAAATCAATAGTTTGCTATTGACATGAAAACAATAATACTTCAAGCAAACTAGCAAGGTAATCATGAACTTTCAAAATAACAAGGCCAAAGAAAGTTATCCCTACAAAATCATATAGTCTGGCTATGCTCCATCATCCTCACACAATTAATGTAAATCATGCACAACCCCGGTATTGGCCAAGTAATTTTTTTCGCACTCTTACTTTCTAAAACTTTTTATAACTATCACGCAATACATGAGCGTGAGCCATGGATATAGCAATATAGGTGGAATAGAGTGTGGTGGTGGTTGTGAGACAAAAAGGAGGAGATGGTCACATTGACTTGGCGTATCAAAGGGCTATGGAGATAAACATTAATAGATATCAATGTGAATGAGTAGGGATTGCCATACAAGGGATGCACTAGACCTATAAGTATGTGAAAGCTCAAAAGGAGAACTAGTGGGTGTGCATCCAACTTGCTTGCTCACGAAGACCTAGGGCAATTTTGAGGAAGCCCATCATTGGAATACACAAGCCAAGTTATATAATGAAGATTCCCACTAGCATATGGTAGTGACAAAGCAAGAATCTCTCAATCATGAAGAACATGGTGCTATTATGAAGCACAAGTGTGGAAAAAGATTGTAGCATTGTCCCTTCTCTCTTTCTCTCTCTCTCTCTTTTTGGCTCTTAGGCCTCTTTTTTCTCTTTATTTATTTATTTTTGGGCTCTTTGGCCTTTTTTTTATTCTTCACATGGGACAATGCTCTAATAATGATGATCATCACACTTTTATTTACTCACAACTTAAAGCTTAGAAATGACTCTATAGGAAATGCCTCTGGTAGTGTACCGGGATGAGCAACGATCTAGCTTGGCGTATGACGTTGAAACATCTCGCTAGCTATCTTACGATCATGCAATGGCAATATGAGAGTGACAGCACAAGTCATGAGACGGAGCGGTGGGAGTTGCATGGCAATATATCTTAGAATGGCTATGAAAATGCCATAGTAGGTAGGTATGGTGGCTGTTTTAAGGAAGGCATATGGTGGGTTTGTGTACCGGCGAAAGTTGCGCGACACTAGAGAGGCTAGCAATGGTGGAAGGTGAAAGTGCATCTATACCATGGACTCACATTAGTCATGAAGAACTCACATACTTGTTGTGAAAGTTTTTATTAGTAATCGAAACAAAGTGCTAAACGCATACTCCTAGGGGAAGGGTTGGTAGGTGTTAACCATCACGTGATCCCGATCTCAACACAAAGGCTGACAATCAATAGATCAAATATGCTCCGACTTCCTAACATAGCGGTTCACCATACGTGCATGCTACGGGAATCACTAACTTCAACACAAGTATTTCTAGATTCACAACACCCTATTAACATAACTCTTAATATTACCGAATCCACGTCTCAAAACTAATTGAGAGGAATCAAGACTTATCTTTCTATTCAATGTACATGAAGATGGAGGTTTTTGTATCCTCTTTGGGTATCTATCACCTTTGGGACTACTTTCATAGCGTAATCCAACTACCAAGTCACGCACCGCTGTGCTCTAAAAGATATAAGTGAAGCACATAGAGCAAAATTATCTAGCTCAAAAGATATAAGTGAAGCACTATGAGCATTCTAGCAAAATCATGATGAGTGCATGTCTCTCTCTCTCAAAAAGGTGTGCAGCAAGGATGATCGTGACACAACAAAAAGAAAAGACTCCTACGATACAAGACGCTCCAAGCAAAACACATATCATGTGGTGAATAAAAATATAGGTCTAAGTAATATTACCGATGGATTGAAGACGAAAGAAGGGATGCCTTCCTGGGGCATCCCCGAGCTTAGGCTTTTTGGTGTCCTTGAATTTGGCTTGGAATGCCTTGGGCATCCCCAAGCTTGAGCTCTTTCCACTCCTTATCTCTTTGTCCATGAGAACATCACCCAAAACTTGAAAACTTCACAACACAAAACTTAAACAGAAACTCGTGATAACATTAGCACAAGAAAACAAACTACCACCTCTTTTGGTACTGTAGCAAACTTTAATTAAATCTATATTGGTGTTGGGCTACTGTATTCTCACTTTTCCATGGCTAGTACCCCCCGATACTAACCATAGTTTCGTCAAAACAAGCAACCAACTCAACAAAAACAGAATCTATCAAAAACAGACCAGTCTGTAGCAATCTGTATACTTAGTATACTTATGGTACCTCAAAAATTCTGCAAAATTACGACTGCATGGGAAAAAGGCATATCAACGAGAAGCAAAAAGAATCAACTCCAAAGCTCTTTCTGAATAAAAATGAAAAATCATCTCGTGAGCGAAAAGTTTCTGTCTTTTCCCAGCAGGATCAAACAACCATTACCAAGACTAGTCATAAAGGTTTTGCTTGGCTCAAACACAAAAAGAAACACAAAAAACACAATCAAAACAGAATTATGATGGTGTGGACGCAACAAAACAGAAAGAAAAAAGATAAATTCATTGGGTTGCCTCCCAACAAGCGCTATTGTTTAACGCCCTTAGTTAGGCATTGATAATTCAATGATGCTCACACAAAAGACAAGAATTGAAGCACAACGAGAGCATCATAAAGCATGTGAAAATCACATCTAAGTCTAACATACTTCCTATTCATAGGCATTTTATAGGAAAACAGATTGTCAAGACAACCAATAGTTACCATATGCAAGGAAGAAGAAAGAGAGAATATCAATCTCAACATGACGAGAGGTAAATTGGTAACATGAAAGTTTCTACCACTATATTTCCCTCTCTCATAGCAATTACATGTGGGAACATATTCAAATTCAACAATATAGCTATCCCATAGGATATTTTTTCATGATCCACATGCATGCAAAGTTGACGCTCTTCAAAAATAGTGGGATTATCATCAACTAAATCCATCACTTCTCCAAACCCACTTTCAATAATATTGCAAATATCATAATCATCATGAGGTTTAAACAAATTTTCAAGATCATAAGAAAAATCATTACCCCAATTACGATCATTGCAACAAGTAGTGGACATAGCAAAACTAGCATCCCCAAGCTTAGGGTTTTGCATATTCTTAGCATGATTGTCACTAATAGAATTTATAGTTAAACCATTGCAATCATGCTTTTCATCCAAGGAGCCCTCGTGAATCACTTCATAAATTTCTTCCTCACAATTTTCAGATTCACGCATCTCAAGCAAAACTCCATAAAGATAGTGAAGTGCACTCAACTCACTAGCAATTGGATCAACATAATTGGATCTCTTAAAGAGATTAGCAATTGGATGAGGATCCATATCACTAGATTTTCAGCAAGCGAAGATGCAAGCATATTGAAGGCACATGGCACACAAGCGAACAGAAAGCAAGCGAGAGAAAAGGGTGAACGAAAAAGGCAAACGAAAAAAGGCAAATTGGTGAAGTGGGGTAGAGGAAAACGAGAGGCAACTGGCAAACAAAGTAAATGCAAGAGATGAGCACACTTACTTGGATGAGTTCTTGACTTGATCCTCCGCGGCAACGGCGCCATAAATTCTTCTGCTACGGCAACAAAAGTCCTTCCCCGGCAACGCCAGGAATTCTTCTTGCTACTTCTCTTGTTTGCGTTGGTTTTCCCCTTGAAGAGGAAAGGGTGATGCAGCACAGGAGTGCTGCTGGCTACGCCTATAGGGATTTCCTTGGCCAATATGCAAAGGATTCCCCCGCGGCCTTGGAGCCTTGCGTTGGTGTTCCCTTGAAGAGGAAAGGGTGATGTAGCACAGCGGTGGTAAGTATTTCCCTCAGTTTGAGAACCAAGGTATCAATCCAGTAGGAGGATCGCGCAAAGTCACAAGTACCTACACAAACACAAAGATCTTGCACCCAACGCTATGAAGGGGTTGTCAATCCCTTATAGATTGTTTGCAAGGTGAGAACTGAAAGCAAAAAGTAAACAAAGCAAAGTAAAAGTAAAAGCGGAGATGATAATTGTGAGTAGACCCGGGGTCCGTAGTGTTCACTAGTGGCTTCTCTCATGAAAGCAAGTAGACGGTGGGTGAATGAATTACTGTCGAGCAATTGATAGAACCGCGCAAAGTCATGATGTTATCTATGGCAATGATCACACATACATGCATCACGTCCAAAACAAGTAGACCGATACTTTTTGCATCTACTACTATTACTCCACACGTCGACCGCTATCCAGCATGCATCTAGTGTATTGAGTTCATAAGAATAGAGTAACGCCTTAAGCAAGATGACATGATGTAGATGGACAATCTCAAATCTATGATGAAAGACCATCTTGTTACCCTTGATGGCAACAACACAATGCGTGCCTTGCTGCCCGTTCTGTCAATGGGAAAGGTCACCGCACGGTATGAACCCAAAACCAAGCACTTCTCCCATTGCAAGAATCATAGATCTAGTTGGCCAAAAAAAACCCAAGACTCGGAGAGACTTACAAGGATATCAAATCATGCATATAAGAAATCAGCAAAGACTCAAATATAATTCATAGATAATCTGATCACAAATCCACAATTCATCGGATCTCGACAAACACACCGCCAAAGAGGATTACATCGGATAGATCTCCATGAAGATCATGGAGAACTTTGTATTGAAGATCCAAGAGAGAGAAGAAGCCATCTAGCTACTAACTATGGACCCGTAGGTCTGAAGTAGACTACTCACGAGTCATTGGAGAGGCAATGATGTTGATGTAGAAGCCCTCCAGCTCCAAAGTCCCCTCCGGCAGGGCACCGGGAAGGGTCTCCAGATGAGATCTCACAAAAACGGAAGCTTGCGGTGGCGGAAAAGTGGTTTCCTGGACGCCCTTATTTTTTTTCTGGGATTTTAGGGAATATATAGGCGAAAGAGCTAGGGCAGGGGAGCTCCAGGGGGGCCACAAGCTTGGTAGCCGCGTCCCCCCGACCCGGCTACAGGGCTTGTGGGCTCCCTGTGGGCCTCCTTCCTTGACCCTCAAGTCCCCCGATCTTCTTCTGTTCTGGAAAAATTCATTTCGGGGATTTTATTCCGTTTGGACTCCGTTCCAAAATCAGATCTGAAAAGAGTCAAAAACACCGAAAAAATAGGAACTGGCACTTGGCACTGAATTAATAAGTTAGTCCCAAAAAAGATATAAAAGGTATATAAAACATCCAAAGTTGACAAGATAACAACATGAAACCATCAAAAATTATAGATACGTTTGAGACGTATCAAGCATCCCCAAGCTTAACTCCTACTCGTCCTCGAGTAGGGAAGTGATAAAGAATGAATTTTTGATGCTTTCATGCTACCTAGCATAGATGTCCTTTGTAACTCCTCTTATGTGACATGAATGTTCAGATCCGTTAGATTCAAAACAATAGTTTGCTATTGACGTGGAGACAATAATACTTCAAGCAAACTAGCAAGGTAATCATGAACTTTCAAAATAACAAGGCCAAAAGAAAGTTATCCCTACAAAATCATATAGTTTGGCTATGCTCTATCATCCTTGCACAATGAATTTAAATCATGCACAACCTCGGTATTGGCCAAGTAATTGTTTTCACACCTTTACTTTCTCAAACCTTTTCAACTCTCACGCAATACATGAGCCTGAGCCATGGTTTTAGCACTATAAGTGGAATGGAGTGTGGTGGAGGTTGCAAGGCAAACAAGGAGAAGCTGGTCACATTGGCTAGGCATATCAATGAGCTATCAATAGATATCAATGTGAATGAGTAGGGATTGCCATACAAATGATGCACTAGAGCTAAGAGTATGTGAAAGCTCTTAAAGAAAACTAGTGGGTGTGCATCCAACTTGCTTGCTCACGAAGACCTAAGGCAATTTTGAGGAAGCCCATCATTGGAATATACAAGCCAAGTTATATAATGAAAATTTGCCACTATCTATATGGTGGTGACAAAACTAGAGACTCTCAATCATGAAGATCATGGTGCTTAATATGAAGCACAAGTGTGTAAAGATAGTAGCATTGTCCCTTCTCTCTTTTTCTCTCATTTTTTTGGTGGGCTCTTTGGCCTCTTTTTTTCTTTTTTTGTGGGCATCTTTGGCCTCTTTTTGTAAATGGGCTTCGCTGGCCTCTTTTATTTCCTCACATGGGACAATGCTCCATCAATGATGATCATCACATGTACAACTCAAAACTTAGAGCAATGATGACTCTATATAATGCCTTCGGTAGTGTACCATGACAATGATCTAGCATGACATAAACATCAATGGAAACATCATGCTAGCTATCTTAGGATCATGCAATGGCAATGTAGAAGTGGTGGCACATGTCATGGTGGTAGTTTCATGGCAATATATCTCGGAATGGCTTTGAAAAATCCATAGTAGGTAGGTATGGTGGCTGTTTTGATGGAGGCTAATGGTGGTTTTATGCACCGGCGAAAGTTGCAGGTCACTAAAGAAAATAGTGATGGTGGAAGGTGAAAGTGCATCTAAACCATGGACTCAACATTAGTCATGAAGAACTCATATACTTGTTGCAAAAGTTTTAGTAGTAATCGAAACAAAGCATTCAACGCATACTCCTAGGGGGAGGGTTGGTAGGTATAAACCATCGCGCGATCCCGACTGCTACACAAAGGATGACAATCAATAAACTAATCATGCTCAAACTTCATCACATAGCGGCTCACCATACGTGCATGCTACGAGAATCACTAACTTCAACACAAGTATTTCTAGATCCACAACACCTTACTAGTATAACTTCAATATTACCACAACCACAACTCAAAACTAATTGAGATGAATCAAACTTCTCTAACTACTCAATGCACATGAAGGTGGAAGTTTTCATATCCCTTTGGATAACTACCCCTTTTGAGACTACTTTCATTGCATATATCAACTACCATGCCACGCACTGCCGTGCTCCAAAAGATAGAAGTGAAGCACACAGAGCAAAATCAACTAGCTCAAAAGATATAAGTGAAACACATGTGAGCTGAACTGCCTAACCAAAGGATATAAGTGAAGCTTGAAAAAATCACGGTAAGTGCATGTCTCTCTCTCTAGGTGTGCAGCAAGGAATATTGTGACCCAACAAAAATAAAAGACTCCTACAATACAAGACGCTCCAAGCAAAACACATAACATGTGGTGAATAAAAATATAACCCCAAGTAACGCTACCGATGGATTGAAGACAAAAGAGGGGATGTGTCGTGGGTATAAGTCTGATAGTAGATGTGTAGGGTATGAAAGGATGGGCAGAGCCTTAGCTACGGCGAGGTTGTATGAGTTCAGGCCCCTCTACGGTGGAGGTAAAAGCCCTATGTCTCAGTGCTCTTGGAGCTTGTTGTCGAGTGGAATATGGATTACAGTGAATTGCTAACCCTTGCACCAATGGGGAAGGGCGGCTTATATAGAGTGCGCTACCCTGCATAACGGTTCGGTGCACAGGGGTGGAGTAGTGGCGAATAACTGCATATGTTACAGGTAACGTATGTCTTAAATGCTAATAAAGGTACATGGAAACGTATGACTGTTGCCCTCCAGGGGGGTTACGATGTACAGAGTGGAATCCAGTCGGTAAGTTTGATACGCTCCGAATGCTCATCTCCGACTGGATGATGTAGGAATCGTCACCGACTGGATGATGGGAAGTCCTTAATTCAGTCGGAACTGACTAAGGGCCTTATCCCTTATGAAGGGTAGTCCTTGGGTAGGACCCATTGGGCAGGCCTATGACCCTACCCTAGGACTATAACCCCATCATTAGTCCCCGAATGGATTGGGGTCGGAACGACGAAGCGATGCTTTGAGTACGGATCCGACTGGTATGGATGAAACTTTGGTGTTGTTTGCCTCGATCCATTTTATCCTCTTGACCAGTGATCCGAGTGGATGCATTTGTGAAACGAACCGTCAGGGACCGAGTGTTTCCGTGGAATCTTTTGACGTGACCAGTCAACTGACTGCGGCGGATTTTCTGGGATCCTCAAATTTCGGTTGCCGCGCGCTTGGCGGGGATGACAACATAGTAATTGAGTAGTATCTGCCGCCTCGATTTCCACGCCTTCATCTCCTCCACTAATATCGCAGCGACCAGTCGGGGGATAAGATTTCGGGGCCACCTGCTAGTGACCCAGTCGGAACCTTATTTAAACCTCTTCAGCGAGGGTTTTTCGTTGCACTCGCGTGATAACTCGCACTTGCCCCGCTTCTCTCGAGACCTCCTCCGCATCCCAAGCTCCTTCCTTCCCCTCCTCCCCCGCGGATCTGCAGCCTCCACCATGACGAAGGGGCAGACGAGCAAGCTCGAGGCGCGGAAGAAGAAGAAAGCGGCGGCTCCTGCTCAGCGGCGGCAGCGAGCACTGCCGGCGGGTTGGATCCAGGGGGATTTCCTCCCCTCCACGGTGACGGTGGCAGACATGCTGGAGCTGGTGGAGCAAGGCATGATCGAGCACAAGACGTGGAGGCTGCCGGCAGAGGGCGAGACGGAACTGGCGCCCCAGGAGGGGGAGCGCATCCTGTTGCTCAGTCACGTGTACCGAGGCTTCTCTCTGCCTCCTCATCCCTTCTTCAGAGGTATAATGAACCACTTCGGGGCGCAGCTCCACCATTTTCCTCCCAACGCAATAGCTCATCTCTCTGCCTTCGTCGTGCTGTGCGAGTGTTTTATCGGCTGTCCTCCCCATTGGGGGCTCTTCAAGCACATCTTCTCTGCTAGATATCAAACCATCAAAAGACTTAGCCAGTTGGACGACAAAACTCACCTCCTCCAACTGTGCGGAGGCTTAGGCTTCCAAAAGAAAAGTAAAAGTAGCTATCCCGCTCTTCAGTTGTTTGAATCCGTTATGAACTGGCAGTCGACTTGGTTCTACTGCCAGGACGTTGCGTGTCCGAATGCCGCGACTAGACTGCCACCTTTTAGCCTAGACCGTCCGGCTCCGCCTAGGCAGCTTGCGCTCACGAAGATGAAGAAGATTCAGATCCAGCCTCTGGTCGATGCGCTGGTAGAGGTCGTCCGAAAGGGAGTCACTGGCATAGATTTGCTGGAGATTTTTCTGGGTCGGCGTATCCAGCCTTTGCAAGCTCGACACCACGCCATGTGGCACTACTCGGGGCCTAAGGACTCCACTCGGACTAACCCCGAGTGAGTGACCGGGGAGCTTGTGACGTCGTGGGTCCGCAACATCACAGGCGCCTGCGACAACCCCAGAGGAGCCCGGCGAGTGAAGCCCTTCCGCGCGGACAACCCTCCTTCGAATGAGGTGAGTATAACTTGTCGAGTGCACACAATTGCCTTAGATTTATCGCTTTTTCCTGTATCACTGTCTAACGTCTGATGTTGACGACTGTATCCCGTGCAGGCGTGGACCAACTGGTTTTCTCCCGTCTCGAACGGGAATCCGGCTGAGGAAGAGGAAGGCAGCCAGGAGGGCAGCGTGGAGAGCGTCAAGTACGTCTCTGACACTGGGGAGACGGAGGAGGATTCCGAAGAAGAAGAAGGGGAAGATGAGGAACAGAACTCGCCACCCCCACCACCAGAGCCTCGAACTAAACGCCACCACGAACCCGCGGCTCCATCGGCTCCTCCAGCGGCTTCGAGTGCCCCACCAGCTCCTCCTGTGGTTCCGAGTGCCTTGCCAGCTTCTCCCGTGGTTCCGAGTGCTTGGAGCACAAAGAGGACCAGGGACTCTGCTGCTGAGCCCGCGAGCCAGCCCTCTAAGGTGGCCAAACCGAGTGGATCCAAGCCTCGGAAGTCTTTGCTGCGGATGAGGATCGCCGTTCCCGTCGCCTCAGCGTAAGTGTATTGTTCCTATATCTTCTTCCAGTATTTGATTGAACTCATGCTTATTGGTCGAGTGAATTTTACTCGATAGAGCTGCCACCTCCGCCACTTCTCTGCCACGCCAGGGGGACGATCCCATGGATACGGACAACATTGTCCCATCCCAGCAAGGTACGTCGTGGCGACTCCGAGAGCTTACATTATTGTTTCACAAATTCTGTCTTTGGTCCTGTCCTTTTTCCTGTGGTCTCATGTCGTTTGGTCGGGCTTCCTTTAGAGGTGATCCATGTGGAGGAGGACAATCAGAAGAGGTCCGAGCAAGCTGCGGCACCTGTCCTTGAGGCTGTTTCGTCTGTTACTACTCCCGCCATGGACGCGCCGCCAACCGAGACGATGTTGTCGACTGACACGGCGCTCATCGTTGCTGAACCGACTGGAGCAGGACTTGGGATGCCCAAGGAGTCTCTTGTGGTGCCAGGTTCGTCGACCGTCCAGTTCGACGCCCGGCGCCTTTCGGAAGATCAGGTGGGAGCTGCCAAGGGGGCCATGGTGCAGGCGGAGTTGATGGCGGGTGATGCCAAGAGAGCGTACGAGTCCATCGCGTCTGTATACAAGCGAAGCTTGGAACTCCGGGACGATATCCGAGTAAGTGGGCTAGTAAGTATTTGCTTTCCCCTTGTAACCCACTGGGTGTTTAAGCAATATACTCGGATGCAGGATGATTATTTTGCAGTGGGTTCACTCTTAGTGAACCCAGTGGGTGTAGTCCGTGAGACTTCTGTCGAGTGCTTGCACCGGCAGTTGTCTTTATATACATTTTCTTTAAGTTGATCAGATCAAAACTAATCTGTTCGAATGTTATCGGTGGGGGCACTCCGAGTGCACCTACTGGATTAGTCCCCGAGAGTAATTTTATTCAGGTCGGGTAGTAGTAGCTTCATAGGCTTGTTTTTGTTATGTATCTCAATAGGGCGAACCTGTTTGAGCTTCATGCCAGTGGGGTCACTCTTCGTGAACCCACTGGGTGTAGTCCCCGAGACCGTTGTCGACTGCTTGCGTCAGCAGGGGTCTGAAGAACTTCGAGTTTTTATTGTTTTCCTTGCTAAATTTGTCTGATCGTCTCTTCGCACTGACTTGCAGAAGACTTGCGAGATGGGATCGGCGTACGACACTGTGAAGGCTGAAAAGATTCAGTTTGCTGCGGAACTGGATGCAGCAATGCTTGCCTTGGCTGGTCTGAAGGGTGTTCTGGCTGAACGAGAGAAGTCCTTGGAGGAGTCCCGTGAGGCAAACAAGGCATTGGTGGCCGAAATGGAGAAAATGGGGAAACAAAGAACCGAGCTGATGGGGCAGATGAAGGTGATGAACAGGCGGTGCATATCACAGGAGAAGTACGTCACTGACTGGGCAAGGAAGATGATTGCGCTTCTCGGTGGTAAGTTCTGTTTTTCCGAGTGCTTCTTGACTGTGTATTTCATTCTGCGCTTACTTTCTGCTCATCTTGTCTTTGTAGATTTTAGTATGGACGCTGAAGCTGAAGCAGCTGACGTTGAGCGGTCGGTTATTCCGAACGTTCCACTCGGCGAGGACGCCAATCGAGACCTGCTCCGAGCGCACATTCGCCTGGGTAAAGTGGGACCTTTCATCGGTCGACTGAGAGAGGTCGTCGGCCGAATCGACAAGGAGCTGTGGCCCGAAGACGAGTCCCGGCAAGAGATGGAAGGGTTGATGACTCGGCTGGAGGACGTCCCGAACCGAGTGCAGGCATGGAAGAAGTCTGCTGCTCGCTGTGGTGCGGACGTGGCGCTGCCGCTGGTCCGAGTGCACTGCAAAGAGGCTCGCGAAGAGAAGTTGAAGGCGCTGCAGGTCGCAAACACCAAGAAGCTTTGATTTGAAGATTTCATGAAGACCTTCCTTGAGATCGCCACTCGTATCGCGGATGGGATCGACCTCGACACTTTCGTGGAGCCTGCCAATCCTGACGACGCTTGAGAAAACGTTTACCTCGGTATGCCGAGTGTTACTTGTATCAAACTTTGGCCACTGCTGTTGGCCGTCACATTCGTGGTTCGGTGTGGATAAGGTTGATCTACACCGAACCGACTATCTTTAAACCAACTTTGAATTTGAATCAAATCTTTTGCTCTTCCTTTGCCAAAGAGTTGTTGACACGATTTTGGCTCGTGGTTTTTGTTTGGCGTTTCTTGGTGAAGCCAATGGCAAACATGCAGAGCATGTAATTGTCAGTTGTCTTGACATCTGCATGAGCCTCACTGAGGGTCTGCTGAGTCTCCGAGTGGATCTGTAGGATACACTCGAAGGCAATTGTGTACTTAGGCGATTCGTGATCCCGGCTAAGTCTTCGAGTGCGACTGTAAGGTCGTACTCGGAGCGAGTTGTTACTCATGTAATTGTCAGTTGTCTTGACATCTACATGAGCCTCAATGAGGTTCTGGTACTCATGTAATTGTCAGTTGTCTTGACATCTACATGAACCTCAATGAGGTTCGTGCTACTCATGTAATTGTCAGTTGTCTTGACATCTACATGAGCCTCAATGAGGGTCTGCTAAGCCTCCGAGTGGATCTGTAAGATACACTCAACGGAAGTTTTCTACTTAGGCGATTCTTGGTCGCAGACAAGTCCCCGAGTGCGACATTTAGCGCACACTCGGAGAAAGTTTGTACTTAGGCGATTCTGGATCGCAACTAAGTCTCCGAGTGCGACTTTTAGTGCACACTCGGAGAAAGTTATAAATTAGGCGATTCTGGATCGCAGCTAAGTCCCCGAGTGCGATGTTTAGTGCACACTCGGAGAAAGTTAGTACTTAGGCAATTCTGGATCGCAGCTAAGTCCCCGAGTGCGACGTTTAGTGCACACTCGGAGAAAGTTTATATTTAGGCGATTCTGGATCACAGCTAAGTCCCCGAGTGCAACGTTTAGTGCACACTCGGAGAAAGTTATTACTTAGGCGATTCTGGATCGCAGCTAAGTCCCCGAGTGCGACGTTTAGTGCACACTCGAAGAAAGTTTGTACTTAGGCGATTCTTGATCGCAGCTAAGTCCCCGAGTGCGACGTTTAGCGCACACTCAGAGAAAGTTTATACTTAGGCGATTCTTGATCGCAGCTAAGTCCCCGAGTGCGACGTTTAGTGCACACTCGGAGAAAGTTAGTACTTAGGCGATTCTCGATCGCAGCTAAGTCCCCGAGTGCGACGTTTAGTGCACACTCGAAGAAAGTTTATACTTAGGCGATTCTGGTTCGCAGCTAAGTTTTTTTTAAAAACCGGAGTCTGCGAACGCGGAAGGATTTTGAATCTGCAAAAAACTCAATCTGCTTTGTATTACTTCAATGATACTTGTTCTTTACATTGCTTCAGTCGACGGTCACGTGTAGAAATGCTTCAGGAGATCTCCATTCCACGCTCGCGGCTCGTCCGTTTTCGTGTCGAGGTTGTAGAGTCGATATGCTCCGTTGTTCAGCACCTTGGAGATGATGAAGGGTCCTTCCCAGGCGGGAGCCAACTTGTGAGGTCTCTGCTGATCCACTCGGAGCACCAGGTCGCCTGCTTGGAATGTACGACTCCTGACGTGTCGCGCGTGAAAGCGCCGCAGGTCTTGTTGATAAATGGTTGAGCGAGTCAGTGCCATCTCGTGCTCCTCCTCTAGAAGATCCACTCTGTCTTGCCTTGCTTGCTCTGCTTCAGCTTCGGAGAAGAGTTCAACTCGTGGAGCATTGTGAAGCAAGTCACTCGGAAGGACTGCCTCTGCTCCGTAAACGGGGAAGAATGGGGATCGCCCTGTAGATCTATTTGGGGTTGTGCGGAGACCCCAAAGCACCGAAGGCAGCTCGGTGACCCATGCGCCGGCGGCATGTCCCACTTCTCGCAGGAGTCGAGGCTTCAAACCTTGCAGAATAAGTCCATTCGCCCGCTCTGCTTGCCCGTTTGTTTGGGGATGCACCACAGATGCAAAATCCACTCGGATACCTTGGCCTGTACAGAAACCTTTGAATCTGCCCGAGTCAAAGTTTGTTCCATTGTCAGTGATTATGCTGTGAGGTACCCCGAATCTGGAGATGATGTCCCTGACAAACTTGATGGCCGTAAGGGTGTCGAGCTTTTTGATGGGCTTGGCTTCAATCCACTTTGTGAACTTGTCGACTGCCACCAACGGATGAGTGAATCCCCCTTGGCCTGTCTTGAATGGACCGACTGTATCTAATCCCCATACTGCAAACGGACACACAAGAGGGATTGTCTTCAACGCAGATGTTGGTTTGTGGGACTTGTTAAAGTAGAACTGACAGCCTTCACATCGGTCGACCATATCTTTCGCCATTTCATTCGCCTGCAGCCAGAAGAAGCCAACTCTGAATGCTTTGGCGACGATTGCCCTTGAGGAGGCGTGATGACCGCAGGTTCCCGAGTGAATTTCTTCCAGGATTAACTGTACCTCCTCATGGGAGATGCATCGTTGAAGGACGCCTGAAACGCTTTCTTTGTACAACTGGCCATCAATGACAGTGAACGACTTTGACCTGCGGACGATCTGTCTGGCTTGGACTTCGTCTTCTGGTAATTCTTGCTTCAGGATGTACGCAATAAACGACACAGTCGAATCGGGGATGATAGCAAGAATCTCCATGATCAAATCAACCACAGCAGGGACTTCGACTTCAGTCGGATCTGTCGAGCTCTTTGGTTGTACTGGTTCCTCTGTGAAAGGATCTTCTTTAACTGAAGGAAGGTGGAGGTGCTCGAGGCAGACGTCACTCGGGACTGGTCTTCGAGTGGATCCGAGTTTTGCCAACTCATCAGCTGCTTGGTTTTTCAGTCGCGGAACATGGTGGAGTTCCAGACCTTCAAACTTTTTCTCGAGCTTCCTCACTGCATTGCAGTATGTGGTCATGGTGGGGTTCCTGACGTCCCACTCCTTCATCACTTGATTAACCACCAAACCCGAATCGCCATAGACCATCAGGCGAAGGACGCCGAGTGCGATGGCCATGCGCAGTCCATAAAGGAGAGCTTCATACTCTGCCTCGTTGTTGGAGGAATCAAAGTGTATCTGCAACACATACTTGAGTTTGTCACCCTTTGGCGATATGATCACAACACCAGCGCCGGAGCCATTCAACATCTTGGACCCATCGAAGAACATTGTCCAATGAGCCAAGTAGATGTGAGTCGATTGCTGTTGTTCTACCCATTCTGCTATGAAGTCAGCCAGAGCTTGAGACTTTATAGCTTTCTTGGCCTCGAACTTGATGTCGCAATATAACATCTCCATTGCCCACTTCGCCACTCGGCCCGATGCGTCCCGATTGTGTAGGATTTCCGACAATGGAGCATCAGAAACGACGGACACCGAGTGGTCTTGAAAATAATGAGCCACCTTCTTCACAGTCATGTAAATCTCGTAGATAAGTTTTTGATAATGGGGATACCTCTGCTTGGAAGGAGTCAGGACTTCGGAGACATAATACACTGGCCGCTGAACCTTGTATGCTTTGCCTTCTTCTTCCCGTTCGACTGTGAGAACAGTGCTGACGACTTGATTTGTAGCCGCGATGTAAAGAAGAAGGGGTTCTTTACTGAGCGGAGCAGTAAGAACCGGCTGGGTGGAAAGTATGACTTTGAGGTCGTCGAATGCGATTTGGGCTTCGTCTGTCCACTCGAAAGTATCTGATTTCTTCATGAGTCGATACAGAGGAAGTGCCTTCTCGCCGAGTCGACTGATAAACCTGCTCAAAGCCGCTAGGCAACCTGTGAGTCTTTGAACATCGTGTATTTTGACCGGCCGCTCCATTCGGACGATGGTCCCGATCTTTTCGTGGTTGACATCGATCCCTCGTTCGGAAACGAAGAAACCGAGTACTTTCCGCTGGGACGCCGAATGAACACTTGGCTGGGTTGAGCTTGATATCGTACCTACGAAGGTTGGCGAATGTTTCTGCCAAGTCAGTCAGCAGGTCGGAACCTTTGCGTGACTTGACTACGATATCATCCATATACGCCTCCACATTCCGACCGATCTGGTCAAGGAGGCATTTTTGGATCATGCGCATAAAGGTTGCTCCTGCATTCTTCAAACCAAATGGCATAGTGATGTAGCAGAAGCACCTGAATGGCGTGACGAAGGCTGTTTTTAATTCATCGGGGCCATACAGACGGATCTGATGATAGCCCGAGTAGGCATCAAGGAATGACAAACGCTCGCAACCCGCAGTCCAATCGACAATTTGATCGATGCGGGGGAGCGGAAAATGGTCTTTCGGGGAGACCTTATTGAGACGCTTGAAGTCGATGCACATTCGGAGCGACTTGTCTTTCTTAGGCACCATGACAACATTGGCGAGCCACTCGGAGTGGTGTACCTCGCGAATGAAGTTGGCTGCCAAAAGCTTAGCCACCTCTTCTCCGATTGCCTTCCTGTTGTGCGCGGCAGAACGACGCAGGCGTTCTCGGACAGGCCGAGCGACGGGATCCACATGCAGTCGGTGCTCAGCCAACTCCCTGGGTACACCTGGCATGTCAGCGGGCTTCCATGCGAAGATGTCCCAGTTCTCACGGAGGAATTGGATGAGCTCGGCTTCCTATTTAGGATCGAGGGTGGTGGAGATGTTCGTCGGGGCAGCGGTGTTGTCCGTCGGGTGGATGCTGACCTTCTTCGTCTCTCCCGCCGACTGGAATGCGGACTCCGAAGCTGGCTTCTTCGAACGCATCAAGTCGGCGGGGTCGACTGTTTTCTTGTACTCGTCAAGTTCGAGGAGAGCCATCTGCTGATCGGCGATCCTCGATCCCTGCTGCAGACACTCCTCGGCCCGCAGCCGATTGCCGGTGATAGTGATCACACCTTTTGGGCCTGGCATCTTCAGTTTCAGGTACACGTAACATGGACGGGCCATGAAACGTGCATACGCCGGGCGGCCCAGAATTGCGTGGTACGCACTCTCGATGTCCACCACCTTGAACGTCAGCTTTTCCTTGCGGAAGTTCTTGTCGGAGCTGAGAACGACGTCCAACGCGATCTGGCCGAGTGACTTGGCCTTTCGTCCAGGGACGACTCCATGGAACTGCATGCTGCTCTCGCTAAGTTTGGACATCGGAATGCCCATCCCCTTGAGAGTGTCAGCATACATGATGTTCAAGCCACTGCCGCCGTCCATGAGGACTTTGCGCAGTCGGACTCCTTCCACCACCGGGTCGACGACCAGAGCCTGCCTCCCTGGGGTGGGTACGCGTGCTGGATGATCCGACTGGTCAAAGGTGATCGCAGTCTGAGACCATTTGAGGAACGTGGGGTTGGTCGGTGTGGCCATGTTCACCTCCCTGTTCACCAGCTTCAGTTGACTCTTGCTCTCAACGTTAGCAAAAATCATCAGTGTTGCATGGACTTGGGCGAACGGATCCTCCTTGTCCTCCTCATCCTGTTCATTGTCCTTTTCACTCGGCTGCCCTTCACTGAACCCCTGGATCAGGAGGCGACATTGCCGAGTGGTATGCCTCGGGAGTATGGCGTTTCCCTCTTCATCCATCTTCGTGTGAATTGGACATGGCTGGTCCAGGATGTGGTTTCCGAACTACTTCTTCTTGGGGGTGAACTGAGCCTTCCCCTTGCCCTTGAACTTGGCATTGGTAACGGCTACGGCCTCTGCCTGAGGAGTGGACAGAGCTTTCTGCTTCTGCTTCCGAGTGTTGTTCCCATCTCCATCGGTGACTGCTTTGTGCTTGCCGCTACGAGTGCGGTCCTCTTCTTCGCCATTTGCATAGCGTGTCGCTATCTCCATCATCTTACTCATGGAGATGTCGCTTGTTCGACCGAACTTCAAGTACAGATCTCTGTACCGCACGCGTGCCTTGAAGGCGCAGACTGCTTGGTGCTCTGTGACGTTCTGCACCATGTGGTAGAGGGTCGTCCGACGCTGAATGAAATCGCGCAGGGGCTCATTCTGCTCTGGACACAGTGCTGGAGCCCCACGAGACCAGCAGGGCGTTTGCACGTCCCTTCGAAGGTCCTGATGAAGACTCGGGCCAGATCTGCCCAGCTCTAGATGCTTGAGGGAGCCAACTGGTTCAGCCACGCTCGTGCCGAGCCGTCGAGCATCAGAGGGAGATGCTTCATGGCGACGTGGTCGTCCCCTCCTCCGATCTGGACTGCCACTCGGTAGTCGTCCAGCCACGTTTCTCGCTTGGATTCTCCTGTAAACATGCTGATCCCCGTCGCAATTCGGAAGTTGGGAGTGATGTCAGCCGAACGGATGGCTCGACTGAAACACTCGGGACCAGAGACGATGGTCTTGCTTCCACCGGGACGGTCCACATCGTGGCCATCGCGGTGGGCCCGGCCCCTGTCGACCCTCCTCTGGGCGATACGCCCCCTCGCGTCAGGTCTTGGATCATATGTGTCACCGACCGAACGCCGATCATCAAGATGTCAGGGCCCATAGGGCCCACCCCGCGGAGGGGTGCGTGAACGGCGACGATCTTCGGGATTCATGGAACGGCTGCCTCCCCTGTGTCGCTAATGAGAACTGGGGCTGTGAACTGACCGATGTGTGTTCACGCGAACAGAACTATTGTGGATGCTGTTGTGCGACTGGGAGAGCGCCGAATTTTGCTGCTGCGCCGTGTGCAGCAGGGCACGGATCTACTCGATCCCTCTGCCAGCCTCTGAATCAGTCGGCTGGAGGGAATCGGCTATCTTGGTGGCGGCAGCCAGGTTGAGGACGGGTGTGCGGAACACCTCCACGTTGCTCTGGTGAGTGCGCCGACTGGCAGAACGGCGGGGCTGACGGCGAGCGCCGGATGTTTCGCCGACCTCGTGCTCGTTCCGGCCGGTTTGGCGGGGGCTTTCATGGGAGTTGGCCATGTGCACTTCGGCTGCAGGCCCGCGATCCCCGTACTCGGAAGGAAACTCACTCGGAACTGAGTTCGAGCACGGGGACGGCGGCGCAACTACAACCGACTCGAGGACCGCCACTTGTGAAGACGCGCTCTAGCGCGCCTGGGCGTGTTGCACCCAACGCTGAAGTCGCGGACGGCGAGACCGCTTGTTGCGGCGCGCGACAGGGGCGAAGGTCGACACCAGAGCCGACTGCTGGAGAAGAAGGACGCCGCGGGCGCTGGCACGGAAGTGCGTAGCCCCGCGACTGGGGAGCGCCTCGACGTCGAGAGGAGCATCCCGAAGCCATGCAGAATCGTCGACGATGAAGGAGAGAGCGCCGAAGAGGATCTCGCGACCCATGCTCAAATCTCCACCGGACGACATGACGAAAAGATGTAGCCGCAAACTCGCCGAGAAGTCGCTTAGACGTCTGCCCCACGGTGGGCACCAACTGTCGTGGGTATAAGTCTGACAGTAGATGTGTAGGGTACGAAAGGATGGGCAGAGCCTTAGCTACGGCGAGGTTGTATGAGTTCAGGCCCCTCTACGGTGGAGGTAAAAGCCCTACGTCTCAGTGCTCTTGGAGCTTGTTGTCGAGTGGAATATGGATTACAGTGAATTGCTAACCCTTGCACTAATGGGGAAGGGCGGCTTATATAGAGTGCGCTATCCTTCGTAACGGTTCGGTGCACAAGGGTGGAGTAGTGGCGAATAACTGCATACGTTACAGGTAACGTATGTCTTAAATGCTAATAAAGGTACATGGAAACGTATGACTGTTGCCCTCCAGGGGGGTTACAATGTGCAGAGTGGAATCCAGTCGGTAAGTTTGATATGCTCCAATGCTCATCTCCGACTGGATGATGTAGGAATCGTCACCGACTGGATGATGGGAAGTCCTTAATTCAGTCGGAACTGACTAAGGGCCTTATCCCTTATGAAGGGTAGTCCTTGGGTAGGACCCATTGGGCAGGCCTATGACCCTACCCTAGGACTATAACCCCATCAGGATGCCTTCCCGGGGCATCCCCAAGCTTAGTCTTTTTCACCATCCTTGAATCAACTTGGGGTGCCTTGGGCATCCCCAAGCTTGAGCTCTTGCCACTCTTTATCTCTTTGTCCATAATAACTTCACCCAAAACTTGAAAACTTCACAACACGAAACATAAACACAAACTCGTGATATCATTAGTATAAGAAAGCAAATCACCACTTCCTTAGGTACTGTAGCAAACTTAAATTCTACTTATGTTGATGTTGGGTTACTGTATTTCAAATCTTCCATGGCTAATACCCCACTATACTATCCATAGTTTCATCAAAATAAGCAACCAACTCAACAAAAACAGAATCTGTTAACCGCAGACCAGTCTGTAGAAATCTGTATACTTCGTATACTTCTGGTACTTAAACAATTCTGAAAAAATACGACAGTCTGAATAATTTGCGTAGAAATCAGCAGCAAAAAGAATCAACTCAAAAGCTCTCACACAAAAAAAATGAAAATTCTTTTCGTTGGCAGAATGTTTCTGTCTTTTCCAGCATGATCAAACGATCATCCCCAAGGCTAATCATAACGGTTCACTTGGCACAAACACAAAAGAAACACAAAAAACACAATCATAACAGAATTATGAAAATGTGGAAAACACAAAACATAAATAAAAAGGATAGATTCGTTGGGTTGCCTCCCAACAAGCGCTATTGTTTAACGCCCTTAGCTAGGCATAAGGTGATGGAATCACGTATAGTCATCTTTGGTGCTCAAACCATAAGTAGCCCTCATCATAGATTCATAAGGCGATCTTATTTTCTTTCTAGGAAAATTCTCCATGCCCTTCTTTAGAGGAAATTGAAATCTAATATTCCCTTCCTTCATATAGATGATAGCACCAATAGTCCTTTGGAAAGGTCTACCAAGAATAATGGGACATGAAGGATTGCAATCTATGTCAAGTACAATGAAATCCACGGGTACATAGTTCTTATTTGCAACAATAAGAACATCAATGATCCTTCCCAGGGGTTTCTTGACAGTAGAATCCGCAAGATGCAAATTAAGAGAACACTCTTCAATCTCACGAAAACCAAGAATATCACATAAAGACTTTGGAATCGCGGAAACACTACCACCCAAATCACACAAAGCATTGCATTTATAGTTTTTGATTTTGATTTTGATAGTAGGTTCCCACTCATCATGAAGTTTTCTAGGTATAGAGACTTCTAATTTGAGTTTCTCTTCAAGAGATTTCATGATAGCATCTACGATATGTGCGGTAAAGGCTTTGCTTTGGCTGTAAGCATGTGGAGAGTTTGCAATGGATTGCATCAAGGAAATGCATTCAAACAAGGAGCAACTATCATAATTGAATCCCTTGAAATCCAAAGCGGGAGTTTCATTACTACCCAATATTTTGATTTCTTCTACTCCATTCTCCACACCTTTATCATCAAGATAGGTGGACTCCGAATCATTGGGGCGTTTTTCAACCAAAGTGGATTCATATCCAGCCCCTTCATCAATAGGTTTGACACGCGAAAACAAAGATTCAAGAGGAGTCACACCAAGCACTTTAAGATCTTTGTGATTTGCATCACAAATTTCAGGTTTAGCTGCCATCTTATTGACTAAGGTAGCCTGCTTGTCAGAAATTTGGCCCACCAATTTTTCAAGGTGAGCAAGCTGAGAATTTAGTGCAAGGAATTCTTTGGCCATATCATCAACTTATTTATTCAAACAGACCATAAAAGAATTTTGCTCTTTTAATTCCCTACGGAAGTAACTATTTTGGTCAAACTGAGAAGACATGAAACCTTTGACACCAGTTTCAATCTCTTCCAACCTTCTGAAATAATTTGGTTTGGCCATGAGGAAAGGTCTCTCACGAACAAGCCCAAGAGCAAGCGAGAAAAAACGGGAGGAAAAAGAAGGAAAAAGACAAAAGAAAACGGCAAAGGAGAAAGGCAAATGAAAACGACAAATGTGAAGTGGGGGAGAGGAAAACGAGAGGCAAATGGCAAAAAAGGTAAATGCAAGAGATGAGTTTGTGACACTTACTTGGATAGATCTTGACTTGATCTCTCCCCGGCAACGGCGCCAGAAATCCTTCTGCTGCTGGCTACGCCTATAGGGATTTTCTTGGCAAATATGCAAAGGATTCCCCCGCGGCCTTGGAGCCTTGCGTTGGTGTTCCCTTGAAGAGGAAATGGTGACGTAACACAACGGCGGTAAATATTTCCCTCAGTTTGAGAACCAAGGTATCAATCCAGTAGGAGGATCGCGTCAAGTCACAAGTACCTGCACAAACACAAAGAGCTTGCACCCAACGCTATGAAGGGGTTGTCAATCCCTTATAGATTGTTTGCAAAGTTAGAACTGAAAGCAAAAAGTAAACAAAGCAAAGTAAAAGTAAAAGCGGAGATGATAATTGTGAGTAGACTCGGGGGCTGTAGTGTTCACTAGTGGCTTATCTCATGAAAGCAAGTAGACGGTGGGTGAATGAATTACTGTCCAGCAATTGATAGAACCGCGCAAAGTCATGACGTTATCTATGGCAATGATCATACATATAGGTATCACGTCCAAAACAAGTAGACCGATACTTTCTGCATCTACTACTATTACTCCACATGTCGACCGCTATCCAGCATGCATCTAGTGTATTGAGTTCATAAGAACAGAGTAACGCCTTAAGCAAGATGACAGATGGACAATGTCAAATCTATGATGAAAGCTGATCTTGTTACCCTTGATAGCAACAACACGATGCGTGCCTTGCTGCCCCTTCTGTCACTGGGAAAGGTCACCGCACGGTATGAACCCAAAACCAAGCAATTCTCCCATTGCAAGAATCATAGATCTAGTTGGCCAAAAAAAACCAAGACTCGGAGAAACTTACAAGGATATCAAATCATGCATCTAAGAAATCAGGAAAGACTCAAATATAATTCATAGATAATCTGATCACAAATCCACAATTCATCGGATCTCGACAAACACACCGCCAAAGAGGATTACATTGGATAGATCTCCATGAAGATCATGGAGAACTTTGTATTGAAGATCCAAGAGAGAGAAGAAGCTATCTAGCTACTAACTACGAACCCGTAGGTCTGAAGTAGACTACTCACGAGTCATTAGAGAGGTAATGATGTCGATGTAGAAACCCTCCAACTCCAAAGTCCCCTCCGTCAGGGCACCGGGAAGGGTCTCGAGATGAGATCTCGCGGAAACGGAAGCTTGCGGCGGCGGAAAAGTGGTTTCGTGGACGCCCTTATTTTTCTGGGATTTTAGGGAATATATAGGCGAAAGAGCTAGGGCAGGGGATCTCCAGGGGGGCACAAGCTTGGTAGCCGCGGCCCCCTGGCCGCGGCTACAGGGCTTGTGGGATCCCTGTGGGCCTCCTGCCTTGGCCCTCAAGTCCCCCGATCTTCTTCTATTCTGGAAAAATTCATTTCGTGGATTTTATTCCGTTTGGACTCCGTTCCAAAATCAGATCTGAAAAGAGTCAAAAACACAGAAAAAACAGGAACTGGCACTTGGCACTGAATTAATAAGTCAGTCCCAAAAAAGATATAAAAGGTATATAAAACATCCAAAGTTGACAAGATAACAACATGAAACCATCAAAAATTATAGATACGTTTGAGACGTATCAAGGAGCACTAAGTATTTCCCTCAGTTTGAGATCCAAGGTATCAATCCAGTAGGAGAATCTCGTCAAGTCCAGAGTACCTGCGCAAACACAAAAGAGCTTGCACCCAACTCTATAAAGGGGTTGTCAATCCTTTCAAGATTGTTTGCAAAGTGAGATCTGAAGGCGGAAAGTGCAACAAAGTAAAAAGTGTAAGGCTGAAAATGTGGTGTGGAGTAGACCCGGGGGCCATAGTGTTCACTAGAGGCTTCTCTCAAAATAGCAAGTATTACGGTGGGTGAACAAATTACTGTCGAGCAATTGATAGAACCGCGCAATGTCATGACGACATCTAAGGCAATGATCATACATATAGGCATCACGTCAGAGACAAGTAGACCGATACTTTCTCCATCTACTACTATTACTCCACACATCGACCGCTATCCAGCATGCATCTAGTGTATTGAGTTCATGACGAATAGAGTAACGCCTTAAGCAAGATGACATGATGTAGAGGGATAATCTCAAACCAATGATGAAAACCCCATCTTTTTACCCTTGATGGCAACAACACGATGCGTGCCTCGCTACCTCTTCTGTCACTGGGTGAGGTCACCGCATGGTATGAACCCAAAACCAAGCACTTCTCCCATTGCAAGAATCATAGATCTAGTTGGCCAAAAAAACCCACAACTCGAAAAGAATTACAAGGATATGAAATCATGCATAAGAGAGATTAGAAGAAACTCAAATAAGATTCATAGATAATCTGATCATAAATCCACAATTCATCGGATCTCGACAAACACACCGCAAAAGAAGATTACATCGGATAGATCCCCATGAAGATCATGGAGAACTTTGTATTGAAGATCCAAGAGAGAGAAGAAGCCATCTAGTTACTATCTATGGACCCGTAGGTCTATGGTCAACTACTCACGCATCATCGGAGAGGTCATGGTGTTGATGAAGAAGCCCTCCGTATCTGAATCCCCCCTCCGGCAGGGCACCAGAACGTGCCCTAGATGGGATCTTGCGGAGACAGAAGCTTGCGGCGGCGGAAAAGTACTTTCGATGATCTCCTGATTTTTTATGGAATTTTAGGGAATATATAGGCGCAAAACCTAGGGCAAAGGAGCCTCAGGGAGCCCACAAGCTAGGGGGCGCGGCCCTCCTGGCCGCACCATGAGGGCATGTGGGGTCCCTGGTGGCCCCTGCCCTGATTCCCCGGCTTTCCGATCTTTTTCTGTTCCGGAAAATATCTTTTTGGCAGTTTCATTCCGTTTGGACTCCGTTCAAAATCCTCCTCTGAAAGGGGTCAAAAACATGGAAAAAATAGGAACTGGCACTTGGCACTGAGTTAATAAGTTAGTCCCAAAATATATATAAAAGGCATACAAAACATGCAAAGTTTGACAAGATAATAGCATGAAACCATCAAAAAATTTAGATACGTTGGAGACGTATCAGGGACCAAGGCCACACCCGTGTCCTTACGGTTCCCAGGGGTCTCAGGCTTGATTATTTCCTGATCTGTAGGTGGAGCTCCCAGGCCATGGAGGCAACCTTTATGAGATGTTTTATGCGGATGCTTGAACCTTGAGTGGAAGAGTAGTATGGTAGTAGTTGTACTTCCACAGTCTTGTGTGTCTTCTGGAGTATTCTTATGTCGTGAGATGAGTTCCGGAGGTATAAATAAATAATGTATAGGAAGCTCAGAAAGCCTCTGATGAGTAGTATCATCTTTTTAGTAGTTTGCTCTTCGGCTTGAGGTTGTACTCAACTATATAATGGTATGTATGAACCATGGTGTTTATATAGCAGTTGCTTGTTACCATGTTGTTCGGATGTTCATTTCCGCATTCCATGTGTTCAGTGCATTCTTAATCCATAGCTAGTATTGATGTTGATATTAGTCTAAGATGTGAGTTTGTTTTCCAGGATGGTGTTCACCAGGCTGAACCGTGCCCCTACCCATGAGGAGGGAGAAGGTACTCAGGCAGCACAGGAGGAATTGCCTCACCCACCTTCTCTGGCGGAAGTTATGCTTGAAGCGGAAAGAAACAAGAGAGAGACCAATCGTCTTCTAGAGCGTATTGAGCAAAACACGGCTCGTCAGTTGCGAAATGATGCAGTGTCTCTCAATGACTTCGTGATGCTAAATCCCCTGAAGTTCCATCACTCCGTCGATCCCCTCGACGCTGATGACTGGTTGTGCAGCATATCACGCAAGATACGCTCTGCCAATGTTTCCGAGGCCGACAAGGTGACATTTGCGGCGTACTTTCTGGAAGGACCCGCCAATCTGTGGTGGGCGAATTTTGAAGCTATGCATCCTGCCGGACCAGCAACCACATGGGCAGACTTCAGTGCAACCTTCCGTCTGCACCACATTCCAGAGGGTCTGATGGACTGTAAGAGAGAGGAATTCTATGCCTTCACCCAAGGAGAGTTGACCGTGGATGCTTATAGCCGCGGGTTTGGTAATATCACTCGCTACGCAACTGAAGAGGTGTCAACTGATGCCAAGAAGCAAGCAAGATTCCGCAAGGGTCTGAGCCCTGAACTTCGTCGTGACCTACGCCTCCATGAATGTACAAGTTTTCAAGCTCTTGTCAACAAGGCGATCAGTGCCGAGACTGGTCATACCGACTATGAAGCCACGAAGAAGCACTCCCGCGGCTCTGGCTCCTCATCTGGTTCCGCGTTTCCAAAACACAGGCTGTGGGTCCCAAATAGCTATCTGCCGCCAAGATATACCCCGAGGCCATCCTATGTGGCACCTCAGGCGAACCAGACCAACCCTCCAGCAAAGACCTATGGTGGTCCAGCTAGCAATGCTGCACCACGTGCCAATCAGGTGATCTGTTACAAGTGTGGAGAACGAGGGCACTACTCACGAGAGTGTCCCTAGAATATAGGTGCCAAGCAACGTGGAAAGTCCGTTGGGCAAGGCAAGTCGGGCAAAGCTCACTATGTGGAGCCAACTCCTGCACGTGGCCGCGTGAATTATGTTTCAGCAGAAGAAGCTGCAGAGGATCCCGACGTTATATTGGGTACCCTCCTTGTTAATCATCACCCAACGTCTGTCCTTTTTGACACTGGATCATCTCATTCCTTCATTTCCGAAAGTTATGCACAGTTGCATAACATGTCCTTTTGTGATATGCCAATCCCATTAGTTGTCCAAACCCCTGGTAGTAAATGGCAAACTTCTAGGATAAGCTATGACAATGAAATCCTAGTAGACAGGCTAGTTTTTCTAGCATCTTTGATAGCTCTGAAATCCTCGGATATCAATATCATCTTGGGTATGGACTGGATGTCAGCTCATTATGCCAAGATTGATACTCACTCCAGAAATGTTTAGCTTACCCATCCCTCGGGTGAGATAGTTAACGTCTCTACTCGAGTTGCCGAATGCCAATTCTATTCCCTCAATGCAAACCCTCTTCCAGAACTTGAAGACATTCCGGTAGTCCGTGACTTCTCGAATGTTTTTCCAGAAGAACTGCCAGGAATTCCACCTGTCAGGGATGTAGAGTTTGTGATAGATCTTGTCCCAGGAACTGTCCCAATAGCCAGAAGACCTTATAAGATGGTACCCTTGGAGCTAGCCGAACTTAAAAAGCAACTAGATGAGGCCTTGATTAAAGGTTTCATTCGTCCTAGCTCTTCTCCTTGGGCTTGTCCCGTCCTCTTCGTCAAGAAGAAGGATGGAACGGACCGGATGGTTGTAGATTATCGACGAGGTAACCTGGTCACCATAAAGAACATGTATCCGCTCCCCAGGATCAACGATCTGTATGTTCAACTCGCTGGATCCTCGGTCTTCTCCAAAATGGATTTGAGGTTGGGTTACCATCAAATCAAGATCAAGAACGGGGACATTCCAAAAACGGCTTTCGTTACTCGTTATGGCCAATACGAGTACACCGTCATGTCCTTCGGTTTAACCAATGCCCCAGCCACCTTCTCTCGCTTGATGAATTCAATCTTCATGGAGTATTTGGATAAATTCGTCGTGGTATACCTCGATGATATTCTCATCTACTCGAAGAACGAATAAGAACATGTCGAGCATCTAAGGCTGGTATTGATGAAACTTGGAGAGCATCGCCTTTATGCCAAGTTTTCAAAATGTGATTTTTGGTTACCCGAAGTGACCTATCTAGGCGACATAATCTCTGGTAAGGGTATTGCTGTCAATCCCGAGAGAGTTCAAGCTGTCCTTGATTGGACTCAACCTGAATCGGTTAAGCAAGTTAGGAGTTTTCTTGGACTAGCGAGCTATTGTTGCCGCTTTGTTGAGAATTTCTCCAAGGTTGCAAAGCCTCTAACTGAACTCCTCAAGAAAGATAAAAAGTTTGAGTGGACGCCACAGTGTGAACATAGTTTTTAGGAACTGAAAAGACGCCTGACTTCTGCACCTGTGTTGCTACCACCAGATTTTTCTAAGGACTTTGTTATCTATTGCGACGCTTCGCGGCAAGGATTAGGTTGCATTCTCATGCAGGATCGTCATGTGATTGCATACGCATCCTGACAGTTACGTCCACGTGAGGATAATTATCCAACACATGATCTTGAGCTTGCAGCTGTAGTCCATGCACTTAAAACCTGGCGACATTACCTTCTTGGTAATTGTTGCGAAATATTCACGGATCACCAAAGTCTGAAATATATCTTCACCCAGCCGGATTTGAATCTCAGGCAAAGACGATGGGTTGAGTTGATCACAGATTACGACTTAGGGATAACTTACACCCGGGGAAGGGCAATGTCATGGCTGATGCACTAAGTTGTAAGTCTTATTGTAACAATCTGATGCTACAACGAGGTCAACCACATCTCTATGAGGAATTTCGGAAGTAAAATCTTCACATTGTTCCTCAAGGATCCCTTTCTAACCTGGTGGCGAAACCTACTCTTGGGTATCCAATCATAGTTGTGCAGACATATGATAAGGGTATATCCCGGATCAAGGAGAATATTGCTAGCTGAAACGCTAGGTATTTCTCTATCAATGAGCAAGGGGTCGTGTTCTTTCAGAACCGTCTAGTGGTTCCTAAGAGCAAACGTCTGCGGCAGTTGATCCTCAAGGAGGCTCATGATTCTCCTCTCACCATTCATCCTGGTAGTACTAAGATGTATCAGGACCTACGCCAGAGGTTTTGGTAGACTAGGATGAAGAGAGAAATTGCTGAGTTTGTTGCTAACTGCGACGTTTGTCGTCGAGTTAAGGTAGAACATCAAAGGCCTGCTGGCACCCTTCAACTTTTAGCTATTCCTGAATGGAAATGGGATAAAGTTAGTATGGATTTCATCACTGGATTTCCCAAGACCAAGAAAGGAAATAATGCTATCTTTGTGGTCATTGACCGTCTTTCCAAAGTAGCTCATTTTCTTCCAGTTCGTGAGAGTATAACAGCTAGCCAGCTAGCAGAGTTATATATCTCTTGAATAGTGTCTCTTCATGGTGTTCCTCTGGAGATTAAATCAGATCATGGAAGTATTTTTACTTCTCGTTTCTGGGAAAGCTTCTAGAATTCCATGGGGACTCACCTGTCTTTTTGCACTGCTTTCCATCCTCAAGCAAGTGGTCAAGTAGAAAGAGTGAATCAAATCCTACAAGATATGCTCCGAGCTTGTGTTATATCGTTCGACATGAATTGGGAGAAGTGCCTTCCATTCGCCGAATATGCTTACAACAATAGTTATCAATCAAGCTTGGGCAAAGCCCCTTTTGAAGTTCTCTATGGACGAAGATGTCGAACCCCTCTTAATTGGTCAGAAACCGGAGAGAGGCAACTCTTTGGTCCGGATATGATCCAGGAAGCAGAAGAGCAAGTTCACATTATTCGTGAAAAGTTGAAAATAGCCCAATCTCGTCAAAAGAGCCAATATGATCGTCATCATAAGGCTATGACCTTTGAAGTTGACGAGAAGGCTTACCTTCGGGTTACACCTTTGAAGGGTACCCATCGTTTCGGTATCAAGGGCAAGTTGGCTCCTCGTTACATCAGTCCCTTTCGCATTCTTGCCAAACAAGGAGAAGTTGCCTACCAGTTGGAACTTCCTCCACATCTTTCCAAGGTTCACGATGTTTTCGACGTCTCACAACTCAGGCGTTGCTTTTCGTATCCTATCCGTGAAGTGGACCACGAAACGCTTGATCTCCAAGATAACCTTTCATACCGAGAATACCCTGTTCGTATTCTTGATCAAGCTAAGCGTACCACTCGACATCGAAACCTCAAGTTTCTTAAAGTTCAATGGTCAAATCATTCTGAAAAAGTGGCAACATGGGAAAGAGAGGATCGTCTTCGACTTGAGTATCCCGCGTTATTCCCGACAACTTCCAAATCTCTAGGCGAGATCCTTTTGAGTGGGGGTGAGTTGTCACATCCCTGAATCCCTAATAGAGTTTAGCAAGATTGTTCTCATTTTTTATTCATTGCATCCAAGAAAATAAAATGAAGTCAAAAGAAAGAAATTAAAACAAGAGCAAACCCTAGCAACTCTATATTCAAAACAATTCAAACTAGGTGACAAATCAATGAACCCAAAATGGCCTTCTTAAAAGTTCATCTTTTCTGATAATTATTGGAAACAAAATATCAGGGGTGAAATATATTTTCAAAATGCTTCTAGCATTTTATTTTAAATATAAAAGTCACTCAAATCAATTATATTTTTGATTTCAAATATTTCAGATTCTCATAAAATGTTGAATCTTTTATATGCGTTTGGAAATATTCCAAATAACACCCCAATATCACTTCTACTATTTTGGAAATAGTTTTGAGCCAGAAATAAAATAAAACTAAGTGAGAAAAGATAAAACAGAAAATAGGAAAGAAAGAAAAATGGAAAATGATTATACCTCGCTCAGGCCCAGCCCACCTCCTCCCCTCTTTTTGTCTACCTCCTGCCAGTCGGCAGTAGGAGGTGGCTGCCGCTCCCTCCGGCGCGGCCATGCACGTGCGTGCCTGACTGGCCGCCTCATCACGCTGGCGTAAAGGAGATAAGCTGCCGCAGCCTTCCCCCATGCTCATCCTCTCGCCATTCTCCCCCTTGCTATCTCCCCTCTCGGCCACCATTGGAGCGAGCTCGAGCTCGAGCTCCCCGTCACTCCAGTCCCCCCCCCATCTTGCCCGAGCCGCGCAGAAGAACCGCCTTGACTCCCTGAAGCTTCCTAGCGAGCCACGTGAGCCCTCGAGCCCTGCATCGATCTGTCGTCGTCATCTTCCTCCTCGGATCCCCGGAGTTCGCCACCGTCGTTCTCCCTCCTCAGTCCATCTCCAAGCTTGATCTCGACCCCCCTCCAATCCCAGTGAGCCTAGGAATCTTTCCCCCTCGATTCTTTCCTCTATCACCCGATTCAATCGGAGCCCGACGAGATCCGCCGCGGGAGCTCGTCGCCGGTGACTCTCCGGTGAACGGCTGGACGTTCTGAAGCTACCAACAGCTTCAGTGCAACGCGTAGATGATGTAGGAGATAAGCCCTGCCTCTTTTAGCCATTGGTTCGATGACCTCGACCTGGACCGAGCTCCGGCAGCCGCCGAGCTCATCACCGGCGTCATCCCCGGCCATCTTAGCCCCTGCTCTGTGCAAAAATGGATCCGCGATCGACTGCTCGATCGTCTGGTGCCCTCCGATGCTCGTTTGGTCGTCGGAGGAGCAAACCCGACGCCCTCCGCCATTCCTGTGGTTGCTGGAGCCTCGCCGCTGGTGGGTTTGATCCCATCGCCGGTGGGGTTGACTCCCCTGAGTCACTGGCAACTGGGGCCAGCCCCCTGGCTAATTAAGATTAGTCAAAATAAGAATAATGATTACTTCAAAAGTTAAACAGACACTGACATGTGGGTCCAGCCCTGTTAAATACCTAATTAGTTTAAAACGTAACAATTTTTGGCGAGAGTCATTGACCGGTGGGTCCCACTGGTCAGGTATGACTTTCAAACGGCCAGCTGACCTGCTGATGTCATGCTGATGCAATAACTCCAATTCTGATTAATATAATTCCAGAATAAGTTCAAAACTTTGAAAATTCATAGAAATTTGATTATAACTCCAAATTTGACAAATAATGTATGCAAATTGATCAGAAAAATTCAATGAACACAATGGTGCTACTTTCATGCATGAAAAACAAAGTTATGAAACAGCATCAGGTCAAATCAATTAAATGATTAAGATAAATATGTTATTTCAAATAATATTTGAATTTGAATTCAAATCAGCATCATCCTATAAGTTTGATAGCCACTTTAACCCATGCTACGATTCAGTTCATGCCATGCTCATGCATCATGTTGTTGCATATGAATGTTATTGATGTTGTATGGTTATGTCATGATGCCATTGTTGTATCTATGCATATCTAGTATGGCATGCGTACGTGTGATGCACTGTGATATGTATGGGATTCGACACCTAGTCGTATGCCTTAGTAGCTCTCTATACAGAGAAATGCCCCTTTGTGATTCCACCGAGCCTTGGTAGTTCGTTACTGCTCCACACACATTGGTTGACCGGCATGTATCCTTCTTAGCGGTTGTGTTGGTCCCTACCGGGAAATGTCACGCGATGTAATGGAGTCCTTGTATCTTGCTACGACTCGTCTACACTCGCTGTTGACCGACACCTGCTTTGCTGGGTTATGTATGCCTGTCTTTGTACAGTCGAGCCACTTGACTTTATAACTAGATATGTCGACCTGGGTTCTTTGACATTGGAATGCTAGCGACACTAGTGCATACGTGAGTCAAAAGGCGCAAGTGGTCCCGGCTAAGGTAAGGTGGCAGCCGTGAGGATAACCATGCGTGAGACCGCAAAGGGATGCAATGTGTTACAGACGGGATTCCTATGGCTTAGGATCGGGGTCTCGACAGTGGATCCTTTCGGTATGCTTTATGATATGCCAAGACAAATGTTTGAGCTCATGCATACCCATGAACCCATGAACACCGATCCCACCATCTCTAAATGGGGAGGGGGAATATATATACACTATATGCGTTGTGTGATCCTTCATAAGCAGGTAACATTTAAATTTTCCATTGGGTACGAACTAAACAATCACTTAATTACATATATACATATATATGTCTATGCCTCATGCATTCGTTGTTTTTCAACAAACACCCTCTCAGTGGTTATCGGCGTCACACCCATCCATGCTCAAGTGGGTCGTCACTTTGAGCGGCGTGAGTAGAGAGATGTTAATTTAACCAAGATGGCTTTTCATTGTGGGTATGTTAATGTACGTAGTTGACATGCATTGGGATTCCTGACAAAAAATTGAACGCATACGTACACACTGATTCGCTCCCATCGGCTCAAAGTGTGTGGGTTGGGGTATACTATGGGTTGTGGACCTCCGGACAGGGGACATTCTCGTTTGTGTGTTTGGTATTTGAAAACATCGCACAATGCTTTCATACACATATATACGTGTGTGTTTGGGGCCACATGCATGCGTTGATCTTGTCTCTCCCTCGTGTGGTTATGGACGACATGCCAATTTGTGAACCCGCATGGCTTGTCAATTAAGCCTACACATATATACTATGGGTTAATTTGACTAAGGTGGATATAGTCTTCTAGGTATTTTTTACGATATATTCACATGGTGAGTTTCCAGACCAAAGTTTGAGCGTGTGTGTGTGTGCGCACACACACGCACACACAAAGTTTGGGTTCGTTATATGCATGTGTCACATCAAAGTTGTGTACATTTTGTATTTAAATATCACGTCCATAAGCAAATAGGCCGACTCCTGCCTGCACCTAGTACTATTACTCCACCCATCGACCGCTATCCAACATGCATCGAGAGTATTAAGAAAAATAGAGTAATGCTTGGAAAACAATGATATGATGTAGATAAAGAGAATTCAATCAAAATGAATTAACCCAATTGTTTTATCCTTAGTGGCAACAATACAAAGACCTATCTGTTCCCCTTCTATCAGTAGGATATGAAAACCATCAGATTGAACCCACTACAATGCAACTCTTTGATTGAAAAAAATATCAATCTAGTTGGCCAAACTATTTCAATAGATTGGAGAAATTTACGAAGCTATCATAATTATGCAAATAAGAATCATAATTAGAATTCAGAGAAGACTCATACCTTTATCATGAATAATCTGAACATAAACCCACAATTCATTAGATCCTAACAAACGCACCACACAAAAGTATTACAACGGATAAATCAAAGCGAAGATGTGATGATCATTGTATTAAAGATCAAGAGAGATAGCTATCTAGGTACTAACTACAGACCCGTAGGTCTGTGGTAAACAACTCATACATCACCATGGGAGCAGAAAGGTTGATGTAGAGGTTGTACATGATCGACCCCCCCCCCCTCCGACGGGCACCGCAAAAGGGATCTACATGGTCACACGGCGTAACGAAGACTTGCAGCGGTGGAAAAATTGTTTCTGGTTGCCGATACCTGTGATCTGCGTTGGGTTTTCTATAAAGTGGAACGGGTTATCATAGCACAATGCAGGTAAGTATTTCCCTTGATTAAGAAACAAAGGTTTATCGAACCAATAGGAATATCAATCCTCAACCGTCTTCGACGACTACACTCAAAAGAGCAAACAACTTGCACCCAACGTGGGCAAGAGGGTTGTCAACCCCCTTGATCTCGTTATTTGCAAGCGAATGAGGTGTGTAGATAATTGTAGATAGTTGTGACTTGCAAAATAAAATTAAATAGAAATAATTACAACAATGAAATTATAAGTTTTCTGAATATATAAGTGAATACACCCCGGGGCCATAGTGTTCTCTAGTGGCATCTCTCATGAAAGCAACCTATGGTGGGTAAACAAATTAGTGTTGGGTAACTAATAGAACAACAGATAGTTATGCAATTTTCACGACAATGATCATCTATATATATGCATCATGTCCATAAGCAAATAGGCCGACTCCTATCTGAACCTACTACTATTACTCCATCCATCGACCGCTATCGAGCATGCATCTATAGTACTAAGTAAAACAAAGTAATGCTTGGAGAACAATGGCATGATGTAGACAAAGTAAACTCAACCAATATGAATAAACCTCATCATTTTATCCTTAGTGGGAGCAACACAAAGATGCAACTTGTCCCCTTGTGTCACTGGGATATAGAAACTCGCCAGGTTGAACCCACTACAACACACACCTACCACTAAAGAAATATCAAACTACTTGGCCAATGCAATTAAATACATCAGATAGATTTACAAAGCTATGATTTTCATGCCAATAAGAATCATAAAACTTAGAGAAGACTCAAGTATTTTTCATGAATAATATGAACATAAACCCAATTCATTGGATCCCAACAAACACACCGTACAAAAGAATTACATCGGATAGATCAAAGGAAAGATGCGATGATCATTGTATTGAAGATCAAGAGAGATAGCCATCTAGATACTAAATACTAACCCATAGGTCTGTGGTGAACTACTCATACATCATCACGAGGGCACCAAGGGTTATGAAGAGGCCCACCATGATCGATCCCCCTCTGGCAGGGTGTTGGAACAAAGATCAAGAAGGGGTTCCCGTGGAACAGAAACTTGCATCGGCATAAAAAGTGTTTGCGTACGATTTTTAGGGTTTCTCAAATATTTGGGAATTTACACGCTAGAGATCAGGGCCAGTGGGGCCACAAGGAGGTGCCAAGGCATCACGGCGTGACCACCCCCCTGGACGTGCGTTGTTGCCTTGGGGTCTCCTCGTGTGGCTTCAGTTTTCCTCCCAAAGCTTCCATGTCTTCTTTTGGTTCAGAAAAAATCATAAAAAAGTTTCATAGCAATTGGACTTCATTTGGTACTAAAAACCTGAAAAGGAAAAAAGAAAATGGCACTCAACATTGGGTTAATAGGTTAGTGCTCAAAAATAATGTAAATTGGTGAATTATGACCCCAAAAGTATCCTATGATGATAATATAACAGCATGGAACAATAAAAAATGTAGATACATTGGATACATATGAAGCATCCCCAAGCTTAACTCGTGCTCGTCCTTGAGTAGGTAAATGATAAAAACAAAAAAATTGTTCTCTAGTGGCATCTCTCATAAAAACAAAAAAAATTATGTGGCATGCTATCCATATGTAATCTTTTGCATTATACGCATTAAGAAACGATGAATCAACAAATATCAACATAGTAATAATTATGATCACAAGCACCAAAATCATCAATCTTCCAAAGTACACGATCCTAAAAGAATGTTTACCCCCATTAATATTTCATATTACCAAAGGATGGCTCCGTATTCACCACATTAATACAAATGTTAAGCACCACGGTGTCCAAGTCACGCAGTTGGTTCATACTTTTGCAATGTGAATCAACTTTTTATTCTTCACGCAATACATGAGCGTGAGCCATGGACATAGAATAAGGTGGAATGGAATATGGTGGTAGGTATCAAAGGGGTAGAAGTGGAGAAGATAGTCTCACATCAACTAGGCATACCAACGGGCTATGGAAATGCCCTTCGGTAGATGTCAATACAAGGAGAAGGGATTGCCATGCAAATGACGTACTAGAGCTATAAGTGTATGAAAGATCAAATGAAGCTAAGTGGGTGTGCATCCAACTTGCTTGCTCATGAAGACCTCAGGCATTTGAGGAAGCCCATCATCGGAATATGCAAGCCAAGTTTATAATAGTGAATATGATTCCACTAGCATATGGAAATGACATATCATGGGACTTTCTATATGAGGAACATGGTGGCAGTTTGAGGCACAAGTGTGGTAAAGGATAGTAGCATTCTTTCTTTTTCTCTCATTCATTTTTTTCATTTTTTATGGTGGGCTCATTTGTCCTCCCCCATTTTTATTTTTCGTCGAGCGTCTCTTCCCGACTTGTGAGGGAATCATAGTCTCCATCATCCTTTCCTCACTGGGACAATGCTCTAATAATGATGATCATCACACTTTTATTTACTTACAACTCATGAAATCTTGATATGACTCAATATGAATGCATCTAGTAGTGTACGAGCATGTGCAATGATCTAGCAAGAAATTTATCAGCAATATAATTAATGGTGGCTTTGTCACAAATTCTATGTCAGCTCTGTATGATCATGCAAACCAATATGATAATGAATGAACGAGTCATATGAAGTAACGGTGGAATTTGCATGGAAATATATCTCGGAATGGCTATGGAAATGCCATGATGGGTAGGTATGGTGTGTGTCGTGGTTTTGTCACGGCAGATGTCCTCGTGAAAGGACTTAGTGAAGGAGTCATCACACCTTGGTGGCAACTCAAAGGGGGTGAGCGGAAGCGAGACTCGGATTTACCCAGGTTCGACCCCTCGTGTAGAGGTCAAAGCCTACGTCCTGCTTTGTGTATATTGATGGTGGATTCGATTACAAGGAGGGCGTAAATCACCGGACCTAGCTCTCGATGATTCCTAACTTGCCCTATCTGCTCCAGAGACTCGCCTTTATATACAGGTCGAGGCCCTAGAGTTTACAAAAGTCCTAGCCACGCTACAGATCGTGGCCTTCCATATCTCTAAGTCGCCATGCTTTCCAAGACTGGAAACCTCCTTGGCAACTTATCTTCTGCATCAATCCTGAACCGCCATCCGGTTCATGGGCCCATGGGATAAGGCTTGCATTAACCATGTATGAGTCGCCCCTTTAGTGACCCGGCCCAGTTAGGGCAGGTTACACCGCAGGTAATATCCCCAACATTAGGCCCCAAATTGACTTGAATTTATAAATGCCAATGAACTTCCACGCTCACTTTGGACGACTTGTATTACTTCCACCTTTTGATGAATGACAAGATGCCATCCCTCATAAATTTTCTGAGCCGCCAAGTAGTTATTGATGACATCACCTTTCCCCTCCATTTTTGGAATTCGTTGACGTAATTGCCCAACGAATATTTTTTTATTGTCACCTTGTTATCCCGAAAATCCAGGCGCCATTATTGCGGGTTTTCAATTTGTCGCCTCTATTCCCGCGCCTGCCATTTTGTTTCTAGCGCCACGCATTTAAATAACCACAGGGGGGAGTGGGGGCGCTGTCACCTACCCCCACTTCATCTTCCTCGTCAGCTTCGTCTTCCTCGCACCTGCGCTTCGGCCTTCTCGCCGTTCCCGAAGCTCCGTCGCCGGCCTCCGCAGTCCGGGTGTTCCCAGGCCAGTCGAAGGCGCGGTCTCCATCGCGGATCTTCCACATCCATCTCCTAGCATCGTCCTCCTCTCTCAGGTAAACACCCTTCCTCCATTAGGGTTAGACCTCGAATCCCATGTTCTTCGAGGTTAGCCTCGGAATGCAATGAACAACTACCCTCTATCTTGGATCCGTTCAACATGCTTATGGTAGATCCTTCGTAGTAGTAAATCACGGTAGTTCCATCGCATCTCCCGATCGTTTGATGTATACTTCATAGATCCATATGGCATCCATGTCGCATTCTTGCGTTCATAGCTTTCATAATTTCGACAGGCATTATTTCTTTAATTTGGTCCACCCATAGATCTGTAATTTATTGCTTATTATTAGAAACATGTTTATCCTCCTTCCAGGAATATCCCTAAGGGAAAAACACTTTTAGAGTTGCTACTCACCTTCTTCCACCATGGCGAGTTAGAATATCCCCATAACTACGCCTTTTATTACTGAATGGCGAGTCATAATGTCCCTATAGAAATATTGTAGATGACCCAACCGGCGAGTTACCACTTACATGGTTTCTAATAAACCGCCTTGTTCCTTCCTTTTGTAGTCATGGGCAATATCTCGAAATGCAACTAGTTACCAACCAAAATCAATGATGCCTATCTTGATAAATATGTTACGGCGGGTTATCTTGATCCCAAAGAAATTGTTGGCTGGCGGACTGCCCCAGGAGAGGCCACTCCCATCCTGCCGAGGGGGAGGTAGTCGTTTTCGTTGATCATCTTGAACGAGGCTTCAAGCCTCCCGGGTCAAAGTTCTTTAGAGATGCTTTGCACTTCCTCAATGTTCACCCTCAAGAATTGGGGCCAAACTCCGTCAGCAACCTCTGCCAATTCCAGGTGTTTTGCGAGGCCTATATGAAGATAGAACCCACAATGCTACTGTTCTGGAACTTCTTCTATCTGAACCGCCATACCGAGTTCACCAGCGGGCCTTGCTTGGAACTTGGGGGGGGGGTTAACATCTAGCGACGTCGTAAATGTGGGTTCCCACCTGTTATTCTGCCCAACCATCCCAAAGGCTGGGCCGAGTCATGGTTCTATTGTCGTGACACATCTCTTCCCGACGAGAACCCACTTCCGGGTTACAGAGAAGATCGCTTGCCCATGGATTAGCTGCCAGAAAAACTTACTGAAGAAGAATCAACATTTATCCCCGTTTTCTCCCAGCTAAGGTCTTTGACCAATAATGGGCTTACTGGGGTTGACCCAGTCCGTTGTTGGGTGGAGTGGAGGATTCTTCCTTTGAGTCGCCTTGATGGCCTGATGTGCGAGTATGATGGCAGCATGAACCACCCCCAATATTCTTCCATACAAGACTCACCGAAGAAGACACTATTGAAAGGATCAAGAAGTTAACTAGTGAGCCCTTGGAGAACTGCGCCAAGATTGGGCTCAAGCCTTTCTACCTCTCCAACTCGGCTCTAGCGGTAACAATCTAATTCGCCTCCTTTCATTCTTTCAGTAAGTTTCCCAATGTTCCTGATCTGAACTGTCAATACATCAATCAGAAAGGATCAGCATTTTGGTCTCGAAGGCCCAAGGTGACTGTCCAGAAAACAACCAAGCTACCTCCTAAGAAGAAAAAGAATAACAAAGGCAAAGCCGCCACCAAGGAGTCATCTTTCGTGGGTGAGTCTCGAGCCGGCGAAGAACAATCAGAGGTAAAAAAATTACCCTTTTGCTTGTTATCACTATGTTCCGACTTATGCTTATGCCCCGTTACCTTTGTTCGTAAGAGGATGACTATGAGAGCCAAGATGACGTCGTCGAGGTAATTTCTATTTCTTTCGACTCAACTTCTTCTTCTCCTAAGCCGGCTAGGTGGATTTGTGGAAAAGTTCCCATGTCTCACCCAAATACTCATCTGGACCCTGATTTCCTTTTGAAGAAGGCGAGGTATACCCCCAAACGTCATACCCGAAGCCATTCTGGCGACTTAGTTTCCGGGTTACCAAAAAAGACAACTAGTTGGAAATGACAAAGTGAGGTATACTCCTGTTAACACCTTTCCCTTCTTGTGAAAAATGTTATTCGTAATTCATTCACTCCTTGAACTCTTGTCCATCAGGTCTCTCCTCCTTCATCCCGCAACTCAGTAATGTCGGCTCTTCCCCCAATGATTTGTGTACAGGGGTAAGTTCTTTTATTAACCCTTTTCCTTCCCAATAATGATACATGTCCTAACTTTGGTGTCTTTTCATCTCAGAGCACAAGCAAAGAAGAGGAAAACTGGCGACTTGTCTTTTGCTCCTAAAACAACTGAGGTGTTTGGTACGAGCACCTCTGTCCCAGAACTTGACGAAGACCCAACGGCGACTCATGATGACCTTGTGGATGACATTCCTGATGTCGGGACTGATTCTCCAATCCCTCTGAAGGAGGCCACTAAAAATGTTAACCCGCCAAGTTCTTCCAAGGTGGCTGAAGACCCAGATACCGTAGTTTTTACTGGTACTGGCCACTCTAAGCCTGCAACAGCGGTGTTAACAAAAAATGCATCCAAACAGACCCACCCTTCTGCAGAACAAGACACCACCAAGCTGAAGCTTCCCAATTATGAGAAGCTTGAATTTGAGCAACTCTACTCTGGCTTCGTAAGTCGCGTGAAGACAAGCTATGGAATCTAAAAAAGCTTGGTCAACATGATGCGAATCAAACATGAGGTACGTCCTTTGTTACTTGTATTTCCACCCATTAGCCTTCTAGAAGACTAGTTTTGTTTGATGACTTGTGTTCGTTGCGTTATCTGGGAGACCCATATCTGTCCGTAGCCCCCAAGGGCCGGGTCATCTTTTTGAAAGATGAGCCGGGTGTTGAATTAGATAAAAACTTCAACCTGTAGCGCCCAAGGGTCGGGTCATATTTTTGAAAGATGAGTTGGGTCTTGAATTAGGTAAAAACTTCAACCTGTAGCCCCCAAGGGTCGGGTCATCTTTTGAAAGATGAGCCAGGTCTTGAATTAGATAAAAACTTCAACCTGTAGCGGCTGGGTCATCTTTTGAAAGATGAGCTGAGTCTTGAATTAGATGAAAACTTCAACCTGTAGCCCCCAAGGGTTGGTTCATCTTTTGAAAGATGAGTCGGGTCTTGAATTAGATAAAAACTTCAACACGTAGCCCCCAAGGCCGGGTCATCTTTTGAAAGATGAGTCGGGTCTTGAATTTTGTATGAATTTAAAAAGAATCATACATTATCCCCCAATTGTCAGGGATGTTGCTTGCAACAGTTCTAAAACTTGCCTCCCCAAAATTTGTTTGCACGAATCCTTGACCCGGGCCGAGTCAACCTTAGCTGATTTGAAGAAAAATTTAGCGGAACAGCAGGATGGTCGGACTGAATCTGAAGAGAAATATCATTTGGCCCTTGCTGATATGGAGAAAATGAAGGCTGATCACCAAAAAATTGAGAAGAAAATCCATGCTGATCAAGCCGCCACCATGAAGCGGGCGGAACAAGCCGAGGAGAAGCTAGAAGCCACTCTACAAGAGCTCTCCGGGTTAAAAAAAGCATATCTCCAACATGACCCAAGCCATCTTTGGTAAGTATCAATTCCTTTTGTTGGAAAAAAGAGCCGCAATCCAGTTTGCAAATACTAATTGTCACAGTTTATCCTTTGTAGGTCCGCGAGCCGCCAATCTCCAAAATGACTTAATCCTGAAGCAGAAGGCGATTTACACCTTACAGAGCAGTTGTATACGGGAGGCATGATGACGATGAAGGCAGTGATGGGCAACAAGGAGCCAATAAAATCCATCAAGCATATGTTGGGTTGCCTGTCAACACTGCCACCTCGAGTAGAAGAATTGAAGAGATTAGCCGCCCGCAAGGGAGCACTGACTACCCTAAGTTAGTGCCTGGCCTATGCTCCCGAACTTAAGCTAGAGGAGGTAGCTGCTGGTTATCCGGAATTGAAAGATGACGAATTGGAATTCATGAAGAGGATTACCGCCAGTGTGTGAAGGCATCTCGCTCTGCGGCGACTCAGTTAGTGGCCAGCCTAGATTTGCACAAATACCGGGCAGCGTATGATGGCAGCAATAAAAGGGTGACTCCCCCTTCGTACGAAGTTACCAGCCTGACTCCGCGACAGCGTAAGAACCCCTTTGACTTCGAGGCTGATCTATCTATCTTCCTGAGCGATGAAGATGAGTTTGTCGCCTTGTCCAAGTGCAATTGGAAACTGAGCGGCTTACAGATTGTAGATGGAGAAGGCTCGAAGCAGGGCGACCCGGAGGCGGTTTGAGCTTACTTAGCATGTAATCGGTTCTTCAAAAACAATTTGATTTTTTCTCACCGAGAAATAACGCCCGGTATGGCCTAGTGAGCCATGTAATAGTCTTTAGGTTTTAGGGAAACAATCTTCCAGTCATGCCTTATGCTTGACAATCCTGAATTGTCATCGTTTTTGCAAGTCATGAATCGCCTTTCCAAATCCTTATGCTTGATAGTTTCAAAGTGTCATAGTTTGACAAGAAATTTCTTCAACCTGTTTAACAGGGAAAACATCATAAACTGACTCAATGAGTCGCGGCAAGCGATAAACCAGCCCAGTGGGTCATGGTGAGTTATAAACTAGGAGCCGGCTCAGTGAGTCGCGGTGAGTCATAGAAATGTTTTCCGAAACCTTGCGGCAGTGCCACGAAGATAGTCATAAAAATTTGTCGGCTCGATGAGTCACGACATGATAGGAAGAGTTTGCAAAACTCTAGTGCTACCCCAAGAAGACTTTTGCAACAGCCCAAGTTATTTAGACCTGCTGATCAGGCGCGAGTCAAGCTTCAGTGAAGCAGGTTCAGTGAACCAATGGTTTCCCTATTTTCCATGTGTGGCTCTGGCCGGTACCTTTCATGTTTTAACCAAGGCGAGTTCAGGGTCCAAAAGCGGATTGACTCGCCAAGAGTACATGGGTCCATAGGACGACTCGTCCAACACATAGTCCAGTATAACCATTTGTAATGCGGTAATTTTTCGCTAGCCAAGAGGGTATTCAGGCTGAACTCAGTGAGTGGAAGCCCCCAAGTGACCTATGATTAGGGAAAAAGCAAGACATAGGGTTGCAGAAGCGTATCCGCTCTTACTGCAAAACGACTTGGAAGCTAGTAGCCCCCAAGTAAGCCGGCTTAGTTCTCAAAATCATATAAGGCGCCCATGTTTGAACCGTGCAACATGGCAACTTTGGTCTTCTTTGGCTTACCAGTACCCAGTTTTGAAATAAGTGCAGCATGGCGACTTATGCTCTTTGATACTGATAGCGTCCATGCTTGGAAGGCTTATGAAACAATAAAGACTCATGCTTTCAAGAAGCTGAAACGGCAAAGGACCCCAAAGTTCGTGGGTGCCGGCTTTATTCCTTTATAAATAAAAGATTTGAGATTGTAAAAAATAAAGAAGGAGCCCAAGGCTCTAGGTGTAATAAGGCCGCAAGTGGGCGATATTCCAGGAGCGAGTTGTCCCAACCTCTGTCATTGGCCTATCATGGCGAAGATCCATCAAGTAGTATGAACCGTTCCGAAGATTCTTGCTGATGACAAACGGTCCTTCCCATGGCGGTGATAACTTATGCATACCAGTATGGTCTTGAATCAACCGGAGCACTTAGTCGTCCTCTTGAAAAGTCCGGCACTTGACGCGGCGGCTGCGATAGCGTCGCAAGTCTTGTTGATAGATCGTCGATCGTGATGCAGCTAAGTCTCGTTCTTCCTCCAAAGCATCCAACGAGTCTTGACGTGCTAACTCGTTGTCATGTTCCACATAAGCGGCAACTCGTGGTGAATCGTGTCTGGTGTCACTTGGCAATACTGCCTCTGCCCCGTAGACCAAGAGAAAAGGAGTAAAACCCGTAGAGCGATTTGGGGTGGTCCCGATGCTCCATAAAACTGAGGGCAATTCTTCAACCCAACACCCTGGGGTACGCTCCAGAGGTACCATAAACCGGGGCTTGATTCCTCGCAATATTTCTTGATTCGCCCTTTTTGCCTGTCCATTAGACTAGGGGTGTGCGACTGCACAAATGTCAAGCCGGATATGCTCCCTTCCGCAAAACTCTTGCATTGCGCCTTTTGATAGATTAGTACCATTATCAGTAATGATACTATGAGGATATCCGAAATGGAAGATCAACTTTTTCAGGAATTTGACAGCCGTGTCTGCATCACAGCTACTAACTGGTTCTGCTTCGACCCACTTGGTAAACTTGTCAACCGCCACCAATAGGCGAGTCTTTTTCTTGGATGACATTTTGACAGGACCAACCATGTCCAGCCCCCAGACTGCAAACGGCCATGTGATTGGAATCATCCGTAATTCCTGAGCCGAGACGTGCATCTGACGCCCAAATTTTTGGCAACCATCACATCACCGAACTATATCTTCAACATCTGCATGAGCCGTCGGCCAATAAAACCAATGCCTAAAAGCTTTGGAAACCAGGGAGCATGACCCGGCATGATGACCACAGTCGCCTGCATGAATTTCATTGATAATCATACATCCTTCCTCGGAAGAGACACACCTTTGAAACACTCCTGAAGTGCTTTGCTTATGCAACTCGTCGTTATGTATGACCATGGACTTGCATCGACGGACGATTTGGCGAGCCAACAACTCATCGGTGGGTAACTCGCCTCGTGTGAGATACGCCATGTAGGGAACCGCCCAATCCAGGGTAGCACGAAGAGCCTGTTGGGGAACGTCGCATCGGAAACAACATTTTTCCTACGCGCACGAAGACCTATCATGGTGATGTCCATCTACGAGGGGGATTTCAGATCTACGTACCCTTGTAGATCACACAGCAGAAGCGTTAATAAATGCGGTTGATGTAGTGGAACGTCCTCACGTCCCTCGATCCGCCCCGTGAACCGTCCCATGAACCGTCCCACGATCCGCTCCAATCTAGTGCCGAACGAACGGCATCTCCGCGTTCAGCACACGTACAGCTCGACGATGATCTCGGCCGTCTTGATCCAGCAAGAGAGACGGAGAGGTAGATGAGTTCTTCGGCAGCGTGACAGCGCTCCGAAGGTTGGTGGTGATCTAATCTCAGCAGGGCTCCACCCGAGCTCCGCAGAAACGCGATCTAGAGGAAAAACCGTGGAGGTATGTGGTCGGGCTGCCGTGGCAAAGTTGTTTCAAATCAGCCCTAAAACCTCCGTATATATAGGTGGGAGGGGAGGGGCCTTGCCTTGAGGCTCAAGGAGCCCCAAGGGGGTCGGCCGAAGGGGGGGAGGAGGAATCCTCCCCCAATCCTAGTCCAACTAGGATTGGAAGGTGGAGTCCTTCCCTTCCTTCCCACTTCCCCTTTTTTTCTCTTTGATTTTCTTATCTCCTTGCGCAGTGGCCTTCTTGGGCTTGCCCACCAGCCCACTAAGGGCTAGTGCGGCACCCCTAAGGCCTATGGGCTTCCCCGGGGTGGGCTCCCCCCCGGTGAACATCCGGAACACATTCGTCATTCCCGGTATATTCCCGGTGATTCCGAAAACCTTCCGGCAATCAAATAAGGTCATCCTATATATCAATCTTCGTCTCCGGACCATTCCGAAAACCCTCGTGACGTCCGTGATATCATCCGGGACTCCGAATAACATTCGGTAACCAACCATATAACTCAAATACGCATAAAACAACGTCGAACCTTAAGTGTGCAGACCCTGCGGGTTCGAGAACTATGTAGACATGACCCAAGGGACTCCTCGGTCAATATCCAATAGCGGGACCTGGATGCCCATATTGTATCCTACATATTCTACGGAGATCTTATCGTTTGAACCTCAGTGCCAAGGATTCATATAATCCCGTATGGCATTCCCTTTGTCCTTCGTTATGTTACTTTCCCGAGATTCGATCGTCAGTATCCGCATACCTATTTCAATCTCGTTTACCGGCAAGTTTCTTTACTCATTCCGTAATACAAGATCCCGTGACTTACAGTAAGTCACATTGCTTGCAAGGCTTGTGTGTGATGTTGTATTACCGAGTGGGCCCCGAGATACCTCTCCGTCACACGGAGTGACAAATCCCAGTCTTGATCCATACTAACTCAACGGACACCTTCGGAGATACCTGTAGAGCATCTTTATAGTCACCCAGTTACGTTGTGATGTTTGATACACACAAAGCATTCCTCCGGTGTTAGTGAGTTATATGATCTTATGGTCATAGGAATAAATACTTGACACGCAGAAAACAGTAGCAACAAAATGATATGATCAACATGCTACGTCTATTAGTTTGGGTCTAGTCCATCACATGATTCTCCTAATGATGTGATCCCGTTATCAAGTGGCAACACTTGCCTATGGTCAGGAAACCTTGACCATCTTTGATCAACGAGCTAGTCAACTAGAGGCTTACTAGGGACAGTGTTTTGTCTATGTATCCACACAAGTATTGTGTTTCCAATCAATACAATTATAGCATGGATAATAAACGATTATCCTGAACAAAGAAATATAATAATAACTAATTTATTATTGCCTCTAGGGCATATTTCCAACAGTCTCCCACTTGCACTAGAGTCAATAATCTAGTTCACATCACCATGTGATTTCAACGAATCCAACACCCATATAGTTCTCGGGTCTGATCACGTCTTGCTCGTGAGAGAGGTTTTAGTCAACGGTTCTGAAACTTTCAGATCCGTGTGTTCTTTACAAATCTTTATGACATCTTAAAGATGTTGCTACTACGTGTTATTCGGAAATACTCCAAATATCTACTCTACTATACAAATCAGTTTCACTACTCATAGTTATTCGGATTAGTGTCAAAGTTTGCATCAACGTAACCCTTTACGATGAACTCTTTAACCACCTCCATAATCAAGAAAAATTCCTTAGTCCATTAGTTACAAAGGACAACCTCGGCCGCTGTTCTGTGATTCAATCTTGGATCACTCTTTGTACCTCTTAACAGACTTGTAGCAAGGCACACATCAGGTGCGGTACTCAGCATGGCATACTTTAGAGTCTACGGCTAAGGCATAGAAGATGACATTCGTCTATTCTCTTTATTCTGTCGTGGTCGGGTTTTGAGTCTTACTCAAATTCACACCTTACAACACAGTCAAGAACTCCTTCTTTGCTGATCTCTTTTGAACTCCTTCAAAAACTTGTCAAGGCATGCATCTTGTTGAAACTTCTATTAAGCGTTTCGATCTATCTCCATAGATCTTGATGCTCAACGTTCAAGTAGCTCAATCCAGGTATTGCTTTGAAAAACTCCTCTCAAACAACCTTTTGTGCTTCACAGAAATTCTACATTACTTCTGATCAACAATATGTCAACCACATATACTTATCAGAAATACTATAGTGCTCCCACTCACTTCTTTCAAAATACAAGTTTCTCATAAACCTTGTACAAAACCCAAAAGCTTTGATCATCTCATCAAAGTGTATATTCCAACTCCGAGATGCTTGCACCAGTTCATTGAAGGATCGCTGGAGCTTGCATACTTGTTAGTATCCTTAGGATCGACAAAACCTTCTGATTGTATCACATACAATCTTTCCTCAAGGAAACCGTCGATGAAACACTGTTTTTGTGTTCCTATGTGCAACATTTCACAAATAATGCAACAACTACTAACATAATTCCAACAGACTTTTAGCATCGCTATGACTGAGAAAGTCACATCATAGTCAACTCTTTGATCTTGTCGAAAACATCTTTGCGACAAGTCGATCTTTTCTTAATAGTGAACTATCACCATCATTGTCTGTCTTCCTTTTAAAGATCCATATTTACTTAATAGTCCCACGACCATCAAGTAGTTCTACCAAAGTCTACACTTCGTTCTCACACATGGATTATCTCTCGGATTTCATGGCCTCTAGCCATTTGTCGGAATCTGGGCCCACCATTGCTTCTCCATAACTCGTAGGTTCATTGTTGTTCAACAACATGACCTCCAGGACAGGGTTACCGTACCACTCTGTAGTAGTATGCGACCTTGTCGACCTAAGAGGTTTGTAGTAAATTGATCCAATGCTTAATGATCACCATCATCAACTTCCACTTCAATTGGTGCAGGCGCCACAGGAACAACTTCGTGTGCCCTGCCACACACTGGTTGAAGTGATGGTTCAATAACCTCATCAAGTTCTACCACCCTCCCACTCAATTCTTCCGAGAGAAACCTTTCCTCGAGAGAGGACCCGTTTTCTAGAAACAAACACTTTGCTTCCGGATCTGAGGTAGGAGATGTATCCAACTGTTTTGGATATCCTATGAAGATGCATTTATCCGCTTTGGGTTCGAGCTTATTAGACTGAAACCTTTTTCACATAAGCATCGCAGCCCCAAACTTTCAAGAAACGACGGCTTAGGTTTCTCTAAACCATAGTCTATATTGTGTCATCTCAATGGAAATACGCGGTGCCCTATTTAAAGTCAATGCGGTTGTCTCTAATGCATAACCCATAAACGATACTGGTAATTCGATAAGAGACATCATAGTATGCACCATATCAAATAGGTCGCGGCTATGACGTTCGGACATACCATCACACCATGGTGTTCTTGGTGGTTTGAATTGCGAAACAACTTCCACATTGTCTTAACTGTGTACCAAAACTCGCAACTCAGATATTCATATCTATGATCATATCGTAGACAGTTTATCCTCTTGTTACGACGAACTTCACTCTGAAACAGAATTGAACTTTTTCAGTATTTCAGACTTGTGATTCATTAAGTAAATACTCCTGTATCTACTCAAATCGTCATTGAAGTAAGAACATAATGATATCCACTGCGTAACTCAGCACCCATTGGACTGGATACATCAAAATGTATTACTTCCAACAAGTTACTATCTTGTTTCATCTCAATGAAAACAAGGCCTTGCTCATGTGGTATGATTTGGATGTCACAAGTGATTCAAAATCAAGCGAGTATAAAGATCCATCAGCATGGAGCCTCTTCATGCAATTTACAACAACATGACTCAAGCGGCAGTGCCACAAGTAAGTGGTACTATCATCATTACCTTGCATCTTTTGGCACCAATATCATGAACATGTGTATCACTACGATCGAGATTTAATAAACCATTGAAGGTGATTATTCAAGCAAAATAGAGTAACCATTATTCTCTTTAAATGAATAATCGTTTTGCAATAAACACGATCCAATCATGTTCATGCTCAACGCAAGCACCAAATAACAATTATTTAGGTTTAACACCTGATCCCGATGGTGGAGGGAGCGTGCGACGTTTGATCACATCAACCTTGGAAGCACTTCCAACACGTATCGTCACCTCGCCTTTAGCTAGTCTCCATTTAAACCGTAGCTTTCATTTCTTGTTACTAATCACTTAGCAACCGAACCAGTATCCAATACCCTCGTGCTACTGGGAGTACTAGTAAAGTACACATCAATATCATGTATATCAAATATACTTCTGTCGACTTAGCCAGCCTTCTTATCTACCAAGCATCTAGGGTAGCTCTGCCTCAGTGACCGTTCCCCTCAAAACAGAAGCACTTAGTCTCGGGTTTGGGTTTAATCTTGGGTCTCTTCATTAGTGCAGCAACTGCTTTGTCGTTTCTCGAAGTATCCCTTCTAGCCCTTGCCTTTCTTGAAACTTAGTGGTTTTACTAACCATCAACCATTGATGCTCCATCTTGATTTCTACTTTCGCAGTGTCAAACATCGCGAATCGCTCAAGGATCATTGTATCTATCCTTGATATGTTATAGTTCATCACGAAGCTCTCATAGCTTGGTGGCAGTGACTTTGGAGAACCATCACTATCTCATCTGGAAGATTAACTCCCACTTGATTCAAGTGATTGTCGTACTCAGACAATCACGCTCAACGATTGAGCTTTTCTCCTTTACTTTGTGGACAAAGAATCTTGTGGGAGGTCTCATACCACTTAACAAGGGCACGAGCATGAAATCACAATTTCATCTCTTTAGAACATCTCTTATGTTCTGTGACATTTCAAAACATCTTTGGCACCTTGCTTCTAAGCCATTAAGTATTTTGCACTGAACTATCGCGTAATCATCAGAAACGTGTATGTCGGATGTTCACAGCATCCACAGACGATGCTCGAGGTGCAGCACACCGAGTGGTGCATTAAGGACATAAGCCTTCTGCACAACAACGAGGACAATCCTCAGTTTTACAGACTCAGTCCGGAAAGTTGCTAGTATCAACTTTCAACTATAATTTTCTCAAGGAACATATAAAAACTGTAGAGCTATAGCGCAAGCTACATCATAATTGGCAAAGACCATTAGACTATGTTCATGAAAATTAGTTCAAATAATCATATTACTTAAGAACTCGCACTCAAAAAGTACATCTCTCTAGTCATTTGAGTGGTACATGATCCAAATCCACTATACGATTCATGCTCGACCTTTCGGTCTCTTGTGATCCGAGGCCATGTTTGTACATGCTAGGCTCGCCAAGTTTAACCCGAGTGTTCCGCGTGTGCAACTGTTTTGCACCCGTTGTATGTGAACGTTGAGTCTATCACACCCGATCATCACGTGGTTTCTCGAAATGACGAACTATCGCAAAGGTGCACAGTCAGGGAGAACACAATTTCGTCTTGAAATTTTAGTGAGAGATCACCTCATAATGCTACCGTCGTTCTAAGCAAGATAAGGTGCATAAAGGATTAACATCACATGCAATTCATAAGTGACATGATATGGCCATGATCATGTGCTTCTTGATCTCCATCACCAAAGCACCAGCACGATCTTCTTGTCACCGGCGTCACACCATGATCTCCATCATCATGATCTCCATCAACGTGTCGCCATCGGGATTGTCGTGCTACTCATGCTATTACTACTAAAGCTACGTCCTAGCAATATAGTAAACGCATCTGCAAGCACAAACGTTAGTTTAAAGACAACCCTATGGCTCCTGCCGGTTGTCGTACCATCGACGTGCAAGTCGGTATTAACTATTACAACATGATCATCTCATACATCCAATATATCACATCACGTCATTGGCAGATCACATCACAAGCATACCCTGCAAAAACAAGTTAGACGTCCTCTAATTGTTGTTGCATGTTTTACGTGGTTTCCATGGGTATCTAGTAGGATCGCATCTTACTTACGCAAACACCACAACGGAGATGTATGAATTGCTATTCAACCTCTCTCCAAGGACCTCCTCGGTCAATTCCGATTCAACTAAAGTTGGAGAAATCGACACTCGCCAGTCATCTTTGAGCATGATGAAACCAGTCTCTCGTAAGCGTACGAGTAATGTCGGTCCGAGCCGCTTCGACCCAACAATACCGCGGAATCAAGAAAATACTAAGGAGGGCATCAAATCGCACATCACCGCCCACAAAAAACTTTTGTGTTCTACTCGAGATGACATCTACGCATGAACCTAGCTCATGATGCCACTGTTGGGGAACGTCGCATGGGAAACAAAAAATTTCCTACGCGCACGAAGACCTATCATGGTGATGTCCATCTACGAGGGGGATTTCAGGTCTACGTACCCTTGTAGATCACACAGCATCAGCGTTAATAAACGCGGTTGGTGTAGTGGAACATCCTCATGTCCCTCAATCCGTCCCGCGAACCGTCTCATGAACCGTCCCGCGATCCGTCCCACGATCCACTCCGATCTAGTGCCGAACGGACGGCACCTCCGCGTTCAGTACACGTACAGCTCGACGATGATCTCGGCCTTCTTGATCCAGCAAGAGAGACAAAGATGTAGATGAGTTCTCCGGCAGCGTGACGGTGCTCCGGAGGTTGGTGGTGATCTAATCTCAGCAGGGCTCCGCCCGAGCTCCGCAGAAACGCGATCTATAGGAAAAACCGTGGAGGTATGTGGTCGGGCTGCCGTGGCAAAGTTGTCTCAAATCAGCCCTAAAACCTCTGTATATATAGGTGGGAGGGGAGGGGCCTTGACTTGAGGTTCAAGGAGCCCCGAGGGGGTCGGCCGAAAGGGGGGAGGAGGAATCCTCCTCCAATCCTAGTCCAACTAGGATTGGAAGGTAGAGTCCTTCCCTTCCTTCCCACTTCCCCTTTTTTTTCTTCTCTCTTTGATTTTCTTATCTCCTTGCGCAGGGGCCTTCTTGGGCTTGCCCACCAGCCCACGAAAGGCTGGTGAGGCACCCCTAAGGCCTATGGGCTTCCCCAGTGTGTGCTGCCCCCCCCCCCCCCCCGGTGAACATCCGGAACCCATTCGTCATTCCCGGTACATTCCCGGTAATTCTGAAAACCTTTCGGTAATCAAATGAGGTCATCCTATATATCAATATTCATCTCCGGACCATTTTGGAAACCCTCGTGACGTCCGTTATCTCATCCGGGACTCCGAACAACATTCGGTAACCAACCATATAACTGAAATACACATAAAACAACGTCGAACCTTAAGTGTGAAGACCGCGCGGGTTCGAGAACTATGTAGACATGACCCGAGGGACTCCTCGGTCAATATCCAATAGCGGGACCTGGATGCCCATATTGGATCCTACATATTCTACGAAGATCTTATCATTTGAACCTCAGTGCCAAGGATTCATATAATCCCGTATGTCATTCCCTTTGTCCTTCGGTATGTTACTTGCCCGAGATTCGATCGTCAGTATCTGCATACCTATTTCAATCTTGTTTACCGGCAGGTCTCTTTACTCGTTCCGTAATACAAGATCCCATGACTTACAATAAGTCACATTGCTTGCAAGGCTTGTTTGTGATGTTGTATTACCGAGTGGCCCCCGAGATACCTCTCTGTCACACGGAGTGACAAATCCCAGTCTTGATCCATACTAACTCAACGGACACCTTCGGAGATACCATTAGAGCATCTTTATAGTCACCCAATTACGTTGTGACGTTTGATACACACAAAGCATTCCTCCGGTGTCAGTGAGTTATATGATCTTATGGTCATAGGAATAAATACTTGACACTCAGAAAACAGTAGCAACAAAATGACACGATCAACATGCTACGTCTATTAGTTTGGGTCTAGTCCATCACATGATTCTCCTAATGATGTGATCCCGTTATCAAGTGACAACACTTGCCTATGGTCAGGAAACCTTGACTATCTTTGATCAACGAGCTAGTCAACTAGAGGCTTACTAGGGACAGTGTTTTGTCTATGTATCCACACAAGTATTGTGTTTCCAATCAATACAATTATAGCATGGATAATAAACGATTGTCATGAACAAAGAAATATAATAATAACTAATTTATTATTGCCTCTAGGGAATATTTCCAACAGAGCCGCCACAAGTTGAGACTCAGGATCTGGCACCGCCAAATCTTCCTCTGACGGCAACCTTACCGATGGGTTATGTAACACATCCAAAAAGACATTGGGGGAACCGGCTTACGTTGTGAACCGAGGCGTGAAAGGGCATCTGTCGCTTCATTAAGTCGTCAATCAATGTGATCCACCTGATAACCAAGAAAATGACCTGCCACGTCCGACACAGCTCGCCTGTAAGCTGCCATCAAGGGTTCTCTGGAATCCGAAGTGCCAGAAACCTGTTGTGCCACTAGATTTTTTTCGCCCAAACATCTGACTCGGGTGAGATTCATCTCTTTGGCGAGCCGCAACCCATGGAGCAGAGCTTCATATTCTACTGCATTGTTGGTACATGGAAACATGAGTCGGAGGACATAGCAGAATTTGTCACCTTGAGACAAAGTTTGCACCACGCCAGCCCCCGAGCCTTCCAACTGCCTAGACCCGTCAAAATGGATGGTACAGTATGTGTGATCATGCCTATCTTCTGGAATCTGCAACTCGGTCCAGTCGTTGATGAAATCCACTAGTGCTTGAGACTTAATGGCCGTACGAGGGGTATATCGCACATGGTGAGGTCCTAACTCGATGGCCCACTTAGCAATCCGTCCAGTCGCTTCTCGATTTTGTATAATATCACCAAGGGGGGCATAACTGACCACCGTGATGGGATGCTCTTGAAAGTAGTGTTTCAGCTTCCGGCTCGCCATAAACACCCCAAAGACCTGCTTCTACCAATGCAGATAGCGTTGTTTGGAGAGGGTCAGTACTTCGCTGATGAAATATACTAGTCGCTGAACCGGATATTCCTTTCCTTCTTCTTTTCGCTCGACGACCACTGCCACACTCACTGGCTTGGAATTAGCCGCGATGTACAAGAGCATAGGCTCCTTGTCCGTCGGAGCAGTCAATAGTCGTGGCTTAGCTAGTTGTTGCTTCACGGCTTCAAAGGCTTCATTGGCTTCATCCGTCCAAACAAAACGATCAGTTTTCTTGAGTAACTGATAAAGAGGGATGGCTTTCTCACCAAGGCGACTTATAAAGCGACTTAGAGCCGCGATACGACCCGCCATGCGCTGAACTTGATTGATATTGGTTGGCTTGCCTAGCAAAGTGATCGCTTAAATTTTATCTGGGTCAGCTTCAATGCCGCGCTCTGACACCAGAAAACCCAATAATTTTCCTGCGGGAACACCAAAAACACACTTGGTAGGGTTAAGCCTCATCTGGTATACACGCAAATTGTCAAAAGTCTCCTTGAGATTCTCCAAGAGTGACTCCTTCTTCTGGGACCTAACTACGATGTCGTCAACATAGGCGTGGACATTACGTCTGATCTGGCTATGCAAGCAATTCTGGATGCAACGCTGATAAGTTGCCCCCGCACTTTTGAGCCCGAACGGCATAGACACGTAACAGAAGGCTCTGAAGGGGGTTATGAAGGACGTTTTCTCCTGGTTCGCCACAGCCATCTTGATCTGGTGGTATCCTGAGTAAGCATCCAAAAAACACAACCTCTCGCAACCCGCCGTAGAGTCAATAATTTGATCGATGCGGGGAAGGGCGAAGGGATCCTTTGGACAGGCCCTGTTGAGGTCGGTATATTCAATGCACATATGGAAGGTGCCATTCTTTTTTAGCACCAGGACCAGGTTAGCCAACCATTTAGGATGGAAAACTTCAATGATGAACCCGGCGGCCAAAAGCCGGGCGACTTTCTCTACGATTGCCTTGCGTCGTTCCTCATTAAACCGGCAAAGATACTGCCGAACCGGCTTCATTTTGGGGTCAATATTAATATGGTGCTCAGGGAATTCTCTCGGTACACCTGGCATGACTGAAGGTTTCCATGCGAAGATGTCCCGATTCTCACGGATGAATTCGATGAGCGTGCTTTCCTATTTGGGATCCAAACCTGTTTCCTTGGTGAACTGCTTGGTTGAGTCGCTGATACATCCATTTTGCATCATGCTTTTATGTTGATATTTATCGCTTCTTGGGCTGTTATTTCACTTCACGGTACAATACTTATGCCTTTTCTCTCTTATTTTGCAAGGTTTACATGAAGAGGGAGAATGCCGGCAGCTGGAATTCTGGCCTGAAAGTGGAGCAAGTTTGAGATACCTATTTTGTCCAACTACAAACATCGTAAAAATCAATGAGGATTTTTTTCCGGATTTATAAAAAAATACTAGGCCGAAGAACCGCCACAGGGGCGCCAGCAGGTGGCCACAAGACTGCTAGGCGCGGCCAACCCCCTGGTCGCGCCTAGGGGGCTTGTGGGCAGCCTGCTGGCCCACTGGCCCCCTCTTCTGCTACATGAAGGGTTTCGTGGAAAAAAATCAAGGAGGAGCTTCTTCGTGGATTCGCCGCCGCCATGAGGCGGAACTTGAGCAGAACCAATCTAGAGCTCCGGCAGGACGATCCTGCCGGGGAAACTTCCCTCTCGGAGGGGGAAATCGTCGCCATCGTCATCACCAACACTCCTCTCATCGGAGGGGACTCATCACCATCAACATCTTCATCAGAACCATCTCATCTCCAAACGCTAGTTCATCTCTTGTAACCAATCTCTGTCTCGCGACTCCAATTGGTACTTGTAAGGTTGCTAGTAGTGTTAATTACTCTTTGTAGTTGATCCTAGTTGGATTACTTGGTGGAAGAGTTTATGTTCAGATCCTTGATGCTACTCATTACCTCTCTGATCATGAATATGATTATTCTTTGTGAGTAGTTACTTTTGTTCCTGAGGACATGGGATAAGTCATGCTAATACTAGTCATGTGAATTTGGTATTCGTTCGATATTTTGATGTGTTGTATGTTGTTTTTCCTCTAGTGGTGTTATGTGAACGTCGACTACATAACACTTCACCATTATTTGGGCCTAGAGGAAGGCATTGGGAAGTAGTAAGTAGATGATGGGTTGCTAGAGTGACAGAAGCTTAAACCCTAGTTTATGCGTTACTTCGTAAGGGGCTGATTTGGATCCAGTAGTTTAATGCTATGGTTAGACTTTGTCTTAATTCTTCTTTCGTAGTTGCGGATGCTTGCGAGAGGGGTTAATCATAAGTGGGATACTTTTCCAAGTAAGGGGAGTACCCAAGCGCTGGTCCACCCACATATCAAACTATCAAAGTAACGTACGTGAATCATATGAACATGATGAAAACTAGCATGACAGTAATTCCCGTGTGTCCTCGGGAGCGTTTTTCCTCCTATAAGACTTTGTACAGGCTTGTCCCTTGCTACAAAAGGGATTGGTCCACTTTGGTGCACCGTTGCTACTTTTGTTACTTGTTGCTTGCTATGACTCATCTCACCACAAAATCACTTGTTAACGATAATTTCAGTGCTTGCAGATATTTCCTTGCTGAAAACCACTTGTCAGATCCTTCTGCTCCTCGTTGGGTTTGACACTCTTACTTATCGAAAGGACTACGATTGATCCCCTATGCTTGTGGGTCATCAAGACTCTTTTCTGGTGCCGTTGCCGGGGAGTGAACCGCCTTTGGTAAGTGGAAATTGGTAAGGAAACATTCATATAGTGTGCTGAAATTTATTATCACTTGTCACTATGGATACTAATCCTTTGAGGGGCTTGTTCGGGGTATATTCACCTCAAACGGAAGCACAAATAGTTGCTCCTCAACCTGCTGCACCTACTGAAAATATTTTCTTTGAATTTCCTTCGGGTATGCTTGAGAAACTGCTGGCTAATCCTTTTACAGGAGATGGAACATCACATCCAGACTTGCATCTAATCTATGTAGATGAAGTTTGTGGTTTATTTAAGCTTGCAGGTTTGCCCGAGGATGAGGTCAAGAAGAAGGTCTTTACTTTATCTTTGAAGGATAAGGCGTTGACATGGTATAGGCTATGTGATGATACTAGATCATGGGACTACAATCGGTTGAAATTGGAATTTCATCAAAAGTTTTATCCTATGCATTTAGTACATCGTGATCGGAATTATATTTATAATTTTTGGCCTCGTGACAGAGAAAGAATCGCTCAAGCTTGGGGGAGGCTTAAATCAATGCTATATTTATGCCCCAATCATGAGCTCTCGAGAGAAATTATCATTCAGAACTTCTATGCTCGGCTTTCTCATGATGATCGCACCATGCTTGACACTTCTTGTACCGGTTCTTTTATGAAGAGAGATATTGACTTCAAATGCAATTTATTGGAGAGAATTAAACGCAACTCTGAAGATTGGGAGCTGGAAGAAGGTAAGGAGTCAGGTATGAATTTCAAGTTTGATTGCATTAAATCCTTTGTTGAAACAAATACCTTTAGTGATTTTAGCGCTAAGTATGGACTTGACTCTGAGATAGTAGCTTCACTGTGTGAATCTTTTGCTGCTCATATTGATCTCCCCGAAGAGAAGTGGTTTAAATATCATCCTCCCTTAGAAGTCAATGTAGTTAAACCCAATCGAGTTGAGGAGAAAGTCATTGCCTATAATGATCCTATTGTTTCCACTGCTTACATTGAGAAACCACCTTTCCCTATTAGGATAAAGGATCATTCTAAAGCTTCAACTGTGATACGTAGAAGCTACATTAGAACACCTACAACCCCTGAGCAAATTAGAGTTGAACCTAGCATTACTATTATCAAAGATCTTCTGTCCGACGATGTTGAGGGACATAATATTCACTTCCGTGAAGATGCTGCTAGAATTGCTAAACCTCATGCTAGAGACAAACATAGGCTTGTTGTTGGCATGCATGTTGTTTCTGTCAAGATAGGAGATCATTGTTATCATGGCTTATGTGACATGGGTGCTAGTGTTAGTGCAATACTTCAATCCTTATATGATGAAATCAAAGACGAGATTGCACCTGTTGAGATAGAGCCTATTGATGTCACTATTCAGCTTGCCAATAGAGATACTATCTGCCGTGCGGGAATTGTTAGGGATGTTGAAGTCTTGTGCGGTAAAACGAAGTATCCAGCTGATTTCCTCGTTCTTGCTACCGCACAAGATAGCTTTTGTCCCATCAAATTTGACAGACCTTTTCTCAATACTGTCAATGCTCATATTGACTGTGAGAAGCAAACTGTCATTGTTGGCTTTGAAGGTGTGTCACATGAGTTCAATTTCTCCAAGTTTGGTAGACAACCTCATACAAAAGAGATGCCTAGAAAGGATGAAACTATTGCCTTAGCTTCTATTGTCGTACCTCCTACTGATCCCTTAGAGCAATACTTTCTTGAGCATGAAAATGATATGCATATGGATGAAAGGGATGAGATAGATAGAGTTGTCTTAGAACAATATCCTATCCTTAGGAATAACTTGCTTGTTGACCTGCTTGGGGATCCACCCCCACCAAAGGGTGATCCTGTGTTCGAGCTTAAACGGTTGCCTGATACTCTTAAGTATGCTTATCTTGATGAAAAAGAGATATATCCTCTTATTATTAATGCTAGCCTCTCAGAGCATGAAGAAAAGAAGTTACTAAAAACTCTGAGGAAGCACCGTGCTGCTATTGGATATACTCTTGATGATCTTAAGGGCATTAGTCCTACTCTATGCCAGCACAAGATTAAAAATGATCCTGATTTCAAACCAGTTGCTAATCATCAAAGGAGATTAAATCCTAAGATGAAAGAAGTAGTGAGAAAAGAAATACTAAAGCTCCTGGAAGCAGGTATCATCTATCCTGTTGCTCATAGTGATTGGGTGAGTCTGGTGCATTGCGTCCCTAAGAAGGGAGGCATTACCGTCGTCCCTAATGATAAGGATGAATTGATCCCACAGAGGATTATTACTGGCTATAGGATTGTGATCGATTTTAGGAAATTGAATAAAGCCACTAGGAAACATCATTACCCTTTGCCTTTTATCGACCAAATGCTAGAAAGCCTGTCTGAACACACACTTTTGCTTTCTAGACGGTTATTCTCGTTTCTCCCAAATACCAGTTGCACAATCTCATCAGGATAAGACCACTTTCACTTGCCCTTTCGGTACCTTTGCTTATAGACATATGCCTTTTGGCTTATGTAATGCACTTGCCACCTTTCAAAGATGTATGATGGCTATATTCTCTGACTTTTGTGAAAAGATTGTTGAGGTTTTCATGGATGACTTCTCCGTTTACGGGTCTTCCTTTGATGATTGCCTCAGCAACCTTGATCTAGTCTGGGAGAGATGTAAAGACACCAATATTGTCTTGAATTGGGAGAAGTGCCACTTTATGGTTAATGAAGGCATCGTCTTAGGACATAATTTTTTTGAAAGAGGTATTGAAGTCGATAAGGCTAAGGTTGATGCAATCGATAAAATGCCATACCCCACAGATATCAAAGGTATAAGAAGCTTCTTGGTCATGCTGGTTTCTATAGAAGGTTCACTAATGACTTCTCTAAGATTTCTAGGTTTCTTACCAATCTCTTGCAAAAGGATATTCCTTTTGTCTTTGACGATGATTGTGAGGAAGCCTTCAAAATACTTAAGAGGGCTTTCATAACTGCACCTATTGTTCAACCACCTGATTGGAACTTGCCTTTTGAAATCATGTGTGATGCTAGCGATTATGCTGCTGATGCTGTCCTAGGGCAAAGAGTTGACAAGAAGTTGAATGTTATTCACTATGCTAGTAAAATTCTAGACAGTGCCCAAAGAAACTATGCTACTACGGAAAAGGATTTTTTAGCGGTCGTGTTTGCATGTGAAAAGTTCAGGTCTTACATAGTTGATTCCAAAGTCACTATTCACACTGATCACGCTGCTACTAAGTACCTCATGGAGAAGAAGGATGCTAAACCTAGACTTATCAGATGGGTTCTCTTGCTACAAGAGCTTGATTTGCACGTTGTCGACAGAAAGTGTGCTGATAACCCCGTAGCAGATAACTTGTCTAGGTTGGAGAACGTTCTTGATGACCCACAACCTATTGATGATAGCTTTCCCGATGAGCAATTGAATGTCATCAATGCTTCATGTAGTGCACCGTGGTATGCCGATTATGCAAACTATATCGTTGCCAAATATATACCACCTAGTTTCACATACCAGCAAAAGAAGAAGTTCTTCTTTGACTTGAGGCATTATTTTTGGGATGATCCTCACCTTTATAAGGAATGAGTAGATGGTGTTATTAGACGTTGTGTACCTGAACATGAACAGGGACAAATACTACAAAAGTGTCACTCTAAGTCCTACGGAGGACACCATGCGGGAGATAGAACTGCACATAAGGTATTGCAATCAGGTTTCTATTGGCCCACTCTCTTCAAGTATGCCCGTAATTTTGTCTTGTCTTGTGACGAATGTCAAAGAGTAGGTAATATCGGTAAACGTCAGGAAATGCCTATGAACTATTCACTTGTCATTGAACCATTTGATGTTTGGGGCTTTGATTATATGGGACCTTTTCCAAAATCCAACGGGTATACTCACATCCTAGTTGTTGTTGACTACGTCACTAAGTGGGTAGAAGCTATCCCCACTAGTAGTGCTGATCACAACACCTCTATCAGGATGCTTAAAAAAGTTATTTTCCCTAGATTTGGAGTCCCTAGATATCTAATGACCGACGGTGGTTCACATTTCATTCATGGTGCTTTCCGTAAAACGCTTGCTAAGTACGATGTCAACCATAGAATTGCATCTCCCTATCACCCACAGTCCATTGGTCAAGTAGATCTAAGCAATTGAGAGATTAAACTAATTCTGCAAAACACTGTCAACAGGTCTAGAAATAATTGGTCTAAGAAGCTCGATGATGCATTGTGGGCTTATAGAACTGCCTATAAGAATCCCATGGGCATGTCTCCGTACAAAATGGTGTACGGTAAAGCCTGTCATTTACCTCTTGTGTTAGAGCATAAAGCTTATTGGGCAATCAAAGAGCTCAACTTCGATTTCAAACATGCCGGTGAGAAGAGGTTATTTGACATTAGCTCGCTTGATGAATGGAGAACTCAGGCATACGAGAATGCCAACTTGTTCAAAGAGAAGGTTAAGAGGTGGCACGATAAGAGGATACAAAAGGGTGAGTTCAATTTAGGTGATTATGTCTTGCTATATAACTCTCGTTTAGGATTCTTTGCAGGCAAGCTTCTCCCTAAATGGGAGGGTCCTTATATTGTTGAGGAAGTATATCATTCTGGTGCTATCAAGATCAACAAGACGGAAGGTAATTTTACTAGAGTGGTTAATGGGCAGAGAATCAAGCATTCTGAGGTACTCCCATAAATGTTGAAAGCAATATCATCAATACCATAACTCTGGAAGAATACCTAAGGGACATTTATCAGCCTGTTTTAGACTCCGAAAACGAAAAGGTATGTGATTCGGTAAGAAAACAGAGTCCAAAACTTTTCCAGTAGGAAATTTTCTCCATTTTGGAATATTTGAAAAAAAAATTGGAAGTAGTCCGGAAAGTGTGCGAGCAGGCGACAAGCCTGCCCGGCGCGGGCCCACCCCCTGGCCTCGCCTGGGGGCTTGTGGCCACCTCATGCGCCTCCCGGACTCCGTTTTCGTGTGGAGTACTCCTTCTGGTCTGGAAAAAATCAATATATACTCTCCCGTTTGGTCTGACCCGTGTATCACGCAGATTTCCTGTGTTTTTCATTTCGAGCTTGTTTCTGTTGCAGATCTAGATCGCTATGACTTCCCCAAAAGCTCCGAAGGACAAGATCTTCGAGAAGGTCATCAATCCCTACCTCACGGGAGTGCTGCAACACCCTCAATCTATCGAGATGCGTGAGGGGATGTTGCACATCCGTGATGTTGAGGGGCCCAAGAAGTCCGGAAGCATGGAGACGAGGCTCGAAGCAATGGAGCAACAAGTCCTCAAGTGCCACGGGATGGTGGAGTGTGGACTCAACGCCAACCACATGATGATCACGGAGATCACCAACAAGCACAGGATTGATGCCAATGACATTGGGAAGCACCTCTCCAGGCTCTATGACAGGATTGATCAACTCCAGGCCCAGATCTATGACCTGCAGAACCAAAACTGTGAGTATGAGTATAGATTTAAATCAATAAGGTTGGCTGCAGATTTGAGGATTCCGGAGACTCGTTCATCTTTCCATGATGGAGCACCTATGCCTTGTAATACGGAGTATCAAACCCATGTTGCAACAACTCCACCACCATCACCACCAAAGGAAGACAACTAAGCATGGGTATGGGCAATCCCCTTGGCTTGTGCCAAGCTTGGGGGAGTTGCCCCAGTATCATATCACCATCACATCTTTTGCCTTTACCTTTCCTTTAGTTTTCCTTTTCAGTTTTCTTTTTCTCTAGTAGATTAAAAGTCTTAGTGTTTTAGTCTTGAGTTTTGCTTTGTGTCACCCCCGATGTATTCGAGCTCATGAGCCATATAATAAAGAGTGTCTTAGTTGAAGGGCTTTGCCTCTTGCCATGATCAGTAGATTGAGAAAAGAACAAAATCATGAAAGATCATGTAATGATCTTATGGGAAGTGATGGCTTCACATATAAAATAAATGATGATTGAGACTTGTTGAGGGTAGACAAACGTAGACCTTGATCATTGTTGCAATTAATAGGAAGTGATAAAGAAGGAGAGGTTCACATATAAATACATTATCTTTGACACCATCTATGATTGTGAACACTCACTAAACTATTTCATGCCTAGAAGTAGATGTTGGACAAGGAAGACAACATAATGAATTGTGTTTTCTTGGTTCCGAACAATGTTATATGATTAGAGATCCCTTAGCATGTGACGATTGCTTCCACCTCATATTAGCCAAAATGCCCGCACCAAGTAGAGATACTACTTGTGCATCCACAAACCTTCAACCCAGCTTTGCCATGAGAGTCCACCTTACCTACCTATGGATTGAATAAGATCCCTCAAGTAAGTTGTCATCAGTGCAAGCAATAAAAATTGATCTGTAATATGTATGATCTATTAGTGTGTGGAAAATAAGCTTTGTACGAACCTGTGATGAGGAAGACATAAAAGCGAAAGACTGCATAATAAAGTTCTTTATCACAGGAGGCAATATAAAATGACGTTCCTCCGCACTAAGAGGACACGCATCCAAACCTCAAAAGCGCATGACAACCTGTGCTTCCCTCTGCGAAGGGACTATCTTGTACCTTTACTTTTTTCCCTTGAAAGAGTCATGGTGACCTTCACCAATTCCCTATTTTGCCTTTATCTTGGCTACCGTCATATGGTTGGGAAAGATCTATATTCATATGTCAACTTGGAGGTAAGTATTCATGAATTATTATTGTTGACATAACCCTTGAGGTAAGCAGTTGGGAGGCGAAACTATAAGCCCCTATCTTTCTCTGTGTCCAGCTGAAACTTTGATCTCATGAGTACTACGTGAGGTGTAGAAATTGTAGAGAATGAAAAGATGATTGAGTATGTGGATTTGTTTTACAAGCTCTTATTTGACTCTTTCTGATGTTGTGATAAATTGCAATTGCTTCAATGACTACAGGCTATCGGTTGTTACTTCTCGGTAAGGTTCATGATCCATGCTTTACTTTGTGAAGGAATTATCACTTTAGCATGAGAGATTATATGTTCATATTGCTGTTCTGATCATGATCATGATGCATGCATGTTCATATTCTGTTTTGTCGACACCTCTCTCCCTAAACATGTGGACATATTTATTGAGCTCGGCTTTCGCTTGACGACAAGCGAGGTCTAAGCTTGGGGGAGTTGATACGTCCATTTTGCATCATGCTTTCATGTTGATATTTATCGCTTCTTGGGTTGTTATTTCACTTCACGGTACAATACTTATGCCTTTTCTCTCTTATTTTGCAAGGTTTACATGAAGAGGGAGAATGCCGGCAGTTGGAATTCTGGCCTGAAAGTGGAGCAAGTTTGAGATGCCTATTATGCGCAACTCCAAATGTTGTAAAAATCAACGAGGATTTTTTCCGGATTTATAAAAAATACTAGGCCGAAGAAGTGCCAGAGGGGCGCCAGCAGGTGGCCACAAGCCTGCTAGGCGCGGCCACCCCCCTGTCCGCGCCTAGGGTTCTTGTGGGCAGCCTGCTAGCCCACTGGCCCCCCTCTTCTGCTATATGAAGGGTTTCATCCGGAAAAAATTCAAGGAGGAGCTTTTTCGTGGATTCGCCGCCGCCACGAGGCGGAACTTGAGCAGAACCAATCTAGAGCTCCGGCAGGATGATCCTGCCGGGGAAACTTCCCTCCCGAGGGGGAAATCATCGCCATCGTCATCACCAACACTCCTCTCATCGGAGGGGACTCGTCACCATCAACATCTTCATCAGCACCATCTCATCTCCAAACCCTAGTTCATCTCTTGTAACCAATCTCCATCTCGCGACTCCGATTGGTACTTGTAAGGTTGCTAGTAGTGTTAATTACTCTTTGTAGTTGATGCTAGTTTGATTACTTGGTGGAAGATTTTATGTTCAGATCCTTGATGCTACTCATTAACTCTCTGATCATGAACATGATTATGCTTTGTGAGTACTTACTTTTGTTCCTGAGGACATGGGATAAGTCATGCTAATACTAGTCATGTGAATTTGGTATTCGTTTGATATTTTGATGTGTTGTATGTTGTTTTTCCTCTAGTGGTGTTATGTGAACGTCGACTACATAACGCTTCACCATTATTCGGGCCTAGAGGAAGGCATTGGGAATTAGTAAGTAGATGATGGGTTGCTAGAGTGACAGAAGCTTAAACCCTAGTTTATGTGTTACTTCGTAAGGGGCTGATTTGGATCCACTAGTTTAATGCTATGGTTAGACTTTGTCTTAATTCTTCTTTCGTAGTTGTGGATGCTTCCGAGAGGGGTTAATCATAAGTGTGATGCTTGTCCAAGTAAGGGCAGTACCCAAGCGCGGTCCACCCACATATCAAACTAGCAAAGTAACGAACGCGAATCATATGAACATGATGAAAACTAGCATGACAGAAATTCTCGTGTGTCCTCGGGAGCGTTTTTCCTCCTATAAGACTTTGTCCAGGCTTGTCCCTTGCTACAAAAGGGATTGGGCCACTTTGCTGCACCGTTGCTACTTTTGTTACTTGTTGCTTGCTACGAATCATCTCACCACACAATCACTTGTTACCGATAATTTCAGTGCTTGCAGATATTTCCTTGCTGAAAACCACTTGTCAGATCCTTCTGCTCCTCGTTGGGTTCGACACTCTTACTTATCGAAAGGACTATGATGCTCCCCTATACTTGTGGGTCATCAGTTGCGAGGCGTGAAGTCTATCACGTTCGTGTCATCCGTTGGTTTAAACTTGAGGGGCGGCTCTGAGTCAATTGTTGGTCTCTTGAGCAGCGTCATATCCGCCGGGTCAACATTGGCTTGGTGAAACTTGAGCTGCTCGGCCGCGCAAGACTTCTCGGCATAAGCCGCGTCTCCTTCCTCGCATTCTTGGGCGATTTTCCTGTCCCCACTGATTGTGATAGGCCCTCTAGGACCAGGCATTTTGAACTTGAGGTAAACGTAACATGGGCGGGCCATGAACCGAGCATAAGCCGGCCTTCCAAACAATGTGTGGTAAGGGCTCTTGATCTTGACCACCTCAAACATGAGGGACTCGCTCCTGTAATTGGACTCGGTACCAAAAGGTAAGTTAAGTTTGATCTGTCCAACGGGGTATGCCGACTTACCTGGAACGATACCGTGATAACCGTGGAAGATGGCATCAAGTCTTTCTCTGAGAAATTCATCCTTCGAAAGGTATCGAAATATAAGATGTTTATGTTGCTGCCACCATCCATAAGGACTTTGGAAAGGGTGTACCCTCCGACTTGGGGAGCCACGACCAAAGCTAAGTCGCCAGGGTTATCAACTCGGAGCGGGTGATCCTCCCTACTCCAGGTGATGGGATGCTCATACCAATGGAGGTACCTAGGGAGCGCCGGCTCAACCACGCTGAAAGTTCTATGTTTCACCTTTTGGTCCCATTTGCAAGTGCTGGTGGTGAACACATGATAATGTCCATTGTTCAACTGCTTAGGATTATTCAGAAAGCCGCCATTGTCATCCTGCCGCTGGGGATCTCCTTGCGGGGGCGGTTGCTGAAACACGCCATGTGGGTTATACCGCTGTTGGTTGTGAACTTGGTAATGTCCACTATTAGGTTGTGACCCCCCCCTACGGGCTCGGGTTAGGGAACCCATTGAACGGGTTTCGTTGTGACCCGGGTGTGTTGAATTATTCATGTCGCCCGCCTTGATCACCTCCTTGACCTTTCTTGAGCGCCTCTTCTCGGAAGTCCTGCATCACGTAGCAATCCTCCCAAGAGTGGGTTGACAGTCCTTCGGCGGTGGCATGCTGCGGGCAGGGGCCTTTGTGCATCTCGTGATAATTGCGTGGCTTCTTCCCGCTGAAGCCTCGCTTCTTCTCGCGCTGGTTCCCGTTGCCGGCGTTTGTATTAGCGACGAAATCTGTGGCACCGTCTTGTTGTCTCCTCTTATTGTGCCCGACGTGGTTGTGGTTGCCCCGCCCCTGGAACTGGAAGTGACCCTTGGATGACTCGCCTCTCCTGGCGGTCCTAACCTTATCATCATCTTCCCCGGGGTCCTTAGTGTCGTCTGACTCAGCATACCTCGTTAGGGTGTCCATCAGCTCGCCCATGTCCTAAACCTTACACTTTAGTCGCCCAAGCTTCAGCACCAAAGGCTCGTAATGGTAAATTTTCTCCAGAATTAGCACTGCCTGAGCCGCCGAGATGACGTCCGATGAATGAATGACCTCTGCAACTCGCCGCGTCAAATGATGGGCCGACTCGTCCAGTCGCTGAACGCAGTGTTGTAAGTCGACGATGGTCATTGGGCGTTTGCAAGTCCCTCGGAAATTCTTGATGAAACGTTCCTTTAACTCCGTCCAAGTGTTGATGGAGTTAGGCGGCAGGTTTTTCAACCATGTGCACGCCGTTCCTTAAAGAATCATGGTAAAGTACTTGGCGCAGACCACCTCATTCACATATAGCATATCCATTGCAAGCTCGTAACTCTCCACCCATGACCCTCGCTCAAGATCTGGCGTGTAATTGGGTACCTTCCTCGGCCCCTTGAAATCATTTGGCATTCGCTCGTTGCGCAGAGCGGGCATGAGATAGGGCACCCCAACGTGCCTGCCGCATGTATCGAGCGATGCGGGAGGGGTCTGGGCATAAGTCGGATAGCCTTGACCCCTCGCGGCCGTCGTCTCTATCAGGCGGGCGGCTCGTGCTGCATCCACGTCTTGGGCTCGAGTATCGTGCATCCCGGGTGGGTTGGTCTGCGGTGGACGCCGCTGCTCGCTGGTCACCGCGTGTGACGCCCCGGTAAATTAAGCTACACTAAACCTATGCTAATGGTGACACGTCACCGGGATTACTATTGGTAATCTCGCATAGCTTCAAACGATTCAAATTCAAGTTTGAAAAAAAATCAAAATAATATAAGTTTTCGGATCTTAAGATAAAAAAATGTCGGGAGAGACATAAAGATTCCCTAATGATTTATAAAGTGAACAAGGCATTTACAAAGTCATTGCAGTCTCCTATATAATTAAAACAAGAAAGCTATTTTTTTTTAAAAGAATAAATAAATATATTATAGTATTTTTAAAAAAACAAAAGAAAGAGAGACCCCCCCAAAAGCCCCCGGCCCAACTAGGCCAAATTGGCCTAGCCGGCCAGGCCCCTCAAACCCTAGCGCTCGCAGCCGCCCCCACTCCCGAGTTCCCACTTCCCACCCTGCCACCACTCCCTCCCCACGACCTATCGCACCAGAACCCCACGAGGCCCCTGCCTCTCGTGCTCCTGCCTCCCCTCATTCCCCTCCCACCTACCGAACCCATCCCCAAGTCAACCCCGCACCAATTCCCGCCGCCACCCCATCCCACTCCCGTCGCCCGAGATCTCTGCTCGATCTCCCTCACATCCAGTCCCAGCCCCGCCCGGAGCCCCTCTCAGATTGCCCCCCCCCTCGCGCCTTCCATCTCCCGTCGCCTCTCCCCCTAGATCCCGATCGATCCCCAACCTCCCTCTTCTCCCTCGATCTTCCTCCCCCTCCCTCGCCAGCAGCCTCCACCGAGGCTGCCTCCTCCTTTCACTCCCCCGAGAGCCCCACCCCTCTCCCTCGAGCGCCCCTGCTCCCTCCATCTCTCCCCCACGGCGACCCTGGACACCGCACCTCCACACCGCGCCCTCACCTCGGCCGACCCTCCTCCTGCTCCATCTGCACCGGCCGGCCCTCTGGCCGCCACTGGCGCACCCCTTCGTCGTGCCTCCCGCACCGGCCGACACGAGCCCCGCCACCGGCCGGCCCCCGCCGGCCACCGACGGCCGGCTCGCTGTCGCTAGTTGCATCGCCGACTCCCTCCCGCGTCGGATCCACCGGTCCTGCGTCAGATCCACCGGTCCCGTGCCAGAACCACACATGGGCCCTCCCCCACCGGAGATTTCCTTGACGCCAACGCCGACCTCCATCGAGCCTCCCCCGAGCTCATTCTTGCACATCTACAAGGCTCGGGGAGAACGCCCCTCTCCATCTCCTTCACCTTCGATTCCATTCCGGTGATCGCGGCCTTGTTCCGACGCCGATGGTGTCTTGTTGGAGGTGGAGGTTGCCTCTGTGTCTCTTTGTTGACAAAGAGAGGAACAAAGAGAGATCTAGAGAGAGATTTGTTGGAAAAGATGTATGAGTTGTTAGAAAAGATGTATGTATTAGATGCATGTATATATTATGAATGTATGTATATGTATGAATGGATGTATGTATTAGGCATGTGTATGGTATATGTGTATGTGTATAAAATGTGAGTACAGGAGTTCTGTGTGTGTGTCTGGCCATTATGCCATTGCCATATGGGGCCAAACCCCCCCCCCCCACTCCCACTGACAGGGAGGCCCCACACCCGTTGTTAAGAAAATAATAAAAGTAAAGATATATGTTTTTATTAAATAAATAAATAGTTAGATATAATAATTAATTAATTAGTTAATGAATTAGTTAAATAGACATATAAGATAATATGTTAATTAGAATAATCAATTAACCTAATACAGAATGCCATGTGGGTCCCTCACTAAATTAATCTGATTAATTAATATTAAACCTATTTAAAAACTTGTGTCTATGACGCATGGGACCCACTGGTCAGTTGACCAGTCAACTACTGATGTCAGCTTGACATCATGCTGATGTCATAATTGCTTTTAATCAATTTAATTAAATAGGTTTTAAATTCCTAAATAATTAATAAAACTTTAAAAATTAATATAAAATAAACCGTAAGTCAGATCAAAATATTTTCAACAATATGACTATTAATATTACTGCAACAATATGACTATTAATATTACTGCAACAATATGACTATTAATTGTGTTACACCGGTTCTACTCTCGTCTATTGCTGCAAGACCCTGAAGATGCTAGTCTTCGATAGGACTATGCCTTCTCTCTCTTTTCTCGCATTGTTGTAGTCAGTCCACATATAACAACCCCCTTCTTTGATACTGTGGCATAATTAGCATAGTTCTGATGTAAGTCTTGCGAGTACTTTGGATGAGTACTCACCGTTGCTTTGCTCCCCCTTTGTCCCTTTGATCCGTTGCTACGACCAGATGATGGAGCCCAGGAGTGGAGTTTCATGCCGATGTCTGCCATCCCGATGGTGCCTTCTTCATGAAGGCTGCTAAAGATAGGAATAGTTTAGGAGGTTCCCAGGCAGGAGGCCTCGCCTCATTCGATCGTGTTTCTTTTGTGCTAGCCTTCTCTAAGGCACCCCATGTTTTATGTTTGTACTCAGATATTGTTGCTTCCGCTGACTCGTGTGTGTTTCGAGCTTCTGTATTCTAGCCCTCGAGGCCCCTGGCTTATAATATGAAGCTTGTATTTTTTATTTGTGTCTAGAGTTGTGTTGTGATATCTTCCCGTGAGTCCTTGGGTTTGATCGTACGCATTTGCGTGTATGATTAGCGTACGATTAAACCGAGGGTGTCACACTTGCTGATCCTCATGGCGACTCCTGGTGTGACTCGCCTGGGGTGTAGAGTGTAGCCGGTCACGGCTGTGCGAATATTGCGCATGTTGGACCACCGCCGTTTTCAGCATCTCGATGGCGTTTCTCGCCTCCACTTCGGCCGGGGAGTTTCCATAAATTGGGAGGGACTCCAAATGGTGGGTTGCTGCCAGCACGTTATCCACGGGATTCGAGAAGTGGCCCCGTGGTGTCTGGAAGCGAGGTGCGTGGGCCTCTGTTGGCTGAGGTGGTGGCGGGTTAGGCGGTGGTTGAACCAGACCCTCCACTGGAACGGCCTGCCAAGGTCGATCGGGTCCCATCCCGGGAGTATGTGGGGTGTCGAATAGACGAGTCGGATGTAGATTGGCCGGGAGGCGATCATGATGCCTCATGTGGTGAATAGCATCACACGCATGCTGTTTTCGCTCGAGCCGCCGGCCTTCTGTGGTGTTCAGCCGCTCTGTCTGCGCGGTGATCCGAGCCTGCTGTGCCGCCATCCTGGCGGCTTCCACTTCCACGTCCCGCTGAGTCTTGGCCATCTCCTCCCGCAGCTTCACCAGTTCAGCATTGATCGTTTCCTGATTCTCCGCCGTTACAACAATTGCCATGAGTTTGGTGATTTCCGCCGCCAAGTCCGCCATGACTTGAGTAGGAGCTTTCGACGACCCGCCAGTCTCATTGTTGCCCGCCGGGTTTGGCTGAGGTGGTGCCGCCCCCGCCATGTAGATGGCGACTTGTCGATGGGGTCCTACAAAGTCCTCGAAGTCTGCCGCTCGCGGCAATCCTCCGAGTTGTCCCTCATAGAGAGGGTCGATTGAATCTGTGTCGCCCATGGATGACTCGTCATCAGATTTACGGGGGTGATCTCCTGGATCGCCGGTTCGTCCTATAAGCTGGTTCCCTGCATAAAGCCGACGAACACGCGGCGTTTCTAGTCCTGACGTGTGGTGAGGTGGGCGTACCGGGCCGGCTCGACGATGTCGGTGGAGGTGTCCGACTCAGGTACGGGCGCCCCAAACATGCCGATGAAGACATGGATCTTCCCGAAGGGGACCCTGTAACCAGATTCGACTGAATCGGCTTCAGGCCCCCACTGCGAGTTGTTGATGTAGTATTTTCCACGGCGGCTTTTCGTCATGATTCCGACCGCATAGCTTCCTGACCCTGAAAGGGCTCCCATTGAGAACTCAACTCCACCGTGCGCTAGCCCCATGGTGGGCACCAACTATCATGGTTTTGTCACGGCAGATGTCCTCGTGAAAGGACTTAGTGAAGGAGCCATCGCACCTTGGTGGCGACTCAAAGGGGGTGAGCGGAAGCGAGACTCAGATTTACCCAGGGTCGGCCCCTCGTGTAGAGGTAAAATCCTACGTCCTTCTTTGTGTATATTGATGGTGGATTCGATTACAAGGAGCGCGTAACTTGCCGGACCTAGCTCTCGATGATTTCTAACTTGCCCTATCTGCCCCATAGACTCGCCTTTATATACAGGTCGAGGCCCTAGAGTTTACAAAAGTCCTAGCCACGCTACAGATCGTGGCCTTCCATATCTCTAAGTCGTTGTGCTTTCCAAGACTGGAAACCTCCTTGGCGGCTTATCTTCTGCATCAATCCTGAACCGCCATCCGGTTCATGGGCCCCTGGGCTAAGGCTTACATTAACCATGTATGAGTCGCCCCTTTAGTGACCCGGCCCAATTAGGGCGGGTTACACCGCAGGTAATATCCCCAATAGTGTGTGTTTTGAGGAAGATAAAGGAATGTTTACGTGTGATAGAGCATATCATGCCGCGGGGTTTGGATGCACCGGCGAAGTTCGCACCGATCCTCAAGGTGAGAATGGGCAATGCACGATACCAAAGAGACTAACAAGATATGAGGAAGTGAGATTGTGTATGTCCATGGTTTCAGATTAGTCATGAAGAACTCATATAATTATTGCAAAGTTTTATTACTTTCATCACAAATCAAAGCACTACTTGCATGCCCCGAGGAGAGGGTTGGGAGGAGTTAACGATTGCGCGACTCCGACTCGAAACAACACTAGGATTTCAATGATGAATAGAAATGATCACACATCCCCACCATGCCTTTTTATATTCAGAGAAACAAGGAATCATTACCTCTTAATATCGATACTTCTACGAATCAACAATGATGCACTCACACCTTTTTCACATTACCACATCAATATAATTAACCCACAATTTATCTTAATGTGCTATATGATGGTTTTTATTAGCATTTATTGAATACCTATTATTTTATGACCCATGCTAATTACCTATATTTTTTATTAACTCCCAAACAAATATAAGTGAAGAGCGAGAGTTCAAATATTTCTATAAAATCTACACGCCACCTTGCTCAAATAGATATAAGTGAAGTACTAGAGCAATTGTTTAGCTCAAAAGATATAAGTGAAGCACAAAGAGTATTCTAACAAATCATGATAAATGTGTATCTCTCTCAGGTTTGTGTGTTTAGCAAAACATGATTGTGGCAAACCAAAAATGAAAATCAAACTAAAGTAAATGACACTCCACGCAAAACTCATATCATGTGATGAATAAAAATGTAGCTTCGAGTGACATACCGATGGATTGAGACGAAAGAGGGTATGCCTTCCGGGGCATCCCCAACCTTAGGCGCTTGAGTATTCCTAGAATATTACCTTGGGGTGCCTTGGGCATCCCCAATCTTAAGCTCTTGCTACTCCTTATTCCATTGTCCATCGCGATAACACCCAAAACTTGAAAACTTCAATCACACAAAACTCAACAAAACTTTGTGAGATCCGTTAGTATAAGCAATATAACAAATACTTAGGTATTGTTGTAAATTGATTAATATTTAATTATCTCATAATAAGTATTGTATTGTCACTTCTCCATGGCTTATACCCCCGGTACAATCCATAGCATCATCAAAACAAGCAAACTATTTAAGCAAAAATAGAACATGTTTAAAACAGAACAGTCTCTAGAAATATGTAGTGAACCTATACTTTTGTAACTCCAAAAATTCTGAAACATTTGGGAGACCTGAGTAATTTGTCCAACTGTAATTTGTGAAAAATTGACCTTAAAAATATGTTGAGCAATATTATAGAAATACTGCAGTGGACGTCAAAGTTTCATGTTTTGCATCGTATCAATTATACTTATCATACAAGTCATCCTAAAGGTTTAACTTGGCACAAACACCAATTTAAACATAAAAACAGAATCAAAGATAACTATTGGGTTGCCTCCCAACAAGCATTATTGTTTTATGCCCCAAGCTAGGAATAATGTGTGTGATCAACTGTTGTCATCTTTCACACTTAATCCATGCCTTGTAATATATTCATAAGGTGGTTTGATTCACTTTCTAGGGAAGTGTTCCATTGCTTTCTTTAATGGAAATTGGAACCTTATGTTGCCATCTATCATATCAATAATTGCACCTATAGTTCGTAAGAATGGTCTTCCAAGTATTATTTGCCAAGTAGGATTATAATCAATTTCAAGCACAATGAAATCTACAACAACATAATTTTTATTTGCAATAACGAGAACATCATTAATTCTACCTAAAGGTTTATTAATGGTATAATCCGCAAGATGCAAGTTTAGGGAACACTCTTGAATATTAGTGAGACCAACCACGTCACATGGAGATTTAGGTACTGTTGAAACACTAGAACCAAGGTCACACAAAGCATTGCATTCATATTTATTTATCTTTATTTTGATAGTAGGTTCCCACTCATCATGCAATTTCCTAGGAATAGAAACTTAAAGTTCAAGTTTCTCATCATATGCTTTTATCATCACTTCCACTATATGATTCGTGAATGCCTTGTTTTTCTCATAAGCATTGGGTGAGCAAATAATTGATTGCAACAAAGAAATACATTATATTAAAGAAAAAGTTCCATAATTAAAGTCCTTGTAATCCAAGATAGTGGGCACATCATTAGTTAAAGTTTTGACCTCTCCAAACCCACCTTTTCAGTTTTAGCATTAGAATCATCACCCTCCAAGCAAACATGACGCTCTCTAACTAAAGTTGACTCATCCTAGTCCCTTTATCATTAACATTTAGAGAATTAAATAAAGATTCAGTAGGATAAGTGCCAATCATTGTAAGATCTTCATCATGATTTTTAATAGGGAAATATTATGGTTTAACAGCCATCCTCTTTAGTAGATTGGTTTGATTATCACAGATCTTTCCTAGCAACTCATCGGTCTTAGAAAATGGTGATTGGAGATTAGATACTTCATCATTGACTTCATCAAGTCGATTACTAATGGCATCGAGCATAGTTGAGTGTTCCCTAATTTCATAAGCAAATGATTCATTATGCTCAAATTGAGAAGTCATGAAAGTTTTCATAGAGTTTTCTACTTCCAACATTCTTTGATAATAAGGGATATTATGGAATCTATCTTGGGACATAGTGACTGAACAATCAAAGTGACAAGAAGGACAAGTAAACTAGAGAGCGAAGTTGCAAGGTAAGCAACCAAAGGTAAATATTTTTGTATTTTTTATTCTTTTGAAGCAATCAATATATAAGCACAATAAAAATAAGAACAAGTTAATGATAATCTGTGTGAAGTTGCTTGATAGTTGGTGATGATATTCCCCAACAACGGTGCCAGAAATCCTTCCTGATCCTTGTGATCTGCGTTGGGTTTTCCATGAAGAGGAACGGGTTATCGGAGCACAATGCAGGTAAGTATTTCCCTCGATTAAAAAACCAAGGTTTATGAAACTAATAGGAATATCAATCCTCAACCATCTTCAATGGCTGCACACAAAAGAGCAAACAACTTGCACCCAACGCGGACAAGAGGGTTGTCAATCCCCTTGATGTTGTTATTTGCAAGTGAATAAGGTGTGTATATAATTATAGATAGTTGTGGCTTGTAAAATAAAACAAAAGACAAATAATAACAACAAGTAAATTATAAATTTTCTGAATATATAAATGAATAGACCCGGGGGACATAGTGCTCTCAAGTGGCGTCTCTCATGAAAGCAACATATGGTGGGTAAACAAATTATTGTTGGGCAATTGATAGAACAACGGATAGTTATGTGATTTTCACGGCAATGATCATGTATATATAGGAATCAAATCCATAAGAAAATAGACCGACTCCTGCCTGCACCTACTACTATTACTCCACACATTGACCGCTATCCAGCATGCATCTAGAGTATTAAGTAAAACAGAGTAATGCTTGAAGAACGATGAAATAACGCAAGCAAAGTAAACTCAACCAATATGAATAAACTCAATCATTTTATCCTTAGTGGAAGAAACACAAAAACGCAAGGTGTTCCCTTCTGTCACTCGGATATAGAAACTTGCCACGTTGAACCCACTACAACACACCTACCACTGAAGAAATATCAAACTGCTTGGCCAAAGCAATTCAATTGATTGGATAGATTTACGAAGTTATGATAATCATGAAAATAAGAATCATAAAAGTAGAGGAGACTAAAATATTATTCATGAATAATCTGAAGATAAACCCGCAATTCATTGGATCCCAACAAACACACATACAAAAGAATTACATCGGGTAGATCAAAGCAAAGATGCGATGATCATTTTATTGAAGATCGAGAGCGAGAGAGAGAGAGAGGGATGTCTATCTAGATACTAAGTACGGACCTGTAGGTTTGTGGTGAACTACTCACACATCATCACGAGGGCACCAAGGTTGATGAAGAGGCCCTCCATGATCGACCCCCTCCGGCACGGTGCCAGAACGAAGCTCTAGATGGGGTCGTTGTGGAACAAAGACTTGCGGCGGCGTAAAAAGTGTTTGCGTATGATTTCTAGGGTTTCTAGAATATTTGGGAATTTATAGGCCGGAGATCAGGGCAAATAGGGACATAGGGAGGCGCCAAGGCATGAGGGCACGACCACCCCCTAGCCATGCCCTGTTTCCTTGGGGTCACCTCATGTGGCTTCAGGTTTTCTCCCGAAGCTTCCACGTCTTCTTTTGGTCCAGAAATAATCATAAAAAAGTTCCATAGCAGTTGCCTTTGTTTGGTACTGAAAACGTGAATAGCAAAAAAAAATCGCAGAAAACAACAAGTGACACTAGGCACTGGGTTAATAGGTTAGTGCTAAAAAATAATATAAATTGGTGAATTATGACCCAATATTTATCCTAGGATGATTACATAACAACATGGAATAATAAAAATTATAGATACGTTGGAGACTTATAATTGCTCTCTAGGGTTTTTGGGATATTTGAGGATATATAAAATGAAGAGGGACGTCAGGAGGCGCCAGGGGGGCCACCACACATCTAGGCGAGGGTACATCCTCTTGTGTGATGGATCCCTCGTGTGGCCTTCGGTCTCCTTACGAATATTCTATGTCTTGTTTTTGTACAGAAAAAATCATAAAAAAGTTTCGGGGCAATCGGACTTTGTTTGTTATTGTAAACCTTAAAAAAACATGTAGAAAACAATAACTAGCACTATGCACTGGGTTAAGAGGTTAGTTCTCAAAAGTAATATCAATTGGTACATAAACATGCAAAAAGTATCCTAGAATGGTAATATTATAGCACGGAACAATAAAAAATTATAGATACATTGGAGACGTATTAGCATCCCAAGCTTAATTCTTGCTCGTCCTCGAGTAGGTAAATGATAAAAACAACATTTTTGATGTGACATGCTACCCAACATGTAATCTATTGCATGTTTGAACATTGAGAAATGATGAGTTAATAAAATTAACATAGTAATAATCATAAGAATATGCAACATAATCATCAAGTTTCAAAATCTACAATTCTTACAGAATGTTCACCCCTATCCATTTTATCATATGAGTATAGCATGGCTCTGTCTTCACAATATAAATACAAATGTTAAGCACCACGATGTCAAGTCAGGCAATTGGATCGTACTCTTTAAGGCGCTTCAGCTTTTTATTACTCACTCAATATATGAGTGTTAACCATGGATATAGCATAATGGTGGAATAGAATATGGTGGTTGGTTTCAAAGGGATGAAAGTGGAGATGAAAGTCTCGCATCAACTAGGCATATCAACTAGCTATGGAGATGCCCATCAATAGATAACAATGCGAGGAGTAGGAATTGCCATGCAACGGATGCACTAGAGCTATAAGTGTATGAAAGCTCAACTGAAGCTAAGTGGGTGTGCATCCAACTTGCTTGCTCGTGAATACCTCGAGCATTTGAGGAAACTCGTCGACGGAATATGCAAGCCAAGTTCTATAAAGAAAAATTCCCACTATCATATGGAAGTGATCAAACATGAGACTCTCTATATGAAGAACATGGTGCCACTTTGAAGCACAAGTGTGGAAAAGGAGGTAGTACACTATCCCTTCTCTCTTTTCTCTAATTTATTTCTTTTTTTTATCTTTTTATCTTTCCCCTTTTACTCTTTTTATCTTTCTTTTTTTTCTCTTCTTTTGTCGAGAGTCTCATCCCGACTTGTGGGGGAATCATTGTCTCCATCATCCTTTTCTCACCGAGACATTGCCCTAATAATGATGATCATCACACTTTTATTTACTTACAACTCAACGTGAAAAATTGTAGTGTGACTCTATATGAATGCCTCTGGTAGTGTACTAGGATGTGCAATGATCTAGCGTAGCAAAAGATATCAAAAAATGGACAAGCCATGGAAATATCTTGCTAGCTATCTTACGATCATGCAAAGCAATATGACAATGCAAGTACAAGTCATATAATGTGACGGGGGAAATTGCATGGCAATATATCTGTGATTGGCTATGGAAGTGCCATGATAAGTAGGTATGGTGGCTGTTTTGAGGAAGATATAATGAGGTTTATGTGCAACAAAGCATATCATGTCACGAATTTTGGATGCACCGACGAAGGTTGCACCGATCCTAAAGGTGATAATGGGAAATGCATGGTACCTAAGAGGTTAGCAAATATGTGAAGGTGAGAGTGTGTATATCCATGGATTCACATTAGTCATGAAGAACTCACATACTTATCGCAATATTTTATTAGCTCTCTAGAAGCAAAGCACTACCCGCCTACCCCTAGGGAGGAGGTTGATAGGAGTTAACCATCATGCTCGCCCGACTTAATTAACACTAGGATTTCAATGAGGAATAAGTATGCTCACACATCACCACCATGCCATAAAAATATTTGAATGAACAACAAGTTAACAACCTCTAATTCATGATAGTTATATTAACCAACGATCATGCACTCATACTTTTTCACATTACCACATTAATATCATTAACCATGATTTCTGTTTATGTGCCACATGTAGTTTTGATCGTTGTTTATTAACTCTCAAACAAGTATAAGTAAAAAAAACAAGAGTGCAATTATTTCTCTGAAATCTATCTACCGTTCTCTAAAATATATAAGTGAAGCACTAGAGCAACTGCTAAGCTCAAAAGATATAAGTGAAGAACATGAGTATTCTAATAAATTATGGTGATCCCATGTCTCTCTCAAGTGGGTGTATTCATAGAACGATTTTGGAAAACTAAAACAAGAACAAACTAAATCAAATGACGCTCCAAGAAAAACTCATATCATGTGACGAATAAAAATATAGCTCCAAGTGACATACCCATGGATTGAGATGAAAGAGGGGATGCATTTTGGGGCATCCCCAAGCTTAGATGCTTGAGTCTTCCTAGAATATTACCTTGGGGTAAGTTGGCCATCCCCAAGCTTAGGATCTTGCCGCTCCTTATTCCTTCACCATCGTGATAACACCCAAATCTTGAAAAGTTCAACACACAAAACTCAACAGAAACTTGATGAGATTCGTTAATATAATAAACATATCAAATACTTTAGGTAATATTATAAATTGATTCATATTTTATTGTTGCATAAGGTACTATATACTAACTTCTCCATGACTTATAGCCCCTCCCCCACCCCCCCCCCCACCCCCCGATACAATCCATGGCATCATTAAAAGAAGCACACTACGCAAGCAAAAACAGAAAAAATCTATAATGATATAATTAAGTGTCATACTTGTGTAACTCCGAGAATTCTGAGAAATTAAGAAGACCTGAGTATTTTTTATAACAATATTGTGTAAAAAGTTCAGATCGAAAATACATTCCAGTAAAATCACAGAAATTCTACAGTGGACGCTAAAGTTTCTGTTTTTTGCACTGTATCTATTCTACTATCATTCAAATCATCCCAAAGGCTTTACTTGGCCAAAACACTAATTTAAACATAAAAACACAATCACTACAAAGGCATAATCATGTTATCACACACAAAAATAAAGTATTGGGTTATCTCCCAACAAGCTCTTTCTTTATAGCCATTAAGATAGGCTTATGATTGTAATGATACTCACATAAAGAGAGCATCATGTAGCATATTAAAAACACATTTAATTCTAACAAACTTCCTATGCATAGGCATTTTATAAGCAAATAAATTATCAAGACAAGAAGTATCTACCAAATGCATGTAGGAAAGCATTAACAAATTGAACATCAAGAGAGGTAAATGTGTAACATGAAAATTTCTATAAACATATTTGCCTCTCTCATAATAATTACATGTAGGATAATTTTCAAATTCAACAATATAGCTATCATGCAAAATACTTTCTCCATGGTCCACATGCATAAAAGTTTTATATTCTTCCAAGATAGTGGAATTAACATCAACTAAAGTCACGACCTCCCCAAACCCACTTCTATCAAACATTTCATAAGATTGATCATTCTCCAAAGCATTGGGATCATTATTACCTAAAGTTGACGCTCTTCCAAACCCACTTTTAGTAGTAATGAAAATATCCTTATCAATAACAAATTCATCATGAAGCTCAAAATTCTCAAGATCACAAGAAAAAATCATGATTATCACCCCAACCATGATCATTAGCACAATTAATATTCATAGAATTTATACTAACAAAATTGCAATCATGCTTTTCATTCAATAAATATATCCTAATAGCATTTTCATTTTGAGCTATTGGTTTACAATAAGAAGTAGGTTTAAAAAGATTAGCAAGCGTATGAGGATCCATTTATCTTAAACTTTTGCTTTTACTTTCTATTTTTTTGTCCGAAGATAAAGGTATCATAGCTAGGCAAGTAAACTAGCAAAGATAAATATTTTTGTATTTTTGATTTTTATGAAGCAAGAAAAATATAATAGCAAATAAAAAGAAGAACAAGTGAATGATATTTTGTGCGAAGTTACTTGATAGTGGGCTGGTGATATTCCCATGCAACAACGCGAGAAATCCTTCCTGATGCGTGTAATCTGCGTTAGGTTTTCCGTGAACAGGAACAGATGATGCAACAAAATATAGGTAAGTATTTCCCTCAGTAGAGAACCAAGATTTATCCAACAAATAGGAGTAACAACCAGCCCATGTCTTTAGCGACTGCACACAAAGAAGCAAACACTTACACCCAACGCGGGCAAGAGGGTCGTCAATCCCCTTGGACTCATTATTTACAAGCAAGTAGAGTGTGTAGATAAAAACTAACAAAAGAAAAATAAATAAAGGCAACAAGGTAATTGTAGCATTTGTAAACTTATAAGTGAATAGACCCCGGGGCCGTAGTTTTCCCTAATGTCATCTCTCATGTAGTAGGCATACGGTGGTAAACAAATTACTGTTGGGTAATTGATAGAAAAGCGCATAGTTATGTGATATTCACGACAATGATCGTGTATATATAGGCATCATGTCCATTAGAAAATAGGCCGACTCCTGCGTGCACCTATTATTATTACTCCACCCATCGACCGCTATCGAGCATGCATCTAGAGTATTAAGTAAAAAAGAGTAATGCTTGGAAAACAATGACATGATGTAGGCAAAGAGAATTCAATCAATATGAATTAACCCCATCGTTCTATCCTGATTGGCAACAATACAAAGATGTATAGTGTCCCCTTCTATCACTAGGATGTACAAACCCGTCAGATTGAACCCACTACAATGCACCCCTCTCACTAAAGAAATGTCAATCTAGTTTGCAAAACTATTTCAATAGATCAGAGAGATTTACGAATCTATCACAATCATGCAAATAAGAATCATAATTGGAATTCAGATAAGACTCATATATTTATCATGAATAATCTGAACATAAATCCACAATTGATCAGATCCCAACAAACGCATTGCACAAAATGATTACATCGGCTAGATCAAAGCGAAGATGCGATGATCTTTGTATGGAAGATCAAGAGAGAGATGTAGCCATGTAGGTAGTAACTGTGGACCTGTAGGTCATTGGTAAGCTATTCACACATCACCATGGGAGCAACAAGGTTGATGTAGAGGTCTTCCTTGATCGACCCCCCTCCAACACAACACCGGAAAAGGGCTCTAGATGGGCACACGACAGAACTGAGGCTTGCGGCGGCAGAAAAATTGTTTCTCGTTGATATCTAAGGTTTTTGGGATATTTGAGTATTTATAGAGTGAAGAGGGACGTCGGGAGGTGCTAGGGGGCACCACACATCAGGGCACGACCACCCCCTCAGCGGGCCCCGTTGTGTGCTATCTCCCTCATGTGGCCTCGGGTCTCCTTCCGAAGCTTCCAAGTCTTCTTTTGTTCCACAAAAACATAAAAAGGTTTCGGGACAATTGGACTTCGTTTGATACTGTAAACCTGAAAAGGCCAAAACATGCAGAAAATAGCAACTCACACTCGGCACTGGGTTAATAGGTTAATGCTCAAAAACAATGTTAATTGGTATATAAACAACACAAAAGTATCGTAGAATAATAACATTATAGTATGTAACAATAAAAAATTATATATATATATATTAAATATGTATCACTCATTTGTTTTATATGAGCTGATATATACTTGAATTATTCTATTAGGTTGTACTAGCAAAAGGGCTCGTGCGTTGCAACGGGAGAAAAAAATACCACACGCTTTTAATCTTCTTATAATCATTTTCATTTATTAAAATAATAAGCTAACTAACTAATGTAGTCAGTCTTATCCTATTTTGTTGAGAAATCAACCCGTCCATTGTTAATTTCACCATGATGAGAAATTGAGCGGGACAAGCAAAGCAAAACAAATAGGCTACGTGAATTGATCAATGGACTGTTATCTTATTTCACTCATGGGGTAGAGAATGTGGGATCAGATGACAAACTGAAGGTGGTGTTCCATTCTCTGCCTCTATAACAATACAATCTTACATTCAATACATTCATTCATCAGCAAAAAAATCCCCACAAAACAAAATTTCTTGCCGGTGCTTGGCACACGGTTGGAGGCATGGGGAGGAGATCTCACCAGATGATGAGTTCCTGCCGGAGGAGGGGATACGATGAGGGGAGCAAGGGTTAGGCGCCTCTATCTGGGCATAAGGAGTCGCCGTTGCCGCGCCATAACCTCGGAGTTCCCCGTGTGAGCCATGGAGGCCCGCCTCCACCTGCAAGTACTTCGCTCTGTCGCGCCTTATCCGCGCGCCGCCGCCGTTCTGCGTCGACCAGACGCATCATCCCTAGTGATTGTAGCTGTCGCGTTGATTTGATCCAGAAGTTGTGCTCGAGCGGCAAAACGGGGGCAGCAAGCGGGCAGAGGTACGGCCGCGGAGGCGGGTGGGTTGACATCGACAACAGTGGTGGTTGAGGTCGGTCGCGGTGGCGAGTGGTGTGGCAGCGGCCTGGGCACAGGCCAGGGTGGACCAGGGTCGATGCGATGCGCTCGAGCGCCACAACGGGGCAGTGAGCGGGGAGAGGTACGGCCGCGGAGGAAGGTGGGTTGAGATCGGCAGCGGTGGCGGTTGAGGTCGGCCGTGGCGGCGAGTGGTGTGGCGGCGGCCTGGGCGCAGTCCAGGGTGGCCCAGGGTCGACGGGAGGAGGCGATGCGTACGGGTATAATTTTTGCAGCGAATTTTTTTACTTTTTGCGTTGCAGATAAATGATGGAGCGCGGGTTGAATAACAAAAATTACAGGGACTTTTTTTATAAAAACGCCGCGATGGGTTTTCCGACGGAAGCAATAGCCGTTTTATTATTAGGTATATAAATATCCACTAGAAGAGCTCCATTTGGCGAGTAACAAAAAATATACGCACGTATGTGCACAAAGCAGAGCGAGGTGCTATGGAGGGATGGGCTATAGCCCTAGGCCTAATACAAAGATCCCTTGTAATTCCTTTCTACAAAATGCAACTAGGCCTATAGCCCTAGGCCTAATACGAAGATCCCTTGTAATTCCTTTCTACAAAATGCTATTTTTAAGATTTATCATTCAAGCTAGGTCATCCTTAGATGTAACTCGCTGCTAGGTTCGCCACCGATGTATGCGCAAAGCTCACCACATTTGTACAATAAATGGCATAATTTGGTGCATTGTTTGCATCGTAGTTGAGTCATTTGCACAATTAGTGCGTGCTCGTAAACATAGTTTAGCAGTACTTTAAACAAAATAAAGCCTACATGTCTAGTACGTCAAACAAAAGAAAACGTACATGAGCTTCTAAAATGACAACTGGTTTTTACAGGTCTTTGAGTAAATAAACATGATAGATTTCCTTGGTTTCTTAGAAAATACTGCCTCTGTAAAGAAATGTAAGAGCGAAGTAGTGATTTAAACGCTCTTATATTTCTTTACAAAGAGAATACTTGATAGAAGCATGGATCTTCCGACCGGAAGAGACACTAATTTTGATCCTAAGCGAGGCAATCCGAGCGACTAGTCGTCGGCGTTAAACGAGGTAAGCGATGTAGAGACACCATAGGTCCACCACCACGGGGAACTAGCTCCCTTCGGGCTTGTTCGGTTAATCCCCACCACAAGAAGATTGAAGCGGATTGGAGGGGTTTGAGGTGGATTTTGACTTGCTAGGGATTTAATCCCTTCCAATCCCCTTCAAACCCCTTGAAAATCTATGAAACCGAACAAGGCCTTCTTGGTTGCGGCATCATCAAAGGTGTGGTAGTCGGCAACTTAAACAATCCCATCTTAATTGTTGCACCGATATCATGGAGTCCGCCTTATCCACGGCCCAAAGCAATATCTCGAGCATGTTCCTCCTCTCATCCGCGTGGAACAACCGCATCTCTTCCTCCTTGTTCACCGCTTCGGATCTCGCACAACCTCGCCAACTTACTTTCATTGCCTCCCACGAATATCGCCAATTTCTTATCGCTCGTCTCCAACGTCATCATCTTTGATTGGGGAAAATTGTATCTCAACAATGGGAGCGAAACATAGAACTGTGGATACAAATGCGAGAAGGCATGCACACCTCACAAGTTATGTAATTTCAACATCACTCTCCTCGTTGACCGCCACCCATGCTTGAGGATCAAGGCAGAAAGAAAGACACCGTGCAGAGGCACGTTATCAGCTTGTTTTTCCTCAAAAAATCATATGAAAAAACTATATATAGGTTTATACCTCCATACTAACCACAACACTTTTATTTAGAGCATCTACAACGGGACCCCATATCCACCCCAAACGTCCCGATCACTGTCCGGACACAAAATTTCCATCTAACCGGGCCTCGCAAAATCCGACCCAAAAGCCCGCACTGACTAGCACTCCCGATACCCGGTCCATATATGGGGCAGATATGGGGACACCGGGACATACGCAGAAATCATCGTCCTGACGGGCGCCTCCTTGTGTCCTCGGTGACGCCGCATTCATGGTGTCGTGTGGTGTCGCTCCGGCGTGTCATTAGAGGGAACATGTCTGGCTATTTAAGTCGGACGACGACCGTCCAACCCTGGCCTACCCGCACTTCTCCCCTCCGCGTCTCCACCATCAATCTAGTCCCCGTTAACCACGAACCATGGCCGTCGTAGGATCACCATCTACGCCATGCTCACTCCCGAGCGGTGGTTGTAGCTATTAGAGAAGATCCAGACGAGGTGCGAAGCGTGGATCGCTATCGTCTTGCCTTTGAGTTCGCCGCAACATGAGGAGGAGGATACCGTCACGGGGGAGGAGATTGCATCCATAGAGGAGGAGGAGGTAGGTCCGGCGCCCGTGGTCGTCGACATGCCCTATGCGATGGCGAAGTATGAGGTCGCCCAAGTAGAGGAGGTGGCGGAGCAACATGCCATCCTCGACTCCATCCAGTCAGAGTTATCGGAGTAGCAAGCTATCCACGACTCCATGTAGTCTGAGGCATTGGAGTAGCACGCCATCCTTGAATCCATCTAGTCGAAGGCGGAGATGGAGGCCAAACGCCGCTTTCGCCGTCAGTGAAACATGAAGATAGATGATATTTTTGTCAACATGGACTTCGTCGAGGACTCAGAGGTGCTCCCGACTGCCAATGACCACATCAACATCTTCGATGAGAAGGACCAGTAGTCTAGTTAGTAGTAATTTAGTTCTATGTAGATCATGTTATTGCATGATTTTGTATCAAAACCCCAATTATGAAATGGCTACTATGGTTGTTTGAGATGAAATATGGGGTATGATGTGGACACGGTCGAGTCCGTGGACGTTTGGCAACTTAAATTGGGTATGTGTTGGTTGTAGATGCTTTTCTTTAATATAGTACAATAGAAGTTTGTTTACATGCACAAGCATATACTTATCCTAAATTCGGCCAAAGGTTGGAGCCGTCCCCGAAGGTCGCCCCCAACCATTTTTTTTAAATCAAACTCGGCCTAAACTCAGCCAAAAACACACAAATTTGAAGTAATTTTGACGTTTTCATTGATATTTGTACAAACTGAACTAAAAACATAATTTAAACACTACTATGCCATAGCCGCCGCCTTCTACATATCGAGAAGCTTGTAAAAGTTGGTGTAGTTGCAGCTGTTGTCGCCGTCGCGCCGCCGTCCTTGCTGCACCCTTGTTGTCGGAGTTCTGGGAATGGGGGTAACCAGACCTGCCTGCCTGCGGGCCAGGGCTAGCCCACTAACCAATGGACCCGGAACCACTCACGACAAGGCCCTCGCGATGGTCCAAGCCTCGCGAGGAGGAGCAGCTTCAAGACTCACAGGGGGCCTCCACAAGACCCCTCCCGAGCGGCGGAGATTCCGAGGCAAGACCCAGCCTTGGGAGTTAAGGATGATCCAGGGGAAGGACAGGTGAGCACCGGGTTACAGGACGGTGCACTTCCCCCTTTCGTGCAAAGGAGGGAAGGACGTACGCGGGTTCCGAAGGAATCTTCTAAAGGTTTCCATTCTGGTGCAACAAGGCCATCGCCGTCCGCCGGCAGGACGGACATCATCCCTGGACCCGACCCTGCTGCGCTGATAGCCACTTTGCAGGCGAAGACCACCTTTGGGCAGGAGAGCGTGTTCCCGTGTTCCCCTTCGAAATTGGCCATTATGGGATCCCTTCCCGCCGAAATGACAAGGGAAGAGGACCGGGGCCGCCACTATATGTAGAGGATAGGTTACTTCGTAGGGGGATCCCGATTCATTCATTCGCCCATCGGTATCACACAAGGCCGAACCAGCCTCCGGAGTCTCCCGAACATTGTACTAGTTCATACACCAACCTCCACGAGAGGCAATTCACCAAAGCAGGAGTAGGGTATCACGCTTCCCTGCGGCCCGAACCTGGGTAAAACTGCCGTGTTCTGTGTCTTTCTCGCCATGGAGTGAGGTCTTCATCATCCCCGTCGAGTAGCGAGCTAGGTGAGGCACGCCCACGAGAGATCTTCGTACACGCCCCTGAGTTCGAATCTTTAGGGTTGTGTGGAGCCCGAAATCCGACACCTGCACTGGGTCGCCGTGGCGTACTGGGTTGGACGATCCGGGTGCCTCCTCGTCGGTGTCGTCGAGGATGATGATGGCGCCCTCCTCGCGGTCGCGTTGGAAGGTTCGGTGACGTTTCGGTATAGTTGAGTTATATGTATGGTGACCGAAGTTTTGTTCGGATTCCCGGATGAGATCCCGGACGTCACGAGGACTTCCGGAATGGTCTAGAAATGAAGATTGATATATAGGAAGTTAGTATTTGGATTCCGGAAGGTTTTCGGGCATTGCCGGCAGTGTACCGGGAGTGACGAACGGGTTTCGGGGGCCCACTGGGTGGGCCCACCATGCCCCAAGGGGCCCACATGAGTTTATTGGATGCGGAGTAAGGCTTAATGGGCTGACAAATCATCCAAGGAAAGCCCATGAGGAAAAAGGTGGAAAATCCAAAAGAGGTGGGCAATTTAGGAAGGAGTCCTAATCCAAGTGGGATTGGAGGAGGACTCCTCCCGCCTCCACTTCGGCCGAAGCCAAGAGGCTCACCTTGAGCCTCAAGCCTAGCCCCTCCCTCCTCCTATATATACTAGATGGTTTAGGGTTTTTGAGACACAACTTTGCCACGTGCAACCCTAATCTCTACTTCGTAGTTCTTCCTCTAGATCGAATTTCTGCGGTGCTTAGTCAAAGCCCTACAGGAATAAGATCACCACCACCACCGGAGCGCCGTCACACTGCCGGGGAACTCATCTACATACCCGTCTCTCTTGCTGGAAGAAGGCGGAGATCGTCATCGAGCTATACGTGTGCGGAACGCGGAGGTGTCGTCCGTTCGGCACTTGATCGGGACGGTTCGTGGGACAGATCGTTGGACGGTTCGCAAGATAGATCGAGAAGACATACCACTACATCGACCACGTTTATTAACGCTTCCACTTACCAATCTACAAGGGTATGTGGATCCGATCTCCCTCTCGTAGATGATCATCACCATGATAGGTCTTCGTGTGCGTAGGAATTTTTTTGTTTCCCATGCAACGTTACCCAACAAATCCGCGCGGAGAGGCGGGCCGCATGCGTGGCATGGCCGGCACAGGCGGGTCGGAATGCCCAGCGATGCTCCGCCACCCCGTCGGCCGACGTTCACGTTGGACGGGCTTCCAACGAGCGACGGGGGCTGCCGCCTTCACCAACCACGCAGCATCCCCCCGTCGCCCCGACCCTTCCACGCGTCCAGGCTGTTCCACCCCCCTCTCGAGTCTGTCAGCACCTGACACATAGACATGTAGCGCTCTTCGTGGTGCATGAGCTCACGCGTCGACACACCGCCCGCCGCCGCCACGTCGGCGGGCGCAGGCGCGCTCTCGGGCGCGACATCGTCGGCGAGTGATACGTCTCCAACGCATCTATAGTTTTTTATCGTTCCATTCTATTATATTATCAACTTTGGATATTTTATAAGCATTAATATGCTATTTTATATTATTTTTCGGACTAACCTATTGACCTAGAGCCTAGTGCCAGTTTTTTGTTTTTTCCTTGTTTTTGACCTTTTTCAGATAGGAATATCAAATGGAGTCCAAATGGAATAAAACTTTCGCGATGATTTTTTTGGACCAAAAGAGACCCACGAAGCTTTGGAAGAAGGCCAGAAGAGCCACGAGGGAGTCACGAGCCCGGTAGGCGCGCCCTACCCCCCCCCCCGGGGGGGGGGGGAGGGCCTAGCAAGCTCGTGACCTCCTCGTGGGCCCAACTGACGTAATTCCACCTCCATAAATTCCTATAAATACAGAAACCCCCAAAAATAAATCTAGATCAGGAGTTCCGCCGCCGCAAGCCTCTGTAGCCACCAAAAACCAATCGGGAGCCCGTTTCGGCACCATGCCGGAGGGGGAATCCATCTCCGGTGGCCATCTTCATCACCCCGGCGATCTCCATGACGAGGAGGGAGTAGTTCTCCCTCGGGGCTGAGGGTATGTACCAGTAGCTATGTGTTTGATCTCTCTCTCTCTCTCATGTTCTTGAGATGTCACGATCTCGATGTACCGCGGGCTTTGCTACTATAGCTGGATCCTGTAATGTTCTTCCCCCTCTCCCTTCTTGTAATGAATTGAGTTTCCCCTTTGAAGTTATCTTATCGGATTGAGTATTTAAGAACATTTGATGTATGTCTTGCACGTGTCTATCTATGTTGACAATGGGATATTCATGTGAGTACTTGATGTATGTTTTGGTGTTCAACTTGCGGGTTTCATGACATCGGGAACCTATGCATAGGGATTGGCACACGTTTTAACTCTCCGGTAGAAACTTTGGGGCACTCTTTGCGTTGGAATTATGCCCTAGAGGCAATGATAAATAAGTTATTATTATAATTCATGTATCAAGATAATCGTTTATTATCCATGCTATAATTGTATTGAATGAAGACATAGATACATGTCTGGATACATAGACAAAACACTGTCCCTATCAAGCCTCTAGTTGGCTAGCCAGTTGATCAAGGATAGTCAAGGTCTTCTGAGTATGTACAAGGTGTTGTTGCTTGATAACTGGATCACGTCATTGGGAGAATCATGTGATGGACTAGACCCAAACTAATAGACGTAGCATGTTGATCGTGTCATTTTGTTGCTACTGTTTTCTGCGTGTCAAGTATTTATTCCTATGACCATGAGATCATATAACTCACTAACACCGGAGGAATGCTTTGTGTGTATCAAATGTCGCAACGTAACTGGGTGACTATAAAGATGCTCTACAGGTATCTCCAAAGGTGTTCGTTGAGTTAGTATGGATCAAGACTGGGATTTGTCACTCCGTGTGACGGAGAGGTATCTCTGGGCCCACTCGGTAATACAACATCACACACAAGCCTTGCAAGCAATGTAACTTAGTGTAAGTTGTGGGATCTTGTATTACAGAATGAGTAAAGAGACTTGCCGGTAAACGAGATTGAAATAGGTATGCGGATAATGACGATCGAATCTCGGGAAAGTAACATACCAAAGGACAAAGGGAATGACATACGGGATTATATGAATCCTTGGCACTCAGGTTCAAATGATAAGATCTTCGTAGAATATATAGGATCCAATATGGGCATCCAGGTCCCGCGATATTGACCGAGGAGTCCCTCGGGTCATGTCTACATATTTCTCGAACCCGCAGGGTCTGCACACTTAAGGTTCGACGTTGTTTTATGCATATTTGAGTTATATGGTTGGTTACCGAATGTTGTTCGGAGTCCCGGATGAGATCACGGACGTCACGAGGGTTTCCAGAATGGTCCGAAGACGAAGATTGATATATAGGATGACCTCATTTGATTACCGGAAGGTTTTCGGAATTACGGAGAATGTACCGGGAATGACGAATGGGTTCCGGATGTTCACCGGGGGGGAAGCCCACCCCGGAGAAGCTCATAGGCCTTAGGGGTGCCGCACCAGCCCTTAGTGGGATGGTGGGAAAGCCCAAAGAGGCCCCTGCGCGGGAGATAAGAAAATCAAAGAGAAAAAAAAGGGGAAGTGGGAAGGAAGGGAAGGACTCCACCTTCCAATCCTGGTTGGACTAGGATTGGAGGAGGAATCCTCCTCCCCCCCTTCGGCCGAACCCCTTGGGGCTCCTTGAGCCCCAAGGAAAGGCCCCTCCCCTCCCACCTATATATACAGAGGTTTTAGGGCTGATTTGAGACAACTTTTCCACAGCAGCCCGACCATATACCTCCATGGTTTTTCCTCTAGATCGCGTTTCTGCGGAGCTCGGGCGGAGCCCTGCTGAGATTAGATCACCACCAACCTCCGGAGCGCCGTCACGCTGCCGGAGAATTCATCTACCTCTCCATCTCTCTTGCTCGATCAAGAAGGCCGAGATCATCATCGAGTTGTATGTGTGCTCAACGCGGAGGTGCCGTCCGTTCGGCACTAGATCGGAGCGGATCGTGGGACGGATCGCGGGACGGTTCGTAGGACGGTTCGCGGGGCGGATCGAGGGACGTGAGGACGTTACACTAAATCAACCGCGTTTATTAACGCTTCTGCTGTGCGACCTACACGGGTACATAGATCTGAAATCCCCCTCGTAGATGGACATCACCATGATAGGTCTTCATGCGCGTAGGAAATTTTTTGTTTCCCATGCGACGTTCCCCAACAGTGGCATTATGAGCTAGGTTCATGCGTAGATGTCATCTCGAGTAGAACACAAAAGTTTTTGTGGGCGGTGATGTGCGATTTGCTGCCCTCCTTAGTCTTTTCTTTATTCCCTGGTATTGTTGGATCGAAGCGGCTCGGACCGACATTACTCATACGCTTACGAGAGACTGGTTTCATCGCTACGAGCAACCCCGTTGCTCAAAGATGACTGGCGAGTGTCGGTTTCTCCAACTTTAGTTGAATCGAATTTGCCCAAGGAGGTCCTTGGATGAGATTAAATAGCAATTCATATATCTCCATTGTGGTGTTTGGGTAAGTAAGATGCGATCCTACTAGATACCCATGGTCACCACGTAAAACATGCAACAACAATTAGAGGACGTCTAACTTGTTTTTGCAGGGTATGCTTGTGATGTGATATGGACAACGATATGATGTGATATATTGGATGTATGAGATGATCATGTTGTAATATTTAATATCGACTTGCACGTCGATGGTACGGCAACCGACACGAGCCATAGGGTTGTCTTTAAACTAACGTTTGTGCTTGCAGATGCGTTTACTATTTTGCTAGGATGTAGCTTTAGTAGTAATAGCATGAGTAGCACGACAACCCTGATGGCAACACGTTGATGGAGATCATGGTGTGGCGCCGGTGACAAAGAAGATCGTGTCGGTGCTTTGGTGATGGAGATCAAGAAGCACATGATGATGGCCATATTTGCATGTGATGTTAATCCTTTTATGCACCTTATTTTGCTTAGAACGAGGTAGCATTATGAGGTGATCTCTCACTAAAATTTCAAGACGAAATTGTGTTCTCCCCGACTGTGCACCGTTGCTACAGTTCGTCGTTTCGAGACACCACATGATGATCGGGTGTGATAGACTCAACGTTCACATACAACGGGTGCAAAACAGTTGCACACGCGGAACACTCGGGTTAAGCTTGACGAGCCTAGCATGTGCAGACATGGCCTCGGAACACATGAGACCGAAAGGTCGATCATGAATCATATAGTTGATATGATTAGCATAGGGATGCTTACCACTGAAACTATCCTCAACTCACGTGATGATCGGACTTGAGCTAGTGGAATTGGATCATGAACCACTCAAATGACTAGAGATATGTACTTTTTGAGTGGGAGTTTAGCAAGTAATTTGATTAAGTTAAACTTTAATTATCTTGAACATAGTCTAAGTCTACTTTGAATATATTTGTGTTGTAGATCATGGCTCACGCGAGAGTCACCCTGAATTTTAATACGTTCCTAGAGAAAGCTAAGTTGAAAGATGATGGAAGCAACTTTGTAGACTGGGCTCATAGTCTTAAGTTGCTCCTGCAAGCTGGGAAGAAGGATAATGTCCTTAATGCGGCGCTAGGAGATGAACCACCCGCTACGGCTGACCAAGATGTTAAGAACGCTTGGTTAACACGTAAGGAGCACTACTCAGTAGTTGTCTTGTATGGCTTAGAGTCGGGACTTCAACGTCGCTTTGAGCATCATGGAGCAGATGAGATGTTCCAGGAGTTGAAGTTTATCTTTCAATAGAACACCCGGATCGAGAGGTATGAGACCTCTGATAAATTCTATGCTTGCAAGATGGAGGAGAATTCGTCTGTCAGTGAACATGTGCTCAAAATGTCTGGGTACTCAAACCGTCTAGCTGAGCTGGGGATTGAACTCCCGCAAGAGGCTATCACTGAAAAAATTCTTCAATCACTGCCGCCAAGCTATAAGGGCTTTGTGTTGAACTACAACATGCAAGGTATGAACAAGTCACCCGGCGAGTTGTTCGCGAGGCTGAAAGTCGCAGAGTCAGAACTCCGTAAAGAGCATCAAGTGTTGGTGGTGAATAAGACCACTAGTTTCAAGAGAAACGGCAAAGGAAAGAAGGGTAATTCAAAGAAGAGAGGCGAGCCTGTTGCCAATCCGACGAAGAAACCCAAAGCTGCACCTAAGCCTGAAACGGAGTGCTATTATTGCAAGGGTATGGGCCACTAGAAGCGCAACTGCCCCAAGTATTTGGCTGATAAGAAGGCGGCCAAAGAAAAATCAGGTATATTTGATATACAAGTTATTGATGTGTACTTAACCAGCTCTCGTAGTAGTGCGTGGGTATTCGATACCGGTTCTGTTGCTCATATTTGCAACTCAAAACATGAACTGTGGAATAGGCGAAGGCTGGCGAAAGATGAAGTGACGATGCGCATGGGAAATGGTTCCAAGGTTGATGCAATCGCTGTCGGCACAGTTTCACTTCAGTTACCATCATGATTAGTTATGAACTTAAATAATTGTTATTTAGTGCGTGCGTTAAGCATGACCATTATATCTGGATCTTGTTTATTGCGAGACGGTTACTCGTTTAAGTCAGAGAATAATGGTTGTTCTACTTCTGTGAGTAATATCTTTTATGGTCATGCACCCAATGTGAGAGGATTGTTCATATTGAATCTTTATAGTGATAATACACATATACATAACATTGAGACCAAAAGAGTTAGAGTTAACAATGATAGCGCCATGTTTTTGTGGCACTGCTGTTTAGGTCATATTGGTGTAAAGCGGATGAGAAACTCCATTCCAATGGACTTTTGGAGTCACTTGACTTTGATTCACTTGACACGTGTGAACCATGCCTCATGGGCAAGATGACTAAAACTCCGTTCTCCGGAACAATGGAGCGTGCAAGTGACTTGTTGGAAATCATACATACCGATGTGTGTGGTCCGATGAGCATGGAGGCGCGCGGCGTATATCGTTATTTTTTCACCTTCACTGATGATTTGAGTAGATATGGTTATGTCTACTTGATGAAGCACAAGTTTGAAACATTTGAAAAGTTCTAGCAATTTCAGAGTGAAGTTGAAAATCATCGTAACAAGAAGATCAAGTTCCTACGGTCTGATCGTGGGGGTGAATATTTGAGTTTCGAGTTTGGTGCTCACTTAAAACAATGTGGAATTGTTTCACAATTGACACCGCCTGGAACACCACAGCGTAATGGTGTGTCCGAACGTCGTAATCGTACTTTATTAGAGATGGTGCGATCTATGATGTCTCCTACCGATTTGCCGTTATCATTTTGGGGTTATGCATTGGAAACACATGCATTCACTTTAAATAGGGCACCATCAAAATCCGTTGAGACGACACCATACGAACTATGGTATGGCAAAAGACCAAAGTTGTCGTTTCTTCAAGTTTGGGGATGTGATGCTTATGTCAAAAAGCTTCAGCCTGAAAAGCTGGAACCCAAAGCGGAAAAGTGCATCTTCATAGGTTACCCAAAAGAGACACTTGGGTACACCTTCTATCTCAAATCCGAGGGCAAAGTGTTTGTTGCTAAGAACGGAGCTTTTCTCGAGAAGGAGTTTCTCGAGAGAGATTTGAGTGCGAGGAAGATAGAACTTGATGAGGTTGTCGAACCTCTCATCCCTCTGGATGATGGCGCAGGGCAAGGGGAAACAACTGTCGTTGTGACGCCGGTTGAGGAGGAAGTAAATGATGGTGATCATGAAACTCCAGATCAAGTTCCTATCGGACCTCGCAGGTCGACGAGACCGCGTACTACTCCAGAGTGGTACGGTAATCACGTCTTATCAATTATGTTGTTAGACAACAATGAGCCTGCGAAGTATGAAGAAGCAAAGGTGGGCCCAAATTCCAACAAATGGCTGGAGGCCATGAAGTCCGAGATAGGATCCATGTATGAAAACAAAGTGTGGACTTTGGAAGTACTACCTGAGGGCCGCAAGGCTATTCAGAACAAATGGATCTTTAAGAAGAAGACTGACACTGACGGTAATGTGACCGTTTGTAAAGCTCGACTTGTGGCAAAGGGTTTTTACAAGTTCAAGGAGTTGACTACGATGAGGCATTCTCACCCGTAGTGATGCTTAAGTCCGTCAGAATCATGTTAGCAATAGCTGCATTTTTCGATTATGAAATCTGGCAGATGGATGTCAAAACGGCGTTCCTTAGCGGTTTCCTTAAGGAAGAGTTGTATATGATGCAATCCGAAGGTTTTGTCGATCCTAACAATGCTAACAAAGTGTGCAAGCTCCAGCGATCCATTTATGGACTGGTGCAAGCATCTCAGAGTTGGAATAAACGCTTTGATGAGGTGATCAAAGCATTTGGGTTTGTACAAGTGGTTGGAGAATCCTGTATTTACAAGAGAGTGAGTGGGAGCTCTGTGGTATTTCTAATATTATATGTGGATGACTTATTGCTGATTGGAAACAACGTGGAGTTTTTGGAGAGCATAAAGGATTAATTGAATAAAAGTTTCTCTATGAAGGACCTAGGAGAAGCTGCTTACATTCTAGGCATTAAGATCTATAGGGATAGATCGAAACGCGTGATAGGACTTTCACAAATTACATACCTTGATAAAGTTTTGAAGAGGTTCAAAATGGAACAGTCCAAGAAGGGGTTCTTGCCAGTTTTACAAGGTACGAGATTGAGTAAGACTCTGTGCCCAGCAACTGATAAAGATAGAGAGCATATGAGCACCGTCCCCTATGCTTCAGCCATAGGTTCTATCATGTATGCAATGTTGTGCACTAGACCGGACGTTAGCCTGGCCATAAGTATGGCAGGCAGGTTCGAGAGTAATCCAGGAGTGGATCACTGGACGGGGTCAAGAATATCCTGAAGTACCTGAAATTGACTAAGTAGATGTTTCTCGTGTATGGAGGTGACAAAGAGCTCGCCGTAAAAGGTTACGTCGATGCAAGCTTTGACACAGATCCAGACGACTCTAATTCACAGACCGGATACGTATTTATTCTTAATGGGTGTGCGGTAAGCTGGTGCAGTTCCAAGCAAAGCGTCGTAGCTGATTCTACATGTGAAGCGGAGTACATGGCTGCCTCGGAGGCGGCTAAGGAGGGTGTCTGGATGAAGCAGTTCATGACGGATCTTGGAGTGGTGCCAAGTGCACTGAATCGAATAACCCTGTTTTGTGACAAAACATTGCCTTAGCAAAGGAACCACGGTTTCACAAGAAGACCAGACACATCAAACGACACTTCAACCTCATCCGCGACTACGTCGAAGGGCGGCACATAAATATATGCAAAGTGCACACGGATCTGAATGTAGCAGACCCGCTGACTAAACCTCTTCCACGGGCAGAGCATCATCAACACCAGAATTGTATGGGTGTTAGATTTATTACAATGTAATTCGCATGGTGATGTGAGGGCTAGATTATTGACTCTAGTGCAAGTGGGAGACTGTTGGAATTATGCCCTAGAGGCAATGATAAATAAGTTATTATTATAATTCCTGTATCAAGATAATCGTTTATTATCCATGCTATAATTGTATTGAAAGAAGACTTAGATACATGTGTGGATACATAGACAAAACACTGTCCCTAGCAAGCCTCTAGTTGGCTAGCCAGTTGATCAAGGATAGTCAGGGTCTTCTGACTATGTACAAGGTGTTGTTGCTTGATAACTGGATCACATCATTGGGAGAATCATGTGATGGACTAGACCCAAACTAATAGACGTAGCATGTTGATCGTGTCATTTTGTTGCTACTGTTTTCTACGTGTCAAGTATTTATTCCTATGACCATGAGATCATATAACTCACTGACACCGGAGGAATGCTTTGTGTGTATCAAACGTCGCAACGTAACTGGGTGACTATAAAGATGCTCTACAGGTATCTCCGAAGGTGTTCGTTGAGTTAGTATGGATCAAGACTGGGATTTGTCACTCCGTGTGACGGAGAGGTATCTCGGGGCCCACTCGGTAATACAACATCACACACAAGCCTTGCAAGCAATGTGACTTAGTGTAAGTTGCGGGATCTTGTATTACGGAACGAGTAAAGAGACTTGCCGGTAAACGAGATTGAAATAGGTATGCGGATACTAACGATCGAATCTCGGGCAAGTAACATACCGAAGGACAAAGGGAATGACATACGGGATTATATGAATCCTTGGCACTGAGGTTCAAATGATAAGATCTTTGTAGAATATGTAGGATCCAATATGGGCATCCAGGTCCCACTATTGGATATTGACCGAGGAGTCCCTCGGGTCATGTCTACTTAGTTCTCGAACCCGCACGGTCTGCACACTTAAGGTTCGATGTTGTTTTATGCGTATTTGAGTTATATGGTTGGTTACCGAATGTTGTTCGGAGTCCCGGATGAGATCACGGACGTCACGAGGGTTTCCGGAATGGTCCAGAGACGAATATTGATATATAGGATGACCTCATTTGTTTACCGGAAGGTTTTCGGAATTACCGGGAATGACGAATGGGTTCCGGATGTTCACCGGGGGGGCAGCCCACCCCGGAGAAGCCCTTAGGCCTTAGGGGAGCTGCACCATCCCTTAGTGGGCTGGTCGGCAAGCCCAAAGAGTCCCCTGTGCAGGAGATAAGAAAATCAAAGAGAAAACAAAAAAGGGGGAAGTGGGAAGGAAGGGAAGGACTCCACCTTCCAATCCTAGTTGGACTAGGATTGGAGGAGGAATCCTCCTCCCCCCCTTCGGCCGAACCCCTTGGGGCTCCTTGAGCCCCAAGGCAAGGCCCCTCCCCTCCCACCTATTTTTACGGAGGTTTTAGGGCTGATTTGAGACAACTTTTCCACGACAGCCCGACAACATACCTCCACGGTTTTTCCTCTAGATCATGTTTCTGCGGAGCTCGGGCAGAGCCCTGCTGAGATTAGATCACCACCAACCTCCGGAGCGCCGTCACGCTGCCGGAGAACTCATCTACCTCTCTGTCTCTTTTGCTGGATCAAGAAGGCCGAAATCATCGTTGAGTTGTACGTGTGCTGAACGCGGAGGTGTCGTCCGTTCGGCACTATATCGGAGCGGATCGTGGGACGGATCGCGGGACGGTTTGTGGGATAGTTCGCGGGCGGATCGAGGGACATGAGGACGTTCCACTACATCAACCACGTTTATTAACGCTTCTGTTGTGCGATCTACAAGGGTACGTAGATCTGAAATCCCCCTCGTAGATAGACATCACCATGATAGGTCTTCGTGCGCGTAGGAAATATTTTGTTTCCCATGCGACGTTCCCCAACACTTTGAAGTTCTATGTTTTGGTTGAATAGATGATTCTAAGATTGTGTGATGCATATCATATAATCATGCCCACGGATACTTGAGGTGACAATAGAGTATCTAGGTGACATTATGGTCTTGGTTGATGTGTGTCTTAAGGTGTTCTTCTAGTATGAACTCTAGGATAGATTGAACGGAAAGAATAGCTTCGTGTTATTTTACTACGGACTCTTGAATAGATCGATCAGAAAGAATAACTTTGTGGTGGTTTCGTACCTGACAATAATCTCTTCGTTTGTTCTCCGCTATTAGTGACTTTGGAGTGACTCTTTGTTGCATGTTGAGGGCTAGTTATATGATCCAATTATGTTATCATTGTTGAGAGAACTTCACTAGTGAAAGTATGAACCCTAGGCCTTGTTTCCACGCATTGCAATACCGTTCGTGCTCACTTTTATTATTAATTACCTTGCTGTTTTTATATTTTCAGATTACAAAAACCTATATCTACTATCCATATTGCACTTGTATCACCATCTCTTCGCCGAACTAGTGCACCTATACAATTTACCATTGTATTGGGTGTGTTGGGGACACAAGAGACTCTTTGTTATTTGGTTGCAGGGTTACTTGAGAGAGACCATCTTCATCCTACGCCTCCTGCGGATTGATAAACCTTAGGTCACCCATTTGAGGGAAAATTGCTACTGTCCTACAAACCTCTGCACTTGGAGGCCCAACAACGTCTACAAGGAGAAGGTTGCGTAGTAGACATCAAGCTCTTTTCTGGCGCCGTTGCCGAGGAGGTTAGCGCTTGAAGGTATATCTTTAGATCTTTCAATTGAATCTTTTAGTTTCTTGTTTTATCACTAGTTTAGTTTATTAAAATAAAACTACAAATAAATGGAATTAAGGTTGCCTCGTGAAAATGATGGAAAAGAAAATTGTGCTCAAGTGCTAGAAGAAGAATTACATACAATGCTTGGCATAAAATATGTGAATGATGAGCATGATTGCAATGTTGTTAGTATGAATTCTTTGAATACCCATGATGCTAATGATATGCAAAGCCACAAGCTTGGGGATGCTATGTTTGATGAAGATGATCTTTTTAGTTCCCCCACTTTGAATGATCAAAATTATTATGATGAAAGCATGCCCCCTATCTATGATAATTATTGTGATGATACGTATGCTATAAAGAAGAAAGACGATAAAACTTGTCACAATTATGAGTACCCTTTTACTGAACATTACTCTTTTAATGTGGAAACAATTCATAGTGTTCAAGTCTTTTACGATACTCCCGCTATTAATCATGAGAATAAATTCGCTATTGTGGAGAGTAGTAAAATTTCTATGCTTGTAGATCATGAAAAGAATGGTGTAGGTGCTGGTTATATTGTTGAATTCATTCATGATGCTACTGAAAATTATTATGAGAGAGGATCATATGCTTCTACATATTGCAATAATATCAAGCTTCCTCTCCATGTGTTGAAACTTTTGAAGTCATGCTTGTTTTATCTTCCTATGCTAGTTGATTCTTGCTCCAATAGATTGTTTGATCACAAAATCCCTATGCATAGGAAGTGGGTTATACTTAAATGTGCTAGTCATATGCTCCATGATGATTCCATTATGTTTCAATCCTTATCTTTTATGAGCATCATTGAAATCATCGTGCCTAGCTTGAAAGGCATTAAAGAAAAGTGCTTGTTGGGAGACAACCCAATATGTATCCTTACTGTTTTTGTGTGTTCACATGATTAAGATACTGTATTAATCATGTTTTATAGCTTTTATTTCAATAAAGTGCCAAGTAAGGCCTTTATGATTAGTTTGCGTGATAGTTGTTTGATCATGCTGAAAAAGACAGAAACTTTGCGCTCGTGAAATCATTTCTAATTTCTATCCACAGACTGCTTTTAGGTTGATTATTTTTGCTGCTGATTTATATACAAATTACTTTATTGTCATAATTGTTTCAGAATTTTTGAAAGTGCAGAAGTATGGTTATTATTCAGATCATTACAGATTGTTCTGTTTTTGACAGATTCTGTTTTTAATGCATAGTTTTCTTGTTTTGGTGTTTCCATAGATTATATTGAGTAATATAAATTATATAAATAGTAAGATACAGTAGGCATTGTGTGAAAATAATTATGAGTCTTGTTTTGACAGTACCCAAGTGATTGATTTGCTCGTTATCATACTAACCATCTCACGAAGTTCCGTTAAGTTTTGTGTTGTGAAGTTTTCTAGTTTTGGATAGAGTTTCGATGGACTATGGAACAAGGAGTGGAAATAGACTAAGCTTGGGGATTCCCAAGGCACCCCAAAGCCATATTCAAGGACACCAAAGAGTCTAAGCTTGGGGACGCCCCGGGAAGGCATCCCCTCTTTCGTCTTCAATCCATCGGTAACTTTACTTGGGGCTATATTTTTATTCACCACATGATATGTGTTTTGCTTGGAGCGTCATTCTCTTTTATTAGTACTTGCTTGCTGTTATTTATATTAATGTTTCGCATCATCTAGTTCAATAAAAAAAGTCAAGGATAGCCTTTACCATGCTTAATTTGCAAGTTTAGGAGTTGCTGTTTCAAATAGAAAGTTTGTTGTAGTGCAAACATTCCCTAGAATTTTCTGTACGTCGGAATAACTTGAAATTTGGACACAGTATGCTCTTATAAATTCTCTACAGCGTGGAATGTTTTCAGAATTTTTGGAGACAATTAAGTATGGATCTTGCTGCATTCTTCACAGACTGTTTTGTTTAGGCAGACTAGTCGTCAACCCGTGCATCCGCACGGGCGAACTACTTTATATCATAATATGAATATACTTTCTCTGAAGTTTTTGAACAAAATTTTCTGCTTTTTTGAAACGCTCGCGCATTCGTGGCCCAGATTTGACAGCTGTCGTGCTTGGATCCGACAGGTCTTTAGCCAAACGTTCTGATCTTTACGTCTGCGACCCCATGGGTAACGTGGATATAATAATGTGGCCTATACAACTACATCTGCCATCTGTATTAGTACGCGATATCCACAAAGCCTAAATTTTATATGCATCATGTGATAACAAAGTAATCTTCAAATTAACTTGCTTCAAAAACATAATATAATACTGGAAAATTAGGGTTCACATACAATCTTTAAAATTCATTAGAAAAATGATAATGGAGAAACATGCAAGCTGGTAGTACGAATCTGGACATTGTTGTCGCTATAATTTTAAGGCTGCTAAAATCCAAATTTATAATTTAAAATTATCTCTTGTATATAGTAAATTCATTAAATATCTCATTATTTGAGATGAAATACTAAGAAGTAATAAAAAGAAGCATTGAAATTAAAAATACATAGATCGTAGTTTAAAATTTAAAGTTCTATAAATTTACAAAGACAACTAAATCAATCTTACCTATATGTAGTATGACAAACCTATACGGAATAACTATACATACTATAAAAATCAATACTTGCAGGTATCATACAAACCCAAGCTCTAAGAAAATAAATGTAATTTACCACTCATTCATGCATCATGCAGAAGTACGTAGTAAATTAAGAAGTTTCATACCATGTATAAGTTATAACCATATTTTATAAGAAACCATAAATATACATGATATTGGAGAATAATGATGGAACCCACAGTCTAGTCAAGTAGTAGCACACATGTCCACCAAACAGTATGAGGTCTCTTTACTTTGCATTGGTAGACTTTCGATATAATCTGCACATCGCATCCGAAGGCATCATGTCTGGCATGCAAGCGTTGACGGATAGACGGAGATTTTTTGTGGTGCATTTGATCGTCGTAACCTCTTCTTTTATGCCTTTATACTTGGATCTTATCTTTTTATGCTGGGAGTCATGACCCGTGCTTCATGACATATGTTCAGTCATATACAATATCTGAGCTATTAATGAAGATTATAATCTGTGATCAATGGACGACCACGACTGGAGATCGATTGCATCGTACACCAAATTTTTAGGTTGATTCAGCGTGGATGACACACTAAAGGCACACACAGCTTGAATGGAAACATGACTGGATGGCAGATGACGAACTGCGACGGTAGGGCACCCTTGATGATGATCCATTAACAGGCGCTGCGAACTGAAAAGGGCAATCTGCGGCAACACACGGGTAAGATTTTTTCTTTTTCTGAGAGTTCAATCGGGACAGCAAATATGCGATTTATATTTCAGAACTCAATCAGGAGAGTTCATGAGATATAAGCATGTACGCATGTGTGTCAAGATATGTACGCAATGGAAATTTTTCTACAGAAATTTCAATCAGGAGAGTATGGATGAAATCTAAATAAAGAAAGTACATGAGACGTACGCATGTACGCATGTGAATCAAGAAATGATGCCTACGTAAAAGAACACTATTCATCCAATTGTTTTGTATAGAAAGTAAATAGATGTGACGCATGATTATCTACTTTAAGCAAGAATTAACATGGAAGATACCATGGAGTTCAGTTTTTTTGTCATTAACGTGGAAGACTCTATGGAGTTCAGTTTTTTTTTCTAAGGATTATGTGGGTCAATCTCCATCGTAATAATTCGGTCTCATAAGATTAACGACTCCTAATTACTGATTAACGTGGGAATTTCTTAGAAGTGCCTAATTAGTATAAGTATAGATTGTTGTTATGTTTGCATTGTTCGCATATGTTTGCTTGTTTAATGATTCCATTTGAGGATGGGAGTTTTAAATATGCAGAGGCATTTAGTATGCAATGTCAATTAATGATTTTAGTGATTTGCTATAGTAGAGGATGATAAAGTTTTGCATTGATTTATACTAACCTATCTCACGAGTTCTTGATTGAGTTTTGTGTGGATGAAGTTTTTAAGATTTCGGAAACCATCATATGAGAGGAATTAAGGAGATACAAAAAGCTCAAGCTTGGGGATGCCCAAGTCATCCCCAATTCATATTTCAAGAAGTCTCAAGCACCTAAGCTTGGGGATGCCATGGATGGCATCCCACCTTTCTTCTTCAAACAATTATCGGTTAGTATCGGTTGAACCTAAGTTTTTGCTTCTTCACATGATTCGTGCTATCCTTGAAGTGTCGTTTTATTTTGTTCGAATAAGGTACTTAAGATCTGAAATTCTTAGATGGGAGAGTCTTCACATAGCCAAATAATTATTCACTACTCATTGAGCTTCACTTATATCTTTTGGAGTAGTTTTTCTTTTACTCTCATGCTTCACTTATATCATTTTGAGAGTCTTAAACAGCATGGTAATTTGCTTAGGTTATGAATCTAGTCCTAATATGATGGGCATCCAAGAGGGATATAATAAAAACTTTCATATAGAGTGCATCGAGTACTGTGAGAAGTTTGATTATTTGCATATAGTTTTGAGACATAAGGATGGTGATATTAGAGTCATGCTAGTTAGTAATTATGGATTGGTAGAAATACTTGTGTTAGAGTTTTTGATTCCCGTAGCATGCACATACGATGAACGGCTATGTTAGTAAGTCGGAGCATGATGTTTTTATTGAGTGTCATCCTTTGTGTGGATGTCGGTATCGCGCGATGGTTAACTCCTACCAACCCTTCCCCTAGGAGCATGCGTCTAAAACTTTGCTTCGATAGCTAAAAACTTTTGCAATAAGTATGTGAGTTCTTTATGACTAATGTTGAGTCCATGGATTATACGCACTCTCACCCTTCCACCATTGCTAGCCTCTCTAGTACCGCGCAACTTTCGTCGGTGCATACACGCACCATATATCCTTCCTCAAAACAGCCACCATACCTACCCATCATGGCATTTCCATAGCCATTCCGAGATATATTGCCATGCAACTTCCAACATTCCGTTTATTATGACACGCATCATCATTGCCATATTGCTTTGCATGATCATGTAGTTGACATCGTATTTGTGGCAAAGCCACCATTCATATCTTTCATACATGTCACTCATGATTCATTGAACATCCCGGTACACTGCCGGAGGCATTCATATAGAGTCATATATTTTGTTCTAAGTATCGAGTTGTAAGTAAATAAAGGTGTGATGATCATCATTATTAGAGCATTGTCCCATGTGAGGAAAGGACGGAAGCTATGATTCCCTCACAAGTTGGGATGAGACTCCGGATTTAAAAAAAAAGAGGCCAAAGATCCCACCTAAAAAAATGAATGAAAAAAATGAAAAAAAGAGGCCAAAGAGCCCAAACAAAAAAAAGAGAAAAAGAGAGAAGGGACAATGCTACTATCCTTTACCACACTTGTGCTTAAAAGTAGCACCATGATCTTCATGATAGAGAGTCTCATATATTGTCACTTTCATATACTAGTGGGAATTTTTGTTATAGAACTTGGCTTGTATATTCCAATGATGGGCATGCTCAATTGCCCTAGGTCGTCGTGAGCAAGCGAGTTGGATGCACACCCACTTAGTTTCTTTTTGAGCTTTCATAAACTTATAGCTCTTGTGCATCTCTTGCATGTCAATCCCTACTCGCTCATATTGGTATCTATTGATGGGCATCTCTATAGCCCATTGATACGCCTAGTTTATGTGACCATCTCCTCCTTTTTGCCTCACAACCACCACCATATTTTATTCCACCTATAGTGTTATGTCCATGGCTCACGCTCATGTATTGCGTGAGAGTTGAAAAGGTTTGAGAAAGTAAAAGTGTGAAAGGAATTGCTTGACTAAAAACGGGGTTGTGCATGATTTAAATACGTTGTGTGGGGAAGATGGAGCATAGCCAGACTATATCATATTGTAGGGATAACTCTCTTAGGCCATGTTATTTTGAGAAGACATGATTGCTTTGTTAGTATGCTTGAAGTATTATTGTTCTTATGTCAACATTAAACTTTTTGTATTGAATCATATGGATCTGAATATTCATGCCACAACATATGTTAGATAGCATTCCACATCAAAAATTCTGTTTTTGTCATTTACCTACTCGAGGACGGGCAGGAATTAAGCTTGGGGATGCTTGATATGTCTCCAACGCATCTATAATTTTTGATCGTTCCATGCTATTATATTATCAAATTTGGATGTTTTATAAGCATTAATATGCTATTTTATATTATTTTTGGGACTAACCTATTGACCTAGAGCCCAGTGTCAGTTTCTGTTTTTTCCTTGTTTTTGACCTTTTTCAGATAGGAATATCAAACGGAGTCCAAATGGAATAAAACTTTCGCGATGATTTTTTTGGACCAAAAGAGACCCCCAAAGCTTTGGAAGAAGGCCAGAAGAGCCACGAGGGAGTCACGACCCCGGTAGGCGCGCCCTACCCCTCCCCCCACCCCACCCGGGAGGGCCTAGTAGGCTCGTGACCCCCTCGTGCTCCCAACTGACGTAATTCCACTGCCATAAATTCCTATAAATACAGAAACCCCCAAAAAGAAACCTAGATCGGGAGTTCTACCGTCACAAGCCTCAGTAGCCACCCAAAACCAATCGGGAGCCCGTTCCGGCACCCTGCCGGAGGGGGAATCCATCTCCGGTGGCCATCTTCATCATCCCGGCGATCTCCATGACGAGGAGGGAGTAGTTCTCCCTCGGGGCTGAGGGTATGTACCATTAGCTATGTGTTTGATCTCTCTCTCTCTCGTGTTCTTGACATGTCATGATCTCGATGTACCGCGGGCTTTGCTACTATAGTTGGATCCTATGATGTTCTTCCCCCTCTCCCTTCTTGTAATGAATTGAGTTTCCCCTTTGAAGTTATCTTATCGGATTGAGTCTTTAAGAACACTTGATGTATGTCTTGCACGTGTCTATCTGTGGTGACAATGGGATATTCATGTGAGTACTTGATGTATGTTTCGGTGATCAACTTGCGGGTTTCGTGACATCGGGAACCTATGCATAGGGGTTGGCACACGTTTTGACTCTCGGGTAGAAAATTTGGGGCACTCTTTGAAGTTCTATGTGTTGGTTGAATAGATGATTCTGAGATTGTGTGATGCATATCGTATAACCATGCCCACGGATACTTGAGGTGACAATGGAGTATCTAGGTGATATTAGGGTCTTGGTTGATGTGTGTCTTAAGGTGTTATTCTAGTACGAACTCTAGGATAGATTGAACGGAAAGAATAGCTTCGTGTTATTTTACTACGGACTCTTGAATAGATCGATCACAAAGAATAACTTTGTGTTGTTCTCCGCTATTAGTGACTTTGGAGTGACTCTTTGTTGCATGTTGAGGGCTAGTTATATGATCTAATTATGTTATCATTGTTGAGAGAACTTCACTAGTGAAAGTATGAACCCTAGGCCTTGTTTCCACGCATTGCAATACCGTTCGTGCTCAGTTTTATTATTAATTACCTTGCTATTTTTATATTTTCAGATTACAAAAACCTATATCTTCTATCCATATTGCACTTGTATCACCATCTCTTCACCGAACTAGTGCACCTGTACAATTTACCATTGTATTGGGTGTGTTCGGGACACAAGAGACTCTTTGTTATTTGGTTGCAGGGTTGCTTGAGAGAGACCATCTTCATCCTACGCCTCCCGCGGATTGAAAAACCTTAGGTCACACACTTGAGGGAAAATTGCTACTGTCCTACAAACATCTACACTTTGAGGCCCAACAACGTCTACAAGGAGAAGGTTGCGTAGTAGACATCAGCGAGACCCAAGCGCGTCCCCATGGGAGTCGCGCTCATCAGCCTGCACCGCCAGGGGTTACAAGTGGGGAACTGCGCGGGCGCGCCGGGAACACCTGCTCAGGCATGTCCCCGCTCGGGGTTCGACGGGAGCCCCTGGAGGCACGGGACTTGGCCGCGCTAGGGAGGCGTCGTCCAGCGTCCCCCGGCGCGCTTAACAAAACGAGGAGGGAGTACTAGAGGCCCGACTACATCAATCCCCGGAGGCGCGCACAATTCGACAATGACCGCGCCAGCACACGTCCGGGCTATGAAGGAAGCGGCACGCACCATCACGACGGTAGGAGGCACGCGCGAGACCCTGCAGGCAGCCCCCATGCAAACAGGTATGAACAGCACTGCGGGGGTGGCCTGCGGGGGTGGCTTCGCGGGGACGACCAGCGCGGGTGTCCTTGCGGGGCACACCTGCTGGCCGGGAGCTGCTTCGGGCAGACGTCTGGGTCTGGGGACCGGGGACCCCTCGCCTGGGACAGGGTGGATGCACCCTTGTGTACTAGCCGGGCAATGGAGGGTGGAGCACACGCCCATGTTCCCAGGCCAGACGATCATAACCTGGGGGCCGAGGGTGGTATATCCTCCCTTGTCTCCGGTGCGTGCGACGCCCGCTTGGGGACTGAGGGTGGAACACATGCCCATGTCTCCAATGCAGGCTTCGTTCGATCGCCAACGGGTGTTCGGGTACCCGTTGTTGCCCTCGGGATGGGCTAGCCCGACCTGGGGGCAAGGCCCAGGGTACCAACGTGGGAACCCGGGGTCCCTAGCGAGGCGTGTTGGGGCAACGCCCCGGGGACTCAGGACCTACCATCTGGGCAAGCTCTCCGGCCAGCGAGCGCTAGGGGCTCCTCCCACACTCGAGGGATTGCTCAGTGCAGGTCATGCCACGCCGCTACGAGCCCAGTGACCACGAGCGGAGCATGCGCCTGAGAGGCATGGGGCTCCCGAAGCGTCCCCAGGACCTGCATCGACCCGTGACGCCTCTGCATCGTCCTTCAATCCTTCCAGAACCTACTTCATCCCGTGACACTCTCACGTAATAACGAGCCGAGGCTGTATACGCCCAGGCCCCCCCGAGGATGCGGAAGGGGTCCATCCCACGCCTAGTAGCAGCCCTACGCTCCGCGCTAGGGAAAAGACAGAGGCAATCAACACAGTCCACCAATGACTTCCGTAATCAGGCGCTTATACCTCGGGGGTAGGGACACTCGCGAGGCCAAAGCACCCTCGCGACCTCCGAGATACACCACCAGCGTAACACTCTCACGTAATAACGAACCGAGGCTGTATACACCCAGGGCCCCCCGAGGAGGCGGAGGGGTCCATCCCACGCCGAGTGGAAGCCCTATGCTCCGCGCTGGGGGAGACGAAGGCGGTGAATAACTAGGAGCGGGACGCGGCCGTTTCTTGTTCTTTTCTTGTGCTTCAAGTAGTGACCCTCAGGGACCACCCCTTTGTATTTTGAGCTATCAAAGGCTCAAAGATCTCTTTGCTTAATGTTTTGAAAAGAAAAAAAAGGCGGGGATTTCTTCTCTATGTTCTCTTGTTTTACCGAAACTTGAGTTCTCTTTCTCCCTTTGTTTTGACTGGTGTTTCGCAGGAACCTCAGGAGACCGTCGGGCTTCCCGAGGTAACCACAAGAGGGGCAGGATGGGGAATCGCTCGAGTGCCAAAGGGGATTCCTGAGGCGCGCCTCAGGAGCCTTACTGGTCATAAGGCCACTTGCCCTCCTTGATGTCGTCCTGGAATTCTGGTCGGTATTAGGGGAGGTGAGGCGCCGCCCCTTAGATGCGCCCTTCATGGCCATACCTAATGGTGGTGGGGAAATGTGCGGGATTGGGACCTGACGACATAGAGCGGTTTGAGTGTCAAGGGGGACTCCTGAGCAACATGCCACAGGAGCCTTACCGGTCGCAAGGCCACTCGACCACCCAGGTGCCGCCCACGCCGGCACCCAGGGCGTCGGGGCTTTGCCCCGCGAGGAACAACCTTGGTAATGGGTTGCTCCTCATGGCGGCAGGGAAATGTGCGGGACCGGGACCTGTAGACACAGAATGCCAAAAGGGTCCTCAAACTGCCCCACAAGCAGGGAGGAATCGTCACGAACTGAGCCATGCTCGTGGGTTAGGCCATCAGCGTCGCAACTACACGGGGCTGGCAATGGCCGTGGCCAGGAGGAAAACATCGCACACACCTCGTCCTCAAAGGACACGTTGAAAGGTACCCTCCAGTCACATCAAAGTTCCTATTAAACCTAATACATAACCATATCAGGAGGAAAAGGCGGCAGATCAGGAGGACACATCGTCGCCAGAGTTCGCTCCGCAGCCTTCGGGAGCGAGCCTTGTCACCAGGTCTTCCACATGGACCTCGACCCATTCGGCCAGGGCGGTGTGTACCGTCTTTGGCACCGGATACAGCATGGCGGCGAAGTCAAAGTCTGGGTCAAGGTGAAGGAGGTGGCTGAAGACGTCTGAGGCCCCTTGGCCCAAGAGGTCACGTCTCTTCTCCTCTGCAAGCGCGTGGACCTTCTCGGCACCCGCCTCAAGACGCTCCACGACACGGAGGAAGAAGCCCACCTATCCACTGTCATCGGGGACTAGGGGGCTTGAGACACCATCATCATAGATGTCGCTCAAAGCCCGGGAGGCTCTCCCCTCGAGGGATTGGAACATCCGGGAGCGTTCAAGTTGGAGGCCGCGAGCACGGATCGCTTCTCCAGAGGTCTCTCCAACCAAGGAAGCCGCGCCTTTCACCTTTTTGTGAAGAAGAGACAGTTTTCCTTCGGTAGTAGCCTGGGCTTCCAGCGCGACCTGTCGACGTTTCACTTCCTTATCCAACCTTCTCTCGAGGGCATTGACCGCGTTTTTCAGGTGGTCGTGGCGCTCGCATAAGCGGGACTCCTGGAGCCTTAGCTTCGCACAATAGTCAAGAACAAGGGAACGCTGAGCCTCCACCACCCCCCTGTCGATCTCCTGCTGAAGCTTCGCCTCACGAGAGGCAAGGGATTCCTCACCAAGCGACACCTGGTGCTCCTTCACCTCCAGACGCTCCTGCTCTAGGCTCTGCTCCACCTCTACCAGCGCCAGCAAGTCGGCGGAAGCTCGAAATCCCACGTCGGCACGGAAGAACTCAGAGGGCAGACCCCTTTGGGCGGCCCTCAGCCGAGCCTGTTCTTCAAGATCGGCGTTTAGGGTGCAAAGCTCCCTGTGGCGATCCTCGGAGGCCCTACGCCGACAATCAGCCTCTTGAGCCTCGGAGAGAGCACGTTTGCGGGCTTCCGCCGCCACGGCAAGAGACCTCTCCGCCTCCGCGTGGGCGCGCTCACGCAGCAGACGGACGAGGTTCATGGCAACTTCAAGTTGGCGCCACCCCGATGCAAGGTGTCGACACTCGTCCTCCAGGCGGACTTCACTGTTCGCAAGCCCGTTCCTAGATGCTGAAGCGTGTTCGCCGCGGTACGGAGCAGGCCCCACGGTGTGGCATGCAAACCATCAACATACTCCAGTGGCCAACGAGAGCTCTCGATGTCTACACGATGAGCAGGAGTGGCACGCGAGGAGTCTCTCAGCTCAAATCCAAGCTCGGGGGCTGGGGGCTCACCTGCAGGCGCTTCGTCGAAAAGAAGCGCCCCCTGAGGCCCCACGTCGCCAAGCGGAAAGGGACCGGAAGGGAGGGGCAACATGACCCTAGGAGGAGCCGCATGCGAGGGGAATGACACTCTACAGGGGAACTGGAGGCCGCGGGCGAGGAAGACCGTAGTGGGCTCATACGCGAGGGACTCAGGAGTTTGGACCCCGCTGGGCGCGACAGAAGAAACCACAAGATGCTCGGCGATCTAAGGGGCGGGCAGGGCCGACCCGTCTCCCCTGTCACCGGTAGGGAGCCCGCAGAACAAAGGCTCAGAAGGGAGGCGCAAAAATAAAGAACAAAGGAGGGTGCATATGCTTACTCGTCTACGTCGACCCACTTCTTCTTCACCGGAGCCCACTGCATCAAGAGGCGGCCGCCCTCAGGCGACCTCCTCTTCCTGCCAACGCGGCTGGCATGGCGAGGAGACCCGGCGTACCTCGGTTGAAGCTTGAAAGCGGGGGCGGCGACTTCCACCATCGACCGGTCATCACCACCAACCCCGGCCCGTCCTGGAGCAGGAGGTGAGGGAGCAGGCGACGATAGACCTCCCACTTCGGCTACGGGAGGGGTAGCACGACTTGAGTTTTTGTGGGCCTGGACCCCAAGGGTAGAGGCCCCCTGGGGGGGCGTCCCCTCCAGGGAGGAACCCCCACTCATCGAGAGCTTCCGGGGCCTTGAAGTTATACAATGGGAGGCCATTCTCGGGAAGCTCGTCAGGATCGCCACCAGTCAGCCGACGGAGCAACTCGCGCAGGACGTCGGGGGAGAGAGGCAGGACCTGGATCCTCATTAGGTCGCAAGGTCCCGCGTAGGCCCACATCGAACGGGAGTGGCGCTGGAGAAGAGCGATCCACCATCGGATAAACTCCCGCACCACCTTCGCCATCGTCACCCCCGCCCGCTTCAGTCTCTCCAGTCGGATCAGGACCGGCGTGAGCCGGGGGTCATTAAGCTCCTCGCGCTTCCACCCCAGGTTTGGCGTTGCGGGGGTCGACGGGGGCTAGAACAGGGCTTCGGCCTCGGCTGTTTCGACCTGCACCCAATACCGCCGAAACCCCTTTGCTTCGGGGAGGAGCTCGGCGTCGAGGGCCCCCGGAACCGATGCATCGGCCATTTCCAAGGACACGCACCCGGAGCACTGCTCCTCGGAGACCAATTCAAGGGAGAAGAAGTGGCGAAGAAATGACATGGAAGGGGAAACGCCAACAAAGGCATCGCACAAGAACGCGAAGGACGAGAGGAGAACCAGAGAACTGTGGTCATGGTGGAGCGCGTGGATCTGATAATGCGAGAGCACTGCAACGAAGAAGCTCGAGAACGGCGGCAGTACACGAGACAGAAGGGCATGGATATGAAGGGGAACCGCGGGGGTCGCCATTAGACCCCGGGGCCATGAAGCTGGCCAGATCTGGGTGCCCCCCGCTCATTGAAGCCAGCCGCGACTGCCAGTCGGATCTTCTCCAACCCCTCGAAGTTCACCACCGTCGACCGGCCCAACGCGGGCCGAGGCACTATCGAGATGGATGGACCCCGCGAGCCTCCGCCCTTTCCCCCTTTAGGAGGCATGGCGAGGAGAATGAGGGGAAAACGGTGCGACGCGCGGGGGTTCGGAGGAGGGAGCCGAGGTCGCATGGGGGGGAGAACCGACAGCGAAATCGACCAGAGACGAAGGCGGTTCGCAGATGCGGGTCAAATGGTTCAACGAGCCTAGCTGAGGCTGGTCAGGCGCGGAGAAGGCGGGAAGATAAGCTTTCAGTTCGTTGTTCATAGGGCCTGGCCCGCAGGCAATTAGGGCTCGTGACACCTCGGGCCGCCCCCGAGGCTTTGTCCGGAAGCCAAACCGAGCGCGTCGTGGGCCCGGTGGCTGCCTACGGGTCAGGGCTGGCGCACTTCATCGACCAAAACCAACGGGCCCGACACCACTCAAGACGAGGCCCTCGCGAGGGGCCAAGCCTCGCGAGGAGGAGGAGCTTCAAGACTCGCAGGGGGCCTCCACAAGACCCCTCCAGGGCGGCGGAGATTCTGAGGCAAGACCCAGCCTCGGGAGTCAAGGATGATGTGGGGGAAGGACAGGTGAGCAGCGGGTTGCAGGATGATACGTCTCCAAAGTATCTATAATTTTTTATGGTTTCATGCTATTATGTTGTCAAACTTTGGATGTTTTGTATGCCTTTTATATCTTTTTTGGGACTAACTTATTAACTCAGTGCCAAGTGCGAGTTCTTGTTTTTTCCGTGTTTTTGACCCTTTTTAGAGGAGGATTTTAAACGCAGTCCAAATGGAATAAAACTTCCAAAAAGATTTTTTCTGGAACGGAAGATACGCAGAAAGCTTGGGAACCAAGGCAGGGAGTCCCGGGGGAGGCCACAAGCCCCCATGGCGGGCCAGGGGGGCCCGCGCCTCCCAGGCTTGTGGGCTCCCTGGGCCTCCCCTGCCCTAGCTCCTTCGCCTATAAATTCCCTAAGATCCTTTAAAAAAATCGGGGGATCCACGAAAATACTTTTCTACCGCCGCAAGCTTCTGTCTCCACAAGATCCCATCTGGGGCATGTTCTGGTGCCCTGCCGGAGGGGAGATTCGGATACGGAGGGCTTCTTCATCAACACCATGACCTCTTCGATGATGCGTGAGTAGTTCACCATAGAACTACGGGTTCATAGCTAGTCGCTAGATGGCTTCTTCTCTCTCTTGGATCTTTCATACAAAGTTCTCCATAATCTTCATGGAGATCTATCCGATCTAATATTCTTTTGCGGTGTGTTTGTCAAGATCTGATGAATTGTTGATTTATGATCATATTATCTATGAATCTTATTTGAGTTTTTTCTGATCTCTCTTATGCATGATTTCATATCCTTGTAATTCTCTTCGAGTTGTGGGTTTTGTTTGGCCAACTTGATCTATGATTCTTGCAATGGGAGAAGTGATTGGTTTTGGGTTCATACCGTGCGGTGACCTCACCCAATGACAGAAGGGGTAGCGAGGCACCCATCATGTTGTTGCCATCAAGGGTAAAAAGATGGGGTTTTCATCATTGGTTTGAGTTTATCCCTCTACATCATGTCATCTTGCTTAAGGCGTTACTCCGTTCGTCATGAACTCAATACACTAGATGCATGCTGGATAGCGGTCGATGTTTGGAGTAATAGTAGTAGATGCAGAAAGTATCGGTCTACTTGTCTCGGACGTGATGCCTATATGTATGATCATTGCCTTAGATATCGTCATGACTTTGCGCGGTTCCATCAATTGCTCGACAGTAATTTGTTCACCCACCGTAATATTTGCTATTTTGAGAGAAGCCTCTAGTGAACACTATGGCCCCCGGGTCTACTTCAGACCATATTTTCAGCCTTACACTTTTACTTCGTTGCACTTTCCGCCTTCAGATCTCACTTTGCAATCAATCTTGAAGGGATTGACAACCCCTTTATAGCGTTGGGTGCAAGCTCTTTTGTGTTTGCGCATGTACTCTGGACTTGACGAGATTCTCCTACTGGATTGATACCTTGGTTGTCAAACAGAGGGAAATACTTACTGCTCCTATGCTACATCACCCTTTCCTCTTCAATGGAAAAACCAACGCAAGCCAAGTCTTCGTCAGCGTGCCAATTTCTGGCGCTGTTGTATGGGAAGTAGCAGAAGGATTTCTGGCGCCGTTGCCGGGGAGGATCAAGTCAAGAACTCATCCAAGTAAGTGTCGCAACCTCATCTCTTGCACTTACTTTTTTGCCTGTCGTTTTCCTCTCCCCCACTTCTGAAAAACAAAAAATTGACAAAAATATTTGCCTTTTTCGTTCGCCCTTTTCTCTCGCTTGCTTTCTGTTCGCTTGTGTGCTTGCTTGCTTGCTGAAGTCACCATGACTGAAAACACAAAACTTTGTGACTTCTCGAATACTAATAATAATGATTTTATTAGTACTCCGATTGCTCCCACCACTAGTGCAGAATCATACGAAATCAATGCTGCTTTGCTGAATCTTGTTATGAAAGAGTAATTCTCTGGCCTTCCTAGTGAAGATGTCGCATCCCATCTTAATACCTTCATTGAGCTTTGCGATATGCAAAAGAAGAAAGATGTGGATAATTATGTGATTAAATTGAAGCTTTTTCCGTTCTCGTTGCAAGATCGAGCAAAAACTTGGTTTTCGTCTTTGCCCAAAAATAGTATTGATTCTTGGAACAAGTGCAAAGATGCTTATATATCCAAGTATTTTCCGCTGGCTAAGATTATCTCTCTCTGTAATGATATCATGAATTTTAAGCAACTTGATCATGAACATGTTGCACAATCTTGGGAGAGAATGAAATTGATGATTAGAAATTGCCCCGCTCATGGCTTGAGTCTTTGGATGATTATACAAATATTTTACGCTGGCTTGAATTTCGCTTCTAGAAATATATTGGACTCCGCCTCAGGTGGAACGTTCATGGAAATCACGTTAGGAGAAGCCACAAAAGTCCTAGACAATATCACGGCGAACTACTCTTAGTCGCACACTGAAAGGTCACCTATTAGTAAGAAGGTACACGTTATAGAAGAAATTAACTCGTTAAGTGCTAAGACGGATGAGTTAATGAATTTGGTTGCTAGTATAAGTGCTCCTTTAGATCCTAATGATATGCCCTTGTCTTCCTTGATTGAGAGTAGCAACGCTAGCTTGGACGTTAATTTTGTTGGTAGGAATAATTTTGGCAACAGCAATGCTTTTAGAGGAAACTATGTTCCTAAGCCTTTTCCTAGTAACCCCTCAAATAACTTTGGCAACTCCTATAACAATACTCATGGAAATTACAATAGATTACCCTCTGCTCTAGAGAGTAATATCAAAGAGTTTATCAACTCCGTATGACGGAGAGGTATCTCGGGGCCCACTCGGTAATACAACATCACACACAAACCTTGCAAGCAATGTGACTTAGTGTAAGTTGCGGGATCTTGTATTACGGAACGAGTAAAGAGACTTGCCGGTAAACGAGATTGAAATAGGTATGCGGATACTGACGATCGAATCTCACGCAAGTAACATACCGAAGGACAAGGGAATGACATACGGGATTATATGAATCCTTGGCACTGAGGTTCCACCGATAAAGGTCTTCGGAATATGTAGGATCTAATATGGGCATCCAGGTCCCGCTATTGGATATTGACCGAGGAGTCCCTCGGGTCATGTCTACATAGTTCTCGAACCCGCAGGGTCTGCACACTTAAGGTTCGACGATGTTTTATGCGTATTTGAGTTATATGGTTGGTTACCGAATGTTGTTCGGAGTCTCGGATGGGATCACGGACGTCACGAGGGTTTCCGAAATGGTCCGGAGACGAAGATTGATATATAGGATGACCTCATTTGGTTACCGGAAAGTTTTTACCGAAAAAGTTTCGGGCTCATCGGTAGTGTACCGGGAGTGCCGGGAGGGGTGACGGGGACCATCGAGAGGGGTGTCACGCCCCAAGGGGTCTCATGGGCTATGGGAAGAGATAAACCAGCCCCTAGTGGGCTGGAATAAGTTCCCACTAAGGCCCATAAGGTTTGAGAAGGGAAAAACACAAGGTGGAAAGAGTTTCCAAGTGGGAATGTGGAATCCTACTCCAAGTAGGATTGGAGTAGGACTCCTCCACCTCAAATTTCGTCCAAACCTTGAGGGTTTGAGGCTGCCTACTCCCCTCCCTCCCTCCTATATATACTGAGGTATTAGGGCTGATTTGAGACAACTTTTGCCACGGCAGCCCGACCACATACCTCCATGGTTTTTCCTCTAGATCGCGTTTCTACGGAGCTCGGGCGGAGCCCTGCTGAGATTAGATCACCACCAACCTCAGGAGCGCCGTCACGCTGCCGGAGAACTCATCTACCTATCCGTCTCTCTTGCTGGATCAAGAAGGACGAGATCATCGTCGAGCTGTACGTGTGCTGAACGAGGAGGTGCCGTCCGTTCGGCACTAGATCGGAGCGGATCGTGGGACGGATCGCGGGACGGTTCGTGGGACGGTTCGCGGGGCGGATCCAGGGACGTGAGGACGTTCCACTACATCAACCGCATTTCTTAATGCTTCTGTTGTGCGATCTACAAGGGTACGTAGATCTGAAATCCCCTCTCGTAGATGGACATCACCATGATAGGTCTTCGTGCGCGTAGGAAAAATTTTGTTTCCCATGCGACGTTCCCCAACAGTGGCATCATGAGCTAGGTTCATGCGTAGATGTAATATCGAGTAGAACACAAAAGTTTTTGTGGGAGGTGATGTGCGTTTTGCTGCCCTCCTTAGTATTTTCTTGATTCCGCGGTATTGTTGGATCGAAGCGGCTCGGACCGACATTACTCGTACGCTTACGAGAGACTGGTTTCATCGCTACGAGTAACTCCGTTGCTCAAAGATGACCGGCGAGTGTCGGTTTCTCCAACTTCAGTTGAATAGGATTTGACGGAGGAGGTCCTTGGATGAGGTTATATAGCAATTCATACATCTCCGTTGTGGTGTTTGCGTAAGTAAGATGCGATCCTACTAGATACCCATGGTCACCACGTAAAACATGCAACAACAATTAGAGGACTTCTAACTTGTTTTTGCAGGGTATGCTTGTGATGTGATATGGCCAACGATGTGATGTGATATATTGGATGTATGAGATGATCATGTTGTAATAGTTAATATCGACTTGCACGTCGATGGTACGGCAACCGGCAGGAGCCATAGGGTTGTCTTTAAACTAACATTTGTGCTTGCAGATGTGTTTACTATATTGCTAGGACGTAGCTTTAGTAGTAATAGCATGAGTAGCACGACAACCACGATGGCGACACGTTGATGGAGATCATGATGATGGAGATCATGGTGTGACGCCGGTGACAAGAAGATCGTGCTGGTGCTTTGGTGATGGAGATCAAGAAGCACATGATGATGGCCATATCATCTCACTTATGAATTGCATGTGATGTTAATCCTTTATGCACCTTATCTTGCTTAGAACGACGGTAGCATTATGAGGTGAACTCTCACTAAAAATTCAAGACGAAATTGTGTTCTCCCCGACTGTGCACCGTTGCGACAGTTCTTCGTTTCGAGACACCACGTGATGATCGGGTGTGATAGACTCAATGATCACATACAACGGGTGCAAAACAGTTGCACACGTGGAACACTCGGGTTAAGCTTGACGAGCCTAGCATGTGCAGACATGGCCTCGGAACACATGAGACCGAAAGGTCGAGCATGAATCGTATAGTTCATATGATTAGCATATAGATCCTTACCACTGAAACTATTCTCGACTCACGTGATGATCGGACTTGAGATAGTGGATTTGGATCATGTAGCACTCAAATGACTAGAGAGATGTACTTTTTGAGTGGGAGTTCTTAAGTAATATGATTAATTGAACTAATTGTCATGAACATAGTCTAATGGTGTTTGCGAATTACGATGTAGCTTGCGCTATAGCTCTACTATTTTTATATGTTCCTAGAGAAAATTTAGCTGAAAGTTGATAGTAGCAAACTTTGCAGAGGATTGTCCTCGTTGCTGTGCAGAAGGCTCATGTCCTTAATGCACCACTCGGTGTGCTGCACCTCGAGCATCGTCTGTGGATGCCGTGAACATCCGACATACACGTTTCTGATGACTACACGATAGTTCAGTACAAAATACTTAATGGCTTAGAAGCAAGGCGCCGAAGACGTTTTGAAACGTCACGGAACATAAGAGATGTTCTAAAGAGATGAAATTGTGATTTCATGCTTGTGCCCTTGTTAAGAGGTACGAGACCTCTGACAAGATTCTTTGTCCACAAAGTAAGGGAGAAAAGCTCAATCGTTGAGCATGTGCTCAGATTATCTGAGTACGACAATCGCTTGAATCAAGTGGGAGTTAATCTTCCAGATGAGATAGTGATGGTTCTCCAAAGTCACTGCCACCAAGTTGTGAGAGCTTCGTGATGAACTATAACATATCAAGGATAGATACAATGATCCTTGAGCAATTCGCGATGTTTGACACTGCGAAAGTAGAAATCAAGAAGGAGCATCAATAGTTGATGGTTAGTAAAACCACTAAGTTTCAAGAAAGGCAAGGGCTAGAAGGGATACTTCGTGAAACGGCAAAACAATGTCTGCACTAATGAAGAGACCCAAGATTAAACCCAAACCCGAGACTAAGTGCTTCTGTAATGAGGGGAACAATCACTGAGGCGGAGCAACTCTAGATACTTGGTAGATAAGAAGGCTGGCAAAAGTCGAAAGAAGTATATTTGATATACATGATGTTGATGTGTACTTTACTAGTACTCCTAGTAGCACAAGGGTATTGGATACCGGTTCGTTTGCTAAGTGATTAGTAACACGAAATGAAAGCTACGGCATAAACGGAGACTAGCTAAAGGCGAGGTGACGATACGTGTTGGAAGTGTTTCCAAGGTTGATATGATCAAACGTCGCACGCTCCCTCTACCATCGGGATTGGTGTTAAACCTAAATAATTGTTATTTGGTGCTTGCGTTAAGCATGAACATGATTGGATCGTGTTTATTGCAATATGATTATTCAATTAAAGAGAATAATGGTTACTCTATTTGCTTGAATAATCACCTTCAATGGTTTATTGAATCTCGATTGTAGTGTTACACATGTTCATGATATTGGTGCCAAAAGATACGAGGTAATGATGATAGTACCACTTACTTGTGGCACTGCCGCTTGAGTCATGTTGGTATAAATTGCATGAAGAGGCTCCATGCTGATGGATCTTTATACTCACTTGATTTTGAATCACTAGTGACATGCAAATCACACCACATGAGCAAGGCCTTGTTTTCATTGAGATGAAACAAGATAGTAACTTGTTGGAAGTGATACATTTTGATGTATGCAGTTCAATGGGTGCTGAGGCACGGAGTGGATGTAATTATGTTCTTACTTCAATGACGATTTGAGTAGATACAAGAGTATTTACTTAATGAATCACAAGTCTGAAATATTGAAAAGTTCAATTCTGTTTCCGAGTGAAGTTCGTCGTAACAAGAGGATAAACTGTCTACGATATGATCATAGAAATGAATATCTGAGTTACGAGTTTTGATACGCAGTTAAGAAAATGTGGAAATTGTTTTGCAGTTCATGCCACCTGGAACATCATAGTGTGATGATGTGTCTGAACGTCATAGCCACGCACTATTTGGTATGGTGCATGCTATGATGTCTCTTATCGAATTACCACTATCGTTTATGGGTTATGCATTAGAGACAACCGCATTCACTTTAAATAGGGCACCGCGTATTTCCGTTCAGATGACACAGTATAGACTGAGGTTTAGAGAAATCTAAACTGTCGTTTCTTGAAAGATTGGGGCTTCAACACTTATGTGAAAAAGTTTCGGTCTGATAAGCTCGAACCCAAAGCGGATAAATGCATCTTCATAGGATATCCAAAACAGTTGGGTACATCTCCTATCTCAGATACGAAAGCAAAGTGTTTGTTTCTAGAAACGGATCCTTTCTCGAGGAAAGGTTTCTCTCGAAAGAATTGAGTGTGAGGGTGGTAGAACTTGATGAGGTTATTGAACCATCACTTCAACCAGTGTGTAGCAGGGCGCAGGAAGTTGTTCATGTGGCGCCTACACCAATTGAAGTGAAAGCTGATGATGGTGATCATCGAGCATCGAATCAAGTTACTACAAATCTCATAGGTTGACAGGGTCGCGTACTACTGCAGAGTGGTACGGTAACCCTGTCTTGGAGGTCATGTTGTTGAGCAACAATGAACCTACGAGTTATGGAGAAAGCAATGGTGGGCCCGGATTCCGACAAATGGCTGGAGGCCATGAAATCCGAGAGAAGATCCATGTATGAAAACAAAGTGTAGACTTTGGAAGAACTACTTGATGGTCATAGGACTATTGAGTAAAGATGGATCTTTAAAAGGAAGACAGACGATGATGGTGATAAGTCACTATTAAGAAAAGCTCGACTTGTCGCAAAGATGTTTCCGACAAGATCAAACAGTTGACTATGATGAGACTTTATCACTCGTAGCGATGCTAAAAGTCTGTTAGAATTATGTTAGTAGTTGATGCATTATTTATGAAATATTGCACATAGGATGTCAAAACATTGTTTCCTCGACGGTTTCCTTGAGCAAACATTGTATGTGATACAACCAGGAGGTTTTGTCGATCCTAAAGATACTAGCAAGTATGCAAGCTCCAGCGATCCTTCAATGGACTGGTGCAAGCATCGCGGAGTTGGAATATACACTTTGATGAGATGATCAAAGATTTTGGGTTTGTACAAGGTTTATGAGAAACTTGTATTTCCAAAGAAGTGAGTGGGAGCACTATGTAATTTCTGATAAGTATATGTGGTTGACATATTGTGGATCAGAAGTAATGTAGAATTTCTGTAAAGCATACAAGGTTGTTTGAAAGGAGTTTTCAAAGGAATGCCTGGATTGCGCTACTAGAACGTTGAGCATCAAAGATCTATGGAAATAGATCGAAAGCGCTTGATAGAAGTTTCAACAAGATGCATGCCTTGACAAGTTTTTGAAGGAGTTCAAAATAGATCAGCAAAGAAGGAGTTCTTGGTTGCGTTGTAAGGTATGAATTTGAGTAAGACTCAACACCCGACCCCGGCAGAATAAAGAGAATAGACGAAGGTCGTCTTCTATGCCTTGGCCGTAGAATCTAAAGTATGCCATGCTGGGTACCGCACCTGATGTGTGCCTTGACTCAAAGTCTGTTGAGAGGTACAGAGAGTGATCCATGATTGAGTCACTAGCAGCGGTCAAAATTTATCCTTAGTAACTGATGGACTAAGGATTTTTTTTCATGATTATGGAGGTGGTTAAAGAGTTCGTCGTAAAGGGTTACGTCGATGCAAGCTTTGACACTAATCCGAATAACTATGAGTAGTGAAACGGATTCGTATAGTAGAGTAGATATTTGGAGTATTTCCGAATAGCACATAGTAGCAGCATCTATAAGATGACATAAAGATTTGTAAAGAACACACGGATCTGAAAGTTTCAGAACCGTTGACTAAAACCTCTCTCACGAGCAAGACGTGATCAGACCCCATAATTATATGGGTGTTGGATTCGTTGGAATCACATGGTGATGTGAACTAGATTATTGACTCTAGTGCAAGTGGGAGACTGTTGGAAATATGCCCTAGAGGCAATAATAATTAGTTATTATTATATTTCTTTGTTCATGATAATCGTTTATTATCCATGCTATAATTGTATTGATTGGAAACACAATACTTGTGTGGATACATAGACAAAACATTGTCCCTAGTAAGCCTCTAGTTGACTAGCTCGTTGATCAAAGATGGTCAAGCTTTCCTGGCCATAGGCAAGTGTTGTTACTTGATAACGGGATCACATCATTAGGAGAATCATGTGATGGACTAGACCCAAACTAATAGACGTAGCATGTTGATCGTGTCATTTTGTTGCTACTGTTTTCTGCGTGTCAAGTATTTGTTCCTATGACCATGAGATCATATAACTCACCGACACCAGAGGAATGCTTTGTGTGTATCAAACGTCGCAACGTAACTGGGTGACTATAAAGATGCTCTACAGGTATCTCTGAAGGTGTTCTTTGAGTTAGTATGGATCAAGACTGGGATTTGTCACTCGTATGACGGAGAGGTATCTCGGGGCCCACTCGGTAATACAACATCACACACAAGCCTTGCAAGCAATGTGACTTAGTGTAAGTTGCGGGATCTTGTATTACGGAACGAGTAAAGAGACTTGCCGGTAAACGAGATTGAAATAGGTATGCGGATACCGACGATCGAATCTCAGGCAAGTAACATACCGAAGGACAAAGGGAATGACATACGGGATTATATGAATCCTTGACACTGAGGTTCAACCGATAAAGATCTTCGGAATATGTAGGATCCAATATGGGCATCTAGGTCCCGCTATTGGATATTGACCGAGGAGTCCCTCGGGTCATGTCTACATAGTTCTCGAACCCGCAGGGTCTGCACACTTAAGGTTCGACGATGTTTTATGCGTATTTGAGTTATATGGTTGGTTACCGAATGTTGTTCGGAGTCTCGGATGGGATCACGGACGTCACGAGGGTTTCCGGAATGGTCCGGAGACGAAGATTGATATATAGGATGACCTCATTTGATTACCGGAAAGTTTCCGGGCATTACCGGAAAAGTTTCGGGCTCATCGGTAGTGTACCGGGAGTGTCGGGAGGGGTGACGGGGACCATCGAGAGGGGTGTCACGCCCCAAGGGGTCTCATGGGCTATGGGAAGAGATAAACCAGCCCCTAGTGGGCTGGAATAAGTTCCCACTAAGGCCCATAAGGTTTGAGAAGGGAAAAACACAAGGTGGAAAGAGTTTCCAAGTGGGAAGGTGGAATCCTACTCCAAGTAGGATTGGAGTAGGACTCCTCCACCTCAAATTTCGTCCAAACCTTGAGGGTTTGAGGCTGCCTCCTCCCCTCCCTCCCTCCTATATATACTGAGGTATTAGGGCTGATTTGAGACAACTTTTGCCACGGCAACCCGACCACATACCTCCATGGTTTTTCCTCTAGATCGCGTTTCTGCGGAGCCCTGCTGAGATTAGATCACCACCAACCTCCGGAGCGCCGTCATGCTGCCGGAGAACTCATCTACCTCTCCGTCTCTCTTGCTGGATCAAGAAGGCCGAGATCATCGTCGAGCTGTACGTGTGCTGAACGCGGAGGTGCCGTCCGTTCGGCACTAGATCGGAGCGGATCGTGGGACGGATCGCGGGACGGTTCGTGGGACGGTTCGCGGGGCGGATCGAGGGACGTGAGGATGTTCCACTACATCAACCGCGTTTCTTAACGCTTCTGCTGTGCGATCTACAAGGGTACGTAGATCTGAAATCCCCTCTCGTAGATGGACATCACCATGATAGGTCTTCGTGCGCGTAGGAAATTTTTTGTTTCCCATGCGACGTTCCCCAACAGGATGTGCTCCTACCAAGATCAATATGGATGAAACTTTGAAAGCTATGCGTGTTTCCATGAGTGAGAGCAAAGAATGAACCACCCAAATTCGTGCTAGACATGAATGGCTTAAAAGGGCGTGTTCTCGTGATAAGAATCATGAAGATCTTAAAGTGCTTGGTGTGAATCTCATTGAATCTTTGTTTTCTTGTGTCAAACCTAATGATGATGGGGCTGGATATGAATCCACTTTGGTTGAAAAATGCCCCAATGATTCGGAGTCCTTCTATCTTGATGCTAAAAGCATTGAAAGTGGAGTAGAAGATATTAAAACTTTGAGTAGTAATGATAAAATCACGCTTATAGCCAAGACAAGGCCTTTACCGATCATATCGTCGAAGCTATGATAAAATCACTTGAAGAGAAACTTGAATTGGAAGTTTCTATCCCTAGAAAGCTTCATGATGAGTGGGAACCTACTATCAAAATCAAAATCAAAAACTATGAATGCAATGCTTTGTGTGATTTCGGTGCTAGTGTTTCCGCGATTCCAAAGTCTTTTTGTGATGTTGTGGGTTTTAATGAGATTGAGGAGTGTTCTCTTAATTTGCATCTTGCGGATTCTACTGTCAAGAAACCCTTGGGAAGGATCAATGATGTTCTTATTATTGCAAATAGGAACTATGTACCTGTGGATTTCATTGTGCTTGACATTGATTGCAATCCTACATGCCCTATCATTCTTGGTAGACCTTTCCTAAGGACTATCAGTGCTATCATCGATATGAAGGAAAGGAATATTAGATTTCAATTTCCTTTAAAGAAGGGCATAGAGCATTTTCCAAGAAATAAAATAAGATTGACTTATGAATCCATGATGAGGGCTACTTATGGTTTGAGCACCAAAGACGACGATACGTGATTCTACCGCTTTATGCCTAACTAAGGGTGTTAAACAATAGCGTTTGTTGGGAGGCAACCCAATGAATTTATCTTTTTATTTCTGTTTTGTTGCGTCCACGCCACCATAATTCTGTTATGATAGTGTCTTTTGTGTTTCTTTTTGTGTTTGAGCCAAGCAAAACCTTTATGACTAGTCTTGGTGATGGTTGTTTCATCCTGCTGGAAAAAGACACAAACTTTTCTCTCACGAGATTATTTTTCATTTTTATTAAGAAAGAGCTTTTGAGTTGATTCGTTTTGCTGCTGGTTTATGCCTTTTTCCCAGGCCGTCGTAATTTTTCAGAATTTGTGAGGTACCAGAAGTATACGAAGTATACAGATTGCTATGGACTGGTCTGTTTTTGACAGATTCTGTTTTTGTTGAGTTGGTTGCTTGTTTTGATGAAACTATGGATAGTATCGGGGGGTACTAACCATGGAAAAGTGAGAATACAGTAATCTAACACCAATATAAACAGAAATCAAGATTGCTACAGTACCTAAAGAGGTGGTACTTTGTTTTCTTGTGCTAATGATATCACGAGTTTCTGTTTAAGTTTTGTGTTGTGAAGTTTTCAATTTTTGGGTGATGTTCTCATGGACAACGGGATAAAGAGTGTAAAGAGCTGAAGCTTGGGGATGCCCAAGGCATCCCAAGCAAAATTCAAGGACGCCAAAAAGCCTAAGCTTGGGGATGCCCCGGTAAGGCATCCCCTCTTTCGTCTTCAATCCATCGGTAACATTACTTGGAGCTATATTTTTATTCACCACATGTTATGTGTTTTGCTTGGAGCGTCTTGTATCGTAGGAGTCTTTAATTTTGTTGTGTCACAATCATCCTTGCTGCACACCTTTTGAGAGATACATGCACTCATCGTGAATTTTCTAGAATGCTCATTGTGCTTCACTTATATCTTTTGAGCCTAGATAATTTTGCTCTATGTGCTTCACTTAGATCTTTTAGAGCACGGCGGTGCTTGACTTGGTAGTTGGTTTGTGCTATGAAAGTAGTCCCAAAGGTGATAGGTACCCAAAGAGGATACAAAAACTTCCATCTTCATGTGCATTGAGTAGAAAGAGAAGTTTGATTCCTCTCAATTAGTTTTGAGATGTGGATTTGGTAATATTAAAGAGTTATGTTAGTAGGGTGTTGTGAATCTAGAAATACTTGTGTTGAAGTTAGTGATTCCTGTAACATGCATGTATGGTGAACCGCTATGTTAGGAAGTCGGAGCATAATTGATCTATCGATTGTCATCCTTTGTGTTGCGGTCGGGATCGCACGATGGTTTACACCTACCAACCCTTCCCCTAGGAGTATGCGTTTAGCACTTTGTTTCGATTACTAATAAAAACTTTCGCAATACGTATGTGAGTTCTTCATGACTAATGTGAGTCCATGGTATAGATGCACTTTCACCTTCCACCATTGCTAGCATCTCTAGTACCGCGCAATTGTCGCTGGTGCACAAACCCACCATATGTCTTCCTCAAAATAGCCACCATACCTACCTACTATGGCATTTTCGTAGCCATTCCGAGATATATTGCCGTGCAACTCCCACCGTTCCGTCTCATGACTTGTGTCGTCACTCTCATATTGCCATTGCATGATCGTAAGATAGCTAGCGAGATGTTTTAACGTCATACGCAAAGCTAGATCATTGCACATCCCGGTACACTGCCGGAGGCATTTCCTATAGAGTCATCATCGCTCTGAGCTTTGAGCTGTGAGTAAATAAAAGTGTGATGATCATCATTATTAGAGCATTGTCCCATGTGAGGAAATTAAAAAAAAAGAGGCCAAAGTTGCCCACATAAAAAAGAGAGGCCAAAGAGCCCAAATAAAAAAAAGAGAAAAAGAGAGAAGGGACAATGCTATTATCTTTTTCCACACTTGTGCTTCATAATAGCACCATGTTCTTCATGATTGAGAACCTCTTGTTTTGTCACCACCATATACTAGTGGGAATCTTTGTTTTATAACTTGGCTTGTATATTCCAATGATGGGCTTCCTCAAAATTGCCCTAGGTCTTCATGAGCAAGCAAGTTGGATGAACACCCACTAGTTCTCCTTATGAGCTTTCACTTACTTATAGCTCTCGTGCATCCTTTGTATGGCAATCCCTACTCATTCACATTGATATCTATTAATGGGCATCTCCATAACCCTTTGATACGCCGAGTCAATGTGACCATATCCTCCTTTTTGTCTCACAACCACCACCACACTCTATTCCACCTATAGTGCTATATCCATGGCTCATGCTCATGTATTGCATGATAGTTGAAAAAGGTTTGAGAAAGTAAGAGTGCGAAAACAATTACTTGGCCAATACCGGGGTTGTGCATGATTTAAATTAGTTGTGTGGGGATGATGGAGCATAGCCAGACTATATGGTTTTGTAGGGATAACTTTCTTTGGCCTTGTTATTTCAAAAGTTCATGATTACCTTGCTAGTTTGCTTGAAGTATTATTGTTTTCATGTCAATAGCAAACTATTGTTTTGAATCTTACGGATCTGAACATTCATGTCACATGAAAGAAGTTACAAAGGACAACTATGCTAGGTAGCATTCCACATCAAAAATTCAGTCTTTATCACTTCCCTACTCGAGGACGAGCAGGAGTTAAGCTTGGGGATGCTTGATACGTCTCCAACATATCTATAATTTGTGATGGTTTCATGCTATTATCTTGTCAAACTTTGGATGTTTTGTATGCCTTTTATATCTTTTTGGGACTAACTTATTAACTCAGTGCCAAGTGCCAGTTCCTGTTTTTTCCATGTTTTTACCCTTTTCAGAGGAGGATTTTAAACGGAGTCCAAACGGAATAAAACTTCCAAAAAGATTTTTTTTCCGGAACGGAAGATACGCAGAAAGCTTGGGAACCAAGGCAGGGAGTCCCGGGGGAGGCCACAAGCCCCCATGGCGCGGCCAGGGGGCGCGCCTCCCAGGCTTGTGGGCTCCCTAGGCCTCCCCTGCCCTAGCTCCTTCAACTATAAATTCCCTAAAATCCCTAAAAAATCGGGGGATCCACTAAAATAGTTTTCGGCCGCCGCAAGCTTCTGTCTCCGCAAGGTTCCATCTGGGGCACGTTCTGGTGCCCTGCCGAAGGGGAGATTCGGATACGGAGGGCTTCTTCATCAACACCATGACCTCTCCGATGATGCATGAGTAGTTCATCATAGACCTACGGGTCCATAGCTAGTAGCTAGATGGCTTCTTCTCTCTCTTGGATCTTCAATACAAAGTTCTCCATGATCTTCATGGTGATCTATCCGATGTAATCTTCTTTTGCGGTGTGTTTGTCGAGATCCGATGAATTGTGGATTTATGACCAGATTATCTATGAATCTTATTTGAGTTCTTCTGATCTCTCTTATGCATGATTTCATATCCTTGTAATTCTCTTCGAGTTGTGGGTTTTGTTTGGCCAACTTGATCTATGATTCTTGCAATGGGAGAACTGCTTGGTTTTGGGTTCATACCATGCGGTGACCTCACCCAGTGACAGAAGGGGTAGCGAGGCACGCATCGTGTTGTTGCCATCAAGGGTAAAAAGATGGGGTTTTCATCATTGATTTGAGTTTATCCCTCTACATCATGTCATCTTGCTTAAGGCGTTACTCTGTTCGTCATGAACTCAATACACTAGATGCATGCTGGATAGTAGTCGACGTGTGGAGTAATAGTAGTAGATGCAGAAAGTATCAGTCTACTTGTCTCGGACGTGATGCCTATGTGTATGATCATTGCCTTAGATATCGTCATGACTTTGTGCGGTTCTATCAATTGCTCGACAGTAATTTGTTCACTCATCGTAATATTTGCTATTTTGAGAGAAGCCTCTAGTGAACACATGGCCCCCGGGTCTACTTCACACCATATTTTCAGCCTTGCTCTTTTACTTCGTTGCACTTTCCGCCTTTAGATCTCACTTTGCAATCAATCTTGAAGGGATTGACAACCCCTTTATAGCGTTGGGTGCAAGCTCTTTTGTGTTTGCGCATGTACTCTTGACTTGACGAGATTCTCCTACTGGATTGATACCTTGGTTCTCAAACTGAGGGAAATACTTACTGCTCCTGTGCTGCATCACCCTTTCCTCTTCAAGGGAAAAACCAACGCAAGCCAAGTCTCCATCAACGTGCCAATTTCGGGCGTTGTTGTTTGAGAAGTAGCACAGGACAGTGCACTTTCCCCTTTCATGCAAAGGCGGGAAGGATGTACGCGGGTCCCATGCATCTTCTAAAGGTTTCCATTCTGGTGCAACAAGACCATCGTCGTCCGCTGGCAGGATGGACGTCATCCCTGGACCCGACCCTGCTGCGCTGATAGCCACTTTGCAGGAAAAAACCACCTTTGGGCAGGAGAGCATGTTCCCCTGTTCCCCTTAGAAATTGGCCATTGTGGGATCCCTTCCCGCCGAAACGATAAGGGAAGAGGACCGGGGCCGACGCTATATATAGAGGATAGGTTACTTCGTAGGGGGATCCCGATTCATTCATTCCCCCACCGGTATCACACAAGGCCGAACCAGCCTTCGAAGGCTCCCGAACATTGTACTAGTTCATCCACCAACCTCCACGAGAGGCAATTCACCAAAGCAGGAGTAGGCTATCACGCTTCCCAGCGGCCCGAACCTGGGTAAAACTGACGTGTTCTGTGTCTTTCTCGCCATCGAGTGAGTTCTTCGCCATCCCCGTCGAGTAGCGAGCTAGGTGAGGCGAGCCCACGAGAGATCTTCGTACACACCCCTGAGTTCGAATCTTTATGGTTTTGTGGAGCCCGAAATCCGACACCTACCCTGGGTCGTCTTGGCGAACGTGGTTGGACGGTCCGGGCGCCTCCTCGTCGTTGTCGTCGAGGATGACGACGCCGCCCTCCTCGCGGTCGCGGCGTCGAGCGACGATCTCCTCAAGGGCGCGGCGCTGGCACTCCATCTTCTACCGGACGTAGTCGTCCCGCGCCCATTTGAGGGCGGTCTCGTCGACGGCAGCCATGTCTAGGTGCTCCTGCTCGACAGGGAGGAGCACCGGCTCGGTCTTCGGCTTGACGAGGCAGGAGGAGGAGCCGCCCTCGTTGATGACGATGTCACTGTTGCGCGTGCGCCGCCCGAGCGGGGTCTCGAGCGGCTTCGGCTTGAAGGGGAGGAGCGTCAGCGACCAGAAGGAGCGGGAGCCACACGAGGAGGACGTCGTCTCCATGCGCCTCGACATCCAAGAACTGTCGCAGCGACGGGAGAAGGAGCGGGGCGCCGGGTATTCGAAACGAGGTGAGTTGCCGTCCTCGATGTGCTCGAGGACGGCCTCCAACGTGCGGTCGTCATGCCTTAATTGCGCCGTCCTTGAGGAACCAATAAAAGGTTGATCGACGGCGCAGTTTTCACATTGATTCCCGCGGGAAACGAGGCGATGAAGACGACGAACACGTAGTGGCTAACTCGACGGGTCCACACGTGTTTCACGCCAAAATTGTTTCCTCCGACGTCTCTACCTGTCGGGTTTAGCCCTTGGAACGCCGGGCCAAATTCGATCCTAACGGGCGAAAAACCACTCGATCTAACGGGCGAAAAACCACTGAAGATATGAGTGGGCCGTTTTTTTACGTCGACGACAAAAAAGGCTTTGGGCCTGTTGGGAGCGCGGCTGCATATGCTCTTACGTATTGTTGTGTATAAGTACCGTATTAAAATGATTTTATGTAGTGCACAAACCTCACGGATGAAACGTGTAACTCTCTCCGTGGAGTGCAGCCCGAGGAGCTTCCATTTGGAGCCACGAGGGAGCACTCGTTCTGAATAGAGACCCGAGCAGCACCTGCCCGCAGTTCAGGCAAAACCAAAGCATAAACAACTAAACAAGAAACACAAGATCCTGGATGCTCCTGCATCAACCTCAAGAACCGGGACACCGCCCTACAGTCTTTTGCTCCAGGGGAGCGTAGTACACAGACGACGAGCACCCTGAGACATGAGGTGCTCACGGTCGAAGAGAAACTAGGGGATCATTCGACATGAATGGCGAGCTATATAAAAAACAATGAACAGAAACCAGGGGAAAGGTAAATGGAAGGGGGAACGGTAAAAACAGAACAGCATCGCGAGGGCGAGTCGCGGCATGTCAAAACTGGGATCCATCCACGGAGGGCATCAGAGGTGCAGAGGGCGGGATCCATCCACGGAGGGCATCAGAGGCGCAGAGGCCGTCAGACGCAGATCAGATGTTGCAGCCGCAGCAGAGGAAGAAGCCGCAGAGCGCGGCGGAGAGGACGACGGCCTCGGCGGCGTAGAGGACGTGGAAGAGCGCGTCGTCGAGGAGGGAGACCACGACGCCCGCCTTCTCCTCCCACCTCCACTGGTACGCCCGCGCGCTCTGCACCTGCACCTCCACGACCTTGAACCACCCGAGCGCCATGGCCTCCTGCTCTTCGACCTCCGGCCCGGACGGATGGATGGCTCGGCTCTTTCTGGTGGCGGATGCGCGGCTGGCTCGATTTGATGCGGGGGGCAGTGATGGATGCGTCGAATTGGTCGCCGCCGGGTGGAGGTTGTCGAGTTCGAAATTGAAATCTTGGGACAGCGGGGCTAGAGGTGGAGGGGACAGGAGGGGTCTGCCGGTCTGCGTAGTGCGGTAGCGCGCGCCCCGTGTGCATACAGCCGGACAGACCAGGGACACGTTTCTCCATGGTTAATGGCTTTGGGGTTTCTCCTACAGCCGCGGCAGCTTTCGCTAAACACGATTTGAACACGGTCAAGTTAGTGATCAGCCGGCATCTGTCGTGGGGCCCTATAAGCTTAGTGCTTAGCACCAAAGTATTCCAAAGAAGCGAGAAAGATCCGTGGGTCGTGTGTCGATGATTCCCCAAAACAAAGATCGCGCTATCGTTCTACTGTACACCTGTTTGTTTTGTTGTTGCACTAGCAAAAGGTCTCGTGCGTTGTAACGGGAGAAAAAAATACCACACGCTTTTAATCTTTTTATAATCATTTTAATTTATTGAAATAATAAGCTAACTAACTAATGTAGTGAGTCCTATCCTATTTTATTAAGAAATCATTCATTGTTAATTCCATCGTGATAAGAAATTGAGCGGGACAAATAAAACAAAACAAAGAGGTTACGTGAATTGATCAATGGACTGTTATCTTATTTCACTTATGGGGTAGAGAATGTGGGATCAGATGACAAACTGAAGGTGGTGTTCCATTCTCTGTCTCTACAAACAATACAATCTTACATTCAATACATTCATTCATCAGAAAACAAATCCCCACAAAACAAAATTTCTTGTCGGTGCTTGGCACACGGTTGGAAGCATGGAAAGGGGATCTCACCAGATGATGAGTTTCTGCCGGAGGAGGGGATACGATGAGGGGAGCAAGGGTTAGGCGCCTCTATCTGGCCATAAGGAGTCGCCGTTGCCGCGCCATAAACTCGAAGTTCCCCGTGTGAGCCATGGAGGCCTGCCTCAACCTGCAAGTACTTCGCTCCGCCGCGCCTTATCCGCGCGCCGCCTGCTTTTCTGCATCTTGCAGACGCATCATCCCCAGTCACTGTAGTTGTCACGTTGATTTGATCCAGAAGCTGTGCTCGAGCGCCGAAACGGGGGCAGCAAGCGGGCAGAGGTACGACCGCGGAGGCCGGTGGGTTGAGATCGACAATAGTGGTGGTTGAGGTCAGCCGCGGCGGCAAGTGGTGTGGCAGCGGCCTGGGCACATGCCAGGGTGGACCAGGGTCGACGCGATGCGCTCGAACGCCACAACGGGGGCAGTGGGCGGGGAGAGGTACGGCCGCGGAGGCGGGTGGGTTGAGATCGGCAGTGATGGCGGTTGAGGTCGACCGCGGCGGCGAGTGGTGTGGCGGCGGCCTGGGCATAGGCCAGGGTGGCCCAGGATCGACGGGAGGAGGCGATGCGTACAGGTATAATTTTTGCAGCGAATCATTTTTTTCCTTTTGCGTTGCAGATAAATGATGGAGCGCGGGTTGGATAACAAAAATTACAGGTTTTTTTTATAAAAATATCACGGTGGGTTTACGACGAAAGCAATAGCCGCTTTATTATTAGGTATAGATTTATTTTATTTATTCCTTATTTTTAAGAGATCTTCATTTCTGCAAAAATGCACAAAGATTCTAGTAGAAGTAATAGAATTACAACTAGGTTCATAGGTCATCTAGCAACATATGTAAGCACTGGACCGAACGGAAGGCGCCCTACCGTCATCACCTTTTCCTTTTCTTAGTCGGACAAACATTGAATTGTGTTTGGATATATGTATTCCATTCAAGAAAATGAATTGGGTTGCAGTATCAGATCAACAAACTCACTGTAGCTGAATTAAAGATATCTTGTTTGGATGTCCAAGTATTGGATATTGGAAAGCGAGAGGAGCATTTAATTCTAAGGTTGCGTTGGCCACACTACTAAATTCCAATTGCAACTTCCTTTTCTCTCTTGTTTTCACTATCACGAGTGTGGCCTATGACAAATATCATATAAAATGTTCTCATTTCACGTTGACTATTAAGTATTGAACATACTATTATATGTCATTTATAGTTCTCATGTATGCAAAACTGTTAATTTGCATTTTATATCGTATTACACAACCTTTTATCGGTATTTTCTGATATTGACATGTACATATTATTATGGTTGTTTCTTAATATACATGGATATATGAATATCCACACATAGAAGGATATCCAACGAGCATCGGCATGGAGGACCCATGGATACTTTCACGGGTGGGCAATGGATGGGCTCATGATTATTTGTAAGTGCATCTAGTGCCCCTTCGTGATTTTGGTGTATTGAAGACTTATAAGTTAAGGGTCTAATATGTTTGTGAGTGTACACATGCTCTATAAGTTGTTAGGGAGTTCGATATATCCGAAGAATGGCGACACCTAATGTAAGTGCATCTAGTGCCCCATAGTGATTTTGGTGGATTGAAGACTTATACGTTAAGAGACTGATATGTTTGTGAGTGTACAGAGGCTCTATAAGTCGCTGAAGAGTTTGAGTTATTCGATGAATGTCGACCCCTAAAAATGTATGTCTTTGGGTGAAGACTTTGGTCATTCCTTGAAGACTTTGATCGCGAAGAAATTCATATTGCTCATGAAGACATTGAAGAAGAGGAATGTGTCCCGAAGAAAATACTCTGAAGACTTTGAAGCTTGAAGATTTACTCTTTCTCTTTCATTTTCTTCATTCTTAAGTCATAGGAACACCGTACTGTTAAAGGGGGTCGAGGTAAAACTAAGGAAGGAATTTCCTCATGTTGCTCAACTCAAACCTACACCTACCAGATCCTCAAAGTGAGGAACATGAGAGACATAAGGACTTTCACAGTTGAAATTTCCGACCGTTGCCGCGCCGCGCGCCACGTGTCCCCAATCTTATCCACGCAATGTCATATCATTGGGGGCAATAATGTCATATCATGTCGGGATGCTCACCGGCTATAAATAGCCGCCCCCACAACCACTAGTTGGTCGGTGCTACCTCTTGAGCTTGCGTTGGTTTTTCCCTTGAAGAGGAAAGGGTGATGCAGCACAGTAGCAGTAAGTATTTTCCCTCAGTTTTGAGAACCAAGGTATCAATCCAGTAGGAGAATCAAGTCAAGTGTCCAGAGTACCTGCGCAAACACAAACGAGTTTGCACCCAACGCTATAAAGGGGTTGGCAATCCCTTCAAGATTGATTGTAAAGTGAGATCTGAAGGCGGAAAGTGCAACAAAGTAAAAGTGTAAGGCTGAAAATATGATGTGCAGTAGACCCGGGGGGCATAGTGTTCACTAGAGGCTTCTCTCAAAATAGCAAATACTACGATGGATGAACAAATTACTGTCGAGCAATTGATAGAACCGCGCAAAGTCATGACGATATCTAAGGCAATGATCATACATATAGGCATCACGTCCGAGACAAGTAGACCAATACTTTCTGCATCTACTACTATTACTCCACACATCGACCGCTATCCAGCATGCATCTAGTGTATTGAGTTCATGACGAACAGAGTAACGCCTTAAGCAAGATGACATGATGTAGAGGGATAAACTCAAACAAATGATGTAAACCCCATCTTTTTACCCTTGATGGCAACAACATGATGCGTGCCTCGCTACCCCTTCTGTCATTGGGTGAGGTCACTGCACGGTATGAACCCAAAACCAAGCACTTCTCCCATTGCAAGAATCATAGATCAAGTTGGCCAAACAAAACCCACAACTCGAAGAGAATTACAAGGATATGAAATCATGCATATAAGAGATCAGAAGAAACTCAAATAAGATTCATAGATAATCTGATCATAAATCCACAATTCATTGGATCTCGACAAACACACCGCAAAGAAGATTACATCGGATAGATCTCCATGAAGATCATGGAGAACTTTGTATTGATGATCCAAGAGAGAGAAGAAGCCATCTAGCTACTAGCTATGGACCCGAAGGTCTATGGTGAACTACTCGCGCATCATCGGAGAGGCAATGGTGTTGATGAAGAAGCCCTCCGTATCCGAGCCCCCCCCTCCAGCAGGGCACCATAACGTGCCCCAAATTGGATATTACGAAGACAGAAGCTTGCGGCGGCGGAAAAGTATTTCCGTGGATCAATCGCATAGTTTTGGATTTTTTTGAGAATTTATAGGCGGAAGAGGTAGGGCAGACGAGCCACAGGGGGGCCACAAACCTGCTAGGCGCGCCCCCTGGCCGCGCCTAGGGGGCTTGTGGCCTCCCCTGGTGGCCTGTGCCTTGGTTCTCACGTCCCGTGCGTATCTTCTGTTCCGGAAAAAATCTTTTCGGAAGTTTTATTCCGTTTGGACTCGGTTTAATATTTTCCTCTGAAAAGGGTCAAAAACACGAAAAAAGATGGAACTGGCACTTGGCACTGAGTTAATAAGTTAGTCCCAAAAAAGATATAAAAGACATACAAAACATCCAAAGTTTGACAAGATAATAGCATGGAACCATCAAAAATTATAGATACGTTGGAGACATATCAGCTGGCTGCTCCGAGAGAATCTGACACGTGTCATTTAGAGCAACCCAATCCCTCGAGGACTTTGAGCGAAAATCATAAAGTGAGAAAAAATCCCAAACACCCAAACCAAAACCCAAGACCCAAAGTGATTGAGCATCACTGAAGAGATTGTTCATGTGTGGAACCGACGCTTGTTACCTTTGAGGACTATGCATCCTCCAGACGGTTAGGCGTCATGGTCTAGAGCATCCAGCACTTAATTGTGGGTCGTCGGGTGACCGAGTTTGTGAGGGTTTGGAAGTCTGCCCTAAAGACTTACCGCGAGTGTTGGACGAGGACTGTGTGTCCTTAGCTCAAGGAGAATATGGTAGGGATTGTGTGTCCCGGGACTGTGTGTCCTTTGGTTTCAATACCAAGCCGCTGCAAACCAGATGTACAATTGTCACAGCAGTTGAAACTCGGTCATCAACCACTTTCTTCATTGAGCTACTTGTTCTATTTCTTCAACTCTTTTCATTTCCTCAATTGCATGTTGAAAACTTTCATGTGTACTATTTAAAGAATTTAACTGAAGACTTTCTCCTAATTCCTCACCTCAAATTCTTCACCTGAGTTATTCATCACATGTTTATCCGGTATAAGTGACCGATGCAAACTGAACCTATCCATTCACTCTGAGTACTTTGTTGTAGTCACTTTTGCACAACTGTCTTAGTACTATTTCCGCTGCACCCAGTTCATGACTAAGGACTTTCCTCACTAGGAATTTCCGCAATGATGAATTTGTAAAATTCGCCTATTCACCCCTCCTTTAGTCGATATAACGCACTTTCACCTAAATATGAATGTCTTCAACTCAAGACCTCGATATTTTGAAGACTTTAAAAGTGAGGAAATTGGTGCCTCCTTGAAGATATTGATGCGAGGACTATGAAGCATGAAGACTTTTGTTTTCATAGTTTCAATTCTTTTTTTGAATTGATAGGATCATAGTACTCTTAAAGGGGGTCAAGGTAATACTAAGGAAAAATTCCATGTGATGCCCATCACAAAGCCTACACATAACTGATACGTCTCCATCGTATCTACTTTTCCAAACTCTTTTGCCCTTGTGTTGGACTCTAATTTGCATAATTTGAATGGAACTAACCCGGACTGACGCTGTTTTCAGCAGAATTGCCATGGTGTTGTTTTTGTGCAGAAATGAAAGTTCTTAGAACATCCTGAAAATTTACGGAGAATATTTCTGGAAAATATGAAAAATACCTGCGCAAAGATCCACCGGAGGGGGTGAGCCAGTGGGCCACAAGCCTTGTGGCCGCGACCACCCCCAGGCCGCGGCGTTAGGGCTTGTGGGGCCCACGTGGCTCTGCCGCCCCCAAACTCAGCTCTATTTATTCTCTTTCGTCCCGAAAAAAATCAAAAGAGAAGATTTCATCGCGTTTGCGATACGGAGGCGCCGCCAAATTCTGTTCTTCATCTGGAGGGAAGATCTGGAGTCCGTTTTGGGCTCCGGATCAAGGAGATAGTCGCCATCGTCATCATCAACCTTCTTCCCTCTCGAATTCCATAAAGCTCTTCATCGTTCGTGAGTAATCTATTCGTAGGCTCGTTGGGCGGTGATGAGTAGGATGAGATCTATCATGTAATCGAGTTAGTTTTGACGGGGATTGGTCCCTAGTATTGTGACAGCCCGATGCCGACGTTCCAGAAGATTCCCTTTCCTTTCCGTTTTCATCGTGTGTCTGTTTTATTTTGTCGCAACATCATCGCATCATTTTCATCATCTGCATTGCATCAGTGTTCCGTTGCCGCCAGTTTTCAAACTTGCATCCGTGGTTAGTTGCAGGTTCTCGTCGTTGTCCGTTCCGAGTCCGACCGCACTCGCACGCGCCCGCGGCATCGTCGTAACTCTGTTTTAAAAATTGTGCGTAAAACTTTCTCTGATTGAGGTGAAACTTGGCATGCGGTCGTAATTAGATATAGCTAGGCCGTCTCTCGAATTTCGTCGCGATCGGAGTTCGTCTCGTACCCGAACGGTCGACCGTAGCGACACCGTATTCGGTCTACCGTCGGACGGTTGTCGGTGTTTTTAAAATATGTTGTCGGGTGCCCGTTTTCCCTCTCATCTCTGCCTAGCCCCTGTGCACAGTGCATCGACCCTACGCGCAGCCCAGTCCGAAACCTCCCGGAATCCGAACCCGGCTGTTGTGACCGATGGGTCCAGATCAACCCCGCTAGTCTCCAAACCGTCATCGGTTTGTCCATAGACTCTCCTAACCATTTTTTTTCTTGACCGTCCGGTATTAATCGGAGGGTCCGAACCTATCCCCTTTTTTTCCTATTTATAGACCACCTAGACCTAAATATAGCCTAACCCTAAAAAACAGGAGGCTTGTCCCAACCCGCCGCCGCTAGCCTCTCCTACCTCGGGATCATCCCTGATCCCACCCTCCTGGCTTTCTGTGCGTGCCAGCCACGGCCAGCCAACCTGCTTCAGCCGTCGCGGCCCGCCCAGGCCCGCGCGGGGCCCGTGAAGCCCGAAGGCAGCTGTCGCCAGCCCGAGCGAGACCGCGCCTCCCTGGCCCCGCGTCGCCCTGCTGTCTCCCGACCTCCTGATGGATCTCGCCGGAGCCCTGGTCACCGGATCAAGCCGCGTTCCCGTCGTCCCGTGCCCCAGATCCAGCGTGCCGCAACCCTCGGTGCCCCAGGGGGCCTCCGGCCCCGCCTCCCAGCGCCTCGCGCCGTCCTCTGCCAAGGTTCGCCGGCCGCCGCGGAGCTAGCTCACCCCAGCGCCGCCTCGTGCTCCGGCCGCTAGCGGGAATGGAGGGATCAGGAGATTCCCGACGCGGATCCGCCGTTCCCCGCCGGCTCGCCTCCCTGGCCGGAGTCGCCGCCGCCAAGCTCTGCCTGCCTGCCACCGCCAGCGCCCCTGGTCGGGAGGACGAGGGCACGAGCGCCCTGCTGCGGATCCTCCCTGGGCCCCTTGAGCCGAGGCCCAAGCCGAGCCGGCCAAGGACCTGCCTCGCCGCCCACAGCTGACGGCCTCCTCCACGAGTCGGGCCAAGGCCCATGGTGAGCCGAGATCAATCCCTCGCCCGCGTGTTTTTTTTATGTTACGCCCATGCTCTGTAGCCAATTAGTAAATAGTTTAGGCCCGATAGTTATTTTTCTTATAGGGATTTTTCGGAATTATAATTAATTCTAGAAAAATATACGTATATTAGATCGATCGTATCTTTTATTCCGTTAGTCGGATCGAGACGTGTAATATATGGTTTTGTGGTAGTTTTGCGCATAGAATTTAAAACATGCATAATTGTTTGACGTCGATTAGCGCACCGTATGCCTAGAAACACGTGTTGTCCTAATATGTTTTGCCCGTAGTTTATTTTTCGCGGGTCTCCGGTTTGCCTGAATGTCGTAGAATAAATGTCCATGTTTTAGGAACCTATTTTCCATGTATTTTAGAGCGATCATTGATATTTTTGCGTGTAGGGATTGCCGGTAGTTTATTTTCCTGTGTATAGGTTATTTTCTCGCATTTTCGTGTGGCATTATATTGTTCTGCAACCCCACATATTTAATATGTTTTCGGGGTAGAAAAATCCATGGGATTTTTCTGTGCAATTAGTTTTAGCATTAGAGCAAGTTAGTTCGCACGATATTTTGCCGTGATGCCCTTTTGTTTATTTCGTAGGATTTATTTCGTGCTTCGTTTGACGGAGTTGTCAACTAGGGAGTTGTTCTTGGGTGTTTAGACTAGCCCCTGGTATTTTTGGTTGCAATAGAAATGCATGTTTAGGTGTGGTTTGATTGCTCTCAAGTTGCTAGAAATAGTGCTGATTTGGACGTGCTGAAATATTTCTAAGTCTGGAATCTGTTATATTTTGTTGTTGTCTTGTCTTGCTTGTATCTCGTGATCTGTAGCTCTTTTGAGGTTGGTCCAATGGAGTTAGTTGTAGCCCTTGTATTTCTATAGCATGCTGTGAATTTTCATGCCATTTGGAGTCCTGTAGCTTATGGTTTTTCTGCTGTCAATATTGCTTCAGATCGAAAACTGCACTTTCATGGGTTGTAATTTTCACTAAGTCTGAAATAGTGCGTGAGATGCCATTTTGTGTCTTATTTCCCTAGTGATCCATGATGCCATGCTAGTTGTTGTTAGTTGTTTGTGGTAGTGCTTATTGCCCTATTTCGTGACATGCCTTGGTTGATTATATCAGAGTTGAGTAACTCGTGGTTGTGGGGTGTAGAAAATGCTATGTGGTTGATTTTGGCAGATTGTAGTGATATCTTGTTTTGCTCGTAGTTTTTGAACCGTAGCTCCGATTTGATCGTGTCCTACATGAAAGTTGCTTAGAATCTCGTGTAGTTTCATTTTATCCTGCTGGTTGTATGTTTTGAAGTGCTCGTGACCGTCGTTGCACACATATTGCATTCATGCCATCATATCTTGCGATGCTTGCAACTTTTTATCCGTAGCTCCGTTGGAGATGATCTCTATGTGTAAATTGCTTGCCATGATGCGTAGAATCACGTGAACCTATTTGTTTTTCTGTTTAACAACCAATTAAATGCGTTAGTTCAGATCTGGACAGAATTGTAAATTTACATGCGAGGTCGTCTCGGAGGTGCTATATGTCATTTCCGACCTCATTTAAAATGCCTAGATAGGTAGATCAATTGCGCTTCACCTCTTGCCATGTTTAACCACATTTAATATTGCCGTGTACCTATTCGGGATAGAACTAAATAAATAAACGTGGAGTTTCGTCAATATGCAGCTCGTTGCATATTGAACTTCACTTAACGTGTAGTGTTTGATTGTGTGAATTGTCATGCTGTGACTTGCATGTATTCAGCTGCTCATGCATCATTTGTGTTGTGCATCGTGTGGTGAATTCCGTGTGTTGATTTGTGTTTCCGGTTTGCTTCGTCTCGTTAGAGTTCCGCAGCGTGCCGGATTGTGAGGACATGTTCGACTACGTCGGTTCGTCTGCTTCACGGAGGCATTCTTCTTCCAAGTGGGATCTCAGGCAAGATGACCATTTCCCCGGATACCATTACTATCATTGCCATGCTAGTTTACCATTTCTACCGATTATGTCTTGTTGCCTACCACATGTTAAATATCAGCCTCTCAACAATGCCATGATTACCTTCAACCTGTTCGACCTAGCAAACCACTGATTGGCTATGTTACTGCTTGCTTAACCCTGTTGATAGTGTTGCTAGTTGCAGGTGCAGATGCTTCCATGTGATAACATGGGTTCCTTGTCTTATCACCATGTTAAATGCTATTTAATTTAATGCACCTATATACTTGGTAAAAGGTGGAAGGCTCGGCCTTTCTAGCCTGGTGTTTTGTTCCACCTTTGCCCCTTAGTTTCCGGCTACCGGTGTTATGTTCCATAAATGAGCGCTCCTAACACGATCGGGGTTGTTATGGGGACCCCCTTGATAATTCGTTTTAGATTAAAGCTAGTCTGGCAAGGCCCAACATTGGTACTACATTTGCCTAATCACCTAATAAAATTGCATAGGGACTTTCCGGACCCTGAGGATAATTTAATCAATTAACCCCCGGGGCAGTGCTCCTCATGAGTGTTGGTCCAAAACAGAGCAGCTTATTAACGCTACCCGGGGCAACTCGGCGTTTGGCGTGGTAACCATCGCTCATCCGTCGTGTCCTGAGAATGAGGTACGCGACTCCTATCGGGATTGTCGACACGTCGGGCGGCCTTGCTGGATTAGTTTTACCTTTGACGAGATATCTTGTGCATCGGGATTCCGGTGATGCTTTGGGTAATCTCAGAGTTGAGGTTTTCCACTAGGGAATTCGACGAGATCGCGAGCTTCGTGATTGAGGATTTCTATGCGGCTTGTGGTAATTTGTGATGGACTAGTTGGAGCACCCCTGCAGGGTTAAATCTTTTTGGAAAGTCGTGCCCGCGGTTATGTGGCAACGTGGAAACTGTGTTTAACACTGGTTCTAGATAACTTGAAGTTAACTTAACTAAAATATGCCAACTGTGTGCGTAACCGTGACTGTCTCTTTCATGAGTTCCTTCTCCGATCGAGAACACGGTGGGGTTATGACTGACGTAGGTAGGTGTTCAGGATCATTCATTTGATCATCAGTAGTTCATGTCCGTTATGCGTAGATCTTCCCCCTCTTATTTCTTGTACTCGTAAGTTAGCCACCATATACATATGCTTAGCCGCTGCTGCAATCTCGCCACTTAACCATACCTCACCCATTAAGCTTTGCTAGTCTTGATACCTTTGGAAATGAGATTGCTGAATCCCCTGTGGCTCACAGATTACTACAACACCAGTTGCAGGTACAGGTAAAGGTTACTTGACGCGAGCGCGTTGATTGTTCATTTGGAGTTGCTTCTTCTTCTTCATCATCAATCTAGGATGGGTTCCAGGCCGGCAGCCTGGGATAGCAAGGATGGACGTCGTTCTTCTTTTCTCGTTTGTTTTCGTCCATAGTCGGACCCTGCTCTTACTCTTGATGATTATGTAATGTACTGATGTGACTCTGATGTAGCTTGTGGCGAGTGTAAGCCAATTCTATTATATATCTCTTCTTTTCAGTACATGTACTTGTAACGATATCCATTCTTGCGACACGATGAGATGCGCCTCTATCCCTGACGAGGCATTCGTGACAAATTGAGGATAGGGTCACATCTTGGGCGTGACAAGTATCCACTATGTTCAGAGATTGATGTTGCTACTACTTTGCCATGCTTAATGCTTGTAACTAGGGCCCGAGTGCCATGATTTCATATCTGAAATTATTATGTTGTCACCAATATATGTGTGTTTTAGATCCGATCTTGCAAATTGTAGTTACCTACTATGTGTTATGATCCGGCAACCCCGGAGTGACAATAACCGGAACCACTCCCGGTGATGACCATAGTTTGAGGAGTTCATGTGTTCACCAAGTGCTAATGCGTTGGTCCGGTTCTTTATTAAAAGGAGAACCTTAATATCCCGTAGTATCCATTTGGACCCCGCTGCCACGGGAAGGATGTACAATAGATGTCATGCAAGTTCTTTTCCCTAAGCACGTATGACTACACACGGAATGCCTGCCTACATCACATTGACGAACGGGAGCTAGCCATATCTCTCTTCGTGTTATAACTGTTGCATGATGAATCTCATCCGACGAATCACCGATCCATTGCCTACGAGTTTGTCCCACTGCTACTTTTACTTGCTTTGCTCTGATGCTGTTACTATTATTGCTGCTACTGTTACTTGCTTTGCTCTGCTGCTGTTACTACTCTTGCCGCTACTGTTACTTGCTTTGTCCTGCTGCTGCCACTACTATTGCTATTGCTGTTACCTGCTACCGTTGTGACTTGCTACTGTTGTCACTACTGCTGTTCCTTGCCACTGTTGTTACTCGTTACACTGCTACTACCTGCTACAATACTTTTCTGGCACCATTGATACAACCGTTAGGAATAGTCTGCCTCGTCAACTGGTCGTTTCTAGCACCGTTGCTATCACACTACTTTGCTTGCATACACTAATCTTTCAGGTATGGTTGAATCTGACGCATTCAGCTGCTGATACTTGAGAATATTCTTTCACTTCCCGTCGTGCGAACCAACAAATTTGGGTTGAATACTCTACCCTCGAAAACTGTCGCGATCCCACGCGCTGGTGGGCTATTGCAAGACAATTTCTAATTGTTGAGCAACTGGAAGCAGCTCTTTTCTGGCTCCGTTGCCGTGGAGGCATCAAGTCAGGAATAGTTGCACGTCAACAACATTTTTCTGGCGCCGTTGCCGGGGAAGGGATTGCTATATTCTCTGAGTCACTTGGGATTTATATCTGCTGATCACTATGAAGAATCTGAAGGATCCAAAAACCAAAGTCTTGCCCTCAACTACGAGGGGAGGTAAGGAACTGCCATCTAGCTCTGCACTTGATTCACCTTCAGTTATGAGTAAGTTTGCGACACCACCTCCTGCTAGAAATCTTGATATGTCGCATGTGCTAAATGATGCTTATGATGCTACTATGCCTGATACTGCTAGAGATACATATGCCTGATACTGCTAGAGATGCTATGCCTGATACTGCTAGAGATGCTATGCCTAATACTGCTTTGCCAGATGATACTAGAGATGCTATTTTGCCTAATGATGCTAGAGATGCTATTTTGCCTGATGATGCTATGCTTGATACTGCTTTGCCTGATGATGCTATGCTTGATACTTCTAGAGATACTACTTTGCCTGATATGCCACTAGGGGTATTCCTTGATGCTCATATTGCTAGAGTTACTGCCAATGCTCGTGATGCTTGTGAAACTGCCAATACTATTGAGATAGAACCTCCTTCTGCTCCTGCTAGATCTGGCTCTCCTAGATATGAATTGCCTGATATACCTGAGGGTTACGTTATGGAGGGAGAGATAGCTGAGGATTTTCTTGCATGTAAGGATGCCTATGACGCTGATAAATTACTTCTCAAGTGGAAGGAAAAATCTCTAAAAGCTAGGATGAAATACGACCCGAAGTTTGCCACTTCACCTATCTTTATCACCGATGAGGATTATGAATTCTCTGTCGACCCTGAGATAATCTCTCTAGTCGAATCTAATCCTTTCCACGGTTATGAGTGTGAGACGTTCGTAGCCCATCTTACCAAACTACACGATATAGCCACCCTTTTCGCTAGTGAGGAGAAGATCCGCTACTACTATATCCTTAAGTTGTTTCCTTTCTCTCTAAAGGATGATGCTAAAGCCTTGTTCAATTCTCTTGCTCCTGGATGTGTGAGTAGTGTTGGAAATATGCCCTAGAGGCAATAATAAATTAGTTATTATTATATTTCTTTGTTCATGATAATCGTTTATTATCCATGCTATAATTGTATTGATTGGAAACACAGTGCATGTGTGGATACATAGACAAAACACTGTCCCTAGTAAGCCTCTAGTTGACTAGCTCGTTGATCAAAGATGGTCAAGGTTTCCTGACCATAGGCAAGTGTTGTCACTTGATAACGGGATCACATCATTAGGAGAATCATGTGATGGACTAGACCCAAACTAATAGACATAGCATGTTGATCGTGTCATTTTGTTGCTACTGTTTTCTGCGTGTCAAGTATTTGTTCCTATGACCATGAGATCATATAACTCACTGACACCGGAGGAATGCTTTGTGTGTATCAAACGTCGCAACGTAACTGGTTGACTATAAAGATGCTCTACAGGTATCTCCGAAGGTGTTACTTGAGTTAGTATGGATCGAGACTGGGATTTGTCACTCCGTGTGACGGAGAGGTATCTCGGGGCCCACTTGGTAATACAACATCACACACAAGCCTTGCAAGCAATGTGACTTAGTGTAAGTTGCGGGATCTTGTATTACGGAACGAGTAAAGAGACTTGCCGGTAAACGAGATTGAAATAGGTATGCGGATACTGACGATCGAATCTCGGGCAAGTAACATACCGAAGGACAAAGGGAATGACATACGGGATTATATGAATCCTTGGCACTGAGGTTCAAACGATAAGATCTTCGTAGAATATGTAGGATCCAATATGGGCATCCAGGTCCCGCTATTGGATATTGACCGAGGAGTCTCTCGGGTCATGTCTACATAGTTCTCGAACCTGCAGGGTCTGCACACTTAAGGTTCGACGTTGTTTTATGCGTATTTGAGTTATATGGTTGGTTATCGAATGTTGTTCGGAGTTCCAAGATGAGATCACAGACGTCACGAGGGTTTCCGGAATGGTCCGTAAACGAAGATTGATATATAGGATGACCTCATTTGATTACCGGAAGGTTTTCGAAGTTACCGGGAATGTACCGGGAATGACGAATGGGTTCCGGGTGTTCACCGGGGGGGCAACCCACCTTGGGGAAGCCCATAGGCCTTGGGGGTGGCGCACCAGCCCTTAGTGGTCTGGTGGGACAGCCCAAGAAGGCCCTATGCGCCATAGGAAGAAAATCAAAGAGAAAAGAAAAAAAAGGAGGAGGTGGGAAAGGGAAGAAGGACTCCACCTTCCAAACCAAGTTGGATTCGGTTTGGAAGGGGAGACCTTCCCCCCTTTGGCTCGGCCGACCCCCTTGGGGGTCCTTGAGCCCCAAGGCAAGGCCCCCCCTCTCCCACCTATATATACGGAGGTTTTAGGGCTGATTTGAGACAACTTTGCCACGTCAGCCCGACCACATATCTCCACGGTTTTACCTCTAGATGGCGTTTCTGCGGAGCTCGGGCGGAGCCCTGCTGAGATAAGATCACCACCAACCACCGGAGCGCCGTCATGCTGCCGGATAACTCATCTACCTCTCCGTCTCCCTTGCTGGATCAAGAAGGCCGAGATCATCGTCGAGCTGTACGTGTGCTGAACGCGGAGGTGCCGTCCGTTCGGCACTAGATCGTGGGACTGATCGCGGGACGGTTCGCGGGGCGGATCGAGGGACGTGAGGATGTTCCACTACATCAACCGCGTTCACTAACGCTTCTGCTGTATGGTCTACAAGGGTACGTAGATCACACATCCCCTCTCGTAGATGGACATCACCATGATAGGTCTTCGTGCGCGTAGGAAAATTTTTGTTTCCCATGCGACGTTCCCCAACAAGTAGTCCCCAGGATATGGTCTATTACTTCTGTGAGAAATATTTCCCTGCCCATAAGAAGCAAGCTGCCTTGCAGGAAATATACAACTTTGCTCAACTCAAAGAAGAGAGTCTACCACAAGCTTGGGGGAGGCTCATCCAACTACAGAATGCTTTGCCTGATCACCCTCTTAAGGAGAACGAGAAACTTGATATCTTCTATAATGGACTTACCGATGCTTCTAGAGACCACCTAGATAGTTGTGCCGGTTGTGTTTTAAGGGAACGAACTATAGAACAAGCTGAGATTCTACTGAATAACATCTTGATCAACGATAATGCTTGGACTATTCCCGAACCACCTCCTAAGCCAAGTCCGAAGAAAAGAGGTATTCTATTCCTCAGTCCCGAAGATATGCAAGAAGCCAAGAAATATATGCAAGAGGAAGGCATTAGATTTGAAGATGTCAAAAATCTACCGCCTATCGAAGAGATACATGGTCTCGATAACCCGATACAGGTAGTAGAAGTAAATTCTCTGCATAGATTCAGTGAGAGTGATATTCCTTTTGATAAACCTACTAGCCTATGCTTTGATGAATTTGACAACTTTGTTGCCAAACAACTGAGTTTCATTGATTATGTTAGCAGACATTTGGAACAAAGTACTCGTATGCTCAGTCATTTAAGTGCTTGTGTAGACAGAAATGTCAATAATCTGAAGCTTCTGAGTAAACATGCCTCTATGATTACTACTCAGGTAGAACAAGTACTTAAAGCTCAGAATGACTTGCTCAATGAATTAAATGACAACTCTGTCAAAGTCATTACTAGAGGAGGCAAAATGACTCAGGAAACTTTGTATCCTCAAGGCCATCCTAAGAGAATTGATCAAGATTCTCAAGGAATTAATGCGGAGACACCAGTCATCCTAAGAAGAAGAATAAGGATGATATAAACCTACATATCAGTTCACCAAATACCGTCACACCTAAAGAACCAAATGATATTTCTGCGTGTGCTGCAGAAACACAATCCGGTGATGAACATGAACCTGGTGACAATATGGACAACGATGTTCAACCTAGCAATGATAAGGATGTGGGTATTGAACCTACGGTTAATCCTGATAACCCACAACCTAAGAGATACGATAAGAATGACTTCACTGCTAGGAAGTATGGTAAAGAAAGGGAGCCATGGGTTCATAGACCTATGCCCTTTCCTCCTAAGCCATCCAAGAAAAGGGATGATGAGGATTTTGAGCGCTTTATTGAAATGATAAGACCCGTCTTTCTACAGATGCGGTTAATTGATATGCTCAAAATGTCTCTGTATGCCAAGTACATGAAAGATATCGTGACTAATAAACGGAAGATACCAGATCTTGAGATCTCCACCATGCTCGCCAATTACACTTTCAAAGGTGGAACTCCTAAGAAACTTGGTGATCCCGTAGTGCCCACTATACCTTGCTCCATTAAAGGAAACTACGTAAGAACTGCCTTATGTGACCTTGGAGCCGGTGTTAGTGTTATGCCTCTCTCCCTTTATCGTAGACTTGAATTGGATAAGTTGACACCCACTGAAATTTCTGTGAAAATGGCCGACAAATCAACTACTTTCCCTGTCGGCATTTGCGAGGATGTGCCTGTTGTGGTTGCTAACACCACTATCTTAATAGACTTTGTTATCCTGGATATTCCCGAGGACGATGCCATGGCTGTCATCCTCGGAAGACCCTTTTTAAACACTGTAGGGGCTGTTATAGATTGCAACAAAGGCAATGTCACTTTCCATGTCAACGGTAATGAGCATACAGTGTACTTTCCGAAGAAACTATATCAAGTACATTGCATCAATGCTATCGAAAAAACTTCATCGATTCTTATTGGGAGCTTTGAATGCCCTATTCCTCGTGTCAAGATGAAGTATGATTTGCTTGTTGGGGAGATTCATATCCCCATTGAGGTGACCTAGTGACTATTCGAAAATTCTCCGTTCTCTTTTGCGATTCGAGAAAGTTTTGTCATGAGGATTTGATCAACCCCATTGACGGATTTCTTTCGATGACCATGAAATGGATGAATCGAAGAGTCACATACCTCTGTTTTAAGCTTTCACTTTCTGTTGCTTAGAAGAAAAATGATAGATTTAGTTTAGTTTTCCCTGTTTCCTGTTTTAGCGTCCCGGAGAAAAGTACCCCAAAAATAAAAGTTCTCCGATGGTCCTGAAAATCAAATATGATTTTTTCTGGATTGTTTGAAAAATACTGGGACTCAGAGCTGGGCTGGGGGCCACACCAGTGGGCCACAAGCCCTCTCACTGCGGGCTCCCCCTGGCCGCGGCCCTCAAGCTTGTGGGGCCCACAGGGACCCCCTCCACTCATTCTAGCTCCCATCCTCTTCTTCTACCTCCAGAAAAAATCCTTTCGCAGCTCAAACCCGTGTTCTTGCTCATTTGGTTGTGATTTTCGATCTCCTTGCTCAAAGCACCATTCTCCGAACCGTTTTGGGGAAATTACTCCTTGGTAAGTGACTCCTCCATTGGTCCAATTAGTTTGTACTCTAGTGCTTTATCCTTCGCATATTATTGCTATCCTGGTGACCCTGTTCTTGAGCTTGAAATGTTGATTTTAGCTGGTCCCAAGTAGTTTTAACGTGTGATACGGTCTCTAGGCACTAGTAGGAGTAGTTGCTACAAGGTGTGGTTGGTCTTTATTCACTTTTCTCTTGAACTTCAAAAATTTCAGCAGAAATAAATTATGTTCAGGAGGAAATTTCATGGTGGTTCCTCAAGTAAGAAGGGTCCTCGTCTTTCTATTCGGGAGCCCGATCCTTATCAACTAAGGGACGCACCGGTACAACCATGTGAATGGCCTTCCGATGAGTTCATGATCGAAGCAGGCTTCAAGGATGAGTTTGATACACTTGTCCGCAATGCCGGGTTAGAAGAATTCCTCTCAGATAAATGTGAACAGTATGCTTTGCTCACTGCCTCTTTCTTGCGTAGATTTAAACTTTCAGTTGGCTGTGACTCAACCATACTGTTTGATCTGTATGATAAATCCTACACCATGGATTTGGAGGATTTCAATAGGATTTGCAAGATACCCGACGGGGGTAGTCCTAATGATCTTGCTAAGTCTTCGGTTAGAGATTTTGTCTCTAGTATAACTATTGGAGAAACTAGAGACATCACGCAAGCTACCATAGGAAGCATTCATTTCCCTGCCTTGCACTACTTTGCCCTCTTCATAGGTAGATGCATTAACGACAAGGTTGAACATTGTCACCTATGCGCATCCGACCTTAGTATCCTTAAGAGCGCAGTGACGGGTGACAAAAGCTTCAACATGGGAGCTATTATAGCAAGGGGGCTGAATAAGAATGTTATTGATAGGGATTTCTTTGGCGGGATCTATGCCACTCGCATTGCAAATTTTCTTGGAGTACCCATCCGCTCAGGAGATCCCCCGCCCCATACAACTTTCCTTGACCGCGTCGCTATGACACGCTACCAGTTCCTTGAGAGGGATGATGAATCCCTCCTATACCGATTGATATTTAACCGGCAGCGTGTTTTCCATATTACCCTTCCTGCTCCTGCTTTCTTTGACTTTCAGGTAAAACAGATATATTACATAACTAGAGGAGAGGCAGAGGAGTATGAGAGGGAGGCGAAGGCTGCTCATCTCCGTGAGGCAGCTATTCAGGCAGTGGCTGCAGCGCTCCCTTATAACCCCGATTGTGATTTTGGGTTTCGCCAGGACTGTCCTTGGGAGTATACCAAGCTAGGCCAAAAGCCTAAGCTTGGGGGAGTACGTGTTTGCACCAACTTTACATTCATGCTTATGTTTTCACTTTGTTAGTCGGTGTTTACACTTTGCCACTGTATTATCCATGCTAGTTTATTTTCGTTTTCTTGTTCTCTTGTTTTGTGTCCTTTTGAGAAAACCCAAAAAGATTTTTCTTTCTTCTTTTGCTTGTTGGGAGCTTTCCCGTTTAAACAGTTTTCTTTTTCTTTGGGTCAAGGTAGAAGATATTGGTTACAATGTTTAGTGGCTCTTGCATGCATACCTGTTTAGCTTTCAAAGAGCCATATTACTTTGTCTTCTCCTTTGTGTTTGTCTGCAGATTCCAGCTTTAGACCAATGCACGAGCACTCTTATTATTGTTCACATCGTTCGATCGTGCAAGTGAAAGGCAATAATGATGATATATGATGAAGTGACTGAGACTGGAAAAAGCTGGTATGAACTCTATCTATTTTGATTTTGTAAATATGACCAGCTTGTCGTCCCAGATTCAGCTTTGTTGAGAGAGAACCATGTTTGCAATGACAACTTAGAGATCATAGTTTCTGATGCCATGCTTATTTATCTAGGAGCTTATAATGGTTTGTCTTGAATGCCAACATAGATTTTGAGATGACTATGATGTAGTATGATAGGATGGTATTCTCCTTTGAATGATTCAAGTGGCTTGACTTGGCGCATGTTCATGCATGTAGTTGAAACAAAATCAACATAGCCTCTATGATGTTCGTGTTCATGGTGATTTGTATCCTGCTCATGTTTGCACTCAATGTTACTCAAACTCATTGCATCTTGATGACTGTTGTCGCTCTCTAGTTGGTCGCTTCCCAGTCCTTTGCTAGCCTTCACTTGTACTAAGCGGGAATACTGCTTGTGCATCCACCTCCATAAACCCAAAGTTGTGCCTTATGAGTCCACCATACCTACCTATTTGCGATATCTACCTGTCGTTCCAAGTAAATTTGCATGTGCCATTCTCTAAACCTTCAATAAATAATCGGTTTTGCATGCCCGAACCACTCATGTGGTGACAGGGGGCTATTGGTATCTTCCATGTTAGGCGTGTTATCCTCCACATGTGTTTATTCACTTTCATTCACGAGAAAGGGGCCGGTAATTGGAATGCCCAGTTCCACGCTTAAATCGAAAACATAACTGTAAAACAAGACTCCCCCCGGATTGATGTTAGTATGGATGGTACCCGAGGATTCGGCTAGCCGTGGAGTGTCATTGATTGGTGGTGGGGGAGTTAAAACTTTACTTTTCTGTTTGGGAACCGCCTATAGCATGAATAGCATGGAAGATATTGAGAACTCTTGGTCATTGCGTTGACAATGAAAGCATGCCACCCAAAATTATTATCTCTCTTTTCAAAGCTTGAGCTCTGCACCTCTGCAAATCAATGCTTCCCACTGCGAAGGGTCTGTCTATTTATTTTCCTGTTGAATCATCCTCTTCTTATATAAGCACCAATTAGAGATCACCTATGTTATTTTTATGCTTTGCTTTTGATTGATATTGAGTATGACTATGACTGGATCTTCGTTGCCATGAATTACAACGTTTAGTCAACCCTTGATCTTTGAAAGTGCTCTGCATTTATGTTTTGCGGTCTCAGAAAGAGCTAGCGAGATACCACTTATTCATATTGCTTCATGCTTGTTTTGATTGAATTGTTGGTATCTGAAACTCATTATTATTTGCTCGCTAGCTGATTATGCCATTGATATTAGTTTACTGTGAGACCTTTGTGTCACTTGCTTATGTGGTTAACTTGTGATCTTGCTGAAATTCTGGTTATGAGTTAGACATAGTTACAACAACAAGATCAAACAGAGTTTGTCAAAGTTTTTCTTTCTCTTTCAGTTTGTCAACTGAGTTGCTTGAGGACAAGCAAGGTTTTAAGCTTGGGGGAGTTTGATACGTCTCCATCGTATCTACTTTTCCAAACTCTTTTGCGCTTGTTTTGGACTCTAATTTGCATAATTTGAATGGAACTAACCCGGACTAACGCTGTTTTCAGCAGAATTGCCATGGTGTTGTTTTTGTGCAGAAATGGAAGTTCCCGGAACGTCCTGAAACTTTACGGAGAATATTTCTGGCAAATATGAAAAATACATGCGCAAAGATCCACCGGAGGGGGTGAGCCAGTGGGCCACAAGCCCTGTGGCCGCGGCCACCCCCCCCCCCCTAGGCCGCGACGTCAGGGCTTGTGGGGCCCACGTGGCTCTGCCGCCCCCAAACTCAGCTCTATTTATTCTCTTTTGTCCCAAAAAAAATCAAGAGAGAAGATCTCATCGCGTTTGTGATACGGAGGCGCTGCCACATCCTGTTCTTCATCTGGAGGGCAGATCTGGAGTCCGTTTTGGGCTCCGGATCAAGGAGATCGTCGCCATCGTCATCATCAACCTTCTTCCCTCTCCAATTCCATGAAGATCTTCATCGTTCGTGACTAATCTATTCGTATGCTCGCTGGGCGGTGATGAGTAGGATGAGATCTATCATGTAATCGAGTTAGTTTTGACGGGGATTGATCCCTAGTATCCACTATGTTCTCAGATTGATGTTGCTACTACTTTGCCATGGTTAATGCTTGTCACTAGGGCCCGAGTGCCATGATTTCAGATCTGAAATTATTATGTTGTCGCCAATATATGTGTGTTTTAGATCCGATCTTGCAAGTTGTAGTTACCTACTATGTGTTATGATCCGGCAACCCCGGAGTGACAATAACCGGAACCACTGCCGGTGATGACCATAGTTTGAGGAGTGCGTTGGTTCGGTTATTTATTAAAAGGAGAACCGTAATATCCCGTAGTATCCATTTGGACCCCGCTGCCACGGGAGGGATGGACAATAGATGTCATGCAAGTTCTTTTCCCTAAGCATGTATGACTACACATGGAATGCATGCCTACATCACATTCACGAACAGAAGCTAGCCATATATCTCTCTGTGTTATAATTGTTGCATGATGAATGTCATCCGACAAATCACCGATCCATTGCCTACGAGTTTGTCCCACTGCTACTGTTACTTGCTTTGCTCTGCTGCTGTTCTTACTGTTGCTGCTACTGTTACTTGGTTTGCTCTGCTGCTGTTACTACTCTTGCCGCTACTGTTACTTGCTTTGTCCTGCTGCTGCTGCCACTACTGTAGCTACTGCTGTTACTTGCTACTGTTGCTACTTGCTACTGTTGTCACTACTGTTGTTCCTTGCCACTGCTGTTACTCGTTACACTGCTACTACCTGCTACAATACTTTTCTGGCGCCATTGATACAACCGTTAGGAATAGTCTGCCTCGTCAACTGATCGTTTCTGGCACCGTTGCTATCATACTACTTTGCTTGCATACACTAATCTTTCAGGTGTGGTTGAATCTGACGCATTCAGCTGCTAATACTTGAGAATATTCTTTCACTTCTCATCGTGCGAACCAACAAATTTGGGTTGAATACTCTACCCTCGAAAACTGTCGCGATCCCACGCGCTCGTGGGCTATTGCAAGACAATTTCTAATTGTTGAGCAACTGGAAGCAGCTCTTTTCTGGCTCCGTTGCCGTGGAGGCATCAAGTCAGGAATAGTTGAACGTCAACAATAACCAATCCTTCGAGTGAAGCCTTTGGAAATATCTTGCAGTTCACTCAAATTCTTCAGTGAGAGAGATAACTCTTCTGGTCTTTGAGGAAATTGTTCTGACTGAGGAGTTAGGATTTCGCGAGTGCGAATTGCCTACAACCGAGGAGCATGATAGATCTGAGGACTGTCATAGTTCAAAGTTCCGACCGTTGTTGTGCCACGTGCCAGTTGTCCCTAAGATCTTATCCACATAATGGTCATATCATTGGGGGCATTTATCTCTTATCATGTCAGGTTCCATCCTAGCTATAAATAGCCCCCCCCCGATAACAACTAGTTGGTTGGCTGCTCTGAGAGAGATTTTGACAAGTCTGATTTGAGAGCAACGCATCCTTCGAGGAATTTGAGAGAAAATCATCACCAAGGAAAAAGCCAAGACCAAAAACCTAAAACCTAAAAATGATTCGGCATCACTAAAGAGATTTTTCACGTCAGGAACGGATGCTTGTTACCTTTGAAGACTGTGTATCTTCCAGATGGTTAAGCGTCATGGTCTAGAGCATCCAAGACGAATTGTGGATTGTCGTATGACCGAATTTGTGAGGGTTTGTAAGTTTTCCGTGAAGACTTCCCAAGAGTGTTGGGCGAGGTCTGTGTGACACTATCGTGCGTGCGGTAGTACCGCACCGGGCAGCGATAGTACCGCTTTCCTCGGGCTGAAAGTGGGGGTAACGGTTCGATTCTTTCCCCTACTATATAAACAGGGTGTTCTTCCCCAAGAAGGCTACCTCTTCCCTTCCTAAACTTCATTGTTGCTCCGAAGCTCATTTTTGCCCGATCTCTCTCCCTAGACAATCAAACATGTTGATTTTCTAGGTATTGGTTGAGAAGGCCCCGATCTACACTTCCACCAAGAGAAATTTGATTCCCCCACTAATCCCTTGCGGATCTTGTTACTCTTGGGTGTTTGATCACCCTAGACGGTTGAGGTCACCCCGGAGCCACATTCCATTGTGGTTAAGCTCCATGGTCTTGTTGGGAGCCTCCAAGCTTTGTGTGGATATTGCCCCAACCTTGTTTGTAAAGGTCCGGTCGCCGCCTTCAAGGGCACCGCTAGTGGAATCACAACATCTCGCATTGTGTGAGGGCGTGAGGAGAATACGATGGCCCTAGTGGCTTCTTGGGGAGCATTGTACCTCCACACCACTCCAACGGAGATGTACTTCTCCTCAAAGGGAAGGAACTTTGGTAACACATCCTCGTCTCCACCGGTTTCGCTTGTGGTTATCTCTTACCTTTACTCTGTGCTTGCTATTGTTGTGTTGTATTGCTTGCTTGCACTAGTTGTTGTTATTGTTAGCATCATATAGGTTTCTCACCTAGTTGTTCATCTAGAGAACCTTTTGTTGCTAACCCTAATTTCTTAAGAAAAGTTAAAATTGGTAGTTGCCTATTCACCCCCCCCCCTCTAGTCAACCATACCAATCATTTCACCAACAATTTGAGAAAAGATATCTCTATGGGCCAAGCTATGGAAGATCTCGTGCACCGAAGGAAAAGGTAATTTCCTCATCTGAAGAACAAGAAGTTGATGGCAGTCTTGGTGATCCTGGAGAACTTGATGAGGATCTTGCAATGCTCGTGAGGAAATTCCAGAAGTTTTCGATAAGTGGCCAGTTTGGAAAATCTTCAAAAAGAGATGTGAAGAAATTGGAATCTTCATCTGAGGACTACAAGAAACAAACTTGTCACAAATGCAAGAAGTCTGGCCACTACATTGTTGAATGCCCTTGCTGGGTTAAGGAATCAAAGAAGAAAAAATACAAGGATGATAGTTCTGATGACTTGAAGAAAAACAAGAGATCTTCATCTTCAAAGTCCTCATCGCACAAGAAGAACAGTTCCAGAAAGGCTCGGGCACTTATTGGCAAGGAAATGGATTCTGAAGAAGAATCTAAGGAATACAAGGAAGAGGAAGGATCTCAAGTGGTGTCAGACTCTGGTGTGGAAAGCCTAGCTTTTACTACCGCATTTGTCGACAAGTCCATCTTCATCATTTAAGAAAATGATATCATCAACAACGGAGATGAGTACTGTGACGACTCTGCTCCCACCTATTGCTTCATGGAAAAAGGTGCAAAGGTACCCAAATATGCTTCCTCGTCTGACTCAAGTGAGAATGAACCCGATGATTATTAGAAAACTAGTTACTACAAACTTGCTAATATTGCTACTAAGCAACATAGTGCTATTGAAAAGCTTCAGAAAGTGCTAGACAAAAGCGATGACATGTTGAACAAGGAAATGGATAAGACTCAAACTCTGACTGATGACTTTTAACGTCTTCAGTCTAAGTTTGATAGCGTACAGAGTCGACATGAAACTCTCTTAGATGATCACGAGAAGCTTTCTTATGAATTTCTTCAAAGAAAGCAAGATCTTGAAAATCTAAGGGTGTCTCATGATGGTCTTTAAAGGTAAAATGATTCTTTGCTTGCTCAATAAATTCGTTCGGCTCAGAAAGAATTCATTCCACCTTGCTTGAAATGCGTCCAATGTGAAACTGCTAATTCTTTACCTGAAAGTTCAAATTCTTCTATTGCTACAAATTCTTCAATTATATCTGTGGTCACAAATTCTCAACTGAGGAAACTACAAGTGTCACTGACGAAAATGTAGGGTTGGAGGAATTGTATGTGACAAGCATATACAAAAGTCTCAAAGGGCATCAAACCCTTTGTGATGTGCTCAAAAAGCAGATCATAAATAGGAATCCTAGAAAAGAGGAAGCCCTTGGAACTCTACTACGCGGGACTTCCCCCAAGTGTCGGGAGGCACCAAGAACATAATTACGGTCACAACAACATCATAGAGGTTTCAAAATACTCGCGTGATCCTAAAAAAATGAGTGAGAAGAGGGATAGAATTAAAATTCCTACATCAGGATTCCTCACCACAGCAGGGAAGAGGAGTAAAAAATCACGTTCTCCGATATATAACTAGACTCAAAAAAAATTTACTAGACTCCACTCGGCCAAGTTCGACGAATCAATGGGGCTTCTAGGGCGGTACCGCTCTGATACCAACTTATAACACTCAAGATGCGGTACTATCCTCATCCTGCCTTGAGGGACTTGATAGGATAGAAGCGCATCTCTTCATTTTGCAAGAATGTATATCATTACAAGTACATGTAAAGAGAAGATGAGTATATGGAATTGACTTACACTCGCCAAAAGCTAAATCATGATCATCTCCAATACAATCATACAAAGAAATAGTCATACATAAAAGTTGGGCCCGACTATGGATGAAATCAAACGATAAAAGCGACATTCATCTTGCTTTCCCACGATGCCGACATGGAACACATCATATGGTCGTAGAATAAGAAGAAAAACTCCAAATCAAACAATCATCACGCTCATGTCAAAGCAACACATTACATATACCTGCAACTGTCATTGTAGTAATTTATGAGCCACACATACTCGACAATCTCATTTCCAAGGGTATCAAGACTAGTAAAGTTTAATGGGTGAGGAATGGTTAAATGGTGAGGCTGCAATGAGCACTAAGCATTTATTTGAGTGTCTAACTCATAAGTACAAGAATAAGAAGAGTGATCTACGCATAAACGGACGTGAACTAGTAATGATCAAGAACTGATCCTGAACACCCACTTACGAGTCAAACATGACCCCACTGTGTTCTCTTTTTGGTTCAAACCTCACAAGAAGAAAAGATCACGGTTAGCACACGGTTGGTGTATTTTATTTGAGTTTTCTTAAAGTTTGCTATAGTCGAGTGTTAAATAAATTTCCAAGTTGCCACATAACTCGCGGGTATGACACTTAGAAAGATTTAACCTCCCAGGGGTGCCCCAACTCATCCATCACAATCTAACCACAAGCTGCGGTGGAAAATATAAATGTCAAGATAGCCCAAAGTATCCTCGGAATCCCAATGCACAAGATGTTTGTAAAAGGTAAAACAAATCTAGCAAGGCCACTCGACGTGTTGACTGATAACCCAGAAGTGTAGGGGATCGCAACAGTTTTCGAGGGTAGAGTATTCAACCCAAATTTATTGATTTGACTCATGGGGAAGCGGAAGAATATTCTCAAGTATTAGCAGTTGAGTTGTCAATTCAACCACACCTGAAAGATTAGTGTCTCCAAGCAAAGTATCAGTAGCAAAGTGGTATGATAGCAACGGTGCCAGAAAAAGGTCTGTTGACGGCAGACTATTCCTGACTTGTTGTATCAATGGCGCCAGAAAAGTGTTGCAGCAGGTAACAGCAAAGTAGCAAGTAACAGCAGTAGTGACAGTAGTAGAAAGGAACAGTAGTAGTGACAGCAGTAGCAAGTAACAGCAGTAGTGACAACAGTGACGGCAAAGTAACGTAGCAAGGACCAGTAGTAAAAGACTCGTAGGCATTGGATCGGTGATGGATGAGTATGCTGGATGTGATTCATCATGTAACAGCTATAACACGGAGAGATAAGTAACTAGCTCCCGTTCGTCAATCTAATGTAGGCATCTATTCTGTATGTAGTCATACGTGCTTAGGGAAAAGAACTTGCATGACATCTATTGTCCATCCCTCCCGTGGCAACGGGGTCCTAATGGAAGTACGGGATATTAAGGTTTTCCTTTTAATAAAGAACAGGACCAACGCATTAACACGTGGTGAATACATGAACTCCTCATACTATGGTCATCTCCGAGAGTGGTTCCGGCTATTGTCACTCCGGGGTTGCCAGGACTTAGGAATAGAATACCTCTTTTTCGGAGTTGGCTTAGGAGGTGGTTCGGGAATAGTCCAAGCATTCTCATTGCACAAGATGTTATTCAGTAGAATCTCATCTTGTTCTACAGTTCGTTCCCTAAAAACACAACCAACACAACTATCTAGGTGGTCTTTGGAAGCATCAGCAAGTCCATTATAGAAGATATCAAGTATTTCATTCTTCTCAAGAGGGTGATCAGGCAAAGCATTCAGTAGCTGGATGAGCCTCCCCCAAGCTTGTGGGAGACTCTCTTCTTCATCTTGAGCAAAGTTGTATATTTCCTACAAGGCAGCTTGCTTCTTATGGGCAGGGAAATATTTTTCAGAGAAGTAGTAGACCATATCCTGGGGGCTACGCACACAACCAGGAGCAAGAGAAGTGAACCAAGTCTTAGCATCATCCTTTAGCGAGAAAGGAAACAGCTTGAGGATATAGTAGTGGCAGATCTTTTCCTCACTAGTGAATAGGGTGGCTATATCGTGCAGTTTGGTAAGATGGGCTACAACAATTTCAGACTCATAACCGTGAAAAGGATCAGATTCGACCAAAGTGATTAACTCAGGGTCGACAGAGAATTCATAATCCTTATCGGTCACAAAGATAGGCGAAGTAGCAAACTTCGGGTCATATTTCATCCTAACGTTCAGAGACTTTTCTTTCCACTTGAGCAGTAATTTCTCAACATCATAGCTATCCTTACACGCAATAAAATCCTCGGCTATCTCTCCCTCCATAACATAGCGCTCAGGCATAACAAGCAATTCAGGCATAATAGCAAGTTCTACTTCAATAGTAGCAGCAGTTTCAGAAGTATCATCACATCTAGCAGCAACTCTAGCAATTTGTGCATCAAGGAATGCACCTAGTGGCAAAGCAGTATCTAGCATAGCATCATCAGGCAAAGCAGTATCAAGCATAGCATCATCAGGCAAAGCAGTATCAAGCATAGCATCATCAGGCAAAGCAGTATCAAGCATAGCATCATCATAAGTATCATGGACAGCAGAAGTAGCATCATCAAGCAGAGGCGACATATCAAGATTTCTAGCGGGAGGCGGTGTCGCAAACTTACTCATAACTGAAGGTGAATCAAGTGCAGAGCTAGATGGCAGTTCCTTACCTGTCCTCGTAGTGGAAGGCAAGATTTCAGTTCTTGGATCTTTCGGATTCCTCATAGTGACCAGCAGACGTCAATCCCAAGTGACTCAGAGAATATAGCTGTGATTCCCCGGCAACGGCGCCAGAAAATAGTCTTGATAACCCACAAGTGTAGGGGATCGCAACAGTTTTCGAGGGTAGAGTATTCAACCCAAATTTATTGATTCGACTCAAGGGGAAGCGAAAGAATATTCTCAAGTATTAGCAGTTGAGTTGTCAATTCAACCACACTTGAAAGATTAGTGTGTGCAAGCAAAGTATCAGTAGCAAAGTGGTATGATAGCAATGGTGCCAGAAAAAGGTCTGTTGACGGAAGAATATTCCTGACTTGTTGTATCAATGGCGCCAGAAAAGTGTTGCAACAGGTAACAGCAAAGTAGCAAGTAACAGCAGTAGTGACAGCAGTAGCAAGGAACAGCAGTAGTGACAACAGTAGCAAGTAACAGAAGTAGTGACAACAGTGACGGCAAAGTAACGTAGCAAGTACCAGTAGTAAAAGACTCGTAGGCATTGGATTGGTGATGGATGAGTATGCCGGATGTGATTCATCATGTAACAGCTATAACACGGAGAGATAAGTAACTAGCTCCCATTTGTCAATCTAATGTAGGCATGTATTCCGTATGTAGTCATACGTGCTTAGGGAAAAGAACTTGCATGCCATCTATTGTCCATCCCTCCCATGGCAGCGGGGTCATAATGGAAACTACGGGATATTAAGGTTCTCCTTTTAATAAAGAACCGGACCAACGCATTAACACGTGGTGAATACATGAACTCCTCATACTATGCTCATCTCCGGCAGTGGTTCCGGATATTGACACTCCGGGGTTGCCGGGTCATAACACATAGTAGGTGACTACAACTTGCAAGATAGGATCTAAAACACACATATATTGGCGACAACGTAATAGGTTCAGATCTGAAATCATGGCACTCGGGCCCTAGTGACAAGCATTAAGCATGGCAAAGTAGTAGCAACATCAATCTCGGAACATAGTGGATACTAGGGATCAATCCTCGTCAAAACTAAGTCGATTACATGATGGATCTCATCCAACTCATCATCGTCCAGCAAGCCTACGATGAGATTACTAGCGAACGGTGAAGAGCATCATGGAATTGGCGATGGAGGAAGGTTGATGATGACGATGTTGATGATTTCCCCTCTCCAGAGCCCAGAACCGACTCCAGATCTGCCCTCCAAATTAAGAACAGGAGGTGGCAACGCCTCCGTATCGTTAAACACGATGAATCCTTCTCCCTGATTTTTTTTTCCGGGCAAAATGGAATATATAGAGCTGAGTTTGGAGGCGGTGGAGCCTCGTGGGCCCCACAAGCCCTCACGGCGCGGCCTGGGGGTGGCCGCGGCCCCTGGGCTTGTGGCCCATTGGCTCACCTCCTTTGGTGGATCTTTGCGCAGGTATTTTTCATTAATTCCAGAAAAATTCTCCGTAAATTTTTAGGTCATTCTGAGAACTTTTATTTCTGCATAAAACAACACCATGGAAATTCTGCTTTAAACAGCGTTAGTCCGGGTTAGTTCCATTCAAATCATGCAAATTAGAGTCCAAAACAAGGGCAAAAGAGTTCGAAAAAGTAGATACGACGAAGATGTATCAACTACCCCAAGCTTAAAGCATTGCTTCTCCTCAAGCAATTCAGTTGACAAACTGAAATAGACAAAAGAAAAACTTTGACGAACTCTGTTTGATCTTGTTGTTGCAACTATGTCTAACTCATAACCAGAATTTCAGCAAGATCACAAGCAAACCACATCAGCAAATGACATCTAGGTATCACGGTAAACTCATATCAATGGCATAATCAACTAGCGAGCAAATAATAATAAGCCTCAAATGTCAACACTTCAATCAAAACAACATGGAGTAGTACGAACAGAAGGGCTGACTAAACATTGTAATTCATGGCAAAGAAGATCCAGTCACAGTCATACTCAACACAGTTAAAAGCAAAGCATAAAAACGACAGAGGTGCTCTCTAATTGGTGCTTTTATAAGAGGAGGATGACTCAACAAGAACATAAATAGAGAGGCCCTTCGCAGAGGGAAGCATTGATTTGCAGAGGTGCCAGAGCTCAAGCTTTTAAAACAGAGATAATAATTTTGGGTGGCATGCTCTCATTGTCCACGCAATGACTAAAAGTTCTCAACATCTTCCATGCTACACATGCTATAGGCGCTTCCCAAACAGAAAAGTTAAGTTATGACTCCCCCACCACCAATCAATCACACTCCACGGCTAGCCGAATCCTTGGGTACCGTCCATACCAACATCAATCCCGGGGGAGTTTTGTTTGCAATTATCTTTTCGATTTGAGCATGGAACTGGGCATTCCAATTACCGGCCCCTTTCTCGTGAACGATAGTGAATAAACAGATATCGAGGATAACACGCCTAGCATGGAAGATACTGATAGCCCGATGTCACCACATGAGCGGTTCGGGCATGCAAAACAGATTATTTCTTGAAGGTTTAGAGAGTGGCACATGCAAATTTACTTGGAACGGTAGGTAGATACCGCATATAGGTCGGTAGTGTGGACTCATATGGAACAACTTTGGGTTTATAGAAGTGGATGCACAAGCAGTATTCCCGCTTAGTACAAGTGAAGGCTAGCAAAAGACTGCGAAGGGACCAACTAGAGAGCGACAACAGTCATCAAAATGCATTGAGATTAACTAACATTGAGTGCAAGCATGAGTAGGACATAAATCACCATGAACATGAATATGATAGAGGCTATGTTGATTTTGTTTCAACTACATGCGTGAACATGTGCCAAGTCAAGCCACTTGAATCATTCAAAGGAGGATACCATCCTATCATACTACAACACAGTCATCTCAAAATTCATGTGGGAATCCAAGACAAACCATTATAAGCTCCTAGCTAAGTAAGCATGGCATAAGCAACTATGATATCTAAGTTGTCATTGCAAACATGTTTCTCTCACAACAAAGCTAAATCCGGCACGATGAGCTAGTCATATTTACAAAAACAAAATAGATCGAGTTCATACCAGCTTTTCCAGGCTCAGTCAGTTCATCATATATCGTCATTATTGCCTTTCACTTGCACGACCGAACGATGTGAACAATCATAAGCGTGCTCGTGCATTGGACTAAAGCTGGAATCTGCAGGCAAACACAAAGGAGAAGACAAAGTAATGTGGCTCTTTGACAGCTAAACAGGTATGCATGCAAGAGCCACTAAACATTGTAACCATGGTCTTCTACCTTGACCCAAAGAAAAAGAAAACTATTTACACGAGAAAGCTCCCAACAAGCAGAAGAAGAAAAGTAAAATCTTTTGGGGTTTTCTCAAACTAGACAGACACACGAAAAGAAAACGAGATAAAGAAAATAAACTAGCATGGATGATACAGTGGCAAAGTGTGAACACCGGCTAACAAAGTGAAAGCATAAGCAAGAATGTAAAGTCGGTGAGAACACGTACTCCCCCAAGCTTAGGCTTTTGGCCTAAGTTGGTCTACTCCCAAGGAGGGAAATAACCAGCTCCGGGATACTCCGGAGTGGACTAAGGATGCCACTGTTGTGTGAGCTCCTCTGGCTCCCACTGATAAACTGGCGTCTGGTACTCGACTGGTGGCTCGGGCACGGGCACGTGTGGTTGGGCTAAGCACCAATATGCGTAGATGTTCGAGGGCATAATAATGTACCTGCCTGCATGAAGATTGAACAAAGAAGGAGCAGGCAAAGTAATAGTCTCACGAGTACCCTGACTAAACACCAGGTTATAAATCATCCTTCTGTTTATATCTCTATCAAGAAAGTCATGGCGAACCATGCTATCGTAATCTAGATATCTCTCGGGAAGAAGAATCTCTTCTTCCTCTTCCAGTCTAATAGGTATCTCAAAGTGTCTAGCAAGACGAGTAGCATAGATACCTCCATAGACAACACCTTTAGAACGGTTCAGGTTCAACCGTTGAGCTACTATAGCGCCCAAGCTATAAGTTTTATCATTAGAAAGGGCTTCGCGTAAGACCGCAAGATCTGGGGAACTAAGTGACCCAGCTTTCCCACGGCCAATCAAACATTTTCCCACAAATAATGAGAAGTACCGAAGCATGGGAAAATGAATGCTAGCAGCTCTAGTGCAAGACACTCCTCTCTCCTCTCCTACAACAATTGTATCAATGAAAGCTTCCAAGTCCCGTGGATGAGGTTCATGAATATCCCCAACGTAAGGTAATTTGCAAACATTGCAAAAATCCTGGAGTGACATGCGTTGGGGGATATCATAAAGTTTGAACTCAACCATAGGAGGATTCTTCCTCGGATAGAAGTTAAAGCTTTGTACGAAGATATTAGTGAGGAGGAGGTATTGCGGACACTTATCTTCAACGAAGGCGGTGAGGCATGCGTTCTCCACCAAGTGATAAAAGTCCTCATAAATTCCAGCGGCGCGTAAGAACACGTCGCTTGGCCACTCGCACGCTCGAACTTCCGCGATTCGAGGGACCAGATACTTGGGCTTCTTCTCACTTCCATCATCCTTGGGGTCACGGCTTGAAGAGCCTCTTAAGGACCTCCTCATCTTTTCCCTTTTCTATCTCTAAAAATTTCTGAAATTTTTAGTGATTCTAAGGAAAAGTGAACAAGGCTCAACAAAACTCATAGCAACTACTCCCACAAGTGCCTAGAGGCCATATTACGCATCAAAACTACTTGGGACCAGCTAAAATAAGCATGCAAAGCTCAAGAACATGGTCACCAAGGCAGAAAAATTCGCGGAGTATAAGGTACTAGAGCAAAAACTAATTGGACCAATGGAGGAGTCACTTACCAAGGAGCAATTTCCCCAAAATAGTTCGGAGAATGGTGATTTGAGCAAAGAGATCGAAAATCCTAGCAAGAGGAGCAGGAACACGGGTTTGAGCTGCGAAACGATTTTTTCTGGAGGTAGGAGAACCACGTGAGAGCAAGAATGAGTGGAGGGGGTGCCTGTGGGCCCCTCAAGCCTCGGTGGCGCGGCCAGGGGGGTGCCCGCGCCATCAAGGCTTGTGGCCCACTGGTACAGCCCCCAAACAAGCTTTTCGTCTCAGAATTTTTCAAAAATTCTAGAAAAAATCATACTTGATTTTCAGGATGTTCGGAGAACTTTTATTTTCGAGGTACTTTTCCACTAGACACTAAAACAGAAAACAGGGAAAACTAAACTAAACCTATCATTTTTCTTCTAAGCAACGGAAGGTCAAAACTTCGAACAGAGGTTTGTAACTCCTCGATTCATCCATCTCATGGTCATCAAAAGAAATCCGTCAGTGAGGTTGATCAAGTCTCTTTGACAAACCTTTTCGAATCGCAAAAGAGAATGGAGAATTTTCGAATAGTCACTAGGTCACCTCAATGGGGATGTGTATCTCCCCAACAAGCAAATCATACTTCATCTTGACACGAGGAATTGGGCATTCAAAGCTCCCAATAAGGATCGATGAAGTTTTTTCGATAGCATTGATGCAATGTACTCGATATTGTTTCTTCGGAAAGTGCACCGTATGCTCATTACCGTTGACATGGAAAGTGACATTGCCTTTGTTATAATCTATAACAGCCCCTGCAGTGTTTAAAAGGGTCTTCCGAGGATGACCGCCATGGCATCGTCCTCTGGAATATCCAAGATAACAAAGTCTGTTAAGATAGTGACGTTAGCAACCACAACAGGCACATCCTGGCAAATGCCGATAGGGAAAGCAGTTGATTTGTCGGCCATTTGCAAAGAGATTTCAGTGGGTGTCAACTTATCCAGTTCAAGTCTACGATAAAGAGAGAGAGGCATAGCACTAACACCGGCTCCAAGGTCGCATAACGTAGTTCTAACGTAGTTGGCTTTAATGGAGAAAGGTATAGTGGGCACACCGGGATCACCTAGTTTCTTAGGAGTTCCACCCTTGAAGGTATAGTTAGCAAGCATGGTGGAAATCTCAACCTCAGGTATCCTCCTCTTATTAGTCACAATATCCTTCATGTACTTCGCATACAGAGACATTTTGAGCATATATGTCAAACGCATTTGCAGGAAGACATGTCTGATCATTTCAACAAATCGCTCAAAATCCTCATCATCCTTTTTCTTGGATGGTTTAGGAGGAAAGGGCATAGGTTTCTGAACCCATGGTTCCCTTTCTTTACAATGCTTCCTAGCAGTGAAGTCATTCTTATCGTATCTTCTATTCTTAGGATGTGGGTTATCAAGATCAACAGGTTCAATCTCCACATCCTTATCATTGCTAGGTTGAGCATCAACATGAACATCACTATTGATATTATCATTAGGCTCATGTTCATCACGAGATTGTGTTTCAGCATCATAGACGGAGACATCATTTGGACTCTCAGGTGTAGCAGCAACAGGGTTGCTAGCGTGCAGGTTCCTATCATCTTTCTTCTTCTTTCTAGGATGACTAGGTGCATCAGTGCAATATCCTAGAGAATCTTGGTCAATTCTCTTAGGATGACCCTCGGGATACAAAGGTTCCTCGGTCATTCTACCGCCTCTAGTAATGACTCTGACAGAATTGTCATTCAACTCGTTGAGCAAGTCATTCTGAGCTTTAAGTACTTGTTCTACTTGAGTAGTAACCATAGAGGCATGTTTACTCAGAAGCTTAAGATCTTTGACATTTCTGTCCACACAAGCACTTAAATGACTAAGCATACGAGCATTTCGTTCCAATTGTCTGCTAACATAATCATTGAAACTCTGTTGTTTGGCAACAAAGTTATCAAATTCATCCATGCATAAGCTAGCAGGTTTATCAAAAGGAATATCACTCTCATCAAACCTACGCAGAGAATTTACTTCTACTACCTGTATCGGGTTATCAAGACCATGGATCTCTTCGATAGGTGGTAGATTTTTCACATCTTCAGATTTAATGTATTTCTCTCGCATAGATTTCTTGGCTTCTTGCATATCTTCAGGACTGAGGAGTAGAATACCTCTTTTTCGGAGTTGGCTTAGGAGGTGGTTCGGGAATAGTCCAAGCATTCTCATTGCACAAGATGTTATTCAGTATAATCTCAGCTTGTTCTACAATTTGTTCCCTAAAAACACAACCAGCACAACTATCTAGGTGGTCTTTGGAAGCATCGGGAAGTCCATTATAGAAGATATCAAGTATTTCATTCTTCTCAAGAGGGTGATCAGGCAAAGCATTTAGTAGCTGGATGAGCCTCCCCCAAGCTTGTGGGAGACTCTCTTCTTCAGCTTGAGCAAAGTTGTATATTTCCTGCAAGGCAACTTGCTTCTTATGGGCAGGGAAATATTTTTTAGAGAAGTAGTAGACCATATCCTGGGGGCTACGCACACAACCAGGAGCAAAAGAAGTGAACCAAGTCTTAGCATCATCCTTTAGTGAGAAAGGAAACAGCTTGAGGATATAGTAGTGGCGGATCTTTTCCTCACTAGTGAATAGGGTGGCTATATCGTGCAGTTTGGTAAGATGGGCTACAACCGTTTTAGACTCATAACCGTGAAAAGGATCAGATTCGACCAAAGTGATTAACTCAGGGTCGACAGAGAATTCATAATCCTTATCGGTCACAAAGATAGGCGAAGTAGCAAACTTCGGGTCATATTTCATCCTAGCGTTCAGAGACTTTTCTTTCCACTTGAGCAGTAATTTCTCAACATCATAGCTATCCTTACACGCAAGAAAATCCTCGGCTATCTCTCCCTCCATAATATAGCTCTCAGGCATAACAAGCAATTCAGGCATAGTAGCAAGTTCTAGTTCAACAGTAGCAACAGTTTCAGAAGTATCATCACATCTAGCAGCAACTCTAGCAATTTGTGCATCAAGGAATGCACCTAGTGGCAAAGCAGTATCTAGCATAGCATCATCAGGCAAAGCAGTATCAAGCATAGCATCATCAGGCAAAGCAGTATCAAGCATAGCATCATCATAAGTATCATGGGCAGCAGAAGTAGCATCATCAAGCACAGGCGACATATCAAGATTTCTAGCAGGAGGCGGTGTCACAAACTTACTCATAACTGAAGGTGAATCAAGTGCAAAGCTAGATGGCATTTCCTTACCTGTCCTCGTAGTGGAAGGCAAGATTTCAATTCTTGGATCTTTCGGATTCCTCATAGTGACAAGCAGACGTCAATCCCAAGTGACTCAGAGAATATAGATGTGCTTCCTCGGCAACGGCACCAGAAAGTAGTCTTGATAAGCTACAAGTGTAGGGGATCGCAACAGTTTTCGAGGGTAGAGTATTCAACCCAAATTTATTGATTCGACTCAAGGGGAAGCGAAAGAATATTCTCAAGTATTAGCAGCTGAGTTGTCAATTCAACCACACCTCAAAGATTAGTGTGTGCAAGCAAAGTATCATTAGCAAAGTGGTATGATAGCAACGGTGTCAGAAAAAGGTCTGTTGACGACAGACTATTCCTGACTTGTTGTATCAATGGCGCCAGAAAAGTGTTGCAGCAGGTAACAGTAAAGTAGCAAGTAACAACAATAGTGACAGCAGTAGAAAGGAACAGCAGTAGCAAGTAACAGCAGCAGTGACGGCAAAGTAACGTAGCAAGGACAAGTAGTAAAAGACTCGTAGGCATTGGATCGGTGATGGATGAGTATGCCGGACGTGATTCATCATGTAACAGCTATAACACGGAGATATAAGTAACTAGCTCCCGTTCGTCAATCTAATGTAGGCATGTATTCTTTATGTACTCATACGTGCTTAGGGAAAAGAACTTGCATGCCATCTATTGTCCATCCCTCTCGTGGCAGCGGGGTCCTAATGGAAACTACGAGATATTAAGGTTCTCCTTTTAATAAAGAACCGGACCAACGCATTAACACGTGGTGAATACATGAACTCCTCATACTATGGTCATCTCTGGGAGTGGTTCCGGCTATTTCACTCCGGGGTTGCCGGGTCATAACACATAGTAGGTGACTACAACTTGCAAGATAGGATCTAAAACACACATATATTGGCGACAACATAATAGGTTCAGATCTGAAATCATGGCACTCGGGCCCTAGTGACAAGCATTAAGCATGGCAAAGTAGTAGCAACATCAATCTCAGAACATAGTGGCTACTAGGGATCAATCCCCGTCAAACCTAACTCGATTACATGATAGATCTCATCCAACTCATCACCGTCCAGCAAGCCTACGATGAGATTACTCACAAACGGTGAAGAGCATCATGGACTTGGCGATGGAGGAAGGTTGATGATGACGATGGCGACGATTTCCCCTCTCCGGAGCCCAGAACGGACTCCAGATCATTTCGCTCTGTTGTCAATAATGATCATTGGGTTGACAATTAAACACGGTAGGATATGGAAGATAATTCCTGGTTCTCACATATATCTTTGTTTTGATTGATTTCCCTCTTATGATGTGTGAGTAAGTCCCTTAAGTGTCGGTGATGTAGGTGAGTGGTAAGATCAATCTGTGCCTATTCTATATGTCGTCATTTGATTTGTAGTAGTATGATTATCTAGTATGATATTATACCGTGGTGAACTCTATGCATGTTATCCAATTTAAGGGCCTAGGTAACATGATCTCAAGACCTACACAGGTAACCCGTATTGTTTAGGAAATTTGCGCCCTCTTGCATGACAGGTGGAAATATCTACGAGTACCGAAGACAATATGAAACAGCGGTGGTCCATTGAAATTAATGCTTGGTTCCGATGTAAGGACCTTAATTGTGGAAACGACCACTCTATTGTTGAAAATATGCCCTAGAGGCAATAATAAATGGTTATTATTATATTTCATGTTTCAAGATAATCGTTTATTATCCTGCTATAATTGTATTGAGTAGAAACATAAATACATGTGTGGATACATAGACAAAATACTATCCCTAGTAAGCCTGTAGTAGACTAGCTCGTCGATCAAGGATGGTTAAGGTTTCCTAGCCATAGACAAGTGTTGTCACTTGATGACGGGATCACATCATTAGGAAATGATGTGATGGACAAGACCCAAACTATAAACGTAGCATATGATCGTGTCATTTCGTTGTTATTATTTTCTGCATGTCAAGTATACATTCCTATGACCCTGAGATCATGTAACTCACTGACACCGGAGGAATGCCTTGTGTGTATCAAACATTGCAATGTTACTGGGTGACTAAAAGGTGCTCTACAGGTATCTCCGAAGGTGTTCATTGAGTTAGCATGGATCAAGACTGGGATTTGTCACTCTGTGTGACGGAGAGGTATCTTGGGGCCCACTCGGTAATACAACATCGCAGACAAGCCTTGCAAGAAATGTGATTAAAGAGTTATCCACTTGATCTTGTATTACAGAATGAGTAAAGCGAATTGCCGGTAACGAGGTTGAAATAGGTATGTCGATACCGACGATCGAATCTCGGGCAAGTAACATACCAAAGGAGAAAGGGAATGGTATACGGGATTGTGTGAGTCCTTCACATAGAGGTTCAACCGATAAGATCTTCATAGAATATGTAGGATCCAATATGGACGTCCATGTCCCGCTATTGGATATTGACCACAGAGTGTCTCGGTCATGTCTGCATAGTTCTCGAACCCGTAGGGTCTGCACACTTCAGATTCGATGACGTTTCGGTAAAGTTGAGTTATAGGTGTTGGTGACCGAAGGTTGTTCGGAGTTCCGGATGAGATCCTGGACGTCACGAGGATCTCCAGAATAGTCCGAGGTAAAGATTTATATATAGGAAGTCCTATTTTGGTCACCGGAAAAGTTTCGGGCTCATCGGTAGTGTACCGGGAGTGCCAGGAGGGTGCCGGGGGACCACCGGGAGGGGTGTGATGACCCAAGAGTCTTGTGGGCTGTGAGAAGAGGTGGACCAGCCCCTGGTGGGCTGTCCAAAGCCTCTCTCAAAGGTCCATGCGGCTAGGAGAAGAGATAAAAGGGTAAAGGACTTTTAAAAGGAAGGGAAAGAGGAGTCCTCCCAAAGTAGTCCACCTTCCCACAAGGAAGATGGACTCTTCCTTTGGTTCGGCCGACCCCTCTCCTTGGAGGAGGGGCCAAGGAAACCTCCTCTCCTCTCCTCTCCTCCTATATATACTAGAGGTTTTGAGGGTTTTTGAGACACGATAATCAGCCACGTGTTGCCCTCTCTCTAGATCTGTTTCTCCTCTAGTCTATTTTCAGCGATGTTTAGGCGAAGCCCTGCTAGACTAGCTCCACCACCATCGCCGTCACACCGTCGCGCTGCCAGAGAACTCATCTACCTCCCCGCCCCCTCTTGCTGGATCAAGAAGGCAGAGATCATCGTCGAGTTGTACGTGTGCTGAACACGGAGGTGCCGTCCGTTCGACGCTAGATCGGGATGGATCGTGGGATGGCGGTGATTTGGATCGCGAAGACGTTCCACTACATCAACCGTGTTTATTAACGCTTCCCGCTTAGCGATCTACAAGGGTATGTGGATCTGTTCTCCCTCTCGTAGATGATCATCACCATGATAGGTCTTCATGTGCGTAGGAATTTTTTTGTTTCCCATGCAACGTTCCCCAATAGTGGCATCATGAGCTAGGTTCATGCGTAGATGATATCTCGAGTAGAATAGAAAAGAGTTTGTGGGTGTTGATGTTCAATTTTCTGACCTCCTTAGTCTTTTCTTGATTCAGCGGCATTGTTGGATTGAAGCGGTCCGGACCAACTTTACTCGTACGCTTACGAGAAACGGGTTTCATCGAGTGACATGCAACTTGTTGCATAAAGATGACTGTCGGGTGTCTGTTTCTTCAACTTTAGTTGAATCGGATTTGACCGATGCGGTCCTTGGAGAAGGTTAAATAGCAATTTGCATATCAACGTTGTGGCTTTGCATAAGTAAGATGCGATCATACTAAATACCCATAGCAGCCACGTAAAACATGCAACAACAAATTAGAGGGCGTCTAACTTGTTTTTGCAAGCTATGCTTGTGATGTGATATGCCAATGACATGATACGATATATTGGATGTATGAGATGATCATGTTGTAATAGTTAAATATAGACTTGCACGTCGACGGTGCGACAACCGGCAGGAGCCATAGGGTTGTCTTTAAATTTATTTTGCGCTTGCAGATGCTCTTGCTATATCGCTAGGTAGTAGCTTTAGTAGTAACAACATAGATAGCGTGACAACCTCGATGGCAGCACGATGATGGAGATCACGATCATGGGGATCATGGTGTGGCGCCGGTGACGATGGAGATCATGTTGGTGCTTTGGTGATGGACATCAAGAAGCACAAGTTCATGGCCACATTATGTCACTTTTGATTTGCACGTGATGATGGGGTGTGATAGACTCAACGTTCACATACAACGGGTGCAAAATAGTTGCACATGTGGAACACTCATGTTAAACTTGACGATCCTAGCATGTACAGACATGGCCACGGAACACAAGAGACCGAAAGGTCGAGCATGAATCATATAGTTGATATGATCAATATGGAGATGTGCACCATTGAAACTAATCTCAACTCACGTAATGATCGAACTTGAGTTGGTAGATTTGGATCATGCGACACTCGAATGACTAGAGGGATGTCTATTTGAGTGGGAGTTTATAAGTAATATGATTAGCTAAACTCAATTGTCTTGAACATAGTCTAAGTAATCTTTGCAAACTTTTATGTTGTAGATCAATGGCTCGCGTAGTAGCAACCCTGAATTTTAATACGTTCCTAGAGAAACCTAAGCTGAAAGATGATGGAAGTAACATTGTTGACTCGGCTCGTAATCTGAGGCTTATCCTCATAGCTGGCCAAAAGCAATATGTCCTTGATGCTGCGCTAGGTGATGCACCACCCGCTACGGCGACCCAAGATGTTTTGAACGCTTGGCAGTCCCGTAAGGAAGACTACTCATTGGTTCAATGTGCAATTTTGTATGGCTTTTATGGTCATGCACCCAATGTGAGGGGTTTGTTCATATTGAATCTTGATTGTGATGACACTCATGTTCGTAACATTGAGACCAAAAGATGTAGAGTTAATAATGATAGCGCCACTTTCTTGTGGCACTGCCGCTTATGTCATATTGGTGTAAAGCGCATGAAGAAACTCCATGCTGATGGACTTTCGGAGTCACTTGATTTTGAAGCACTTGACACATGCAAACCATGTCTCATGGGAAAGATGACTAAGACTCTGTTCTCCGGAACAATGGAGCATGCAAGTGAACTGTTTGAGATCATACATATTGATGTGTGCGGACCAATGAGCATAGAGGCGCGCGGCGGATATCGTTATTTTCTCACCTTCACCGACAATTTGAGTAGGTATGGTTATATCTACTTGATGAAGCACAAGTCTGAAACATTTGAAAAGTTCAAGCAATTTCAGAGTGAAGTTAAAAAACATCGTAACAAGAAGATCAAGTTCCTACGATCTGATCGAGGAGGTGAATATCTGAGTTACGAGTTTGGTGCTCACTTAAGATAATGTGGAATTGTTTCACAGTTGACGCCACCTGGAACACCACAACGCAATGGTGTGTCCGAATGTCATAATCATACTTTATTAGATATGGTGCATTCTATGATGTCTCTTTCTGATTTGCCGTTATCATTTTGGGGCTATGCATTGGAGACAGGTGCATTCACTTTAAATAGGGCACCATCAAAATCCGTTGAGACGACACCATATGAGTTGTGTTATGGCAAGAAGCCAAAGTTGTCGTTTCTTAAAGTTTGGCAATGTGATGCTTATGTCAAAAAGCTTCAGCCTGAAAAGATGGAACCCAAAGCGGAAAAGTGTGTCTTCATAGGTTACCCAAAAGAGATAGTTGGGTATACCTTCTATCTCAAATCCGAGGGCAAAGTGTTTGTCGCTAAGAACATAGCTTTTCTTGAGAAAAAGTTTCTCTCAAAAGAATTGAGTGGGAGGAAGATAGAACTTCATGAGGTTGTAGAACTTCTACTTAAACAAGATGGTGGCACAGGGAAGAAAGAAATTTCTGTCCAGGCAACACCAGTTGAAGAGGAAGCTAATGATGGTGATCATGAAGCTTCAGATCAAGTTGCTATCGGACCTCGCAGGTCGAAAAGAGCATGTACTGCTCTTGAGTGGTACGGGAATCCTGTCTTGACAATCATATTGTTGGATCACAATGAGCCTACAAATTATGGAGAAGCAATGGTGGGCCCAGATTCCAACGGATGGTTAGAAGCCATGAAATCCGAGATAGGATCTATGTATGAAAACAAAATATGGACTATGGAAGTATTACCTGAAGGTCGAAAGGCTATTCAGAAGGAATGGATCTTTAAGAAGAAGACCGACGCGGACGGTAATGTGACTGTTTATAAAGCTCGACTTGTGGCAAAGGGGTTTTCACAAGTTCAAGGAGTTGACTACGATGAGACATTCTCACCTGTAGCGATGCTTAAGTCCGTCCGAATCATGTTAGCAATAGTTGCATTTTTTGATTATGGAATCTGGCAGATGGATGTCCAAATGGCATTCATTAACGGGTTTCTTAAGGAAGAGTTGTACATGATGCAACCTGAAGGTTTTGTAGATCCAGGAAATGCTAATAAAGTATGCAAGCTCCAGCTATCCATTTATGGACGGTGCAGGCATCTCGGAGTTGGAATCAACGCTTTGATGAGGTGATCAAGGCGTTCGGGTTTTGTAACGACCAAGATGCGGTCCTTTCCGATCTGGGGATCGAGGCCCCGAATAGGAAAGAAGCGCATCTAAGCGTTTCGCAAACAGGTAACACATCACATACATAATAAATAAAGTTAGACAATCAGGGATTCAATTGCCTTCTCATAATAATCTTAGAGTACATCACACATACAACCAAGGTAGTTCCGCTATGGACTACAAAACATAGAAAGGCTATGCTACCCTGCCTACAGGCCCACGATCACGACCACGCCTCAATCTTCTGGATAGTTCACGTAAAGGCGGTCTGTCTCCTCGTCGTACTGCCACGCCAGCTGAGTGCCGTCGAGATCATCTGTCTCTGGGGTACCTGAACCTGTTGGGATTTTGGAGGAATCCGTGAGCCATAGGGACTCAGCAATCTAAGACCTTGGGGACAGAACTAGTCAAGTTATTAGGTAGGGTAAGGTGAAGTGGTTAAGGTTGCAGCATCCTAAGCTTGATTTGGTGGCTAACTTACGTAGCATTTATGAAGGTGGTCTATGCTAGCGGTCGCGAATACTTGATCACTAAGTGATCCTGAACACCTACCTACGTCATTCATAACCCCACCATGTTCCCGATCGAAGAGCGATCTTCGAGGGGACAGTCACGGTTACGCACACAGTTGGCAATTTTATTAGCTTTTGTTTAAGTTATCTAATACCGGATGTTAACAAAATATTCCAAGTTGCCACATAACCGCGGGCACGGCTTTCCGAAAGATTAAACCCTGCAGGGGTGCTCCAACTAGTCCATCACAAACGTACACGGGCCGCAAAGTAATCCTCTATCACGAATCTCATGATCTCGTCGGATTCCTTAGAGGAAAACCTCAACTCTGGGGGAAACCAAAGCTTCACCGGGATTCCTATACGCAAGATATATCGCTAAGGTAAGACAAGACTAGCAGGACCTCCCGACGTGTCGACGACCCCGATAAGAGCCGCGTATCTCAGTCTCAGGACACGCCGGATGGAACTAGCTACAGGTACCAAACCTCAAGTTTCCTTGTGGTGGCCCCGCAGGCAGACCAGTTTGGACCAACACTCATGAGGAGCACTGGGTTCATGGCATATCAAAGCACCTGCATCTAGCAACGCTAACATTAGTAGCTGAGCAAAGCCTACTTAGCCAATCAAGTTTGCTAGGAAGGGATCAGTGTATGGGTGCATGGCATATCAAGAGGCAATTTAATTCAGTGGTAGGCAGCGAGCAATATGACATGGAAACGTAAACTAGCATAACAAGTCTAGAGATGGAATCAAGGTCATATCATCTTGCCTGTGATATCCTCAGCTTGGAATGGTTCTTGTTCGTCCTGCACGTACTCTCCTGACTCCACGTATTCGTTCTCCAATCCCGGTGCTACCCAACATAAGAATAACAACCAATGAACAACAGCACCTCAAGATGCAACAAGCACATGATGCATGAGATGAATATGAGCATGCATCACTAATTTATATCACTAGCACAAGCAAAAGAAGCTAATACAAGTTCCTGGACAGAACTGTACCCTAAGATATTTTGACATGCATGAGAATGACATGATCAGATGCGTCTCGAGAAATCGATGCAAAACCATATAAAGAACAATACAATTGGAGCTACGGATCAACGGGAATCAACGAAACAAGATATGAAGCCCTACATGTCAAAATCAACACCACACACCCAAATGGCACAAATCTGGTATTTCTAGGTTGCCAAGACATATAACAACCCAAAATGAATGGATTGGAGCAAGGAAGAACACCACAACATCAACTAAGCACCCACAATCATCAAAATGACAAAACTACATAATCTGTCATAATATGCATCTTAGCACTTTGTGAGCTACATGCAACATAGCTACAGACCTCCAAATATGACAAATAATATATGTGGCTGTAGCCAACCAAGAATACTACAAGAACTAGCAAGAATCCCACAAAAAGGAATTATACACAGGAAGATACAAGCCTGCAAACTTTCCCAAAACCATCAGATCTCAGGGACTTGGTGAAAATTCCTGCACCTCACTTTCTGTCTTTGTTCTGAAGCTTTTTGACAGCAGCCAAAACATAACCTACAGGACTCAAAATAGGATGAAATTTAACAGGGAGCTTCACAAACATATCAGGTCCAATTTCCTAGCACTAAACTAAGGCTAGATCACAACACAATGACCAGCACAACCTCATCTACAAGAGAAGAAAATGTTTCCAGATTCTCAGACTTAGTGAAATTCCAGATTTCACTAAGCTGGAATTTTCAGCCACATGCCCACTTTGTCTAGGCATAACTTGCAAACAAGTAACACCAAGAGATAAATGACACCACTATGGTTTAGAGCAAAACCCCTACTAATACCACACAAAAGCTCATGCCCTTGGGCTCAACCTATTCCATGGAAACAAAGAGCAAACTTGCAACACATTTGAATATGTCAACTCCAGAAAGTATCCTAATGGCAAAACTAACTTCACCACTGTATTCCTTGGGAGATTCTTCCTCAAAATCATATATAATATGTGGGCACTTACTTGGAACAAGTGACCACAAATTAAGGAAGAGGAAACTACTCCAAATCATGACTAGTGAAAAGTGCATCATTTCATATAGTTTGACTATATCAACTACTACATGGTTGAGCTCATGTGCACAATGACAAAGTGACATGGGGGTTTGAACCCCATGTTTGTGTCATGCACATCAACTTCATAACCACTACTACCAAGCTATCCACACAAACAACATACCATGCCCTCTCACATATGGTCATGTGAAGGTGCAAAGCTTGCTTGCAAAGGTCGAATGCTTCTCACACACACATCTATTCCACATCACCCACAAGCACATCATGCTCTAGATCAACACACATACCTACACATGATAAACATAGCTTGCATCACATGGCAAACATACACACATCATAACCCTCATAAGATGCACTTTCACATGAAGCTCTAGTGCATCACACACAACAAAAGGATATGCTTGCAATCCTTCCAGTATAGAATAACCTCCACAAGACTACTACCAAGTAAATATGCACACACAAAAGTGCATCACCAAGGGTTCCCATAACTAACAAACTACCACACTCACTTGCTGGTCTGAGAAAGGAAAAAAATATATATATATAAGCTCTCATGTGCAGCACACCACAATGCTATAATGAACAGGGTTGCAAGAAGCTAATACAGCAAAGGAAGGAAAAAAATAACAGAACACATAAAATAAAAGGGGGAGTCTCTGGGTTCGAACCCGAGACCTTCTGGTACTGCACATGGGTGCACACCACCCTGCTGTGCCTATTCGCTCGACAAAAAGGGGCAGTTTAACAAGGTAACTATGCTGCTGCGGTCTCCACTGTGCCGAGGAAACAAACCAAACAAAAGGGGTACCGAGGGGGAATCGAGCCCACGACCTCACAACAGGCACAACAGAACGCTACCACTACCCTACGAATCGGGAGTCTGGCAGAGGGGAGGGCTAAACCGAGATAGGTTAGCACCTCAACTGAATTTACTCTACACCTGCGCGTGCACTGCTGCTCGCCAGCGACAGGGACGCTGGGTTGAGCCACTGCTGCTGCTGCGCACAAAGGGCACCGTCTGCTGCTGCTGCTCGATGGCTACGTGGGGAGGGATCCCCTTCTATGCACTGCACCACACACATATCATCACACAACAGCGAAGCACCTCCAGGTTCTCTACTAACAGAGATCATGGCGACACGGGGTCGGCTTGCTCTGCTCGACAGCAACACCGTTGCTACTACTGCGCGTGAAAGAACTACCACCACCGCCGCTACAACAGCTACCACTACTACACATCACGGGATCGACACCCCACTGCCCAACATCTGTTGTTGTACTGCCGAACTACACCAGAGGGAACACGGCGACAGGTTTCCTCGGATCCGGCCGATCTAGGGGGGAAGAAGGAAGGGGAGGTGCTAGGTCTCACCTTGGAGACGAAGAAGGGGGGCCGTACGGAGGAAGGGGAAGCAGACCGGCGACGGAGAGGAAGAAGAACGCGTAGAAGACCTCCTGATCTGCAGAACCGAAGCAGGGGAAGGAGCACTAGGAACTCGCCGTTGACGTGGTCAGGTCCGTCGGTGCAGTCGGTCCCCGGGGCTCCTAGCGTTGGGAATGGATCGCGGGCGCCTTCCTCGAGCCCCCGAACATGGTCACCGGCGCTGCTCGACGGAGACGGCGTGGTAGACACGGCGATGAACTCTCTCTATCTCTCTCTCTCTCTCTCTCTCTCTCTCTCTCTCTCTGCTACTCCTACAGAAACTTACCAGGAAAAGAAGAAGAAGAGAGATGGAGATGGGGAGAAGAGAGGTGGCGGCGGCAGGAGGGATGGAGAGGAACCCTAGGCCGAGGGGGGGCACGGACGACCACAATATATGGGGGGACCTCGACGTTTGTGCCTGACGGTGCAACTCTCTCTCTCTCTGTCTGCTACTGACGGAAAGAACAGAGGGGTGCGGACGGCGCCGTCTGAAGGAGAGGGGAGGATGTGGAGCTGGGCCACCGTGCGGGATAGGAAGGAGTGGGCCGCCAGGGAGAGGGAGCCCACTGGTGCTATATAGACAGAGAGGAAAAACATGCTGCTGCTATTTAAAAGAAAGGCCAGATAGGATAAATAATACAAGGCAAAAACTACTGGGATAATTCAAAAGAAAATACCCCCTGGTCATATAAAAATATGACCTATTTAAATAGAATAAGTTCAAGATTTTTAGGAGCAGATAATATTTCACAAAACAGAATTAATGCCTCTGTTTTGTACTTATTGCACCTGATTAAAACACTTTTAAAAAATCACCAAGCTAGCACAAATTTACACTCACAATAATCCCTAAACATTGGACATTTTTAAAACAGGGAAGGAAGGAGTGAATCTTGACTTAAAGAAGAAATAGAGAGGGAGGGAGGATGGTTTGAAACCCTAGCAACTTGCTATCACATGCACTCATAGTAGCCCCTAAACACACACACAAGAACACATGCAACACTAGGTAGCTAACCACAAGATCACCACACCACATGAAATGCTAAGCTCATGTAGCAACAACACAAGTCAAGGGCATGCAATGATATGCTATGCATGCATGAATGGGAAGGTAGTAGTAGGGAACACACATGAAATCATGGTACCAAATATGACATCATAATCTCTGACAAGGTGGAACATCATAATCTCTGACAAGGTGGACCCACTGCAATGGGTTCCAAATAGAGAAGGTTTACATCTGGGGCACTACAGGTTTATACAAGTTTTTGGACAAGCTTGTATTTACAAGAAAGCGAGTGGGAGCTCTATAGCGTTTCTAATATTATATGTGGATGAGATATTGCTGATTGGAAACAATGTAGAGTTTTTGGAAAGCATAAAGGATTACTTGAATAAAAGTTTTTCAATGAAGAACCTCGGAGAAGCTCCTTACATATTGGGCATAAAGATCTACACAGATAGGTCAGGGCGTCTGATAGGACTTTCACAAAGCACATACCTTGACAAAGTTTTGAAGAAGTTCAAAATGGAACAATCCAAGAAGGGGTTCTTGCCTGTGTTACAAGGTATAAAGTTGAGTAAGACTCAATGTACAGTAACTGCAGAAGATAGAGAAAATATGAGTGCCGTCCCCTATGCCTCAGCCATAGGGTCTATCATGTATGCAATGTTGTGCACAAGAGCGGATGTTAGCCTAGCCATAAGTATGGCAGGCAGGTTTCAAAGTGATCCAGGAGTGGAACACTGGGCGGCGGTCAAGAATATTCTGAAGCACCTGAAAAGGACTAAGGAAATGTTTCTCGTTTATGGAGGTGACGAAGAGCTTGTCGTAAAGGGTTACGTCGATGCAAGATTTAACACTGATCCGGATGACTCTAAGTCTCAAACCGGATACGTGTTTATTCTTAACGGGGGTGCGGTAAGCTGGTGCAGTTCCAAGCAGAGCGTCGTAGCTGATTCTACATGCGAAGCAGAGTACATAGAGCCTTAGAGGCGGCTAAGGAGGGTGTCTGGATGAAGTAGTTCATGACAGATCTTGGAGCTGTGTCGAGCGCATTAGATCCACTAAATCTGTTATGTGACAACACTAGTGCCATTGCTCTAGCCAAGGAACCAAGGTTTCATAAAAGGACCAAACACATAAAACAACGCTTTAATGCCATCCGCGAGTACGTCAAGGATGTGGACATAAATATTTGCAAAGTGCACACGAATCCGAATGTTGCAGATCTGCTCACTAAGCCTCTTCCACAAGCAAAGCATGATCAACACCATAACGGTGTTGGGGAACGTCGCATGGGAAACAAAAAATTTCCTATGCGCACGAAGACCTATCATGGTGATGTCCATCTACGAGAGGGATGTGTGATCTACGTACCCTTGTAGACCGTATAGCAGAAGCGTTAGTGAACGCGGTTGATGTAGTGGAACGTCCTCACGTCCCTCGATCCGCCCCGCGAACCGTCCCGCGATCAGTCCCACGATCTAGTGCCGAACGGACGGCACCTCCGCGTTCAGCACACGTACAGCTCGACGATGATCTCGGCCTTCTTGATCCAGCAAGAGAGACGGAGAGGTAGATGAGTTCTCCGGCAGCGTGACGGCGCTCCGGAGGTTGGTGATGATCTCGTCTCAGCACGGCTCCGCCCGAGCTCCGCAGAAACGCGATCTAGAGGTAAAACCGTGGAGATATGTGGTCGGGCTGCCGTGGCAAAGTTGTGTCAAATCAGCCCTAAAACCTCCGTATATATAGGGGGAAGAGGGGGAGCCTTGCCTTGGGGTCCAAGGACCCCTAAGGGCTTCGGCCGAGCCAAGGGGGGCAGCCCTCCACTTCCAAACCGAGTCCAACTAGGTTTGGAAGGAGGAGTCCTTCCCCCTTTTTCCACCTCCTCCTTTTTTTTCTCTTTGATTTTCTTCCTGTGGCGCATAGGGCCTTCTTGGGCTGTCCCACCAGCCCACTAAGGGCTGGTGCGCCACCCCCAAGGCCTATGGGCTTCCCCGGGGTGGGTTGCCCCCCCCCCCCGGTGAACTCCCGGAACCCATTCGTCATTCCCGGTACATTCCCGGTAACTCTGAAAACCTTCCGGTAATCAAATGAGGTCATCCTATATATAAATCTTCGTTTCCGGACTATTCCGGAAATCCTCGTGACGTCCGTGATCTCATCCGGGACTCCGAACAAAATTCGGTAACCAACCATATAACTCAAATACGCATAAAACAACGTCGAACCTTAAGTGTGCAGACCCTGCGGGTTCGAGAACTATGTAGACATGACCCGAGAGACTCCTCGGTTGATATCCAATAGCGGGACCTGGATGCCCATATTGGATACTACATATTCTACGAAGATCTTATCGTTTGAACCTCAGTGCCAAGGATTCATATAATCTCGTATGTCATTCCCTTTGTCCTTCGGTATGTTACTTGCCCGAGATTCGATCGTCAGTATCCGTTCTTAGCAACAAACACTTTGCCCTCGGATTTGAGATAGAAGGTGTACCCAACTGTCTCTTTTGGGTAACCTATGAAGACGCATTTTTCCGCTTTGGGTTCCAGCTTTTCAGGCTGAAGCTTTTTGACATAAGCATCACATCCCCAAACCTTAAGAAACGACAACTTTGGCCTTTTGCCATACCATATTTCGTATGGTGTCGTCTCAACGGATTTTGATGGTGCCCTATTTAAAGTGAATGCAGCTGTTTCTAATGCATAACCCCAAAATGATAACGGCAAATCAGTAAGAGACATCATAGATCGCACCATCTCTAACAAAGTACGATTACGACGTTCGGACACACCATTACGCTGTGGTGTTCCTGGCGGTGTTAACTGCGAAACAATTCCACATTGTCTTAAGTGAGCACCAAACTCGAAACTCACATATTCACCCCCACGATCAGACCGTAGGAACTTGATCTTCTTGTTACGATGATTTTCTACTTCACTCTGAAATTGCTTGAACTTTTCAAATGTTTTAGACTTGTGCTTCATCAAGTAGACATAACCATATCTACTTAAATCGTCAGTGAAGGTGAGGAAATAACGATATCCGCCGCGTGCCTCTACGCTCATTGGACCACACACATCGGTATGTATGATTTCCAACAAGTCACTTGCACGCTCCATTTTTCCGGAGAACGGAGTTTTAGTCATCTTGCCCATGAGGCATGGTTCGCACGTGTCAAGTGAATCGAAGTCAAGTGACTCCAAAAGTCCATCAGCATGGAGTTTCTTCATGCGCTTTACACCAATATGACCTAAACGGCAGTGCCACAAAAATATGGCGCTATCATTGTTTACTCTAACTCTTTTGGTCTCAATGTTATGTATATGCGTATCGCTATCAAGATTCAATATGAACAATCCTGTCACATTCGGTGCATGACCATAAAAGATGTTACTCATAGAAATAGAACAACCATTATTCGCAGACTTAAAAGAGTAACCGTCTCGCAATAAACAAGATCCAGATATAATGTTCATGCTCAACGCAGGCACTAAGTAACAATGATTTAAGTTCATCACTAATCCCGATGGTAGCTGAAGTGACACTGTGCCGACGGCGATTGCATCAACCTTGGAACCATTTCCTACGCGCATCGTCACTTCGTCTTTCGCCAGCCTTCGCCTATTCCGCAGTTCCTGTTTCGAGTTGCAAATATGAGCAACAGAACCGGTATCAAATACCCAGGCACTACTACGAGAGCTAGTTAAGTACACATCAATAACATGTATATCAAATATACCTGATTTTTCTTTGCCCGCCTTCTTATCTGCCAGATACTTGGGGCAATTGCGCTTCCAGTGACCCATACCCTTGCAATAGAAGCACTCTGTTTCAGGCTTAGGTCCAGCCTTGGGTTTCTTCGGCGGATTGGCAACAGGCTTGCCGCTCTTCTTTGAATTGCCCTTCTTGCCTTTGCCGTTTCTCTTGAAACTAGTGGTCTTGCTCACCATCAACACTTGATGCTCTTTACGGAGTTCAGACTCTGCGACTTTCAGCATCGCAAACAACTCGCCGGGAGACTTGTTCATCCCTTGCGTGTTGTAGTTCAACACAAAGCCTTTATAGCTTGGCGGCAGTGATTGAAGGATTCTGTCAGTGATAGCTTCTTGCGGGAGTTCAATCCCCAGTTCAGCTAGACGGTTTGAGTACCCAGACATTTTGAGCACATGTTCACTGACAGACGAGTTTTCCTCCATCTTGCAAGCATAGAATTTATCGGAGGTCTCATACCTCTCGATCCGGGCGTTCTTCTGAAAGATAAACTTAAACTCTTGGAACATCTCAAATGCTCCATGACGCTCAAAGCGACGTTGAAGTCCCGGTTCCAAGCCATACAAGACTGCACATTGAACTATTGAGTAGTCCTCCTTACGTGCTAACCAAGCGTTCTTAACATCCTGATCAGCCGTAGCGGGTGGTTCATCTCCTAGCGCAGCATTAAGGACATAATCCTTCTTCCCAGCTTGTAAGATTAGCTTAAGATTACGAGCCCAGTCTACAAAGTTGCTTCCATCATCTTTCAACTTAGCTTTCTCTAGGAACGTATTAAAATTCAGGATGACACTTGCGTGAGCCATGATCTACAACACAAATATATTCAAAGTGGACTTAGACTATGTTCAAGATAATTAGAGTTCAACTTAATCAAATTATATGCTAAACTCCCACTCAAAAAGTACATCTCTCTAGTCATTTGAGTGGTTCATGATCCACTTACACTATCCCAAGTCCGATCATCACGTGAGTTGAGTATAGTTTCAGTGGTAAGCATCCCTATGCTAATCATATCAACTATATGATTCATGATCGACCTTTCGGTCTCATGTGTTCCGAGGCCATGTCTACACATGCTAGGCTCGTCAAGCTTAACCTGAGTGTTCCGCTTGCGCAACTGTTTTGCACCCGTTGTATGTGAACGTTGACTCTATCACACCCGATCATCACGTGGTGTCTCGAAACGACGAACTGTAGCAACGGTGCACAGTCGGGGAGAACACAATTTCGTCTTGAAATTTTAGTGAGAGATCACCTCATAATGCTACCGTCGTTCTAAGCAAAATAAGGTGCATAAAAGGATTAACATCACATGCAATTCATAAGTGACATGATATGGCCATCATCACGTGCTTCTTGATCTCCATCACCAAAGCACCGGCACGATCTTCTTGTCACCGGCGCCACACCATGATCATCCATCACCGTGTTGCCATCGTGGTTTTCGTGCTACTTATTCTATTACTACTAAAGCTACATCCTAGCAAAATAGTAAACGCATCTGCAAGCACATATGTTAGTATAAAGACAACCCTATGGCTCCTGCCGGTTGCCGTACCATCGACGTGCAAGTCGATATTTCTATTACAACATGATCATCTCATACATCCAATATATCACATCACATCGTTGGCAATATCACATCACAATCATACCCTGCGAAAACAAGTTAGACGTCCTCTAATTTTGTTGTTGCATGTTTTACGTGGTGGCCAAGGGTATCTAGTAGGATCGCATCTTACTTACGCAAACACCACAACGGAGATATATGAGTTGCTATTTAACCTCATCCAAGGACCTCCTCGGTCAAATCCGATTCAACTAAAGTTGGAGAAACCGTCACTTGCCAGTCATCTTTGAGCAAAGGGGGTTACTCGTAACGATGAAACCAGTCTCTCGTAAGCGTACGAGTAATGTCGGTCCAAGCCGCTTCAATCCAACAATACCGCGGAATCAAGAAAAGACTAAGGAGGGCAGCAAAACGCACATCACCGCCCACAAAACCTTTTGTGTTCTACTCGAGAAGACATCTACGCATGAACCTAGCTCATGATGCCACTGTTGGGGAACGTCGCATGGGAAACAAAAAATTTCCTACGCGCACGAAGACCTATCATGGTGATGTCCATCTACAAGAGGGGATGAGTGATCTACGTACCCTTGTAGATCGTACAGCAGAAGCGTTAGAGAACGCGGTTGATGTAGTGGAACGTCCTCACGTCCCTCGATCCGCCCCGCGAACAATCCCGCGATCAGTCCCACGATCTAGTACCGAACGGACGGCACCTCCGCGTTCAGCACACGTACAGCTCGACGATGATCTCGGCCTTCTTGATCTAGCAAGAGAGACGGAGAGGTAGAAAAGTTCTCCGGCAGCGTGACGGCGCTCCGGAGGTTGGTGATGATCTTGTCTCAGCAGGGCTCCGCCCGAGCTCCGCAGAAACGCGATCTAGAGGAAAAACTATGGAGGTATGTGGTCGGGCAGCCGTGAGAAAGTCGTCTCAAATCTGCCCTAAAAGCTCCATATATATAGGAGGAGGGAGGGGGACCTTGCCTTGGGGTCCAAGGGACCCTCAAGGGGTCGGCCGAGCCAAGGAGGGGAGGACTCCCCCCCCCAAACCGAGTTGGACTTGGTTTGGTGGGAGGAGTCCCCCTCCCTTCCCACTTCCTCCCTCTCTTTTTTTCTTTTCCTTTGATTTCTTTTTCTTGGCGCATAGGCCCACTTGGGGCTGTCCCACCAGCCCACTAAGGGCTGGTGTGTCTCCCCAAAGCCTATGGGCTTCCCCGGGGTGGGTTGCCCCCCCCCCCCCCCCCGATGAACTCCCGGAACCCATTCGTCATTCCCGGTACATTCCCGGTAAATCCGAAAACCTTCCCGTAATCAAATGAGGTCATCCTATATATCAATCTTCGTTTCCGGACCATTCCGGAAACCCTCGTGATGTCCGTGATCTCATCCAGGACTCCGAACAACATTCGGTAACCAACCATATAACTCAAATACGCATAAAACAACGTCGAACCTTAAGTGTGCAGACCCTGCGGGTTCGAGAACTATGTAGACATGACCCGAGAGACTCCTCGGTCAATATCCAATAGCGGGACCTGGATGCCCATATTGGATCCTACATATTCTACGAAGATCTTATCGTTTGAACCTCAGTGCCAAGGATTCGTATAATCCCGTATGTCATTCCCTTTGTCCTTCGGTATGTTACTTGCCCGAGATTCGATCGTCGGTATCCGCATACCTATTTCAATCTCGTTTACCGGCAAGTCTCTTTACTCGTTCCGTAATACAAGATCCCGCAACTTACACTAAGTTGCATTGCTTGCAAGGCTTGTGTGTGATGTTGTATTACCGAGTGGGCCCCGAGATACCTCTCCGTCATACGGAGTGACAAATCCCAGTCTTGATCCATACTAACTCAACTAACACCTTCGGAGATACCTGTAGAGCATCTTTATAGTCACCCAGTTACGTTGCGACGTTTGATACACACAAAGCATTCCTCCGGTGTCAGTGAGTTATATGATCTCATGGTCATAGGAATAAATACTTGACACGCAGAAAACAGTAGCAACAAAATGACACGATCAACATGCTACGTCTATTAGTTTGGGTCTAGTCCATCACGTGATTCTCCCAATGACGTGATCCAGTTATCAAGCAACAACACCTTGTTCATAATCAGAAGACACTGACTATCATCGATCAACTGGCTAGCCAACTAGAGGCATGCTAGGGACGGTGTTTTGTCTATGTATCCACACATGTAAATGAGTCTTCATTCAATACAATTATAGCATGGATAATAAACTATTATCTTGATACAGGAATTATAATAATAACTATACATTTATTATTGCCTCTAGGGCATAATTCCAACAGTAGTCAGCAACAGATTTCCCTTACACGGGGAATGTAAGGTTTATCGAACCCGGAGGACTCCGAGGATCAACAAGTAGGTGTCCACTACTCTGGCGCTAGCAGAAGACGTGGACCTGCACACATAACAAATAACTTTGCTCCCAACGAGTTCAGAGAGGTTGTCAATCTCTATGGCCTTGTAGTTTGCAAAGGATCAAAACACAAGCGGGAACAGTGATAGTGATTGCAAAGAAAAAGTAAATGAAAGCAGTAAATGATGGAGGTGTAAGCAATGGTGGTAATATGGACCGGAGTCACATGATGTTCACTAGTGATGTCTCTCTCCCAAAAGACGATAAACAACTATGTTGGGTAAACAAATTACAACTAGGCAATTAGCATAATTATAAACGCGCCACAATGCTAATCATGCTACAAGAAAGTTAGAAGCTCAAAAGTAATGGGCAGTACGCCAAGACAAGTAGAACGTTTATCCATCAACATCTACTTACTAATCATCCACCTTGAGATATCTATCCAGAACATCTCGCTGGTATTAAATTGCGAGCCCCACCCAAAGTGTAAACTCAAAGCAACGGACAACTGCATTAACGAACTTTGTGTAAGGTAAACAATCCTTGCAAACATTGTCACAAACACTGTTGTTTTGTCCCTGGTGGCAACAACACATCCCGTAGTCTCATATTTCTGTCACTCAAGCTAGACATGAGGGGGCATGAACCCACAATCATGCATAACGCTCCCTCTTGGAGTTACAATCTACTACTCGGCCAAAGCAATACAAAGCAACGGAGAACATGCATGAATTACCTAAGAACATAATATAAAAGGAGAACCAAATATATAACTCATCACAATCTGAACATAATCTCATAATCCATCGGACCCCAGCAAACCAAGCATAGCAATAGCAGGAAAATTACATAGATGCCTTGATCATGTAGGGCAGCTCACAAGGGTTAATCATTGAAGCACAAGATTGGAGAGAAGACATCACATAGCTACTGGTCATGGACTCATGGTCCAAGGAGGACTACTCACGGCACGTCCGGGAAGCGTCCATGGTGGTGGAGAAGCTCCGGGAGGTCAACCCTTCCTCCGACAGGGTGCCGGAAAGAGGTCTTCTAACGCTCCCGATCTCGGAAGCGTTGCGGCGGAGGAATGATGGAGAAATTTGCGATTCTGGATCCTCTCAAAGGGTTTCCTATCAGAGAGGTAAATATAGGCCGAAGGAGGGCACCAGAGGGGGTGGGCCCCACCCAGACGACCTGGTGGCGCGGCCAGGAGGGGGGCCGCGCAGGGAGGCCACGTGGGCAGGACCTGGCTCCCCTTTGGCCCATCTTGATGCCTCTTTAAGCTTCCATCATGTTGATTTTTATATATGTTTCTCGGGATTTTTGGGATTTTGTAAATTGGGGTAAAAGTCCCAGCAAAAAAGACATCAGCAGACATAAACTGACACTGGGTGCACTGAGTTAGTAGGTTAATCCAAATATGTGTAAAACGATATAAAAGTGTAGCAAAACATATAACAATGTCACCCAAAAGATCATGGAACAAACATAAATTATAGATACGTTTGGGACGTATCAACATCCCCAAGCTTAATTCCTGCCCGTCCTCGAGTAGGTAAATGATAACACAAATAATTTATGTGGTGATATGCTAACACACATATAAGAACTTCAAAGTAAAGCAAGCAAGATATGCAATTCAATTCAAGACAATAACAAGTAAGAGTCTATATTTATTATTGAAAATAGCAAAGTAATAACATAAAGGTGCAAGATATCTCGATGTCGATGACTCGCATGTCTCCAAATGGTGTTTACATGCAAGAAGTGGGAGATGGGTTTGGAGCATAAAAATATTTAATTGAGAACTCAATCTACTAAAACTTCACACTTGGTCTCCTTCGGAATTTTATTTTGACTCATCTCCACACCACTAGTCAGGCACAAGTCAAAATGATCCTCTCCCCTTCGACTTTGAGCACACATGCAATGGATGAGCGCAAGCAAGATATGTTGGCACTTAGGATGGCAAATAGAATAATGATGGGAAGGAAGACAAAAAGGTGTGAAAGGCTCACATCAATGAGAACAATCATAGGCGAGAGAAAGACAAATGATATATATGATGTGAGGAGTAGGGATTGCCATGCAACGGATGCACATATGAGCTAAGGTAAGCTCTCCAATGGAACTAGTGGGGGTGCATCCAACTTGCTTGCTCATGAAGACCTAGAGCTCATTTGAGGAGGCTCGTAATTGGAATATACAAACCAAGTTCTATAGTGTAAGGGTCCCCACATAGTTATGCATAAATGATAATCTCTATGTAGTACAAATATAACAATGGAGTACGTGTGGATCTTTCAAAAGGAATAGTATTTTTGCCCCCTTCTCTCTCTTTTGTGTGTGGCCTCTTTGGCTCTTTCTATTTATCTCTCATTTGTCCTCTTTGGCATCTTTTCATGTGTCCTCTTTTGGGATCTTTTAATTTATCCTCTTTGGGATCTTTTCCTCACTTAAGGGCAACACTCTATATTTTACAAGTATAAAAATAAGATCTTCACACTTTATAAGAAGTACTCAACATAAAGACAAATGAAAACTATCATGATATATGCAAATGTATGCCTCTGCCAGTGTAGCAGGATATGCAATGAAACTAGCATGTCATGTAGCAATAATAAGGGCAAGGCCCAACTAGCATGCGGCTCCTCGATCAAGCAAAAGCATGTATGACATGAAGATCAAGTCATGAGATGGTGGATGTTGCATGGCAATGTATCTCGAGAAGGCTATGGAAATGCCTTAATAGGTAGGTATGGTGGTTGTTTTGAGGAAAGATATAATAAAGCTTATGATGACAGAGTGTATCATGCCAAGGGTTTCTATGCACCATCGGAGTTTGCACCAACTCTCAAGATGAGAAAGGCCAGTGCACGGTACCGAAGACGCTAGCAAATATATGGATGGTCAAAGTGCCAACAATCGAACACTCACATTAGTCCGAAGAACTCATACACTTGTTATCGGTAACTCTCTATCTAGTCAGGAAATTCACAAAGAGACAAGTACCTCGAGGAGGAGTGTTTGGGGGTTTGGTTATCCTTGCGCATCCTCGACCCATGGTAACGTGAGGGTACTCTATATATTCCAACCCCTCAAGAGGTTAGCAATCAATCTAGTAGCTAGAGTTCTCAACCATTTTTTTAGTTTTGAAAAAACACACGGATTTCCCAAAATACGAAACATATCACTAATAGGCTCAAGCTCTTGGCACCAACAGTCCAAACATTACTCAAATCAATACCTCAAAACTATTGCAAGTTACTACTATACTTAAATAGCAACCTCAATTACCTACTCATGCAAGACACACAACTCAGTGCAACAAGCCAACTCTCTAAACAAGATAAGCATGATAACTCAAGAGAGTTCCAAAAGAAACCTAAATAAAAGCTCTTAAAAAGATAAAGCATGAAAACTAAGAGCTAAGCATGACATCAACTATGAAAAGATAAAGAACACACAAAAAGATAAGCATGAAAACCTATGTTGTGTTCTAGGGTCGAGTGGATCGTGTTTCTCTCCCAAACAAAGAAGGCTAGGTTCCAACTTGTTATGAACAACAAGCAAAACTAAAACAAACTAAAAAGTAAAGAGCGGGACGCTTCAAGCATAGAACATAACATATGAAGTGATAAAATATAGCATGGAGAAGGACGAACTGATGATTGTTGATGGAGAAATGGATGCACGGGGGCATACCCAAGCTTAGACGCTTGAGTCTCCTTGAATATTTCTTGGGCGTGCATGGGGGCATCCCCAAGCTTGGGCGCTTGACATTCCTGGATCTTCCTTCATCATCTTCCATCGCATACTTGAAAACTCCCTTCATACGAAACTCATCATAAGCTGATTAGAGTGGTTAGTGCCCATAATAAAATAATTTATTCTCTACTGGAAATAAAGATTTTCATGAAAATCTACTGTTTCCCAAGATTACCAAAAGGTTTTGCAAAGAAAAAGCAAGCTTAAGATTTGCAAAACAATGAAAACGCAAAACGTGGCAGAATTTGTGGAAAACAGAACATGAGGTAGTAAATTATTTTTTTGGGGTACTTCTGCAACTCAAATAAAAAAACTCAGAACATATGCTAGAAACACAATTATATAGATCATACTTTCAAAAACATTCAGATCAAAAAGATGATCTGGTGATTTGTGGCGAATTGTTCCGACAAGCAAACATAATCTGTTTCTGGACAGCATGTCACAACTTTTGAACTTTCTTGCAATCAGAGGCTAAAACTTGGCACAAAGCTTGAAAATAAAGATACAATGATGTTGCTACAGTAGTAACAAGCATCAAGACCACTAAAACTGAAAGTAAAAACAAATTGGGTTGCCTCCCAACAAGCGCTTTCTTTTATGCCTTTGAGGTAGGCATGATGCAAAAAGATCAAGTTGTATCAATTGAACCATCACAAAGATCATCAAAAAACTCTTCAATAGTACAACTAATCTTAAGAGGACTCTCAAAGATAGGCCTAGTGACAACACTTCTAGGAACAAAAGCAAAGGTAGTAAGATCAATTGGAATTTCATTTCTAATTCTAGTTAAGAGAGGTATCTCTTCCAAGGTCTTATCAGTTTCAACACCCTTAGCAATAGGCATACTCGTTTTGGGTTGAGGAACCTTGGGTACATGAACGAACTTAGGTCCCTTCCTTGCGAGGGTTTCTACCTTTTTAGTCTTGATGGAGGATAGAGTAGTTACTAAAGTTTCGATAATATCCTCAATCTTATCGATCCTAGAAGGATCCATATTATGGGATTTAAGGGTCTCCAAAATTTTGTAAATTTTGTGCATGGAGCCATCAAGTCTATTTAGGTTCCCTTGAATCCTACGATCTACTTCATTTATTTTACTCATGCTTGGCATATCTAGCTCTATATTCTCAAGTTTACTCATAATGTGAGTTAAGTGATATCATCCTTTATGTCAACAATAGGTGGGATTCCGACAAGATTTTCTATAACGTTAAGAGCCTCCCAAACGGGAGCTTGCAAGAAATTCTCACCTATCGTTGTGTCTAGAACAAACCTATGCTAAGAAGTAATACCAACATAAAAATTTCTAAGCAAAATAGTGGTGGATTGCTTCTTGGTGGCTCTATCTTGAGAATCTTTAGTTCTATACCAAACATCTTTCAAACTTTCTCCAACCCTTTGTTTGAAGGTTAGTATCTCTCCTTCGGGTGCAACACCAAAGGCAAAGGACTTAGACATACTGACTAAACAAAGCAACTAATATTTTTGTGGTTTTTGGTATAAGACTCTAAAGCAAAAAACTAGAAAACAAACTAACAAGACTAAAAAAGCAAAGGTAAAAGATAGTGTGCAACTCCCCTATCTTGAAGACTGGAGTCCCCGACAACGGCGCCAGACATTTGCTTGATGACGATTTGATGGATATACTTTTCGCCCCTCGTTGGTTACCCCAACTGGAAGGTGGAGATGTAGTCAGCAGCTGATTTCCCTTACACAGGGACTGTAAGGTTTATTGAACCAGGAGGACTCCGAGGATCAACAAGTAGGTGTCCGCTGCTCTGGCGCTAGCAGAAGATGTGGACCTGCACACACAGCAAATAACTTTGCTCCCAACGAGTTCACAGAGGTAGCCAATCTCTCATGCCTTGTAGTTTGCAAAGGATCAAAACACAAGCGGGAATAGTGATAGTGATTGCAATGGAAAAGTAAATGAAAGCAGTAAATGATGGAGGTGTAAGCAATGGTGGTAATATGGAACGGAGTCACATGATGTTCATTAGTGATGTCTCTCCCCAAAAGATGATAAACAACTATGCTGGTTAAACAAATTACAGCTGGGCAATTGACAGAATTATAAACGCACCGCAATGCTAATCATGCTACAAGAAAGTTAGAGGCTCAAAAGTAATGGGCAGTACACCAAGACAAGTAGACCGTTTATCCATCAACATCTACTTACTAATCATCCACCTTGAGATATCTATCCAGAACATCTCGCTGGTATTAAGTTGCGAGCCCCACCCAAAGTGTAAACTCAAAGCAATGGACAATTGCATTAACAAACTTTGCGTAAGGTAAACAATCCTTGCAACCGTGGTCACAAGCACCGTTGTTTTCTCCCTGGTGGCAACAACACACCCTCTAGTCTCATGTTTCTGTCACTCAAGCTAGACATCACGGGGCATGAACCCACAATCATGCATAACGCTCCCTCTTGGAGTTACAATCCACTACTCGGCCAAAGCAATACAAAGCAACGGGGAACATGCATGAATTACCTAAAAACATAATATAAAAGGAGAACCAAGTATATAACTCGTCACAATCCGAACATAATCTCATAATCCATTGGATCCCAACAAATCAAGCATAGAAATAGCAGAAAAATTACATAGATGCCTTGATCATGTAGGCAGCTCACAAGAGCTAATCATTGAAGCACAAGATTGGAGAGAAGACATCGCATAGCTACTGGTCATGGACTCATGGTCCAAGGAGGACTACTCATGGCACGTCCGGGAAGCGTCCATGGTGGTGGAGAAGCTCCCGGAGGTCAATCCTCCCTCCGGCAGGGTGCCGGGAAGAGGTCTTCTGATGCTTCCGATCTCGGAAGCGCTGCGGTGGTGGAACGATGGAGAAATTCGCGATTCTGGATCCTCTCGAAGGGTTTCCTATCACAGAGGTAAATATAGGCCAAAGGAGGGCACTAGAGGGGGTGGGCCCCACCCAGGCGACCTGGTGGCGTGGCCAAGAGGGGGGCCGCGCAGGGAGGCCGCCTAGGCAGGCCCTGGATCCCCTCTGGCCCATCTTGATGCCTCTCGAAGCTTCCGTCACGCTGATTTTTATATATTTTTCTCAGCATTTTTGGGACTGTGTAAATCAGGGTAAAAGTCCTTGCAAAAAAGACATCACCAGACAGAAACTGGCACTGGGTGCACTGAGTTAGTAGGTTAGTCCAAATATGTGTAAAAAGATATAAAAATGTAGCAAAATATATAACAATGTCACCCAAAAGATCATGAAACAAACATAAATTATAGATACATTTGGGACGTATCACCAACCACCACACCACGTCACCATCTCCAGGGCGAGTAAATCTCTCCTGCCCGACCCACCACCGCCATCCGGGCCGTGTCGCATCCCATGGACAAGCAAATCTCAGAGATCGCTCACGACGATGGCTACCTTCGCCACCACCTTCGACGCCCCGGTCCACGGCCAGACGTTGCCCTGTCACCGCCCCTCCCACCACGCCAGTGCATTGTTTTGACTCGACCAAGAAGTTGCGCACGCATCTCAGGCATCGTTCCAAATTCCACGGCATTCTACTCACGTGAACTAGGGTTTGATTCATCTAATCTTCGATTCACTTTTAATACGTTACTCTGGATGCATGTCGGGACCCCGATCCTAAGCCATAGGAATCTAGCCTGTAACCCATGGCATCCCTTTGTGGTCTCACGCACGGTTAACTCCACGGCTGCAGCCTTACCTTAGCCGGGACCGTTTGCGTCTTTTGACTCACGTATGCGATAGTATCGCTAGCAATCCAATGTCAAAGAACCCGGATCGACATGTCTAGTCATAAACCAAAGTGGCAGTACCGCACAAGGACAGGCATACATGACCCAACAAAGCAGGTGTCGGTCATCGGCGAATGTAGACGAGTCGTAGCAAGCTACAAGGACTCCATTACACCGCGTGACATTTCCCCAAAGGGGACAGACACAGCAGCTAAGAAGGACACATGCCGGTCAACCAATGTGTCCGGAGCAGTAGCGAACTACCAAGGCTCGTTGGACCACAAAGGGGCATTTCCTTGTAAGGAGTGCTACTAAAGTTCACGACTAGGTAATCGAACCCCATACATATCAAGTACGATACACGTACGCATGGCATACCGATATGTATAGATACATCGATGGCATCACGACATAACCATAAACATACAAGCTTTATTTAAGAGGCTCGGAAGAGCCACACACATAATATTACACATTAAGGGTCTCACGACCCATAATAGCAGTCATACAATACAAGCCAGCGGAAGAGTTATAAACTGTCTGGGTACAGACAGGGCAACTAGTAGGCACGTGGCCTGACTATACTACAGAGCCGACGTAGGGCCAGATCGTAGCTGGGACACCAGCTACTCGTCGTCGTCGATGTCTACGAAGAACCCTCCATTAGGGTCATTAGCAACCTCTGCAACATTTATTAAGCAAAGATGAGTACGAAGGTACTCAGCAAGACTTTAGGATGACTAACTACTCATGCAAGGTATCAAGAAGGTATTGTGGGGTTTCATGCGGGAAGCCAGCATTTGACTCGTGGCTAGACAACTTGCTTTGGAATTAGTTTTGACAACTTGATTTCTCGCACACGAGTCCACTAACACCACAACAATACACTATCGTGGAATCATTCCGTCTCCATACGAAATGCCGTCCACGACACTCACGCTTATCTTGACAATTTTATGAGTAGCCATTGAAGTTATCTATGAACAACATATGTCTCCAAGTAGTCCATATCCGCGGACGCGGCTATTCGAATAGATCATAACCCTGCAGGGGTGTACTTCGTCACACACGCTCTCGCCACTTATCGCCATGTGCGCGTCATGCACCTCGGCAACCTTCAAGCGGAAGCCCAGCGAGGGAGTCGGCCACGACCGTTAACCACACTAGTACCTAGTCCAGGTTTATCGCCTATCTGAGAGTAACCCGTACGGAAGTCCGGCCAAGGTTTCCGCCACGGCCTCAAACGATGTGCGCAGGGTTCCCAAGCCCACCATCCGGGTGCCACTTGGTACACCGTGCCACTGCCTACCGCATCACGGCCCACCTCTTAGGTCAGCACCATGCACGGCCTCCAGCATTTCTATAAACACCAGAAACTACTTGCAACTCCTGGACCGAGTACTACGCGATTAATAGGCCGAGCGGGGTCATATTTCAGGGCCCAGCATGTGGTAGTATCTAGTCTTGGATTACATACACGGAACTCAGTTCCTATGGACGGTTCCAATGAAACAACCCACCATGTACTCCTACACAGCCTTTCACCGGTACCTTTACCAAATCAAGTTCAACACACAACCTTTGCTCACCGAACACATTCCACAATTCTGTTCATCTCCCAGATGACAGACCATACACAACTCTAAGCATAGCATGCATAGCAGGATAAGGCACATCATAGCTCAAGCAACTACCAGGTATGCTAGGTTGCAAGGTTCGGCTATTTACTGTGACAAGGTTAAGTCATGCAAAGGAAGTGGGTCCAACTATCGTGGCAAAAGCAGTTGAAGCATTTGATCCTAATGCAATAATTAGATGCAGGAGCAGGAACATAGGAGTTATCGGGATGATCAAAAGGGTTGCTTGCCTTGTTGCTCAGAGGAGGAACGATATCCGTTAGACGGATATTCGGTGGAATCCGGGGATGCGGAGCCTACCGAAAGAATGGCAACATTCAATAACAATCATATGCACTCAAAATGATGCATGAGCATGGCATGAGAATGCAAGTGATAAATTATTATTTTCAACATGTATTAGGTTTAGAGTTGATTTGAATCACATTCGAATAGCAATTCAAACGGGTATTCTCGGATACCGGTTTAATTGATTCGACCTGATGCTCAGATCAACTTAATGTTAACATGCATGAAATGTCATGTTATGGTACTGATTTATATCTAGGGCAGTGTGTGATTATTGCATTAATAATGAAATTTGGATATTTTTGCAATTTCCATTTATAAAGTGATTAAAAGAATTGAATTATTCCTTATTTCACAATTTAGGGTCCTGTAACTTTTTCAAACATAGTTGAAAATAGCATTATCAGAATCCTTGAATTTTTCTGATACTTTTTCATATATAATTTATTTTCATTGGAGTTACAGATTAATTTCTATGATTTTTGCAATTTTTAGCAATTTCCTGAATTAGTTTTATACTGGAAATTCCATTTATTGCATCAGGCTGACGTCAGCAGGTCAGCAGACCTGTTCAGGTCAAACCTGACAGGGGGGCCCCACTGGTCAGCCTCTCTGGGACTAATCCCGCGCTGACGAGCCCTAACTGAGGTTTGACTTGGCCTTGGGCCCACTTGTCAGCGAGTGATTAAGTCACTAATCGGCTGGGTTAGCTTGCCACGTCGACCTCCATCGGCGGCGAGGTCGTCCTCGCCGGCGGGGAGCCTCCGGCAACCACCAGCACAGCGGAGGGGCTCGGAAACGGCGCACAGGGGGCCAAATGCTGCGCGGAGAACACCGGAGGAACGACACGTCTCCCGCAGCTTCATTTCTGCGCCTAGCCGGGGCTGATCTGGCCGGAGATGACGTCGGCGACGAGCTTGGCGGCGGCCAAGGCTTGGGCGTCATCGGGGTCTTTGAATCAGAGGGATCTACGCTCGGTTCTTAGGTGCTACGGCATCTACGCGTCGTCCTGGAGCTGTTGGTGCCCTCGGAAGAACGAGCTGGACATCGGAGGGCTACCGGCGACGAGCGGCAGCGGCGGTCCTCGTCGAGCTCCGGTGAAGCTAGGGCTAGAGGAGGGGATCGACGGGGAAAACTTAGGGGAAATGACCGCATGCTCACAGGGAGTGCAGAGCAGAGCTTAGACGGCTCGGGGAAGGCCTGGGGGCGACGAATCGACGGGAGAGGTCCGACGGCCGGAGGAGGAAGACGACGGCATTGCGGGCGTTGCAGGGCTCGAGGAGGCTTCGGCTTCTGCAGAGACGATCAGGGCGACGAGGCGGAGCTAATGGCGTGCTCTGGGAGGGGATCCTATGGCCAGGGGCACGGGCAGCTCGAGCTCGAGCTCGGCTCTAATGGCGGCAGCAGGGAGAAGGAGGGGATCCGAGAGGAGGGGAAGAACCGAGGCGGGGAATGGATAGGGGAAGCTCTGGGGAGCTTATCCCCGTCGTCGCCAGCGCGAACCGGCGGCCAGGCAGGCACGCAGGTGCGTGGCCGCGCCGGAGGAGGCGGCGGCCACCTCGTGCTGCCTACTGGCGCGAGGGAGGGGACGAGCGGGGAGATGCGCCAGGCCAGGCTGAGGCGACAGGTAAGTTTTTTCCCATTTTCTCTGTTTTTGTTTTTCTGTTTTGCTATTTATTGCTTTGCTAATTATTTCAGCTCCAAAACAAAAAGTAAAAACTATTTTAGACCTCCTGAAATATTTGTTATAATATCCCCACTCATTTCCAAGGCTTTCAACATTTTTGGAAAATTATAGTTTCTGATTTCAAATTTTAAATTTGAAACCAGTGGCTTTTGCATTTATTTAAAATGCTTAAAGTGTCAAGAAAATAGTTTTCTCCAATGCTCATTTACTTTCATGATTTATCAAAAAGTTTGAACATTTCTTGAGGCCATTTTGGGTTCATTGATTTTGAACTAGTTGAAATTTCCTTTAATTGAAATGGTGGCTAGGGTTTTGAGTTTTTCCTTTGCCACTTTGTTGTTTTTGTTGAAACTTCTTAGATGCAAATGCAAAGAAGACATGAGCACAATGCTATCTTACTTAAGGGTTAGGGATGTGACAACTCACCCCCACTCAAAAGAATCTCGTCCCGAGATTTAGAAGTCGTCGGGAATAACGCAGGATATTCGAGTCGGAGACGATCCTCTCTTTCCCAAGTTGCCTCCTTTTCAGAATGATTTGACCATTGAACTTTAAGAAACTTGAGGTTTCGACGTCGAGTGGTACGCTCAGCTTGATCAAGAATACGCACGGGGTATTCTCGGTAAGAAAGGTTATCTTGTAGATCAAGCGTTTCGTGGTCCACTTCATGGATAGCATCCGAAAAGCAACGCCTGAATTGCGAGACGTGGAAAACATCATGAACCTTGGAAAGATGCGGAGGAAGTTCCAACTGGTAGGCAACTTCTCCTCGTTTGGCAAGAATGCGAAAAGGTCCAATGTAACGAGGAGCCAACTTGCCCTTGATACCGAAACGATGGGTACCCTTCAAAGGTGTAACCCGAAGGTAAGCCTTCTCGTCAACTTCAAAGGTCACAGCCTTATGATGACGATCATATTGGCTCTTTTGACGAGACTGGGCTGTTTTCAACTTTTCACGAATAATGCGAACCTGCTCTTCTGCATCCTGGATCATATCCGGGCCAAAGAGTTGCCTCTCTCCGGTTTCTGACCAATTAAGAGGGGTTTGACATCTTTGTCCATAGAGAACTTCAAAAGGGGCTTTGCCCAAGCTTGATTGATAACTATTGTTATAAGCGAATTCGGCGAATGGAAGACACTTCTCCCAATTCATACCGAACGATATAACACAAGCTCGGAGCATATCTTCTAGAATTTGATTCACTCTTTCTACTTGACCACTTGATTGAGGATGGAAAGCAGTGCTAAAAGATAAGTGAGTCCCCATGGCATTCTGAAAACTTTCCCAGAAACGAGAAGTAAAAATACTTCCACGGTCCGAGTTAATTTCCAGGGGAACACCATGAAGAGACACTATTCGAGAGATATATAACTCTGCTAGCTGGCTAGCTGTTATACTCTCACGAACAGGAAGAAAATGAGCCACTTTGGAAAGACGGTCAATGACCACAAAGATAGCATTATTTCCTTTTTTGGTCTTGGGAAATCCGGTAATGAAATTCATGCTAACTTTATCCCATTTCCATTCAGGAATAGCTAAAGGTTGAAGGGTGCCAGCAGGCCTTTGATGTTCTGCCTTAACTCGGTGACAAACGTCGCAGTTAGCAACGAACTCAGCAATTTCTCTCTTCATCCTAGTCCACCAGAACCTCTGGCGTAGGTCCTGATACATCTTAGTACTACCGGGATGAATGGTGAGAGGGGAATCATGAGCCTCCTTAAGGATTAACTGCCTTAGATGTGGGTTCTTAGGAACCACTAAACGATTCTGGAAGAACACCACACCTTGATCATTCATGGAAAATTCTTTAGCGTTTCCGCTAAAAATACCCTCCTTGATCCGTGATATACCCTTGTCACGCTTTTGGCCAGCTATAATTTGATCCTTAAGAGTAGGCTTCGCCACCAGGGTAGAAAGGAATCCTTGAGGAACAATACGAAGATTCAACTTCCGAAAGTCCTCATGGAGAAGTGGTTGACCTTGTTGTAGCATCAAATTGTTACAATAAGATTTACGACTTAGTGCATCGGCCATAACATTGGCCTTCCCCGGGGTGTAAGTTATCCCTAAGTCGTAATCCGAGATCAACTCAACCCACCGTCTTTGCCTGAGATTCAAATCCGGCTGGGTGAAGATATATTTCAGACTTTGGTGATCAGTGAATATTTCGCAACGATTACCGAAAAGGTAATGTCGCCAGGTTTTTAGTGCATGGACCACAGCTGCAAGCTCAAGGTCATGTGTGGGATAATTATCCTCATGTGGACGCAACTGTCGATATGCGTATGCGATCACATGACGATCTTGCATGAGAATGCAACCTAATCCTTGTCGCGAGGCGTCGCAATAGATAACAAAGTCTTTAGAAAAATCTGGTGGTAGCAACACAGGTGCGGAAGTCAGGCATCTTTTCAGTTCCTGAAAACTATGCTCACACTGTGGTGTCCACTCGAACTTTTTATCCTTCTTGAGGAGTTCAGTTAGAGGCTCTGCAACCTTGGAGAAATTCTCGACGAAGCGGCGACAATAGCTCGCTAGACCAAGAAAACTCCTAACTTGCTTAACCGATTCAGGTTGAGTCCAATCAAGGACATCTTGAACTCTCTCGGGATTGACAGCAATACCCTTACCAGAGATTACGTGGCCTAGATAGGTCACTTCTGGTAACCAGAATTCACATTTTGAAAATTTGGCATAAAGGCGATGCTCTCGAAGTTTCATCAATACCAGCCTTAGATGCTCGGCATGTTCTTGTTCATTCCTTGAGTAGATGAGAATATCATCGAGGTATACTATGAAGAATTTATCCAAATACTCCATGAAGATTGAGTTCATCAGCCGAGAGAAGGTGGCTGGGGCATTGGTTAAACCGAAGGACATAACGGTGTACTCATATTGGCCATAACGAGTAACAAAGGCCATTTTTGGAATGTCCCCGTTCTTAATCTTGATTTGATGGTATCCCAACCTCAAATCCATTTTGGAGAAGACTGAGGATCCAACGAGTTGATCGTACAGATCGTTGATCCTCGGGAGCGGATACTTGTTCTTTATGGTGACCAGGTTAACTGGTCGGTAATCTACAACCATCCGATCCGTTCCGTCTTTCTTCTTGACGAAGAGGACGGGACAAGCCCAAGGAGAAGAGCTAGCACGAATGAAACCTTTGTTCAAGGCCTCATCTAATTGCTTCTTAAGTTCGGCTAGCTCTAGGGGTGCCATCTTATAAGGTCTTCTGGCTATTGGGACAGTTCCCGGAACAAGATCTATCACAAACTCTACATCTCTGCCAGGTGGAATTCCTGGCAGTTCCTCTGGAAAAACATCCGGGAAGTCACGGACTACCGGAATGTCTTCAAGTTCCGGAAGGGGGTTGGCATTTAAAGAATAGAGCTGGCATTTGGCAACTCGAGTAGAGACATTTACTATCTCACCCGAGGGATGGGTAAGCTGGACATTTCTAGATTGAGTATCAATCTTGGCATAGTGAGCTGACATCCAGTCCATGCCCAAGATGATATTAATATCCAAAGATTTCAATGCTATCAATGAGGCTAGAAAAACTAGCCTGTCTACTAGAATTTCATTATCATAGGTTATCCTAGAGGTTTGCCATTTACTACCAGGGGTTTGGACAACCAATGGGATTGGCATATCACAAAATGACATGTTATGCAACTGTGCATAACTTTCTGAAATGAAGGAATGAGAAGACCCAGTGTCAAAGAGAACGGACGTTGGGTGATGATTAACAAGAAGCGTACCCAGCATGACGTCGGGATCCTCTGTAGCTTCTTCTGCTGACACATAGTTCACACGGCCACGTGCAGGAGTTGGCTTCACATAATAAGCTTTGCCCGACTTGGCCTGCCCGACGGACTTTCCGGATTGCTTGGCACCCACATTCTGAGGACACTCACGGGAATAATGCCCTGGTTCTCCACACTTGTAGCATATCACCTGGTTGGCACGTGGTGCGGCATTGCTAGCTGGACCACCATAAGCTTTTGCTGGAGGGTTGGCCTGATTCGTCTGAGGCGCCACGTAGGATGGCCTCAGAGTGTATCTTGGCGGCAGAGAACTGTTTGGAACCCACAGCCTGCGTTTTGGAAACGCGGAACCAGAAGATGAGCCAAAGTCACGGGAGTGCTTCCTTGTGGCTTCGAAGTCAGAATGACCAGTCTCCGCACTGATCGCTTTGTTGACTAGGGCTTGAAAACTTGCACACTCATGAAGGCGCAGGTCTCGACGGAGCTCAGGGCTCAGACCCTTACGGAATCTTGCTTGCTTCTTGGCGTAGTAGACACCTCCTCTGTTGCATAGCGGGCGAGGTTACCGAACTCGCGGCTATAGGCATCCACAGACAACTTGCCCTGAGTGAAGGCACAGAACTCCTCTCTCTTTCTGTCCATCAGGCCCTCTGGAATATGGTGCAGACGAAAAGCTGCGCTGAAGTCTGCCCAGGTGGCCACTGGTTCAGCGGGACGCATAGCTTCAAAATTCTCCCACCACAGATTGGCGGGGCCTTCCAGGAAATACGTCGCGAAGGTCACCTTGTCGGCCTCAGACACATTCGCCGAGCGAATCTTGCGTGAGATGTTGCACAGCCAGTCATCAACGTCGAGGGGATCGACAGAATGATGAAACTTTGGAGGATTCAGCTTCACAAAGTCATTGAGGGACACTGCAGCATTCCTAGGCTGTCGAGCCGTATTCTGCTCAATACGCTCTAGCAGTCGGTTGGTCTCCCTTTTGTTTCTTTCTGCCTCAAGCATCACTTCTGCCAGAGAAGGTGGGTGAGGCAGGTCTTCCTGCGACGCTTGACTACCCTCACCTTGCTCATGAGCAGGGGCACGGTTCAACCTGGTGAACACCATCCTGACAAACAAACTCATAGCTTAGACCAAAATCATATCAATACTAGCTATGGATTAAGAATGTACTGAACACACGGAATGCGGAAATGAATATCCGAACAACATGGTAACAAGCCACTGCTATATATACACCATGGTTCATACACACCCTTACATAGTTCAGTACAAACTTAACCGAAGAGCAAACTACTGAAATGATGGAACTACTCATGAGAGGCTTACGAGCTTCCTATACATTATTTATCTAGGCCTCCGGAATTCATTTCACATTACTACCATACTTCACAAATCACGCAGGACTGTGAATGTACTGCTACTACCATACTATCCTTCCGCTCACAGCTCAGGCATCCGCATAGAACATCTCATAGAGATTACCTCCATGACCTGGAAGCTCAACCTGCGGATCAGGAAACACTCTAGCCTGAGATCCCTGGGATCCATAAGGACACGGATGTGGCCTTGGTCCCCTGACTGGTGGTAAGAGGGGTCCCCGAAGAGGTGTGACTCCTCCTATAGCTGGCCAGTCAACGTGGGCCGGAAGATGGGTCCTAACAGGGTTCAGCATCTCCATCTCTCCATACCCTGTCTGGACTACCGGTGCCAGCTGCGTCAAAGCTGTCCACAGGCAGGCACGGGTAGCATAAAGCTCCATGCGGAGAGCACGAGCATCCCTGTCTCTGTTCTCTAGCATCTCAACAGTGGACTGCAGAAGTGGATCCTCCATAGAAGAATCAAAATAGACTCCACTGAGGTATCCCTCTTCACCAGACTGAGAGGCCGGAACATAGCAGAACTCTGAATTCTGCAGCAGTGCATGTCTCGCTCTCATAATAGTCAGCATTGAATAGGCAGCATCTTGTACTGCCATGTCAACGGTGACCCCCAACCCATAGGACCAATGGATTGGCTTCTCCGCTCCAGGGTAGTCTGGAAATACCCTAACAGTGCAGATGTACTGACTCTGGTTGAAGTCTCGGTACTGTTCCTCTACTGTGTACTCGGGGTACCAGCGGTAACCGCACACCGACATCACCCTGACCAGCATGGCCGTATGACCCGGCACATCAATGCACCTGGTCAGACGTACCACCTGACGAGAAGGACGACCAGGCATCTGTAAAATAGAGAGTAATGCAAAAGCATTAGAGCTCCGAATGAAAAATTGGGCAGCATAACGGCTATAAATGCTCAAAAACAAATTTTTGAGACAACCCAAAAATGGAATAGAGTAACCACTCAACTATCAAGTTCAACTCTCTGATCATCAAAACTTACTTCCTGCTTCCTAGGAATAAAAGAAACCCAATATCTCTCGACCCGTAGTCCTATAAGCTACCGATCGAAAACACGAGCCTAGGAGAAGATGAGCAACCTAGTCCTTAATTCCCGCGGAAAAGACGAGGATGACCAGAATAGAATATCTTGAGAAGAGAACAAGAGTGTTACGTTCCCTTCCACAAACAATTCCCTTATATATAACTAAGAAATTCTAGACTCAACTTCGACCAGTTTGGCTTAGTAATCCTACAGTCAGTCAGGTCCTGATACCAACGCTGTCGGGACCCTGATCCTAAGCCATAGGAATCTAGCCTGTAACCCATGGCATCCCTTTGTGGTCTCACGCACGGTTAACTCCACGGCTGCAGCCTTACCTTAGCCGGGACCGTTTGCGTCTTTTGACTCACGTATGCGATAGTATCGCTAGCAATCCAATGTCAAAGAACCCGGATCGACATGTCTAGTCATAAACCAAAGTGGCAGTACCGCACAAGGACAGGCATACATGACCCAACAAAGCAGGTGTCGGTCATCGGCGAATGTAGACGAGTCGTAGCAAGCTACAAGGACTCCATTACACCGCGTGACATTTCCCCAAAGGGGACAGACACAGCAGCTAAGAAGGACACATGCCGGTCAACCAATGTGTCCGGAGCAGTAGCGAACTACCAAGGCTCGTTGGACCACAAAGGGGCATTTCCTTGTAAGGAGTGCTACTAAAGTTCACGACTAGGTAATCGAACCCCATACATATCAAGTACGATACACGTACGCATGGCATACCGATATGTATAGATACATCGATGGCATCACGACATAACCATAAACATACAAGCTTTATTTAAGAGGCTCGGAAGAGCCACACACATAATATTACACATTAAGGGTCTCACGACCCATAATAGCAGTCATACAATACAAGCCAGCGGAAGAGTTATAAACTGTCTGGGTACAGACAGGGCAACTAGTAGGCACGTGGCCTGACTATACTACAGAGCCGACGTAGGGCCAGATCGTAGCTGGGACACCAGCTACTCGTCGTCGTCGATGTCTACGAAGAACCCTCCATTAGGGTCATTAGCAACCTCTGCAACATTTATTAAGCAAACATGAGTACGAAGGTACTCAGCAAGACTTTAGGATGACTAACTACTCATGCAAGGTATCAAGAAGGTATTGTGGGGTTTCATGCGGGAAGCCAGCATTTGACTCGTGGCTAGACAACTTGCTTTTGAAATTAGTTTTGACAACTTGATTTCTCGCACACGAGTCCACTAACACCACAACAATACACTATCGTGGAATCATTCCGTCTCCATACGAAATGCCGTCCACGACACTCACGCTTATCTTGACAATTTTATGAGTAGCCATTGAAGTTATCTATGAACAACATATGTCTCCAAGTAGTCCATATCCGCGGACGCGGCTATTCGAATAGATCATAACCCTGCAGGGGTGTACTTCGTCACACACGCTCTCGCCACTTATCGCCATGTGCGCGTCATGCACCTCGGCAACCTTCAAGCGGAAGCCCAGCGAGGGAGTCGGCCACGACCGTTAACCACACTAGTACCTAGTCCAGGTTTATCGCCTATCTGAGAGTAACCCGTACGGAAGTCCGGCCGAGGTTTCCGCCACGGCCTCAAACGATGTGCGCAGGGTTCCCAAGCCCACCATCTGGGTGCCACTTGGTACACTGTGCCACTGCCTACCGCATCACGGCCCACCTCTTAGGTCAGCACCATGCACGGCCTCCAGCATTTCTATAAACACCAGAAACTACTTGCAACTCCTGGACCGAGTACTACGCGATTAATAGGCCGAGCGGGGTCATATTTCAGGGCCCAGCATGTGGTAGTATCTAGTCTTGGATTACATACACGGAACTCAGTTCCTATGGACGGTTCCAATGAAACAACCCGCCATGTACTCCTACACAGCCTTTCACCGGTACCTTTACCAAATCAAGTTCAACACACAACCTTTGCTCACCGAACACATTCCACAATTCTGTTCATCTCCCAGATGACAGACCATACACAACTCTAAGCATAGCATGCATAGCAGGATAAGGCACATCATAGCTCAAGCAACTACCAGGTAGGCTAGGTTGCAAGGTTCGGCTATTTACTGTGACAAGGTTAAGTCATGCAAAGGAAGTGGGTCCAACTATCGTGGCAAAAGCAGTTGAAGCATTTGATCCTAATGCAATAATTAGATGCAGGAGCAGGAACATAGGAGTTATCGGGATGATCAAAAGGGTTGCTTGCCTTGTTGCTCAGAGGAGGAACGATATCCGTCAGACGGATATTCGGTGGAATCCGGGGGTGCGGAGCCTACCGAAAGAATGGCAACATTCAATAACAATCATATGCACTCAAAATGATGCATGAGCATGGCATGAGAATGCAAGTGATAAATTATTATTTTCAACATGTATTAGGTTTAGAGTTGATTTGAATCACATTCGAATAGCAATTCAAACGGGTATTCTCGGATACCGGTTTAATTGATTCGACCTGATGCTCAGATCAACTTAATGTTAACATGCATGAAATGTCATGTTATGGTACTGATTTATATCTAGGGCAGTGTGTGATTATTGCATTAATAATGAAATTTGGATATTTTTGCAATTTCCATTTATAAAGTGATTAAAAGAATTGAATTATTCCTTATTTCACAATTTAGGGTCCTGTAACTTTTTCAAACATAGTTGAAAATAGCATTATCAGAATCCTTGAATTTTTCTGATACTTTTTCATATATAATTTATTTTCATTGGAGTTACAGATTAATTTCTATGATTTTTGCAATTTTTAGCAATTTCCTGAATTAGTTTTATACTGGAAATTCCATTTATTGCATCAGGCTGACCTCAGCAGGTCAGCCGACCTGTTCAGGTCAAACCTGACAGGGGGGCCCCACTGGTCAGCTTCTCTGGGACTAATCCCGCGCTGACCAGCCCTAACTGAGGTTTGACTTGGCCTTGGGCCCATTTGTCAGCGAGTGATTATGTCACTAATCGGTTGGGTTAGCTTGCCACGTCGACCTCCATCGGCGGCGAGGTCGTCCTCGCCGGCGGGGAGCCTCCGGCGACCACCAGCACGGCGGAGGGGCTCGGAAACGGCGCACAGGGGGCCAAATGCTGCGCGGAGAGCACCGGAGGAACGGCACGTCTCCCGCAGCTTCATTTCTGCGCCTAGCCGGGGCTGATCTGGCCGGAGATGACGTCGGCGATGAGCTTGGCGGCGGCCAAGGCTCGAGCATCATCGGGGTCTTTGAATCAGAGGGATCTACGCTTGGTTCTTAGCTGCTACGGCATCTACGCGTCGTCCTGGAGCTGTTGGTGCCCTCGGAAGAACGAGCTGGACATCGGAGGGCTTCCGGCGACGAGCGGCAGCGGCGGTCCTCGTCGAGCTCCGGTGAAGCTAGGGCTAGAGGAGGGGATCGACGGGGAAAACTTAGGGGAAACGACCGCATGCTCACAGGGAGTGCAGAGCAGAGCTTAGACGGCTCGGGGAAGGCCTGGGGGCGACGAATCGACGGGAGAGGTCCGGCGGCCGGAGGAGGAAGACGACGGCGTTGCGGGCGTTGCAGGGCTCGAGGAGGCTTCGGCTTCTGCAGAGACGACCAGGGCGACGAGGCGGAGCTAATGGCGTGCTCTGGGAGGGGATCCTATGGCCAGGGGCACGGGCAACTCGAGCTCGAGCTCGGCTCTAATGGCGGCAACAGGGAGAAGGAGGGGATCCGAGAGGAGGGGAAGAACCGAGGCGGGGAATGGATAGGGGAAGCTCTGGGGAGCTTATCCCCGTCGTCGCCAGCGCGAACCGGCGGCCAGGCAGGCACGCAGGTGCGTGGCCGCGCCGGAGGAGGCGGCGGCCACCTCGTGCTGCCTACTGGCGCGAGGGAGGGGACGAGCGGGGAGATGGGCCGGGCCAGGCTGAGGCGACAGGTAAGTTTTTTCCCATTTTCTCTGTTTTTGTTTTTCTGTTTTGCTATTTATTGCTTTGCTAATTATTTCAGCTCCAAAACAAAAAGTAAAAACTATTTTAGACCTCCTGAAATATTTGTTATAATATCCCCACTCATTTCCAAGACTTTCAACATTTTTGGAAAATTATAGTTTCTGATTTCAAATTTTAAATTTGAAACCAGTGGCTTTTGCATTTATTTAAAATGCTTAAAGTGTCAAGAAAATAGTTTTCTCCAATGCTCATTTACTTTCATGATTTATCAGAAAGTTTGAACATTTCTTGAGGCCATTTTGGGTTCATTGATTTTGAACTAGTTGAAATTTCCTTTAATTGAAATGGTGGCTAGGGTTTTGAGTTTTTCCTTTGCCACTTTGTTGTTTTTGTTGAAACTTCTTAGATGCAAATGCAAAGAAGACATGAGCACAATGCTATCTTACTTAAGGGTTAGGGATGTGACAATGCAATGCTTTCTCCCATGAAATTTGTTTGAACGTATATATCTATGTTATATCCAATGTGCAATGGATCATGTGATCTATGAATTTCGGTTAATTTCTTATGCAAATCACAATAACCTGATTCCTAATGTTGGCAGTAATACTAGTCTCAACATGATCTAAATTTTGCATCCTTCTACTGAAGTATATATCTGTTGCCAAACTAATCTATTTGTGCTTCTTAGTTCTGCAACTTCTATAATGATAGATAAATGTTTCTGAAGTATATATTTTTCTTGCCTTTAAATGCCAAAAAATAAATAACACAGATCACATGATACGTTGGTGAGTCAAAAAATCCATCCCTTGGTGGCCAATTCTTTTTTGTTTTGTTTTACTAACCCTTTTTGATTTACTTCCATGCATCCAAACGTAATAGCATATGTTTATGTATTAGCTGACGGGTTTATAATTTCTATTTCAATATGCTTCGAATTGAGATAAGCTATGTTGGGATAGCATTGTTTATATGCTTCTTGTGTGTTATGGAGTTTCTAAATTATACTACATGTGCTTCTTCTGTGTCCATAGTTTGACTTCCATATATCTTGCTTCATTTACAAAATATGTTTCCATAATTATTATTACCATGATATGACACAATCCCATATGATATGACATTTGTTTCTTTGCTCTATGTATTTTTCTTTCATAGGTTACTCACATAATTTTCGTAATGCCAGTATGCTACACTTCATACATTTTCAGTTCACTCGAAATAATGAAGCAGGCTGAATAAGACTTATGATCAAGCGACGCATGCACTAAGAAGCATGAAGACACTTGGAGGCTCTCAAGCCACATGAAGGGAAGCAAATCTATAGTTTATAGGTAACATATAATATGAACATAGAAAGCACTGTATCATCACTAACTTGAATGAAACAAATGTGTATCATATGAAAATGGTGTATGAACGAAAAATGCATGGAAACAACTTATGTTTGGTTAGAGGAGAATAGTTTTGAGATGGAAACACTTCTTTAGGGGATAGAAACAAAGTTTCTTGCATTTGAAACGTAACAAAAACAAGATGCATGGGACTGCAAATTTCCCATGTGGAATTCTTTGATGCAAAATTATGTTACATGAAAGCAAGATGGACGGGACTCAAAATTTCCCATATGGAATTCTTGGATGCAAAAGTTTGTTACATTGAAGCAAGATGCATGTGACTCAAAATTTCACATTTGAAATTCTTGGATGCAAAATTTTGTTACATGGAACCAAGGAGCTGAACTTTTGTTAGGGCTAACCAAAATTTGATTGCAACATAAGCAAATTACGTTGCCACGAGACACGTTTCTTTATTGCGTTAGAAATAAAGTAAAATATTAACGCGCTTTTATTGTATCAGAAACAAAGAAAAATGCTACGCCAGATCATATGAAATTTATGTGCATTGGAAGCAAGTTTTATTAGCATCTGGAAAAAACATTGAGTAAAGTTTCTAAAATAAGGAAGCAAGGGAAGTTTAAATTTTTACTAGCATCAGATTGGACATGCTGCACGAACGAAGCAACAACAAGGACCTCATCATATGTGTGCTTTTCAGAATCAGATGGCGTATGAACTGATGAAGCACAGAAAAAATAATCAGTTAGAAGCAAATTAATTTAGTGATGAAACACTCATGTATTAGATGGAAGCAAAGTTTCTCGTCTTGCATACATAATAAAACTGATACATGCACTCAAAATTTTGAATTCCTGGATGCAAAGTTCTGTTACATGGAAGCAAAGTTCTGGGACCTAAATTTTCGTTCGGTCCAACCAAACTTTCACACAAATAGAAGCAAATTGTCTCACTATTGGATGCAATTTTATGTTGCGTTGGAAACAAAGTAAAATATTGCACTCGCTCAAAGGAAATTTTATGTGCATCCATTTTTTTACTAGCACCAAAAAAATTAGTAAATTTCCAAATAAACAAACATGTAGTTTTACTAGCATCAGATGAGAAATTCTGGGATGGAATATCAAGGCATGCATAAGTTTGAGAAGCAGTTAATGATGGAAGCACGTAATAAAAGGAATCCGTACTAATCCCTGCCTAGCATACATGTCCTACTGATCCAACACCTGTTATGATACTAATTCAATGACCACCAAGTGGTCTGATGGGAACAAATAATCAGTAGTCTGATTTCTAGTGCCCCCTTAAAAGAATCCGTGAGGTGATAAACCCTTATGAGTTAATTAATTTAGTATTATTGTGTTGGCAGATTTTAAAATCAATGTTGAGCCTTACTCAACACAAAGTCGAAATGATCAAGGTCCTCCGTAACCCCCTCACATGTTAGGAATGCTCATCGGGAAACATAACACTGGTATTACGGAATCTATGGCTACAAAAGTGAAACAAAACACGAGTCGAAAGGCCAAACCTTCCACCCTTCATCAATTGCATAGATGAATTAATTAAATAAGCATAATATAGTGATATTCTATGATATTTATGTTCCAACATGATACAACCTACATCTACAACTAGCAACAATATACCGAACAAAAAAATTAGCTAGGCTTGTAGAATAAGCTGGATAGAGACATCATTCTATCCAGCTTATTCTACAAGCAAGTAAAATAACTCGTTCTAAATAAGTGTGCATCACGTTTATGTTCTTACTTTTAACTTCTTCTATCAATCAATCGATGAATGATGCACAAGTTTTACATTTTCGCGAAAAAGGCATTTCCCATTTATGTTTGCTTTAAGAAACATGCAAGTATCACCTGCAGAAAAAAAAAACATGTAAGTACGCTTTCGTGCTGCGGTCACGGTTTTTGAGTCTGCCTAAATCGGTACAGAAGTAAGCGGCCGTCTGCCCGTCTCACCAGGAACCAAACGCAGACCAATCTTCGGCGAGCCCATCGGCACATTCTCAGAGCGGAGAGGAAGCAGGAGGCGGCGGATCAAGGAGAGGAGACGAGAAGATGGGTGGCGGCATGGAGGTGAACAAGAACCGGTGGATCGAGGAGTGGAACGCCGGCCGGGAGAACCTCGAGCTCAACTTCCGCTTTACCCGCCGCAGCCTCGCCGTCATCGGCCTCTTCGGCCTCGCCGTCCCCATCCTCGTCTACAAGGGCATCGTTCGCGAATTCGTAAGATCCAGACCCATCTCTGCCCACATCTCGTTCTCTCTTCTCCAAACCCTAAACCAAATCTGGGCGTGTTGGTTGGAATGGATGCAGCATATGCAGGACGAGGACGCCGGCCGGCCGTACAGGAAGTTCCTGTGAGCGTCGCCTCCGGTGGACGTCGAGGCTCCGAGCCGTCTGCAGGGCTTCGGTCAGGGAGAAGGAATCTCCATTCGGTTTGTTCCCGTACTGTTGTAATCAGGCCGGAGTATTTTGGAGATCTCTTATGTTGTGCGGTTTGCGTTTAATAAGCTGTAAGGAAATGCTGCTTTTCTGATTGCTGAAACCTGACAAGTCTGAATTGGTTAATTTGAGGGTGAATGTTTATGTTATGAGATGCTATTTGTGCTTTGAATTGAACGGGGAGTAATACGAGGCGAGTGTGTATGGCCTTCTGACAGTATAAATCATGTTTGTGTGCTTAGCTGTTTGTTGACCATGCTGGTATTGAGGTTTATTCTGGGTCTGCGAGCATTGACGTTTTACTGGTCGTACCTGCATATAACCGAGCGTATTTGGAGTTCTATCGAGAATGATGGTATTTCTAAGCAGTTCAGATGGCATTTGATTGTTAGCTTCATATACACTTGAAGTTCTATTATCTTTATTCATTAGTTGCAGTGCCCTATCAGTTCTTATCTAGAACCTCTTCTGGTTTTGGGTCCCCGTGAAAGCATCAGTCTACTTCCAAGTGTTACCTATTGCATGAATGCTTGCTAGATATGGTACCTTTATCGCTTGATTCATGATCCGCCGAAATGCCTAAGTAGTCCTCAGTTTATTCGACTGGTATGTTCTGTGTGTGTGCTTTATGTTTGGGTCACAGTTTGTGACAATAAATTTTCATACATATGTGGCGTACTTACAGTTTTGTGTGTACGTGTACATTTCTATCCTGTCCGGAGGAGCATTCACTTTTATGTGCCAATTTCACAACATTCAATACAGATGAACAAACTAGTTACAGTTTTAATAGTATTGCATGGATTACTGGAACAGTAGGTAGATGACTTTTAGTGAGAACTGTGGTGAAAGGTGATGTTTTGTATTGATATATATTTTTTCCTGGTATGTTTTATACTCCCTCCGTTTCTAAATATAAGTCTTTTTAGAGATTTCACTAAGTGACTACATACGGAGTAAAATGAATGAATGTACATTCTAAAATATGTCTATATACATCCGTATGTAGTCTTCTAGTGAAACCTCTTCAAAGACTTATACTCCCTCCGGTCCTTTTTAGTCTGCATATTAGCTTTGTCCGAAGTCAAAGTATCTCTACTTTGACCAAATTTATAGAAACATATATCAACATTCACAATGTCAAATTAATATTGTTAGATTCATTACGAAATGTAGTTTCATGAAATGTGTATTTAGTATTGTAGATGTTGATATTTTTTAATATATATTTGGTCAAACTTTATAAAGTTTGACTTGGTACAATTCTAATATGCGGAGTAAAAAGGACCGGAGGGAGTATTTAGGAACGGAGGGAGTAGATTTAATGGCATAAATGCTCTAGCAGAACATGTCAAATTCATTGGTTGAGCCATATTTGACTCATTCTGATATGGTATAAACACCTCTCTTGGTCCAACTAAAAAACATAATATCAACACTAAATAATGGACTCTGATAAGCTATCAATGGCTTATCCATGGAAGAACAAACTAGAAATGAAGTGAGACATGACTACTGGATCTGTTATGCTGTGTATGTCAGTATATATGTGCCAATTTCACAACATTCAATACCGATGAACCTTTCTGTTACAATTTTAATAGTATTGCATAAACTACACGAACAGTGGGTAGATGTATTTTAGTGAGAACTGTGGTGAAAAAGTGAGGTTTGAATTAATATATAATATTTGCTAGTATGCTTTCTAGACTTAATCGCATCTGTGTTCTAGCAGAGCATGTCAAACTCATTGCTTGAGCCATATTTGACTGTCATTTTGACATGGTATAAACGTCTCTCTTTGTGCAACTAATAGAAGGCATAGTATCACACTAATGATGGACACTAATCGGTTATCTACTCTTATCCATGGAACATTTCAACAAACTAGAAATGAAGTGAGACATGAGTACTGGATCTGTTATGCTGTGTATGTCAGTATATATGTACTAGCACCTTTCTATAACTGAGTTCTCTGCTTTCTTGAGGTCTTTCATTAGCTGTCGTTCGTACACATAATAGATTTTTTGATATTTTCATCTTGGAAGCATTAGTGTACTGTTATTTGGTTAAAGGGTATGTTTAACCGAGTCAGTGTGTGATAGTAATTTTAGCTTTTGCTTCATGGGGGAAAAATGTCATCGTATTACTTTTATTAACTCATGATCTTAGAAGAAGCTGTGTAGCTTATTTATTTTTTATTTTGACTGGACATGATTGCTTGTTCATGCACCATCATATGTATTTTATTGTACTATATCTACTTTCAGAATATGAAATAACATATATCTAAAACAGATTTGGTTAGATGGTTTTCAAAGCACATGTTTTGTGTTGGATACCTCCCCCTTTATCAGTGATTAGAATATCACTTCAAAGTAGGCTAGAGGTGTGTCGAACCAGCTTGTCATTTTAAAAAAGGCTCTAAAATAGGCTAGAGGTGTGTTAATCCTTTCACATAATCTCACTGTCCACTGATAATCCTTACATTCCAATAGATGCTAGTGTTATGCAACTTTCTCAAGTGTCAAGATGGCATTAAGTTAGTTAGGAACCACTCTTGTCCACTCTGGTTATGTATTTACTTAAAAAGGGGTCCTGTTTAGTTTGTTGCTTCCAAAACCTAAACTTGTTGGGTACCCGAGCTTGTCATTTAGATTGAATGTAAAGTCTCTAGGCTAACTTCTAATCTTCAATCTATGTCCTTCATAGAATGGATTATTATGGATGAGCTTTTGTTCTTGCTTAAGATAGCTTCATGTGATTTCTCCATGTCATATATGTTCTTGTTTAATTTGTTGCTTCCAAAACCTAAACCTGCCGGTTCTTGTCAGTTTCGCTGAATGTAAGGTCTCCAGGTTACAACTGCTAATCTGCAATCTAAGTCCTTGATAGCCTGGATTATACTAGGTTATTAGATATGAGCTTTTTGTCCTGCTAATGGCTGTCAATTTTAGGGTGTGTTTGGTTGGAGGGATATCCTCCCAGGGACAGGGATAACCACTTTTTTCTGTGGTTGCCATGCGTTTGGATCTGGGGCGAGGGATAGAGTCAACCAGATGCTGGGAATATTCTCAAAAAAAAGGGATGGCCAGACCCGCAAAAAACGAGCGGGTGGTGGCAACCACCCCACGCGCGCTTCGTTCTCTCCTCTGCGGCTACAGGAGGCCGGGGCGGCCGGCGCGGCGACAGGAGGTCGGGGAGGCTGGGGCGGCGGCAGGAGGAGCGACCGGCACGGTAGGAGGGGTGGCCGGCGCGGCGGCAGGAGGCCGGGGCGGCAACAGGGGCGGCAGGCGCGGTAGGAGGGGGCGGCGCGACAGGAGGGGGCGGCGCGGCGACAGGAGGGGCGGCCGGGGCGGCGCGACGGCAAGAGGGGCGGCCGGCGCGGCAGGAGGACAGCGGGGGCGGCGCGGCTGGATCCCAGGATAACCCCACCCTCCCAACCAAACAAAAAATAAAATAACCCCACCCTCCTAACCAAACAAAAAAAAAGGGCTATCCCCAGCCACCTGGTTGGGGATACCCACAACCACCCTAACCTATCCCTCCAACCAAACACACCCTTAGTGCCTTTGCGTAAGGTATAGCTTCATGTGATGTCGTTTTTCTTATGTGCCTTTTTCATTTATTTATTCTGGAAAACCGGGGCAGTTTGATTTGCTTGTGATGATCTTTTTGCCCACCCTTGTGAGCAAGTCAATGATCAAAATATTTACCCGTGATGATTTACTAATAGTTTTCGCCGGCTCTTGTTCATTTTGCAACACTGGCAACTCGTGATAAGAGGATATCAGTATTCTAGAATAAATTTGATTACGATCATGTAAGGTCACCTAGCATTGGGGTCATGTTGAAGCTAGACAACCTCGGACTAAATCCAATCTACATGGGAATTACATTGATATCGACGTTTGCAATCATATTGAGAGTGATAAAACAGGTGAAGAATTGGTCGCTGTAGTCTGTAGTTGGAAATGTCGAGCATGAAGGAATATATACAGTATAATTTAGCCAACTTGTGATCCTGGTTCGCCCACTAGGGCAGCCGTAATCTTATCCAACTTGCAGTTTGTCCAACCATACAGAGTCATGGATGGAATGACCGAGCCACACCGTTCCCTAGCAACAATATATATTCTCTAGCCCCACTGTGACATGGGTCAGATTATAAAATATTCCCACTGTCTTACTAGGAAATGGTAATTCCGCCTCAAAGAACCGTAGTGGAGTGGATGATCCTCATTGAACATCACTTTTTTTCCCTACAGAATAGGCTCTGAGTGCCCAGCTTTATAGACAGCTTAGGCCTCCTTTGGTTCAAAGGGTTTTCATAGGAATTTTAAATGGTTAGAATCCTTGGAAATTTTTCCTATGCTGATTGTTTGTGCTAGTACTTCCTCCGTCCCAAAATAAATGATAATGACTCTACTTTGCACTAAAGTTAATACAAAATCGAGTCATTTTTGAGTCACTTATTTTGGACGGAGGGAGTACTTTTTAGGATTTTTACCTAAGAATTTGTTTGTGCTAGTACTTTCATAGAGTAAATTGCCAAAACCACTGCAGTTGCGTGACTTAGTGCGGAAAACCACCGTTTTCATAAAAATTTACCAAAAACACCGATTTTCAGTTATCGTGTTGCCAGAAGCACTACGAGTCCACTGGGAGCCGTTTGATGCGAAATATGATAGATGGGGTCCACTTTCAGAACTGACGTGACACCAAAATTTAACGTCGTCAGATGAAACGTTAAGTTAACCAGACCACCCATCAGCATGTTTGTTCATTTTATCGAGCACAAGATGGGGCCCACTTTTAGAACTAACGTGACACCAAAATTTAACGCGGTCAAACCACCCAGCAACATGCTTGTTCATTTTATCGAGCACATTGTGTGCAGTGATCGGCCTACCGCTGCTCACTACATCCGCAGCGCACAGCTCTACGTTGCCGTCCAGCAACGGCCTGTGGCGAGCCGAGCTTCGCAAGTCCCTCCTCTAGCGCCACTCTCCTCCTTCAAACCCCCACCCCTGAGATCCACATGCCTTGCGCCCGACGCACCCCACAGTCGCGACGTCGTCATCGCCTTCGGGCACGAGCTCCCTGCCAATCGATGTTGCAGTCCGCAGAAGCCAGCGAAGTTGCTGGTGGTGGTTTGGAGATGTTTGAGCAGGGGCGTCAGGCTAGGAGGCTCCCGCAGCCGAGGATGTGCCGGGGTCGACGCGTTGCGGCTCGCCATGGACAGCGGGGCGCTCGGGGAGTGGAGCGGCGTGTGATTGCGTGGCTTATTAGGGATGATAGACTACTCATATGAATAAGGGATTCTTTTTTTTTTGGAAGCACATTCGAACAGAACTCCCGTCCAATTAAAGGTGCAGGAGGACGTTGCGGAGGAGGACGTTGTTCCTGGACATGGCTGTTAGGTCGAAGGAGGCCGTTAGCTGTCAAGTTCGCTGTCAAAACGCAGTCAATCGACTTGTTAGTGTTTTCGGTAATGTTATTATTGAAAATCGGTGTTTTCTGCAAACTTTTATGAAAACTATGATTTTTCATACTGAGCGACACAATTATGATGGTTTTTTGACAATTTACTTTATTTTTATAGAATTTCTAGCATCCACGAAAACCTATTTGAAAGAATCCTTTGTGTTTTTTTATGATGCAACCAAACAACCTAAAATCATGCATGGTTGAGATGAGCATAGCATTCCAATCCTGTATTTTTTTTCTATTTCTGTGTTTTTGGAATCCCGGGTATCAAAGAGGGCCCTAGTGGTCTTGCAGTTTTATACTCCTTCCGTCTCAAAATTCTTGTCTTAATTTTATCTAAAAATGGATGTATCTAAATACTAAAACGTGACTAGATACATTCATATCTAGACAAATCTAAGACAAGAATTTTGGGACGGAGGGAGTAGAAAGCTTAATAGGACATCAATTCTGCGCGGTCCCAAACTACATTTCATCCAAAAGTCAGTTGTCATGACGAATTCAATCTGCAGGAGGGCTGCTTAATTATTTGTCGCCACAATGTCAACGCCATCTACACGCTGCAGCTCGTCATCACCCTGGTGTAGCTCGTCACCACCCTATATGCTCCAGCAAGAGAACGACCACCGCCTTCATCGACCATCACCTCCAGTGCTCCACCATCGCCTCCACCTCTGTTGGTTCAATCATCATCCAACCCAACAAGTACAGCACTGCCCCATAGGGTGCCGCCGTGCTCACTCCTATCCTTTCGAAAACAACAGCCACGTTCCCACTTTCGGCAACACCTTGCCACAACAATGGTTCCTCATACCTTCAGACAGTGCCACCTTAATCTAACAAAGATGAAAAAAAAATGTGCCACCTTGAGGGGATACCTGGGTTCTTTTCCTTGTCACCGCACCCAATTTATATTGATTAAAACAACGGTATCATGGATATGAAAAAACCGAAATTGCTTTGCGTATAACGTTTTATATGTCCGACCTGCATAGTGCATACAGTACGTGTTTTGTTGTTAAGTAGTGATCTGATCCCATGGTCGTCGTTGACCAGTGTCGGACAAGCATATAGCTCCTTGATACGAAGATGAAATGAAAATTTAATCGAAATTCTACGTACGAAGTTGTCGTTTCCACCTTTTCATCGCATCTCAAGTGTTACTAAACCTGATTTTCATCAATGTTGGAAGTAGCCCGCGTGAAACGGTCAAATGCTATTTTAGGATTAATCTTGTTTTTTCTGAAACTTCACTAATCTCTACTTTAGCACAAGTAACTTGATAGGAGCAAGCTTGTTTATACGACACAATGAATTTCAGGGGTCTCCTGACAGCCCATTTAGAAGGGCGACGAACCAGCAGTTAATAACAATCATTCACAGGTCATACTACAGTATTAAAATGATGGTGGTGCTGAACCATCTCTGCCTCTCTTTCCTCTCACGGAGCAGCGCTGAACATTCGATTGGAAATTTGGAATAGAGCAGGCACACGCCTCAACGGAACAATCTACACAAGTTTCCGCCGCCACTGCTCCACAGAGAAGTATGAGCCAGCGGCAGCAGCAGACGCAACTTGGTTTGTACAACCCTATCAATTCGCTGGCACTACACGCAATGAGCCGTCCGGCAACCGAAGTTGGTGGTGAGGATGCTGAGCCAGCTGCTGGTCGCTTCTTCTCTGCCTGTATCCATCTGACCAGCTGGTCCACCCGCCAGGCATGATTAGCACGACGCTAATGCTAACACAGATGATCGATCATGCCCATTGACTTTGGCCCGGTCAATCTTATCTAACAAACCCCGGACAGTGGACACTAGAATAAGTAAGAAAATAGAAAAGAGACGACCCCATTCTTTTACAGGAACCCAACCCACAATCGGTCCGTAGCATGATGTGTTTTTGTAGGTGAAGAATCCGTATGATATGTTGCTGTCGACTGAACCCAGCAAGCAAAAGCGCAGAGATGAATTGTAAGCGCGGCAAAACTAAGCAAGCAAAACCACCTAATGGCTAACTGCATCCAGCTCATAGGTGGACGTGCATGAACTCGTACCACGCTAGTCTTCGTCTCGTCTCGTCTCTTGCCCACCGTCGGTATATTATTAGTCGTAAAGTCGTAGCCGTGGAGATCGATAGTTCAACGTCAGCCTCTTGCGCCACGCCGCAGCTAGCCACCGTCACCATGTCCAGCCCACCACCTCCGGACGCCGCCGGCTCGCCGCCGGTGACTCCGGTCCCGCCCACTCCGGTGACCCCAACTCCGCCGGTGGCGATTCCGCCTGCTCCGGTGAACCCGGTCCCTCCTGTGGCACTTCCTCCGCAGAGCCCGCCCCCTCCTCCTCCTCCGGACGCGGTTCCGCCTGCTCCGGTTCAGGCCGATCCTCCCACCGTCGTAAACCCTCCGGTGGTGCCCCCGCCGGTGAACTCACCTCCACCGCCTGCACCAAGACCAAGGCCGCCGACGCCAAACCCAACGCCGGTGACACCGTCCCCGCCTCCGCCAAGGCCCACGCCCACGCCGACGCCAAACCCGACGCCGGTAACGCCGTCCCCGCCTCCGCCAAGGCCAACTCCGACGCCAACGCCAACTCCTCGCAGGCCGCCGCCGTCATCTTCGCCAGCGCCGCCTGACGCCACGCCGCCGCCTCCTGGAGGCGTTCCATCGTCGCCGCCGCTCCCGATCGACGCACCAGCCGCAGCAGCGCCTCCGCCGTCGCCTCTTACGTTTTATCCGCCTCCTCCGCCGCAGTTAGCGGACGCGCCGTCGGCATCGGCCAAGCCCCCGTCAGGCAGCGGCACCGCGCTGGGCGTGGGTGTGGCTGTCGGGGCGGTGGTCTTCCTCGGCCTCGCGGCCGCGCTGATCTTCTTCTTCGTGTCCAAGCGGCGCCGTCGCCGTAGGGTACCGCCGCCGGGGACCCCAGGTGCGTATACGTACCGTATTGTAGATATTGCATACATGAAGTAGCCCAAGTGAAACGGGAAGATAGTATAATTGAAATGATGGTGGTGAACCATCTCCTTCCTCGCACCGAACAGCAAGAACATTGTTGATCCGGCTTTTGCAAATTGCAATCGGAGGTCGGCCTGGAACCCGATTTTTGAAATTTTCGAAAGAAAAAAAACACAAACGTTCATTTGCTGCATTTATTAAAAAGTTTCATTTTTGTGTGTGTGCAGCTCATTTAAAAAACGTATTTCATCCCCGCAAAAAAAATTCTATTCATCGTGTTATTTTTACAAACATACACTCATGTAAATGTGTATTTGTTCATGCTATTTTGAAATTCTAAAAGTTTTTGGTATATTTGTCAAAATTTTGGGCTCCCTGAGAGCTGAGAGCGCGAGAGCTAGAAAATCGCACTCGAACGACCACACTTTTGCATAGTTCTTCAAGAAGATATAGTCCTGCACACATTTGATTGAAAATGCCGAATGGAACAGGCACACACGTGAACGTAACAATCCAGATATGTTTCTGCCCTCACAATTCTTCGGAAAAGTTTAAGTCAGCAGCAACGCAACTTGGAAACCGCTAGTGCTAGACACAATGACAATGAGCCATCATGTATCGTTTTTAGAAGTAGGCAACGTAAGCTGGTGAGGTTGTTGAGCGAGCTCCTGGCAAGGTTTTGGTTACCGCTGGGTAATCACATTCTCGACGCCAAGATAAGGGTAGATCCTTCCACGCCTCATCCAACTGTAATTTTAATGGGGCAAGTCAAACCATTCAGGCTCGCCGGGTACTTGCATTCACCTTGCACAATGCGTTCTTCGAGGCCTATTTCATTCGAGGTGACGAAAAAATAGGTTTATTACCTTTTTACATTCCGAGGAGAATGGTTTTTCGTCTCTGTCGAGGTGATGCCAGCCTCCGTAGAACTGCGCATGACACTCTATCAAGCACTCATGTCAAGTAACCCGATGATCAGACTACCTGAAAGGAATGTTTGATGGGGTGTCATCCGTAGTTATGTCAATATCTACGCAAGGTTACTTGCTCAAGACACTCATCATAGATATCTATACGAGATTAGATCCAGACTAGCATTTGTCTTGGATTATAAAGGGGACAAGGTCTAGGTTTTACATGAGTGCTAGGTCGATTACAACCGGACGGGGTCTTTCAAGATTCCCGGGATAGTTGTCTTTCCCGCCAAGCTGGTTGTGCCTCTTCATAAGGCCATTAGTGGCATGGTAGACCTAGCCTGCGTTGTGGCATGGTGGGTCGACTAGCGGCCTGCTGATGTACCATTGGTCCATGGTACAACTACAAATATTGAGTCTTTTTTTCTAAATTTTATACTTAAATGGTGAATGTATAATTAAATGTTATAGCTCCTTTAACCATGCAAATGACTAATCATTGCATAATGATAAGTACATGTTTTCCCAAATCAAATCGTCGCGGGTTCGAGTACCAACTGACCCTGCTAGTAACATGTTTGTTAATGTTATGAGTTCAATACCTATTCATATAGAGATAAAGAATTAAATCAAAAAACCGTTTGATTTTTTATTAGAAATGGGCGGTACTTTTCAATATGTTTGGCAACCGCAAATTCGCCACCCCCTTCCCAGTTAAATGTCATCTATCTGGTAGAAAATCTTGGCTACTTGTTAGATGCTATCTGTTGGATTTATCTGATAGTGCTTTTTCTATCATCCATGTGCTATACCGTGCATGGATTTACCTTTCATAGTTGCTTTAAGATTCGTGCTATATTTTTGGCTTTGACAGCGGTTTCAAAGTATTAATGTATTATATAATGCTTTGTTGTTGTTTTTTCTGGCTTGTATCGCCATGTTTCATTATGTACCAACAAATCCACTATGGGACAAGTTCACTCTCACTTGTTGGTGTGGAAACACGTGATACTTTTCGCAAAATAAAAACAGGAAATGCATGATAGTACATGCAGAGTATGAAACAAAACGAACTGTCTCACAATCAAAAGACGTGTAACGAATCTCAAACGAACAATAAATGATGGATACACATGCACAGTATATTACTTCCTTTGTTCCTAAATAGTTCTACTCCCTCCGTTCCTAAATATAAGTCTTTGTAGATATTTCACTAGTGGACTACATACAGATGTATATAGACATACTTTAGTGTATAGATTCAATCATTTTGCTTCGTATGTAGACCCTTAATGAAATCGATTAAAAGACTTATATTTAGGAACAGAGGGAGTAGTTGACAAGAACTGGACTAATTCTTTCCAATAACAATTATTTAGAAACGGAGGTGGTACATTACATGTGGCTATTCTACTAGTGAGAGCTTCTACACTTCCAAAATCCGATTTCAGCTAATATACAATAGATTGTGATGCTTTATATGGTGGTATAATTGCAATACATTTGCTAATTAGGCTTACAAATTTATGTTATGAGCCTACCGTCATAATCATGCAATCACCACCGCGTGAGGTCAAGGTAGAATCGTATTTCTCATATCGATCCGACCTGCTCTACCTGCCATCCGAAACTAGCCATGATTACCCCAATGCTAACCTTCAGCCCAAGAAAAAAAAACTAGTTACAACGACTTCGTCTTCAGTCTTCTTTTCCTTCATCGTCTTTCTTTCGTCCATATCGATCCGCACATCATCACTGGCCTCACCACGTCTTTGTCACCCACGGGCAGCATCACTGCCCTGCCCTGCCCAAGCCTCAACATCCATCTCGTCGTCAAAGTCACAACCTAAATACCCCTTCCCCCTCTCCGTGTGCACACGAGCACAATCAATCTTCGGACTCATCTTCACCGATGAACTCGTAGCCACACCCCAACATCCACCCTGCATCCATCTTGCATCCATCAACCTTCGAACTTGCCTACGCTCAACCACGGTGTTCACGCCAGTGCTCCGAGGATGCACGAATCAACGGAGACCATTTATTTTTAGTTGCCCGAAGAATAGAAAAAAAAGTATAATAATAAAATGATCGATCAGGCACGTTGACTTTGGCCTGGTCAATCTTATATCTAACAAAACCCTTGAATAGTGGATACTATAATAATATTTCCTCTATCTTAAAATAAATATCTCAATTTTAATATAATTTTATATTAGAATTAATATAAAATTAAGACTTTTGTTTTAAAACGGAGGAAGTAAGAAAGAAAAGAAACCAGCATGCATGATACGTTGCTGTCGCTCAAACTCAGTATAAGCAAAAGCCAAGAGAAGAATTCTCTTCCAAGCCAAACCACCTCATCGCTAACTGCGTCCAGCCCGTACTTAGTCTTCTCCTCTAATCTCTTTTCCCATGCGGTATATTTAGTCGTAGCTCGTAGCCGTGCTCTGCTCACAGTTAAACGTGAGGCACTTCCGCACTTGCACCATGTCCAGTCCACCGCCGGACTCCGGCGGGTCGCCACCCGTGACCCCATCTCCGACGCCGCCGGTTACGCCGGTGACTCCGGCTCCTCCGGACAATCCCGTCGTGACGCCTCCGGTGGCCCCAGCGAATAATCCACCTCCTCCGGACACAAGCATGTTTGCTCCGCCTCCTCCGGTGACTCCGTCACCACCGCCTCCGGAAGCCATTCCTCCTACTCCGGTGACTCCATCACCACCGCCTCCGGAAGCCATTCCTCCTACTCCGGTGACTCCATCACCACCGCCTCCGGAAGCCATTCCTCCTACTCCGGTGACTCCATCACCTCCTCCTCCGGCAGCAATTCCGCCTTCGCCGGTGACTGCTCCACCACCTCCTCCTCCGGTAGCAATTCCACCTGCAGTGCCTCCTCAGGCTGCAGCTGTTCCGCCCACTACCGCGAAACCCCCGACCATCGCAAACCCTCCAGTGGAGCCCCCGGCAGACCCTCCAGCGGAACCCCCGTCGAATCCACCTCCGCCACCTCCACCGTCGCCACCTCCACCAAGGCCGCCGACGCGGCCAAACCCGCCAATAACACCGTCGCCAAACCCAACGCCAGTGACACCGTCGCCACCTCCACCAAGCCCCACGCCGACGCCAAACCCAACGCCGGCAACACCGTCGCCACCTCCAGCAAGGCCAGCTCCGACGCCACCCCCACCCCCGCCGACTGATGAGCCACGTTCATTCCCACCGCCGCCTGACGCCACGCCGCCACCTCCTGAAGACGCCCCATATTCGCCGCCGGCCCCGACTGACGCCCCAGCTGAACCAGCGCCTCCGCCGTCACCTCTAACGTGGTCTCCACCTCCTCCGCCGCTCTCAACGGACGCGCCGGCGACCTTGGCCAAGTCCTCGTCAAGCAGCAGGACAACGGTGGGCTTGGGCGTGGGCGTGGCCGCCGGGGCGGTGGTCTTGCTCGGCCTCGCGGCCGTCATCTTCTTCTTCTTGGCCAGGCGGCGCCGTCGCCGTCGGGTGCGGCCGCCCGGGACTCCAGGTGCGTACGTGTATAAATTTGAGACATACAGCGCGGGTGGGGGTGCATTCGATTGGAAATTTGAGACGGAACAGGCACACGACATAAACAATTCAAACATGTGTTCCGCCGCCACTGCTCCTCGGAAAAAGGGAAAAGTAGGAGCCAGAAGCAGAGCAACTTGGGCCCTGTTTGTTTGAGATTTTTTTAGCTTAATTTAAAAGTCCCTAGTCCCTACCCGTTTGTTTCCAGGAACTAAATAAGGACTAGAGGTCATTAAATAACATGCAAAAGACCATATTATCCTTAGTAATGTAGTAGTAGTTGACATGCAAAAAGTAAGGGCATTGTTGGAAAAAGTGCCAATTTTTTTTCCAAAAAGACCCTTCCTTAGAGCATGGTTAATAACAAAGCCTGCTGCTGGCTATATGTCAATGCCACGTTACATAGAACCCTTATAAAAGTCTACTAGTACAATAGCTTGGCTGTAAACTAGCTAGTACTATTTAATGTTTACATGTAAAGGAAGGCAAGAATACACTCTTGATTGGTTACACGGAAATGAACGACTGCTCGCACCGGTGCATGTTGTTGTTTTTCTTGTTTCTCGCGTTGCAGCCGGCGACAGCCGGAGCGCCCGCTCCCTTCTTTTTCCTTCACTCTCTCTCCTTCAGCAATGATTTTCGATGACGTGGTAATGCTTATAGCCAGCTGACTAGACCTATTGTACTTGTTCTTAGGACTTCTCCAAATAGTCTCAAATACCCTATTTTAGTCCCTAAAAATCTCTCCTGTTTGTTTCATATGAGACTTTTTAAGACTTTTTAGTCCCTGCAACAAAAAGTCCGAAACAAACGCCCCCTTGGTTTGTAGTCGTCGCTGGTGTACAGTAGCACACGCTAGTATAAAACGAGCCGTCAGGCCATGACGGTTTGCTGATGCAGGTCGCGTGCTGTATCATCGGTCTGACCTGGTCCGCATGCCATCCAAACACTAGGCTTGATTGTAGCACAATACGCTAATGCCAACAAAAATTGATGGCTCATTGATTGACTTTGGCACGGTCAAGCTGATCGAACAACCCCTGGGTGGTGGATACTAGAATAAGAAAGAGAAAGAGACCAAGCCACTTCTTTTCCATATATAGTTATGCATGAACCGAAAATCCCTTTTGGAGACAGAGCTCCATGACCGGTTTTTGAAAAAAAATTCAATATTTACAAGTATTTATATTTTCACATCTTAAAAAAACTGAAAAAATTAGGTGTGCTTAGATCTTAGTCGAGTGAGACTTAACAAATTCTCAATGTACGATCTTATGAATATAACATCGGTTGAGACACAACCAGGTCTCAGTTCGACTGAGACTTAGCAAGGCTAAAAAAATATAGGTATACATGAAGGCATAATGCATTACTGAGTAAATTTTTAAGACTACTTAGAAATGAGGTTGGTGTAAAAAAGTTCAAAGCTTTTAACACATGATACTATTCATTCTTCTAGTTTATGAATTTATCTTTTTATATAGATCACGTTTTAAGGTATTTCATCATAAAATTTCATCCCATAAGATCCTTGATACTTACTTCCTCCGTTCTAAAATAACTGTCTTAAGCTTAAAACAACTTTGTACTAGAGCTAGTATAAAGTTGAGACACTTATTTTGGAACGGACGGAATATTTATTTGTAAAAAAAATAGAATTCTCTAAAATTGAAAAGTTTGATAAACACGTAACCCATACAAGAACCTAAAACAGAGCAGAAATGGAGAATTGTACACCACCATGCTAATAAGCAAAACCACATAACTGCAAAACTGGTTGCAGCCCATAGATCCCTTTTCAGTTCGCACCGGCACCTCGCTACCCGTCTCCCCTCCTCTGTTAGCCATCGGCACATCGCTATATCAGTCGTAACCAATCGTGGAATAGTTTAGCGTTAGGCACTTGCACCACGCCGCAGCCATCATGTCCAATACACCTCCTCCGGACGCCGGCGGGCCGCCGCCGGCGACTCCCGCGCCAGTTGCGCCGGTGTCTCCACCTGCTCCGGCGCCACCGGTTGTTGCGCCGGTTTCTCCACCTCCTCCGGACGCCGCCGGGCCGCCGCCGGTCACCCCGCCACCCCCGGACGCCTCTGGGACGCCTCCGGTGGCTCCGCCTCCTCCAGACGCCGCCGGGACGCCCCCGCCACCGGTGAATCCACCTCCCCCGGACGGCGCCAGCGCGCCCCCTCCGGTCAACCCCCCGGTGAATTCTCCTCCGCCACCTCCACCAAGGCCAACGCCGACGCCGAGCCCAGCTCCAGTAACACCATCGCCACCTCCGCCAAGTCCCACGCCGACGCCAGTAACACCGTCCCCACCTCCACCAAGGCCAACCCCAACGCCAACTCCCAGCCGGCCGCCGCCATCCTCCCCACCTCCCCCGACGGACGCGCCACGTTCATCTCCACCGCCGCCTGAGGCCACGCCGCCACCTCCTCAAGACGTCCCATCATCGCCGCCGCCCCCGAACGACGCCCCAGCCGCAGCAGCGCCTCCGCCGTCGCTTCCAACGTTGTCTCCGCCTCCGCCGCCGCAGTCAGCCTCCGCCAGGTCCTCGTCAAGCAGCGGGACCGCGGTGGGCGTGGGCGTGGCCGTCGGGGCGGTGGTCTTGCTCGGCCTCGCGGCCGCCCTGATATTCTGCTTCGTGTCCAGGCGGCGCCGTCGCCGAAGGGTGCTGCTGCCGGAGAACCGAGGTGCGTACACATTACTGTGCATGCTGCATACGCCCGGTCGCGAGAACGCCATTGTTGACACGCGCGCGACTTTTTCCGCGATACCTGCACACAACGCGTTAACTGACGCGCGGTGCTAGTGCGAGTCCGCGCGCCATTCTCTCCTGATGCTACGGCACGGCGCTCGCGACAGGCTGACAGCGACTCGCTCCGCGGCACGGCGCGGCGTGCCAGCGCGCGACCCACGTAGTGCTAGAGCTGCTCGCGCCGACATGATTAGTGCTCCACTTTCTTTCGTCGAGGGCTGCCGATTTTCCATCTAGAAACTGAACAACTTTCATCTCAAATTCAAATTCTGAACGCGTTCTTTCAAAAAATTCTGAATGCGTTCGTGCGAGTGGTGATTTGACCGGTGTTTTTGTTTTTTGGTACCAGCGGATTTCTTCTACGACCCGAGGCAGCCGACGACGCCGCTGCAGCCGTCGCACGCGCTGTCGACGGCGTCGTCGACGCCGCCGCTGATGGCTTCGTGGACGCAGAGCAGCGGCGGCGGGGGCGGCGGGTCCCCGCTGCCGGCAATGACGGGCGGCACGTTCCGGTACGACGAGCTGGCGGCGGCGACGGACGGGTTCGCGGAGGCGAACCTGCTGGGGCAGGGCGGGTTCGGTCACGTGTACAAGGGCACGGTGAACGGGCAGGAGGTGGCCATCAAGAAGCTGCGCGCCGGCAGCGGGCAGGGCCACCGCGAGTTCCGCGCCGAGGTGGACATCATCAGCCGCGTCCACCACAAGAACCTCGTCTCCCTCGTCGGCTTCTGCATCCACGCCGAGCAGCGCCTCCTCGTCTACGAGTACGTCCCCAACAAGACCCTCGAGTCCCACCTGCACCACGGTACGCCCCATCGACGCCGTTGCGACTGCTCTGCTCTTCTCTTCTCTGCTGGGACTGACAGAGGAGGCTGGTTTTTGGGTGCTCTCAGGGAGCGGCCGCGCGACGCTGGATTGGCCGCGCCGGTGGAAGATCGCCGTCGGCTCGGCGAAGGGCCTCGCGTACCTGCACGAGGACTGTGAGTTCACTTCATTCTGATACGGAGCTTGTCGCCCGGAGCTCTTCTTGCATGACACTAAATTGTTTGGCATTGATCTCAGGCCATCCTAAGATCATCCATCGTGACATCAAGGCGGCCAACATCCTCCTCGACTACAACTATGAGCCCAAGGTAGGTAGATCGTCATAACCCAGCAACACGGTTGATTTGAAGCATCGTCTGCCTGTGTCGCTTTCGGTGTATCTAATAACCCTTCCTTGGACTGCGTGCAGGTTGCTGATTTCGGGCTGGCCAAATGCCAAGAAGCAGAACACACCGCTGTTTCCACGCGGGTGATGGGAACGTTTGGGTAAGACTGTTGATTATTATTCAGAAACCCAACAAATTATCCCCCTTATGATATCTCAGTGAATCAATGCATGTGGAGTGAGTAATCTTGCGTTGCAAAAACCTTTGTCTCCACACAGATATCTGGCCCCGGAATATGCCGCCACCGGCAAAGTCAATGACCGGTCCGACGTCTTCTCCTTCGGCGTGATGCTTCTGGAGCTCATCACCGGAAGGAAACCTATCATGACGTCCTCGGATCACCAGCCCGAAACACTGGTTGCTTGGGTGAGCCACCAAACCATCCACCCCTGAATTATTCATTCAGGGAAATGTTAGCGAGTAGTACTGACTACTGAGACGGTTCCGAACAGGCAAAGCCCTTGCTGACCAAGGCCGCGGAGGAGGAGAACTACGAGGAGCTGATCGACCCGGAGCTGGGGACCAACTACGACGCCTACGACATGGCGCGGCTCGTCGCGTGCGCCGCCGCCGCCGTTCGCCAGACGGCGCGGTCTCGCCCGCGGATGACTCAGGTGCGTGCCGGATCCCCTCGCCTACCGGCTAGCCCACCCTTGGTTTTGCAGTTGCACATTGAATTGCCGCCGCTATACATCGTTCACAAGCAACTAAGGGAGGCGCTCGTGTGAACCAGATCGTTCGGTACCTGGAGGGCGAGCTGTCGGCGGAGGACCTGAACGGCGGCATGGCGCCGGGCCAGAGCGCGATGCATCGCTCAGGGGGCGGCAACACGGACGACGTGAGGCGGCTCAGGAGGATGGCGTTCGGGCCGGGCACCGGGACGGCCGGCGGCACCATCAGCGAGTACGCCAGCAGCGAGATGAGCGCGCCGACGAGCGAGTATGGGCTGAACCCGTCCAGCGAGTACACGGCCAGCAGCGCCGCGGACACGGAGGACATGGCGGACTTCCCGCACAGAGCCGGCGCCGGCAGGGGCGCCGCCGAGGGGGACAGCGGCGAGGCGGGACGTGCAACCACGGAGGGGTTCAGCAGGCGCACCACCGCCAGACGTACCGGCCGGGGGTGACGGGACGTACGGAATACATTTACGAGCGGCTGATCAAGGAGTCGTCGCTCGTGTCGTGTATATATATGTGATGCTGTCGCTGTGGGGTTTGGTTTGCGTTTCTTTGTTTCAGTTTTCGGGTTCATGCGATTTTTGGTGGGTGGTGGAACAAGTGGTAACTTGTACGTGCGTCCATTAATTAACCACAGAGGTGAATAAAACGGAAAGAGGTGATGGAGAATTCTCGTAACAGCCTCTTTCCTTGTTGAATACTCCCTCCGTTCTAAAATAAGTGTCTCAAATTTAATATAAATTTATACTAGAGCTAATATAAAGTTGAGACTCTTATTTTAAAACAGAGGAAGTACTACAAAAGGCAATTGGCCGAACAAAGGTATATATAAGGATATCAAACACAATAAGGTACGCATTTAGGATGGTCGTTCGCGCGTTGTGTCGAGGAAGGACAAAAAACAAAACATTCGCACCTCTTGCTTACGGCCATTCTTTCGTTCTCTCCTTCTAGCTAGGGTCCCTCCAACGCCGCCGCTGCCAGCCGCCGCTGCCATCCTCACCGACGCTCGTTCTTCATCTCCCATCTCGAGCCCCACCTATCATTCAACGTCATCTCCCCGATTTTCTCGATTTGAATCTGAGGAGCGCACGGGAGGCCAGGTGCCGGTTGTCGGGACATGGCGATAAGTAGACTTAGACCTTGGATCCCTCCGTCTCACAAGGCCAGGGCTCCCGTCCGTGCAGCGCCGCCGTCAACATGGAGGCCCGTGCTCGGGCAGGCGCCGCGGTGTTGGATGTGACGATGAGTCTTCTAGGGACCATGTGGTGGGCGTGACCTCCCCCGGCTCCCTGCACTCGCCCGCGACGACGAGTACCATGTCGTGATGCACCCCCGGTCCTAGCTCATGGTCGTGCTTGGCAAGCCCCATGACGTGCCTTGAATTTGGTCGTGACATGGTTGTCTGATGCGTCGTACGCACCGGGAGGTTTGGTCGGTCGAGGCCTGGATATTAGGGTATCAGGGTCGTGTTGCTTGATGGACAAAGGCCAGGGGTACAACCTCCTTTTCGATAAAAAAAATGAGGGGCGATGATGATGATTCTTGCTGAGATAAGCATGTCTTGAGCAATCAAGACCATTGTGGCAGGTGGGTACCAAATTAGAGCCCACCCTTACCTCTCTTGGAGCATGTTCAATTCATCAGCATTGTTTGATGTTCTGCACCTTGGATGGTCATTTTATTGACATTGCGATGGGTATGTTATGTAGTAAGAGATGTGAGTGTTGTGCTTGAAGATCACACACAAACCCGAACCCTCTTTTACTATGCTACGAATAAACACTTTTCTTATCTACTCCCTCCGTTCCAAAATTCTTGTCTTAGGTTTGTCTAGAAATAGATGTATCTAAATACTATAACATGAATAGATACATTCGTATTTAGACAAATCTAAGACAAGAATTTTGGAGCGGAGGGAGTACTATATAGTGTTCGTTTTTCTGTTCTATTTCTCTATTGTGTTGATACGAGTGAAGATCCATCTGTACTTCGGATTTATGTCTTATTTTGGTGATGGGTCTATTTTGTCTCCCATATGGCATAACGAGGCAGTATCTATTTTGGTCAGAGCAGACCCTTTGTTATGATTATCTTTGCTGTTTAGTTCACTCGTCATCATTCTCTTTTTAAGCTGCTGCTATCAATATCAACTGCTACATTGCTTATTTGAATGACATGATGGATTAGTGTGGCATGGATCCCTCACAGGTTGTTTAAAATGAGAGTTCCAAGTAACTTTATCAGCTGAAAAGTTTTTTTTGTTAAAAATATTCTTATATTTTGTCTAATCATGAATGAAAGTCCTCTTGGAGATTTTGCTTGGGCCATTTGGGATCTGTATGTTATTTAGTGGTCTTGCTTTGGTTTTGTTTTCATTTCGCCAAAGGGTGCAATGTGGAAACCATGCATCGACTATCTCTCTATCAATACCATTGTCTTTTTCACCATGTTCGGACATTGCGACATTAATTCAATTTGACACCTCATATTTTTTACTTCATTCTTAGTAATTCCTTATTTGTAACTATTGTTTCTTCACTTGCATATCTTTGTGATCAGCTTAGGCAATAGACATCCGATGGTTTCACATTTTCCTTGGTAAGTGTACATGTCATGTAGTCCATCAAAAGAACGAAATGCACCAAATTGGTAGAGGCCTTCCTATTTATACATTAAATTTATGGTATTGATTATCTATCACATGATATAGTCGACATTTAAACTGTTAGTTTATTTATTTTTCAGCATGAAGCTCTATCATCCATGTACTTATATGATTAGAAATTCTAATTAGAACATGAAATGATTACCATCTAGAGTTTTGTAGCAGCTGTAGTTCTATACTTATGTGCAAAACCATGCTAGCCTTGTCATCTCTGGCATCTTTTAATAATGCTATCCAATGCGCTGATGCCCTTCCAGTTCGAGGGCTCTCTCTCGCATCCCTCTCGTCGTTGGCTTTGTGCCATTCATGTGTTTCTTTTCTATATACTGGATTGCTCTTTAATTTTTGTTTGTCAAGCTTTGACATCGTTGTGGTTGTTAATATCTCTGTGGGCGTTCTTTGACCTGGATAATGATAACTAGTAGCTCAAGAGTGACCTCAAGGACCTCTACATCAACACTACCATGTAAGTCCGCTTTTTCTATATCCAGATCCTCCTGATCTATTATGCATGCCAATCTATTTCGCATCAGTGAACGACATAATGATACAGTTGTTATGTGTTTGTAGTCAGATGAATGTTGTTGGGAAAAGGAAGGTTGTGTCGTGGTGATCCATGTGTTGTACCATCTGCGCAAGGAGTTGCTTAAAGGGTAAGTTTGCAACCTATGTGAAATTTAGTTAACTTATGTTGATGATAATGATGTCACATACGACGAGAAAACAGGATGGTTTTCTACATTTTCTTTTACATATATTTTTGAACTGGAAACTTGTATCAATCATACGGTTAGCAAAACTGACCTCGTGATTCAGGATAATATAAATATGGTGTTTGCAAGAAAAAATAGCAAACATTTTGCAGTAACATGGATGCCATTTGGTTGAGTAGTAGTATTGGTACTCCGGTTAGGCCATTACTATCAACCACAATTGAAAACTATCCTTCTCAAAAAAGACAATTCAGTATACTCCATGCTGAAATCAATTCATTAACAAATATTGGTGCTATTATAATGCTTCTTGGATAATCGTGTTCTGTTTGTGGTTTCTTCATGTGACATATATTTGGAGTTTAAACTTTCTTCCAATTGCTAGCCTTTTTTGTTGTAAATATGCCCTAGAGGCAATGATAAAATAGTTATTATTGTATTTCCTGTTTCAAGATAATCGTTCATTATCCATGCTATAATTGTATTGAATGAAAGCATAGATACATGTGTGGATATATAGACAAAACAATCTCCCTAGTAAGCCTCTAGTTGACTAGCCAGTTGATCAAGGATGGTTAAGGTTTTCTGACCATATGCAAGTGTTGTCACTTGATGACTGGATCACATCATTAGGAGAATGATGTGATGGACAAGACCCAAATTATAAACGTAGCATGTGATCGTGTCATTTTGTTGCAATTGTTTTCTGCGTGTCAATTATTCATTCCTATGACCATGAGATCATGTAACTCACTGACACCGTAGAAATACCTTGTGTGTATCAAACGTCGTAACGTTACTGGGTGATTATAAAGGTGCTCTACAGGTATCTCCGAAGGTGTCCGTTGAGTTAGCATGGATCAAGACTGGGATTTATCACTCCGTGTGACGGAGAGGTATCTCGGGGCCCATTCTGTAATACAACATCACATATAAGCCTTGCAAGCAATGTGACTCAAGTGTTAGTCACGGGATCTTGTATTACAGAACGAGTAAAGAGACTTGCCACAAGATTGAAATAGGTATAGGGATACCGACGATCAAATCTCGGGCAAGTAACATACCGAAGGACAAAGGGAATGATATACGGGATTATATGAATCCTTGGCACAGAGGTTCAACCGATAAGATCTTCGTAGAATATGTAGGATCCAGTATGGACATCCAGGTACCGCTGTTGGATATTGACCGGGGAGTGTCTCAGGTCATGTCTGCATAGTTCTCGAACCCGCAGGGTCTGCACGCTTAAGGTTCGATGACATTTCGGTATAGTTGAGTTATAGGTGTTGGTGACAGAAGGTTGTTTGGAGTCCCGGATGAGATCACGGACGTCACGAGGGTTTCCGGATGGTCCGGAAACGAAGATTGATATATAAGATTGTTTCATTTGGTCTTAGGAAAGATTTCGGGCATTACCGGTAGTGTACCGGGAGTGACGAATGGGTTCCGGGCTTTCACCGGGAGGGGCTCACCCACCCGGGAGTGAGCCTAATAGCCCAAGGGTGGCGCACCAGCCCTTAGTGGCTGGTGAGGCCAGCCCATGTGGGCTATGTCGGCTAAGGAAAAAAGACCAAAGAGAAAAGAAAAAAAAGAGGGAGGTGGGAAGGAAGAGGAGGATGACTCCTTCCCCAAACCGAATTGGAGTTGGTGTCCTCCTCCTCTCGGCCGGAACCCTTGGGGCTCTCTTGAGCCCAAGGCTAGCCCCTCCCCTCCTCCTATATATACTATAGGTTTTAGGGTTTTTGAGACACAACTTTAGCCATGTGCAACCCTAAACATCTACTTCGTAGTTCTTCCTCTAGATAAGTTTTGTGCGGAGCTTGGGCGGAGCCCTGCAGGAATAGATCATCACCGGCGCGCCGTCAAGCTATCGGAGAACTCATCTACTTCCCCGTCTCTCTTGCTGGATCAAGAAGGCGGAGATCGTCATCGAGATGTACGTGTGCTGAACGCGGAGGTGCCGTCCGTTCGGCGCTAGATCGGAACGGATCGTGGGACGATAGAGATTTGAATCACGAAGCTGTACCACTACATCAACCACATTTCTTAACGCTTCCCGCTTAGTGATCTACAAGGGTATGTGGATCCTATCTCCCTCTCACAGATGAACATCACCATGATAGGTCTTCGTGGGCGTAGGAAATTTTTTGTTTCCCATGCAACGTTCACCAACAGTGGCATCATGAGCTAGGTTCATGCGTAGATGTAATCTCGAGTAGAACACAAATTTTTTTGTGGGCGCTGATGTTCGATTTGCTGCCGTCCTTAGTCTTTTCTCGATTCGGCGATATTGTTGGATTGAAGTGGCCCGGACCAACATTACTCGTATGCTTACGAGAGACCGGTTTCATCGACTAACATGCAACTTGTTGCATAAAGATGACTGGCGGGTGCCTGTTTCTTCAACTTTAGTTGAATTGGATTTGACCGAGGCGGCCTTGGAGAGAGGTTAAATAGCAATTTGCACATCTCCATTGTGGTTTTGCGTAAGTAAGATGCGATCATACCAGATACCCATAGCAACCACGTAAAACATGCAACAACAAATTAGAGGACGTCTAACTTGTTTTTGCAGGGTATGCTTGTGATGTGATATGGCCAAAGACATGATGTGATATATTGGATGTATGAGATGATCATGTTGTAATAGTTAAAAATCGACTTGCACGTCGATGCTACGGCAACCGGCAGGAGCCATAGGGTTGTCTTTAAACTAACGTTTGTGTTTGCAGATGCGTTTACTATATTTCTAGGTTGTAGCTTTAGTAGTAATAGCATAGATAGCACGACAACCTCGATGGCGGCACGATGAAGGAGGTCATGGTGTGGCGCTGGTGACGATGAAGATCATGCCGGTGCTTTGGTGATGGAGATCAAGAAGCACAAGATCATGGCCATATCATGTCACTTATGAATTGCATGTGATGTTAATCCTTTTATGCAACTTATCTTGCTTAGAACGACGGTAGCATTATAAGGTGATCCTTCACTAAAATTTCAAGACAAAATTGTGTTCTCCCCGACTGTGCACCATAGCGACAATTCGTCGTTTTGAGACACCATGTGATGATCGGGTGTGATAGACTCAACGTTCACATACAACGGGTGCAAAACAGTTGCACACGCGGAACACTCGGGTTAAACTTGACAAGCCTAGCATGTGAAGACATGGCCTCGGAAGACAAGAGACCGAAAGGTCGAGCATGAATCGTATAGTTGATATGATTAACATAGAGATGTTTACCACTGAAACTACACTCAACTCACGTGATGATCGGATTTGAGTTAGTAAATTTGGATCATGTCACACTCAAGTAACTAGAGGGATGTCTATTTGAGTGGGAGTGTATTAGAAATTTGATTATTTAAACTCTAATTGTCTTGAACATAGTCTAAGTCCACTTTGCAATATTTTATGTTGTAGATCAATGGCTCACGCAGTAGCAACCCTGAATTTCAATACGTTCCTAGAGAAAGCTAAGCTGAAAGATGATGGTAGCAACTTTGTAGACTCGTCTCGTAATCTTAGGCTCATCCTACAAGCTGGGAAAAAGAATTATGTCTTTGATGCTGCGCTAGGAGATGAACCACCTGCTACGTCTCACCAAGATGTTTTGAACGCTTCGCAATCACGTAAGGAGGACTACTCAGTAGTTCAATGTGCAGTCTTGTATGGCTTGGAACCGGGACTTCAACGATGCTTTGAACGTCATGGAGCATATGAGATGTTCCAGGAGTTGAAGTTTATCTTTAAGAAAAACGCCCGAATCGAGAGGTATGAGACCTCCGATAAATTCTATGCTTGCAAGATGGAGGAGAATTCGTCTGTCACTGAACATGTGCTCAAAATGTCTGGGTACTTGATACGTCTCCGTCGTATCTACTTTTCCGAACTCTTTTGCCCTTGTTTTGGACTCTAATTTGCATGCTTTGAATGGAGCTAACCCAGACTAATGCTGTTTTCAGCACAATTGCCATGGTGTTGTTTTTGCGCAGAAATAAAAGTTCTCGTAATAACCTGAAAATTTACGGAGAATTTTTCTGGGATTTATGAAAAATACTGGCGCAAGAATCAGCGAAGGAAGTGGAGCCGTGAGCCCACAAGCCCACCAGGCGCGACCCCCCTAGCCGCGCCTGGCAGGCTTGTGGAGCCCACGACGCTCCACCGCCTCCAAATCGAGCTCTATTTAGTCCGTCTCGCCCGGAAAAAAAATCAAGGAGAAGAGTTCATCGCGTATTACGATACGAAGGCGCCGCCACCTCGTGTTCTTCATCTGGAGGGCAGATCTGGAGTCCGTTCTGGGCTCCGGAGAGGGGAAATCGTCGCCATCGTCATCATCAACCTTCCTTCATCGCCAATTCCATGATGCTCTTCACCGTTCGTGAGTAATCTCATCGTAGGCTTGCTGGACGGTGATGGGTTGGATGAGATCTATCATGTAATCGATTTAGTTTTGACGGGGATTGAACCCTAGTATCCACTATGTTCTGAGATTGATGTTGCTACTACTTTGCCATGCTTAATGCTTGTCACTAGGGCCCGAGTGCCATGATTTCAGATCTGAACCTATTATGTTTTCGCCAAAATATGTGTGTTTTAGATCCTATCTTGCAAGTTGTAGTCACCTACTATGTGTTATGACCCGGCAACTCCGGAGTGACAATAGCCGGAACCACTCCCGGAGATGACCATAGTATGAGGAGTTCATGTATTCACCAAGTGTTAATGCGTTGGTCCGGTTCTTTATTAAAAGAAGAACCTTAATATCCCGTAGTTTCCACTAGGTTCCCGCTGCCAGGGGAGGGATGGACAATAGATGTCATGCAAGTTCTTTTCCCTAAGCACGTATGACTACATACGGAATACATGCCTACATTACATTGACGAACTGGAGCTAGTTACATATCTCTCTGTGTTATAACTGTTACATGATGAATCACATCTGGCATAATCATCTATCACCGATCCAATGCCTACGAGTCTTTTACTACTGGTCCTTGCTACGTTACTTTGCCGCTACTACTGTCACTTCTGCTACTGTTACTCTGTTGCTACTGCTGTTACTCTGTTGCTACTGCTGTCACTTTGCTGCTACTGGTTACTGTTGCTACTGCTGCTATCACCCTACTTTGCTACTGATACTTTTCTGCAGATACTAAATCTTTTAGGTGTGGTTGAATTGACAACTCAACTGCTAATACTTGAGAATATTCTTTGGCTTCCCCTTGAGTCGAATCAATAAATTTGGGTTGAATACTCTACCCTCGAAAACGGTTGCGATCCCCTGTACTTGTGGGTTATCAAGACCTTTTTCTGGCGCCTTTGCCGGGGAAGCACAACTATATTCTCCGAGTCACTTGGGATTTACGTATGCTGGTTACTATGAGGAATCCGATAGATCCAAGAACTAAAGTCTTGCCCTCAACTACGAGGACACGTAAGGAACTGCCATCTAGCTCTACACTTGATTCACCTTCAGTTATGAGTAAGTTTGCGACACCACCTCCTGCTAGAAATCTTGATATGTCGCGTGTGCTTGATGATGCTACTTCTGCTGCCCATGATGCTTACGATGATGCTATGCTTGATACTGCTTTGCTAATGATGCTATGCTTGATACTGCTTTTCCTGATGATGCTATGCCTGATACTGCTTTGCGTGATGATGCTATGCTTGATACTGCTTTGCCACTAGGAGCATTCCTTGGTGCACAAATTGCTAGAGTTGTTGCTAGATGTGATGATACTTCTGAAACTGCTGATATTATTGAAGTAGAACCTGCTATTATGCCTGAATTGCGTGATATGCGTGAGCGTTATGTTATGGAGGGAGAGATAGCTGAGGATTTTCTTGCGTGTATGGATAGCTATGACGTTGAGAAATTACCGCGCAAGTGGAAAGAAAAATCTCTAAACACTAGGATGAAATACGACCCGAAGTTTGCCACTTCGCCTATCTTTGTGACCGATAAGGATTATGAATTCTCTGTCGACCTTGAGTTAATCACTCTAGTCGAATCTAATCCTTTTCACGGTTATGAGTCTGAAACGGTTGTAGCCCATCTTACCAAACTGCACGATATAGCCACCCTATTCACGAGTGAGGAAAAGATCCGCCACTACTATATCCTCAAGCTGTTTCCTTTCTCACTAAAGGATGATGCTAAGACCTGGTTCACTTCTCTTGCTCCTGGTTGTGTGCGTAGCCCCAGGATATGGTCTACTACTTCTCTGAAAAATATTTCCCTGCCCATAAGAAGCAAGCTGCCTTGCAGTAAATATACAACTTTACTCAAGCTAAAGAAGAGAGTCTCCCACAAGCCTGGGGGAGGCTCGTCCATCTACTGAATGCTTTGCCTGATCACCCTCTTGAGAAGAATGAAATACTTGATATCTTCTATAATGGACTTACTGATGCTTCTAGAGACCACTTAGATAGTTGTGCTGGTTGTGGTTTTAGGGAACGAACCGTAGAACAAGCTGAGATCCTATTGAATAATATCTTCTGCAATGAGAATGCTTGGACTATTCCCGAACCACCTCCTAAGCCAACTCCGAAGAAAAGAGGTATTCTATTCCTGAGTCCCGAAGATATGCAAGAAGCTAAGAAATCTATACGAGAGAAAGGCATTAAATCTGAAGATGTCAAAAATCTACCACCTATCGAAGAGATCCATGGTCTTGATAACCCGATACGGGTAGTAGAAGTAAATTCTCTGCGTAAGTTTGATGGGAGTGATATTCCTTTTGATAAACCTGCTAGCCTATGCCTGGATGAATTTGATACCTTTGTTGCCAAACAACAGAGTTTCAATGATTATGTTAGCAGACAATTGGAACAGAATGCTCGTATGCTTAGTCATTTAAGTGCTTGTGTGGACAGAAATGTCAATGATCTTAAGCTCTTGAGTAAACATGCCTCTATGGTTACCACTCAGGTAGAACAAGTACTTAAGGCTCAGAATGACTTGCTCAATGAGTTGAATGATAATTCTGTCAGAGTCGTCACTAGAGGCGGTAGAATGACCCAGGAACCTTTGTATCCTGAAAGTCATCCGAAGAGAATTGAACAAGATTCTCAAGGAGTTAGCACACTGATGCACCTAGTCATCCTAGAAAGAAGAAGAAAGATGATAGGAACATGCACACTAGCAACCCTGTTGCTGCTACACCTGAGAGTCCAAACGATGTATCTGTCTCTGATGCTGAAACACAATCTGGTGATGAACATGAGCCTAATGATGATATGAATAGTGATGTTCATGATGATGCTTAACCTAGCAACGATAAGGATGTGGAGATTGAACCTGTTGATCTTGATAACCCACAACCTAAGAATAGAAGATACGATAAGAAAGACTTCGCTGCTAGGAAGCATGGCAAAGAAAGGGAACCATGGGTTCAGAAACCCATGCCCTTTCCTCCCAAACCATCCAAGAAAAAGGATGATGAGGATTTTGAGCGATTTGTTGAAATGATCAGACCTGTCTTTCTACAAATGCGTTTGACAGATATGCTCAAGATGTCTCCGTATGCTAAGTACATGAAGGATATTGTGACTAATAAGAAGAGGATACCTGAGGTTGAGATTTCCACCATGCTCGCTAATTATACCTTCAAGGGTGGAACTCCTAAGAAACTAGGTGATCCCGTGTGGCCACTATACCTTGCTCCATTAAAGGCAACTACGTTAGAACCGCTTTATGCGATCTTGGAGCTGGTGTTAGTGTTATGCCTCTCTCTCTTTATCGTAGGCTTGAACTGGATAAGTTGACACCCACTAAAATCTCTCTGCAAATGGCCGACAAATCAACTGCTTTCCCTATCGGCATTTGCGAGGATGTGCCTATTGTGGTTGCCAACGTCACTATCTTAATAGACTTTGTTATTCTGGATATTCCTGAGGACGATGCCATGGCGGTCATCCTCGGAAAACCCTTTTTAAACATTGCAGGGGCTGTTATAGATTGCAACAAAGGCAATGTCACTTTCCATGTCAATGGTAATGAGCATACGGTGCACTTTCCGAAGAAACAATATCGAGTACATTGCATCAATGCTATCAAAAAAACTTCATGGATTCTTATTGGGAGCTTTGAATGCCCTATTCCTCCTGTTAAGATGAAGTATGATTTGCTTGTTGGGGAGATACACATCCCCATTGAGGTGACCTAGTGATTATTCGAAAATTCTCCGTTCTCTTTTGCGATTCGAAAAAGTTTGTCAAGGAGACTTGATCAACCTCATTGACGGTTTCTTTCGATGACCATGAGATGGATGAATCGAGGAGTCACAAACCTCTGTTCCAAGTTTTCACCTGCGGTTACTTAGAAGAAAAATGATAGATTTAGTTTAGTTTTCCCCGTTTCTGGTTTTAGCGTCCCGTGGAAAAGTACCCCGAAAATAGAAGTTCTCCGAACGACGTGAAAATCAAGTATGATTTTTTTCTCAAATTTTTGAAAAATACTGAGACGAAGAGCTAGTCTGGGGGCTCCACTAGTGGGCCACAAGCCCTGGAGGCGCGGGCACCCCCCTGGCCGCGCCTACCTGGCTTGTGGGGCCCACATGCACCCCCTCCACTCATTCTGGCTCCCATCTGCTTCTCCTACCTCCAGAAAAAACCGTTTCATAGCTCAAACCCGTGTTCTTGCTCTTCTTGCTCGGATTTTCGATCTCCTTGCTCAAAGCACCATTCTCCGAACTGTTTTGGGGAAATTACTCCTTGGTAAGTGACTCCTCCATTGGTCCAATTAGTTTGTGCTCTAGTGCCTTATACTTCGCGTATTTTTGCTACCTTGGTGACCCTGTTCTTGAGCTTTGCATGCTAATTTTAGCTCGTCCCAAGTAGTTTTGATGCGTAATATGGCCTCTAGGCACTTGTGGGAGTAGTTTCTACAAGTTTAATTGAGCCTTGTTCACTTTTCCTTTGGGTCACTGAAAATTTTAGAAAAGGAAGATGTTCAGGAGAAATTATCATGGTGGTTCCTCAAGCAAGAGAGGTCCCCGTCTTGCGATTCGGGAGCCCAATCCTTACCAACCGAGGAACGCACACGTACAACCATGTGAACGGCCTTCTGATGAATTTATGATTGAGGCAGGTTTCAAAGACGAGTTTGATACACTTGTTCACAACGTCGGACTCGACGAATTCATCTCCGATAAATGTGAACAATATGTTGCTCTCACTGCCTCTTCTGTTCGTAGATTCAAATTTTCAGTTGGCCGTGAAACATTTGTACTGTTTGATCTCTATGACAAATCGTATACCATGGATTTTGAGGATTTCAATAGAATTTGCAAGATACCTATTTGGGGTAGTCACAATGATCCTCCTAAATCTTCGGTTAGAGATTTTTCTCTGGTATAACTGTCGGAGAAACTAGAGATATTACACAGGCTACCATGGGGAGCATTCATTTTCCTGCCTTGCATTATTTTGCCCTCTTCGTAGGCAGATGCATTAATGGCAAGATTGAGCATTGTCACCTCTACGCACCCGACCTTAGTATTCTTAAGAGCGCAGTAACATGTGATAGAAGTTTCAACATGGGAGCTATAATAGCAAGGAGGCTGAATAATAATGCTAATGAAGGGGATTTCTTTGGTGGGATCTATGCCACCCGCATAGCAAATTTTCTTGGAGTACCCATCCGCAAAGGAGATTCCCCGCTTCATACAACCATCCTTGATCGCACCGCTTTGACACGCTACCGATTCCTGCTCTTGCCTTCTTCGACTTTCAGGTAAAACGGAGATATTACATAACGAGAGGAGAGGAAGAAGAGTATCAGAGGGAGGTAAAGGCTGCTCGTCTCAGTGAGGCAGCTATTCAGGCAGTGGCTGCAGTGCTCCGGTATAACCCCCATTATGATTTTGGGTTTCGCCCGGACCATCCTTGGGAGTAGACCAACTTAGGCCAAAAGCCTAAGCTTGGGGGAGTACGTGTTTCTCACCGACTTTATATTCTTGCTTATGCTTTCACTTTGTTCATCGGTGTTCACACTTTGCCACTGTATCATCCATGCTAGTTTATTTTCTTTTTCTCGTTTTCTTTTCGTGTGTCCGTCTAGTTTGAGAAAACCCAAAAAGATTTTCTTTTTCTTCTTTTGCTTGTTGGGAGCTTTCCTGTGTAAATAGTTTTCTTTTTCTTTGGGTTAAGGTAGAAGACCATGGTTACAATGTTTAGTGGCTCTCGCATGCATACCTGTTTAGCTGTCATAGAGCCATATTACTTTGTCTTCTCCTTTGTGTTTGCCTGCAGATTCCAGCTTTAGTCCAATGCACGAGCACTGTTATTATTGTTCACATCATTCGGTCGTGCAAGTGAAAGGCAATAATGACGATATATGGTGAAGTGACTGAGCCTGGAAAAGCTAGTATGAACTCGATCTATTTTGTTTTTTGTAAATATGACTAGCTCACTGTTCCTAGTTTAGCTTTGTTGTGAGAGAAACATGTTTGCAATGACAACTTAGAGACCATATTTTCTGATGCCATGCTTAATTAGCTAGGAGCTTATAATGGTTTGTCTTGGTTGCCGACATGAATTTTGAAATGACTATGGTGTAGTATGATAGGATAGTATCCTCCTTTGAATGATTCAAGTGGCTTGACTTGGCGCATGTTTATGCATGTAGTTGAAACAAAATCAACATAGCCTCTATGATATTCATGTTCATGGTGATTTATGTCCTACTCATGCTTGCACTCATTATTGGTTAATCTCAATGCATTTTGTTGACTGTTGTCGCTCTCTAGTTGGTCGCTTCCGAGTCTTTTGCTAGCCTTCACTTGTACTAAGCGAGAATACTGCTTATGCATCCACTTCCATAAACCCAAAGTTGTTCCATATGAGTCCACTATACCTACCTATATGCGGTATCTACCTGCCGTTCCAAGTAAATTTGCATGTGCCACTCTCTAAACCTTCAAGAAATAATCGGTTTTGCATGCCCGAACCGCTCATGTGGTGACACGGGGCTATTAGTATCTTCCATGCTAGGCGTGTTATCCTCGATATGTGTTTATTCACTATCATTCACGAGAAAGGGGCCGGTAATTGGAATTCCCAGTTCCATGCTCAAATCGAAAAGATAATTACAAACAAAACTCCCCCTGGATTGATGTTGGTATGGACGGCACCCGAGTATTCGGCTAGTCGTGGAGTGTGATTGATTGGTGGTGGGGGAGTCAAAACTTCACTTTTCTGTTTGGGAACCGCCTATAGCATGTGTAGCGTGGAAGATGGTGAAAACTCTTAGTCATTGCGTTGACAATGAAAGCATGCCACCCAAAATTATTATCTCTGTTTTCAAAGCCTGAGCTCTCGCACCTCTGCAAATCAATGCTTCCCTCTGCAAAGGGCTTGTCTATTTATGTTTCTGTTGAGTCATCCTCTCCTTATAAAAGCACCGATTAGAGAGCACCTCTATCATTTTTATGCTTTGCTTTTAACTGTGTTGAGTATGACTGTGACTGGATCTTCTTTGCCATGGATTACAATGTTTAGTCAGCACTTGGTCTTTGAAGGTGCTCTGCATTTATGTTTTGCGGTCTCAGAAAGAGCTAGCGAGATACCATATGTTCGTACTGCTTCATGATTGTTTTGATTGAAGTGTTGACGTTTGAGACTTATTATTATTAGCTCGCTAGTTGATTATGCCATTGATATGAGTTTACCGTGAGACCTAGATGTCATTTTCTTATGTGGTTAGCTTATGATCTTGGTGAAATTCTGGTTATGAGTTAGAGATAGTTGCAACAACAAGATCAAACATAGTTCGTCAAAGTTTTTCTTTTGTCTCTTTCAGTTTGTCAACTGAATTGCTTGAGGACAAGCAAGGCTTTAAGCTTGGGGGAGTTGATACGTCTCCATCGTATCTACTTTTCTGAACTCTTTTGCTCTTGTTTTGGACTCTAATTTGCATGATTTGAATGGAACTAACCCGGACTAACGCTGTTTTTAGCAGAATTGCCATGGTGTTGTTTTTGCGCACAAATAAAAGTTCTCGGAATGACCTGAAAATTTCCGGAGAATTTTTCTGGGATTTATGAAAAATACTGGCGCAAGAATCAGCGGAGGAAGTGGAGCCGTGAGCCCACAAGCCCACCAGGCACGGGCCCCCTGGCCGCGCCTGGCAGGCTTGCGGAGCCCACGACGCTCCACCGCCTCCAAATCCAGCTCTATTTAGTCCGTCTCGCTCGGAAAAAAAATCAAGGAGAAGAGTTCATCACGTTTTACGATACGGAGGCACCACTACCTCCTGTTCTTCATTTGGAGGGCAGATCTGGAGTCCGTTCTGGGCTTCGGAGAGGGGAAATTGTCGGCATCGTCATCATCAACCTTCCTTCATCGCCAATTCCATGATGCTCTTCACCGTTCATGAGTAATCTCATCATAGGCTTGCTGGACGGTGATGGGTTGGATGAGATCTATCATGTAATCGAGTTAGTTTTGACGGGGATTGATCCCTAGTATCCACTATGTTCTGAGATTGATGTTGCTACTACTTTGCCATGCTTAATGCTTGTCACTAGGTCCCGAGTGCCATGATTTCAGATCTGAACCTATTATGTTGTCGCCAATATATGTGTGTTTTAGATCCTATCTTGCAAGTTGTAGTCACCTACTATGTGTTATGACCCGGCAATCCCGGAGTGACAATAGCCGGAACCACTCTCGGAGATTACCATAGTATGAGGAGTTCATGTATTCACCAAGTGTTAATGCGTTGGCCCGGTTCTTTATTAAAAGAAGAACCTTAATATCCCGTAGTTTCCACTAGGACCCCGCTGCCACGGGAGGGATGGACAATAGATGTCATGCAAGTTCTTTTCCCTAAGCACGTATGACTACATACGGAATACATGCCTACATTACATTGACGAACTGGAGCTAGTTACATATCTCTGTGTGTTATAACTGTTACATGATGAATCACATCCGGCATAATCATCCAGCACCAATCCAATGCCTATGAGTCTTTCACTACTGGTCCTTGCTATGTTACTTTGCCGTTACTGCTGTCACTGCTATTACTGTTAGTCTGTTGCTACTGCTGTTACTCTGTTGCTACTGCTGTCACTTTGCTGCTACTGGTTACTGTTCCTACTGCAGCTATCACCCTACTTTGCTACTGATACTTTGCTGCAGATACTAAATCTTTCAGGTGTGGTTGAATTGACAACTCAACTGCTAATACTTGAGAATATTCTTTGGCTTCCCCTTGAGTCGAATCAATAAATTTGTGTTGAATACTCTACCCTCAAAAATTGTTGCGATCCCCTATACTTGTGGGTTATTAGTACTCAAACCGTCTAGCTGAGCTGGGGATTGAACTCCCGCAAGAGGCTCACTGACATATTTCTTTGATCACTGCCACCTAGTGATAAGAGCTTTGTGTTGAACTATAACATGGAAGGTATGAACAAGTCACCCGACGAGTTATTCGTGATGCTGAAAGTCGCAGAGTGAGAAATCCGGAAAGAACATCAAGTGTTGATGGTCAATAAGACCACTGGTTTCAAGAGAAACGACAAAGGCAAGAAGGGTAACTCCAAGAAGAGCGGCAAAACTGTTGCCAATCCAACAAAGAAACCCAAGGATGGACCTAAGCCGGAAACAGAGTGCTATTATTGCAAGGGGATGGGTCACTGGAACCGCAACTGCCCCAAGTATTTGGTTGATAAGAAGGCGGCCAACGCCAAACCAGGTATATGTGATATACATGTTATTGATGTGTACCTAACCAACTCTCGTAGTAGTGCTTGGGTATTTGATACCGGTTATGTTGCTCATATTTGCAACTCAAAGTAGGGACTACGGAATAAACGAAGGCTGGTGAAGGATGAAGTGACGATGCACGTGGGAAATGGTTCGAAGGTTGATGCAATCGCCGTCGGCACAGTCTCACTTCCGTTACCATCAGCATTAAATAATTGTTATTTAGTGCCTGTGTTAAGCATGAACATTATATCTGGATCTTGTTTATTGCGAGACGGTTACTCATTTAAGTCACAGAATAATGGTTGTTCTATTTTTATGAGTAATATCTTTTATGGTCATGCACTCAATGTGAGGGGTTTGTTCATATTGAATCTTGATTGTGATGACACATATATACATAATATTGAGACCAAAAGATGTAGAGTTAACAATGATAGTGCCACTTTTTTGTGGCACTACCGCTTAGGTCATATTGGTGTAAAGCGCATGAAGAAACTCCATGCTGATGGGCTTTTGGAGTCACTTGATTTCAAATCACTTGACATGTGTGAACCATGCCTCATGGGCAAGATGACTAAGACTCCGTTCTCCGGAACAATGGAGCGTGCAAGTGACTTGTTGGAGATCATACATACTGATGTGTGCGGTCCAATGAGTGTGGAGGCGCGCGGCGGATATCGTTATTTTCTCACCTTCACTGATGATTTGAGTAGGTATGGATATATCTACTTGATGAAGCACAAGTTTGAAACGTTTGAAAAGTTCAAGCAATTTCAGAGTGAAGTTGAAAATCATTGTAACAAGAAGATCAAGTTCCTACGATCTGATCAAGGGGGTGAATATCGGAGTTTCGAGTTTGGTGCTCACTTAAGACAATGTGGAATCGTTTCACGGTTGACACCGCCTGGAACACCACAGCCTAATGGTGTGTCCGAACGTCGTAATCGTACTTTGTTAGATATGGTGCGATCTCTAATGTCTATTACCGATTTGCCATTATCGTTTTAGGGTTATGCATTAGAGACAGCTGCATTCACTTTCAATAGGGCACGATCAAAATCCGTTGAGACGACACCATATGAGCTATGGCATGGTGCTACCTCTTGAGCTTGCGTTGGTTTTTCCCTTGAAGAGGAAAGGGTGATACATCTCAGTAGCAGTAAGTATTTCCCTTAGTTTGAGAACCAAGGTATCAATCCAGTAGGAGTATCAAGTCAAGTTTCCAAAGTACCTGCGCAAAAACAGCAAACTTTCACCCAACGCTACAAAGGGGTTGCCAACCCCTTCAAGATTGATTGCAAGGTGAGATCTGAAGGTGGAAAGTGAAGCAAAGTGAAAGTGTGGAGCTGAAAATATGATGTGAAGTAGACCCAGGGGCCATAGTGTTCACTAGAGGCTTCTCTCATGATAGCAAATATTATGGTGGGTGAACGAATTACTGTCGAGCAATTGATAGAACCGCGCAAAGTCATGACGATATCTAAGCCAATGATCATACATATAGGCATCACGTCCGAGACAAGTAGACCGATGCTTTCTGCATCTACTACTATTACTCCACACATCGACCGCTATCCAGCATGCATCTACTGTATTGAGTTCATAACGAACAGAGTAACGCCTTAAGCAAGATGACACGATGTAGAGGGATAAATTCATGCAATAGATATAAACCCCATCTTTTTACCCTTGATGACAACAACATGATGCGTGCCTCGCTACATCTTCTGACACTGGGTGAACCTCGCCGCATGGTATGAACCCAAAACCAAGCACTTCTGCCATTGCAAAAATTATAGATCAAGTTGACCAAACGAAACCCACAACTCGAAGAGAATTACAAGGATATGAAATCATGCATATAAGAGATCAGAAGAAAGTCAAATAAAATTCATAGATAATCTGATCATAAATCCACAATTCATCGGATCTCGACAAACACACCACAAAAGAAGATTACAACGGATAGATCTCCATGAAGATCATGGAGAACTTTGTATTGAAGATCCAAGAGAGAGAAGAAGCCATCTAGCTACTAGCTATGGACCCGAAGGTCTGTGGTGAACTACTCACGCATCATCGGAGTGGCAATGGTGTTGATGAAGAAGCCCCCCGTGTCCGAATCCCCCCTCCGACAGGGCACCAGAACATGCCCCAGATGGGATCAGGCGGAGACAGAAGCTTGCGGCGGCGGAAAAGTATTTTCGTGGCTCCCCTCCATGGTTTCAGATTTTTCGGCGATTTATAGGTGGAAGAAGTAGGGCAAAGGAGCCAAGGGGGGCCCACAAGCCTGCTAGGCGCGCCCCCAGGCCACGGCTAGGGGGCTTGTGGCCTCCCCTGGTGCCCTTTGCCTTGGTTCTCAAGCTCCTTGCGTATCTTCTGTTCCAAAAAAAAATATCTTTTCGGAGGTTTTATTCCGTTTGGACTCCGTTTAATATTCTCCTGTGAAAAAGGTCAAAAACACGGAAAAACAGGAACTGGCGCTTGGCACTGAGTTAATAGGTTAGTCCCAAAAAAGATATAAAAATGCACACAAAGCTTCCAAAGTTGACAAGATAATAGTATGAAACCATCAAAAATTATAGATACGTTGGAGACGTATCAACAATCCCCAAGCTTAACTCCTGCTCGTCCTCGAGTAGGGAAGTGATAAAGACTGAATTTTTGATGTGGAATGCTACCTAATATATTTGTCCTTTGCAACTTCTTTCATGTGACATGAATGTTCAGATCCGTAAGATTCAAAACAATAGTTTGCTATTGACATGAAAACAATAATACTTCAAGCAAACTAGTAAGGTAATCATGAACTTTCGAAATAACAAGGCCAAAGAAAGTTATCCCTACAAAATCATATAGTCTGGCTATGCTCCATCATCCCCACACAACGAATTTAAATCATGCACAACCCCGGTATTGGCCAAGTAATTGTTTTCGCACTCTTACTTTCTCAAACCTTTTTCAACTCTCACGCAATGTATGAGCGTGAGCCATGGATATTGTTGGGGATATTATCTGTTGGGTAACCCGCCCTAGTTGGGCCGGGTCACCAAGCTGGCGACTCATCCTCGAGTGATTCAGGCTTTGGCCCGGTAAGGCCGGGAGCGAGATGGCGGTTCAAGATCTTTGGGAAGAATCCACCGTTAGGAAGATCTACAAGACTTGGAAAGATGGCGACTTAGAGATAGAAAGAATCACGATTTGTGTAAAGGCAAGGACTCTTGTAAACCCTGAGGGCTCGACCTGTATATAAAGGCGAGTCCCAGGGAAGGAGAGGACAGGTTAGAGATCATCGAGTGCTAGGTCGGGCGAGTTACGCCCTCCTTGTAATCGAGACACCATCAATACAAACACCAAGTAGGATGTAGGCTTTTACCTCCTCACGAGGGGCCGAACCTGGGTAAACCGCTGTCTCGCTCCCGATCAACCCCTTTGAGTTGCCACCAAGGTGCGATGGCTCCAACACTAAGTCCTTTCACGAGTACATCTGTCGTGACAAAACCACGACAGTTGGCGCCAACCATGGGGCCTACGCACGATGGAGTTGAGTTCTCAAAGGGAGCCCTACCAGGGTTTGGGAGCTATGCGGTGGGGCTCATGACTCGGAGCCGCCGCGGGAAGTACTACATCGATAACTTGCTGTGGGGGCCCGAGGCCGATTCAATCGAATCCGGCTACAGAATCCCCTTCGGCAAGATCAACGTCTTTGTCGGCATGATCGGATCGCCTATGCCTGAGCCGGACATCTTCACCGACATCGTCAAGCCGGCCAGGTACGTTCGCCCTGTCACAACGCCAAACCTAACCCGCTCGGTATTTGTTGGTTTCACACAGGGATCTGAGGAACCAGAACGATCGGCGACTCAGGAGACCACGCCGGTCAACACTGATGACGAGTCATCCATGGGCGACTCAGATTCAATTCAGTCTCTACATGGGGGCTACCTCGGAGGTTTGTCACTGGCAATGGACCCCGAGGTTCTCGACCGGACCCGCCGTGAGATCGCCGTTTACATGGCAGGGGCGACTCAGCCCCCATCAAACCCGGCAGGCAACGATGGGACCGGCGAAACATCCAGAAGCCCAGCTGCAATCTTGGTGGAGTTGGCAGCGGAGATAACAAGGCTCATGGCGACCCCTATAACATCAGAAAACCAGGACACGCTAAACTCTGAATTAACAAAGCTAAGAGATGGGGTGGCGAAGGCTCAACGAGACGCTGAAGTAGAAGCCGCCAGGATCGAGACCCGGCAGGCTCAAATTACCGCCGAGGCAGCTCGCTTGAACACCGAAAATTGGCGGCTCGAGAGGCACCAACGCGCATCTGACGCTGTCCATCAGCGGAGGCACGAGGGGCGTTTACCCCCGGATCTCAACCCGACCGCCTATTCGACACTCCACGAACTCCCGGGGCAGGAGACGCTTTGGGAGGAGGGCCGGGCCAGCCACCAAACCCGCCGCTTCAGCCAGCTGTTGATCGCGTCCCTTGATTCCAGACGCCTCGAGGTCACTTTTCCAACCCGATGGATAACGTCCTCGCCGCGACTCGCCATTTAGAGTCCCTTCCGATTCATGGCAACACCCCGACTGAGATAGAAGCAAGGAACGCCATTGAGATGTTGAAGACAGTGATGGTTCAAAACGCCCAGTTCTCGCACGGCTTTGATCGGCTGCACTCCACACCCCAGGTGAGCCGCACCAGGAGTCGACCAGAGGACCAGCCCGCCATAACCAGCGGACCGCGACCCTTTCCCCAGTCCAACTCGCCTGATCATCGGGACCCGCCGGGTCGGGATCACCCAGACATCCAAATCGGCCCAGCACCGCTTGTTGGAGGCGGCTGACAAGTGGGGGTGCCATGCTTGGCCCCCGCCCTTCGCAATGAGCGAACGCCGAAGGATTTTAAAGGACCAAGAAAAGTGCCTAACTACACCCCGGACCTTGAGCCGGCGTCATGGGTCGAGAGTTGCGAAATCGCCGTGGACATGCTCGATGTAAGTGAACCAGTCTGCGCCAGGTACTTCACAATGATGCTCGAGGGAATGACACGTAGTTGGTTAAAAAACTTGCCCCCCAATTCCATCCAGACCTGGGCTGCGTTGAAGGAGCGTTTTGTCAAAAACTTCCGGGGGACTTGCAAGCGCCCAACGACAATTGTCGATTTACAGCATTACGTTCAGCGCCCTGATGAGTCGGCCCACCATTGGATACGACGGGTCGCGGAAATCATTCACTCGTCGGACGGCATCACGGCGGCTCAGGCTATGCTGATCTGGGAGCAAAACTGCCACTATGAGCCCTTGGTACAGAAGTTGGGGCGACTCAAGCGAAAAGTCCAAGATATGGGGGAATTAAGGGACACCCTCACTAGGTACGCCGAGGCGGACGACACCAAAGATCCAGGAGAGGATGGTGGCAAGGCCAACTCGCCGAGGAAAGGCCAGTCATCCAAAAATATTTATATTAGTGTGTGCGGCATACCTATTTTGCTCACACGTTCAGCCTGATATTTTGTAGCCATGCTTGCTTTTTTTCATGTTTGTTAGTCCCTTCGTTGGATAAGGACTCAACGTTAAAAATTGGTTAGAAGTCATTGGCTATCCGCCATAATTTACAGTCTAACAGAGGCGCATATCCTTCTCCCTGTCGTTTCACACGGGTACTTTATTTGTCTGTTCGCAAACTCTAGATATCAAGCTTCAACAAGTCTGACGTTAAAGCATCTTATTTATTTACACTATCATTGTGTATGGCCTGAAGTCTTATTTATTTTATTCTATTTTACATTTTACATATGTATGTATGAACCTTTTTTTTCCACAGTTTAAGCTCATGAGAATTTGGAGCCATCATTTTTTGTGTGTCACAGTTAAAACTCGTAAGCCATTGGAGTATATATATATTCTTTCTTTCCGCATCGCAGTTTATACTCGTAAGTAATTTGTGTAATATTTCTCTATATGACACAGTTTATACTGATTAGGTTTTGGAGTATGTTTGATTTTCTTTTTTATTATATCACACAGCTTAGACTCGTAAGATTTTGGAGTATATATTTGTGTATGTGCACCAATTTATACTCATAAGGGTGCTGAGATTTTTTTTAGCCACAGTTTAGACTCGTAAGTTTATTGGAGTAACATTTTATGTGCTCCAATTTATACTCGTGGGAACATAGAGTATATTTTTTTGGTGCCTCAGTTTAGACTCGTGAGGGTATGGAGTGCTTTTCCTTTTGCATCACAGTTTAGACTCGTAAGTATATTGCAGTAACATTTTATGTGCTCCAATTTATACTCGTGGGAACATGGAGTATATTTTTTGTGTGCCCCAGTTTAGACTCGTGAGGGTATGGAGTGCACAATGTTTTTTGGTGCCTCAGTTTAGACTCGTGAGGGCATGGAGTATATTTTCTTTGGCTTTTCGGATGACAGTTTAGACTCGTAAGTTGTTGGAGTAACATTTTATGTGCCCCTATTTATACTTGTGCGGACATGGAGCATAATTTTTTTTGTGCCTCAGTTTTAGACTCGTGAAGGTGTGGAATATTTTTGTTTTGGGTGCATCGGAGTTTATACACATAAGTTTATTGGAGCAACTTTTATGTGTGCCCCAATTTATACTCTTGAGGGTAGGGAGTATTTTTTTTATCACAGTTTAGACTCGTAAGTTTATTGAAGTGTATTTTCTTTGAGTGCCCCAGTTTAGACTCGTGAGGGTATGGAGTACATTTGCTTTTCTTTTCACATCACCGTTTATAATCATAAGTTTATTGGAGTAACATTTGTTTACATCACACTTTATACTCATAAGTGTATTAGAGTAACATTTCTTTATATCATAGTTTATACTCATAAGTGTATTGGAGTATTTTTTTAAGCATAGTAACGCTTCAGGAATTTCCCATTTATCGATGGCGGACAGTAATCGCCGTGTGGGGAAATTATCCTGTAAGCACCACTAGAATAGACTTCTTTTACGATGTAGGGACCCTCCCATTTTGGCTCAAACTTTCTTCCCATGCGTCTTGTAACATTCATGGGACGGATGATGGCGAGCACTAGGTCTCCTTGCTTGAATGATCTCCTTTTCACGCGCTTGTCAAAAGCACGGGACATCCTAGCCTAATATGCTTCCAAATTTTGTAGCGCCTGAAGGCGTTTACCCTCAAGTAATTCAAGCTCACCGAGGTGTAATTTTATGGCTTCTTCTTCAGAAAGTTTCTCCTGAATAGCGACTCTCAGCGAAGTAATTTGTACTTCTAATGGTAGAACCGCCTCTCCACCAAACACAAGGGTGTAAGGTGTCATTCCAGTTGGTGTACGTGTCGTGGTCCTGTAAGCCCACAAGGCCTCAAGGAGTTTCTCATGCCACTCACGCTTATTCCTTGACACGACTTTCTTTAGCAATTTGCATAGGGTTTTATTAAAAGCTTCTGCTTGTCCATTAGCTGCCGGATTATAAGTCGTAGAATAATGATGACTTATCTTAAATTTTGAACATAACTTATCAGCATGCTTGTTTTTGAATGGTCCTCCGTTGTCGGACATGATACGGGAAGGAACTCCGAAGCGATATATAAGTTGTGTTCTTATAAAGTGTTCCACATATTCTCCCTTATCATCTTTTAATGGTATAAGCTCAGCCCATTTGGAGAAATAATCGGTGGCAGCCAGGATAAATTTGTGGTCCTTTGAAGATGGCTGATTAATAGGTCCCACTATATCCATTCCTCACATTTCAAACGGCCATGCCATAATTGTGGGATGCAACGACTCATGGGTTTGATGTATGAAATTACCATGTACCTGGCACTCGTGACACCTTTTTGCAAACTTCATGGCGTCATCAAACATGGTAGGCCAATAGTAACCAAGATGTCGCAATTGATAATATAACTTAGGACCAGATTGATGCGCCCCGCACACCCCCGCGTGCACTTCATTTAAGGCTTCCACAATTTCATTCCCTGCTAGACAGTGGAGGAGGATGCCATCGAAGGAACGTCTATATAGGGTATCATTTATACATGTAGAATGAACTGACCTTTTTCGAACTCTAGATCATTCTGCAGAGTCTAAAGGTAAATATCGGTGGAGAAAGTATTCCAGGAAGGGGCTTCGCCAATCTCCGACTTCAATCTCGTAGATGTCTGTAGTCATTGCAAGTGATGTCGTCGTCTCTTCCTCTTCGGCGAGTATAGGTAGGATTCTGCATTCTTCAACATGAATGTCCATCATTTGATGTGAACTTAATGACTTACTAGCAGCTAAACCTTCATTTTGACTTCTTATAACATGTTGAATATTTAGATCAACAAACATGGACACGAGCGTTTTGTCTCGTTGGGAGTAAGGCATTAATTCCTCTTTCTTTACCATGTAAATTCCCATTAATTGGTTGATCACTAACTGAGGGTCACCGTATACCGTGAGTGAATCTAACCCCATATTCAGAGCCAATTCTAGCCAAATTATCAAAGCCTCATATTCAGCTGAATTATTTGAAACTGCTGAAGTTAGGGTAAAGGAGTACGAGATTATTCCTTCGCTTGGTGTGACAAACACACTCCCGCACCTGCACCAGATCGCTGACATGCGCCATCAAAGTACAATTGCCATGACGAACTAGCAACCGATGTAGCGAACACATCTTCATCAGGCAAGTCATCATTTATTGAGAAATCATCGGGTATTGGATGCGTGGCTAGGAAGTTAGCTAATGCTTGTCCCTTCATGGCCTTTTGTGGCACAAATTTTATATCAAACTATGACAAAAACATCGCCCACCTAGCTAATCTACCTGAAAGCACCATTTTGTTTAAGATATATCTGAGAGGGTCTGCTCTTGACACAAGGTGTATAGTGTGTTCTAGCATGTAATGACGTAATTTTTGTGCTACAAACACTAATGCCAGACATATTTTTTCCATGTCCGGATAATTGCACTCAGCCCCCACAATATAAATTCAAAACGGCCAAAATCCATTGTATAATGAAAAGAATTAATGAGAAGTAATATATTCAACCGCTCAAATTGAGTTGACAATAAAATGGGACATTTCTTTTCTGGACTCATTATTTTGTGCCAAAAGAGCACCCAACGACATAGGCATGGCCGCTGTATATAGGATCAAAGGGCGTTCTCTAACTGGTGCACCCAGAATAGGTGGATATATTAGATATTTTTTAATATCCAAGAATGCATTTTGGCATGCTTGATCCCACTCAAATGGGACACCCTTTTTCATGAGAGGTGAGAAAGGTTTGCACCTCTATGAGAAATTTGAAATAAGCCTCCTAATCTATGCTAGGTAGCCTTCACAATTTTTTAGTTCGTGTAAGTTTTTGGGTGGTGGCATCTTGACAATCGCCTTTATTTTACTTGGGTCGATCTGAATACCGTTCTTTGTAACCACAAAGCCGAGAAATTTTCCGGAGGAAACTCCGAAGGTGCATTTCATGGGGTTCATTTTCAGATTGTGTTGTCTGAGACGCTCGAAAACCATTTCAAGGTGTTTCTAGTGGTCTCGTTCATGCCTTGATTTCACAACTATGTTGTCTATATAACATTCGACAATCACCTATAACAAACCGTCTAAGATGATCGTCATCGCTTGCTGATATGTCGCCCCAGAATTTTTTAATCTGAAAGGCATTACCTTATAACAATATATGCCTTTAGGTGTGCAGAATGTTGTTAACTCTTCATCTTCGGGCGCCATTTTAATTTGATTATAGCCAGAATAAACATCCATAAAAGAAAATATTTCATGCCCCACAATGGCATCGACTAGTATTTCTGATATAGGTATTGGGAAATAATCTTTGCGACATGCTTTATTCATATCTCTGAAATCTACACATATGTGTGTTTGACCATTTTTTGTTTTAACGGGTACAATACTACAGACCCATGTGGGATATGTTACTTCTCTAATGAACCCTGTGGCTATGAGTTTGTCAACCTCAGGTTCTATTTGTGGAAGTATTTCAGGTCGGTACTTTCTATGGGTTGTTTCACCGGTGCGGCATCATCTCGCACGACAAGGCGATGCACAACTATGTTTGGGTGATATTTTTTTCGAAGTGCACATAATCTAGCAACATTTATATTGCAGGCATTAATGCAAAATATATGTCATTTCTATTCAGATTTTAATTAAAAATGCACCTAGTGAAATAGGCATAACCATAACATAAAGAAGCAATGGCCGAGTACATATTTTTCTTTGATACAGACTCAACAACCTTCACTTACATTCCTCATTTAGGAACGACATTTCAACGTGCTCTAAGATAACCAGCTACACATTCCACTCAAGAACAAACATTTCAATGGGTTCTAAGATAACCAGCTATGTTGGAATGTCGCCTATAAACCTCAAAGCTCGCATAGGCATCTAGGCATGCATACTTGATCTGGTCATGGTCCAGGTTTGACTTCTCCCACTGACTCAGAGTGATGCTTTTGTCCTTGTTAAGGCTTATTTTTGCCACCTTCTTTGCTAGCTTCTCCAGTGAAACCAAGTCACCTTCTTTTTTATTAGGAACCTTGATACCCAATCCCTGCACATCAACAGGTTTTCTAATACCCAAGTTATAGAACTTGAGTTTTTTTATGTCATTGCCAATGGCGGCACCCGCAAATTCGATTGTGTCATTTTCAAGGAAGATGCGGAGAAGTGGAGGAATAAAACTCCAACCATCGACTTGGTATAGCTGGTAAATTAGGCAATGCTTGCCCACACAAAGTTGTAAGACAGCGGCCCGTTGCGGCTCTTGAATTGAGAGTGCAACTTGTTGCTCAATTGGAAGCTTCTTACGCTCTTTGCTATTTACATATCTAGTGTATTCACAGTCAAGGCCGACAACACGCCACTTGTCATAATTAAGATACTTTTTCCAAACGAACCGAATAAAGGCAACAACTGTTGAAGGGTTGCTAGTCACCGTAGTATGGATTCTTATACCACCCTTGCTAATATGAAAAAGGCGGTCTGGATCATTGTTGTCCACACTCCTGGGAAACTGGACACGGACTTTGCCGACCCTAATATTGCGAAGCTTGACATGGTGAACATTTCTTTGCTGATGTTGATGACATACCGACTCAAACAAAGCTTTAGAGGAATTACATGCAATAGGTCGTGATGACACAGGGTATGACAATTCTGATTCTGGGTTCACATGACGTGTTTCATAGCCATGGGAATTGGGGTAAACTTCCTTGCATTCAAAGGGAAACTTAAGAAATGTCTTAGAGTATTCATGACTGGATTTATCCGCCAGCGTAAGAATAGGCTCGGGAACATCAACTTGAACTTTATTCTGAACCTCTGATGTCCTCCTATGCAGAAACAATGAGGAGGGCAATATAACCATGGCATTGCCCCCACTCATAGGTTGTTCATAGTGGAGTTGGTCCATTATCTTCTCTTTTCCCTTTTTCTCTACTCGCATACCTCCCTCAAACTTGAGTGTAGAGACTTCTACGCACGGGTCATGCTCAGTTGGTGATGCAGTCATAGTACTCAGATGGTGATTTGTTGAAGTCGCACATGGACTAGTTGGCACATCAAGCCAAATGTCTCCGATGCGGAGTTTCACTGAATGCGGCACCTGACCCTCCACACCTTTGAATAAAGAAAACTATATATTAGTTTCCTTTGAGTATATATTGCGTAAACCATGTACATGAAAAATTGACATGTTGCAATCCTATGTTGGAATTCAAAGATGAGGGGAGAAATATGTCCCACTGAGCGTGCCAGAATTTGATGACGGGAAAATGGCGGGCATGTAGAACACGTGTCCACGTCATTGATATAGAGTGAATAAATATAAAGCGCATACAATGCACAAAATAAAATGAAGATCAAACATTGCAGGTACATATTTCCAGAACTGTTATATTTATATAAAAATGTTGTTAATTACATCTCCGAAGAAAAAGCCCCTGATTAAGAATTCCAACATATCTTTTACATGAAATTGCAACACATTCCTATTACAATATGCTACAAGAAAATCGTCCTCGCGGTCGTCAATGAACTCCTGCTTGGCGAACTTGAAGTTTGCTCTTATGTGAATACTCCTTCATGATTTCATGTGTCATGTTTTGGAATATGTTTTCCTAGCATACAACAAATTTAGTTGTGTTCAACCTCATTTATATGCAGCATGAAATTAATTTTTGCTAGGCATGATTTTATCCTACATTCAACACATAGGATATGCATATATTGTCCGTGGGGATCGTGTGTGATATATTTGGTTTTGGTAGCACGAATATATGTGACATGCCATTTTTAATAAGTTTTGCATCATCGCGTTACTACTATATGATTGCGTAACACTGATGTGGTGTCCACGTGTAGCGTAACGGATTATAGCTTTCTGACACAATCTTGATGCTTTTTATGATGCATGAGATATGTGTCCTATTTGTTTCTTTTGACTTTCCACGGTATCAAAACTAACCACATGGTGCAATAATATGACACCTATCTGTAGCGTGACCCAAGTAGAGTCCGCCTATGATATTTTTCTTTGTTTAAAACCTACATAGGCTACATGAAATATGCTTGATCATAAGTTTTACATGAATTTTGCATGCCTATATGGATGTGGCGTGAACATATTTTATTTGAGTTCAGCCTTACTTGTATTATTACTAACACCACGTAGCACTAAGACAATGCCCGCGTGTAGCATAACCAAGTGAAGGTCTATGGAGAAATTTTAATATTGCATGTGTCATATAATTTTTATCATTTTCTCTACTTGTACCTTACATGGTATTAAAACTAACTCCACGTAGCCTCATTTGGTTGACCCCGTGTGTAGTATAACCCAAGTAAAGCGAGTTTGTGATATACATTTGTGATAATGCTAACAATTTAGGCTCGTATAGCATTGGAGTATTTTATAAATATATTTTTATATGACAATGGCCAGAGTTTATGGCTTTAACATTTTATGTAGATTTATCTTACTTGTATTACTACTAACACCACGTAACACTCATACCGTGTCTGCGTGTAGCGTAACCAAGTAAAACCAGTTTTTATATGATGTGCAATTTGATGATGCTAATAATTTAGGCTCTTATAGCATTGGAGCATTTTATAAATGTTTTGTATAAATTTGACCAGAATTTGTGACTTTAACATTTATTTGGATTTATCTTACTTGTATTACTACTAGCATCACGTAACACTCATATCATGTCCGTGTGTAGCGTGATCAAGTAAAATGGGTTTGTGACATGTGATTTTCATGATGCTAATAGTTTAGGCTCTTATAGCATTGGAGCAATTTATATGACTTTGGTTCAAATGTATGGCATGGACATTTCATTTAGTTTTATCTTGCTTCTATTACTACTACGCCGCGTAACATTAATATCGTGTCCGCGTGCAGCGTAACCAAGTAAGACTGGTTTTTATGATGTATCATGTTTTATAATACATCTTGCATGATTTTGGTCCTTGCGTGTGTAGCATGAACATATTTTTTATTAAGTTTTGCCTTGCTTGTATTACTGCTAACATCGCGTAGCAATAAGACAACGCCCGCGTGTAGCGTAACCAAGTGAAGGTTTGTTTCATATATTCTTGCTCGTATTACAACTAACGTGACACATAATGTCCGTAGCGTAACCGAACAAGAATTTTATTATGCCTTTAGTTTAAGGCCTTTGCCATTTGGCTCCAACTTGGTCATACTAGTTTCATTTATGATGACCAAAGCAAGACAATTTTCATGAAGTTTTCGTCCTTATGATATTCTCTTGATTTGTATCCACATATAGGGACCAAACCAAGGACACGATTTTGGGTAGATGAAACAAGCACCTTGATCCGTACCGCGATGGCCGAATCAAGGACGAAAATTTTAGAATGGATGAAACAAGCACCTTGATCCGTACCGCGATGGCCAAATCAAGGACAAAGCTTAAGAAAGATAAACCAACACTTAATTTGTACCACGATGGCCAAATCAAGGGCTGGAGTTTTAAGAGAAGAGGAAGAAGAAAGCTCCATGGCTCGTACCGCGGTGGCCGAACCATGGGCTAGGAGAGAGCCATGAATCTCACCTTCTCACCTCAGGCAAGCACCACGCCTACCTCCTTGCTCCTTCTTCTCTGTGTTTTTGTGTAGTGTATGCGTGTGTGGTGTGATTTTTCAGTGATGGGAGAAACGAAATAAAGTGCCAACGGGTTGAATGAATGAGCCCCTTGGAGCAGTCAGATTACTTGGTATTTATATGGGTGGAAGGAAGCGCCGAGACGCGCCTGCCCACGTCCTTGATCGCGGGAGCGTGGCTGAGCGGGAGATCGTGGGAGGAAATGAGCCGTTGCAGACTTGGTCTCCTGGTTGACTGATGGGAGCGCACATAGCCCTTTGGCCGTATTATTAGAGCAAGTACAATAAAGTCTAGTCAGCAGGCTGTAAGGATTAAAATAATATATTTCTGCTGAGTTGAATGAGAGAGAAGAGGAGAGAGAAGGGAAGCGGGCTATTCGTGAAGAGCCCGCTCTAGCACATGCTCCTAGGTGCTTTGTGAGAATGAAACGTGGGCCATATATGATAAAAGTAATACTATTTTATAGCTAACTGTTGTACAAGCTGACTATAAGGTGGGCTATAAGATTGCTTATAGCCAGCAGTTGGCTATACTATTAACCATGCTCTTAATTTGCTTAATCAAACTCTATCTAAAGATGGGCCCTGCCACAAGGCAACGTATAGGCTTCTCTCGAATATTTTAATTGGAGCCTAATGGATGCATGGTCATTACACATACATCGCGTGTACTAGCTAGTCAACAATTTTATGTAATGCATGTTCAAGCGAGCTAAATGAATGTGATGCTAATACTTGCTTTGGCCATCGATTTTATATGCCATACATTTCACCCAGATACAGTGATATTTTGATGAAACTACACTGATATTTGTTATACTTCGCAATACTTTGCCGATAGTAGGTCATCTATATTGGAATAATCTCCAAATTTAACAATATCAACATTGCAAAAAAAATTATACTTATGTTGACATTAGAATACCACCATCAATGACGACGTATGTGTATGCGAGCCATGTGCCCTCCGTATTTTTAGGACAAGACTCGATGGCTATTTATTTTGTCACATTTTATAATTTTTCGGTCTCTTTTTAGTATCTGCATTATCAACATTGGACAATATATCATATGCCGATTTTATTATCAGCTCTCATTTTTAACTTGATGACTATTTATTTTTTAAATTGTTCTTTTGTTACAACATGGAGTTTGCCGTTTTGCATTTATATTTTATGTGGTTTGTGCATTATATTTTATCTTGGTCAAAATCTATGCCAACACGGGCTCAAGGCGGCTCGCAGCCGAGCAGTGGCCAGTATCCAGTGCATAACCAACGGCGGTATAACCCGCCCGGGGTTTTTCAACAGCCACCCCCACCGGGGGCTCCGCAGGGGCAAGACGATAATGGTGGTTTCCGCAGCAATCCCAAACAATTAAGCAATGGGCAATACCATGTCTTCACCACCAATGCCTGCAGGCGTGATAAAAAGGTGAATCACCGAGCATACAGTGTATCTGAGCCGGCACTCCCTAGGTACCTCCACTGGTCCGAGCAGATTATATCATGGAGTAGGGAGGATCACCCGCCCAGAGTCGACAACCCCGACGACTTAGCATTGGTCGTGGCTCCCCAAGTCGGGGGATATACCTTATCGAAGGTACTGATGGATGGTGGTAGCAGCATCAATATATTATACTTCGACACTTTTCGAAGGATGAACCTGCAGGAGAAAGATTTAATGCCTTCAACCACGGTATTCCACGGAATTGTCCCAGAAAATCAGCATACCCCATAGACCGAGTTAGGCTCAGAGTTGTGTTTGGAACAACATCTAACTACAGGAGTGAGTCGCTTATGTTTGAGGTGGTCAAGCTAAAGAGCCCCTATCATGCGTTGTTTGGGCGACCGACTTATGCCCGTTTCATGGCTTGCCCTTGTTATGTTTACCTTATACTCAAGATGCCCGGTCCTAAGGGACCCATCACGGTTGATGGTGACAGGAGGATTGCAAGAGAGTGTGAAGAAGGGGATGCGGATTACATAGAAGTCGCCTGCGCTGCGGAAGAGCTCAAATATCACCAGGCCAATGTCGATCCAGCTGACATGTGACCTCTAAAGAAGCCAACAACAGACGCTGAGCCGCCCATCAAGTTCAAACCAACATACGACACTAAGATAGTGGATTTCGTCCCTGGCGACTCAACCAAGCAGTACACTATCGGGGCGGGTCTGGACCCCAAATAGGAAAGCGCGCTCATCGAATTCATCCGTGAGAATCGGGACATCTTCGCATGGAAACCTTCTGACATGCCTGGTGTACCGAGAGAATTCGCTGAGCACCACCTTAATGTTGACCCAAAAGCAAAACCGATTCAGCAATATCTTCGTAGGTTCAACGAGGAACGACGCAAGGCAATCGGGGAAGAAGTTGCCCGTCTTTTGGCCGCCGGATTCATCGTAGAGGTCTTCCACCCCAAATGGTTGGCTAACCCGGTCCTGGTGCTCAAGAAGAACGGCACCTTCTGCATGTGCATTGATTACACAGATCTTAACAGAGCCTGTCCAAAGGATCCTTTCGCCCTTCCCCGTATCGATCAAATTATTGTTTCAGTGGCGGGCTGCGAGCGTTTGTGCTTCCTGGACGCTTATTCCGGGTATCACCAAATCAAGATGGCTGTGGAAGATCAGGAGAAGACAACTTTTATAACCCCCTTTGGGCCTTTTTGCTATGTGTCCATGCCGTTTGGGCTCAAAAGCGCGGGGGCGACTTACCAGCGTTGCATCAAAAATTGTCTCCATGGTCAAATCGGACGCAACGTCCACGCTTACGTCGACGACATTGTGGTCAAAACTCACAAGAAGGAGACGCTCTTGGAAGATCTAAGGGAAACTTTTGACAATTTACGGGTATACCAGATGAAGCTTAATCCCACCAAGTGTGTCTTTGGCGTTCCTGCAGGAAAATTGTTGGGTTTCCTGGTATCTGAGCGCGGTATTGAAGCCAACCCGGACAAAATAGAGGCGGTTACTTCGCTTGGGAAACCAGCAAATATCAATCAAGTTCAACGGATGGCGGGTCGCATCGTGGCTTTAAGTCGCTTCATAAGACGCTTGGGAGAAAAAGCTATTCCCCTTTATCAATTGCTTAAGAAATCTGACCGTTTTGTTTGGACAGACGAGGCCAATGAAGCTTTTGAAGCCTTGAAACAGCAGCTGGTCAACCCGCCGGTTTTGGCCGCCCCGACTGAAAAGGAGCCTATGCTTCTGTATATTGCGGCAAACTCCAAAGCGGTAAGCGTGGCAGTGGTCGTCGAAAGAAAGGAAGAAGGGAAGGAATATCCGGTGCAACGCCCGGTGTATTTCATTTGTGAGGTGCTAACTCTCTCCAAGCAACGATACCCGCACTGGCAAAAGTTGGTCTATGGGGTCTTTATGGCAAGTCGAAAGCTCAAACACTATTTCCAAGAGCATCCCATCACGGTGGTTAGCTCCGCTCCCCTCGGAGACATCATCCAGAACCGAGAAGAGACAGGGCGAATCGCCAAGTGGGCGATCGAACTTGGACCGCACCACGTGCGGTACACCCCTCGCACGGCTACCAAGTCTCAGGCCTTAGTTGATTTCGTCAACGATTGGACCGAGTTACAGATCCCGGAAGACAGGCCCGATCTTACGTACTAGACTATCTATTTTGACGGGTCTAGGCAATTGGGAGGCTCGGGGGCTGGCGTGGTGCTGATTTCGCCCCAGGGAGACAAAATTTGCTATGTTCTCCGACTCATGTTTCCATGTACCAACAACGCTGCAGAATACGAAGCCTTGCTTCATGGTTTGCGACTCGCCAAGGAGATGAACCTCACACGGGTCAGATGTTTCGGTGATTCGGATCTGGTGGCTCAGCAAGTTTCAGGTACTTGGGATTCTCGGGACCCCCTGATGGCGGCTTACAGAAGGGATGTGTCTGATGTGGCGGGTCATTTCCATGGCTATCAAGTTGATCATATCGACCGGCGCCTTAACGAAGCAGCTGATGCCCTTTCGCGTCTCGGCTCACAGCGTAAGCTGGTTCCTCCCAATGTCTTTCTGGATACTTTGCATAATCCTTCCATAAGGTTACCCTCAGAAGAAGAGTTGGCAATATCAGACCGTGCGTCCCAGTTCGTGGCGGCTCTCCGGGTTCTGCCGGATTGGGTTATTCCGTATCTGGCGTATCTCGCCCGAGGCGAGTTACCTTCGGATGAAGTGTTGGCTCGCCAAATCGTTCATCTGAGCAAATCCATGGTCATCATCAATGGCGAATTATATAAGCGAAGCACTTCTGGGGTATTCCAACGATGTGTTTCTTCCGAAGAAGGATGCATGATTCTGAACGACATCCATGCCGGAGATTGTGGGCATCATGCCGGGTCATGCTCCTTGGTTTCAAAGGCTTTCCGTCATGGTTTCTTTTGGTTGACGGCTCATGCAGATGCAGAAAAGATAGTTCGTCGATGTGATGGTTGTCGGCGTTACGGACGATAGGCTCATGTGCCGGCTCAAGAATTAAGGATGATACCTATTACTTGGCCTTTCGCGGTCTGGGGGTTAGACATGGTTGGCCCCTTTAATATGTCGTCCAACAAAAAAACTCATCTGCTGGTGGCGGTTGATAAATTTACCAAGTGGGTCGAAGCAGAACCTGTTGGTGCTTGTGATGCGGAGACGCGGTCAAATTTTTGAAAAAGTTGATCTTCCGGTTTGGATATCCACACAACATTATTACTGATAATGGTACTAATCTATCACAAGGGGCGATGCAGGAGTTTTGCCATCGTGAGCACATCCGGCTTGATGTCTCTGTAGTGGCTCATCCACAATCTAATGGGCAGGCTAAACGGGCGAATCAGGAAGTATTGCGAGGAATCAAACCCCGACTCATGGTTCCCCTGGAACGCACCCTAGGGTGTTGGGTTGAGGAATTGCCTTTAGTACTATGGAGCATCCGGACCACCCCAAACCGTTCTACGAGTTTTATTCCCTTTTTCCAGGTATATGGAGCATAAGCTGTTCTTCCCACTGATATTAGGCATGACTCGCCCAGGGTTGCTGCTTATGTGGAACAGGACAACGAGTTGGCGCGTCAAGATTCTTTGGACGCTTTGGAGGAAGCTCGCGATTTGGCTGCCGCCCGATCGGCGATTTATCAGCAGGACTTGCGGTGCTACCACAACCGCCGGGTCAAGAGCCGAACCTTTCAGGAGGGCGACTTAGTGCTTCGATTGATCCAAGATTGCACTGGCTTGCATAAGTTATCACCACCATGGGAAGGACCGTTCGTCGTCAGCAAAAGCCTTCGCAACGGGTCATACTATCTGGTGGATCTTCGGCCTGATCGGCCAACCACGGAGGCTGAGTCAACTCGCCCGTGGAACATAGCCCACTTGCGGCCTTATTACACTTGAGCTATTAGCTCTGCTTTTTGTAAGTTTTTCATTTTTTATGAAGCAATAAAATTGATGCCTCCAAACTCGGGGGCTTTCCTGCTATTTCATCTTATTGAAAGTATGGATCTTTTATTTTGCTCTTCAACAAGTCGCCCAAGCATGGACGCTATCCATACCAAAGAGCATAAGTCGCCATGATGCACTTATTACAAAACTAGGTATCGATAAGCCAAAGAGGATCGAAGTCGCTACAAGCGCGCGATTCAAACATAGGCGCCTTATATGATTCTGTGGATTAGGCCGGCTTACTTGGGAGCAATTTGTTCCCAAGTCATTTTGTGGTAATAGCGTATACGCTTCTACAATCCTATGACCGGTCTTTCCCCTAATCATCGGTCACTTGGGGGCTTCCTCTCACTATGATCAGCCTTACTACCCATTTGGCCTACGAAAAATTACTGCATTACAAATGGTTATACTGGACTGTGTGTTGGCCCAATCGCCATATGGACCCATGAACTCTTGGCGAGTTACTCCGCTTTATGGACCCTGAACTCGCCTTGCATAAAACATGTCTGGTACCGGCTAGCGCCCCACATGGAAAATAGAGAAACCATTGGTTCACTGAACCCGCTTCACTGAAGCTTGACCCGTGCCTGATCAGCCGGTCTAAATACTTGAGCTTTTTTATACAAAAGTCTCCCTCGGGTAGCACTTGAGTTTACATAACTCGTCCTATCCCGTCGCGACCTGATGAGCCGACGAAATTCATATTTTTTTGCCTTCCTGGCACTGCCACAAGGTTTTTCAGATTTTTCCGACTCACCTTAACATCTTGAGTCGGTTATTGTTTATTATCATTCATTACTCACTGAGATGGTTTGATGTATGTTTTTAAGCCTAACAGGTTGATGATTAAAATCATTATTGCCACGGCGGGTCAAGCATCATAAAAACGCCCTGAGGGCGGGTCAAGCATTATAAAATGCCCTAAGGGCAACACAAGGGTTTTCAAGACATCACAGAAGCGGGTTGTTTTCTATGAAAGACTTATTACATGGCTCTGATGGCCAAATCCATGAAGGATTACTCTGCTCATGTCCCCGGGTCAGCTTGCTTTGAGCTCTGACCGACTTCAAATTGCAAGTCGCCCAATACCCAGTTACACTTGGATAATGCGGCAAATTCATCTTCATCGTTCAGCAGTGATGAAAGATCCACCTCCAAATCAAAAGGGTTCTTGGGTCGAAATGGAGTCAAGCTGGTTGTCACAAAGGTTGGCGGATTAACTTTCTTGTTCTTGTCGTCATAGGCAGCTTGATACTTTGATAAATCCAAGCTTGCTGCAAGCTTAGTCGCCGCCTAGCGGGATTCTTTGACAACGCGCTAGTAATCCTCTTGAGCAAATTCTGACCCGTCGTCCTTGAGCTGGGGAAAGCCTGCCGCTACTTCTTGGGGTTTTAATTCTGGAGCATACGCCAGAGACCGACTCAACGTAGTCAGTACCCCTTTTCGGGCAGCTGACTGGGTTAGCTCACCAATCTGAGGCGGAAGAGTAGATAAGCAGCCAAGCACTTTCTTTATTGATGTTATGGGTTCCTTAGCACCCATCACTGCTTTTAGGGTCAGCACGCTTCCGGTATACAGCTGCTCCGTTAATGTGTAAATCGCCTTCAGCATCAGGATGCAGTCGTTCTGAAGATTGGTGGCTCTCGGACCTATATAAGGGATAATGATGTTCAGTAACTTATACTAAGTTATTTACAAAGTGCAAGGTCAGGGTGTCGTTTTTACCAAAGACAACTTGTGCCATGTTGGAGATATGTTGCTTTAAGCTGGCCAGCTCTTGTTGCACGGTATCCAACTTAGCTTCAGCTTTTTCTGCACGCTTTACCAGGGCATCTTGATCAGCTTGAGCCCTTTTTAAGGCGGCTTTCAGCTTCTCCATCTCAGATAAAATCATTTGACATTTTTCTTCTGATTTTGCCCGTCCATATGCTGATCGGCTAAATTTTTCTTTAAGTCGCCAAATGGTGACTCAGCTTGGGTAAGTGATTCCTGTCAAAATATATTATCAAGGGGCAAGTCTCAGAATTATTGCAAGCAACATCCCTGACACTTGGGGGATAATGTATAATTTTTTAGACGAAATTATACAGTACCAAGACCCGGTTCATCTTTTTACAGATGACCTGGCCCTTAGGGGTTACAGGTCGAAAGTTTTCTTCAATTATCAAGACTCGGCTCATCTTTTTACAGATGACCTATCCCTTGGGGGTTACACGTCGGAAGTTTTCTTCTACTATCAAGACCCGGCTCATCTTTTCACAGATGACCCGGCCCTTGGGGGTTACAGGTCGAAAGTTTTTCTTCAAATTATCAAGACCTGGCTCATCTTTTCACAGATGACCCGGCCCTTAAGGGTTACAGGTCGGAAGTTTTCTTCAAAATTATCAAGACCCGGCTCATCTTTTCACAGATGACCCGGCCCTTGGGGGTTACAGGTCGGAAGTTTTCTTCAAAATTATCAAGACCCGGCTCATCTTTTCACAGATGACCCGGCCCTTGGGGGTTACAGGTCGAAAGTTTTTCTTCTACTATCAAGACTCGGCTCATCTTTTCGCAGATGACCCGACCCTTGGGGGTTAACGAGGATAATATAGTATGCAGTAAGGCGTACCTCATGTCTGTTTTTCATCATGAGGAGCAGACTCTTTTCCATTTCATAACTCGCCTCCAAGTGACTTGCAAAGCCGGAGCAAAGTTCATGAATTCAAGATTTTCATACTCGGAGAGCTTAGCCTTGGAAATTTCATGCTCAATAGAAGGTTGAGCTGATGATGATACATGCTTCGACAAAACTGCTGAGGCCGGCTTACAAAAGCGAGTGCCAGTGATGACCACAACGTCTGGATCTTCTTCCGTTTTCAATGGACTTGGCGGATTAGGCGTTTCCATGGTTTCCTTGGGTGAGCTCGGGAGATCCACTTGATCTTCAGGTTTATCTTTGGGCGTGTTATCCTGAATCGGCGCAGATTTTTCAATAGGCTCCGAAGCTGTAATGGGAGTTGACCCGCCAGTTTTCCTCTTCTTCGCTTGTGCCCTAAAAGAAAAAGGGGGTGCACTTAAAAAAACAGACATTATCATCATCAGGACAATCTAAGTATTATAAAGGACTTACCCTGGGACGCGGATCATCGGCGGAAGTGCTGACATCACTCAGTCGCCTGATGAAGGAGGAGAATTTTGCAAAACTAACACCTCAAGACGTGAGCGAGTTATAAATATGATCCAAAAGGAAATGAAAAGAGATGCTATTAAAAGATACCTCATTTTGCCTCTTCTTGGTTTTTGTTGGTAACCCGGACACCAAGTCTCCAGAATGACTCCGAGTTTTCCGATTGGAAGCATGTTGCGCTTTCTTCAAAATGAAATTAGGATCCAAACAAGCATTTGGGTGAGAGAAGGGAACTTTCCCACAAATCCGCCTGGCCGGCTTAGGTGGAGGAGAAGATGAGTCGGAGGAAACAGAAATTACCTCTACAGAGTCTTCCTCGCTTTCGTTGTCCTCGTTCTACACAAGAGATACGGAGGCGTAAACAAAAAACTATAACAATGAATGGCGAGTTAAATAAGATGGATTTTTACCTCTGAAAATACGTCGCCGACTTGGGATTCGTCGGTGTCAGACGGCTCAGCAACGGCGGCTTTGCCTTTGCCCTTGGATTTCTTCTTTGGGGGTGGCTTGGCTTGCTTCAGGGCCATCTTTTTCGGCCTCTTGGACCAGAATTTGTCGCCCTTCTGAAATGGCGTTTTTTATTATGAGAACCATAGCTCAAGTAAGTTGGAAGGAATAAAGTAAAGGCGGGTTAAGTTATTTACCTTTGGTGCCGGGTTGATCTTGCAGAATGGTTAAGACCTATTTGGCCACACTTGGCCAAGGGCTCGCTGGTCAATTTCTTGATGATGGATAAGATGTTGTTTTCTGTCAGTGCTGTGTGGAAATAGCACTGGGGATGGTCCAAGGTGCCGTCAAACTCACACATTAATCCATCCCGGCGACTTAAGGGGAGGATGCACCATTCAACCCAGCAGCGGATTAAGCCAACCCCAGTAAGGCCGTTATTTGTCAGAGATCTTAACTCGGATAGCACTGGGATAAAATCTGACTCCTCCTCTTCAGTAAGCTTCTCTGGGAGTTTGAATTTTGTTGGAAGGCGTTCTTCCCTATAGCCAAGGAGCTTGTTCTCACCCGCAGGAGAAGTTTCCTGGCAGTAAAACCAAGACTCGCCCCAGCCTTTGGGATGGCTTGGCATGGCGAGTGACGGGAATGGACTGTCCCTGCGGCGTTGAACATTGACGCCTCCAAGTTCCAAGCTTGGGCCATTGGAAAATTCTGTCTCGCGATTCAAATGAAAGCAATACCAGAACAAAGGAACCGAAGGTTCCATCCGCAAGTAGGCTTCACAGAACACTTGGAACTGACATAAGTTGCTCATCGAGTTAGGCCCTAAGTCTTGGAGGCAGACATTCATGAAGGTCATGGCGTCTCTGAGGAATTTTGATTCTAGCGGCTTAAATCCCCGTTCGAGGTGCTCAACAAAAACAACTATTTCCCCTTCTTTCGGGTTGGGAATCTCTTCTCCTAACCCGGAACGCCAACCGATAACCTCTTTTGGGTCAAGATTCCCAGTCTTCACACAGTTATTGAGAAGAACTTCATCAACTTTGGTCGGGAGCCAATCGGCTTTGAAAACGGTACCCATGCTACAAAGGGAGAAATTACGGGTAAATAAACTCGCTGAGCGCCTACTGAATGGTTAAAAGATCTATTGACACGCCAAACATTTGTCAGGTGACCAAGGGAGTTTGTTGACTCGCCAACAATGGGCCGGGTCAGAGTACCAAGGCGATTTATGAATTTTCGACTACTTAAGAGAGATGGCTCAGAGCTTCAGAGGTGTTCTCTAAAATGGTGAAGTATGGATCCACAAACAGGTTTCATACGACAGGCAGTAACATATAGATCTACGGAGCGAGCAAAAATGAATGAGAAAAGCTTGGATAAAGAAGAACAGCCTATGGCTAGGATGAACAGAGTGAAGCAGATCTGATGAAAACCTTTCTAGATCTTCAAACTGAAGCAAGTCAACTAAGGGTATGGTAGATGCTACTATGCCTACTGTTGTCATCATAAACTAACCAGCAACTATAGAGGCGGACATGAACTTCGAGGAACTAAAGATCTTCCTCTAATGGCAGAAGATTGACCTGGTGATGGCGACTGGAGGTGACCGAGGAAGATCCGCGGCGAAGTGTTGCGCGTTCAGCGGGCGTCCGGATGCGTCGGATACGGCGGCCGGAGACGGAGGTCTTCGGGCAGCAACGAAGCTCTCGATGCGGAGGCGAGGAAGAAGAGGACGATAGGATGGGTAGGTGGAAATGTGCCCTGTCTCCTCCACCGCCTATTTATTAGGTCAGGCACTGGAATCGAGGCGCCACGAGCGGGAACTGCCAAATAGGATAAAGATTCGCCATGATGGCGCCCAAAATTTTCGGGATATCAGTGCCGAAGGATCCGTTGGGGATTACGTCATTATCTCTTCCGAAATTAAAGGGATAAGAAGATGCTAACAAGAAATGGTTCGATGACTTGGGTATCTCCGCAACAGATGGCGGTTTGAATGCATGGTGCATAAAAGGAGTGGAATGAGTTGCCCCTAGCTGGGTGAGAATATTGGCGTGAACAAATTCAAGTCAATCTGGGGCCTATTGTTGGGGATATTATCTGTTGGGTAACCCGCCCTAGTTGGGCCGGGTCACCAAGCCGGAGACTCATCCTCGAGTGATTCAGGCTTTGGCCCGGTAAGGCCGGCAGCCAGATGGCGGTTCAAGATCTTTGGGAAGAATCCACCGTTGGGAAGATCTACAAGACTTGGAAAGATGGCGACCTAGAGATAGAAAGAATCACGATTTGTGTAAAGGCAAGGACTCTTGTAAACCTTGAGGGCTCGACCTGTATATAAAGACGAGTCCCAGGGAAGGAGAGCACATGTTAGAGATCATTGAGTGCTAGGTCAGGCGAGTTACGCCCCTCCTTGTAATCGAGACACCATCAATACAAACACCAAGCATGACGTAGGCTTTTACCTCCTCACGAGGGGCCGAACCTGGGTAAACTGCTGTCTCGATCCCGATCAACCCCTTTGAGTCGCCACCAAGGTGTGATGGCTCCAACACTAAGTCCTTTCACAAGGACATCTGCCGTGACAAAACCACGAAAGATATAACACTATAGGTGGAATAGAGCGTAGTGGAGGTTGTGAGGCAAAAAGGAGGAGATGGTCACATTGACTCGGCGTATCAAAGGGCTATGGAGATGCCCATCAATAGATATCAATGTGAATGAGTAGGGATTACCATGCAATGGATGCACTTAGAGCTATAAGTGTGTGAAAGCTCAAAAGGAGAACTAGTGGGTGTGCATCCAACTTGCTTGCTCACGAAGACCTAGGGCAATTTTGAGGAAGCCCATCATTGGAATATACAAGCCAAGTTATATAATGAAGATTCCCACTAGTATATGGAAGTGTCAAAACAAGAGACTCTCAATCATGAAGAACATGGTGCTATTGTGAAGCACAAGTGTGGAAAAGGATAGTAGCATTGTCCCTTCTCTCTTTTTCTCTCTTTTTTGGGCTCTTTGGCCTCTTTCCATTTTTTGTGGACATCTTTGGCCTCTTTTTTTATTTCCTCACATGGGACAATGCTCTAATAATGATGATCATCACATTTTTATTTACTTACAACTCAATGACTCTTAGAGGAAATGCCTCCGGCAATGTACCGGGATGTGCAACGATCTAGCTTAGCGTATGACGTTGAAACATCTCGCTAGCTATCTTAAAATCATGCAATGGCAATATGAAAGTGACGACACAAGTCATGAGACGGAACGGTGGGAGTTGCATGGCAATATATCTCGGAATGGCTATGAAAATGCCATAATAGGTAGGTATGGTGGCTGTTTTGAGGAAGGTATATGGTGGGTCTACGCACCGGCGAAAGTTGCGTGGCACTAGAGAGGCTAGCAATGGTGGAAGGTGAAAGTGCATCTATACCATGGACTCACATTAGTCATGAAGAACTCATATACTTATTGCGAAAGTTTTTATCAGTGATCGAAACAAGGTGGTAAACACATACTCCTAGGGGAAGGGTTGGTACGTGTTAACCATTGCGTGATCCTGACCGCAACACAAAGGATGAAAATCAATAAATATATTATGCTCCGACTTCCTAACATGGCAGTTCACCATACGTGCATGTTACGGGAATCACTAACTTCAACACAAGTATTTCTAGATTCACAACACCCTACTAACATAACTCTAATATCACCAAATCCATGTCTCAAAACTAATTGAGAGGAATCAAACTTCTCTTTACTAATCAATGCACATGAATATGGAACTTTTTATTATATCCTCTTTGGATGCCTACACACCAACTACCATGTTACACAGAGAGAGCACTCTCAAAAAGATATAAGTGAAGATCGAGAGTTCTTATTTCTCCAAAATATGACACCGCCGTGCTCTAAAAAGATCTAAGTGAAGTACTAGAGCAAAGTTGTCTAGCTCAAAAAGATATAAGTGAAGCACATGCGAGCTAAATTGCCTAACTCAAAAGATATAAGCGAAGCTCAATGAGTATTCTAGCAAATTTGCGATGAATGCATGTCTTTCTCAAAAGGGTGTGCAGCAAGGATGATTGTGACACAACAAAAAGAAAAGACTCCTATAATACACGACGCTCCAAGAAAAACACATATCATGTCGTGAATAAAATTATAGTTCCAAGTAATGTTACCGATGGATTGAAGAGAAAGAGGGGATGCCTTCCCGGGGCATCCCCAAGCTTAGGCTTTTTGGTGTCCTTGAATTCGGCTTGGGATGCCTTGGGAATCCCCAAGCTTGAGCTCTATCCACTCTCTATCCCATTGTCCATGAGAACATCACCCAAAACTTGAAAACTTCACAACACAAAACTTAAACAGAAACTCGTGATATTATTAGTACAAGAAAACAAACTACCAACTCTTTAGGTACTGTAGCAAACTTGATTTCTATTTATATTGGTGTCAGATTACTGTATTCTCACTTTTCCATGGCTAGTACCCCCGATCCTATCCATAGTTTCATCAAAACAAGCAATCAACACAACAAAAACAGAATCTGTTAAAAACAGACCAGTCTGTAGCAATATGTATACTTCGTATACTTCTGGTATCTCAAAAATTCTGAAAAGTTACGACAATTTGGGAAATTGGCATATCAACCAGAAGCAAAACGAATCAACTCAAAATCTCTTTCTTTATAAAAATGAAAAATAATTTAGTGAGCGAAAAGTTTCTGTCTTTTTCAGCACGATCAAACAACCATCACAAAACTAGTCATAAAGGTTTTACTTGGCTCAAACACAAAAAGAAACACAAAAATCACAATCATAACAGAATTATGATGGTGTGGATGCAACAAAACAGAAAGCAAAAAAGCAAAGATAAATTTATTGGGTTGCCTCCCAACAAGCGCTATTGTTTAACGCCCTTAGCTAGGCATAAGGCGATAGAATCACGTATCGTCGTCTTTGGTGCTCAAACCATAAGTAGACCTCATCATGGATTTGTAAGGAAAACTTACTTTATTTCTAGGAAAATGTTCCATGCCCTTCTTTAATGGAAATTGAAATCTAATATTCCCTTCTTCGATATCGATGACAGCACCAATAGTCCTTAGGAAAGGTCTACCAAGAATGATAGGACACGTCGGATTGCAATCAATATCAAGCACAATGAAATCCACGGGTACATAGTTCCTATTTGCAATAATAAGAACATCATTGATCCTTCCCATGGGTTTCTTGACAGTAGAATCCGCAAGATGCAAATTAGGAGAGCACTCATCAATCTAATTGAAGCCTAGAACATCACATAAAGACTTTGGAATAGCGGAAACACTAGCACCCAAATCACACAAAGCATTGCATTCATAGTTTTTGATCTTGATTTTGATAGTAGGTTCCCACTCATCATGAAGTTTTCTAGGGATAGAAACTTCCAACTCAAGTTTCTCTTCAAGAGATTTCATCATAACATCGACAATATGATCGGTAAAGGCCTTGTTTTGGCTATAAGCGTGTGGAGAGTTTAGCATGGATTGCATCAAGGAAATACGTTCAGTCAAAGAGCAACTATCATAATTGAATTCCTTGAAATCCAAAGTAGTAGTTTCATTACTACTCAAAGTTTTGATATCCTCTACTCCACTTTCAATGCTTTTAGCATCAGGATAGATAGACTCCGAATCATTGCGGCGTTTCTCAACCAAAGTGGATTCATATCCAACCCCATCATCATTAGGTTTGACATTAGAAAACAAGGATTCAATGGGAGTCACACCAAGCAATTTAAGATCTTCGTGATTCTTATCACGAGAACACGTCTTTTTAAGCCATTCATGTCTAGCACGAATTTGGGCGATTCTTTCCTTACTCTCATTCATGGAAACACACATAGCTTTTAAAGTTTCATCCATATTGATCTTGGGAGGAGCACATCTCACTTTCGAAGCATCAATATCAAGAAACATTCTATCAACGGTCCTAGCCAAGTCATCAATTTTGAGCAGTTTTTCTTCTATGGACGCATTGGAAATCTTTTGCGAGTTGATAAACTCTTTAATATTACTCTCTAGATCAGAGGGTAATTTATTGTAATTTCCATGAGCGTTGTTGTAGGAATTACCAAAGTTATTAGAGGGATTACTAGGAAAAGGCCTAGGAATATAGTTACCTCTAAAAGCATTGTTGTTGCCAAAATTATTCCTACCAACAAAATTAACATCCAAGCTCTCATTGCTACTCTCAATCAAGGAAGACAAGGGCATGTCATTCCAGGAGCACCTTTACGAGCAAACAATTTGATTAACTCATCCATCTTAGCACTCAAAGAGTTAATTTCTTCTATAGCGTGCACTTTTTTACTAGTAGGTGACCTTTCAGTGTTCCATTGAGAATAGTTTGTCATGATATTATCTAGGAGTTTTCTGGCTTCTCCTAATGTGATTTCCATGAAAGTTACACCGGAGGCGGAGTCCAGGATATTTCTAGAAGCGAAATTCAAACCAGCATAGAAGATTTGTATAATCATCCAAAGACTCAAGCCATGTGCGGGACAATTTCTAATCATCAATTTCATTCTCTCCCAAGATTGTGCAACATGTTCATGATCTAGTTGGTTAAAATTCATGATATCATTACGGAGACAAATAATCTTAGCCGGTGGAAAATACTTGGATATATAAGCATCTTTGCACTTGTTCCAAGAATCAATACTATTTTTGGGAAAAGATGAAAACCAAGTTTTTGCTCAATCTCGCAATGAGAACGGAAACAACTTCAATTTAATCACATCATTATCCACATCTTTCTTCTTTTGCATATCGCATAACTCAATGAATGTATTAAGATGGGATGCGGCATCTTCACTAGGAAGGCCGGAAAATTGCTCTTCCATAACAAGATTCAACAAAGCAGCATTGATTTCATATGATTCCGCACTAGTGGCGGGAGCAATCGAGGTACTAATAAAATCATTATTATTAGTATTCGAGAAGTCACAAAGTTTGGTGTTTTCAGTCATGGTGACTTCAGCAAGCAAGACAAGCACACAAGCGAACAGAAAGCAAGCGAAAGAAAAGGGCGAACGAAAAAGGCAAACTTTTTTGTAAATTTTTGTTTTTCAGAAGTGGGGGAGAGGAATACGAGAGCCAAAAAAAAAGTAAATGCAAGAGATGAGTTTGCGACACTTACTTGGATAAGCTTCACTTAGAACAGTCCCCGGTGCCAGGAATTGACACGTTGGAGGAAGACTATTCTTGACTTGATGCTCCCTGGCAACGGTGCCAGAAATTCTTCTTGCTACTTCTTGAGCTTGCGTTGGTTTTTCCCTTGAAGAGGAAAGGGTGATGTAGCACAGTAGCAGTAAGTATTTACCTCAGTTTGAGAACGAAGGTATCAATCCAGTAGGAGTATCAAGCCAAGTTTCCAAAGTACGTGCGCAAAAACAGCACACTTGCACCCAGCGCTACAAAGGGGTTGTCAATCCCTTCACGATTGATTGGAAGGTGAGATATATGAAGGTGGAAAGTGCAACCAAGTGAAAGTGTGTAGCTGAAAATATGATGTGAAGTAGACCCGGGGGCCATAGTGTTCACTAGAGGATTCTCTCATGATAGCAAATACTACGGTGGGTGAACGAATTACTGTCGAGCAATTGATAGAACCGCACAAAGTCATGACGATATCTAAGGCAATGATCATACATATAGGCATCACGTCTGAGACAAGTAGACCGATACTTTCTGCATCTACTACTATTACTCCACACATCGACTGCTATCCAGCATGCATCTAGTGTATTGAGTTCATAACGAACAGAGTAACGCCTTAAGCAAGATGACATGATGTAGAGGGATAAATTCATGCAATAGATATAAACCCCATCTTTTTACCCTTGATGGCAACAACACGATGTGTGCCTCGCTACCTCTTCTATCACTGCGTGAACCTCACCGCATGGTATGAACCCAAAACCAAGCACTTCTCCCATTGCAAGAATTATAGATCAAGTTGACCAAACAAAACCCACAACTCGAAGAGAATTACAAGGATATGAAATCATGCATATAAGAGATCAGAAAAAACTCAAATAAGACTCATAGATAATCTGATCATAAATCCACAATTCATCGGATCTCGACAAACACACCGCAAAAGAATATTACAACGGATAGATCTCCATGAAGATCATGGAGAACTTTCTATTGAAGATCCAAGAGAGAGAAGAAGCCATCTAGCTACTAGCTATGGACCCAAAGGTCTGTGGTGAACTACTCACGCATCATCGGAGAGGCAATGGTGTTGATGAAGAAGCCCTCCGTGTCCGAATCCCCCCTCCGACAGGGCAGCAGAACATGCCCCAGATGGGATCAGGCGGAGACAGAAGCTTGCGGCGGCGGAAAAGTATTTTCGTGGCTCCCCTCTGTGGTTTCACATTTTTCGGGGATTTATAGGCGGAAGAAGTAGGGCAAAGGAACCAAGGGGGCCCACAAGCCTGCTAGGCGCGCCCCCCAGGCCGCGGCTAGGGGGCTTATGGCCTCCCATGGTGCCCTTTGCCTTGGTTCTCAAGCTCCCTGCGTATCTTCTGTTCCGGAAAAAAAATCTTTTCGGAGGTTTTATTCCGTTTGGACTCCGTTTAATATTCTTCTCTGAAAAAGGTCAAAAACACGAAAAAACAGGAACTGGCACTTGGCACTAAGTTAATAGGTTAGTCCCAAAAAAGATATAAAAATGCATACAAAGCTTCCAAAGTTGACAAGATAATAGCATGAAACCATCAAAAATTATAGATACGTTGGAGACGTATCACATGGCAAGAGGCCAAAGTTGTCGTTTCTTAAAGTTTGGGGATGCGACGCTTATGTCAAAAAGCTTCAGCCCAAAAAGCTGGAATCCAAAGCGTAAAAGTGCGTCTTCATAGGTTACCCAAAAGAGACAATTGGGTACACCTTCTATCTCAGATCCGAGGGCAAAGTGTTTGTTGCTAAGAACGGAGATTTTCTTGAGAAGGAGTTTCTTTCGAAAGAATTGAGTGGGAGGAAGATAGAACTTGATGAGGTTGTGGAATCTTTGCTCCCTCTAGATGGTGGCGCAGGGCAGAGGGAAATCTCTGTCGAGGCAACACCGGTTGAGGAGGAAGCTAATGATGATGATCACGAAGCTTCAGATCAAATTACTATCGGACCTCGCAGTTCGACAAGATCACGTACTGCTCCTGAGTGGTACGGGAATCCTGTCTTATCTATCATGTTGTTAGACAACAATGAGCCTGCAAATTATGAAGAAGCAATGGTGGGCCCAGATTCCAACAAATGGCTAGAGGCCATGAAGTCCGAGACAGGATCTATGTATGAAAACAAAGTGTGGACTTTCGAAGTATTACCTGAAGGTCGTAAGGCTATTCGGAACAAGTGGATCTTTAAGAAGAAGACATCGCAGATAGTAATGTGACCGTTTATAAATATCGACTTGTGGCAAAGGGTTTTTCACAAGTTCAAGGAGTTGACTATGATGATACATTCTCACCGGTAGCGATGCTTAAGTCCGTGCGTATCATGTTAGCAATAGCTGCATTTTTCGATTATGAAATCTGGTAGATGCATGTCAAAACGTCGCTCCTTAATGGTTTTCTTAAGGAAGAGTTGTATATGATGCAACCCGAAGGTTTTGTCGATCCAAAGAATGCTAACAAAGTATGCAAGCTCCAGCGATCCATTTATGGACTGGTGCAAGCATCTCGGAGTTGGAATAAGCGCTTTGATGAGGTGATCAAGGCATTTGGGTTTATACAAGTTGTTGGAGAATCTTGTATTTACAAGAAAGTGAGTGGGAGCTCTGTAGCGTTTCTAATATTATATGTGGATGACATATTGCTGATTGGAAACAATGTGGAGTTTTTAGAGAGTGTAAAAGATTACTTGAACAAATGTTTTTTCAATGAAAGACCTAGGAGAAGCTGCTTACATATTAGGCATTAAGATCTATAGGGATATATCGAGGCGCCTAATAGGACTTTCACAAAGCACATACCTTGATAAAGTTTTGAAGAAGTTCAAAATGGAGTAGTCCAAGAAGGGGTTCTTGCCAGTGTTACAAGGTATAAAGTTGAGTAAGACTCAGTGTCCAGTAACTGCGGAAGATAGAGAAAAGATGAGTACCGTCCCCTATGCTTCAGCCATAGGGTCTATCATGTATGCAATGATGTGCACAAGACCGGACGTCAGCGTGGCCATAAGTATGCCATGCAGGTTTCAAAGTAATCCAGGAGTGGATCACTGGACGACGGTCAAGAATATTCTGAAGTACCTGAAAAGGACTAAGGAAATGTTTCTTGTTTATGGAGGTGACGAAGAGCTCGTCATAAAGGGTTACATCAATGCAAGCTTTGACACTGATCTGGATGACTCTAAGTCTGAAACCGGATACGTATGTATTCTTAATGGTGGTGCGGTAAGCTGGTGCAGTTCCAAGCAAAGCGTTGCAGCAGATTCTACATGTGAAGCGGAGTACATGGATGCCTCGGAGGAAGCTAAGGAGGGTGTCTGGATGAAGCAATTCATGATGGATCTTGGAGTTGTGTCGAGCGCACTAAATCCAATAACTCTGTTCTGTGACAACACTGGGGCCATTGCTCTAGCAAAGGAACCAAGGTTTCACAAGAAGTCCAGACACATCAAACGATGCTTCAACCTCATCCGCGACTATGTCAAAGGAGAGGACATAAATATTTGCAAAGTGCACATGGATCTGAATGTTGTAGATCCGCTGACTAAACCTCTTCCACGAGCAAAGCATGATCAACACCAGCACTAGATGGGTGTTAGATTCATTCCAATGTAAATCGCATAGCGATGTGAGACTAGATTATTGACTCTAGTGCAAGTGGGACACTATTGGAAATATGCCCTAGAGGCAATGATAAAATAGTTATTATTATATTTCATGTTTCAAGATAATCGTTTATTATCCATGCTATAATTGTATTGAATGAAAGCATAGATACATGTGTGGATATATAGACAAAACAATTTCCCTAGTAAGCCTCTAGTTGACTAGCCAGTTGATCAAGGATGGTTAAGGTTTTTTGACCATATGCAAGTGTTGTCACTTGATGACTGGATCACATCATTAGGAGAATGATGTGATGGACAAGACTCAAATTATAAACGTAGCATGTGATCGTGTCATTTTGTTGCTATTCTTTTCTGTGTGTCAAGTATTCATTCCTATGACCATGAGATCATGTAACTCACTTACACCGGAGGAATACCTTGTGTGTATCAAACGGCGCAACGTTACTGGGTGATTATAAAGGTGCTCTACAGGTATCTTCGAAGGTGTCCGTTGAGTTAGCATGGATCAAGACTGGGATTTGTCACTCCGTGTGACGGAGAGGTATATCGGGGCCCACTCAGTAAAACAATATCATATATAAGCCTTGCAAGCAATGTGACTCAAGTGTTAGTCACGGGATCTTGTATTATGGAACGAGTAAAGAGACTTGCCGGTAACGAGATTGAAATAGGTATAGGGATACCGACGATCAAATCTCGGGCAAGTAACATACCGAAGGACAAAGGGAATGATATACGTGATTATATGAATCCTTGGCACAAAGATTCAACCGATAAGATCTTCGTAGAATATTTAGGATCCAATATGGACATTCAGGTCCCGCTATTGGATATTTACCGGGGGGTGTCTCAGGTCATGTCTGCATAGTTCTCGAACCCGCATGGTCTGCACGCTTAAGGTTCGGTGACATTTCGGTATAGTTGAGTTACAGGTGTTGGTGACCGAAGGTTGTTCGTAGTCCCGGATGAGATCACAGACGTCATGAGAGTTTTCGATATGGTCCGGAAACAAAGATTGATATACAGGATTGTTTCATTTGGTCTCCGGAAAGATTTCGGGCATTACGGACATTGTACCGGGAGTGACGAATGGGTTCCGGGTTTCACCGGGAGGGGGCCACCCACCCGGGAGTGAGCCTAATATCCCAAGGGTGGCGCACCAGCCCTTAGTGGGCTGGTGAGGCTAGCCCAAGTGGGCTATGTTGGCTAAGGAAAAAAAAGAAAGAGAAAAAAAAGAGGGAGGTGGGAAGGAAGAGGAGGACTCCTCCTTCCCCGAACCTAATTGGAGTTGGAGTCCTCCTCCTCCTCTTGGCCGGCGCCCTTGGGGCTCTCTTGAGCCCCAAGGCTAGCCCCTCCCCTCCTCCTATATATACTAGAGGTTTAAGGGTTTATGAGACACTACTTTAGCCATGTGCAACCCTAAACCTCTACTTCATAGTTCTTCCTCTAGATCGGTTTTCTGCAGAGCTCGGACGGAGCCGTGTAGGAATAGATCATCACCATCACCGTCACGCCGTCAAGCTGCCGGAGAACTCATCTACTTCCCCGTCTCTCTTGCTGGATGAAGAAGGCGGAGATCGTCATCGAGTTGTACGTGTGCTGAACACGGAGGTGCCGTCCGTTCTGCGCTAGATCGGAACGGATCGTGGGACGACGGTCATTTGAATCACGAAGCTGTACCAGTACATCAACCGTGTTTCTTAACGCTTCCCGCTTAGCGATCTACAATGTTTGTGGATACGATCTCCCTCTCGTAGATGAACATCACCATGATAGGTCTTCGTGTGCGTAGGAAATTTTTTGTTTCCCATGCAACATTCACCAACATTTATAACTATGCGCCATGCTAAATTCTGACTGTAAGTATGAAATTGCTTACTATTTTTGCTAAGCTGATTTACATCTCTCCACAATTTTTTAGTTGTTGCTACTAGATTTTGAGCGTTGGTTCTTATATCCCACTAGGAATTTTTTTATCTAACGGAATCATTACGTCTCCAGTTAGAACTTCGAAATCGGCTCCATGAACAACTTGAGGTATGTACCACATACCTGTGTCATGATTTAGGTATCTTCTATTGAGGATAGGTTTAAAATCTCATTGCATATGGGTTTCTAGGACTTTAATATTCAACATGCTTGTAGTGAGCTCCACTTTGGAATAATAAACAATTAGTACCGGCATTAGTTAAAAAGGTTATCAAGAAAAAATACTTTCTGTAATAGATCGTATTGGTATAACTTAGAGTGGCAGTAACACAAGTTATTGTAGTTCCCCGTCGTTATGCTTTACTCTAAACTTTGATATTTCCTAAATTCTGGAAATTAAGGTATGGAATTTTTTATTTGTTAGGTTTAACTATGAAAGTACTCTCCTACTAGGCTGTTTTAGTTCTATTTTTGTTGATGCTAAGAAAAGTAATACCATTGGCCGAAAAAATGGATAACCGGATGAGCTAAAGTAAAGCGTAAGACATGTGCAGCCAAAGATCTAAATTGCAGGAAATGGAGCACGTTTGGCTATAGTACAAGAAGTACGTGCAGCTGAGGACCTAGAACGGTGCGAACCTGTTAACAATTGAGAGGACTAGCCACAAATAGCATATATTTAAGACCACCTAGCAAAGTTTCTCCATCAAAATGCTCTTCTGTCATGTATGTTATGATTAAAATTGCCTTCCCTCTTCATTGAAGTACCTGCCATAATGTTATATATCATCTAGCCGGTTCTTAAGCTCAGTGCTACTCTAACACTTTGACATGTAACATATCTCATCTACTTAATTATGAAAATCCCGTCAGCTGCGTATGCATGTTTCAGACAATAACAAAAAAGGCTAGCCGAATGGACGCTACAAACATAGCACCGCCCCAACTTCCTTTTAGGAGGCCCGCAATGGCGGGCCCCAACCACTAGTTCATACAAGAATGCACTAGGAAACGCCGCTAGAGTTCCGCCGAGGACAAACACACTAGAATCGATAACCACCTACACCAATCAACGACCCCTCCCCCAAAAGTAAACAATGCCATGCGTCATCGCCCCAAAGATATTCACCCACAGTGCTGAAGGGGACAAAGATTTTCATCCAGAGTGTCGGACGGGAGGGAGAGGACAATTGTGGTGTTAAATATACGAGCAATTTATAAAAGGATTTAAAAGAAATAAACAGTAGAAAAAAATGATCATTGTAACAAAGAAAAGACTAGTCATGCAAACTTGAGAATAGTTGATCACAATAAGAGAGGCAAGACTACATAGACAAACTATAAGAGAGCAGATAAATACCATCTAAATGTGTGTGCTGGAACAGAATAATACTAGCAGAGATAGTAGACCTAGAAACTCTAGTAGGATCTCGAACAGAAAAGACACGAACACATACTGAGCAGCGACACTAGCATTAGCGTTGGTGTTTGTGTTGACGACATTGTTGCCCAAGTCATCGAAGAGGTTGTCGACATCGAGGAAGAAGTTGTCATCGAGGAAGTAGTCATCAGCGTTCGTGGCGTCCGTGCTGAAGAGGTCAGTAGTCACGCAGAGCGCTCCCGAAAAAACTTATCACCCTTCTCCCATACACGACGCAAAAAGGTGGGGTTTTGAAGGTGTACTATCCTCAAGTGGGGTGCATGTCGCAAGTCGGGATAGGAAATAACCTAGCACTAGCTCAGAGCTTTGGAACTGGGTGGCATAAGTAAGGTGTTGGTTTGTTGTGTCTCTATCGAGAAGAGCGACCTCTCTTTTATAGGCACAAGAGAAGAAGGTGAATAGGCTGGGGGAGAAGATAAAATGAAAAGCCGGGAGACGAAGCAAATCGCGAGCAGCCGAAGGGTGCAACATCCGTATTCAATTTCCACTAGAGCAAAAACATTTCGCTCCCGTGCAACCATCCACATACGAGTCATGCGTGAAAAAAATTAGACAACAACTCGGCTCATTTCCGCAACCCACAACGCGTCGTGATGAGGCATGGCGTGGCGAGACGGGCATCGAAAGAGGAGCACACATGCATGTCTCTCTTGTTCCCATGCTAATACATGTGGGGGAAACAACCTTCCTTATAAAGAGGTCCAACTCCTATTAAGTGAGCGGTATGGGACTAAACTCTTGTCCCACCCCTTGCCTTACAATGAATGGGCTGAGTGGGCCTCTAGGGTTTATTAGCAATTCTAAAAATGCTATTGGGTTGGTCCATATATAGATCAAATTCAAGTAACCCCCATCAGATCCCACAGGCACACAAAATTTACCTTTGGTTCCAAAACACTGTTTATATACCCACATTGTAGTTGAGAGTGTTAAATTAAACTTCCATGTAGAACCCTGTGTTACACTAGCAAGCAACTTGAACAGTGGACTAGGCCTTTAACTACAAGTTTTCTGCAAATCTAGTTTCACACAAAGCCTTGACAGATACTAGGTGTTGGAAATATGCCCTAGAGGCAATGATAAAATAGTTATTATTATATTTCCCGTTTCAAGATAATCATTTATTATCCATGCTATAATGGTATTGAATGAAAACATATATACATGTGTGGATACATAGACAAAACAATGTCCCTAGCAAGCCTCTAGTTGGCTAGCCAGTTGATCAAGGATAGTCAAGGTTTTCTCACTATATGCAAGTGTTGTCACTTGATAACTGGATCACATCATTAGGAGAATCATGTGATGGACTAGACCCAAACTATGAACGTAGCATGTGATCGTGTCATTTTGTTGCTATTGTTTTTTGTGTGTCAAGTATTTATTCCTATGACCATGAGATCATACAACTAACTCGCACCAGAGGAATACCTTGTGTGTATCAAACATCGCAACGTAACTGGGTGCCTATAAAGGTACTCTACAGGTATCTCCCAAGGTGTCCGTTGAGTTAGTATGGATCAAGACTGGGATTTGTCACTCCGTGTGACGGAGAGGTATCTCGGGGCCCACTCGGTAATACAACATCACAAACAAGCCTTGCAAGCAATGTGACTAAGTGTAAGTCACGAGATCTTGTATTACGGAACGAGTAAAGAGACTTGTCGGTAACGAGATTGAAATAGGTATGCGGATACCGACGATCGAATCTCGGGCAAGGAACATACCGAAGGACAAAGGGAATGACATACGGGATTATATGAATCCTTGGCACTGAGGTTCATCCGATAAGATCTTCTGAGAATATGTAGGATCCAATATGGGCATCCAGGTCCCGCTATTGGATATTGACCGAGGAGTGTCTCGGGTCATGTCTACAAAGTTCTCGAACCCGGAGGGTCTGCACACTTAAGGTTCGATGATGTTTTAGTATAGTTGAGTTATATGTGTGGTTACCGAATGTTGTTCGGAGTCCCGGATAAGATCACGGATGTCACGAGGGTTTCCAGAATGGTCCGGAAACGAAGATTGATATATAGGATGGTTTCATTTGGTCACCGGAAAGTTTCGGGCATTTCCGGCACTGTACCGGGAGTGACGAATGGGTTTCGGGTGTTCACAGGGAGGGGGCCACCTACCCGGGAGTGAGCCCATGGCCTTAGGGTGGCGCACCAGCCTTAGTGGGCTGGTGGAATCAGCCCAAGAAGGCTATGGCGCCACAAGTGAAAACAACAATGGAAAGAAAGAAAAAAAAGGAAAGAGGAAGGTGGGAAGGAAGAGGAGGACTCCTCCTTCCCAAACCGAATTGGAGGAGGAGTCCTCCTCCCCCTTCGGCCGACGCACCCTTGGGGCCCTTGTGCCGCAAGGATAACCCCTCCCCTCCTCCTATATATATTGGTGGTTTTAGGGTTTTTGAGACACAACTTTGCCACGTGCAACTCAAACCTATTCCACATAGTTTTGCCTCTAGATCGGATTTCTGCGGAGCTCGGGCGGAGCCCTGCAGGAGTAGATCATTGATACGTCCATTTTGCATCATGCTTTCATGTTGATATTTATTGCTTTTTGGGCTGTTATATTACTTGTGGTACCATATTTATGCCTTTTCTCTCTTATTTTGCAAGGTTTATTTGAAGAGGGAGAATTCAGGCAGCTGGAATTCTGGACTGGAAAAGGAGCAAATCCTAGTCTACTATTCTGCACATCTCCTAATACCCTGAAAAGTTACGTGGATTTTTTCTGGAATATATAAAAAATACTGGGCGAAAGAACTACCGGAGGGGGGCCACCAGGGCTCCACAAGCCCCCACTCCGCCACCACCCCCCTGGTGGCGCAGGGCAAGCTTGTGGGCTGCCTGGCGGCCCACTAGCTCCCCCTTTTGCTATATGAAGGTTTTTGGTCTGGAAAAAATCAATCAGGAACTTTTTCGTGGTTTTGTCGCTGCCACGAGGCGAAACTTGAGCACATCCAATCTAGAGCTCCGGCAGGAAGATCCTACCGGGGAAACTTCCCTCCCGGAGGGGGAAATCGTCGCCATCGTCATCACCACCACTCCTCTCGTCGGAGGGGAGGCATCTTCATCAACATCTTCATCAGCACCATCTCGTCTCCAATCCCTAGTTCATCTCTTGTAACCAATCTTCGTCTCGCGACTCCGATTGGTACTTGTAAGGTTGCTAGTAGTGTTCATTACTCTTTGTAGTTGATGCTAGTTGGATTACTTGGTGGAAGAGTTTATATTCAGATCCTTGATGATATTCATTACACCTCTGATCATGATTATGATTATGTTTTGTGATTAGTTAGTTTTGTTCCTGAGGACATGGGATAAGTCATGTTAATAATAGTCATGTGAATTTGATATTCATTCGGTATTTTGATATGATGTATGTTGTTTTTCATCTAGTGGTGTTATGTGAACGTCGACTACATAACACTTCACCATATTTGGGCCTAGAGGAATGCATTGGGAAGTAGTAAGTTGATGATGGGTTGCTGGAGTGACAGAAGCTTAAACCCTAGTCTATGCGTTGCTTCGTGAGGGGCTGATTTGGATCCACTAGTTTAATGCTATGGTTAGACTTTGTCTTAATTCTTCTTTTGTAGTTGCGGATGCTTGCGAGAGAGTTTAATCATAAGTGGGATGCTTGTCCAAGTAAGGGCAGTACCCAAGCGCCGGTCCGCCCACATATCAAACTATCAAAGTAACGAATGCGAATCATATGAACATGATGAAACTAGCATGATAGAAATTCCCGTGTGTCCTCGGGAGCGTTTTTCCTCCTATAAGACTTTGTTCAGGCTTGTCCCTTGCTACAAAAGGGATTGGGCCACTTGCTGCACCGTTGCTACTACTTGTTACTTGTTACTCTTTGCTTGCTACGTTTCACCTCGCTACACAATCACTTGTTACAGCTACTTTCAGTGCTTGCAGTTATTACCTTGCTAAAATCCGTTTATCAGAGCCTTCTGCTCCTCGTTGGGTTCGACACTCTTACTTATCGAAAGGACTACGATTGATCCCCTATACTTTTGGGTCATCAAGACTCTTTTCGGGCGCCGTTGCCGGGGAGTGAAAGCGCCTTTGGTAAGTGGAAATTGGTAAGCTAACATTTTTATACTGTGCTGAAATTTATTGTCACTTGTCACTATGGAAATTGTTTCTTTGAGGAGTTTGTTCGGGGTATGTTCAGCACGAACGGAAGCACGAGGAGTTGCTCCTCAACCTGAGGTACCTACTGAAAATATCTTTTATGAAATTCCTTCGGGTATGCTTGAGAAACTGCTGGCTAATGCTTTCACAGGAGTTGGATCTTCACATCCACACTTGCATCTAATCTATGTAGATGAAGTTTGTGGTTTATTTAAGCTTGCAGGTTTGTCCGAGGATGAGGTAAAGAAGAAAAATTTTCCTTTATCTTTGAAGGATAAGGCGTTGACATGGTATAGGCTATGTGATGATATTGGATCATGGGGCTACAATCGGTTGAAATTGGAATTTCATCAAAAGTTCTATCCTATGCATTTAGTACATCGTGATCGGAACTTTATTTATAACTTTTGGCCTCGTGACAGGGAAAGCATAGCTCAAGCTTGGGGGAGGCTTAAATCAATGCTACATTCATGCCCCAATCATGAGCTCTCGACAGAAATCATCACTCAAAACTTTTATGCTCGGCTTTCTCATGAACATCGTACCATTCTTGACATTTCTTGTGTCGGTTCTTATATGAAGAAGGATATTGATCACAAGTGGAATTTATTGTAGAGAATCAAACGCAACTCTGAAGATTGGGAGCTGGAGGAAGGTAAGGAGTCAGGTATGAATTTCCAGTTTGATTGCGTTAAATCTTTTGTTGAGACAAGCACTTCTAGAGATTTTAGCGCTAAGTATGGACTTGACTCTGAGATAGTAGCTTCTCTATGTGAATGTTTTGCTGCTCATGTTGATCTTCCCAAAGAGAAGTGGTTTAAATATCATCCTCCTGTAGAAAGCAACATAGCCTAAACCAATCTAGTTGAGGAGAAAATCATAACTTTTAGTGATCCTGTTGTTCCTTGTGCTTACACTGAAAAACCACCATACCCTGCTAGGATAAAGGATTATTCTAAAGCTCCAACTATGATATGTAGGGGTTACATTAGATCACTTGCACCCCCTGAGGAGATTAGAGTAGAACCTAGTGTTGCCATTATCAAAGATCTCTTAGCCGAAGACATAGATGGGCATGTTATCAAATTTTGTGAGGACTCCGCTAGAATTGCTAAACCTCACGTGAAAGACAAACACAGACCTGTAGTTGGCCTGCCCGTTGTTTCTGTTAAGATAGGAGATCCCTGTTACCATGGTTTATGTGATATGGGAGCTAGTGTTAGTGCAATACCCCGTTCTCTATATGATGAAATCAAAGATGAGATTGCACCTGCTGAGTTAGAACCCATTGATGTCACTATTACGCTAGCTAATAGTGACACTATCTGCCCTCTGGGAATTGTGAGAGACGTAGAAGTCATGTGTGGTAAGACGAAGTATCCTACTGATTTCCTCGCCCTTGGTATTGCACAAGATAGCTTTTGTCACATCATATTTGGTAGACCCTTTCTCGACACTGTCAATGCTCACATTGATTGCATTAAGCAGACTGTCACAGTAAGTTTCGAGGGTGTGTCTCATAAATTTAACTTCTCCAAGTTTGGAAGACAACCCCATGAAAGAGAGTCGTCTGGTAGAGATGAAATCATTGCTCTTGCCTCTATTGCCGTACCTCCTACGGATCCTTTAGAGCAATATCTTCTTGAGCATGAAAATGATATGCATATGGAGGAAAGAGATGAGATAGATAAAATTGTCTTAGAACAATATCCTATTCTCAAGAATAATCTGCCTGTTGAACTGCTTGGGGATCCTCCCCCACCAAAGGGTGATCCTGTGTTCGAGCTTAAACAGTTGCCTGATACTCTTAAGTATGCCTATCTTAATGAGAAGGAGATATATCCTGTCATTATTAGTGCTCTCTTCTCAGAGCGCGAAGAGAAGAAGTTACTAAAAACTCTGAGGAAGCACCGCGCTGCTATTGGATATACTCTTGATGATCTTAAGGGTATTAGTCCTACTCTATGTCAGCACAAGATTAAAACCGATCCCGACTTTAAACCAGTTGCTGATCATCAAAGGAGATTAAATCCTAAGATGAAAGAGGTCGTTAGAAAAGAAATATTAAAGCTTCTCGAAGCAGGAATCATTTATCCTGTTGCTCATAGTGATTGGGTAAGTCCAGTACATTGCGTACCTAGGAAGGGAGGTATCACCGTCGTTCCTAATAATAAGGATGAACTAATCCCACAAAGGATTATTACCAGCTATAGGATGGTGATAGACTTCCGGAAACTAAACAAGGCAACCAGGAAAGATCATTATCCTTTGCCATTCATCGACCAAATGCTAGAAAGGTTATCAAAGCACACACACTTCTACTTTCTAGACGGTTATTCAGGTTTCTCGCAAATACCTGTTGCACAATCTGATCAAGAGAAAACCACTTTCACCTGCCCTTTCGGTACCTTTGCCTATAGACGTATGCCTTTTGGCTTATGTAATGCACCTGCCACCTTCCAAAGATGTATGATGGCTATATTCTCTGACTTTTGTGAAAAGATTGTCGAGGTTTTCATGGATGACTTCTCCGTTTACGGGTCTTCCTTTGATGATTGCCTCAGCAACCTTGATCGAGTCTTACACAGATGCGAAGAAACCAACCTCGTCTTGAATTGGGAGAAGTGCCACTTTATGGTTAATGAAGGTATCGTCTTTGGACACAAAATTTCTGAGAGAGGCATTGAAGTTGATAAGGCTAAGGTTGATGCAATTGAGAAAATGCCTTGCCCCACAGATATAAGAGGCATACGAAGTTTCCTAGGTCATGCTGGTTTCTATAAAAGGTTCATTAAAGACTTCTCTAAGATTTCTAGGCCTCTTACCAACCTCTTGCAGAAGGATGTTCCTTTTGTTTTCCATGTGGATTGTGGGGAAGCTTTCGAAATACTTAAGAAGGCTTTGATAACGGCACCTATTGTTCAACCACCTGACTGGAACTTGCCCTTTGAAATCATGTGTGACGCTAGTGATTATGTTGTTGGTGCTGTTCTAGGACAAAGAGTTGACAAGAAGTTGAATTTTATTCACTATGCTAGTAAAACTCTAGACAGTGCCCAAAGAAACTATGCCACTACGGAGAAGGAATTTTTAGCAGTCGTGTTTGCATGTGAAAAGTTCAGGTCTTACATAGTTGACTCCGAAGTCACTATTCACTCTAATCATGCTGCTATTAAGTACCTCATGGAGAAGAAGGACACTAAACCTAGGCTGATCAGAAGGGTTCTCCTACTACAGGAATTTGATTTGCACGTCGTTGACCGAAAGGGTGCTGATAACCCTGTAGCAGATAACTTGTCTAGGCTAGAGAATGTCCTTGATGACCCACTACCAATTGATGACAGCTTTCCTGATGAGCAATTAAATGTCATCTGCACTTCACTTAGTGCATCGTGGTATGCCGATTATGCAAACTATATCGTAGCCAAATACATACCACCCAGTTTCACCTATCAGCAAAAGAAGAAATCCTTCTTTGATTCGAGACACTACTTTTGGGATGATCCTCACCTTTATAAGGAAGGAGTAGATGGTGTTATTAGACATTGTGTGCCTGAACATGAACAGGGACAGATCCTGCAGAAGTGTCATTCCGAAGCCAACGGAGGACACCATGCTCGAGATAGAACTGCCCATAAGGTATTGCAATCAGGTTTCTATTGGCCCACTCTCTTCAAGGATGCCCGTAAGTTTGTCTTGTCTTGTGACGAATGCCAAAGGATAGGGAACATCAGTAAGCGTCAAGAGATGCCTATGAACTATTCACTTGTCATTGAACCTTTTGATGTCTGGGGCATTGATTATATGGGACCCTTCCCGAGTTCCAATGGGTACACTCACATCTTAGTTGCTGTGGATTACGTTACTAAGTGGGTAGAAGCTATCCCCACTAAAAATGCTGATCACCACACCTCTATTAAGATGCTTAAAGAAGTCATATTCCCAAGATTTGGAGTCCCTAGATACTTGATGACTGATGGCGGTTCCAACTTCATTCATGGTGTTTTCCGCAAGATGCTAGCTAAGTATGATGTCAACCATAGAGTTGCATCTCCTTATCATCCTCAGTCTAGTGGTCAAGTGGAGTTGAGTAATAGGGAGATCAAGTTGATCCTACAAAAGACCGTCAATAGATCTCGAAAGAACTGGTCTAGCAAACTTGACGATGCACTATGGGCTTATAGGACTGCTTATAAGAATCCCATGGGCATGTCACCGTATAAAATGGTTTACGGTAAGGCCTGTCATTTGCCTCTTGAGCTGGAACACAAAGCTTATTGGGCAATCAAAGAGCTCAACTTTGATTCCAAACTTGCCGGTGAGAAGCGGTTGTTTGATATCAGCTCGTTAAATGAATGGAGAGCCCAGGCATACGAGAATGCTAGGTTGTTCAAGAAAAAGGTTAAGAGATGGAACGACAAACGAATACAGAAACGAGACTTCAATGTAGGTGATTATGTCTTGCTATACAATTTGCGTTTGAGATTCTTTGCAGGCAAGCTTCTCTCTAAATGGGAAGGTCCCTATGTTGTCGAGGAAGTACATCATTCCGATGCCATCAAAATTAATAACACGGAAGGAAATTTTCCTAGAGTGGTAAATGGGCAAAGAATCAAGCATTACATCTCTGGTACTCCCATAAATGTTGAGACCAATATCATCAATGTCATAACTCCAGAGGAGTACATAAGGGATGTTTATCAACCTGTTTCAGACCTTGAAAATGAAGATGTATCTGTTTCGGTAATTGAACTCCGATACTTTTCCAATAGGAAATTTCTTCCGTTTTGGATTTTTTGGAAAATTAGAAAAATAAAAAGGAGTCTGGAGAGCGAACGAGGCAGCCACAAGCCTTGCCACCGCCTCCTACCCCCTGGTGGCGGAGGGCAAGCTTGTGGGCACCTCGTGTGCCTCCCGGACTCCGATTTCTTATGGAGGACTCCTTCTGGCCCAGAAAAAATCAATATATAGTCGCCCGAAGGTTTTGATCTCCGTATTGTGCAATTTTCCTCTATTTTCGTTTCGAGCTTGTTGTCTGCCGCAGATTTAGGTCAAGATGTCTTCTCAAGATTCAGAAGAAGAGATCTACGTGGCCGATGATCATGCTAACTCTAGGATTAATGGGGACTTGGAACCATATGGCTGGACCACTGATGAGGAAGAGGACTATGAGCCCAAGGGGAAGGAACAAACGAGTTCCGATGAAGAGGAGGCTCCTCTACCTCAACCTGCAAACACCCATGTGGAGTTCAAGAAGTCAAGCCTCCCTGACCATAGGAAGAAGCCTAAGACCTTGTTTATCCCTTCTCGTTTCTTGTAGGAGAGTAAGCACGAGCTTTGCCATAGAGTTTTGAAACTTGAGGAGGAAAATGACGATCTAAGGGAGCAAAACTTTTTGCTCAAGTGGAAATTAGACAAGCTCAAGACTGCTCCAACAACACCACCAACACCACCAAAGGAAGGCAACTAAGCATTGGTATGGGCAATCCCCTTGGCTTCTACCAAGCTTGGGGGAGTTGCCCTGGTATCGTATCACCTTTATATCTTTTGCTTTTACCTTTGTTTTAGTTCTTTCCTTTTCAGTTTTTATTTCTTGTTTTAGAGGAACAAGTCTTTAGTTTTTAGTTTGAGTCTTTTGCTTTTGTCTCTCCCCCGATGTATTCGAGATTATGAGCTATATAATAAAGAGTGTCTTAGTCAAGGGCTTTGCTTTGTGCCATGATCAAAAAGTATGAAAAGAACGATAGCATGAAAGATCATGAGACGATCGTATGGAAAGTGATAACTTCACTTATGACACGTATGATGATTGAAACTTGTTGAGAATAAATCAACATAGACATTAGTCATTGTTGCAATTAATAAGAAGTAATAAGGAAAGAGAGGTTCACATATAAATATATCATCTTAGACACTTTTTACAATTCTGAGCACTCACCAAACTATTACATGCCTAGGAGTAGATGTTGGACAAGGAAGACAACATAATGAATTGTGTTTGCTTCGTTCCAAACAATGTTATATGATTAGAGATCCCTTAGCATGTGACGATTTCTTCCACCTCATATTAGCCAAAACTCCTGCACCAAGTAGAGATACTACTTGTGCATCCATAAACCTCTAAACCAGTTTTGCCATGAGAGTCCACCATACCTACCTATGGATTGAATAAGATCCTTCAAGTAAGTTGTCATCGGTGCAAGCAATAAAAATTTCTCTCTAATATGTATGATCGATTAGTGTGTGGAAAATAAGCTTTGAACGAACCTGTGATGAGGAAGACATAAAAGCGACAGACTGCATAATAACGTTCTTTATCACAGGAGGCAATATAAAGTGACGTTCCTCCGCACTAAGAGGACACACATTCAAACCTCAAAAGCGCATGACAACCTCTCCTTCCCTCTGCGAAGGGCCTATCTTGTACCTTTACTTTTTACCCTTCTAAGAGTCATGGTGATCTTCACCAATTCCCTTTTTGCCTTTGTCTTGGCTACCGTCACATGCTTGGGAAAGATCTATATTCATATATCAACTTGGAGTTGAGTACTTATGCTTTATTGTTGTTGACTTTATCCTTGAGGTAAACCGTTGGGAGGCAAAACTATAAGCCCATATCTTCCTCTGTGTCTAGCTGAAACTTTGACACCATGAGTACCACGTGAGTTGTAACAATTGTGGAAAACAAAAGAGATGATAGAGTATGTGGGTTTGCCTTACAAGCTCTTATTTGACTATTTCTCATGTTGTGATAAATTGCAATTGCTTCAATGACTATGGATGATTGTTGGTTACTTCTCGGTAAGGTTTTTGCTTCATGCTTTGCTTTGTGAAGGAATTGTTACTTTCCCATAAGAATATTTATGATATATTGCTGTTCTATGTGTGATCATGATGCCCTCATGTCCGTATTATATTTTTTCGACACCTTCGTCCCTCAACATGTGGACATGTTTATGGAACTTGGTTTTCGCTTGAGAACAAGCGAGGTCTAAGCTTGGGGGAGTTGATACGTCCATTTTGCATCATGCTTTCATGTTGATATTTATTGCTTTTTGGGCTGTTATATTACTTGTGGTACCATATTTATGCCTTTTCTCTCTTATTTTGCAAGGTTTATTTGAAGAGGGAGAATTCAGGCAGCTGGAATTCTGGACTGGAAAAGGAGCAAATCCTAGTCCACTATTCTGCACATCTCCAAATACCCTGAAAAGTTACGTGGATTTTTTCTGGAATATACAAAAAATACTGTGTGAAAGAACTACCGGAGGGGGGCCACCAGGGCTCCACAAGCCCCCACTCGGCCACCACCCCCCTGGTGGCGCAGGGCAAGCTTGTGGGCTTCCTGGCGGCTCACTAGCTCCCCCTTTTGCTATATGAAGGGTTTTGGTTTGAAAAAAAAATCAATCGGGAGCTTTTTCGTGGTTTCGCCGCCGCCACGAGGCGGAACTTGAGCAGATCCAATCTAGAGCTCCGGCAGGACGATCCTGCCGGGGAAACTTCCGTCCCGGAGGGGGAAATCGTTGCCATCGTCATCACCAACACTCCTCTCGTCGGAGGGGAGGCATCTTCATCAACATCTTCATCATCACCATCTCCTCTCCAATCCCTAGTTCATCTCTTGTAACCAATCTTCGTCTCGCGACTCCGATTGGTACTTGTAAGGTTGCTAGTAGTGTTGATTATTCTTTGTAGTTGATGCTAGTTGGATTACTTGGTGGAAGAGTTTATGTTCAGATCCTTGATGCTATTCATTACACCTCTGATCATGATTATGATTATGTTTTGTGAGTAGTTACTTTTGTTCCTGAGGACATGGGATAAGTCATGTTAATAATAGTCATGTGAATTTGATATTCGTTCGATATTTTGATATGTTCTATGTTGTTTTTCCTCTAGTGGTGTTATGTGAACGTCGACTACATAACACTTCACCATATTTCGGCCTAGAGGAAGGCATTGGGAAGTAGTAAGTAGATAATGGGTTGCTGGAGTGACACAAGCTTAAACCCCAGTCTATGCGTTGCTTCGTGAGGGGCTGATTTGGACCCACTAGTTTAATGCTATGGTTAGACTTTGTATTAATTCTTGTTTTGTAGTTGCGGATGCTGGCGAGAGAGGTTAATCATAAGTGGGATGCTTGTCCAAGTAAGGGCAGTACCCAAGCGCATGTCCACCCACATATCAAACTATCAAAGTAACGAACGCGAATCATATGAACATGATGAAACTAGCATGATAGAAATTCCCGTGTGTCCTCGGGAGCGTTTTTCCTCCTATAAGACTTTGTTCACGCTTGTCCCTTGCTACAAAAGGGATTGGGCCACTTGCTGCACCATTGCTACTACTTGTTACTTGTTACTCTTTGCTTGCTATGTTTCACCTCGCTACAAAATCACTTGTTACCGCTACTTTCAGTGCTTGCAGTTATTACCTTGCTGAAATCCGTTTATCAGAGCCTTCTGCTCCTCGTTGGGTTCGACACTCTTACTTATCAAAAGGACTACGATTGATACCCTATACTTGTGGGTAATCAATCATCACCACCACCGGAGCGCCGTCACGCTGCCGGAGAACTCGTCTACTTCGTTGTCTCTCTTGCTGGATCAAGAAGGCCGAGATCGTCATCGAGCTGTACGTGTGCTGAACGCGGAGGTGCCGTCCGTTCAGCGCTAGATCGGAACGGATCGTGGGACGACGGTGATTTGAATCACGAAGTTGTACCACTACATCAACCGCATTTCTTAACGCTTCCCGCTTAGCGATCTACAAGGGTACGTAGATCTAATCTCCTCTCGTAGATGGACATCACCATGATAGGTCTTTGTGTGCGTAGGAATTTTTTTGTTTCCCATGCAACGTTCCCCAACACTAGGCTACCATGGGACTTCCCCGAGGGTTAGCTTATGCATCATACTCTGAGGCCTTTCATGAGTTTGCTAGATGAAAGGACCATGATGTCACCTAAAGGGGGGGGGGCGAATAGGCGTTTTAAAATATTTTACGGATTTGGGTATATCCTAATGCGGAAATAAACTAAGCGGATATGTTTCAAGCACAAATCCTAAATATAGTATGCTCAACTAAGTGCACCAACAACTTGTTCTAATAAGATGAGCACAACAAGGATACTAAACAAGCACACGTAAGTTACACAAACATACTTGAGCAATATCACAAGATATGTAAGTTTATGACACAAGTTAGCAACTCACACTAAATACAAGATATATCAATAGTAGCAAGTATGAATTGCGAGATATAAAGTGTAGGCCTAAGTAATTAATCTTCACAAGGAAATAGACAACACAATATAATGAGGACAACAATATATATAGTGAATGTACCCTCAATTAGCCAAATTAAACCACAAGTAAGGAGTTATGGTTAGGGATAACCAAAGTCACAAAGACAAGGATGTATCCCTATGTTCACTTCGTTGGAGGGAAGCTAGTCACCGTTAGAGAGGTGGATGTTACCACGAAGGCACACCAACGCCACGAATGCTCACCCTATTCTCCTTAAGATATCACCACGAAGCCAATTCCCAACCACTAGTGGTGTACCTTGAGACCTTCACAAACTTTTCAGGGGATAAATCACAAGTTGATTCCTCACCAAAGCATTCCTACCGCCTAGGAGTCTCCAACCTCCAAGAGTAACAAGATCAAAGGGGAAATGCTCAAAACTTTCTCAAATCACAAATTGCTTTGGTCAAAAACAGAGAGGAGGAGTGGATGTATGCTTGGATGAAATCTCTCTCAAGAACTCTCAGAAATCTCTTCAGGGGTTTACCACAAGAATGCTCAAATCCCTCTCTTTCAAATCCCACCAAAAGCAACTAATGCTATGGATGGATGGAAGAGGATAGGAATAATGGAGGAGGTCAACAAATGAACCCTAGATCCATGGGATAGTTCCCCCCCCCCCCACATGGATTGGAGTTTTGAGGCATGCGGGAGGAGGAGAGATCTCAAAATGATAGGGAAATCTCACATCCAAAAGATCCAAAATGATAGGGAAATCTCACATCCAAATATGCCTGTTATGTACAGAAAAATGTAGCTCGGAACTTCTGGGCTTGTCGGGAACTTCTGGGCTCCCTATTGGCGCACACGATGTTAACTTTTTGGTTAGTCCGGAACTTGCCCCGGAACATGCCCGGAACTTCTAGCCCCCGGATCTTCTGGGAGGGCCCAGAACTTCCGTGCTCCCTTTGGGCCAGGTTTTTGCAAACTTTCTATATAGCCCGAAACTTGCCCCGGAACTTGCCCGGAACTTCCGTCCCCCAATAAACAACCAACATACCAATAGTAAAACATGCATAACTTTTACATACGAACTCCGATTTTGATGATCTTGGGCTCGTTTTGTAGCTATTGAAAAGCTCTAGGTTCTCACATAGAGAACCACCAGATATAAAACAAAATGGATGATGCAATCAATGCAAAGGTTTGAGTATAGAATTTAGGGAACCCTTTTTGGCTTACAGTTTTACTATAGGAGTGGAATTGTGTATAGAAGATGATGACTTGAGAAAGTCAATTACAAAACCCTTTAATACCCTCTAATAGTGTGGGATCCCTATAACTCAAGAATCATAAAATGACTAAACTAGATAGCTTCCAAAAATCCATTCTTGGGCAAATATACTTTTTGATGGTCATTGATCCATGCAACTACAACCAATGGAACTAATACCTTTTACTTGAGCATTCCATTTGAGCTTGATGTTGACATTTATTATTGGCTCAAGATGGAAGCATAATCTTGATCACACCATTTGGTCAAGACTTCAGATAGCTCCCCCATACGCCATGTCGGGATTATTTCATTGCATTCTATCTTCACATGTATATCATGTGATCACCCACAAGCTTCAAGAATGTAATCCTTCAGGATGCTTATCGTGGGCTTGCCCTTGTCAACCATGATCATCATATCTTGATGTGATCCTCTCATGGACACTTGGAATCTTTCTCTTGATGCAAGCCCATGAGAATCACCTAATTAACATAGATATAGAAAACACATAGTTTGGGTTAGTACACAAGGTGCAATTGAGAATTACTTACCATACCACAAGATCCCATGTGGTACATCATTTGTGCTTGTGTGATGGTCATCTTTGAGCTAAATCTTTGATTTTCATATTGGTCAATATTTATCTTGATCCATGATGAAACTTGATGTCTTGAAAGCCTTTTTGATTTCTTCACTATGCTTTGTTGCTTCAAGACATGATTACCAATATCTCGATTCACCAAGACCATATCAAGTTTCTCCATGAATCTCAGATTAGCTATAACTTTCTCGTCTTCATGATATAACATAATCTCTTGAGAGGCACAATGAATTATTCACTTGAATTACTTGCTTGAAGACATAGTCATCCATGACTCAACGCATGAGCTCATCATGATCCTATTTTCAAGACATATGTAGAATTATTCTCTTTAACTATTCTCTTAAGATCTTGATTTATCATGGTTGAAACCATAAGCAAAAGCATGAGAATGTCCGAGATCCTCAATGAACTCCACATAGATCACATCTTGTTCATCACATGGAATTCATCTTGATCGTATCATATTTGATTCAATTGTTAAGCTCATCCTTCATGCATGCACAACAATATGTATATGACATTCATTTAGAATTCGTTAGAGCTCCTTATTAAATCTTCATGGAACAAACATCCTTCAATTCATCCAGTATTGTTAATGCATTGCAAATAGAACATTCCTTCAAATGTATAACTCAATGGAAACATTAGTCCATTAGGATTGTCATCAATTACCAAAACCACACATGGGGACTACATGAACTTTCACTAGAGAGTACCCTACTCTCATAGATTGCGACATTTAATAATCAAACTCATATATGTATGTTCTTCAAAAGATCTTCTGCAGGACAACATCTCTATTTAAGTAATCCACTCAGAACAAAATAAGATATACATCAACACGCCATGCATATTAGGAGAGTATTACATCTTCATGGAGTGGTATTGTTAATAGTAAGGACACTCTTCTCTCGGTTGGCCAACAACTTTTCTTCCAATTCTAATTCACGGGATCTCCTATCACATAGAACATGTTACCACTGTGAACAACTCACACCTATCTCCTTTGATGCATTATCTATCACATTAGTAAAAGGATCTGACAGATTTTTAGATGTTTGGATATAATCCAATGTGATAACTTCGGAGTTTCTCATTTTTCTCATAGATATTAATCTTATTTGTACATGTCTTGATGGCTTCATGTCATCCTTGGAACTACTCACTTTGGAGATCATAGTTTTATTGTCGTAGTTCGTAAGGATACTGGGTATAAGTTTCTCAACAACCGACAAGTCAGTCATGAGCCGACGAAGCCAATGACCGTAGCTATATCCAGTGTTGTGAGCTCTGTTTTCATCGTTGACTTCGTTAAGATGGTATGCGTGCAAGACTTCCAAAAAACAGTGCCACCTCCATGAGTAAACACATATACGCTCGTGGCCTTTATCTCATCAGCATCTGATGACCCACAAGTGTAGGGGATCTATCATAGCCTTTTTGATAAGTAAGAGTGTCGAACCCAACGAGGAGCAGAAGGTATTGACAAGCAATATTGACCAAGAAATAAGTGCAAATACTGAAAGGTAACTTTTTATGGGTTTACTGGTATAAGCAACAAGGAAATAAATGCAAGGAAAGTAAATTGTGCCGAGGTGCAGCAAGTGGCCCAATCCTTTTGAACACAAAGGATAAGCCGAGGGACTAAGCTTATAAATACTCAGGGGTTCCTGAGGACACACGGGAGAGATAGTCAAGTGCTTTCGACATATTCTGTCTAGTACTATGTTTTGTATTGATAAGTGTTATGTGGGTGGATATTAACTAATGCACCGTCTAGGCTAAGACAAGTACACTCTTATGATTAGTCTCTCTTGCAAGCGTCCACAAATACAAAAGAGAAATTAAGGCAAAACCTAACCATAGCAATAAGCTTTAGGATCCAATGCTCCCTCGCGCAAAAGTATGCGAGCTCGGGTTCAGGTTTGTGTCACTCCGGTAGCCCACCATAAGCATTCTTTATACATGATGCATTCCTCTAGGTCCTTAAAAAGGCAAAGTGTTATGTAGTCGACGTTCGCATAACACCACTAGAAGAATAACACCATAACTTAAATATCAATCAACACATATTACTTCAACATCATATGACTACTAGGAACTAGATTTCTCCCATGCCCTCAAGAACTAAAGGAACTACTCACGAGACATAAAAGAGATCATGGTCAGAGGTGATGAAAATATGATAAACAATCTGGTCATAACAGTAATTCTCCAACAAAACTCAATAGCATTCACCACAAAAGAGTAATCAACACCGGTAGAGTAGATGGGATGAATAGTGCAAGGTACAACTCCGATTGCGATGCTAAAGTAAGATGGGGATGGTGTTGGTGTTGAGGGTGATGGTGATGATGATCTCGATGATGCCCGTGACGACGGTGAGGACGATGATGACGATCTCCCCCTCGAGGAGTTCTCCCCGGCGGAATCTGACCGTCGGAAAGGTATTTTCTTCTCTGTAGGTTTCCGCCCCGGAGCGACGGCGGAACTCTAGAAAAACTTCTGCCCCCCTAACTTTTAGGTCACGAGGATCATATAGGACAAAGGAGAGCACCGGAGGCGGGACCCACCATCCAGAAGGCCTCTGGGCGCAGCCTAGGGGTGGCCCGCGCCAGTAGGTTGCTTGGGTGCCCTGTGGCCCAACTCCGGCCCTTCTTGGGCCTGTCATCGTGATCTGTTCGGAAACTCCTTCCCTCAAATTTTCAGCACAGTTGGAGATGTTCTGATATGGTAACTCTTCGTGCTATTTTCTCCGTTGAATCCTGCGTCTGCTGTTTCAGCACCGGAAAGTTGTAAACTGTGTAAAATAAGCCAAAACACTATAAGTACATCATCATAATGTGAAATATATCAATGAATAGAGACAAATTATTATACAAAATAGTGATGCATTTTGGACGTATCAACTCCCCCAAGCTTAGGCCTCGCTTGTCCCCAAGCGAATACTGTGCTCGGTAAACATGTCGACAAGTTTAGAGAGTGAAGTGTCGATAAATAAGAATACAAACAAGAAGCATCATAATTTCTCTACTAAACCAAATATCCTCAACATCAATCTCAACTCATAAGGCTCATATGAAAGAGTAGTATCAATCACAATCAAAAGTAGGGCTAAGGAAACTCATCAAACCAAGGAAAACATGTCCTTAGTCAAAGAACAACTAATAACTTTTAAATTTTGCTCTTCCTCTTATATTTTGATTAGAACAATTGAAGCTTTTTTGAAAGAACATGTTATAGTCAAGAAGTGGAATTTCTAACACAAAGGAAGATGTTTGCTTTAGCTAGGCTTAACAAACAACTTACTCATCTTAATGATATTGTCAACAAAGTTGTGATATGGCAATTCTCAATGAAACGATATAAATTCACGCATCTTTGTCAACATAAAGTGTGTGCTCTTTTATAGGATAGAAAGAAGTAGGTTTACTGACTCAACATAAAAATAAAAGATTAGCCCTTTGCAGAGGGAAGTAGGGAAAACTCATGTGCTAGAGCTTTTGAAATCAACAAGATTGTAAAACAAGCTTTTGAGAGGTGCATAATTTGTCAACGAATGCTAGCAGATAGCCAAATACTTCTCATGCTGGACAAGTTTTGAGGAACGGCTCCCAAAGTGGGGACGATCACATCCCCTTAGTCTCCTTTGTTTATCACTACCAAAGTTTTCTGATTTCTCATCAACAAAGCATGAAGGAGGTTTTGTTTGTTTTTATTATCTTTTACGAGCCGGGCGCGCTCATGCCATTCCCTCCTCGTATTAGGTGTTTGCAGATTAAACATGCAACCTAGGATAAAACTTGTCCAGTATGAGAAGATTATGAATTATCTACTACTTCCTCATGAGCTAAAACGGAGGCACAAAACATGGAGTAATATTTGTAGGTTTAAAGATAGTACATGAGTAATATAGTTTAGGAGTGGCGGTGAAATACCACATAAAGGGAAGGTATCGTGGACTCTTGGGAAGGTTGAGGTTTCAAGGTATGGATGCACAAGCAGTATTCCCACTTAGTACAAGGGTTGGCTAGCAAAGGCTTTTGAGAGCAGACAAATGATATTGACTTGGATGCAAAACAATATAAGGTTTAACATAAAGAATTGGCATGAAACATCAAGTTGTCTTCCTTGTCAACATAACACTTCAAGCATAAGAACATAAAGGTTTTGGCTATGTCGCTACTAGAAAAAGCCCATGCTTGTTGTTATGACCAATGTTATGTTTGCCAAGATTAAATAAAGTTTTCAATGCCATACCTGATATGTAAGATCAATACTCCCATAAGAATCAACATATAAAGTCGATTGCATGAAGAGAATATCCGGTGCAGCAAAGAAACCAATAGACTTATCATTAATATTCCATCATAGACAACTGCACACTCACGGATACAAGACTCTCCACAAAGGAGTGATAGCCCTCAATGCAAACACCTATTTCATAAGATAACCTCCCTAGACATGATACGATACTAAAGTTGACCAAAAAAATAAAGGATGAAAATTAAAGATACCGGGCACTCCCCCAAGCTTGGAACAAGCTAAGAGAATGCCATTACCCATGAAGATTTCACTCTTCATCCTACTTGTTGTTCTTCAAGTCCGCTATTATGCGCTGAAGGGTTTGGTTTTCAGCTTCCAATATGGCCACCTGTACTTTAAGAACACAGAAGTCTTCACAGAATTGGTTAGTGATTCTGTAAGCTTCAGATAAAGCGGATGGCACAGGTGGAGCTCCTGGTGGAGGGATAGTTGCTGAAAGGTTCAGAGAAAGGTCATGTTGAGTGTTAACAAACTCCACAAGGATGGGGTTGTTGGAGATGGTTCCTCGTGATGAAGGATGTCCTTCTTGCTGGGTGGTGACCATCTTGACTTCCTCTCTCACGAAGCGCTCCATCTCCGCTTGTCTTGCGGCAATTTCTTCATTAGTAGCCCATCCGGCGACCTTCCCTTGGTTGATATCTTGATGGACACGGCAGAGACGATGACCCGTGTAGTCTTCCCCGCTTGAGTCACAAGAAGACATCTCGAACAATAGCTTCTTATCCTGGCAGAAAAAGATCGAAAGAGAAAACGCTAGGAATCGCAAGATACGAAGCCGGGACGATCCAGGAGAATATATAGCAAAAATTTGTGCATTAAAAGGAAGGTAACAAGCCAAAGTGGGGTCGGAGATGGACTCCGGGTGGTCCAGGTGGCCTCCTGGTGTGGCCAGGAGGTAGCCCGCACCACCAGGCTGCCTGGAGCACCTGGAGCTCCTCTCCGGCTCCACTTCGTCTCAGAATTTTCCTAATTTTGCAAAAACAATAAAACATAACTTTTATTGATGTTCGTGAAGTTTTCTTACCGTATTTCGTATCTATTCTTATTCCGCTTCTCCCGTTGTCTAACACAGTGTTGCAGTATCTTCTTCATGAGTGGCTACGTGTATCACATCCACCTCTACATTGATGGGGTCTCTAGCCATGTAATGCTTGAGTCTTTTCCCATTCGCAGCATGTGGTTTTGTGCCTTCAAAATTATTAATCTTGATTGCACCGGAGCGGTAGACCTCTTCGATATGGTATGGTCCCTCCCACTTGGAAAATAATTTACCTAGAGAGAACCTGAAACGAGATCTACACAACAAAAATTTATCACCAACATTAAATTCACGTTTCAAAATTCTCTTTTCATGCCACTTCTTTACCTTTTCTTTGAACATTTTTGCGCTCTCGTAAGATTCACTTCTCCACTCATCTAGAGAAGTCAAGTTCATGAGACGCTTTTCACCAGCAAGCTTTGGGTCAGCATTAAGCTCTCTAAGAGCCCAGAAAGCTTTGTGCTCTAACTCTAAAGGTAGATGGCATGCCTTGCCATACACCATCTTATACGGAGATATGTGTGATAGCCTCGCTTATTAGGGATGATAGACTACTTATATCAATAAGGAATTCCTTCTTTTTCGGGAGCCCATTCGAACAGAACTCCAAGGTTAAGCATGCTCGGCTTGGATTAGTTCTAGGATGGGTGACCGATCGGGAAGTTGATCCCCGGTGCACATGAGTGAGGACAAAGTGTGCAGAAAAGACTAGCATTGATATGTGGGGTCAGTCTAGATCCCGCCAGAGGTAACGACCTGTTCTTCATCTGGAGGGCAGATCTGGAGTCCGTCTTGGGCTCCGGAGAGGGGAAATCGTCGCCATCGTCATCATCAACCTTATTCCCTCTCCAATTCCATGAAGCTCTTCGTCGTTTGTGAGTAATCTATTCGTAGGATCGCTGGGCGGTGATGAGTAGGATGAGATCTATCGTGTAATCGAGTTAGTTTTGATGGGGATGGATCCCTAGTATCCACTATGTTTTGAGATTTGATGTTGCTACTACTTTGCGATGCTTAATGCTTGTCACTAGGGCCCGAGTGCCATGATTTCAGATCTGAAATTATTATGTTGTCACCAATATATGTGTGTTTTAGATCCGATCTTGCAAGTTGTGGTTACCTACTATGTGTTATGATCCGGCAACCCCGGAGTTGCTGGAAATATGCCCTAGAGGCAATAATAAAATGGTTATTATCATATTTCCTTGTTCGTGATAATCGTCTTGTTCATGGTATAATTGTATTAACAGGAAACAGTAATACATGTGTGAATAAATAGATCACAATGTGTCCCTAGCAAGCCTCTAGTTGGCTAGCTCGTTAGTCAATAGATGATCATGGTTTCTTGGTCATGGGCATTAGATGTCATTGATAACGGGATCACATCATTGGGAGAATGATGTGATGGACAAGACCCAATCCTAAGCGTAGCACTAGATCGTATTGTTCGTATGCTAAAGCTTTTCTAATGTCAAGTGTCTTTTCCTTCGACCGTGAGATTGTGCAACTCCCGGATACCGTAGGAGTGCTTTGGGTGTATCAAACGTCACAACGTAACTGGGTGACTATAAAGGTGCACTACGGGAACCTCCGAAAGTATCTGTTGGGTTGGCACGAATCGAGATCGGGATTTGTCACTCCGTGTGATGGAGAGATATCTCTGGGCCCACTCGGTAGAACATCATCATGAGCTCAATGTGACTACGGAACGAGTAAAGAGACTTACCGGTAACGAGATTGAACAAGGTATAGGTATACCGATGATCGAATCTCGGGCAAGTTCTATACCGACAGACAAAGGGAATTGTATACGGGATTGATTGAATCCTTGACATCGTGGTTCATCCGATGAGATCATCGTGGAGCAAGTGGGAGCCACCATGGGTATCTAGACCCCGTTGATGGTTATTGGCCGGAGAGGTGTCTCGGTCATGTATGTTTGTCTCCCGAACCCGTAGGGTCTACACACTTAAGGTTTGATGACGCTAGGGTTATAGGGAATTGTTATACTGTAACATCCCAATTTTCGTAAATTCGGATGTTAATAGATCATTCATTTGCATCCCACATTTTATGCATCATTGCGTTCTTCTGAAAAAATTTATCGTTATGTGACTGCGGGCAATTTATCGGAGTGGAGATAATATGACTTCTCCCCTGTGAGTTAAAGTCACCATTTTTGGTTTTTGCAAATTTTTCCAAACTCCGAATTATTTTAGTCGAGTTTTTTTTTCGATCGCGTTGTGTGATCCTAGTGCATAAAACTTTTTTTTAGTTGCATTAGGTGGAACTAGGGTTCCTATATATATTATATATGTATTAGTTGTATATGTATTTTGTTTTCCTAAGTATTCTAGCGCATATATGTATATTAGTACTTTTTTCCTAGTATTTTGTTAGCTAGGAAAATATATTTTTTCTGTTTTGTTTTGTTTTTTTTATTTCTTTTTGTTGCTGCTGTTTGTTTGTTTTCTTTTCAAAAAAAAAAAACAAAACAGCCCAGCCACCCCATGCATGCACGCATGCCTTGCATGCAGCCTCCCCCACGTCCCCAATCCCTCTCCCTCCCCACGTCTCCTCTTTCCTTTTTTCTTCTCTCCCTCCCCACGTCTCCTCCTTCCTATTTTCTCTCCCTTTTCCTTATTTCTCTCTTCCTTCTTTCTCCTCCCTCTCTTTCCTATTTTTCTCTCCCATGATCTCCTTCCCAAAGTTCTCCCTCTCCTTCCTTTCTACTCTCCTCCCCTAAGCCTATATAAACCCCCCCCACCTCCACCTCTCCCCAACCCTAGCCGCCGTCTCTCCACCGCCGCCTCCACAAGTCGCCGCCGGCGCCTCACCCCACCGCCGCCCTAGCCGCCGCCGCGAGCAGCGGCAGCAGCCCGAAAGCTGCTGCACCTCGGCCTCGCCGCGGAGGAGGAGCCCTCCCCGAACTCTCTCTCCACCGCCGCCTCTTCCCCGCGGAGGAGGAACCTCACCGCCGCCGCCCGACGCCCCACCGCCCGGAGCTACTCCCTCCTTCCTCGCCGGCCATCTCTTTTCTTGCCGGTGCAACACCTCCAGCAGCAGGTAGCAACCTCTCTCTCTCTATTTCATGCACTCCATCTCAGCCATTAGAAGCTTGCCACGTGTGCCTCTCATTAGCACTAGCAGTTTCGTAATTTCTGTCCAGATTTCGAAAACAGAAACTTTCAATCTTGTTTTGATCACAAATTTTTATCCCTACGTCCAATGACACTCATTCTTTTTCCAGTAGCTCACAAATTTCCTGTAGTTTTTAAAAATATATAATGTTTCTGTGTTTGGAATTTTTAAATATAAGTTAGAGCAGATTTAGTTTAAACACTGTTTTGCCTATTCCAGGAGTTTGAAAAATGATATTGAGTTGATTCTTTTTGCTGCTGTTTTCTAGTGATAAAACCTTACTGTAGTAGAATTTTCAGAATTTTCCAAGTATTTTTACTAGTGTTTTCAACAGAAACAAGTTTCTGTCCTACCGACGTGCGATAAAATTCTTTTGCGTAGTCGTTTGCCAATCTTTGCATGTGATGTTATTTTTTTTTCTCGTGGAATGATTGAATTGCTTATGGTGTGCTTTGTGTTTGTATCGGTAGATCATCCGGAGTGCGAAGCGTGTTACTTAGAGACGCTCGAGCAGGACAACTATCATCAAGGCAAGTCATCTTTGATCATGTTATTTTACCTATGTTTTCAATGCATAGTAGATCACCTTCTTTGCCCTATTTGCATGCTGCCTAGGTACTTGGAAACTTTAGTCATAGGTGTAGTATCATGTGGTAGGAACACAACGACCCCGACACTTGGCCCCGGGACGACAATTTCTTAATGCTATGCTTGAGTAGACGGGTTATCGGTTGAGTGTATTCCACGAGTGATGCGAGGTTGAAAAAATAATCAAGACCGGACTAAGACAAGATTTTCAAGACCTCGGACGCAATGCAACACTGGGTGAAGGACGGTTGACCGGCTCCCTGGAAAACCCAGTGGATGCCCGGGATGCTGGAGAGGCCATGTCATCCTGCGGAAAGCTTCACCCAGGCTCAAAGGGACGGACGGAGACTTCAAGACTCAAGGCTTACCTGCACAGCCACAAGTCATTATGGGCTCTGGCTTGGTTGGACAACGCGGCGACTCTGGACAGGCGGTGCTAGCAGATGTAGACGAACGGTAGGAATGGATGGGCACCGACAGGGATTCAGAGGGACCCGTTGAAAGACCATGTTTTGATCATCCGGTCTTCAAACACCCTGAAGTGCGAGGACAAACCCGGAGGCGATCAAATCTTGTGGGGAACGTGTGCAAAACTCTGCAGAGTACTCAACCTAATCGATTAGCCGTGTCCACGGTCATGGACAACTTGAGCCGAAGGCATTGAATTTCCCCTGAACTCTCGACACAACTTAATAATGATGTGGGTGTTAACAACTATTCGGGTACGAGAATTGGTTGGCGGAACCATCTCGTTAACAACAAACTATGTAGTAATATTTTGCTTTCAAACCCTTTTGTTGTAGGATAAAACTAGCTTTATGCAAACAAAAAAAAACTTAGCTCCACCGGCCAAATATGCATGTAGAGATAGTGATTATTTTACTCCCTCTCTTGATGATTTGCCAGCATATTCAATATGCTGACCTACACGGCTGCAACGTATCATGTTGCAGAGTACTTTTCCGACCAGGAGTGAGGCTACCGTTCTACGCTCAGCGACATGCCCTTGGAGTCGGATGGACTCGTCTACCTGATGCTTCCGCTTAGTCTTCGTTAGATAATCTCATGAGTTGGCCTTCAGCCACTTTATTGTACTCCTTTATTGTAATAAAGTACTCTTTATGAGATTTCGATTAATAAAGCTGTGTGATTGCACTCTTGAATATATACATTATGTACTGTGTGTGTACCAGCATGATCTTGGGATGGTACAGAAACACCAGAGGCTTGACTCGTTGAGTCGGGTCACTACAGAAATGGTATCAGAGCACACGCTGACCTTAGGACGTAACCTCTAGGAATGGAAAAGCCTTAGGAAGAAAACTATTTTCTCTAAAATCTTCTATTTCCTCTTCTGATCATTTCTGACTTCTCTCCGATTTTCCAATGTTTAGATGGCCACCTTCATCCCTGTTATGTTCACGGAGTTTTGCCAGCCCGACACCACTATGCCGTTCGGAAAAGAGCTGGTGCAGATCACAAAAGACTTGAGGATTGCTGTGCCGACTATCACAGGGAAGCCAACTTCATCTTACCCGGAGGATTCATGCTACAGGATCGAGGTGCATATTCCCGGAAGGACATTCGAGCCGCGCACTGAGCCGATGGATTTCAAGTTCATCGCACCCAGCTGGATTCTCGGAAGGGACATGGCGATCCATTGTGCACTCGGACGTATCAAGGATAAATACAAAGGCTGCCCTATTTCTCCAGACCTATTCGTTGTATCCTGGAGAAATGAAGACGGAGACATCATCTCAAGCAAGACCAACGACGCTCTCTTATCTTATGCCCAGACCTTGGAGAAGCACAGCGTAACTCTAGAGTATCACGCGATCAAGGACGCCAAGAAGATCAAGCAACTGTCACTCCGCGAGCTTGAGCTTGAAGATGCAGCCCAGGAAGCCCACTATGAGCATGAGCTGGAAGTGAAGGACTTTCTGGAGCGGATTGAGAAGCTGAAGACTCGAGTTGCATACCTGGAGGAGGAACTGGACATGGGCGAGAACCTTCATCCCGAAGGAGACGTAGCCCCCGTGATCAGCAACGACGAGGACTATGAAGAAAGCTCCACCGAAGGACCCGACACTATGCTATTTTGAGGAGGACACTTAGACTAGACCACCAATTTTTACTTTATCGTTTTACGTTTTAGGCCGATGTTTAGGATTATCGATTTTGTATCCTCGTGTGAACCTTTGTGATGTTTGAATAAAATGTGTGGTGTGATATTTGTGTGTTGCATTCATATGGGTAGTGTAATTCCTCTAGACCATTGTTCTATGCTAATCTCACCCCTCTACAAACATCAGATGCCTCCAAGACGCGCCCCTACCTCCAACTTTCCGCCGGAACTCACCCAGTTGATCCAGCAACAAAACACCCTGATGCAACTGATCATCCAGAACCAGAACAACAACAACCATCATCCACCCCAGGCCGACAACCTTACCCGTTTTCTGAGGTTGAACCCTCCAACTTTCTCCAGCAGCATTGAGCCCATTGTGGCAGATGATTGGCTTCACAAGATGGAGCGTGAGCTCATCACCGCTGGTTGTTCTGAAGCTGAGAAGGTGCGTTTTGCCGCGCATCAACTTGAAGGCCCTGCAGCTGCTTGGTGGGAGAACTACACCACCACTATCCCATTGCTGGAGTCACTTGGGAGCAATTCAAGCAAGCCTTCCGCACCGCACATGTCTCAGCTGGTGCAATGAGTCTGAAGAAGCGTGAGTTTCGCAACTTACGCCAGGGGAGTCGCACTGTGGCCCAGTACGTTGATGATTTCAGCATGCTCGCCCGTTATGCACCCGGAGATGTGGTCGATGATGCGGCCAAGCAGGAAAAGTTCTTGGAAGGACTGAATGATGAGCTGAGCATTCAGTTGATGGTAGCCACCTTCAACAACTACCAGGAGCTGGTTGATAAGGCCCTCATCTTGGAGGGGAAACATCAGCAGATGGAGAACCGCAAGCGAAAATATGGGGTTGGAAAGTTCAACTCCGGCACTCAGCAGAAGCCTCGCTACACCCCCTACTCAGGGAATACCGGGACTGGATCCGGTAAGTTTGGTGGACATGTTCAGCATAACCACCCTGTGCACAACCATGGAGGCCACAACCATGGAGAAAATGGGAATCACCGCAACAACAACAACTTCAAGAATGGCGGTACTGGCACTCAGCAGAATTCAACTCCAGCTCAGAAGGATCTGACTCACATCACTTGCTTCAAGTGTCAGAAGAAGGGACACTATGCCACTGATTGTCCCCAGAACAAGCAGGGAAATGGAAACGGCAACGGCAACGGCAACTCTGCAGCAAAGAAGCCCAATCCTTTTCCTCGAGCTCAGGTGAACCACATTGATATGGAAGAGGTCTATGATCACCCCGATACTGTGGTTGGTAAGTTTTTGCTAAATTCACATCCAGTATTGGTACTTTTTGATTCTGGTGCAACTCATTCATTCATATCAAGGGTAGTTGTGGAAAAGTATAGTTTGCCAACTAGAACCCTCAGCCAACCTATTAAGGTCAGTTCCCCAGGAGGCATGATGACAGCCGGGATAGGATGCCATGCTTTGAGTCTCTACATCGGGAACCATAATTTCCCCACCGACCTCATCGTATTAGAGTCCCAGGGATTGGATGTAATCCTAGGCATGGATTGGATGGCCAAGTATGAAGGGAATATCGATTGTGCCCTTAAGTCTATTTTGCTCACCACCCCCGAGCAGAAGAGGATTAAGTACGTGTCTCAGCGCCCGACACGGAGTAAGCGAGTAAACTCTCTCACGGGAGTAGTCCAGGAGGAGGTACCAATCGTACAGGAGTATCCAGATGTATTTCCGGAGGAATTGCCGGGCATGCCACCCGATAGAGAGATTGAGTTCTTGATTGAGCTATTACCCGGAACAGCACCGATATCCAAGAGACCTTATCGGATGCCCGCAAATGACTTGATAGAAATCAAGAAGCAAATTAAAGAGTTATTGGACAAAGGGTATATTTCGCCCAAGTTCTTCACCTTGGGGAGCCCCAGTGCTCTTAGTTGAAAAGAAGGACAAGTCCTTAAGAATGGTTGTCGATTATCGTGCATTGAACGATGTGACCATCAAGAACAAGTACCCCTTGCCGATGATCAATGATCTGTTTGATCAGTTAGTTGGAGCTCGCATATTCTCAAAGATCGATCTTCGATCCGGGTATCATCAGTTGAAGATTTGTGAACAGGATATACCCAAGACAGCCTTTACCACTCGGTACGGCTTGTATGAGTACACGGTCATGTCATTTGGACTGACTAATGCTCCGGCATATTTTATGAATCTGATGAACAAGGTATTTATGGAGTACTTGGACAAGTTTGTCGTGGTGTTCATCGATGACATACTGATATTCTCCAAGAACGAAGAGGAACACAAGGAACATCTGCGTCTAGTTCTGGAGAAGCTTCGAGAGCATAAGCTATATGCAAAGTTCAGCAAATGTGAGTTTTGGTTGAAGGAAGTCGGATTTCTCGGACACGTCATCTCAGGAGAAGGAATAGCAGTGGACCCTGCCAAGGTCGCAGCAGTCACCGAATGGGTAGCACCCACTTCAGTCAAGGAGATCCGCAGTTTCCTCGGACTTGCCGGATATTACCGGAGGTTCATTGAGAATTTCTCAAAGATTGCCAAGCCCATGACAGAGTTATTGAAGAAGGAATCCAAGTATGTTTGGACTGAGGAATGTGAAACCAGTTTTCAAGAGTTGAAGAAACGTCTTGTTACAGCCCCAGTGCTGACATTGCCGAACATTCGGAAGGACTTCCAGGTTTACTGTGACGCTTCTCGTCAAGGACTTGGAGGAGTGCTCATGCAAGAAGGCAAAGTTGTAGCCTATGCATCCAGACAGCTCAGACCTCATGAGTTGAATTATGCCACACATGACTTGGAACTAGCTGCCGTAGTGCACGCTCTCAAGACCTGGAGACATTTCCTGATCGGAAATAGTTGTGATGTTTACACTGATCACAAGAGCCTGAAATATATCTTCACGCAGAAGGAGTTGAACCTCAGACAGAGGCGATGGCTAGAGTTGATCAAGGACTACGACATGAGATTGCATTATCACCCAGGCAAGGCAAATGTTGTAGCCGATGCGTTGAGCCGCAAGAGTTATGTGAACACGCTCACAGCGGGAGGATTACCCCAGGAGTTAGTCGATGATCTCCGAGATCTCAAATTGGAGATAGTTCCAAGAGGATTTGTTGCCACACTGGAAATTCAGTCTACTTTGACGGAAAAAATCCGTGAAGCACAGAAAGCTGACAAAGAGATAGCTGAGATTAAGCAGAAAATGGAAGACGGGAAAGCTAAAGGTTTTCGTGAGGATGAACACGGAACTTTATGGTTTGAGGATCGCATCTATGTGCCCAATGATCCCAAACTCAGGAAGTTGATACTTCAGGAAGCTCATGATTCCCCGTACTCGATACACCCCGGTAACACCAAGATGTATCTGGATCTGAAAGAAAGTTTCTGGTGGACAGGATTGAAGAAAGACATTGCCGAGTACGTAGCTATATGCGATGTTTGTCAGCGAGTAAAAGCCGAGCATCAGAAGCCAGCAGGTTTGCTCCAACCTCTGCCGATACCCGAATGGAAATGGGAAAAGCTTGGTATGGACTTCATCACAGGATTACCTCGGACCCGTTCTGGCTATGATTCTATTTGGGTTGTGGTCGATCGGTTGACCAAGGTAGCTCACTTCATTCCGGTGAAGACTACCTACACTAGTGCCAAGCTGGCCAAGATTTATATGACGAGGATCGTATGTCTGCACGGAGTACCAAAGAGCATTGTGTCTGATAGAGGGACTCAGTTCACATCAAAATTTTGGCACCAACTGCACGAAACCTTGGGAACAAGATTGGAGTTCAGCACAGCATTTCACCCGCAGACAGATGGACAGACCAAGAGAGTTAATCAAATTCTGGAAGACATGTTGAGAGCTTGCGCACTAGACTATGGGTCTAGTTGGGATGAAAATTTACCGTATGCCGAGTTCTCATACAACAACAGCTACCAGACCAGTCTGAAGATGGCCCCTTTCGAAGCTCTATACGGAAGGAGGTGCAGAACACCATTGACGTGGGATGGAGTTGGCGACCGACAACTTTTTGGTCCCGACCTCATCCGAGATTCTGAAGAGAAGGTCAAGCTTATTCGTGACCGACTCAAGATAGCTCAGTCCAGGCAGAAGAGTTATGCCGACAGCAAACGCAAGGAAGTAACATACGAAGTGGGAGATCGAGCATATCTTCGGGTGTCTCCACTTCGAGGAATCAAGAGATTCGGTGTGAAAGGAAAACTAGCACCACGTTTCATTGGCCCCTACAAAGTTCTTGAACGTAGAGGCGAAGTTGCATACAAACTGGAACTGCCGGAAGGATTGTCCGGAGTTCATGATGTCTTCCATGTTTCCCAGTTGAAGAAATGCCACGCTGAGATGGCCGATGTTCCGTTGAGAGATACAGTGCCCCTAGAGGCCATACAGCTTGACAGTGATCTGACGTATGAGGAGAAACCCGTCCGAATTCTCGAGACCGCCAACAGAGTTACCCGCAGCAAGATCATCAAGTTCTGCAAGGTGTTGTGGAGCCACCACACCGAGGAAGAAGCCACTTGGGAACGAGAAGAGGATCTTCGTCGAGACCAGCCGCACCTATTTTCTAGTCAACCCGAATCTCGAGGGCGAGATTCATCTTAAGGTGGGTAGGTTTGTAACATCCCAATTTTCGTAAATTCGGATGTTAATAGATCATTCATTTGCATCCCACATTTTATGCATCATTGCGTTCTTCTGAAAAATTTTATCGTTATGTGACTGCGGGCAATTTATCGGAGTGGAGATAATATGACTTCTCCCCTGTGAGTTAAAGTCACCATTTTTGGTTTTTGCAAATTTTTCCAAACTCCGAATTATTTTAGTCGAGTTTTTTTTTCGATCGCGTTGTGTGATCCTAGTGCATAAAACTTTTTTTTAGTTGCATTAGGTGGAACTAGGGTTCCTATATATATTATATATGTATTAGTTGTATATGTATTTTGTTTTCCTAAGTATTCTAGCGCATATATGTATATTAGTACTTTTTTTCCTAGTATTTTGTTAGCTAGGAAAATATATTTTTTCTGTTTTGTTTTGTTTTTTTTTATTTCTTTTTGTTGCTGCTGTTTGTTTGTTTTCTTTTCAAAAAAAACAAAAAAACAAAACAGCCCAGCCACCCCATGCATGCACGCATGCCTTGCATGCAGCCTCCCCCACGTCCCCAATCCCTCTCCCTCCCCACGTCTCCTCTTTCCTTTTTTCTTCTCTCCCTCCCCACGTCTCCTCCTTCCTATTTTCTCTCCCTTTTCCTTATTTCTCTCTTCCTTCTTTCTCCTCCCTCTCTTTCCTATTTTTCTCTCCCATGATCTCCTTCCCAAAGTTCTCCCTCTCCTTCCTTTCTACTCTCCTCCCCTAAGCCTATATAAACCCCCCCCACCTCCACCTCTCCCCAACCCTAGCCGCCGTCTCTCCACCGCCGCCTCCACAAGCCGCCGCCGGCGCCTCACCCCACCGCCGCCCTAGCCGCCGCTGCGAGCAGCGGCAGCAGCCCGAAAGCTGCTGCACCTCGGCCTCGCCGCGGAGGAGGAGCCCTCCCCGAACTCTCTCTCCACCGCCGCCTCTTCCCCGCGGAGGAGGAACCTCACCGCCGCCGCCCGACGCCCCACCGCCCGGAGCTACTCCCTCCTTCCTCGCCGGCCATCTCTTTTCTTGCCGGTGCAACACCTCCAGCAGCAGGTAGCAACCTCTCTCTCTCTATTTCATGCACTCCATCTCAGCCATTAGAAGCTTGCCACGTGTGCCTCTCATTAGCACTAGCAGTTTCGTAATTTCTATCCAGATTTCGAAAACAGAAACTTTCAATCTTGTTTTGATCACAAATTTTTATCCCTACGTCCAATGACACTGATTCTTTTTCCAGTAGCTCACAAATTTACTGTAGTTTTTAAAAATATATAATGTTTCTGTGTTTGGAATTTTTAAATATAAGTTAGAGCAGATTTAGTTTAAACACTGTTTTGCCTATTCCAGGAGTTTGAAAAATGATATTGAGTTGATTCTTTTTGCTGCTGTTTTCTAGTGATAAAACCTTACTGTAGTAGAATTTTCAGAATTTTAAAAGTATTTTTACTAGTGTTTTCAACAGAAACAAGTTTCTGTCCTACCGACGTGCGATAAAATTCTTTTGCGTAGTCGTTTGCCAATCTTTGCATGTGATGTTATTTTTTTTTTCTCGTGGAATGATTGAATTGCTTATGGTGTGCTTTGTGTTTGTATCGGTAGATCATCCGGAGTGCGAAGCGTGTTACTTAGAGACGCTCGAGCAGGACAACTATCATCAAGGCAAGTCATCTTTGATCATGTTATTTTACCTATGTTTTCAATGCATAGTAGATCACCTTCTTTGCCCTATTTGCATGCTGCCTAGGTACTTGGAAACTTTAGTCATAGGTGTAGTATCATGTGGTAGGAACACAACGACCCCGACACTTGGCCCCGGGACGACAATTTCTTAATGCTATGCTTGAGTAGACGGGTTATCGGTTGAGTGTATTCCACGAGTGATGCGAGGTTGAAAAAATAATCAAGACCGGACTAAGACAAGATTTTCAAGACCTCGGACGCAATGCAACACTGGGTGAAGGACGGTTGACCGGCTCCCTGGAAAACCCAGTGGATGCCCGGGATGCTGGAGAGGCCATGTCATCCTGCGGAAAGCTTCACCCAGGCTCAAAGGGACGGACGGAGACTTCAAGACTCAAGGCTTACCTGCACAGCCACAAGTCATTATGGGCTCTGGCTTGGTTGGACAACGCGGCGACTCTGGACAGGCGGTGCTAGCAGATGTAGACGAACGGTAGGAATGGATGGGCACCGACAGGGATTCAGAGGGACCCGTTGAAAGACCATGTTTTGATCATCCGGTCTTCAAACACCCTGAAGTGCGAGGACAAACCCGGAGGCGATCAAATCTTGTGGGGAACGTGTGCAAAACTCTGCAGAGTACTCAACCTAATCGATTAGCCGTGTCCACGGTCATGGACAACTTGAGCCGAAGGCATTGAATTTCCCCTGAACTCTCGACACAACTTAATAATGATGTGGGTGTTAACAACTATTCGGGTACGAGAATTGGTTGGCGGAACCATCTCGTTAACAACAAACTATGTAGTAATATTTTGCTTTCAAACCCTTTTGTTGTAGGATAAAACTAGCTTTATGCAAAAAAAAAAAACTTAGCTCCACCGGCCAAATATGCATGTAGAGATAGTGATTATTTTACTCCCTCTCTTGATGATTTGCCAGCATATTCAATATGCTGACCTACACGGCTGCAACGTATCATGTTGCAGAGTACTTTTCCGACCAGGAGTGAGGCTACCGTTCTACGCTCAGCGACATGCCCTTGGAGTCGGATGGACTCGTCTACCTGATGCTTCCGCTTAGTCTTCGTTAGATAATCTCATGAGTTGGCCTTCAGCCACTTTATTGTACTCCTTTATTGTAATAAAGTACTCTTTATGAGATTTCGATTAATAAAGCTGTGTGATTGCACTCTTGAATATATACATTATGTACTGTGTGTGTACCAGCATGATCTTGGGATGGTACAGAAACACCAGAGGCTTGACTCGTTGAGTCAGGTCGCTACATATACGAGGTTATCGAAAGTTGTTCGGAGTCCCGGATGAGATCCCGGATGTCACGAGGAGCTCCGGAATGGTCCGGAGGTAAAGATTGATATATAGGATGGATGGGTTTGGACGCCGAAAATGTTTCGGGCACCACCGGCAAAGTGCCGGGACCACCGGAAGGGTTCCGAAGGACCACCGGGAGGGGCCACAAGCCCCGGAGGGCTGCATGGGCCAAGTGCGGGTGGGAACCAGCCCCTAGGTGGGCTGGTGCGCCCCCCACACCCAGCCCATGCGCACCAGAGAGGGAGGGAGGGGGAACCCTAGGCGCAGGGGAGGCCCAAGGCCCACCTAGGGCGCGCCCCCCTTGCCCTGCCCTGGCCGCCGCCCCCCTCTCCCATATGGTAGCCGCCGGCCCCTAGGGAGGGAACCCTAGGGGTGGCGCAGACCTCCCCCTCCTCCTATAAATAGAGAGGGGTTTTGGCCATTGGGAGATAGACTTTTCCCTCTCCCTCGGCGCAACCCTGCCCTTCTTTCTCCTCCTCTCTGCCGGTGCTTGGCGAAGCCCTACCGGGAGACCTCGTCTCTCCATCGACACCACGTCGTCGTGCTGCTAGAGTTCTTCCCCAACCTCTCCCTCCTCCTTGCTGGATCAAGGTGCGGGAGACGTCACCGGGCTGCACGTGTGTTGAACACGGAGGTGTCATGGTTCGGCACTAGATCGGAATCACACCGCGATGTGAATCGTCGCGAGTACGACTCCATCAACCGTGTTCTAGTAACGCTTCCGCTTAGCGATCTTCAAAGGTATGAAGATGCTCTCACCCCTCTCTCGTTGTTGGTCTCTCCATAGGAAGATCTGAATATGCGTAGGAAAGATTTTGAATTTATGCTATGTTACCCAACAGTGGCATCCGAGCCAGGTTTTCTATGCGTAGATTCTATGTACGAGTAGAACACAAAAGGTTGTGGGCAATGATTTGTCAATTGCTTGCCGCTACTAGTCTTATTCTTTTTCCGGAGGTATTGTGGGAGGAAGCGGCCCGGACCGACATTACACGTACGCTTACGTGAGACTGGTTCCACCGACACACATGCACACCGTGCATAAAGGTGGCTAGCGGGTGTCTGTCTCTCCTACTCTATTCGGATTGGATTTGATGAAAAGGGTCCTTATGAAGGGTAAATAGCTTTGGCATATCATCGTTGTGGCTGTCACGTAGGTAAGAAGGCGTTCGTGCTAGAAACCCAAATCAGCCACGTAAAACTTGCAGCAACAATTAGAGGACGTCTAACTTGTTTTTGCAGGGTTTGACATGTGATGTGATATGGCCAAAGTTGTGATGTTGCATGTACGATGTATGAGATGATCATGTTATTGTAATAGGTTTCACGACTTGCATGTCGATGAGTATGACAACCGGCAGGAGCCATAGGAGTTGTCTTAATTTATTGTATGAGATGCAACGCCATGTGCTTACTAGTTTTACTTCATTGCTAACGGTTACCTATAGTAGTAGTGACAGTAGTAGTTGGCGTGAAGACTTCACGGATACACGATGATGGAGATCATGATGATGGAGATCATGGTGTCACGCCGGTGATGATGATGATCATGCGATGCCTGAAGATGGAGATCGAAAGAGCAAAGATGATGATGGCCATATCATGTCACTATATGATTGCATTGTGATGTTTATCATGTTTATCATCTTATTGCTTAGAACGACGGTAGCATAATAAGATGACCCCTCTTAAAATTTCAAGAACGTATTCCCCTAAGTGTGCACCATTGCGAAGGATCATTGTCTCGAAGCACCACGTGATGATCGGGTGTGATAGATTCTAACGTTCGCATACAACGGGTGTAAGCCAGATTTACACACGCGAAACACCTAGGTTGACTCGATGAGCTTAGCATGTACAGACATGACCTCGATTACAAGAGACCGAAAGGTCGAACATGAGTCGAAAGGTTGAATACAATCAGCATGAAGTTGCTCACCATGGTGACTAGTCTATCTCACGTGATGATCGGATACGGGTTAGTCAACATGGATCATGTATCACTTAGATGACTAGAGGGATGTCGATTTAAGTGGGAGTTCATACTTAATTTGATTAAATGAACTTAATTGTCATGAACTTAGTCTAAAAGTTATCTTTATAAATATTGTAGATGGCCAACGTCAACCTCAATTTCAACGCATTCCTAGAGAAAAACAAGCTGAAAGATGATGGTAGCAACTATGCGGACTGGGTTCGCAACTTGTAGCTCATCCTTGAAGCAGCTAAAAAGGCTTATGTCCTTGATGCGCCGCTAGGTGACCCTCCCGCTCCCGCAGCAGCCCAGGACATTCTGAACGTCTGGCAAATGCGGAGTGATGACTACTCTGTGGTTAGGTGTGGCCTGTTATACAGTTTAGAAACGGGGCTCCAAAGGCGTTTTGAGCAACACGGTGCATATGAGATGTTCCAAGAGCTGAAGCTAGTTTTTCAAGCTCGTGCCTGTGTAGAGAGATATGAAGTCTCCGACAAGTTCTTTAGCTGTAAGATGGAGGAGAACAGTTCTGTCAGCGAGCACATACTCAAAATGTCTGGGTTACACGATCGTCTGACTTCACTTGCAGCCGAACTTCCGGATGATGCTATAATTGACAGAATCCTCCAGTCTCTCTCACCAAGCTACAAAGGCTTTGTGCTTAACTACAACATGCAAGGGATGGAGAAGACCATTCCCGAGTTGTACTCGATGCTCAAGTCTGCAGAAGTAGAAATCAAGAAAGAGCATCAAGTGTTGATGGTCAACAAGATCACTAGTTTCAAGAAGGGCAAGGGTAAGAAGAACTTCAAGAAAGACGGCAAAGCTGTTGCCGCGCCCGATAAGCCAGATGCCGGGAAGAAGAAAAAGAATGGACCCAAGCCTGAGACTGAGTGCTTCTATTGCAAGGGAAAAGGTCACTCGAAGCGGAACTGTCCCAAATACTTAGCGGACAAGAAGGCCGGCAACGTTAAAGGTATATGTGATATACACGTTATTGATGTGTACCTTACCAGCGCTCGTAGTAGCTCCTGGGTATTTGATACCGGTGTTGTTGCTCACATTTTTGCAACTCAAAGCAGGAACTACGGAATAAGCGGAGACACACTTGGTGGGATTAAGCTTCATCTGATATACCCGCAGATTATCAAAAGTTTCCTTGAGCTCTCCCAGTAGCATTTCCTTCCTGTGAGTTTTAACCACAATGTCATCAACATAGGCATGGACGTTGCGTCCGATTTGGCCACGGAGGCAATTTTGGATGCAGTGCTGATAAGTCGCCCCTGCACTCTTGAGTCCGAAATGGCATGGACACATAGCAAAAAGCCCCAAAGCGGGTTATAAAATCTGTTTTCTCCTGATCTTCCACGGCCATCTTGATTTGGTGATATCCGGAATAAGCGTCCAGGAAGTACAAACGTTCGCATCCCGCCACTGAATCAATAATTTGATCGATGCGGGGAAGAGCGAAAGGATCCTTTGGACAAGCTCTGTTAAGATCCATGTAATCAATGCACATACGGAAGGTACCGTTCTTCTTGAGCACCAGGACCGGGTTAGCCAACCATTTGGGGTGGAAGACCTCTACGATGAATCCGTCGGCCAAGAGACGGGCAACTTCCTCCCCGATTGCCTTGCTCGTTCCTCATTGAACCTACGAAGATATTGCTGAATAGGTTTTGCTTTTGGGTCAACATTAAGATGGTGCTCAGCGAATTCTCTCGGCACACCAGGCATGTCAGAAGGTTTCCATGCGAAGATGTCCCGATTCTCACGGATGAATTCGATGAGCGCGCTTTCCTATTTGGGATCCAGATCCGTCCCAATAGTGAACTGCTTGGTTGCGTCGCCAGGGACAAAATCCACTGTCTTAGTGTCATGTGTTGGCTTGAACTTGAGGGGAGGCTCTGCGTCTGTCGTTGGCTCCTTTAAAGGTGACATATCAGCCGGATCAACATTGGCCTGCTGATATTTAAGCTCTTCCGCGGCACAGGCGACTTCTGCGTAAGCCGCATCCCCTTATTCACACTCTCTTGCAATCCTCCTATCGCCATCAACCGTGATGGGTCCTTTAGGACCAGCCATCTTGAGTTCAAGGTAAACATAGCAGGGCGAGCCATGAACCGGACGTAAGCCGGTCGCCCAAAAAGCGCATGATAGGGGCTCTTTAACTTGACCACCTCAAACATAAGCGACTCACTCCTGTAGTTAGACGTTGTTCCAAACGCAACTGTGAGCCTAACTCGCCCTATGGGATACGCCGATTTACCTGGGACAATCCCGTTGAATACCGTGGTTGAGGGCATCAAATCTTTCTCCAACAGGTTCATCCTTTGGAAGGTGTCGAAGTATAATATGTTGATGCTGCTGCCACCATCCATCAGTACCTTCGATAAAGTATATCCTCCAACTTGGGGAGCCACGACCAACGCTAAGTCGCCGGGATTGTCAACTCTTGGCGGGTGATCCTCCCTACTCCATGATATAGTCTGCTCGGACCAGTGGAGGTATCTGGGGAGTGTCGGCTCAGATACACTGTACGCTCGGTGACTCACCTTTTTATCACGCCTGTAGGCATTGGTGGTGAAAACGTGGCACTGCCCATTACTTAACTGCTTGGGGTTGTTGCAGAAGCCGCCATTATCGTCCTGCCCCTGCGAAGCCCCCTGTGGGGGTGGTTGTTGAAAAACTCCAGGTGGGTTATACCGTCGTTGGTGATGCACCGGATACTGGCCACTGCTTGGCTGCGAGCCACCCTGAGCCCCGGGTTCTGGGAAGCCGCCGAAGGGGTTTTGGCATTGATTAGATGTGCCAAACTGTTCCTGCCGTTGGTCCGGGTCACCGCCTTGCCCTTTTTTGATCGCCTCCACCCGAAACTCCCGCATCACGTAACAGTCTTCCCAGGAATGAGTCGCCGGTCCGTCTGCCATGGGATGGTGCGAGCAGGGGCCTTTTAGTAACTCATTATAGTTGCGCGGCTTTTTTCCACTATAACCCCTATTCTTTTTCTGGCGCTGGTTGCCATTATTGGTGTTGGTGTTGGCGACTAAGTTCGAAGACTCTTCCTGCTGCCTTCTCTTGCCATTCGCTCCATGATTATGGCGGGCGCGTCCCTGGAACCGGGTATGATTTTTGGATGACTCGCCTTTCCTTGGCGAATTGGCTTTACCACCATCCTCTCCGGGATCTTTGGTGTCGTCCGCCTCAGCGTACCTAGTGAGGGTGTCCATTAGCTCCCCCATGTCTTGGACCTTTCGCTTGAGTCGCCCCAACTTCCGCACCAAGGGCTCGTAGTGGCAATTCTACTCTAGGATCAGCACATCCTGAGCCGCCGTAATACCGTCCGACGAGTGAATGATTTCCGCGACCCACCGCGACCAGTGGTGGGCCGACTCATCCGGGCGTTGAACGCAGTGCTGTAAATCGACTATTGTCATCGAGCGTTTGCAGTGATAAAACGCTCTTTTAATTCAACCCAAGTCTGGATGGAGTTGGGGGGGCAAGTTCTTTAACCAAGCACGCGTCGTCCCCTCGAGCATCGTTGTGAAGTATCTGGTGCAAACTGCTTCGCTTACATCGAGCATGTCCATGACGATTTCGTAACTCTCGACCCACGACGCCGGCTCAAGGTTCGGAGTGTAGTTAGGCACCTTTCTTGGCCCTTTAAAATCCTTGGCCATTCGCTCGTTGCGAAGGGAGAGGGCCAAACACGGCACCCCCACTTGTCTGCCGCTTCCAACAAGAGGCGCTGGGGTGACTTGGGCGTCCGGGTGATCCCGACCTGGCGGGTCTCGATGATCAGGCGAATTGACCTGGCGAAAGGGTCGTGGTCCGCTAGTTATAGTGGGTTGGTCCTCTGGCCGACTCCTGGTGTGGCTTGCCTGGGGAGTGGAGTGCAGCCGATCTAGGCTGTGTGAGAACTGGGCATTTTGAACCACCGCCGTCTTCAACATCTCAATGGCGTTCCTTGCCTCTATCTCGGCTGGAGTGTTGCCGTGAATCGGAAGGGATTCTAAATGGCGGGTTGTGGCAAGGACGTTGTCCACCGGGTTGGAAAAGTGACCTTGAGATGTCTGGGATCGGGGAACGCGATCCATAGCTGGCTGAAATGGCGGGTTCGGTGGTTGGCCCGGCCCTCCCCCCGGGGCGGCTCCTGCCCCGGGAGTTCATGGAGTGTCGAATAGGCGGGTCGGGTTGAGATCAGGGGGAAAATGACCCTGATGCGTCCGCTGGTGGACGACGTCAGATGCGCGCTGATGCCTTTCGAGCCGCCTGTTTTCGGTATTCAAGCGAGCTACCTCAGCGGTAATTTGAGCGTGCCAGGTCTCGATCCTTGCGGCCTCCGCCTCAGCGTCCCGCTGAGCCTTTTCCACCTCTCTCTTAGCTTCATCAGTTCCATATTTACCGCCTCCTGGTTTTCCGGTGTTATGGGGGTCGCCATGAGCCTTGTTATTTCCGCGGCTAACTCCACCAAGATCGCGGCCGGGCTTCTAGACGTTTCGCCAGTTCCATCTCCGCCTGCTGGGTTTGGCGAGGGTTGAGTCGCCCCTGCCATGTAAACGGCGATCTGTCGGCGAGTCCGGTCAAGAACTTCGGGGTCCATGGCCAGTGACAAGCCCCCAAGGCAGCCCCCGTGTAGAGACTGGATTGAATCTGAATCGCCCATGGACGATTCGTCATCAGTGATGACCGGCGTGGTTTTCTAGGTCACTGAGTGTTCTGGTTCCTCAGATCCTTGCGTGAACCCAACAAATACCGGACGAGTTAGGTTTGGCGTCACGACAGGGCGGACGTACCTGGCCGGCTCGACGATGTCGTAGGAGGTGTCCGGCTCAGGCATGGGAGATCCAACCATGCCGATGAAGACGATGATCTTGCCGAAGGGGACCGTGTAACCGGATTCGATCGAATCGGCCTCGGGCCCCCATAGCAAGTTGTTGATGTAGTACTTCCCGCGGCGGCTCCGAGTCATGAGCCCCGCTGCGTAGCTCCCAGACCCTGGTAGGGCTCCCTTTGAGAACTCAACTCCACCGTGCGCAGGCCCCACGGTGGGCGCCAACGGTCGTGGTTTTGTCATGGGAGATGTCCTCGTGAAAGGACTTAGTGTTGGAGCCATCGCACCTTGGTGGCGACTCAAAGGGGTTGAACGGGAGCGAGACCGAGATGTACCCAGGTTCGGCCCCTCGTGAGGAGGTAAAAGCCTACGTCTTGCTTTGTGTTGTATTGATGGTGTTTCGATTACAAGGAGGGCGTAACTCGCCTGACCTAGCACTCGATGATTTCTAACTTGTCCTCTCTTTCCCTGGGACTCGCCTTTATATACAGGTTGAGTCCTTATGGTTTACAAGGATCCTTTCCTTTTCACAAATCGTGACTCTTCCGATCTCTAAGTCGCCATCTTTCCAAGACTTGGAGACCTTCTCTACTATGGACTCCTCCCGAAGGTCCTGAACCACCATACGACTTCCGGCCTTACTGGGCCAAGGCCAAAACCACTTGGAGATGAGTCGCCAGCTTTGGTGACCCGACCCAACTTGGGCGGGTTACCCAACGGATAATATCCCCAACAGGGTCCATGTATGAGAACAAAGTATGGACTTTGGTGGACTTGCCCGATGACCGGCGAGCCATAGAAAATAAATGGATCTTCAAGAAGAAGACTGATGCAAACGGTAATGTAACCGTTTATAAAGCTCGACTTGTCGCAAAGGGTTTTCGACAAATTCAAGGAGTTGACTACGAAGAGACTTTCTCTCCCGTAGCGAAGCTGAAATCAGTTCGTATCATGTTAGCGATTGCCGCCTTTTATGATTATGAAATTTGGCAAATGGACGTCAAAACAACGTTCCTTAACGGGAACCTTAAGGAAGAGTTGTATATGATGCAACCAGAAGGTTTTGTCAACCCTAAGGGTGCTAACAAAGTGTGCAAGCTCCAACGCTCCATCTATGGGCTGGTGCAAGCATCTCGGAGTTGGAACATTTGCTTTAATGAGGTGATTAAAGCGTTTGGGTTCATACAGGTTTACGGAGAAGCTTGTCTGTACAAGAAAGTGAGTGGGAGCTCTGTAGCTTTCCTCATACTGTATGTGGATGACATATTATTGATGGGGAACAATACAGAAATGTTGGAGAGCATAAAGGCCTATTTGAACAAGAGTTTTTCAATGAAGGACCTTGGAGAAGCTGCATACATATTAGGCATCAAGATCTATAGAGATAGATCGAGACGCCTCATAGGTCTTCCGCAAAGTACATACCTTGACAAGATATTGAATAAGTTTAATATGGAAAACTCAAAGAAAGGGTTCTTGCCAGTTTTGCAAGGTATGAGATTGAGTAAGACTCAGTCGCCAACCACGGCAGCAGACAGAGAGAAGATGAGTACTGTCCCCTAATCTTCAGCCGTAGGCTCTCTAATGTATGCCATGTTGTGTACCAGACCTAATATAAACCTTGCCATAAGTTTGGTAGGGAGGTACCATAGTGATCCCGGTATGGAACACTGGACAACGGTCAAAAATATCCTTAAGTACCTGAAAAGGACTAAGGGAATGTTTCTCGTTTATGGAGGTGAGGAAGAGCTCGTCGTAAAGGGTTACGTCGACGCTAGCTTCGACACAGATCCGGATGACTCTAAGTCACAGACCGGATACGTATATGTTTTGAATGGTGGGGCAGTGAGCTGGTGCAGTAGCAAGCAAGAAGTCGTGGCAGCATCTACATGTGAAGCAGAGTACATAGCTGCTTCAGAAGCGGCTCATGAAGGAATTTGGATGAAGGAGCTAATCACCGACCTTGGAGTGGTTCCAAACGCATCGGGTCCAATGACATTCTTCTGTGATAACACTGGGGCCATTGCCATAGCCAAGGAGCCCAGGTTTCACCGGAAGACGAAGCACATCAAACGCCGCTACAACTCCATCCAGGACCATGTCCAGAGTGGAGTGATATACATTTGTAAAGTACACATGGATCTGAATGTTGCAGACCCGTTGACTAAACCTCTTCCACGAGCAAAACATGATCAACACCATAATGCTATGGGTGTTCGATACATCACAATGTAACTAGATTATTGACTCTAGTGCAAGTGGGATACTATTGGAAACATGCCCTAGAGGCAATAATAAAATGGTTATTATCATATTTCCTTGTTCATGATAATCGTCTACTGTTCATGCTATAATTGTATTAACAGGAAACAGTAATACATGTGTGAATAAATAGATCACAATGTGTCCCTAGCAAGCCTCTAGTTGGCTAGCTCGCTAGTCAATAGATGATCATGGTTTCCTGGTCATGGTCATTAGATGTCATTGATAACGGGATCACATCATTGGGAGAATGATGTGATGGACAAGACCCAATCCTAAGCGTAGCACTAGATCGTATTGTTCGTATGTTAAAGCTTTTCTAATGTCAAGTGTATTTTCCTTCGACCGTGAGATTGTGCAACTCCCGGATACCGTAGGAGTGCTTTGGGTGTATCAAACGTCACAACGTAACTGGGTGACTATAAAGGTGCACTACGGGTACCTCCGAAAGTATCTGTTGGGTTGGCACGAATCGAGATCGGGATTTGTCACTCCGTGTGACGGAGAGGTATCTCTGGGCCCACTCGGCAGAACATCATCATGAGCTCAATGTGACTAAGGAGTTAGTCACACGATGACATGCTACGGAACTAGTAAATAGACTTACCGGTAACGAGATTGAACAAGGTATAGGTATACCGACGATCGAATCTCGGGCAAGTTCTATACCGACAGACAAAGGGAATTGTATACGGGATTGATTGAATCCTTGACATCGTGGTTCATCCGATGAGATCATCGTGGAGAAAGTGGGAGCCACCATGGGTATCTAGACCCCGTTGATGGTTATTGGCCGGAGAGGTGTCTCGGTCATGTCTGCCTGTCTCCCGAACCCATAGGGTCTACACACTTAAGGTTCGATGACGCTAGGGTTATAGGGAATTGTTATACGAGGTTACCGAAAGTTGTTCGAAGTCCTGGATGAGATCCCGGATGTCACGAGGGGCTCCGGAATGGTCCGGTGGTAAAGATTCATATATAGGATGGATGGGTTTGGATGCCAGAAATGTTTCGGGCACCACTGGCAAAGTGCCGGGACCACCGGAAGGGTTCCGGAGGACCACCGGGAGGGGCCACAAGCCCCGGAATGCTACATGGGCCAAGTGTGGGAGGAACCAGCCCCTAGGTGGGCTGGTGCGCCCCCCACACCCAGCCCATGCGCACCAGAGAGGGAGGGAGGGGGAACCCTAGGCGTAGGGGAGGCCCAAGTCCCACGTAGGGCGCGCTCCCCCTTGCCCTCCCCTAGCCGCCGCCCCCCTCTCCCATCTGGTGGCCGCCGGCCCCTAGGGAGGGAACCCTAGGGGTGGCGTAGCCCTCCCCCTCCTCCTATAAAAAGAGAGGGGTTTTGGCCATTGGGAGATAGACTTTTCCCTCTCCCTCGACGCAGCCCTGCCCTTCTTTCTCCTCCTCTCTGCCGATGCTGGGCGAAGCCCTGCCGGGAGACCTCGTCTCTCCATCGACACCACGCCGTCGTGCTGCTGGAGTTCTTCCCCAACCTCTCCCTCCTCCTTGCTAGATCAAGGTGAGGGAGACGTCACCGGGCTGCACGTGTGTTGAACGCGGAGGTGCCGTGGTTCGGCACTAGATCGGAATCACACCGCGATGTGAATCGCCGCAAGTACGACTCCATCAACCGCGTTCTAGTAACGCTTCCGCTTAGCGATCTTCAAAGGTATGAAGATGCTCTCACCCCTCTCTCGTTGCTGGTCTCTCCATAGGAAGATCTGAATATGCGTAGGAATTTTTTTGAATTTATGTTATGTTACCCAACAGGAGTGACAATAACCGGAACCACTCCCGGTGATGACCATAGTTTGAGGAGTTCATGTGTTCACCAAGTGCTAATGCGTTGGTCCGGTTATTTATTAAAAGGAGAACCTTAATATCCCGTAGTTTCCTTTTGGACCCCACTGCCACGGGAAGGATGGACAATAGATGTCATGCAAGTTCTTTTCCCTAAGCACGTATGACGACACACGGAATGCATGCCTACATCACATTGACGAATGGGCGCTAGCCACATATCTCTCCGTGTTATAGTTGTTGCATGGTGAATATCATTCAAACAAATCACCGACCCAATGCCTACGAGGTTGTCCTACTGTTGCTACTGCCGTTACTTGTCTGGCTCTGCTGCTACTACTGTTGCTACTGCTGCTACTTGTCTTGCTCTGCTGCTGCTGCTACTACTGTTGCTACTGTTGTTACTTGTTTTGCTCTGCTGCTACTGTTGCTACTACTGTCGCTTGCTACTGTTGCTACTTGCTACTGCTGTCACTATTGTTGTTCCTTGCCACTGCTATTGCTCGTTACACTGCCGATACCCGTTACTTCGCTGTTACTACTTCACTGTTACTATTGTGCTTGCAGATCCTAATCTTTCAGGTGTGGTTGAATCTGACAAATTCAGCTGCTAATACTTGAGAGTATACTCTCACCTCCTGTCTGGCGTACCTACAAATTTGGGTCGAATACTCTACCCTCGAAAACTGTTGCGAACCCACGCGTTGGTGGGCCATCAACAACATTCTTCCAGTTTCATTGCCAGGGAGTGCTATCAGCATTCTTCTGGTGCCGTTGCAGGAGAAGGTTAGTTGTTATAAGCATTCGCCTAGCTAACACTAGAGATTGCAGGATCATCACTTTTCTGGAGCCATTGCCAGAGAACCACAGCTGACGTCAGCATTTTTCTGGCGCCGTTGCCGGGGAGGTATTGCTATATTCTCTGAGTTACTTGGGATTTATATCTGCAGATCTCTATGAAGAATCTGAAGGATCCAAAGACCAAAGTCTTGCCCTCAACTACGAGGGGAGGTAAGGAATTGCCATCTAGCTCTGCACTTGATTCACCTTCGGTTATGAGTAAGTTTGCAACATCACCTCCTGCTAGAAATCTTGATATGTCGCCTGTGCTTGATGATGCTTGTGATACTACTGCTAGAGATGCTATGCTTGATACTATGCCTGATGATGCTATGCTTGATACTGCTAGAGATGCTATGCTTGATACTGCTAGAGATGCTATGCTTGATACTGCTTTGCTTGATGATGCTAGAGATGCTATTATGCCTAATGATGCTATGCTTGGTACTGCTAGAGATACTCCTTTGCCTGATGTTCCACTGGGAGCGTTCCTTGATGCTCATATTTCTAGAGTTACTGCCACTGCTCGTGATGCTTCTGATACTGCCGATACTATTGAGATAGAACATGTTTTTGCTCCTGTTAGACCTAGCTCTCCTAGATATGAATTGCCTGTTATACGTGAGGGTTACGTTATGGAGGGAGAGATAGCTGAGGATTTTCTTGCGTGTAAGGATGCCTATGACACTGAGAAATTAGTTCTCAAGTGGAAGGAAAAATCTCGGGAAGTTAGGATGAAAAATGATCCAAAGTTTGCCACTTCGCCTATCTTTGTCACCGATAAGGATTATGAATTCTCTGTCGACCCTGAGATAATCTCTCTAGTCGAATCTGATCCTTTTCACGGTTATGAGTCTGAGACAGTCATAGCCCATCTTGCCAAACTATCCGAAATAGCCAACCTTTTTCACTAATGAGGAGAAGATCCGCCACTACTATATCCTTAAGTTGTTTCCTTTCTCTCTAAAGGATGATGCTAAAGCCTAGTTCACCTCTCTTGCTCCTGGATGTGTGCGTAGTCCCCAGGAGATGGTCTATTACTTCTGTGAGAAATATTTCCCTGTCCATAAGAAGCAAGCTGCCTTGCAGGAAATATACAACTTTGCTCAACTCCAAGAAGAGACTCTTCCACAAGCTTGGGGGAGGCTCGTCCAGCTACAAAATGCTTTGCCTGATCACCCTCTTAAGAAGAACTAGATACTTGATATCCTCTATAACGGACTTACCAATGCCTCTAGAGACTACCTAGATAGTTGTGTCGGTTGTGTTTTTAGGGAACTAACTGTAGAACAAGCTGAGACTCTGCTGAATAATCTTTTGATCAACGATAATGCTTGGACTATTCCCGAACCACCTCCTAAGCCAACTCCTAAGAAAAGAGGTATTCTATTCCTCAGTGCTAAAGATATGCAAGAAGCCAAGAAATCTATGCAAGAGAAAGGCATTAGATCTGAAGATGTCAAAAATCTACCACCTATCGAAGAGATCCACGGTCTCGATAACCCGGTACAGGTAGTAGAAGTGAATTCTCTGCGTAGGTTTGATGAGAGTGATATTCCTTTTGATAAACCTGCTAGCCTATGCTTTGATGAATTTGACAACTTTGTTGCCAAACAACAGAGTTTCAATGACTATGTTAGCAGACATTTGGAACAAAGTGCTCGTATGCTTAGCCATTTAAGTGCTTGTGTAGACAGAAACGTCAATGCTCTAAAGCTTCTGAGTAAACATGCCTCTATGATTACTACTCAGGTAGAAAAAGTACTTAAAGCTGAGAATGACCTGCTCAATGAATTAAATGACAACTCTGTGAGAGTCATTACTAGAGGAGGCAAAATGACTCGGGAACCTTTGTATCCTAAAGGTCATCCTAAGAGAATTGATCAAGATTCTCAAGGAATCAATGCTGATACACCTAGTCATCCTAAGGAGAAGAAGAAGGATGATAGAAACCTGCACGCCAGTTCACCAAATACTATCACAGCTGAAGAACCTAATGATATTTATGCGTCTGATGGAGAAACACAATCAGGTGATGAACATGAACCTGGTGACAATGTGGACAGTGATGTTCATAATAATGATCAACCTAGCCATGATGAGGATGTGGAGATTGAACCTACGGTTAATCCTGATAAGCCACGACCTAAGAAGTACGATAAGAATGACTTCACTGCTAGGAAGCATGGTAAAGAAAGAGAGCCATGGGTTCAGAGACCTATGCCCTTTCCTCCTAAGCCATCCAAGAAAAAGGATGATGAGGATTTTAAGCGCTTCGTTGAGATGATAAGACCCGTCTTTCTGCAGATGCGGTTAACTGATATGCTCAAGATGTCTCCGTATGCCAAGTACATGAAAGATATCGTGACTAATAAACGGAAGATACCAGATCTTGAGATATCCACCATGCTTGCCAATTACACTTTCAAGGGTGAAACTCCTAAGAAACTTGGTGATCCCAGAGTGCCCACAAACCTTTCTCTATTAAAGGAAACTACATAACAACTGCCTTATGTGACCTTGGAGTCGGTGTTAGTGTTATGACGCTTTCTCTTTATCGTAGACTTGAGTTGGATAAGTTGACACCCACTGAAATTTCTCTGCAAATGGCCGACAAATCAACTGCTTTCTGTATCGGCATTTGCGAGGATGTGCCTGTTGTGGTTGCTAATACCACTATCTTAACAGACTTTGTTATCTTGGATATTCCCGAGGACGATGCCATGGCTATCATCCTCAGAAGACCCTTTTTAAACACTGCAGGGGCTGTTATAGATTGCAACAAAGGCAATGTCACTTTCCATGTCAATGGTAATGAGCACACACTGCACTTTCTAAAGAAACGATATCCAATACATTGCATCAATGCTATCGAAAAGACTTCATCGATTCTCATTGGGAGCTTTGAATGCCCTATTCCTCGTGTCAAGATGAAGTATGATTTGCTTGTTGGGGAGATTCATATCCCCATTGAGGTGACTTAGTGGCTATTCGAAAATTCTCCATTCTCTCTTGTGATTCGAGAAGGTTTTGTCTTAAGGACTTGATCAATCCCATTGACGGATTTCTTTCGATGACCATGAAACGGATGAATCAGAGAGTCACATACCTCTGTTTTGAGTCTTCATTTTCTGTTGCTTAGAAGAAAAATGATGGAATTAGTTTAGCTTTTCTTGTTTTCTGTTTTAGCGTCCCGGAGAAAAATACCTCAAAAATAAAAGTTCTCCGATGGTCCTGAAAATTTAGTATGATTTTTTCTGGAATTTTTGAAATTTTTTGGGCCTGAGAGCTGGTCAGGGGTCCTGACCAGTGGACCACAAGCCCCCCACCGCCACCTACCCCCCTGGTGGTGGGGTGCAAGCATGTGGGGCCCACAGGCACCCTCTCGACTCATTCCAGCTCCCAACCTCTTCTTCCACCTCCAGAAAAAATTGTTTCGCAGCTCAAACCCGTGTTCTTGCTATTTTGGATCTCCTTGCTCAAAGCACCATTTCCGAACCGTTTTGGGGAAATTACTCCTTGGTAAGTGACTCCTCCATTGGTCCAATTAGTTTTTGCTCTAGTGCTTTATCCTTCGCGTATTCTTGCTACCTTGGTGAGCTTGTTCTTGAGCTAGAAATGTTGATTTTAGTTGGTCCCAAGTAGTTTTAGCGCGTGATACGGTCTCTAGACACTAGTAGGAGTAGTTGCTACAAGGTGTGGTTGGTCCTCATTCACTTTTCTCTTGAACTTCAAAAAATTCAGCATAAGGAAATTATGTTCAGGAAGAAGTTTCGTGGTGGTTCCTCAAGTAAGAAGGGTCCTCGTCTCTCCTTTCGGGAGCCCGAACCTTTTCAACTAAGGGACGCACCGGTGCAACCATGTGAATGGCCTTCCGATGAGTTCATGATCGAAGCAGGCTTCAAGGATGAGTTTGATGCACTTGTCCGCAATGCTGGGTTAAAAGAATTCCTCTCAGATAAATGTGAACAGTATGCTATGCTCACTGCCTCTTTCGTGCGTAGATTTAAATTTTTAACTGGGCATGAATCATCCATACTGTTTGATTTGTACGATAAATCCTATACCGTGGGTCTGGAGGATTTCAATAGGATTTGCAAGATTCCCGATGGAGGTAGTGTTATTGATCCTCCAAAGTCTTCGGTCAAAGACTTGTCTCCAGTATTATTGTTGGAGAAACCAGAGATATCACGCAAGCCACCATAGGAAGCATCCATTTCCCTGCCTTGCACTACCTTGCCCTCTTCATAGGTAGGTGCATTAACGGCAAGGGTGCACATTGTCACCTATGCGCTTCCGACCTTAGTATCCTTAAGAGCACAGTAACAGGTGACAGGAGCTTCAATATTGGAGCTATTATAGCAAGGAGGCTGAATAAACATGCCAGTGAGGGGGATTTCCTTGGCGGAGTTTATGCTACACGCTTAGCAAATTTTCTTGGAGTATCCATCCGTCCAAAAGACCCCCCTCTCCGTACAGCCTACCTTGATCGTGTCGCTCTAACACGCTACCAGTTCCTTGAGAGAGATCATGGATCTCTTCTATACCGCTTGATATTTAACCGGCAGCGTGTTTTCCATATTACCCTTCCTGCTCCTGCTTTCTTTGACTTTCAGGTTAAACGAAGATACTACATAACCATAGGAGAAGCAGAGGAGTATGAGAGGGAGGCGCCGGCTGCTCGACTCCGCGAGACAGCTATTCAGGCAGTGGCTGCAGCACTCCCGTATAACACTCATTATGACTTTGGGTTTCGCCAGGATCATCCATGGGAGTAGACCAAGCTTGGACAAAAGCCTAAGCTTGGGGGAGTACGTGTTCTCACCGACTTTACATTCATGCTTATGCTTTCACTTTGTTAGCCGGTGTTTACACTTTGCCACTGTAATATCCATGCTAGTTTCTTCTTGTTTTCTTGTTTTCTTGTTTTCTTGTTTTGTGTCCTTTTGAGAAAACCCAAAAAGATTTTTCTTTCTTCTTTTGCTTGTTGGGAGCTTTCCCATGTAAATAGTTTTATTTTTCTTTGGGTCAAGGTAGAAGATATTGGTTACAATGTTTATTGGTTCTTGCATGCTTACCTATTTAGCTTTCAAAGAGCCATATTACTTTGTCTTCTCCTTTGTGTTTGCCTGTAGATTCAGCTTAGTCCAATGCGCTTATTATCATTTTCATCGTTCGATCGTGCAAATGAAAGGCAACAATGATGATATATGATGAAGTGACTGAGACTGAAAAGCTGGAAAGAACTCTATCTATTTTGTTTTGTAAATATGACTAGCTTGTCAACCCAGATTTAGCTTTGTTGTGAGAGAACCATGTTTGCAATGACAACTTAGAGATCATAGTTTCTGATGCCATGCTTATTTAGCTGAGAGCTTATAATGGTTTGTCTTGATTGCCAACATAGATTTTGAGATGACTATGATGTAGTATGATAGGATGGTATTCTCCTTTGAATGTTTCAAGTGGCTTGACTTGGCGCAAGTTCATGCATGTAGTTGAAACAAAATCAACATAGCCTCTTTGATGTTTGTGTTCATGGTGATTTATATCCTGTTCATGCTTGCATTTAATGTTAGTCAAACTCATTGCATCTTGATGACTGTTGTCGCCCTCTAGTTGGTCGCTTCCCAGTCTTTTGCTAGCCTTCACTTGTACTAAGCGGGAATGGTGCTTGTGCATCCACTTCCATAAACCCAAAAGTGTTTCCATGAGAGTCCACCATACCTACCTATTTGCGGTATCTACGTGCCGTTCCAAGTAAATTTGTATGTGCCATTCTCTAAACCTTCAAGAAATAATCTGTTTTGCATGCCCGAACCGCTCATGTGGTGACAGAGGGCTATTGGTATCTTCCATGCTAGGAGTGTTATCCTCGACATGTGTTTATTCACAGTCCTTCACGAGAAAGGGGCCGGTATTTGGGATGCCAGGTTCCATGCTTAAATCGAAGACATAACTGTAAAACAAGACTCCCCCAGGATTGATGTTAGTATGGATAGTACGCGAGGATTCGGCTAGCCATGGAGTGTGATAGATTGGTGGTTGGGGGAGTTAAAACTTTACTTTTCTGTTTGGGAACTGCCTATAGCATGAGTAGCATGGAAGATATTGAGAACTCTTGGTCATTGTGTTGACAAAGAAAGCATGCCACCCAAAATTATTATCTCTGTTTTCAAAGCTTGAGCTCTGTCACCTCTGCAAATCAATGCTTCCCTCTGCAAAGGGCCTGTCTATTTATTTTCCTGTCGAATCATCCTCCTCTTATATAAGCACCAATTAGAGAGCACCTCTGTCATTTTATGCTTTGCTTTTGATTGATATTGAGTATGACTATGACTGGATCTTCGTTGCTATGAATTACAATGTTTAGTCAGCCCTTTATCTTTGAAAGTGCTCTGCATTTATGTTTTGGGTATCAGAAAGAGCTAGCGAGATAGCACCTATTCATATTGCTTCATGCTTGTTTTGATTGAAGTGTTGGTATTTGAAACTCATTATTATTTGCTCGTTAGCTGATTATGCCATTGATATTAGTTTATCGTGAGACCTTTGTGTCATTTGCTTATGTGGTTAACTTGTGATCTTGCTGAAATTCTGGTTATGAGTTAGACATAGTTGCAACAACAAGATCAAATAGAGTTTGTCAAAGTTTTTCTTTCTCTCTCAGTTTGTCAACTGAGTTGCTTGAGGACAAGCAAGGTTTTAAGCTTGGGGGAGTTGATACGTCTGCAACGTATCTACTTTTCCAAACTCTTTTGCCCTTGTTTTGAACTATAATTTGCATGATTTGAATGGAACTAACCTGGACTGACGTTGTTTTCAGCAGAATTGCATTGGTGTTATTTTTGTGCAGAAATCAAAGTTCTCCAAACGTCCTGAAAATTTACGGAGAGCAGTTTTGGAAAATAACAAAAATACCTGCGCCAGAATCCACTTGAGGGGGTGGGCCAGTGGGCCACAAGCCCCTCCTCCGCCACCACCCCCCTGGTGGCGGTGGGCAAGCTTGTGGGGCCCATAGGCCTCTGCCGCCCCCAACTCCAACTCTATAAGTTGTCTTTCGTCCCAGAAAAAATAAAAAGAGAAGTTTTCGTCGCGTTTTCGATACGGAGGCGCCACCACCACCTGTTCTTCATCTGGAGGGCAGATCTGGAGTCCGTCTTGGGCTCGAGAGAGGGGAAATCGTCGCCATCGTCATCATCAACCTTCTTCCGTCTCCAATTCCATGAAGCTCTTCGTCGTTCGTGAGTAATCTATTCGTAGGCTCGCTGGGCGGTGATGAGTAGGATGAGATCTATCATGTAATCGAATTAGTTTTCATGGGGATTGATCCCTAGTATCCACTATGTTCTGAGATTTGATGTTGCTACTACTTTGCCAAGCTTAATGCTTGTCACTAGGGCCCGAGTGCCATGATTTCAGATCTGAAATTATTATGTTGTCACCAATATATGTGTGTTTTAGATCCGATCTTGCAAGTTGTAGTTATCTACTATGTGTTATGATCTAGCAACCCCGGAGTGACAATAACTGGAACCACTCCCGGTGATGACCATAGTTTGAGGAGTTCATGTGTTCACCAAGTGCTAATGTGTTGGTCCGGTTCTTTATTAAAAGGAGAACCTTAATATCCTGTAGTTTCCTTTTGGACCCCGCTGCCACGAGAGGCATGGACAATAGGGTTCATGCAAGTTCTTTTCCCTAAGCACGTATGACGACACACGGAATGCTTTCCTACATCACATTGATGAACGGGAGCTAGCCACATATCTCTCCGTGTTATAGCTGTTGCATGATGAATATCATCCAAACAAATCACCGACCCAATGCCTACGAGGTTGTCCTACTGTTGCTACTGCCGTTACTTGTCTTGCTCTGCTGCTACTACTGTTGCTACTTATGTTACTTGTCTTGCTCTGCTGCTGCTACTACTACTGTTGCTACTGTTGTTACTTGTTTTGCTCTACTGCTACTGTTGCTACTACTGTCGCTTGCTACTGTTGCTACTTGCTACTGCTGTCACTACTGTTGTTCCTTGCCACTGCTATTGCTCGTTACACTGCCGATACCCGTTACTTCGCTGTTACTACTTCGTTGTTACTATTATGCTTGCAGATAATAATCTTTTAGGTGTGGTTGAATCTGACAAATTCAGCTGCTAATACTTGAGAGTATACTCTCACCTCCTGTCTGGCGTACCTACAAATTTGGGTCGAATACTCTACCCTCAAAAACTGCTGCGAACACACGCGCTGGTGGGCCATCAACAACATTCTTCCAGTTTCATTGCCGGGGAGTGCTATCAGCATTCTTCTGGTGTCGTTGCAGGAGAAGGTTAGTTGTTATAAGCATTCGTCTAGCTAACACTAGAGATTGCAAGATCAGCACTTTTCTGGAGCCATTGCCAAGGAAGCACAACTGACGTCAGGGGCCAGTCTAGATCCCACCAGAGGTAACGACCGCCGGTGAGTGTGTCAGGGGCGTTACAACATCCCCATGGGATTTTTGTACGCAGTTCTATACGCCCACAAGGCATCTCCTAACTTCTTGGACCAGTCCTTTCTAGAATTGTTCACTGTCTTTTGCAAGATCAACTTGATCTCTCTATTTGTGAGTTCAACTTGCCCACTTGTTTGAGGGAGGTAAGGTGAATGAATTATATGATTAAAATCATATTTGGCTAGAGCTTTTCTAAAAGCACCATGTGTAAAGTGCGATCCTCCGTCGGTCATGAGGTACCTAGGTACACCAAACCTAGGGAAGATTACATCCTTGAGCATTTTCAAAGATGTCTTGTGATGAGCACTTCCAGTGGGGATTGCCTCAACCCACTTGGTCACATAATCAACAGCCACTAAGATGTGAGTGTATTTGTGTGAAGGAGGAAAAGGACCCATAAAATCAAAACCCCAGCAATCAAAGGGCTCAATGACTAGAGAATAATTCATAGGCATCTCATTTCTCCTACTAATATTACCAACTCTCTGGCACTTATCACAGGATAAAACATAATTTCTAGCGTCTTTAAAGAGAGTAGGCCAATAAAACCTGACTGGAGAACCTTGTGTGCGATCCTTTCACCGGCATGATGTCCTCCATAAGGACTGTTATGACATTGTCTCAAGATATCCTTCTGCTCATGCTCCAGTATGCATCTCCTCACGATCCCGTCCTCACCTTCTCTAGAAATATGTGGATCATCCCAAAAGTAATGCCTCAAGTCATGGAAGAACTTCTTCCTCTCCTGGAATGTTAAACCCGGAGGCAAAAACTTTGCAACGATAAAGTTAGCATAATCTGCATACCAAGGATCGGAATTAGATTGTACTTTCAAAACAGCTAACTGTTCATCGGGAAAACTATCATTGACCGGAATAGGATCATGTGATATGTCCTTCATCCTGGAAAGGTTTACTGCTACAGGGTTGTGTGCTCCCTTCCTATCAACAATCTGCAAATCAAATTCTTGAAGAAGAAGGACCCATCTGATAAGCCTGGGTTTGGCATACTTCTTTTCCATAAGATACTTAATAGCAGCATGATCAGTATGAATGCTGACTTTTGAATCAACAATGTAAGGCATCAACTTATCACAGGCAAACACTACCGCTAAAAACTATTTTTCAGTAGGAGCATAATTCTTTTGAGCACTATCAAGGGTTTTGCTAGCATAATGTATAACAGTCAATTTCTTATCAACCCTTTGTCCTAACACAGCTCCAACAGCAAAATCACTAGCATCACACATGATTTCAAAAGGCAAATTCGAATCAAGTGGATGGACTATAGGGGCGGTTATCAAGGCTTTCTTAAGAACTTCGAAGGCTTCCTTACAATCTTCATCAAACACAAAAAGAATAAAATTCTGGAGAAAATTAGTGAGGGGTCTCGAAGTCTTAGAAAAGTCTTTAATAAATCTTCTATAGAAACCAGCATGACCGAGGAAACTACGAATACATCTGATGTTTTTTGGATAAGGCATCCTCTCAATTGCTTCGACCTTTGCCCTATCCACCTCAATTCCCTTTTCAGAAATCTTGTGGCCAAGAACAATTCCCTCATTGACCATGAAGTGGCACTTCTCCCAGTCTCCTCACATCTCTGCAAAACTTTATTAAGGTCGTGGACACAATGGTCAAAAGAGGTTTCATAGACGGAGAAATCGTCGATGAAGACCTCCACAATTTCCTCACAAAAACCATGAAAGATAGCAGACATACACCTTTGAAAAGTAGAAGGAGCATTGCATAAACCAAAAGGCATACGTCTATAAGCATAAGTACCAAAAGGACAAGTCAAAGTGGTTTTCTCTTGATCGGCAGTGTTAACATGAATTTGAGAGAAGCCAGAATACCGATGAAGATAGCAAAATTAAGTGTTTTTGGATAACCTTTCAAGCATTTGGTCGATGAAAGGCAGCGGGTAGTGGTCCTTCCTGGTTGCCTTGTTCAGCTTCCTGTAATCAATACACATTCTATATCCAATAATAATTATTTGAGGTATTAGTTCGTTCTTATCATTGGGAACCACAGTCGTACCTCCTTTCTTGGGAACACAATGTACCAGACTTATCCACTTACTATCAGCTATAGGGTAGATAATACCTGCCGCTAGAAGCTTGAGGATTTCGGTCCTCACAACATCCTCCATCTTTGGGTTCAACCGTCGTTGATGATCAACAACCGGTTTAGCATCAGGTTCAAGATTGATAGTATGCTGAAAAATAGATGGACTAATCCCTTTAAGATCATCAAGGGTATAGCCAATAGTGCCTCAGTGTTTACGAAGGACTTCCAATAATCTCTCTTCTTCATATCCTGAAAGGTTAGAATTGTTAATAATAGGGTATACTTTTTGTTCATCTAAATAAGCATACTTGAGTGTGCTGGGAAGAGGTTTAAGATCAAACACCATGTCTTCTTTTGGTTTCAATAAATTCCCAAAGGCTAAACTGGAAGGTTGTGCTTCAACATAGCAGGTTGCCTCAAAAATATGTCATCTAGCTCATTCCTTTCCTGCATATGCAAATCATTCTCGTGGTCCTCCATAAATTGCTGCAAAGGATCGTTAGGAGGAATAGCAATAGAAGCAATCTCTTCAATAATTTTATCATTACTAGGCAAAGGAGTACCACGAGTTTGCTTCGAGAATTTTGAAAACTTAAATTCATTTGGCTCACCATTAAATTTAACAGATACTTTTCCTTTCCTGCAATCTATAATAGCTCCACAAGTTTTGAGAAAAGGCCTACCGAAGATAATAGGGCAAAAAATATCTTGCACTGAACCAAGTAGTAGAAAGTCGGTAGGATATTTTACCTTTCCACAAAGGACTTCAACATCTTGCACAATTCCAATAGGAGAGATAGTTTCTTTCTTTGCAAGATGAATAGTAACATCAATGTCTTCAATTTCAAATGATAGAATCTCATTCATGATCTCTTGATAAAGTGAAAAAGGAATAGCACTAGCATTGGACCCCAAATCACATAGCCCGTAATAATTATGATCTCCTATTTTAACAGATACAACTAGAGTACCTGAAATTGGGCCTTTATTCTTGGCAGTAACGAGGTTAGTAGAAACAACACAAAAATTTATATTGGAATCCTCAATATTACTAGTAACAAGATCCTTGACTGATGCAACTTGAGGATCGACCTTAATCAGGTCCTCATGTTCATGAGTCATTCTTTCACTTTTATTCAGTATGTCTGTGACAAAATAATGCTCCCTCGTCCTTGTGGGAAAAGGGCACTTTTCATATAAAACTCCAGGTAAGATAGGGTCAACAACATTGATATCATTAGGTAAATCCTTAAAAGGATTATGGTGTTGATCCTCCCTCTTCTTAGAAGAGTCAATATGAGAGGCAAAGTCTTTGCAAAAATCAATTAGAAGCTGGGAATCAAGAACAATCTTAGCACACAAGGTATTGAAGTAATCAGTTTCCACATAGCTCTCAATGTAATCATGCTCATAATTTATAACGGGTTCAATACCTTTATCTGGATCCTTTCAATAAGATCCCACTTAGCTTCATTGCTTTTGTTGGAGAATGCCCCACTAGAGGAAGCATCAAGCATCTCTTTATCTTGACGAGAAAGCCTTGCATAATAATTTGTAAGAATAATTTCCTTGGAGAGCTCATGATTGGGACATTTGAGCATTAGGGCCTACAATCTCCCCCAAGCTTGAGCGATGCTTTATCTGTCACGAGACCAAAAATTATAAATATAGTTCATGTCTCGATGTATTTCATGAAGAGTATACAACTTTGCATAAAAGAGAGGCATAAGATCTTGCCAATTTAGTAAATGAGAGTTATCAAGAAGACTATACCAATCCAAAGCCTTATCTTTTAATGATAGAGAGAATAGCTTTCTCATAACAAAATCCATCGATATACGTGCAAGCTTAAACAAGGAGCATAGTTGTGAAAGATATAGCAAGTGTTCACCTCGATGTCTATCTCCTGCATATCGATTAGCCAAGACACAATCAATAATACTAGTTGGTATTTTAAAGGGCTCAATTTTAGTAGGTGGGGGAGGCTTCTCCACCACAATAGCATTGGGGCGGTTCCCCACAAGCAACAAATCAAGAGGAGAGTTGTCCATATGGACAAAAAGTGGAAACAGCAAAATAAAAACAACACGTACATCATAAAGGCTTCCTTACCAATTTCACTTACCAATAGCGCTACACTCCCCGGCAACTGCGCCGGAAAATGGTCTTGATGAACCACAAGTGTATGGTATCTATCGTAGCCTTTTTGATAAGTAAGAGTGTCGAACCCAACGAGGAGCAGAAGGTATTGACAAGCGACCTTGAGTAAGGAATAACTGCAAGTACTGAAAGGTAACTTTTTATGGGTTTTCTGGTATAAGCAACAAGGAAATAAATGCAAGGGAAGTAAATTGTGCCGAGGTGCAGCAAGTGGCCCAATACTTTTGAACACAAAGGATAAGCCGAGTGACTAAGCTTATAAAGACTAAGGCATTCCTGAGGACACACTTGAGAGATAGTCAAGTACTTTCGCCATATTCTGTCTAGTACTATGTTTTGTATTGATAAGTGTTATGTGGGTGAATCTTAGCTAGTGCGTCATCTAGGCTAAGACAAGTACACTCTTATGATTAATCTCTCTTGCAAGCATCCGCAAATACAAGATAGAAATTAAGGCAAAGCCTAACCATAGCAATAAGCTTTAGGATCCAATGCTCCCTCGCGCAAAAGTATGCGAAGTGGGGTTCAGGTTTCTGTCACTCCGGCAACCCACCACAAGCATTCTTTATACACGATGCATTCCTCTAGGTCCTTAAAAAGGCGGAGTGTTAGGTAGTCGACGTTCACATAACACCACTAGAAGAATAACACCATAACTTAAATATAAATCAACACATATTACTTCAACATCATATGACTACTAACAACTAGACTTCTCCCATGCCCTCAAGAAATAAAGGAACTACTCACGAGACATGGAAGATATCATGATCAGAGGTGATCAAAATATGATAAACAATCTGGTCATAACAATAATTCTCCAGCAAAACTCAATAGCATTCACCACAAAAGAGTTATCAACACCGGTAGAGTAGAGGGGATGAATAGTGCATGGTACAACTCCGATTGCGATGGTAAAGTAAGATGGGGTGAAGATGGGGATGGTGCTGGTGTTGAGGGTGATGGTGATGATGATCGCGATGATGCCCGTGACGATGGTGATGGCGATGATGACGATCTCCCCCTCCGGGAGGAGTTCTCCCCGGCGGAATCTGCCCACCGGAAAGGTCTTTTCTTCTCTGTAGGTTTCCGCCCTGGAGCAGCGGCGGAACTCCGGAAAAACTTCTACCCCCTTAACTTTTAGGTCACGAGGATCATATAGGCCAAAGGAGAGCACCGGAGGCGGGACCCACCACCCAGGCGGCCTCTGGGCGTAACCTAGGGGTGGCCCGTGCCGGCAGATCACCTGGGTGCCATGTGGCCCCCCTCCGGCGTTTCTCCGGCATGTCTTCGTGATCTATTCGGAAACTCCTTACCCCAAATTTTATGAGTAGTTGGAGATGTTCTGATATGGTAACTCTTCGTGCTATTTTCTCCGCTAAATCCTGCGTGTGCTGTTTCGGCACCGGAAAGTTGTAAACTGTGTAAAATAAGCCAAAACACAATAAGTACATCATCATCATGTGAAATATATCAATGAATAGAGACAAATTATGATACAATATAGTGATGCATTTTGGACGTATTGGCATCAGAGATCGAGTTTGAGTCACTATACCCTTCAAGTACCTTTGGGTACTAAGTACAGTGAATACCATAACTCGTAGTACCTTTCATATAACGCATAACTCTCTCTAGAGCTTTCCAATGAACATGTGCTGGTTTTGAGACAAACTGGCTCAGTTCGCTAACAACTAAGTAGATGTGAGGTATCGTAGCTCTGGCTAAATACATAACTAAGCCAATAATCTGAGAGTATTTCAATTGTTCTCTCGTAATTCTTCGATCCTTTCGAAGCAACATGCTAGCATCATATGGTGTTGGAGAGTGCTTGCAGTCCCTACAACCAAAGCGACTCAAGATCTTTTCCACATAGTGAGATTGAAGCAATGTAATCCTGCTACCTCTTGAGCTTGCGTTGGATTTTTCCCTTGAAGAGGAAAGGGTGATGCAGCACAGTAGCAGTATAGATTTCCCTCAGTTTGAGAACCAAGGTATCAATCCAGTAGGAGTATCAAGATGAAGCACCGATGTACCTGCGCAAAAATAGCAAACTTGCACCCCAACGTTACAAAGGGGTTGTCAATCCCTTCACAATTGATTGCAAGGTGAGATCTGAAGGCGGAAAGTGCAACAAAGTAAAAGTGTAAGGCGGAAAATATGATGTGAAGTAGACCCGAGGGCCATAGTGTTCACTAGAGGCTTCTCTCAAAATAGCAAATATTACGCTGGGTGAACGAATTACTGTCGAGCAATTGATAGAACCGTGCAAAGTCATGACGATTTCTAAGGCAATGATCATACATATAGGTATCACGTCCGAGACAAGTAGATCGATACTTTCTGCATCTACTACTATTACTGCACACATCGACCGCTATCCAGCATGCATCTAGTGTATTGAGTTCATGACAAACAGAGTAACGCCTTAAGAAAGATGACATGATGTAGAGGGATAAATTCATGCAATAGATATAAACCCCATCTTTTTACCCTTGATGGCAACAACATGATGCGTGCCTCTCTACCCCTTCTGTCACTGGGTGAGGTTACCGCACGGTATGAACCCAAAACCAAGCACTTCTCCCATTGCAAGAATCATAGATCAAGTTGGCCAAACAAAACCCACAACTCGAAGAGAATTACAAGGATATCAAATCATGCATAAAAGAGATCAGAAGAAACTCAAATAAGATTCATAGATAATCTGATCATAAATCCACAATTCATCGGATCTCGACAAACACACCGCAAAAGAAGATTACATCGAATAGATCTCCATGAAGACCATGGAGAACTTTGTATTGAAGATCCAAGAGAGAGAATAAGCCATCTAGATACTAGCTATGGATCCGAAGGTCTATGGTGAACTACTCACGCATCATCGGAGAGGCAATGGTGTTGATGAAGAAGCCCTCCGTATCCGAATCCCCCTTCGGCGGGGCACCAGAACATTCCCCAGATGGGATCTTGCGGAGACAGAATCTTGCGGCGGTGGAAAAGTATTTTCGTGGATCTCTCCCGTGGTTTTGGATTTTTCGGGGATTTATAGGCAGAAGAAGTAGGGCAGACGAGCCACAGGGGGCCCATAAGCCTGCTAGGCGCGACCCCCCTGGCCGTGCCTAGGGGGCTTGTGGCGTCCCCTAGTGGCCTCTGCCTTGGTTCTCACGCTCCCTGCGTATCTTCTGTTTCGGAAAAAATCTTTTAGGAGGTTTTATTCCATTTGGACTCCGTTTAATATTCTCCTCTGAAAAGGGTCAAAAACACACAAAAAACGGGAACTGGCACTTGGCACTGAGTTAATAAGTTAGTCCCAAAAAATATATAAAAGACATACAAAACATCCAAAGTTTGACAAGATAATAGCATGGAACCATCAAAAATTATAGATACGTTGGAGACGTATCAAATCCAACCATCATCATTTCTCGACAACTTCATGTTCAGAACACATCAACTACTTCTAAACTATTCATCTCAAAACAACGAGATAGGGAATATTTGACCTCCTTAATAAGGTTCATATTTGTTCCAAAAATCAATATGTCATCAAACAAGCAAAGGATAACTCCCTCGCCCCACCACAACGATAGTACACACATTTGTGAGCTTCAATTACAACAAAGCTTGCAACTATTAAAGTTATTTCAAACTTCTCATGCCACTGCTTAGGTGCTTGCTTAAGTCCATACAAAGACTTCAACAATTTGCACACCTTTCCTTCCTTACAGTCCACTATAAACCCATCTGGTTTTTCCATGTAAATTTCCTCGTTCAATCATCCATTTAGAAAAGCAGTCTTAGCACCCATTTGATGAACGAGAAGACCATGTGAGGCAGCTAGTGAAAGTAGTACTCGAATAGTGGTCAGTCAAGCCATAGGTGAGTAAGTATCAAATAAGTCTTCACCTTCCTTTTGGGTATAACTCTTGGCCACAAGTCGTGCCTTGTACTTTTCAATAGTACCATCAGGCCTGAGCTTCTTCTTGAATACCCATTTGCACCCTATAGGTTTGCACCCATAAGGAGGATCAGTGATCTCCCAAGTTTCATTTGCCAAGATCGGATCCATCTGACTACGAACCGCTTCCTTCTAGTAGTCAGCATCTTCAGATGCATAGGCCTCTGAAATAGAACTGGGAGTGCCATATATGAGATACACAAACAAGTCATCACCAAATGACTTTGCAATCCTTTGTCTCTTACTCCTTTTAGGAGTCTCATTATTGTCCTCCACAGGATCTTCAAGACGTTGCATCGAAATGGTAGGTTCAAAATTGCAACTACATCCCGACTCGATGAACTAGGAAACTCATTTGATGAGCTACCCATATTCTTCATGGAAAATATATTCAAAAAAATCGCATCATTCAACTCCATGATTGTATCGACATGCATGTCTGATACCTGAGATTTTACAATTAAGAATTTATAACCAATGCTATGAAAAATCATAGCCCAGGGTAACACAGTCTAATTTTTTTGGTCCAAGCTTGCAATTCTTTGGTATTGGCATATTGACTTTTGCCAAGCAGTCCCAAGTTCGTAGGCAAGAGTGTTTTAACCTTTTCTTCTTCCATTCCTTGAATGGAGTTATCCTTTTGTTCTTCATGGGAATTTGGTTTAGGATGGTAGAGTAGGTAATCAAATGCAATGAAGATACTGTAACATCCCAAATTTTGGAATGTTAAAATAATTATTAGATTGTTTGTTTGTTTGCTTGAGTGATTGAAACTTGTGTGAAATTTGAAACTTTTCAAAAACTTTTGAATGAGAGGGAATAAAATGACTTTCCTCATCTCCGATGAATTCAAATTCAATCTTTTAAAAGCAAAGAGAGAAGATGACATGACTTCTTCAACTATAAAGAATTTGAACGGAGATCTTTGCATTCGAATTCTTTTGCATTTCTATTTGTTTTCTTCGTGCAAGAAATGCCGGGAAATACATTCTGTCAAACAGAAAAGAGAGGAGGAACATGACCCTGAAACACACGGGCATTTTGAAAGTTATTTGAACCCTAAAACTTAGAGGGTCTTTTGAAAATTATTTGCAAAAGAAAATAAATCTTTTTGGCAATTTTGTGAAAATAATTTTTTCTGAAGTTTTTATTTTTGCCATGGAAAAATGCCCATAATTTAGATTTTATTTTTCTGATAATTTTAGTATCTAGAAACTCTATATTCCGAATTGATTTGATTTCCCTTTTATCGTTTTAGTTTCCTAGTTTTGAAAAAGGAAAGAAATCATGTTTAAATGGAAATAAACGGTGGCCCATTAAGACCTCTCCAAAAAAAACTGGCCCAACAAGATCTTCTTCTTCCTCTATCTCCTTCCTCACATGCACTAGACTTTCCTTAGCCATGGACAGAGAAATCCCCACCTTCGGGATTCGCGAAGTTCCTTCCCTTTTAGCCTCTCCCGTCGCCCCTATAAGAAGGCCCCGGTCCTTCTCGTTCCATTCCCGTTGGAACCGCCGCCTCTCCCAACCTCCTCCTCCCCCTGCGGACCTCGCCAGAGTCGGCCACATGAAACTCGCCGGCGACCTTTCCCCATCGCCCCTGCACTCCCTCCCCTCCCCACCGAGCCCTCCCTACCCCGCCGCCACCTCCCCTCCCTGCCGAGCCCTCCCCACCCCCTCGCCATTCCCCACCATCGCCGGAGCTGCGGCTCCTCCACATCGCCCCGACCAGGAAGCCCTGCTCCTCCCGTCGCCCCCCCTGCACCCCTCTCCATCTCCCCCTCGCCTCCCCCCTGGCCGCCCCACCCCTCCTCCACCGGCACCGCACCCCCCGCCGGCGACCCCACCCCGCCGGAGCTGCACCCCCTCGCCGGAGAAGGCCTCCAGCCCCTACAGTCACGGTAAGGCTCCTCCTCCTCTTGTTTTTTTTGGTTTTCCTATTAGATCAAGATCTACGGTGTAGATTAGAAGGGCATACCCCTTCGGTTCTTTGACAAGAACCGGCCGTTGATTTTTATTAACCGAAGCATTTTCTTATACTTCGGCCATTCGCTGGTTAGCCTACGCAGCGCACACCCCCTAGCCAACCAGAGATCGCCACGTGGCCCGTTCATTAGTTAGCTTTTCTTCTTTTTTTCTGTTTAGTTCCAAAAACAGAAAAGTTCCAATTTTGTTTAGCCCATAACTTCTTGATCCGTAAGTCCAATGGAGTTGATTCTTTTTCCAGTAGATCACAAATTTTTTGTAGTTTCTAAAAACATATAATTTGTCTATGTTTGAAATTTTCAAATTTGAATTAGATCAGATTTAGTTTAAACCTTGTTTTGCTTATTCCAGGAGTTTAAAAAATAGATTTTAATTTTATTATTTTTGCTACTGATCACTAGTGATCTTATTTATCAGTGGTAAAAATGTCAGATTTGTTTGAGTATTTTAGCTCATGGTTTCTTGTGAAACAGTTTCTGTTTCACCTCTTTTAGGATTAGGGCTATTTATTTTCTATAATTGCTTTTAAAATATTTTCTTTATTATTTCAGAAAGATTATTGTTTTGTTTATGTTAGTTAAACAGTAGTTTTGCAACAAGTTTTTATTTTATTTTTATTTGTTTTCATGAAATCAATTCTAGTTCCTTAGTAACTTGCAATTGGTTTCTCCACTGTTTCAAATCCCGTTTGGAAATACTTTCAAATAGTTTTGTGAAAAATATTTTATTTTATCTTAGTTAAAAATTTATATCTTAGTTCCTTGTTATTATTTTCTATTGGACAAAAACTATTTAGTGTTTGATGTAGTAGAAGACTCCTAGCTTTAGTGAAGTTTCTTTCGGATTCCTATTCGCTCTCTCTTTTGTTTTGATTGCCAGAATGATTGCTAGTATGAGTGCTTATGTGAATGATATGTTTGCAATATATATTTCATCGGAGAGTGACGAGTAGTCTATCAAGTTATTTCTCGAGAAATTCTTCTTCGTCAACATCACCAGGCAAGTCACTTTGATCATACAATCGCCTATGTTTTATGCATCATAGTTCTACCATCCTATGCCCAATTGCATGCTGAGTAGGTACTTGGAAATTTTAGTTTAGATTGTAGTATCATGTGGTAGGCACACAATAACCCCGATACTTGGCCCCGGGACGACAAATTTCATATTGCTATGCTTGAGTAGACGGGATTTCGGTTGAGTGCATAACACGAGTGATGCGAGGTTGATTAAATAATCAAGACCGGTTAAGACAAGATTTTCAAGACCTCGGACGCAATGCAACTCTGGGTGAAGGATGGTTGATCGGCTCCCTGGAGAACCCAGTGGATGACCCGGGATGCTGGAGAGGCCATGACATCCTGCGGAAAGCTTCACCCGGGCTCAAAGAGATGGACGGATATTTTCAAGACCCAAGGCTTACCTGTACAGCCACAAGTCATTATGGGCTCTGGCTTGGTTGGACAACGCGGCGACTCTGGACAGGCGGTGCTAGCAGATGTAGAAGAACGGTAGGATTGGATGGGCACCGACAGGGATTCAGAGGGACCCGTTGAAAGACCATGTTTTGATCATCCGGTCTTCAAACACCCTGAAGTGCGAGGACATACACGGAGGCGATCAAATCTTGTGGGGAACGTGTGCAAAACTCTGCAGAGTACTCAAACCTAATCAATTAGCCGTGTCCACGGTCATGGACAACTTGAGCCAAAGGAACTGAAGTTATCTGAATTTCTCAACACCATTAAATATATTTGATGAGGGTAATCATTGACAACTCGGGTACGAGAATTGGTTGGCGGAACCATCTCGTTAACAACAAACAATGTAGTAACATTTTGCTTTTAGCCCTCTCTTGATGTAGGAGAAAACTTGCTTTTCGGTGAAAACTTATAGCCCCACCTTCCATATATGCATATAGTATAGATGATTACTTTTCACCCCTCTCTTATGTGACTTGCCGGCATATTCAATATGCTGACCTACACGGCTGCAACGTCTTATGTTGCAGATATTTTTCTTCGACGAGTAAGAGTACGATTCAGGGTTACGGTCTACACTCAACTTGCCGTAGGTGTTTATTGGGACTCCACTCCCTTGACTGCTTCCGCTGAGATATTTAAGGTATATATCAGTTTTACGCTATTTACATGTGATTGCACTTTGATATATACATTGATGTACTGTGTGTGCCAGCATACTGATCCAGGGATGGCACAGAAACACAGAGGCTTGACTCGTTTTGAGTTGGGTCGCTACAGAAATGGTATCAGAGCACATGTTGACTGTAGGACGTGACCCTAGAAACTGGAAATCCCTTAGGGAAGAATCTCTCAAAAAAATTATTTTCAAGAACATCCTTTACTTCTCATCCCTTCTGATTTAATCAAACATTCTCTCTCACCTCCAATAGTTAGATAATGCCTTTTCCCCTTTGACTACGTGAAGGATCAACCGACTCCCACATCAAACTGAAGAGGATTTCATCATGCATTTGAAGAATTGAAGACTCTCAAGACCCGAAGAATTCGAAGACCCTGAAGAGTTCGAATATTTATATGGCCATTAGAAGGCCAAACCCCTGTTATATACCCACGTTAGATACGATGATTTGTGAGCCGTCTTTGGTGTGTGTTTTCTGACAGCCACAAATAAAACCTATTCTCAAAAATATTGTTTGTATGGTGTGTATCTCCCTCTCTCTTACCCGTCTCATCCCCAAAACCTCAACCCTACCAGCTGGAGTATGAAGCTGGACTTGTAGTCTCTGGACCAATGACCCAGTTGGAGGCTGATATATGGATTCAAAACATGGAGAACCACTTCGGGAGCAACTTGATCTCAAGGAAGTATGAAGTGGAACACGCTCTTCAATACTTTACACAAAGTGCTGCAATCTGGTGGAAAATGCACCATGCCATACAAGGATTTAGTGGAGCAGAAACTTGGGACGAATTCAAGAACACTCTGTTAAGATCCCGACTTATTCAGAAGTGCTATGATAATCCGAAGGAGAGGACTTGTGCATGCAAGATCTGTGGAGAAATAGGACACATCCAGGAAGAACACAAGGATGGATGCACTCGTTGTGAAGAAAATCACCCAGCTGAGGAGTGCCCAAGTAGTGAGGTGACTTGTTTCCTTTGTGAACGAACCACCCACTACCCAGCTCAGTGTCACATTTACACCAAGGTGCAACAAGTTGTCAAGCAGCAGAAAGATGCAGTGGAGGAAACACTCAAGAAGAATATTCTAGAAGAACCTGTGATGAACGAATATATTGAAGACCCTGATGGACAAGGTCTGGCTAGATTTTTCTCCAATGCATGCTACTCATGTGGAGAAGAAGGACATTATTCACAGGATTGCACGAAGAGAAGCCAAGAGTATCTGGGAACCTTCCCGACGGAAGAAGTGGAGTTTGATCCACTTGAAATAGAAGAAATGGCCAAAATGAAGGAGTCCAGAAAGAAGAAAAAGTACCCTCGGAAGAGCCAAATCTCTGCAGATATGGACCTGAGTCATGTCAGATGTTACAAGTGTATGGAATTTGGCCACCACAAATACATGTGCTCAGGAAGGAAGCCGAAAATCCAAGGAGCAAAAACAAAAGCTAAGAAGCCTCGAGACTTGTCAGAACTCATTTGCTTTCGTTGCAAGGAAGCAGGACATTTTGCTAGCGATTGTCCACAAAGGAAGAAAGCTAAAAAGGAGTAGTTAAGTTTTGACCGCGGCAATTAGTGTAATATGAAGAACTCTTGTTTTCATGAGATCATGGAGTGATATTTTTTGTAACAGAAGTCCCTGAGATTGTAATAACATCATGAATAAATGGAATTTATTGTCTCATGATTGCCTATGTTGAAAATGTATGCGTTGTTTCTCTACGAGCAAAGATCTCTGAACATTATGAGGATATGAGAAAATATGGTCTATGTAGGCATGAGTATAATTCATTTTAAGTGTGGTAGTAATCGGTACACCCACAGGATCCATTGAGTAGGAGTGTACCATGATTACCAAGGAGACACATACACTCCTCTGAGTACCTATTTACTGACACCTCCAGATGACAACTCTCTACGAGTCATTCCTCAAGGGCCCAGAAATGATCATGACCCTGACCAGTGACCATGATTACCCGAAAATCCTGAAGGACATGATGAAGCACCTTCATATTGAAGGTGATGCAGTCTACGAAGGCTACCCATTCATGGAAAGTGGAGTAGAACTTTGGTACGTGGAAGTACACCTCCACCATGTGAAAGGAGTTTGTCCAAAGACTATGGGGCAATACTTTTTCATTTCACGTGTACCACGAGCAACCTTCTTTGATGCTGTTCGTGAAGCTGCCATGGAAGCCATACGTCAGATTGGAGAAATACTTGAAGCAAGACTCCGTCATACCCAGGAATACCTGAGTGAAGTACGTGCGGAGATGATGGAGATGAAGCTCATGACCACCATGATGAAGCAAAAGATGGATGATTTCAAGGAGCACCTCGGAAAGTTCGAGTGGAACTAAGTACCTCCAAGAGAGGCAGATGAATAAAGTTGGCAGAAATGCTCGACCATACCGAACAATGTGGATGGCAGCATCTGTAATAGAGTACTTTTGAATTGGAGTTTTTGAGGAGAAATTAAGGATGTAATAAAGGATTCATTATGAAATGAATATGATTTATGATGGATCAGCAAACGTTTTCTTAGGAGCATACGAAAACCTGAGAGTTGTGAAGATACGATAGATGTTTCGTTCAACTTGCAGAACCAATGGATTATCCGAACTTCGTTCGTGGACAAGAGAAATTCTGCAACGCTTGTGAGGATGCCCAAGTGTTAGAATGCGAGATTCGCTAAACCTTATACAGAGAAATGATTTGGGTGCGGAATGGATTGATCACCATGACGACTTACTCTTATCAATTATCTTGTTATTCGGAATGGTAAATCTGAGAGACTTACCCATATAGAGAGACGACGTTCTTTGATGCTTTTGTTTAAGCCTTAGAGTGGTATAAGAAAGGCCCCATGTACATGGCACATGTTGTCACACGTAGGAAATTTTACGGTGAGAATGAAACCAAGACCCTTCTCTCTGCAGGATAACCACAAATGGTAGACCACCATGAGAATCATCGATAGGTTAATTAGAGTTGATCACGAGACTGTCAGTTAAGAAGACCCAGTAACGGAAGAAGCTTATATCAACGGAAGAGCCATCGTTTTTTATGGAGACGTTATGAATATAACAGAAGGTATGAAGACTGTGAGGAGTCAGATGCCAAAACCCCAGAGGATTGTTAAAATCTTAAGGGACCGGTATCTCTCATTTTAAGTGTGGTAGCATCCCACTTTGCCGGAGGTTGGATTTGCTAGAAGACCCCCAAACCCTAACCTTTCTTTCTAGCCCCTCCGAATCTCAAGGACGAGATTCATTTTAAGTGTGGTAGGTTTGTAACATCCCAAATTTTGGAATGTTAAAATGATTATTAGATTGTTTGTTTGTTTGCTTGAGTGATTGAAACTTGTGTGAAATTTGAAACTTTTCAAAAACTTTTGAATGAGAGGGAATAAAATGACTTTCCTCATCTCCGATGAATTCAAATTCAATCTTTTAAAAGCAAAGAGAGAAGATGACATGGCTTATTCAACTATAAAGAATTTGAACGAAGATATTTGCATTTGAATTCTTTTGCATTTCTATTTGTTTTCTTCGTGCAAGAAATGCCGGGAAATACATTCTGTCAAACAGAAAAGAGAGGAGGAACATGACCCTCAAACACACGGGCATTTTGAAAGTTATTTGAACCCTAAAACTTAGAGGGTCTTTTGAAAATTATTTGCAAAAGAAAATAAATCTTTTAGGCAATTTTGTGAAAATAATTTTTTCCGAAGTTTTTATTTTTGCCGTGGAAAAATGCCTATCATTTAGATTTTATTTTTCTGATAATTTTAGTATATAGAAACTCTATATTCCGAATTGATTTGATTTCCCTTTTATCGTTTTAGTTTCCTAGTTTTGAAAAAGGAAAGAAATCGTGTTTAAATGGAAATAAACGGTGGCCCATTAAGACCTCTCCAAAAAAAAAACTGGCCCAACAAGATCTTCTTCTTCCTCTATCTCCTTCCTCACGTGCACTCGACTTTCCTTAGCCATGGACAGAGAAATCTCCACCTTCGGGATTCGCGAAGTTCCTTCCCTTCTAGCCTCTCCCGTCGCCCCTATAAGAAGGCCCCGGTCCTCCTCGTTCCATTCCCGTTGGAACCGCCGCCTCTCCCCACCTCCTCCTCCCCCTGTGGACCTCGCCGGAGTCGGCCACAGGAAACTCGCCGGCGACCTTTCCCCATCGCCCCTGCACTCCCTCCCCTCCCGGCCGAGCCCTCCCTACCCCGCCGCCACCTCCCCTCCCTGCCGAGCCCTCCCCACCCCCTCGTCCTTCCCCACCATCGCCGGAGCAACGGCTCCTCGACATCGCCCCGACCAGGAAGCCCTGCTCCTCCCGTCGCCCCCCCCTGCACCCCTCTTCATCTCCCCCTCGCCTCCCCCCTGGCCGCCCCACCCCTCCTCCACCGGCACCGCACCCCCCGCCGGCGACCCCACCCCGCCGGAGCTGCACCCCCTCGCCGGAGAAGGCCACCAGCCCCTACAGTCACGGTAAGGCTCCTCCTCCTCTTGTTTTTTTTGGTTTGCCTATTAGATCAAGATCTACGGTGTAGATTAGAAGGGCATACCCCTTCGGTTCTTTGACAAGAACCGGCCGTTGATTTTTATTAACCGAAGCGTTTTCTTATACTTCGGCCATTCGCTGGTTAGCCTACGCAGCGCACACCCCCTAGCCAACCAGAGATCGCCACGTGGCCCGTTCATTAGTTAGCTTTTCTTCTTTTTTTCTGTTTAGTTCCAAAAACAGAAAAGTTCCAATTTTGTTTAGCCCATAACTTCTTGATCCGTAAGTCCAATGGAGTTGATTCTTTTTCCAGTAGATCACAAATTTTTTGTAGTTTTTAAAAACATATAATTTGTCTATGTTTGAAATTTTCAAATTTGAATTAGATCATATTTAGTTTAAACCTTGTTTTGCTTATTCCAGGAGTTTAAAAATAGATTTTAATTTGATTCTTTTTGCTACTGATCACTAGTGATATTATTTATCAGTGGTAAAAATTTCAGATTTGTTTGAGTATTTTAGCTCATGGTTTCTTGAGAAACAATTTCTGTTTCACCTCTTTTAGGATTAGGGCTATTTCTTTTCTATAATTGCTTTTAAAATATTTTCTTTATTATTTCAGAAAGATTATTGTTTTGTTTATGTTAGTTAAACAGTAGTTTTGCAACAAGTTTTTATTTTATTTTTATTTGTTTTCATGAAATCAATTCTAGTTCCTTAGTAACTTGCAATTGGTTTCTCCACTGTTTCAAATCCCGTTTGGAAATACTTTCAAATAGTTTTGTGAAAAATATTTTATTTTATCTTAGTTAAAAATTTATATCTTAGTTCCTTGTTATTATTTTCTGTTGGACAAAAACTATTTAGTGTTTGATGTAGTAGAAGACTCCTAGCTTTAGTGAAGTTTCTTTCGGATTCCTATTCGCTCTCTCTTTTGTTTTGATTGCCAGAATGATTGCTAGTATGAGTGCTTATGTGAATGATATGTTTGCTATATAGATTTCATCGGAGAGTGACGAGTAGTCTATCAAGTTATTTCTCGAGAAATTCTTCTTCGTCAACATCACCAGGCAAGTCACTTTGATCATACAATCGCCTATGTTTTATGCATCGTAGTTCTACCATCCTATGCCCAATTGCATGCTGAGTAGGTACTTGGAAATTTTAGTTTAGATTGTAGTATCATGTGGTAGGCACACAATAACCCCGATACTTGGCCCCGGGACGACAAATTTCATATTGCTATGCTTGAGTAGACGGGATTTCGGTTGAGTGCATAACACGAGTGATGCGAGGTTGATTAAATAATCAAGACCGGTTAAGACAAGATTTTCAAGACCTCGGACGCAATGCAACTCTGGGTGAAGGACGGTTGATCGGCTCCCTGGAGAACCCAGTGGATGACCCGGGATGCTGGAGAGGCCATGACATCCTGCGGAAAGCTTCACCCGGGCTCAAAGAGATGGACGGATATTTTCAAGACCCAAGGCTTACCTGTACAGCCACAAGTCATTATGGGCTCTGGCTTGGTTGGACAACGCGGCGACTCTGGACAGGCGGTGCTAGCAGATGTAGAAGAACGGTAGGATTGGATGGGCACCGACAGGGATTCAGAGGGACCCGTTGAAAGACCATGTTTTGATCATCCGGTCTTCAAACACCCTGAAGTGCGAGGACATACACGGAGGCGATCAAATCTTGTGGGGAACGTGTGCAAAACTCTGCAGAGTACTCAAACCTAATCAATTAGCCGTGTCCACGGTCATGGACAACTTGAGCCAAAGGAACTGAAGTTATCTGAATTTCTCAACACCATTAAATATATTTGATGAGGGTAATCATTGACAACTCGGGTACGAGAATTGGTTGGCGGAACCATCTCGTTAACAACAAACAATGTAGTAACATTTTGCTTTTAGCCCTCTCTTGATGTAGGAGAAAACTTGCTTTTCGGTGAAAACTTATAGCCCCACCTTCCATATATGCATATAGTATAGATGATTACTTTTCACCCCTCTCTTATGTGACTTGCCGGCATATTCAATATGCTGACCTACACGGCTGCAATGTCTTATGTTGCAGATATTTTTCTTCGACGAGTAAGAGTACGATTCAGGGTTACGGTCTACACTCAACTTGCCGTTGGTGTTTATTGGGACTCCACTCCCTTGACTGCTTCCGCTGAGATATTTAAGGTATATATCAGTTTTACGCTATTTACATGTGATTGCACTTTGATATATACATTGATGTACTGTGTGTGCCAGCATACTGATCCAGGGATGGCACAGAAACACAGAGGCTTGACTCGTTTTGAGTCGGGTCGCTATAGATACGGAGATTTTTCGCGTGGTTCCGATATGCGGTGCTATCGTACGTCCACGTTGATGGGGACTTCAACCCACATAGGGTAACGGTTGCGCGAGCCCATGGAGGGCTCCACCCACGATGGGTCCACGAAGAAGCAACCTTGTCTATTCTACCATGGCTCACACCCACAAAGGACTAGCTTCACTCAGGGTAGATCTTGGCGAAGTAGGCGATCTCCTTGCCCTTACAAACTTCTTGGTTCAGCTCCACACGATTTGGAGGCTCCCAACCGACACGTAATCAATCTTGGAGACACCATTCTCCAAAAGGTAATACATGGTGTATGGCTGATGAAGTCCTTGCTCTTGTGCTTCAAAAGATAGTATCATCAACACTCAACCACTCTCTCATAGAATTTGGGTGGTTAGAAGAGGATGATTAGGTGGAAAGGAACTTGGGGAGGCTAGAAATCAAGATTCACATGATTGGAATGGAATATCCTGATCTCAACACATGAGTAGGTGGTTCTCTCTCAAAAATGAATGATGGAAGTGTAGAAATGTTCCGAGAGCTCTCTCTACGAAAGGAGGGGGTGGGTGGTATTTATAGCCATCTCCAAAAAACCAACTGTTACAATATTATTGTCCAACTCAGTGAAACCGAAGTGAAAACTCCATTCTAGTGACTAGTGCAAAATGTCCTCATTTTTGCCTTGTCAGTGAGATCGAAGGAAACATCTCGATGACACCGATTCAGCTTTGCCTAAGCAGATCTAGTACTTCAGTGGCTCCGAAAAGTCAAACTCGAAAATTCAGAATTTTAACTATTCGATTCCAGCAACTTGGTCACTGCTTTTCAGCGTCATCGAACTACATCTCGATCGTACCGAGGTGTTAGGGTTTAACTTGGGTTCTGTCTAGGACTAACTTGATGGGATCGATATGGATCGCTGATTTTGGTAGTTTAGGTTTTGGGCATAATATTTCTATGAGAATATGGCTGAGGTTTTTAGTGGCATATCTCTAAGCACTTGAATAACCAGATCATCATGAGTACCTCATTCCTTTTTAATAGCATTGGCTTTCCTATGGACTCAATTATGATTGCTCACATAAAAGAAAATGTAGAGTCTTGAATCTTTTGCCAATAAGATTCCTTTCAATCTTGGGGATCCTTCTCACAATTCTTAGCCATTCCAATCTTTGGACTTTTCCTGAAATATACTAAATAAAACTGTTAGTCCAAGAGACAATACACGTTATCATTAATTATCAAAACACCAAGGAAGAATTTGTGCTTTCAGTCAGGCATTCAAGAAACTCAGAAGTAATAATGTTGGATTACATCCAATCGGCTATGAATCTAGCAAATCCTTTAACAAAAGGGCTATCATGATTTGTGATAAAAAATGCATCGAGGAAGATGGGTATGCGAACCATGTGACTTGCCAAGGTGACAAAGATTGTATTTTTCCCCTTTCCCCTTAGGGCCTCTTTGATTCATATGATTTTGACAAATGCGGGAATAGAAAAAGTATAGGATTGAAGTGGCGTGCCCACTAGAATCCTATAGGATTAGCAAGGCGTGTTTGATGCTGGAAAAAACAAAGGAATTATAAAGAGGTTGGAGTGGATGTTAGGTTTGATACGTCTCCAACATATCTATAATTTTTGATTGTTTCATGCTATTATATTATCTCTTTTGGATGTTTTATATGCATTAATATGCTATTTTATATTATTTTTGGGACTAACCTATTCATGTAGAGCCTAGTGCCAGTTTCTGTTTTTTTGTTGTTTTTGAGTATTGTAGATAAGGAATATTAAATGGAGTCCAAACAAAATAAAATCTCTGGAATGATTTTTCTTGGACCAGAAGAAACCTGCCAGACTTGGAGAGGGGGGCAGGAGACCAGCCGGGAGACGACAAGCCTGCATTGCGCACCCTGGGGGGCTGGCTTTTGGCCCCCCTGCAGGACTCCTAACCCTTATCCTCCTCCTATAAATTCCCAAATATTCCCCCAATACCAAAAGAGCAACAAAAAATACTTTTCCGCCGCTGGGAGCCTCTGTTCCCGTGAGATCCAATCTGGGAGCCTCTTCCGGTAATCTGCCGGAGGGGGAATCAATCACGGAGGGCATCTACATCAACTCCATCGCCCCTCTGATGATGCGTGAGTAGTTCACCACAAACCTACGGTCCATATCTCGTAGCTAGATGGCTTCTTCTCTCCATCGCCCCTCTGAAGATCTATCTGATGTAATACTCTTTTGTGGTGTGTTTGTCGAGATCCGATGAATTGTGGGTTTATATTCAGATTATCTATGAATCTTATTTGAATCTTCTCTGAATTCTTATATGCATGATTTCATATCTTAGCAAGTCTTTTTGAGTTATTAGTTTGGTTTGGCCAACTAGATTGGTGATACGTCCTAAACATATCTATAATTTATATTTGTTCCATGCTCTTTTGGGTGACATTGTTATATGTTTTGCTACACTTTCATACGTTTTTACACATATTTGGACTAACCTAATAACTCAATGCACCCAGTGCCAGTTTCTGTCTGCTGATGTCTTTTTTGCAGGGACTTTTACCCCAGTTTCCTGATCCCCAAAAATGCTGAGAAAAATAAATAAAAATCAGCGTGATGGAAGCTTCACGAGCACCAAAGGTGGGCCAGAGGGGAGCCGGGGCTCTCCCAGGCGGCCTCCTTGCGCGGCCTACCTCCCGTTCGCGCCACCAGGTCGCCTGGTGGGCCCCACCTCCTTTGGTGCCCTTCTTCGGCCTATATTTACCTCTCCGAGAGAAAACCCTATCATAATATCCAGAATCGTGAATTTCTCCATCGTTCTGCCGCCGCAGCGCTTCCGAGATCGGGAGCGTCAGAAGAACTCTTCCCGGCACCCTGCCGGAGGGAGGATTGACCTTCGGGAGCTTATCCACTGCCATGGACGCTTCCCGGACGTCTTGTGAGTAGTCCTCCTTGGACCATGAGTCCCTGACCAGTAGCTATGTGATGTCTTCTCTCCAATCTTTTGCTTCAATGTTTAGCCCTTGTGATCTGCCCTACATGATTAAGACATCTATGTATTTTTCCTGCTATTCCTATGCTTGGTTTGTTAGGATCCGATGGATTATGAGATTTTGTTCAGATTGTGATGAGTTATATATATGGTTCTCCTTTTATATTATGTTCTTGAGTAATTCATGCATGTTCTCCGTTGCTTTTTATTGCTTTGACCGAGTAGTAGATTGTAACTCCAAGAGGGAGCGTTATGCATGATTGTGGGTTCATGCCCCCTGATGTCTAGCTTGAGTGACAGAAACATGAGACTAGGGGATGTGTTGTTGCCACTAGGGAGAAAACAACGGTGCTTGTGACCACGGTTGCAAGGATTGTTTACCTTATGCAAAGTTTGTTAATGCAGTTGTCCGTTGCTTTGAGTTTACACTTTGGGTGGGGCTCGCAACTTAATACCAGCGAGATGTTCTCGATAGATATCTCAAGGTGGATGATTAGAGAGTAGATGCTAATGGATAAACGGTCTACTTGTCTTGGCGTACTGCCCATTACTTTTGAGCCTCTAACTTTCTTGTAGCATGATTATCATTGCGGTGCGTTTATAATTTTGTCAATTGCCCGGTTGTAATTTGTTTACCCGGCATAGTTGTTTATCGTCTTTTGGGAGAGAGACATCACTAGCGAACATCATGTGACTCAGGTCCATATTACCACCATTGCTTACACCTCCACTATTTACTGCTTTTATTTACTTTTCCTTTGCAATCACTGTCACTATTCCCGCTTGTGTTTTGATCCTTTGCAAACTACAAGACCAGAGAGATTGACAACCTCTCTGAACTTGTTGGGAGCAAAGTTATTTGTTGTGTGTGCAGGTCCACGTCTTCTGCTAGCGCCAGAGCAGCGGACACCTACTTGTTGATCCTCGGAGTCCTCCTGGTTCGATAAACATTACAATCCATATGTAAGGGAAATCTGCTCTCACTACATCTCCACCTTCCACTTGGGGTAACCAACGAGGGACGAGAAGTATATCCATCAACTCATCATCAATTGGTAATTCTTGCAATGGGAGAAGTGCTTAGTTTTGGGTTCAATCTTGTGGTGTCTTCACCAAGTGACAAAGTAGGGGTAGGGAGACACATATTGCATTGTTGCCATCAAGGATAAAAATATGGGGTTTTCATCATATTGCATGAGTTTATCCCTCTACATCATGTCATCTTACCTAATGTGTTACTCTGTTCTTCATGAACTTAATACTCTAGATGCAGGCAGGAGTCGGTCGATGTGTGGAGTAATAGTAGTAGATGCAGAATCATTTCGGTCTACTTGACACAGACGTGATGCCTATATTCATAATCATTGCCTTGGATATCTTCATAATTGTTCGCTTTTCTATCAACTGCTTGACAGTAATTTGTTTACCCACCGTATTATTTTCCTTCATGAGAGAAGCCTCTAGTGAAACCTATGGCCCTGGGGTCTATTTTCCATATTATACTTTCAGATCTATAAACCAAAAATACCAAAAATATATTGTTGCCATTTATTTACTTTTGTTTTACTTTTCGTTCTAGCAATATTTTATATGTATCTCTATCAGAGCTCATCCTTGCAAATAACCGTGAAAGGATTGACAACCCCTTTTTAGCGTTGGGTGCAAGTGTTTGATTATTTGTGTAGATGCGAAGATTGGGGCCTTGCTTGTTCCTCCTACTGGATTGATACCTTGGTTCTCAACAAACCGAGGTAAATACTTATCTACTTTGTTGCATCACCCTTTCCTCTTCAAGGGAAAACCAACACAACCTCAAGAAGTAGCAAGAAGGATTTCTGGCGTCGTTGCCGCTGCATCACCCTTTAATTATGATAGTTGTTCTTTAACTGATTGTGTTTCCTTGATGCAATCCATGTTGAATTCTCCGCATGCTTATAATCAAAATAAAGCTTTTACTAAACATATTGTGGATGCTATGATGAAATCTTTTGAAGAAGAACTTGAGTTGGAAGTTTCTATACCTATAAAGATTTATGATGAGTGGGAAACTACTATTAAGATTAAAGTTAAAGATTATGATTGCCATGCTTTATGTGATTTGGGTGCTATCATTTCCACGATTCCAAAAACTTTATGTGATGTGCTAGGTTTCCGTGAATTTGATGATTGCTCTTTAAATTTGCATCCGGCAGATTCCACCATTAAGAAACATATGGGAAGGATTATTAATGTTCTTATTATCGCAAATAGGAATTATGTGCCCATATATTTCATTGTTCTTGATATAGATTGCAATCCTACAAGTCCTATTATTCTTGGTAGACCTTTCCTTAGAACGATTGGCGTAATTACATATGGGAAGGAAATATTAGATTCCAATTTCCATTAAGGAAAGGCATGGAGAACTTGCCTAGAAAGAAAATAAAATTACCTTATTAATCTATTATGAGAGCTACTTATGGATTGCACACCAAAGATGACAATACCTAGATCTATTGCATTATGCCTAGCTAGGGGCGTTAAACAATAGCGCTTGTTGGGAGGCAACCCAATTTTATTTTTATGATTTTATTTTTAATTTTGTTTTTGAGTGTTGCACACATTATTAACTCTGTAATAATTGTGTTTTCTTGTTTTAATTAGTGTTTGAGCCAAGTAATACCTTTGCGATGGTCTACGGTGATTGCAAGTTGATTTTGCTGAAAAACAGAAACTTTCGCTCTTAGTCTAGGAATTTTGTAAATTAGCTGGAACGTGGTTTTGGTCTGAAATGTTTACACAATATTTATATACAAATTTCCCTGATTGTCCTAATTTGTAAGAATTTTTAGAGTTACATAAGTATTTGAAGTTTATAGATTGCTACAGATTGTTCTATTTTTGACACATTCTGTTTTCTTTGTGTTGTTTGCTTATTTTGAGGAATCTATGGGTTGTATAGGGGGGTATGAACCATGGAGAAGTTGGAATACAGTAAATATTGCACCAATATAAATAAATAATGAGTTCACAACAGTACCTAAAGTGGTGATTTATTTTTCTTATACTAACGGATCTCATGAGTTTTCTGTTGAGTTTTGTGTTGTGAAGTTTTCAAGTTTTGGGTAAAGATTTGATGGACTATGGAATAAGGAGTGGCAAGAGCCTAAGCTTGGGGATGCCCCGAAAGGCATCCCCTCTTTCGTCTTCAATCCATCGTTAAATTTACTTGAGGCTATATTTTTATTCACCACATGATATGTGTTTTGCTTGGAGCGTCTTGTATGATATGAGTATTTACTTTTTAGTTTGTCACAATCATCCTTGCTGCACACATATTTTGAGAGAGACACGCTGAATCGTGAATTTATTAGAATACTCTATGTGCTTCACTTATATCTTTTGAGCTAGGCAATGTTGCTCTAGTGCTTCACTTATATATTTTAGAGCACACTGGTGTTTTATTTTATAGAAATTATTAAACTCTTGTACCTCACTTATATTATTTTGAGAGTATTTAAATAGCATGGTAATTGGTTTAGGTTATGAATTTAGTCCTAATATAATGGGCATCCAAGAGGGATATAATAAAAACTTTCATATTAAGTGCATTGAATATGATGAGAAGTTTGATTCCTTGCATATAGTTTTGAGACATGAAGATGGTAATATGAGAGTCATGCTAGTAAGTAATTGTGAATTGGAAGAAATACTTGTGTTAAAGTTTGTGATTCCCGTAGCATGCACGCATGGTGAACCGTTATGTGATGAAGTCGGAACATGATTTGTTTAATGATTGTCAACCTTTGTGTGGAGGTTGAGATCGCGCGATGGTTAACTCCTACCAACCCTTCCCCTAGGAGCATGCATCTAATACTTTGCTTTGATAACTAATAGGCTTTTGCAATAAGTATGTGAGTTCTTTATGACTAATGTTGAGTTCATGGATTATATGCACTCTCACCCTTCCACCTTTGCTAGCCTCTCTAGCGCCGCACAACTTTTGCCAGTACATTGAACCCACCTTCCTCAAAACAACTACCATATACTTTCTTCAAAATAGCCACCATATCTACCTATTATGGCATTTTCATAGCCATACCGAGATATATTGCCATGCAACACCACCGTTCCATTTTTTATGACACGCACCATCACTTCCATATTGCTTATAGAGTCATATTTTGTTCTAGATATCGAGTTGTAATCTTTGAGTTGTAAGTAAATAAAGTGTGATGATTTGCATTATTACAACATTGTCCCGTTTGAGAAAAGGACGATGGAAGCTATGATTCCCTCACAAGTTGGGATGAGTCTTCGGACTTTACAAAAAATAAAAGAGGCCAAAGATGCCCACCAAAAAACGAGAGAAAGAGAGAAGGGACAATGCTACTATCTTTTTCCACACTTGTGCTTCAAAGTAGCACCATGTTGTTCATAGAGAGTCTACTATTTTGTCACTTTCATATAACTAGTGGAATTTTTCATCTTATGCACAACCACTTAGTTTTCTTTTTTAAGCTTTCATACACTTATAACTCTAGTACATTTGTTGCATGGCAATCCCTACTCACTCACATTGATATATATTGATGGGCATCTCCATAGCCCGTTGATATGCCTAGTTGATGTGAGACTATCTTCTCCTTTTTTTCTTGCAACTTCCACCATATTCTATTCCACCTATAGTGCTATATCCATGGCTCACGCTCATGTATTGCGTGAGAGTTGAAAAGGTTTGAGAACATAAAAAGTGTGAAACAATTGCTTGACTTTCATCGGGGTTGTGCATGATTTAGATACTTTGTGTGGGGAAGATGGAGCATAGCCAGACCATATGATTTTGTAGGGCTAACATTCTAAGGCCATGTTATTTCGAAAGGACGCAATTGCCTTGTTAGTATGCTGGAAGTATTATTGTTTTTATGTCAATATTATACTTTTGTTTTGAATTTTTTGGATCTGAATATTCATGCCACAATAAAGAATATTACATGGATAAATATGTTAGATAGCATTCCACATCAAAAATTCTGTTTTTATCATTTACCTACTCGAGACGAGCAGGAATTAAGCTTGGGGATGCTTGATACGTCTCCAACGTATCTATAATTTTTGATTGTTCCATGCTATTATATTATATGTTTTGGATGTTTTATATGCATCAATATGCTATTTTATATTATTTTTGGGACTAACCTATTAATCTAGAGCCTAGTGACAGTTTCTATTTTTTCCTTGTTTTTGAGTATTGCAGATAAGGAATATTAAATGGAGTCCAAATGGAATAAAATCTCCGGAATGATTTTTCTTGGACCAAAAGAAACCTACCAGACTTGGAGAGGGGGGCACGAGACCTGCCGGGAGACGACAAGCCTACAGGGCGTGCCCTAGGGGGGCGCCCTTGGGCTTGTGGCCCCCCTGCACGCCTCCTAACCCTAATCCCCCTCCTATAAATTCCTAAATATTTCCGCAATACCAAAGAGCAACAAAAAATACTTTTCCGCCGCCGGGAGCCTCTGTTTCCGTGAGATCCAATCTGGGAGCCATTTCCGGTAGTCTGCCAGAGGGGGAACCGCACGGAGGGCATCTACATCAACTCCATTGCCCCTCCGATGATGCGTGAGTAGTTCACCACATACCTACGGGCCCATAGCTAGTAGCTAGATGGCTTCTTCTTCTCTCTCTTTGTTCTTCAATACCATGTTCTTCATGATCTTCATGAAGATCTATCCGATGTAATACTCTTTTGCGCTGTGTTTGTCGAGATCCGATGAATTGTGGGTTTATGTCCAGATTATCTATGAATATTGTTTGAATCTTCTCTGAATTCTAATATGCATGATTTCATATCTTAGCAAGTCTATTCGAGTTATTAGTTTAGTTTAGCCAACTAGATTGGTAATTCTTGCAATGGGAGAAGTGCTTCGTTTTGGGTTCAATCTTGCGGTATCCTCACCCAGTGACAAAGTAGGGGTAGCGAGACACGTATTACATTGTTGCCATCAAGGATAAAAAGGTGGGGTTTTCATCATATTGCTTGAGTTTATCCCTCTACATCATGTCATCTTACCTAATGCATTACTTTGTTCTTCATGAACTTAATGCTCAAGATGCACGCAGGAGTCAGTCGGTGTGTGGAGTAATAGTAGTAGATGCAGAATCGTTTTGGTCTACTTGACACGGGCATGATGCCTATATGCATAATCATTGCCTTGGATATCTTCATAATTATTCACTTTTCTATCAATTGCTCGACAGTAATTTGTTTACCCATCGTATTATTTTCCTTCATGAGAGAAGCCTCTAGTGAAACCTATGGTCCCCGGGTCTATTTTCTATATTATAGTTTCAGATCTATAAACCAAAAAATACCAAAAATATATTGCTGCCATTTATTTACTTTTGTTTTACTTTTCGTCCTAGCAATATTTTATATCTATCTCTATCAGATCTCATCCTTGCAAATAACCGTGAAGGGATTGACAACCCCTTTTTAGCGTTGGGTGCAAGTGTTTGATTGTTTGTCTAAGTGCGAAGATCGGGGCCTTGCTTGTTCCTCCTATTGGATTGATACCTTGGTTCTCAACAAACCGAGGGAAATACTTATCTACTTTGTTGCATCACCCTTCTCTCTTCAAGGGAAAACCAACGCTAGGTCAAGAAGTAGCAAGATTGCCTATGAAATGTAGTACTCCATGTGGTCCTTTTTAGCTTGTGTCTAAGATTTTTTCATTTTTTTCATATTGTTGTGCGTGATCCCTTTTTGCCTCCGTGCTTTTCTATTCCGCCCCGCATCATTCACATCCGATGCAACCAATCCCATGCATGCAACAACTGCTCTTCGTCCTTTTCGCCTTCGGTTTGCCCTGGTGGAGGCACAAACTAAGAGACCAGATAGGCACTCGAGAAGGACAAGCCAATCACACATGCACAATTATTACGGTCGAGCTCTCTCGATGCATGCAGCTTACTCCAGCGAAGGGTAGATTAGTCCAAAAAATAAAAAACGCTGCCCTCCTTGGTATCTAGGCTTGGAGTTATATGCTGAGTAAAAAGGACCGGAGGGAGTACAAAAGATTTCATAAAAAATTCTATGAAATCCAATCCTATGAATTAAAGGACCAATGTAGAAAAAAATCCTAAGGATTTAAATCGTTCAAACCTATGAAATTCCTTTGAATCAAACTAACCCTAAGAGCATCTCCACCTGCGCCCCCCAAAAGGCCCCTAAGGCCCTTTTTTGTCGCCAACGCTAAAAAATGGCCGAGTCACTGATGCCAACTATTCTTCCCCTTTGCAACGGCACCAGAAGAATACTGCTAGCACTCTCCGGCAATCGAAACTAGAAGAATGTTGTTGACGGCCCACAAGCGCATGGGATCACAACAGTTTTTGAGGGTAGAGTATTCGACCCAAATTTGTTGATTCGCACGACGGGAGGAGAGAGAATATTCTCAAGTATTAGTAGTTGAATTGTCAGATTCAACCACACCTAAAAGATTAGTATCTGCAAGCAAAGTAGTAACAGTAGCAAAGTAGTATGATAACAACGGTGTCAGAAACGATCTGTTGACGACAGACTATTCCTAACGATCGTATCAATGGCGCCTAGTTTCCTCGTTGACGGAAGTTCTGAGTTCCCGTCAACGACCAGCGTACCAAAATTGTGGCAGGTAGCAGCAGTGTAACGAGCAATAGAAGCGGCAAGGAAAAGCAGTAGTGATAGCAGTAGCAAGTAGCAACAGTAGCAAGCGACAATAGTAGCAACAGTAGCAGTAGAGCAAGACAAGTAACAACAGTAGCAACAGTAGTAGCAGCAGCAGAGCAAAACAAGTAACAGCAGTAGCAACAGTAGTAAGAGCAGCAGAGCAAGACAAACTCGTAGGCAATGGGTCGGTGATTTGTTTGGATGATATTCATCATGCAACAGCTATAACACAGAGAGATATGTGGCTAGCTCCCGTTCGTCAATGTGATGTAGGCATGCATTCCGTGTGTCGTCACACGTGCTTAGGGAAAAGAACTTGCATGACATCTATTGTCCATCCCTCCCGTGGCAGCGGGGTCCAAAAGGAAACTACGGGATATTAAGGTTCTCCTTTTAATAAAGAACCGGACCAACGCATTAGCACTTGGTGAACACATGAACTCCTCAAACTATGGTCATCACCGGGAGTGGTTCCGGTTATTGGCTAAAGACGCTAGAAATTATGTTTTATCCTGTGATAAGTGCCACATAGTTGGTAATATTAGTAGGAGAAATGAGATGCCTATGAATTATTCTCTAGTCAATGAGCCCTTTGATTGTTGGGGTTTTGATTTTATGGGTCCTTTCCTCCTTCACACAAATACACTCACATCTTAGTGGCTGTTGATTATGTGACTGGGTTGAGGCAATCCCCACTGAAAGTGATGATCACAAGACATCTTTGAAAATGCTCAAGGATGTAATCTTCCCTAGGTTTGGTGTACCTAGGTACCTCATGACCGACGGAGGATCACACTTTACACATGGTGCTTTTAGAAAAGCTCTAGCCAAATATGATTTTAATCATATAATTCCTTCACCTTACCTCCCTCAAACAAGTGGGCAAGTTGAACTCACAAATAGAGAGATCAAGTTGATCTTGCAAAAGACAGTGAACAATTCTAGAAAGGACTGGTCCAAGAAGTTAGGAGATGCCTTGTGGGCGTATAGAACTGCGTACAAAAATCCCATGGGGATGTTGTAACGCCCCTGACACACTCGCCGGCGGTCGTTACCTCTGGTGGGATCTAGACTGGCCCCTGACGGTAGCTGCGCTTCTCTGGCAATGGCTCCAGAAAAGTGCTCATCCTGCAATCTCTAGTGTTAGCTAGACGAATGCTTATAACAACTAACCTTCTCCTGCAACGACACCAGAAGAATGCTGATAGCACTCCCCGACAATGAAACTGGAAGAATGTTGTTGATGGCCCACCAGCGCGTGGGTTCGCAGCAGTTTTCGAGGGTAGAGTATTCGACCCAAATTTGTAGGTATGCCAGACAGGAGGTGAGAGTATACTCTCTAGTATTAGCAGCTGAATTTGTCAGATTCAACCACACCTGAAAGATTAGTATCTGCAAGCACAATAGTAATAGCGAAGTAGTAACACCGAAGTAACGGGTATCGGTAGTGTAACGAGCAATAGTAGTGGCAAGGAACAGCAGTAGTGACAACAGTAGCAAGTAGCAACAGTAGCAAGAGATAGTAGTAGAAACAGTAGAAGCAGAGCAAAACAAGTAACAACAATAGCAACAGTAGTAGCAGCAGCAGAGCAAGACAAGTAACAGCAGTAGCAACAGTAGTAGCAGCAGAGCAAGACAAGTAACGACAGTAGCAACAGTAGGACAACCTCGTAGGCATTGGGTCGGTGATTTGTTTGGATGATATTCACCATGCAACAGCTATAACATGGAGAGATATGTGGCTAGCTCCCGTTCGTCAATGTGATGTAGGCATGCATTCCGTGTGTCGTCATACATGCTTAGGGAAAAGAACTTGCATGACATCTATTGTCCATCCCTCCCGTGGCAGCGGGGTCCAAAAGGAAACTACGGGATATTAAGGTTCTCCTTTTAATAAAGAACCGGACCAACGCATTAGCACTTGGTGAACACATGTACTCCTCAAACTATTGTCATCATCGGGAGTGGTTCCGGTTATTGTCACTCCGGGGTTGTCGGATCATAACACATAGTAGGTAACTACAACTTGCAAGATCGGATCTAAAACACACATATATTGGTGACAACATAATAATTTCAGATCTGAAATCATGGCACTCGGGCCCTAGTGACAAGCATTAAGCATGGCAAAGTAGTAGCAACATCAATCTCAGAACATACTAGGGATCAATCTCCATCAAAACTAACTCGATTACATGATAGATCTCATCCTACTCATCACCGTCCAGCGAGCCTACGAATAGATTACTCACGAACGACGAAGAGCTTCATGGAATTGGAGAGGGAATAAGGTTGATGATGACGATGGCGACGATTTCCCTTCTCCGGAGCCCAAGACGGACTCCAGATCTGCCCTCCAGATGAAAAACAGGTGGTGGCGGCGCCTCCGTATCGTAAATGCGGCGAAAAGTTCTCTTTTTATTTTTTTGGGATGAAAGGGATCTTATAGACCTGAGATTGGGGGCGGCAAAGCCGTGTGGGCCCCACAAGCCTGCCCACCGCCACCAGGGGGTGGTGGCGGAGCCAGGGCTTGTGGCCCACTAGCCCACCCCCTGAGGTGGAACTTGGCGCAAATATTTTTTATATTTTCCAAAACTGCTCCCCGTAAATTTTTAGGACGTTTGGAGAACTTTGATTTCTGCACAAAAATAACACCAAGGCAATTCTGCTGAAAACAACGTCAGTCCAGGTTAGTTCCGTTCAAATCATGCAAATTAGAGTCCAAAACAAGGGCAAAAGAGTTTGGAAAAGTAGATACGATGGAGACGTATCAACTCCCCCAAGCTTAAAACCTTGCTTGTCCTCAAGCAACTGAGTTGACAAACTGAGAGAGAAAGAAAAACTTTGACAAACTCTGTTTGATCTTGTTGTTGCAACTATGTCTAACTCATAACCAAAATTTCAGCAAGATCACAAGTTAACCACATAAGCAAATGACACAAAGGTCTCACGGTAAACTAATATCAATGGCATAATCAGCTAACAAGCAAATAATAATGAGTTTCAAATACCAACACTTCAATCAAAACAAGCATGAAGCAATATGAATAGATGGTATATCGCTAGCTCTTTCTGAGACCGCAAAACATAAATGCAGAGCACTTTCAAAGATCAAGGGCTGACTAAACATTGTAATTCATAGCAACGAAGATCCAGTCATAGTCATACTCAATATCAATCAAAAGAAAAGCATAAAAATGATAGAGATGCTCTCTAATTGGTGCTTATATAAGAGGAGGATGACTCAATAGGAAAATAAATAGACAGACCCTTCGTAGAGGGAAGAATTGATTTGCAGAGGTGCCAGAGCTCAAGCTTTGAAAACAGAGAATAATTTTGGGTGGCATGCTTTGATTATCAAAGCAATGACCAAGAGTTCTCAATATCTTCCATGCTACTCATGCTATAGGCGGTTCCCAAACAGAAAAGTAAAGTTTTAACTCCCCCACCACCAATCAATCACACTCCACGGCTAGCCGAATCCTTGGGTACCGTCCATACTAACATCAATCCGGGGGGAGTCTTGTTTTACAGTTATGTTTTCGATTTAAGCATGGAACTGGGCATTCCAATTACCGGCCCCTTTCTCGTGAATGATAGTGAATAAACACATGTCGAGGATAACATCCCTAGCACGGAAGATACCAATAGCCCTCTGTCACCAAATGAGCGGTTCGGGCATGCAAAACAGATTATTTCTTGAAGGTTTAGAGAATGGCACATGCAAATTTACTTGGAACGACAGGTAGATACCGCAAATAGGTAGGTATGGTGGACTCTCATGGAAAAACTTTTGGGTTTATGGAGGTGGGTGCACAAGCAGTATTCCGCTTAGTACAAGTCGAGGCTAGCAAAAGACTGGGAAGCGACCAACTAGAGAGCGACAACAGTCATCAAGATGCAATGAGTTTGACTAACATTGAATGCAAGCATGAACAGGATATAAATCACCATGAACACGAACATCATAGAGGCTATGTTGATTTTGTTTCAACTACATGCATGAACATGCGCCAAGTCAAGCCACTTGAAACATTCAAAGGAGAATACCATCCTATCATACTACATCATAGTCATCTCAAAATCTATGTTGGCATTCCAGACAAACTGTTATAAGCTCTCAGCTAAATAAGCATGGCATCAGAAACTATGATATCTAAGTTGTCATTGCAAACATGGTTCTCTCACAGCAAAGCTAAATCTAGGTCGACAAGCTAGTCATATTTACAAAAAAAATAGATAGAGTTCATACCAGCTTTTCAGTCTCAGTCACTTCATCATATATCATCATTGTTGCCTTTCATTTGCACGATCGAACGATGTGAACAATAATAAGCATTGGACTAAGCTGAATCTGCAGGCAAACACAAAGGAGAAGACAAAGTAATATGGCTCTTTGAAAGCTAAACAGGTAAGCATGCAAGAACCAATAAACATTGTAACCAATATCTTCTACCTTGACCCAAAGAAAAAGAAAACTATTTACACGGGAAAACTCCCAACAAGCAAAAGAAGAAAGAAAAATATTTTTGGGTTTTCTCAAAAGGACACAAAACAAGAAAACAAGAAAACGAAAATAAACTAGCATGGATAATACAGTGGCAAAGTGTAAACACCGGCTAACAACGTGAAAGCATAAGCATGAATGTAAAGTCGGTGAGAACACGTACTCCCCCAAGCTTAGGCTTTTGGCCTAGCTTGGTCTACTCCCAAGGATGATCCTGGCGAAACCCAAAGTCATAATGGGTGTTATACGGGAGTGCTGCAGCCACTGCCTGAATAGCTGCCTCACGAAGTCGAGCAGCCGTCGCCTCCCTCTCATACTCCTCTGCCTCTCCTATGGTTATGTAGTATCTTCGTTTTACCTGAAAGTCAAAGAAAGCAGGAGCAGGAAGGGTAATATGGAAAACACGTTGCCGGTTAAATATCAAGCGGTATAGGAGGGATCCATGATCTCTCTCAAGGAACTGGTAGCGTGTTAGAGAGACACGATCAAGGTAGGCTGTACGGAGAGGAGGGTTTTCTGGACGGATGGAAACTCCAATAAAATTTGCTAAGCGTGTAGCATAAACTCCACCAAAGAAATCCCCCTCACTGGCATTTTTATTCAGCCTCCTTGCTATTATAGCTCCCATATTAAAGCTCCTGTCACCTATTACTGCGCTCTTAAGGATACTAAGGTCGGAAGCGCATAGGTGACAATGTGCACCCTTGCCGTTAATGCACCTACCTATGAAGAGGGCAAGGTAGTGCAAGGCAGGGAAATAGATGCTTCCTATGGTGGCTTGCGTGATATCTCTGGTTTCTCCAACAGTTATACTCGAGACAAAGTCTCTGACCGAAGACTTAGAAGGACCATTAACACTACCCCCATGGGGTATATTGCAAATCCTATTGAAATCCTCTAGATCCACGGTATAGGATTTATCGTACAGATCAAACAGTATGGATGAATCACGGCCAACTAAGAATTTAAATCTATGCACGAAAGATGCAGTGAGCATAGCATACTGTTCACATTTATCTGAGAGGAATTCTTCTAACCCGGCATTGCGGACAAGTGCATCAAACTCATCCTTGAAACCTGCTTCGATCATGAACTCATCGGAAGGCCATTCACATGGTTGCACCGGTGCGTCCCTTAGTTGAAAAGGTTCGGGCCCCCGAAAATAAAGACGAGGACCCTTCTTGCTTGAGGAACCACCATGAAACTTCCTCCTGAACATAATTTCCTTTTGCTGAAATTTTTGAAGTTCAAGAGAAAAGTGAATGAAGACCCACCACACCTTGTAGCAACTACTCCTACTAGTGCCTAGAGACCGTATCACGCGCTAAAACTACTTGGGACCAGCTAAAATCAGCATTTCTTGCTCAAGAACAGGGTCACCAAGGTAGCAAGAATATGCGAAGGATAAATCACTAGAGCAAAAACTAATTGGACCAATGGAGGAGTCACTTACCAAGGAGTAATTTCCCCAAAGCAGTTCGGAGAATGGTGCTTTGAGCAAGGAGATCGAAAATCACAGCCAAATGAGCAAGAACACGGGTTTGAGTTGCGAAACAATTTTTTCTGGAGGTGGAAGAAGAGGCTGAGAGCTAGAATGAGTGGAGGGGGTGCCTGTGGGCCCCACAAGCTTGCACCCTGCCACCAGGGGGGTAGGTGGCGGTGGCAGGGCTTGTGGCCCACTGGTCAGGCCCCCAGGCCAGCTCTCAGGCCCAGAAATTTTCAAAAATTCCAGAAAAAATCATACTAAATTTTCACGACCATCGGAGAACTTTTATTTTCGAGGTATTTTTCTCCGAGACGCTAAAATAGTAAACAGGAAAAACTAAAGTAATTCTATCATTTTTCTTCTAAGCAAAAGAAAAGGAAAACTCAAAACAGAGGTATGCGACTCTTTGATTCATCCGTTTCATGGTCATCAAAAGAAATCCGTCAATGGGGTTGATCAAGTCCTTGTGACAAAACCTTCTCGAATCGCAAGAGAGAACGGAGAATTTTCGAATAGCCACTAAGTCACCTAAATGGGGATATGTATCTCCCCAACAAGCAAATCATACTTCATCTTGACACGAGAAATAGGGCATTCAAAGCTCCCAATGAGAATCGATGATGTCTTTTCGATAGCATTGATGCAATGTACTTGATATCGTTTCTTCGGAAAGTGCATTGTGTGCTCATTACCGTTGACATGGAAAGTGACATTGCCTTTGTTGCAATCTATAACAGCCCCTGCCGTGTTTAAAAAGGGTCTTCCGAGGATGACTGCCATGGCATCGTCCTCAGGAATATCCAAGATAACAAAGTCTGTTAAGATAATGCTGTTAGCAACCACAACAGGCACATCCTCGCAAATGCCGATAGGGAAAGCAGTTGATTTGTCAGCCATTTGCAGAGAAATTTCAGTGGGTGTCAACTTATCCAACTCAAGTCTACGATAAAGAGAGAGCGGCATAACACTAACACCGGCTCCAAGGTCACATAAGGCAGTTCTTACGTAGTTTCCTTTAATAGAGAAAGGTATAGTGGGCACTCCGGGATCACCAAGTTTCTTAGGAGTTCCACCCTTAAAAGGGTAATTGGCAAGCATGGTGGAGATCTCAAGATCTGGTATCTTCCGTTTATATAGTCACAATATCTTTCATGTACTTGGCATACGGAGACATCTTGAGCATATCAGTTAACCGCATCTGCAGAAAGACGGGTCTTATCATCTCAACGAAGCGCTCAAAATCGTCATCATCCTTTTTCTTGGATGGCTTAGGAGGAAAGGGCATAGGTCTCTGAACCCATGGCTCTCTTTCTTTACCATGCTTCCTAGCAGTGAAGTCGTTCTTATCGTACTTCTTAGGTTGTGGATTATCAGGATTAACCGAAGGTTCAATCTCCACATCCTCATCATTGCTAGGTTAAGCATTATTATGAACATCACTGTCCATATTGTCACCACGTTCAGGTTCATCACCAGATTGTGTTTCTGCATCACACGCAGAAATATCATTAGGTTCTTCAGGTGTGACAGTATTTGGTGAACTAGCATGTAGGTTGCTATCATCCTTCTTCTTCTCCTTAGGATGACTAGGTGTATCTGCATTGATTCCTTGAGAATCTTGATCAATTCTCTTAGGATGACCTTCAGGATACAAAGGTTCCTGAGTCATTTTGCCTCCTCTACTAATGACTCTGACAGAGTTGTCATTTAGTTCATTGAGCTGGTCATTCTGAGCTTTAAGTACTTGTTCTACCTGAGTAGTAATCATAGAGGCATGTTTACTCAGAAGCTTCAGATCATTGACATTTCTGTCTACACAAGCACTTAAATGGCTAAGCATACGAGTACTTTGTTCCAAATGTCTGCTAACATAATCATTGAAACTCTGTTGTTTGGCAACAAAGTTGTCAAATTCATCAAAGCATAGGCTAGCAGGTTTATCAAAAGGAATATCACTCTCATCAAACCTACGCAGAGAATTTACTTCTACTACCTGTATCGGGTTATCGAGACCATGGATCTCTTCGATAGGTGGTAGATTTTTGACATCTTCAGATCTAATGCCTTTCTCTTGCATAGATTTCTTGGCTTCTTGCATATCTTCGGGACTGAGGAATAGAATACCTCTTTTCTTCGGAGTTGGCTTAGGAGGTGGTTCGGGAATAGTCCAAGCGTTATCGTTGATCAAGATGTTATTCAGTAGAATCTCAACTTGTTCTAAAGTTCGTTCCCTAAAAACACAACCGGCACAACTATCTAATTGGTCTTTAGAGGCATCGGTAAGTCCGTTATAGAGGATATCAAGTATCTTGTTCTTCTTAAGAGGGTGATCAGGCAAAGCATTCTGTTGCTGGACGAGCCTCCCCCAAGCTTGTGGAAGACTCTCTTCTTGGAGTTGAGCAAAGTTGTATATTTCCTGCAAGGCAACTTGCTTCTTATGGGAAGGAAAATATTTATCACAGAAGTAATAGACCATCTCCTGGGGACTACGCACACATCCAGGAGCAAGAGAGGTGAACCAGGCTTTAGCGTCATCCTTTAGAGAGAAAGGAAACAGCTTAAGGATATAGTAGTGGCGGATCTTCTCATCATTAGTGAAAAGGTTGGCTATTTCGTGCAGTTTGGCAAGATGGGCTATGACCGTCTCGGACTCATAACCGTGAAAAGGATCAGATCCGACTAGAGAGATATTCTCAGGATCGACAGAGAATTCATAATCCATATCGGTGATAAAGATAGGCGAAGTGGCAAACTTTGGGTCATATTTCATCCTAGCTTCCCGAGAATTTTCCTTCCACTTGAGAAGTAATTTGTTAGCGTCATAGGCATCCTTACACGCAAGAAAATCCTCAGCTATCTCTCCCTCCATAACGTAACCCTCAGGTATATCAGGCAATGCATATCTAGGAGAGCTAGATCTAGCAGGAGCAAAAGCAGGATCTATCTCAATAGTATCGGCAGTTTAAGAAGCATCACGAGCATTGGCAGTAACTCTAGCAATATGAGCATCAAGAAACACTCCTAGTGGAACATCAGGCAAGGTAGTATCTCTAGCAGTATCAAGCATAACATCATCAGGCATAATAGCATCTCTAACATCACCAGGCAAAGCAGTATCAGGCATAATATCTCTAGCAGTATCAAGCATAGCATCATCAGGCATAGCATCAACCATAGTATCATCAGGCATAGTATCAAGCATAGCATTTCTAGCATCATCAGGCAAAGCAGTATCAGGCATAGTATCAAGCATAGTATCTCTAGCAGTAGCATCATAAGCATCATCAAGCACAGGCGACATATCAAGATTTCTAGCAGGAGGTGATGTCGCAAACTTACTCATAACTGAAGGTGAATCAAGTGCAGAGCTAGATGGCAATTCCTTACCTCCGCTCATAGTTGAGGGCAAGACTTTGGTCATCGGATCCTTCAGATTCTTCATAGTGATCAGCAGATATAAATCCCAAGTGACTCGGAGAATATAGCAATACCTCCCCGGCAACGACGCCAGAAAAATGCTTGATGCCAACTGTTCTTCCCCTTTGCAACGGCACCAGAAGAATGCTGCTAGCACTCTCCGGCAATCGAAACTAGAAGAATGTTGTTGACCGCCCACAAGCGCATGGGACCGCAACAGTTTTCGAGGGTAGAGTATTTGACCCAAATTTGTTGATTCGCACGACGGGAGGTGAGAGAATACTCTCAAGTATTAGCAGTTGAATTGTCAGATTCAACCACACCTGAAAGATTAGTATCTGCAAGCAAAGTAGTAACAATAGCAAAGTAGTATGATAACAACGGTGTCAGAAACGATCTGTTGACGGCAGACTATTCCTAACGATTGTATCAATGGCGCCTAGTTGCCTCGTTGACGGAAGTTGTGAGTTCCCGTCAACGACCAGCGTACCAAAATTGTAGCAGGTAGCAGCAGTGTAACGAGCAATAGCAGCAGCAAGGAAAAGTAGTAGTGACAGCAGTAGCAAGTAGCAACAGTAGCAAGCGACAGTAGTAGCAACAGTAGCAGCAGAGCAAGACAAGTAACATCGATAGCAACAGTAGTAGCAGCAGCAGAGCAAAACAAGTAACAACAGTAGCAACAGTAGTAACAGCAGCAGAGCAAGACAAACTCGTAGGCAATGGGTCGGTGATTTGTTTGGATGATATTCATCATGCAATAGCTATAACACGGAGAGATATATGGCTAGCTCCCGTTCGTCAATGTGATGTAGGCATGCATTCCGTGTGTCGTCATACGTGCTTAGGGAAAAGAACTTGCATGACATCTATTGTCCATCCCTCCCGTGGCAGCGGGGTCCAAAAGGAAACTACGGGACATTAAGGTTCTCCTTTTAATAAAGAACCGGACCAACGCATTAGCACTTGGTGAACACATGAACTCCTCAAACTATTGTCATCACCGGGAGTGGTTCCGGTTATTGTCACTCCGGGGTTGCCGGATCATAACACATAGTAGGTAACTACAACTTGCAAGATCGGATCTAAAACACACATATAATGGTGACAACATAATAATTTCATATCTGAAATCATGGCACTCGGGCCCTAGTGACAAGCATTAAGCATGGCAAAGTAGTAGCAACATCAATCTCAGAACATAGTGGATACTAGGGATCAATCTCCATCAAAACTAACTCGATTACATGATAGATCTCATCCTACTCATCACCGCCCAGCGAGCCTACGAATAGATTACTCACGAACGACGAAGAGCTTCATGGAATTGGAGAGGGAAGAAGGTTGATGATGACGATGGCGATGATTTCCCTTCTCCGGAGCCCAAGACGGACTCCAGATCTGCCCTCCAGATGATGAACAGGTGGTGGCGGCGCCTCCGTTCGTAAACGCGGCGAAAACATCTCTTTTTATTTTTTCTGGGACGAAAGGGATCTTATAGACCTGAGATTGGGGCGGCAGAGCCGTGTGGGCCCCACAAGCCTGCCCACCGCCACCAGGGGTGGTGGCGGAGCGAGGGCTTGTGGCCCACTGGCCCACCCCCTGAGGTGGAACTTGGCGCAGATATTTTTTATATTTTCCAAAACTGCTCCCCGTAAATTTTCAGGACGTTTGGAGAACTTTGATTTCTGCACAAAAATAACACCAAGGCAATTCTGCTGAAAACAACGTGAGTCGAGGTTAGTTCCATTCAAATCATGCAAATTAGAGTCCAAAACAAGGGCAAAAGAGTTTGGAAAAGTAGAAACGATGGAGACGTATCAGTCGCGCCCCCACGAGCCCGTTTTTCTCCCATGAGGGCTGAAATTGGCCCCAACGGTCCTAGGTCGAACCCATCGCGCCGGGGGCGCCCGGGAGTGCCGAGGGAAACGCTTTTGGCACGAAATGGCGCAAAACGGGTGTGGACCCGCCGAGTCAGCGACTAGACGCGTTCGTCGTCTTCATCGCCTCGTTTCCCACGGGGATGAATGCGAAAGCTGTGCCGCTAGTCAGTCTTCCATTGATTCTTCACAGGTGGGCTGAGTGAAGGCGCGACGGTGTGCATCCCAACGACGCATGTCCCATCTACTCTCGCCACGCGTTCATATGGCACCGCCCCGCGTGTCGCCTGCCCGCGGCTATATAAGCCGCCCTCCCCTCGCGGTGGCTACACACCTCTCTCGCCACACTCTTGCCGTCCATGCCCCCTCCTTTTTTCGCCCCTTTCATCACCGGCGCCTTATCTCCTTCTCTCTAATGGCCGAGCGTTACCCCCATGACGGAGCGGCGGCCAACGGCTTCGGCCGCCGCCACCTGCACGAGTCCGAGGCCCGCCTCCTCTACGAGGCGGACTACCCGGTGCCACTGGACATGGGGGTGCCGGGCTCGTGGAGGCTGAGCGACTGCAGAGTCCCGGTGCCACCTCCGCACTCTCGAGCTGATCGACACACGAAGATCACGCGCATCCGGTCATCGTTGCCGAAGAGCTCGCGGAACCTACCGAGGTACGCTCCCGACAGCAACATGCTGTGGAGGGCGTACTTCGAACGCCGTCACGCCGACCAGCTTGCCGCCACTAATGGAGTGGAACCCCGCGACCACTACAACTCCAAGGGCGCCGCCTATGGTGGGGCATCCCCGGCCGCACGTTGGAGGTCGTCCTTGTGCTCATCAAAGGCGGCAACTCGCCGCGGTACGAGTACCAACCCCGCGACAATTCCTGGACGCCGAGGCGGATGGAGACATCATCTTCCTCCTCGTACGGCTCCTGCTCCCGCTCCTCCGGGTCGCCGACGCTCCTCCTCGTCAAACCGGAGCCGCATGAGATGTCGCCCGCTAGGGCGGCGCACGCGCAGCGACAACATCGTCATCAACGAGCGTGGTGCCTCCTCCCGCCTCGTCAAGCCGAAGACAGAGCCGACGCTCCTCCCCGTCAAGCAGGAGCACCTGGACGTGGCCGCCGCCGACAAGACCGCCCTCATATGGGCACGGGACGACTACGTACGGGAGGGGATGGAGCGTCAGCGCCGTGCCCTTGAGGAGATCGCCGCTCGGCGCCGCAGTCGTGAGGAGGACGGCGTCGTCATTCTCGGCGACAGTGACGAGGAGGTGCCTGGGCCTTCCAACCCCGTTCGCCACGGCGACTGAGGGAAGGGGTGTAGCAAGGACGGCGGCGGAGCGCAGGACGACGACGGCGGTGACTACACCAACTTCTACAAGCTTCTCGGCATGTAGAAGGCGACCACGACGACGTTCAATTTCTTTTTAGATTATGTTTTTATTTCAATTTTATACAAATATCAATGAAAACTATGAATTCCTTTAAATTTAAGTCGTTTTTGATCGAATTTAGGCCGAGTTTTTTTTAAACCGATTGGGAGGCGATCTTTGGTGAGTAGACTGGGAACCCAAACCTACACGGCCGTTTTTTCACCAGCACGGTCCGAGACAGCGCTATTTCACATGGGAATTGTTTTCCACCCGCCCGCCGGCACCCATGCAACATTTTTCTCACCCACGCGCTTCGCTGGTCAGTGGATGCAACATTTTTCATCTAAATACGTTGCAACCAGCGTCGTATTTGCTGCAAATATTTTTATTTACTATTTTTTGTCCCAGTAAAAAAAACTGCATATACGTTTGGTTGCAATTCCAGTTCATCGATTTTTTTGTTACATCGATGTTTTTTACTTTTGCTACAACCATGTTAATTTTTGCTACAACCGGCATCATGTTTTGCTGCAACCGTTCACTAAAAAAGTTGCATACACGTCACGTAAATATTTGCTACAACCGGCGTTTGACTTTTGCTACCACGCACCATCAGCTTCGTTTTTTTTGCTACGATCACGTAGATATTTTTTTTGCTATAATTTTTGTTTTTTGTTGCAACCGTTGAAAAAATTGCTGCATCACATCAAAATTATACTGCATAAGGAGAAAAATGTTGCATGCGGATCCAACGGTACGGACGACGCGGGGTTGGTGGATCCTGCGGCCTCGTGTGCGGCCAGCCGAAAATTTGGGCCGGCGCGCCGGCGCAGATCAGTGCCCAATCCGTGGGGCGGAACGGAGGGAGATGCTCTAAGCTTGCTCGATCTCCTTGACAGCCGGCGGTGGTTGCATTTGCACCGATCATCGGACTCCAAACTAGTACTCCTACTACCAAACTAGTAGGAAGGAGTATTTTTTTTTTTTTTTTTTTGAAAAGCAAACTAGTAGGAAGGAGTACTTCCTGGAAAGCTTCCAGTCAAACGGGAGCAGATGCTACGCGTCCCATCCCTGTGGTCTGTCCTGTTGCCCAACGCACACGCACCCTTGTTCCCCGCCTGCTCAGGGACGGCAAAGGCCGCAAACGCGATTACGCAAGCTTAGGTTTCGTCTCCTCCCTCCTCCGTCCCCACCTCGTGCTCCCCTCCTACCTCCGGCGCGCGACGAGCGCGAGCAAGACCCCTCGGCACATAGATCCCCATGGCCTCGCGACGCCGCACGCTCCTCAAGGTCATCATCCTCGGCGACAGCGGGTTGGTGGATTCGGATCTCTCTTCCTCCTCTTCGGCTTTTGCCTCTTCCAGTGTTCCCTCTGCTGACTGACCGACTCTTTCTGCCGATTCGCCGCGATCCAGGGTCGGGAAGACGTCCTTGATGAACCAGTATCCTGCAATTCGACTCGCCGTGGACTGATCGCCTCTGATTACTTTGCTTGCCCCCCGTTTTTTGTCGAGGTCGTGTAGGATTGGATTTTGCTTTGTTTGTGTTTTTTCCTGAGCTTTGATGCAATTCAGATATGTGAACAAGAAGTTCAGTAACCAGTACAAGGCCACCATCGGCGCGGATTTCCTCACCAAGGAGGTGCAATACGAGGACAGGCTCTTCACTCTGCAGGTGCTGTACCCGCTTTTAGCAATTCAGCCCATGTGGTCCTGTACCGATGCTTGGAGCAAGTTATTGTTTTTGGACAACGTGCTATTGCAGTTGCTGCTAGTATCTTTGAGTTTTGCTTTGAAGAAGTGCCCCACTTACTCTTACCTGGGGGTAAATTGAAATGAAAATACACTGCTAATGTGTTTAGTCATTGCACAATTTTGAGAAGTTAGCACTGCGCTGATAGAAATCACCATTGCTAATCTTTAAAAACCATGTAGCAGAAAAGTGAATTCACTTCGATTAGTCACTGCTATTTTCAGCCATGAAAGAAAACGTATTTGTTAATGTAGAGTCGCTTATGATGGTTAAAAAGGCGTCAGTGTTGTCAGTACAGTAAAACAGTACCTAACACTGCAAATTATCCATCCAACTATCAAGTTGGTACTCTAATTTTGTATCTTGCCATCGGAATCATAAAGCATTTTCTGTAATTGGCATTACCTAGTTACCAGTAAACATAGTTTGCATCTGTTAATTTTTAACCGTAAGCATGCAGTATTACCATAGACCCTCTTCCCTTTGACTCTTAGCACTGTAAATTTGAGTTTGTATTTCTTATGTTGGGAGCTGTGGTGTCTCTACTTTATCACAGAAGGAAGAGCTATAGAACGGAAAATTAAATACGCAACCCATAATGTCAGTTTCCGGTTGCATGATTCAGAAAATTCTTCAATGCCTAGTATCGGCATAGTGACCCATATGCCAGTTTCCATCACAAAAGAAATATGCAACCCATAGTGATCCATATACCCATATTCCATCACAAAAGAAATATGCAACCCATAGTGACCCATATGCCCATATTTCCATCACAAAAGAAAAAGCTGCATTATGGATAAGTAAATACGCGACCCATATGTCAGTTTCCCTTTTTATGAATAAGAAGATAATTCAGTGTCCACTCTGGTAGAAATTCAGAACAATGAGATCTGATGGTCATGGAATTATCATTGGCAATATGTAGCTTTTCTTTCTTTCGATCAAATACATGTATCACTTTTCTTAAAGCTGGTAGTTGTTGAATCTCTAATTAAGTACATTTATATGGGTCTTAATAATTATATGATTTTTCTTTGTAGTTTGAATATGCTTAGCTCTTCTGCTGCTTTACAAATGATGCTAATTCACATTCTATCTCTGTAGATATGGGATACTGCTGGACAGGAAAGGTTTCAGAGTCTTGGTGTTGCATTCTACCGTGGAGCAGATTGTTGTGTTCTAGTTTATGATGTTAATTCAATGAAATCATTTGATAATCTGAACAACTGGCGCGAAGAATTTCTGATCCAGGTGAAGATTTTGTGTTGTTTATAATGTGTTAACCGCTCAGTATGATTGGATTTCTATCTCACCTACAAATCTAACTTTTCAGGCTAGTCCGTCTGATCCTGATAACTTCCCTTTTGTTCTGCTGGGAAACAAAGTTGATATTGATGGTGGCAACAGCCGCGTGGTAATTAGCACAACTAATTATCTTCTCAAAATTATTTTCAAGCCATGCTCTGCTAACAGACTTGTCTACTGCCATCTTAGGTCTCTGAGAAGAAGGCAAAGGCTTGGTGTGCCTCAAAGGGCAACATTCCTTACTTCGAGACATCTGCGAAAGAAGGAACAAATGTAGAAGACGCTTTTCAGTGCATTGTAAAGGATGCTCTGAAGAATGAACCAGAAGAAGAACTGTAAGCATGTTCGCTTGCTTGTTCGGTACTAGTATATTTTTATTATGCATATAGCTAGAGTATTTAGATTTACTACTCTTTGAACATATAATATGTATTGATGCAATCATATATCCCCTATCATCCTTTTTTTGCTTAACCATCTTCGGTCCATGTTCGTTGCAAGTTGCATCCGATAACCTTAAGTTTCTCATGTAGGTACATTCCTGACACCGTCGATGTGGTGGGTGGCAACCGCACCCAAAGATCACCAGGCTGCTGTTAGGCCATGGTCGTAGCAACCGTTGAATATGCAGTCTTTCGCCTGTAAAATGTCATGTCAATCTGTATTTCGTTTGTGACCTGACCAATCACCTCTTGCGTACGAAATCAAGGATTGATGATATGTCCTGAGCTTTCTATCATCTTGCATGTTGTGCAGTTTATTGTGAATACGATGAATGAATAATATTGTCCAGACAACATTTTCTCCGTCATTTATTTGTGGAGCTATCTGCAAGCGATAGATATTGGGGTACGTTTTGAAATGCGTGGATGCCACGGGTGATATACCTTACCCGTGACGAGGGAAGTTAGACTGCCAATTACTAGATGCCATGCTAAGGCATCTCAGGATCTATCACTATCATTCCTACTGATTGTACAGGACCAGAAACGCCAGTGAAGGAGAAGGAACAAATTATTTGATGGATTTGCTTTTGCTCCGCTTTTCCGCCATTTTTGTGTATTTTCTGTACTTTTCCCTTTCACCTGTGTCTCGATGCATTTTTCTTCGTCTTTCCTGCTCTATTGGGCCCACTTTGAATCAAAGGATATTTGTAGGATTTTGGAGCATTAACATCCTTTAGAATTTGGGGGTGAAACTGGCGGCTCATGTTAGCCCTAGCCGTCGTGAGTCCCCTGAGCTCCTCTACACCTTCTGTTTGGAAGAAGCTTCTTGGTGAAGCTCTAGCGGCATGGTCTTTTTTGCTTGTTTTGATGGACAAAGGAGTGGCCCGAGGCTTGGCGGTGAGGTGGAAGCTTCCTGTGGTCATGTAGGGGTGGCAAAATTCACTGTTTTGATCCTTTTGACAAAATCAAGCAATGCTTGTCCCGTGTTTGAATATTTTTTGGGATTTGACCCCTTTTTCAACCTTCGGAGGGCTCTGACGGTAGGTTGTTATACCCTACCGCCAGTGACCACGGTGGTAGGGTTTGAACAAATAGAAGCCACATGTGGCCGGCTAGCGGGGCCAACCCCACCAAGCCAGCCCTAGTTCGTCCCCTACCGTCCAAGAAACATAGAGGAGCGGCGTCTCCTCCTCCTCTCCACTCCCCCCTCCTTCGTTGTCCTTTGTTTTTCCATCATTTTGGCGGATTGATGTGGCTCCATGACGGCAAAGGTGAGTACCTTCAATCCCTCCAATTAGGTTTAGTCGAAAAGTGTTTGTTTTGATGTATTTTTGGCACAAGATGAACCCTAGTTTATGTTGTATTTTGAAGTTTTGTAGATTGTAGCTTTATTTTGAATGATTGAATATGATGTATATGTTGTAGATGAATCCTAGTTCATATTCTAGTTATAAGTTTTGTGGATTCTATCTTGTTTGAAGATGAACCCTAGTTTATAAGATTGATGCTGTTAAATGTTTGTTGAATATGATTGATGTTGATGCATTAATGTTGTTGATTTTGGATATATGAATGTTGTTGATATTAGATTTTTTTCTATAGTCAGTACTCCCTCCATCCCAAAATAATTGTCTGAACTTTATACTAGCTCTAATATAAATTTGTACTAAGCTTAAGGCATTTATTTTGGGACGGAGGGAGTACTGTATTAGTAGATTATGTGCATATAGAGTTGATGTTGTTGAATTAATGATGGTGCATGAATGTTGTTGATATTTGATGAATGAATGTTGTTGATATTAGTTGCCTAGTTTTCTTTTCTTTAGTTAGTATATATTCTACAACCTACCGTCATGGGCTCCGGCAATATGTGTGCAGTCTACCGCAAAAATGTGCTCGTTTCAGAAACAGAACCGCTTGGGGTTTATGGGGGATGTTTAAACCCTACCGCCGCTGTCGATGGCGGTAGGTTGTAATAGCCTACCGCCCAGGGGTGCTGGCGGTAGGCTCTTTAGCCACGTGAGCACCACCCAATGGCCATTAGCCCGTGACGTCAACCCTACCTCCAAGGGATCCGACGATAGATTGTTTTATCATACTGCCATCGACCCCAGCGGTAGGAAAAGGGCCACCTTACGTTTTTTATCAAAGTAGGGACATATCTTTCTCAACATTGCAAAAAGGTCAAAAAGGTCAAAACAATAACAACCCACCGCCCAAGGCCTATGGAAGTAGGCTCTTTAGCCACGTCAGGACCACCCAACGGCCATCGGCCTATGCCGTCAACCCAATCACCAAGGGACCCACAGGTAGACTGTTCTATCCTACCGTCATTAACCCCGTCGATAAGAAAAGGGTCAAATCCCGAATTAATATCGAAGTAGGGCACATATCTTGCTCAACTTTGCAAAAAGGTCAAATAGTGAAATTTACCCCTAGGGGTAGTCCGATGATGAAGACGCCCTTCGAATGCATGCTGGCGTCGTGGAACCCTGACCATTTGGTGGGACAAAGGAGGACTTCAGAGTGTGTGACGGTCGAATGAACATATGAGGCCGCAAGATTCTGGCCACGCGGGCCTCTGACGAACACTAGCTCTTTTGATATATGGTGGTTTTGATGGTGGTGTGTGTGTGGGGGGGGGGGGTACATTGTGTGCGGAAAAAATCATATGTCGAGAGATTTTCGTCGAGTCCTAATGATGGTACTAGAGCAAGTACATGGATTTGTAGTCGAACGAATATCACACATGGGACACGATTTATAAACTAGTAAGTAGTAACAACGGTACAATTGCGACCAATATTCTATAGAGTGAAGCCTATGGACAAAGGCATCAATTGATTGGGGTGAGAGAGGCCAACAATGCTACATCGATGGATGGTCACATGTTTATTACGGGCTGAATTTGAGGTGGAAAACTGTCATTGGATTAAGGAGGACTGTTGGACCGCACCCAACTGAAATTCAGCGGGCATGTTTAATTAGTTGGAACGGTCCATCGGATGTCCGTAGTAATCCCACGCGTCTAGCGTTTTGGGATGAGACTGGCCTCACCCTGAAATATACAAGGGAGATTAATTAGAAGATGACATGTATACCTATAGGATTGTTTTCCTAAAGTTGTCCTTAAGTGTATACTTTCCATTAAACTAATGTGTCATAAAGGCGATGGTGAACGTGGGACCAGTGGCGTAGGCAGAATTGTTTTGAAGGCTGACATAGGTAGACATACATAGAACATGACCGAGCTTCATGTTTTCCTAACCATCAACATGCTCAAAGCCCAAATTTCAATTTTTCTAAGGTGTGGTGGAGGCCTAACCTTTCCGGATTGTTGCCTCCACCATTGTGTGGGACGAGACATGACGTTCGAAGAACCCACATCCTCCATGACCGGTTTATTTCCCTTTTAACCCCTCCTAGGTCGCAGGGTGAGACATGCAAGTTAGAGCCTCACCCCTCCTCCCCCTCAAACGTCTAGGGTCCGGCTAACCTCCATGCCCAACAAATCGAGCTTCACCGCTTGAGGTGTTTCTGCGGCAACAAGAGGTCGGAATGAGCCGCATGACAAACTCTAGATGCATGTATGATATGTCCTAAACATATCTAAATTACTCCTATAAAGCATGTTGGAATACCCATTCCCTTGGGCATATCACGGGCGAAGAGGCCCTCTAAGCCGTTCATTTTCAGATGGCTTGCCGCGAAGCCTTTTGGGGCAGCTCAACACCTACCGATGTGCAAGGACGCCGCGCGCCCGAGTAACCCGGCTGGAAGTGACAATGTCATACACCGGGGTGGATCACCAAGGGGATCCCAACAAAAGGCCCGCCAGAGGACCGATGAGGCCTAGCGATACGAGGGAGCCCAAAGAGGTGGATAAGCATGTGCGATCATCTTCGCCCTCAAGCTATTGGCGCTAGCTAGCCATATCGCATCTCTCTATGGGAAACCCTAGCCTCCACCATCTATGTAAGGAGTGGCTAGAGGGATCTCATCCCCATCTATTCTTAGATAGACCAATTCTCAATAATCTTCTCATCTACACCATTGTAATACCTCGAACGAGGTATCTCTCCATCATGAATAATAAAAAGAAGCACCATGTAGGGTATTACTCTCCGGAGGCCGAACTAGGGTAAATGGACGGTGTGACCTTCGCTCTCAACCTTCGAGCTATGCTAGGTCACCTACCAATGGATCTAACGCTTTTCTACATTGTCAGTTGGCATGCAACGCACGGGTCGCGTCAGCTAGAGACCGATCTCAGATCGGATCTTCCCCAGCCCCTGGCGGTCTCACATTAGGTGAGATCCTTACCTTTGGCTCTCTCACCTTCACCTCTGATGGTGCGGGCCAGGTCAACATCAACCCACTGGGCCCACCCGGTCGACACGATCTACGACGGGGTCATGGCCTTCATCATCAACAATCATGACGACCTCTAATGACGTGCAAGTGCACAAGGTTATGTAGCAATTTCGTGACAAGTAAGGTTTATCGACCCCACAAGGAGCGAATATGATGGCACCACAATCCCCACAACCGCATTGTCACTTACACAACCACGCTCACACCCAAACCAGAGTTTGGAAATATTTCACTTAGTAGGTTGCTAAGGAACAATAAAAGGGAGAATTAAACTAAGTACTAAAGAGAATGGAAATTCAATACTAAACTGAAAAATATGATAAACTAAGAGAGGTACGTGATGTTTTAGATGAGGTTGCTGGCATCTAGTTACAATCTCATTTAGTAGAGGCACAAAATGGATTTAAGCTTTACGACTATGCCACATAGTGGCTAACTCAGTACCTGCATTATAGGATACGATAATCTACGGATGGTGGATGGTCCCTAACATAATGTTATCCCTCATGATGCGATGTATTGAGGTAACTCATTCATCCTACTTTCTGTCCCATGCCTGTGATGGCTAACACAAAAATATTAAGGTCTTGTTGGTGTAGAGGACCGGACGAAGGCATTAGGTTCGATGGAAAGCCGTACTCCTGGAACAATTGTGTTCCCCTCAAGATGTCTCCACATGTCATGTTGTAGGTCTATCAGTTTCCACAACATTCTATAAAATTCACGTGTGGCCTAAGAGTTGAACGTCTCCAACTACGCCAATGGATTGAACGTCTCCAATCACTAAATTACCGCAAAGTTAAATAAGCAACACATATAAATAGACTAAACATATCAAACAACCACTTAGTAATCGATCGTCCCATATCCAACAATTACTCAAATAACATCACGTAAAGAGGGGTTCAAGAGTTGTTACAACCGGTCACAGAGACCATTATGGGGCAGGAAGAAGAGGTGATGATGGTGGTGATGAAGGCGATGCGGAGGCAGATGATGGTGGTGAAGGTGCGGTGACGACCCCCCATGGTCGCGCCCCTCCTACGGTGGATCCCTCCCACTCTCCCTCTTGGTTTCCCCAGTGGTGATCTTTATGTGGATGGTGGCTGGATATGGAGACGAATGATGAATGAGACGTGATTGATTGTTGATGGCGGCGACTAGGGTTGAAGGTGTTGTATAAACAAGAGCTCTCCCATAGCCTCCTCCGTTGATGTAGCATCTCCCCTTTGATCTAAGGGCTCTTGGTGAGCATTATCCTCTCCCAAATCACCCCTTGAAGGCCAAGGAGGTTGTGGGAACAAACGGGGATAAAACTAAAGAACCCCGTCATGTCACGGGGTTTGGATGCACTCGCTAAAGTTGCACAGATCCTCGAGGTGAGAACGGGCAATGCACGATATCGAAAAGGCTAGCAAATATGAGGAGGTGAGATTGTGTATGTCCATGGTGTCACATTAGTCATAAAGAACCCATATACTTATTGCAAAGTTTTATTAGTTTTATCACAAATCAAAGTACTACTCGCATGCCCCGAGGGATAGGGTTGGTAGAAATTAACCATCGCGCGACTCCAACTCGAAACAACACTAGGATTTCAACGAGGAATGGAAATGCTCACACATCATCACCATGCCCTTTTAATTTTTATAAGAAGAAGAAGTTTAACATATCTTAATATAGACACCTCTCTGAATTAATAATAATGCATTCACACCTTTTTTCATATCACCACATCAATATCATTAACCTATAATTTCTCTATATGTGCTACATGATGGTTTTAACTATCATTCATTGAATACCTATTATTTTTGATCTAGTCTTATTACCCATGAAAATTACTGTCTCTATTTATTTAACTCTTAAACAAATATAAGTGAATAATTAGAGTATGATATTTATATAAAATCTACACGCGGCTGTGCTCAAAAATATATAAGTGGAGTACTAGAGCAACTGATAAGCTCAAAAGATATAAGTGAAGCACATAGAGTATTCTAACAAATTATGATGATGGTGTATATCTCTCAAATAGGTGTGTCCATCAAACAGTGATTGTGGAAAAATTAAATTAAAAGCAAACAAAAGCAAACGACACTTCAAGAAAAACTCATATCATGAGATGAATAAAAATGTAGCTCCAAGTGACATACCGATGGATTGAGACGAAAGAGGGGATGCCTTTGGGGCATCCTCAAGCTTAGACGCTTGAGCCTTTGTAGAATATTAAATTGGGGTGCCTTGGGCATCCCCAAGCTTAGACTTTTGCTGCTCCTCATTCCTTTGTCCAACGGGATAATACCCAAAACTTGAAAACTTCAATCACATAAAACTCAACAAAACTTCGTGAGATCCGTTAGTATAAGCAACATATCAAATATTTTCAAGTACTGTTATAAGTTGATTCTCATTTTAGTTTAGCATAAGGTACCGTATTCTAAGTTCTCCATGCCCCCCGATACAATCCATAGCTTCATCAAAACAAGCAAACTATACAAGCAAAAAACAGAATCTGACGCAAACAGAAAAGTATGTAGTAATCTGTAATGAACCTATACTTATGTAGCTCCAAAAATGTCTTGGAGTTCCATGATCCCATGTGGGGGCCTTTTTGGTACTTTCCTAGAGGGGGAATCACTCAAGGGGTCCATATACATCAACCTTGCTGCCTTCATGATGATTTTTGAGTAGTACACCACACACCTACGGGTCCATAGCTAGTAGCTAGATGTCTCTCTCTCTTTTATATTCAATACCATGTTCTCCTCGATCTTCTTGGAGTTCTATTTGATGTAATCTTCTTTTGCGGTGTGTTTGTTATAATACGATGAATTGTGTGTTTATGATGAGATTATTCATTGAAAGTAAATGAGTCTTTTTTCTGAACATTATTATGCATGATTATTATAGCTATGTATGCTTTTTTATCTATGAGTCTTCTTTGACTAATTATATGATTAGATATTCAGAGGGAGGGGTGCATAGTAGTAGGCTCAATCTTTTGGTGTCCTCACCTAGTGACAGAAAGGGTAGCGAGGCACGTATTTGTATTGATGCTACTAAGGATGAAACAAAGTGGTCTGAACATATTGCTTGTCGTACTTTGTCTACATCATGTCATCTTACTCAATGTGTTACTGTGTTTGTTGTGAACTTAATACCTATAGAGGTAAGCATAGAAGAGCTCTCGAAGTGGATTAATAGTAGTACATACAGAATCACTCCGGTCTAGTTGTCACGAACGTGATGCCTATCAGCCTATATGCATGATCATTGCCATGAATAACATCATAAGTATGCGCTTTTATATTTATTTCCCAATAATAATTTGTTTACCCACCGTATTCTAGGTTGTTGTGAGAGTTGCCTCTGGTGAAAACTATGCCCCCAAGTCTATCCGACATATTTACAAGTGATCCATTTTCCTGCTGCAATTTATTTTGTGTTTTATGTATCTATCATTACCAGATATAATCCTTGCAATTAGCGAGTACAAGGTAATTGACAACCCTCTTGCCCGTGTTGGGTGCAGGTATTTGCTCATATTTGTGTAGTAACTGTCAACGGTTAACTGCGGCTTCTCCTATTGGTTCAATAAACCTTGGTTATCACTGAGGGAAATACTTATTTCCACTTTAATACACCAATCCCTTCTTCTTTGGAAAAAATCCAACACGTCTACAAAGTAGCACATCACTTAAAGAGGGGTACAAGAGTTGTTACAACCCACCACTGAGATCATCATGGAGTAGGAAGAAGGTATGATGATGGTGCTGATGGAGGCGGCATGGTGGCGGATGGTGGTGGTGACGGCTGAAAAAGACCTCGATGACGCCTAGAGGGGGGGGGGTGAATAGGCTATTTAAAAACTTCTTCAGATTTGGCTTGAACCTAATGCGGAAATAAACTAAGAGGGTACTTGTCAAGCACAAATCCTAAATGCACTAGGCACTGCAACGTGTATCAACAACACGATCTACCAAGATGGACACAATGCAGTTACTAACAAGCACAAGTAAGTTACACAAACTTACTTGAGCTATATCACACGACAAGTAGGTGAACAACACAAGATACTAGATCACACTATATCACACGATATATCAAGGGCTGCAAGTATGTACGTGTGGATATAGAGGGTATGCTTGAATGATTAATCTTGTACAAGAAATAGCCAACACAATATAATGAGCACAAACAATATGCAATGTATGTATGCTCAAGTAACACAAATAAACCACAAGTAAGGAGTTAGGGTTAAGGATAACCAAGGTCACTGAGACGAAGATGTATCCCGATGTTCACTTCCTTGGAGGGAAGCTAGTCACCGTTAGAGAGGTGGATGTTACCATGAAGGCACACCAACGCCACGAAGGCTCACCCTATTCTCCCTTTGAGATAACACCACGAAAGCGTTTCTCAACCACTAGTGGGAAGCCTTTGAGGTGGCTTCCAAACCCTCACAATCTTTTCCGGGGGAAATCACACGGATTGATTCCTCTCCGAAGAACTCCTACCGCCCAGGAGTCTCCAACCTCCAAGAGTAACAAGATCACAGGGAATGCTCAAAACATGCTCAAATCACAAATAGCTTGGGTTGAGAGAAGGAGAGGGAGACGATCTATCTTTTGATTGGAACAACTCTCAAAGGGTCTCACAAATGCTCTTGGGATCTAAGATTTGGAGTGAGAAAATGTGTGTGAGGTGGAAATGTGTTCTTATGAGGATAAGGCTGTGTTAGGCAACCCTCTCACGAAGTGGGAGGGGGGTATTTATAGTGGGGAGAGAAAAAGAGCCGTTGGGGACACTTTAAGTCACACAGGGTCCGAACGTCCGACAGTTGTCGGAAGTCCGGGCGTCCGCGAGGGGTCGGACGTCCGACAGGGGTCGGTCGTCCGAGGCCTGTAGATACGACTGAAACTATTTTGAATTAAACAGCGACCGGACGTCCGACAGGGGTCGGTCGTCGGAGGCCTGTAGATACGACTGAACCTATGTTGAATTTATCAGCCATCGGACGTCCGGAGAGGACCGGAAATCTGAGTTATACAGCTCAACTTCTACTGGTGGTAGGTTCCGGATTTCCGACGGGTGTCGGACGTCCGGAGGGAGCCGGATTTCCGAGATATAGAACTCAACTTCTACTGGTGCAGGCTTCCGGATTTCCGGGACTTGGCCGGACATCCGGGCCTCGGACGTCCGGAGGAAGCCGGAAGTCCGAGTTATATGGCTCTGATTTCTGTGGTATAGGATTCCGGATTTCCGAACTAGTCGGTCGTCCGGTCCTCGGACGTCCGGAGAAAGCCGGATGTCCGAGGCACTGGTTCTGTTTTCAGATAACAACAAAGTAGTGGAGATGTGGTATGATCAGAAAGTGATGATGTAGTTTGAGCAAGTTCATCGCAAAACCTGTGATCCCCTCTTAATAGTGCGGGATCCCTAAGGACTCAAGAATCATAAAAGAGTACTGATGATCCATACTTGAGTGTATACTTTTATTCGCTGATCATCACTCCGCACAACTAACGTCAAAGGAACTGATACCTTTGAGTTAGCCCTTTCACCTGAGCTTGATGTTGTTGTTCCTTCTTGGCTCAAGTTGAAAGCAAGACATGATGAAGTCTTCAAGTAGCTTTCCCATACACAATGCGGAAAGCCTAGCTTATGTATTCATCTTCATTTGTCCACCATGTGAACATCCACAAGAATCAAGCATGTAGTTCTCAGGAATGCTTATCTTGATCTTGTCCTTGTTAGCACATGAGGTTGTCCTTATCAACATCCTTGTTAGCTTATGTTTCAATGATATATTCGTGCTGATCCACTTGAACTTGCACACCACAATCTTGATGACGATCACCACTTGACGTCATCCTTCATGGGTTGGATGAGATCTTCCTTTTGACGCAAGCCCAATGAAAGCACACCTAACCCCCACACAGGAGTCTCACAAAGACCATGGGTTAGTACACAAACACGTAATGGACAATGCTTACCATACCATGGGATCACTTGATCCCTCTCGGTACATCTTATACTCTTTGTGTGTTGATCATCTTGATTTACTCTTTGTCTGAGATCTTGATCAACCTAGTGTTTCTATGACCATTCTTTGGATAATACCTTGAATAACATCTTGGTCATCATATAAACTCCTTGAACCCAACAGATGGACTTCAAGAAGTGCCTATGGACAAATCCTATAAATATAACTTAAGGCAACCATTAGTCCATAGGAATTGTCATCAATTACCAAAACCACATATGGAGATATATGCTCTAACAATCTCCCCCATTTTGGTAATTGAAGACAACCACTTCAAGAGAGTTTATGTAAAGAAATAAGCATAACCAAGCGCACACATACAAGGTAATAATTCATGTGTGCAAGATGTAAATGCTTACGCAATAAAAGCAAAACCCTCTAAACATATCCAAAGTAAACTCTCTAAACTTCTCCCCCATTGGCATCGATTGCCAAAATGGACGACAAGTTTAGAAAGCCAAAATAGTAGGTGGTCCTCCAAAAAGTGTGTATTTCTCAGCAAATGAGTGCAGAAAAATACACAAATACAATGATAAGTAGTTGGAGGAAAACAAACTATATTGAGGACGCAAAGATTGCAAATAAAAGGACCGTATGCCACAAAGACATACAAAGATGGAGGCAAGCAATCAAAGAATTCCAGATGGAACAAACAATCATATGGTCCTTCGAACCACATGAATAAAAGATATTATGATAGAAGCAAGCAATCAAAGAATTCCAGATGAAACAAACAATCATATGGTCCTTCGAACCACATGAATAAAAGATATTATGATAGAGGCAACATTGTGCTTTATCAAAAACTAGAGAAGCTCCCTACGATTTGTGCACTAATATGAGATTTTTGTATTTGACACAGGTGCAAAAAATAGGATCGTTGCTCCCCCAGAATTAATAGAAACACACAACGAGTGCAAGAAGATAGATGAGACAATAGGCATATCAATTGCACAAAACTAATGGTTGAGCAACATGTAAAGGAAGCAACTTAAGAATAAGCTCAACCAAAGTAATGTGTGTGAGTCATGGCAAAGCACTTGAGAAGACTTAAGATAAGGATGAGCATTGCTCATCAACATAGTCTTGATGAATATGAGATACATAGTGCAAGACATATCATTCCCACACACACATACTAGAAAATGGGTTCACAAGCTTACTAATAAACAAAATAAGAACCAACGCTTGTGACAAACCATTGTGAAGATAGGAAGTAAGAATCTTGTTAAAAGGAGGGATACTAATTGAAAATGGCAAAACCCTCATCAAGACAAGCATGAGGAAAAATAATCTTCACGGCCAAAGAGTGCACCAAGATGTAGAAAAATAAGATACGCACTCAAAACAAAACCTTTCACGTTGCCACCAAAAACCAAAAAAGGAAATGCAGCGATGGACGTGAAAGAAAAGAGGATATCAATTAGAGATGTAACTTCTCTCATGTGACCAAGATTCTAAGTAGAAGACAATCATGATGATATATATATCCACAAAGAAGGATGTACACACGAAATGGTTACAAGAAGGAAGAACACTAGATATCCAAAAAGGGAAGTCATAAATATATCAATGAGATCTTTTGCTTGGAAGCATAGCACATGGCCTAATATTTTCTTATTGTATAATATGAACTTCCAACATACGAACATCAAAGACATCCCAACTAGCAGTAAGACATCATCGTTCGGATGCTTTGAGAAAGCAAACAAGTACTACGAGAACAAATCAAGAGATTCATGCCATGATGCAACCTGGAAAAGAAAGACAGGTTGGGTCCTTTGCAAGAAAAGAATGCATGAAGTGGATACTTGTTACCGAGACAACATTGGATTGATGTAGTAGATAGTTGTTCTTTGATCATCCTAACTTGGCTCCAATAATCACATGGTCTCAACATCTTCCTTATAGGTGAGCCGAGCATCCAATGCATCTCCAGTTGTTCCTGGAACAACAAAAACAAACAAAATGGTGCCCAAACTCATTGGGACCAAAGAGTTAGAAAACCAGCAATACATAGGACAAACTCCACACACATATGTGCATATAGATATGAATTTGAATTTCATGCACACCTTAGCCAATTTATGACAGGGTGGAGTTTCCCTTATATATTGGGTCAAAAGAGGAAAGCAAGCAAAAGAAGTTGTATATAGTAGCTAGATACGCATGCTCAAGACTCTCAAGAATCAACTCAACACAAAGTTGATAAGTCATCAAAAGACAAGGTATCAAGTGATAATAAGATCCTAAAACAAAAGAACTATCATTTGAAGGATATCAATTAAAAGATACATCAAGGAATGAGATATCCATTGACACATGCCAAATAGAAGGCAACAAGAAACCAATTGAAGGAAAACAAACACGAGGTATCTAGTTTCCAAGAGAGAGCTAGGTTCCAACAAACAAAGCCCTCTACAAATTTTCGTGATGGCACAAAGCATCATAAAGAGCAAGACTTGCCTCCCATCAACACACACTTGATGGGGATCAAATGATTTTATGATGGGTGAATAAAGAGAGTGTTTTTAAAGAGAATATGATAGCTCCCCCAAGGGACGTGCATTATATAGAATTTGAATTTGAATACAAAACGCACACGATGGGATCATCACTTTCTCTATATCTATAACCACACTAGACATGTTAAAAATAGATTCATAAGAGGCAAGAAAGACAAACCAAACACAAAATCCAATGTAAAGATGATTAGCAATTCCAATCACATGATGAGAATACCAATTGTCAAGGACAAGAAGTATTTTTGAAATGATACTCATTGGTGGATCACAAATATATCCAAGATCATCTTTACCCATAAAACGCAAGCAAATGACACTTGTAGAGCTAACATGCCACCTAGGAACAAGATACTTTAAAATATCAACATTAAGTGGCAATACGTCAAATGTACACATTTCTAGGTTTGTAATATGCACATAGCATATTACTCCCCCATAATGTGATAAACCAATAACATTAACAAGTGGCAAATTAAAACCAACAAGAGATACTTAATGGACCATATAGAATTTGAATTTCTCATGAGTAAGACATACCACATAGACACTAGATAATCTTGAAGCATCAAAACTAAGTGGTATTCCCCATGTATACACATTTATAGGATTGTGAGGTGTGCAAAGCACATCACTCCCCCACAATGGGATAGTCCATTAATCTCTCACAAAAGACAACAAAAATACAGACAAGATGCAAATAGGCTCAATACAAGACTCACATGTACATGATGTGCAAACCAACATACACATACTCGATTACTCAAGATAAGCAAGTTGGAAGCACAACATATACAAACGCATGCAAGGTACAAAACCACAACATGCAAAGGGGCAAGCACCTAACAATGTAAACAGTTTAAGTATAAGTTACCGTAAGGAGGCACATTGGATATAAGATAGAGACTCGATAATCCAAATGACTTGGCTTGAGATAATATGAATGATGAAGACCCCTTAATTCTTCATTATGTATCCAAGTCTCTAATGTCCTCCAAGGTCACCTATTGATCAAGTTTGAGCTTGTTGGTCCCCAACTACGTGTTGGGGAACGTCGCATGGGAAACAAAAATTTTCCTACGCGCACGAAAAACCTATCATGGTGATGTCCATCTACGAGAGGGGATGAGTGATCTACGTACCCTTGTAGATCGTACAGAAGAAGCGTTAGAGAACGCGGTTGATGTAGTGGAACGTCCTCACGTCCCTCGATCCGCCCCGCGAACAATCCCGCGATCAGTCCCACGATCTAGTACCGAACGGACGGCACCTCCGCGTTCAGCACACGTACAGCTCGACGATGATCTCGGCCTTCTTGATCCAGCAAGAGAGACGGAGAGGTAGAAGAGTTCTCTGGGAGCGTGACGTCGCTCCAGAGGTTGGTGATGATCTCGTCTCAGCAGGGCTCCGCCCGAGCTCCGCAGAAACGCGATCTAGAGGAAAAACTATGGAGGTATGTGGTCGGGCAGCCGTGAGAAAGTCGTCTCAAATCTGCCCTAAAAGCCCCATATATATAGGAGGAGGGAGGGGGACCTTGCCTTGGGGTCCAAGGGACTCCCAAGGGGTCGGCCGAGCCAAGGGGGGGAGGACTCCCCCCCAAACCGAGTTGGACTTGGTTTGGTGGGAGGAGTCCCCCTCCCTTCCCACTTCTTCCCTCCTTTTTTTTTCTTTTCCTTTGATTTCTTTCTCTTGGCGCATAGGCCCCCTTGGGGCTGTCCCACCAGCCCACTAAGGGCTGGTGTGTCTCCCCAAATCCTATGGGCTTCCCCGGGGTGGGTTGCCCCCCCCGGTGAACTCCCGGAACCCATTCGTCATTCCCGGTACATTCCCGGTAACTCCGAAAACCTTCCGGTAATCAAATGAGGTCATCCTATATATCAATCTTCGTTTCCGGACCATTCCGGAAACCCTCATGACGTCCGTGATCTCATCCGGGACTCCGAACAACATTCGGTAACCAACCATATAACTCAAATACGCATAAAACAACGTCGAACCTTAAGTGTGCAGACCCTGCGGGTTCGAGAACTATGTAGACATGACCCGAGAGGTTCCTCGGTCAATATCCAATAGCGGGACCTGGATGCCCATATTGGATCCTACATATTCTACGAAGATATTATCGTTTGAACCTCAGTGCCAAGGATTCGTATAATCCCGTATGCCATTCCCTTTGTCCTTCGGTATGTTACTTGCCCGAGATTCGATCGTCAGTATCCGCATACCTATTTCAATCTCGTTTACCGGCAAGTCTCTTTACTCGTTCCGTAATACAAGATCCCGCAACTTACACTAAGTTACATTGCTTGCAAGGCTTGTGTGTGATGTTGTATTACCGAGTGGGCCCCGAGATACCTCTCCGTCACACGGAGTGACAAATCCCAGTCTTGATCCATACTAACTCAACTAACACCTTCGGAGATACATGTAGAGCATCTTTATAGTCACCCAGTTACGTTGCGACGTTTGATACACACAAAGCATTCCTCCGGTGTCAGTGAGTTATATGATCTCATGGTCATAGGAATAAATACTTGATACGCAGAAAACAGTAGCAACAAAATGACACGATCAACATGCTACGTCTATTAGTTTGGGTCTAGTCCATCACGTGATTCTCCCAATAATGTGATCCAGTTATCAAGCAACAACACCTTGTTCATAATCAGAAGACACTGACTATCATCGATCAACTGGCTAGCCAACTAGAGGCATGCTAGGGACGGTGTTTTGTCTATGTATCCACACATGTAAATGAGTCTTCATTCAATACAATTATAGCATGGATAATAAACTATTATCTTGATACAGGAATTATAATAATAACTATACATTTATTATTGCCTCTAGGGCATAATTCCAACACTACGTTGGGTCCTAAGAGGTTAATCACAATAGGCTTGGCAACCCAAATGGTTCTTTTCTTGACACCATTTTGAGTACCAACAAACTTGGCAAACACATTGCCAACCTTATCCTTCCCAAGGGAATATGTATCATCAATAGTGATTGAGTTGGATAAGTTACCTTTCGTTCAAGACGAAGCGACGTGACCCTTCTCACGACATAAGTAGCAACATCTACCCTTTGTTTTCTTCCCAGTTGATTTCTCACCTTGAGGAGTGTTGGCTTGGGTCTTATTGGGAAGAGGCCTTCCTTCAACTTGTAGTTGAATATGTGATTGAGTTTGTGGCCGCTTCCCTTGTTGCTTGTGACTTTGAGACTTCGTCTTCAGAGGGCAAGATCTAACATGGTGCCCTTTAACTTTGCACTTGAAGCAAATGATTTTGGCCGAATTCTTGACTTGTTCTAGGCCCCTCTTGTTCTTGTTTGAGTTTACTCCAAACTCATTCTTGTCATTCGGAGATGTTTGCTCACACAGGACGTTGTTGAGTGTGGGCATCCCTTCATGACACTGTTCCAAGTCTTTCTTCAAAGAAGTGACTTGGGCCTTGAGCTCTTTGATTTCCTCTGCACGGTTAGTATCAATGCAAGTACTGGAGAAAGTGTAAGCTTCAATGTCAGAGCAACAAGGCAAGGAAAGTAATTCATCACACGAGGTAGCAACATTACGAGTAGATGAATTACGAGGACTAGCACATGGAAATATAGTACTTTGACTAGAAGTAGTGCCATTGTCCACATGAGGCTCGCTTGATGTTACCTTGGTGATGATAGCCTCATGAGCTAACTTTTGCACATTAAGGGATGTTAGAAGATCGACATGAGAGCTTGTGAGCATTCCATGGTTTTCTTCCAACTTCCCATAATTGTTAGTTAGTAAATCAAGTTGAGCACGTAGCTCAACATTCTCCTTCAATGTTGATACTTCAAAAGAGATGGGGTTAGATGTACAAGTATCATCAACAATATGAGAGGAGTAAGTAGCGATCAGAGACTTCTCATGAGTAGATTGAAGCTCCTCATAGATCTTAGAGGTTTTGACGAGCTCTCCCTTGACATTCTTGCATTCAAGGAGAAGGGCCTCAAAATCCTTCTTAAGTTTATCATGAGCAACTTCAATCTCTCCTTTTGAAGATCTTAAGTCTCTACATGCTTGATGACTCTTCTCAAGTTCATGTTCAAGTTGTTCATTTTTAGCTTGTTCATGATTAAGTGAATCATTACAATTTTCAAACTAAGCAAGAACATCTTGGAATCTTTGAAGAGCGTTATTTTAGCTTTATGAAGAATTCTACTGATCACATAGATATTTTCGGTCAAATCATCATCATCATCCTCATCGCAAATATCATCGTTATTGCACAGGGAAGATGATACCTCATTATTACCTCTTGCCATGAGGCACATGTGAACTGGAGGAGTTGATGGTGATTCTTTTGGTGAATCAGATTCTTCATTAGTCAAAGGTACTTCATATTTCTTGATTTCCCCTAAATGATTAGTCATAGAACAACTAGGGAGAAACAAGATATTTTGATCACGAGGACATGAGGAAGCAGGCATATCACCACAGACATTTGTCGAGGGATCTTTAGGTGAAATGCATGACTTATCAGCACAATAATTTACACTATGTGTGGTGCTAGATATGCTCGTGTCCATAGAGGCTATGACATTTTTCATCAACATATATTTCTTCACTCACCATGTCATTACCTTGTGAGATTGAAGATGCTGGGGTGTGCAAGCAATCGGATATGGAAGTAGTGGTGGAATCTTTAAGATCGAAAAGAGTGAAGAGCTCATGCACCAACTCCTTCATCATAATACCGTCTTCATAAAGATAGGACCCACCATATATATCTTCAAGTTTAGTCCAAACTTCATGAGCTGACTTGCAAGTCGAGATAGACTTAAACACTTCAGGACTTATAGTTCGATGAATGGCAAGAAAAGCCTCACAATCAAGATACATCTCATTAGTAGATGAAGATGCATCATCCTTTTTGTCGCCAATCCCTACAAGAACAATTCGTAAAGTATTTGGGCCCATGGCCCGAAAGTGATGAAGCATACGAATTCTCCATAGGGTATAATTTGTGCCATCAAAGTCAAAGATGCCATTGTGCACTAATCCAATAGTCGACATCGATACTCTCTAGGTCATGAAACCTAATTAAAGAGAGACCTAGCTCTGATACCAATTGAAAAAGACCTCGATGACGCCTACAGGGGGGGTGAATAGGCTATTTAAAAACTTCTTCATATTTGGCTTGAACCTAATGCAGAAATAAACTAAGAGGGTACTTGTCAAGCACAAATCCTAAATGCACTAGGCACTACAACGTGTATCAACAACACGATCTACGAAGATGGACACAATGCAGTTACTAACAAGCACAAGTAAGTTACACAAACTTACTTGAGCTATATCACACGACAAGTAGGTGAACAACACAAGATACTAGATCACACTATATCACACGATATATCAAGGGCTGCAAGTATGTACGTGTGGATATAGAGGGTATGCTTGAATGATTAATCTTGTACAAGAAATAGCCAACACAATATAATGAGCACAAACAATATGCAATGTATGTATGCTCAAGTAACACAAGTAAACCACAAGTAAGGAGTTAGGGTTAAGGATAACCAAGGTCACTGAGACGGAGATGTATCCCGATGTTCACTTCCTTGGAGGGAAGCTAGTCACCGTTAGAGAGGTGGATGTTACCATGAAGGCACACCAACGCCACGAAGGCTCACCCTATTCTCCCTTTGAGATAACACCACGAAGGCGTTTGTCAACCACTAGTGGCAAGCCTTTGAGGTGGCTTCCAAACCCTCACAAACTTTTCCGGGGGAAATCACACAGATTGATTCCTCTCCGAAGAACTCCTACCGCCTAGGAGTCTCCAACCTCCAAGAGTAACAAGGTCACGAGGAATGCTCAAAACTTGCTCAAATCACAAATAGCTTGGGTTGAGAGAAGGAGAGGGAGACGATCTATCTTTTGATTGGAACAACTCTCAAAGGGGCTCACAAATGCTCTTGGGATCTAAGATTTGGAGTGAGCAAATGTGTGTGAGGTGGAAATGTGTTCTTATGAGGATAAGGATGTGTTAGGCAACCCTCTCACGAAGTGGGAGGGGGGGGGGGTATTTATAGTGGGGAGAGAAAAAGAGCCGTTGGGGACACTTTAAGTCACACAGGGTCCGGACGTCCGACAGTTGTCGGAAGTCCGGGCGTCCGCGAGGGGTCGGACGTCCGACACGGGTCGGTCGTCCGAGGCCTGTAGATACGACTGAAACTATTTTGAATTAAACAGCGACCGGACGTTCGACAGGGGTCGGTCGTCCGAGGCCTGTAGATACGAATGAACCTATGTTGAATTTATCAGCCACCGGACGTCCGGAGAGGACTGGAAATCCGAGTTATACAGCTCAACTTCTACTGGTGGTAGGTTCCGGATTTCCGACGGGTGCCGGACGTCCGGCGCTCGGACGTTCGGAGGGAGCCGGATTTCCGAGATATAGAACTCAACTTCTACTGGTGCAGGCTTCCGGATTTCCGGGACTTGGCCGGACATCCGGGCCTCGGACGTCCGGAGGAAGCCGGAAGTCCGAGTTATATGGCTCTGATTTCTGTGGTATAGGATTCCGGATTTTCGAACTAGTCGGTCGTCCGGTCCTCGGATGTTCGGAGAAAGCCGGATGTCCGAGGCACTGGTTCTGTTTTCAGATAACAACAAAGCAGTGGAGATGTGGTCTGAGCAGAAAGTGGTGATGTAGTTTGAGCAAGTTCATCGCAAAACCTGTGATCCCCTCTTAATAGTGCGGGATCCCTAAGGACTCAAGAATCATAAAAGAGTACTGATGATCCATACTTGAGTGTATACTTTTATTCGCTGATCATCACTCCGCACAACTAACGTCAAAGGAACCGATACCTTTGAGTTAGCCCTTTCACCTGAGCTTGATGTTGTTGTTCCTTCTTGGCTCAAGTTGAAAGCAAGAGATGATGAAGTCTTCAAGTAGCTTTCCCATACACAATGCGGAAAGCCTAGCTTATGTATTCATCTTCATTTGTCCACCATGTGAACATCCACAAGAATCAAGCATGTAGTTCTCAGGAATGCTTATCTTGATCTTGTCCTTGTTAGCACATGAGGTTGTCCTTATCAACATCCTTGTTAGCTTATGTTCCAATGATATATTCGTGCTGATCCACTTGAACTTGCACACCACAATCTTGATGACGATCACCACTTGACGTCATCCTTCATGGGTTGGATGAGATCTTCCTTTTGACGCAAGCCCAATGAAAGCACACCTAACCCCCACACAGGAGTCTCACAAAGACCATGGGTTAGTACACAAACACGTAATGGACAATGCTTACCATACCATGGGATCACTTGATCCCTCTCGGTACATCTTATATGCTTTGTGTGTTGATCATCTTGATTTACTCTTTGTCTGAGATCTTGATCAACCTAGTGTTTCTATGACCATTCTTTGGATAATACCTTGAATAACATCTTGGTCATCATATAAACTCCTTGAACCCAACAGATGGACTTCAAGAAGTGCCTATGGACAAATCCTATAAATATAACTTAAGGCAACCATTAGTCCATAGGAATTGTCATCAATTACCAAAACCACATATGGAGATATATGCTCTAACAACGGCGTGGCGACAACCCATGGCCACTCCCCACCGATGGCTGATCCCATGAGATCTCCCTCTTTGTTGCCCCAATGGTGTTATTTATGTGGACATTGGTTGGACGTGGAGATGAATGATGAATGAGACGTGATTATTGATGGCAACGACTAGCATTGAAGGTGTATAGATAAGAGCTCTCCCATAGCATCCTCCATTGATTTAGAATCACAACTTTGATTCGATGGTTCTAGGTGATTTGTATCGTGTTCCAAATCATCCCTTGTAGGCCAAGGAGGTAATGGGAACAAAGAGGGACGAAATTGAAGAATCCCATCACAAGAGGAACATTTCGGTGTTGTGTGGAGTCCATACGAGCGTCTGATACGTCCATTTTGCATCATGTTTTGCTACTGTTATTTATAGTGTTTTATGCATTTTACCACTATATGGAGTAATTCTAATGCCTTTTCTCTCATAAAATGCAAAGTTTACACCAAGAGGGAGAATGCTGGTAGATGGAATTCTAGACCTGAAAAAGCTATGTTAGAGATACCTATTCTGCACATCTCCAAATGGGTTGAAACTTCACGAGGAATTTTGCTGGAATAGATAAGAAATATTAGAGGAAAGAAGTTCCAGAGGGGGCTGCTAGGTGGCCACTAGGCACTGTTGGGGAACGTCGCATGGGAAACAAAATTTTTCCTACGCGCACGAAAACCTATCATGGTGATGTCCATCTATGAGAGGGGATGTGTGATCTACGTACCCTTGTAGACCGTACAGCAGAAGCGTTAGTGAACGCGGTTGATGTAGTGGAATGTCCTCACGTCCCTCGATCCGCCCCGCGAACTATCCCGCGATCAGTCCCACGATCTAGTGCCGAACGGACGGCACCTCCGCGTTCAGCACACGTACAGCTCGACGATGATATCGGCCTTCTTGATCCAGCAAGAGAGACGGAGAGGTAGAAGAGTTCTCCGGCAGCGTGACGGCGCTCCGGAGGTTGGTGATGATCTCGTCTCAGCAGGGCTCCGCCTGAGCTCCGCAGAAACGCGATCTAGAGGTAAAACCGTGGAGATATGTGGTCGGGCTGCCGTGGCAAAGTTGTCTCAAATCAGCCCTAAAACCCCACTATATATAGGAGAGAGAGGGGGGAGCCTTGCCTTGGGGTCCAAGAACCCCAAAGGGGTCGGCCGAGCCAAGGGGGGAAGGATTCCCCTCCCAAACCGAGTCCTACTTGGTTTGGAAGGTGGAGTCCTTCTTCCCTTTCCCACCTCCTCTTTTTTTTCCCTTTTTCTCTTTGATTTTCTTCCCAATGCGCATAGGCCTCTTTTGGGCTGTCCCACCAGCCCACTAAGGGCTGGTGTGGCACCCCCAACACCTATGGGCTTCCCCGGGGTGGGTGCCCCCCCGGTGAACTCCCGAAACCCATTCGTCATTCCCGGTACATTCCCGGTAACTCCGAAAACCTTCCGGTAATCAAATGAGGTCATCCTATATATCAATCTTCGTTTCCGGACCATTCCGGAAACCCTCGTGACGTCCGTGATCTCATCCGGGACTCCGAACAACATTCGTTAACCAACCATATAACTCAAATACGCATAAAACAACGTCGAACCTTAAGTGTGCAGACCCTGCGGGTTCGAGAACTATGCAGACATGACCCGAGAGACTCCTCGGTCAATATCCAATAGCGGGACCTGGATGCCCATATTGGATCCTACATATTCTACGAAGATCTTATCGTTTGAACCTCAGTGCCAAGGATTCATATAATCCCGTATGTCATTCCCTTTGTCCTTCGTATGTTACTTGCCCGAGATTCGATCGTCAGTATCCGTATACCTATTTCAATCTCGTTTACCGGCAAGTCTCTTTACTCGTTCCGTAATACAAGATCCCGCAACTTACACTAAGTCACATTGCTTGCAAGGTTTGTGTGTGATGTTGTATTATCAAGTGGGCCCCGAGATACCTCTCCGTCACACGGAGTGACAAATCCCAGTCTCGATCCATACGAACTTAACAAACACCTTCGAAGATACGTGTAGAGCATCTTTATAGTCACCCAGTTACGTTGTGACGTTTGATACACACAAAGTATTCCTCCGGTGTTAGTAAGTTATATGATCTCATGGTCATAGGAATAAATACTTGACACGTAGAAAACAGTAGCAATAAAATGACACGATCAACATGCTACGTCTATTAGTTTGGGTCTAGTCCATCACGTGATTCTCCTAATGACGTGATCCAGTTATCAAGCAACAACACCTTGTTCATAATCAGAAGACACTGGCTATCGTTGATCAACTGGCTAGCCAACTAGAGGCTCGCTAGGGACAGTGTTTTGTCTATGTATCCACACATGTAAATGAGTCTTTATTCAATACAATTATAGCATGGATAATAAACGATTATCTTGATACAGGAATTATAATAATAACTGTATTTATTATTGCCTCTAGGGCATAATTCCAACAGGCACTAGGGTGCGCAAGCCCCCCTGGCGTGGCTTGGTGGGTAGTGGGCCACCCAGCCCACTTCTGGCGACCATCTTTTGGTATATATTCACTCGTGACCTAAAAAAATCAAGAGAGGACTTTCAGGACGGAGCATCGCCGTCTCGAGGCGGAACCTGTGCAGGAGCACATTTGCCCTCCGGGGAGCGATTCCGTTGGGGGAACTTCCCTCCCGGAGGGGGAAATCAAGGTCATCGTCATCACCAACAACCCTCTGATCTTGGGGAGACAAATATTCATTAACATCCTCAACATCACCATCTCCTCTCAAAACCTTAGTTCATCTCTTGTGCTCAGTCTTGTACCGGAACCTCAGATTGGTACCTAGGGGGGTGACTAGTAGCGTTGATTACATCTTGTAGTTGATGCTCTATGGTTTATTTGGTGGAGGATCATATGTTCAGATCCAATATGCTATTTAATAACTCTCTCATCATGAGCATGTTTATCACTTGTGAGTAGTTAATTTTGTTCTCGAGGCCACATGAGAAGTCATGTTGCAAGTAGCCATGTGAAGTTGATATTCGTTCAATATTTTGATGACATGAATGTTGTGATTTCCTTAGTGGTGTTATGTGAACACCGACCACATAAAACGTCACCATCTTTGGGCCTAAGGGAATGCATTGTGGAGTAGTTAATAGATGGTGGGTTGCAAGAGTGACAGAAACATAAACCCTAGTTTATGCGCTATTCCGTAAGGGGCTGATTTGGCTCCCTATGTTTAATGCTATTGTTAGGATTTATTCTAAATACTTTTCTCGTAATTGCGGATGATTGTGGGAGGGTTGGGATACCTTGCTGCACCTATTGTTACTATTTCTACTCGTTACTTGTTACAATTATCTTTCTATCAAACAACTTGTTACCGCTATTTCAGTGCTTGCAGAAATTACCTTGCTGAAAACCACTTGCCATTTCGTTCTGCTCGTCGTTGGGTTCGACAATTTTACTTATTGAAAGGACTAAGATTTATTCCCTATACTTTTGGGTCATAAAGACTCTTTTCTGGCGCCGTTGCCGGGGAGTGAACCACCTTTGGTAAGCGGAATTTGGTAAGGGAAAATTTATATTACGTGCTAAAATTTACTGTCACTTATCACTATGGAAACTAATCCTTTGAGGGTTTTGTTCGTGCTATCTTCACCTTGACCGTAAACACCAAGATTTTTTGCTCAACCTACTGAACCTACTGAAAATGTTTATTATGAAATTCCTTCGGGTATGATGGAGAAACTGCTAGCTAACCCTTATTCAGGAGATGGAACAAAACATCCCGATAAACACCTAATCTATATGGATGAAGTTTGTGGATTATTTAAGCTTTAAGGTTTATCCGGAGATGAAGTTATGAATAAGGTGTTACCTTTATCTTTGGGGGGGGGGAAAGCATTGACATGGTATAGGCTATGTGATGATACAGGATCTTGGAAGTGGAATCGATTGCAATTGGAGTTTCACCAAAAAAATTATCCTATGCATCTTGTTCATCGTGATCGGAATTTTATCTATAAATTTTGGCCTCGTGAAGGAGAAATTATTTCTCTAGCTTGGGGATGGCTGAAGTCAATGTTATATTCATGCCCCAATTATGAGCTCCCTGAGAAGTTATTATTCCGAATTTTTATGCTCGACTTTCTCGTAATGATAAAACGATGCTTGATACTTCTTGTTCTGGTTCTTTTATGAAGAAGACTATTGAATTCAGGTGGGATCTTTTGGGAAGAATTAAATGCAACTCTGAAGATTGGGAACTCGACAAACTTAAATAGTCAGGTATAACTTGAGTTTGATTGTGTTAAGTCTTTTATGAGTACCGATGCTTTCAATGAATTTAGCACTAAATATGGACTTGCACTGAGATAGGTGCCTAATTTTGTGAAACCTTTGATACTCATGTTGATCTCCCTAAAGAGAAATGGTTTAAATATCATCCACCTATTAAAGAAAAAGTTGAAGAACCAATTAAAGTTGAGGATGAAACTATTATTTACAATATTGACCCTCTTGTGCCTACTGCTTACATTGAGAAACCACCTTTCCCTATTAGGATAAAGGAATAAGCTAAAGCTTCAACCGTGGTTAACAAAAGTTATGTTAGAACAACCAAACCCTCTGAGAAAATCAAGGTAGAACCTAGTATTTCTATGGTTAAAGATCTCTTGGTCGATAATATTGATGGGCATGCTATTTATTTCTATGATGAAGCTGCTAGAATTACCAAACCAGATACTAAAGATAAAAATAGACCCATTGTTGGAAAGCCTGTTGTCTTAGTCAAAATAGGAGATCATTGTTATCATGGTTTATGTGATATGGGTTCTAGTGTCAGCGCTATTCCTTTTACCTCATACCAAGAATTTATGCATGAGACAGCACCCGTTGAAGTAGAAGATATAGATGTTACCATTGAACTTGCTAATAGAGACACCATCACACCACTTGGGGTTGTTAGAGATGTTGAAGTGTTGCATGGAAAAGTAAAATACCCTACTGATTTTCTAGTACTTGGCTCTCCACGAGATATTTTTTGTCCAACAATATTTGGTAGACTCTTCTTGAACACTGTCAATTCTCAAATAGATTGCAAAAAGGAATCTGTCAGTGTTAATTTTGGATGTATATCTCATGAGTTTAATTTCTCCAAGTTCAGTAGGCAACCCCGTGATAAAGAATTGCCTAGTAAATATGAAGTAATTGGTCTTGCTTCTATTGCCATTCCTCCTACTGGTCCATTAGAACAATATTTGCTAGACCATGTAAATGATATGCATATGCGTGAAAGAAATGAAATAGATAAAATGTTCTTTGAGCGAAATCCTATCCTTAAACACAACTGGCCTGTTGAAACTCTAGGAGGTTCTCCTGCACCCAAGGGTGATCGCATGTTTGAATTAAAGCAATTACCTAATACTTTAAAATATGCTTATCTCGATGATAAGAAGATATGTCATGTTATTATGAGTGCTAACCTTATAGAGTATGAAGAAGAAAGATTGTTAAGAACTTTAAGGAAGCACCAAGCCGCTATTGGGTATACTCTTGATGATCTTAAGGGCATTAGTCCCACTCTATGTCAGCACAAGATTAATATGGAACCAGATGCTAAACCCGTTGTTGATCACCAACGAAGAATGAATCCCAAAATGAAAGAAGTGCCAAGAAATGAAATATTAAAGCTTTTGGAAGCAGGTATAATTTATTCATAGCTGATAGTAGACGGGTAAGTCCCATTCATTGTGTTCCTAAGAAAGGAGGTATTACTGTTGTTCCTAATGATAGAAATGAACTCATTCCACCAAGAATAGTGACTCGCTATAGAATGGTGATTGATTTTAGAAATTTAAACAAAGCTACTAGAAAAGATAATTATCCTTTACCTTTCATAGACCAAATTCTGTAAAGTTTATCGAAGCACACACATTTTTTGCTTTCTAGATGGTTATTCTCGTTTTTCTCAAATACCTATGTCACAACCTGATTAAGAGAAAACCACCTTTACTTGCCCTTTTGGAACCTATGCTTATAGACGTATGCGTTTTTGATTATGCTATGCACCTGCTACCTTTCAAAGATGTATGACTGCTATATTCTTTGATTTTTGTGAAAATATTGTTGAGGTTTTCATGGATGATTTTTTCGTTTATGGTACTTCTTTTAATGATTGCTTAAGCAACCTCGATCGAGTTTTGCACAGATGGAGCAAACTAACCTTGTCTTTAATGGGAGAAGTGCCACTTTATGGTAAATGAAGGTATTCTCTTGGGTCATAAAATTTTCGAACGAGGTATTGAGGTGGATAAGGCTAAAGTTGATGCAATTGAGAAGATGCCATGTCCTGAAGATATTAAAGGTATTTGTAGTTTCCTTGGTCATGCTGGCAAAAACAGAAACTTTTAAGTCGAGTGTAGCATTTCTATGATTTTACTGGAACATCATTGTGATTTGAATTATTCACAAAATATTAGTATACAAGTTTCCTAGGTTTTTCCTAATTTTTTATAATTTTCTATGTTACAGATGTATGGTTTTAGTGCCGACCATTACAAATTGTTTTGTTCTGGACATATTCTATTTTGCTTGCATTGTTTGCTTGTTTTAATGATGCTATGGATTATATCGGGGGGGTATAAGTCATGGATAATTTATACTACAATACCTTATGCAATAATTTAATATGAATCAATTTACAAGAGTACCTAAAGTTTGTGATTTGCTTAATATACTAACAAATCTCACGAGGTTTCTGTTGAGTTTTGTGTGCTAAAATTTTCAAGTTTTGAGGTGAGACAATGATGGATGAAGGAATAAGGAGCAGCAAGACCCTAAGCTTGGGGAAGCCCAAGGCACCCCAAGGTAATATTCAAGGAAGACCCAAACGTCGGAGCTTGGGGATGCCCCGAAAGTCATCCCCACTTTCATCTCCATTCTATCGGTATGTCACTTGGAGCTATTTTTTATTCATCGCATGATATGAGTTTTGCTTGGAGCGTCATGTATTATAGTTTGATTTTATTTTAGCTTGCTACAATCCTGATTTTCCGGACACATATTTGAGAGAGACACATGTTATTCATAATTTGTTAGAATACTATATATGCTTCACTTATATCTTTTGAGCTAGGAGGTTGCTCTAGTGCTTCACTTGTATCTTCTAGAGCATGACGTTGTTCAAATTTTATAGAAATAATTGTACTCTCACGCTTCACTTAAATATTTCTCGGTGTCTAAAAAATAGTGACAGTAATGTGCACGCGTTATAAGACTAGTCCAAAAAGGATAGGTATTCAAGGGGGATATAATAAAAACTTTCATGTAGCTCACCAAAAATAGATGCATGGGTTAATTATATTTGATGTAGTAATATGAAAGGGCATGAGTACATGATCATTGGTTAGTTGAAATATCGATATTAAATCTTGTTATTTTCTATTCATCGCAATATTGATTATGGCATGGTGATGAGGTGTGAGCATTCTTATACATGATTGAAATCCTATCGTGTTGTTTGAGTCGGGGGCGCGCATGGTAAACTCCTACCAACCTCCTCCCTTTGGGTATGCGGTAGTACTTTGCTTCCAGAGAGCTAATAAGGCTTTACAATATGTATGTGATTTATATATGACTAATGTGAATCCATGAATATATGCACTCTCACCTCTCTATAATTGGTAGCCTCCATGGTACCGTGCACAATAATTGGTAGGCCTAAAGATGTATTACTGGTGCACTACCACAAACAAGCCATATGGTACCGTGCACCACCTAATAAGTTTTTGGGTATTACTGGTAAAGTATCAAGAGTGACAAATGGGTTTTGGGGTTTTACCGGGAGGGGCCACCCACTAGGGAGAGAACCTAATAGGCCTAAATATGGTGCACCAGCCCTTAGTGGCCTGGTGCGGCAAGCCCAAGATGGCCTATTTCGGCCAAGGAGCAAAGAGGGAAAAATCCCAAAGGGAAAGGGGGAATATTCCAAGTGGGAGAATCCTACTTGGAGTAGGATTGGAGGTGGACTCTTCCACCTCCACTTCGGCCGAACTCTTGAGGGGCTTTTGTCTGCTTCCTACTCTCCCTCCCTCATATATATACCAGAGGATTTTGAGGGCAGCCCCAACCCTAATAAGCCACGTCTGCCCTCTCTCTAGATCGTTTTCTCCTCTAGATTAGTTTCACAAAGCTTGGCGAAGCCCTGCTGGATTAGTTCACCATCACCACCACCATGCCGTCGTGTTGGAGAACTCATCTACCTCTCTTCCCCTCTTGCTGGATCAACAAGGCGGTGATCGTCATCGAGCTGTATGTGTGGTGAACGTGGAGGTGGCGTCTGTTCGGCACTAGATCGGGATGGATCGTGATGGGATCGTGGAACGGATCATGATGAGATCGTGGGACGAGCTGCAATTTCGATCACGAAGATGTTCCAATACATCAACCGCATTATATACGTTTTCACTTAGCGATCTACAAGGGTATGTAGATACACTCTCCCCTCTCATAGATGGTCATCACCATGGATAGGTCTTGCGTGTGCGTAGAATTTTTTTTGCTTCCCATGCAACGTTCCCCAATAGTGGCATCATGAGCTAGGTTCATGCGTAGATGACATATTCGGACTGCTGCCCTCCTTGGTCTTTTTTTGATTCGGCAGTATTGTTAGATTGAAGCGGCCCGGACAAACATTACTCGTACGCTTACGAGAGACTGGTTGCATCGACTAACATGCAACTTGTTGCATAAAGATGACTGGCGGGTGTTTGTTTCTTCAACTTTAGTTGAATCGAATTTGACCGAGGCGGTCCTTGGAGAAAGTTAAATAGCAATTTGCATATCATCTTTGTGGCTTTGCGTAAGTAAGATGCGATCATACGAGATACCCATAGCAGCCACATAAATTTTGCAACGACAAATTAGAGGACGTCTAACTTGTTTTTGCAGGGTATGCTTGTGATGTGATATGTCCAAAGACATGATATGATATATCGGACTTATGAGATGATCATGTTGTAGTAGTTAAATATTGACTTGCACGTGGATGCTACGACAACCGGTAGGAGCCATAGGACTGCCTTTAATTATTATTTTTCTTGATGAAGCTTTGCTTTATCGCTAGTAGTAGCTTTGGTGATGGCAGCACAATGATGGAGATCATGGTGTGGCACCGGTGACGATGGAGATCATGCCGGTGCTTTGGTGATGGAGGTCAAGAAGCACAAGTTCATGGCCATATCATGTCACTTATGATTTGCATGTGATGTTAATCCTTTTATGCACCTTATTTTGGTTCGGACGACGATAAAATTATGAGGTGACCCCTCACTAAAATTTCAAGATAAAATTGTGTTCTCCCCGACTATGCGCCGTTGCGACAGTTCGTCATTTCGAGACACCACGTGATGATCGGGTGTGATAGACTCTACGTTCACATACAACGGGTGCAAAACAGTTGCACACGCGGAACACTTGGGTTAAACTTGACGAGCCTAGCATGTACAGACATGGCCTTGGAACACACGAGACCGAAATGTCGAGCATGAGTCATACAGTGGATATGATCAACATGGAGATGTTCACCATTGAAGCTAAACTCAACTCGCAAGATGATCAGACTTGAGTTAGTGAATTTGGATCTTGTGTCACTCCAATGACTAGAGAGATGTCAATTTGAGTGGGAGTTCTTTGTTGGGGAACGTTGCATGGGAAACAAAAAATTTCCTACGCACATGAAGACCTATCATGGTGATGTCCATCTACGAGAGGAGATTAGATCTACGTACCCTTGTAGATCGCTAAGCGGGAAACATTAAGAAACGCGATTGATGTAGTGGTACAACTTCGTGATTCAAATCGCCGTCGTCCCACGATCCGTTCCGATCTAGCGCCAAACGGACGACACCTCCGCGTTCAATACACGTACAACTCGATGATGATCTCGGCCTTCTTGATCCAGCAAGATTGACGGAGAAGTAGATGAGTTCTCTCGCAGCGTGAGGGTGCTCCGGTGGTGGTGATGATCTACTCCTGCAGGGCTCCGCCCGAGCTCCGCAGAAATCCGATCTAGAGGTAAAACTATGTGGTATAGGTTTAAGTTGCACGTAGCAAAGTTGTGTCTCAAAAACCCTAAAACCACCAATATATATAGGAGGAGGGGAGGGGCTAGCCTTGGGGCTCAAGGAGCCCCTTGATGCGCTGGCCGAAGGGAGAGGAGGACTCCTTCTCCAATTCGGTTTGCGGAAGGAAGAGTACTCCTCTTCCTTCCCACCTCCCTCTTTCCTTTTTTTCTTTCCTTTGTTTTTTTTTCACTTGTGGTGCCATATCCCTCTTGGGCTGGCTCCAGCAGCCCACTAAGGGCTGGTGCGCCACCCTAGGGTTACTGGGCTCACTCCCGGGTGGGTGGGCTCTCCCGGTGAATACTGATACGTCTCCATTGTATCTACTTTTCCAAACTCTTTTGCCCTTGTTTTGGACTCTAATTTGCATGATTTCAATGGAACTAACCCAGACTGACGCTATTTTCAGCAGAACTGCCATGGTGTTGTTTTTGTGCAGAAATGAAAGTTCTCGAAACGTCCTGAAAATTTACGGAGAATATTTCTGGAAAATATGAAAAATACCTGCGCAAAGATCCACCGGAGGGGATGGGCGAGTGGGCCACAAGCCCTGTTGCCGCACCCCCTGGCCTCGGCAACCAAGCTTGTGGGGCCCACGTGGGTCTGCCGCCCCCAACTCCAGCTCTATAAATTCACTTTCGTCCCGAAAAATCAGCAGAGAAGATTTCATCACGTTTGCGATACGGAGGCGCCGCCACATCCTGTTCTTCATCTGGAGAACAGATCTGGAGTCCGTTTTGGGCTCCGGAGAGGGAAAATCGTCGCCATCGTCATCATCAACCTTCTTCCCTCTCCAATTCCATGAAGCTCTTCATCGTTCGTGAGTAATATATTCGTAGGATCGCTGAGCGGTGATGAGTAGGATGAGATCTATCATGTAATCGAGTTAGTTTTGATGGGGATTGATCCCTAGTATCCACTATGTTCTGAGATTGATGTTGCTACTACTTTGCCATGCTTAATGCTTGCCACTAGGGCCCGAGTGCCATGATTTCAGATCTGAAATTATTATGTTGTCACCAATATATGTGTGTTTTAGATCCGATCTTGCAAGTTGTAGTTACCTACTATGTGTTATGACCCGGCAACCCGGGAGTGACAATAACCGAAACCACTCCCGGTGATGACCATAGTTTGAGGAGTTCATGTGTTCACCAAGTGCTAATGCGTTGTTCCGGTTCTTTATTAAAAGGAGAACCTTAATATCCCGTAGTATCCTTTTTGACCCCGCTGCCACGGGAGGGATGGACAATAGATGGCATGCAAGTTCTTTTCCCTAAGCACGTATGAATACACATGGAATGCATGCCTACATCACATTGACGAACGGGAGCTAGCCACATATCTCTCCGTGTTATAATTGTTGCATGATGAATGTCATCCAAACGAATCACCAACCCATTGCCTACGAGTTTGTCCCACTGCTTTTGTTACTACTGTTGCTGCTGCTGTTACTTGTTTTGCTCTGCTGCTGTTACTACTGTTGTTGCTGCTCTTACTTGCTATTGTTGCTACTTGCTACTGCTGTCACTACTGCTGTTCCTTGCCACTGATGATACTCTTTACCCTGCTACTACCTGCTACAATACTTTTTTTCGCCCCGTCGTCGGGAAAGAATATTTCCCGTACACGGGCAACTTCTGGCGCCATTCATACAACCGTTAGGAATAGTATGCCGTCAAGAGATCGTTTCTGGCACCGTTGTTATCATACTACTTTACTGCTGATACTTTGCTTGCAGATACTAATCTTTCAGGTGTGGTTGAATCTGACACATTTAGCTGCTAATACTTGAGAGTATCCTTTCACTTCCTGTCGGGCGAACCAACAAATTTGGGTTGAATACTCTACCCTCGAAAACTGCCGCGAACCCACGCGCTGGTGGGCCATTGCAAGACAATTGCTAATTTTTGAGAAACTGGGAGTAGTTGTGGCTCTGTTGCCATGGAGGCATCAAGTCAGGAACACGTCAACAACATTTCTCTAGTGCCGTTGCCGAGGACTGCTAGGAGCATTTTTTCTGGCGCCGTTGCCAGGGAGGGGATTGCTATATTCTCTGAGTCACATGGGATTTATATCTGCTGATCACTATGAAGAATCTGAAAGATCCAAAAACCAAAGTCTTGCCCTCAACTACGAGGGGAGGTAAGGAACTGCCATCTAGCTCTACACTTGATTCACCTTCAGTTCTGAGTAAGTTTGCGACATCACCTCCTGATAGAAATCTTGATATGTCGCATGTGCTTGATGATGCTATGCTTGATACTGCTAGAGATACTACTTTGCCTGATGTGCCACTAGGGGCATTCCTTGATGCTCATATTGCTAGAGTTACTGCCAATGGTCGTGATGCTTCTGAAACTCTCGATACTATTGAGATAGAACCTGCTTTTGCTCCTGCTAGATCTAGCTCTCTTAGATATGAATTTCCTGATAGACCTGAGGGTTAAGTTATGGAGGGAGAGATAGCTGAGGATTTTCTTGCGTGTAAGGATGCCTATGGCGCTGAGAAATTACTTCTCAAGTGGAAGGAAAAATCTCTGAAAGCTAGGATGAAATACGACCCGAAGTTTGCCACTTCCCCTATCTTTATCACCGATAAGGATTATGAATTCTCTGTCGACCCTGAGATAATCTCTCTAGTCGAATCTGATCCTTTCCACGGTTATGAGTCTGAGACGGTCGTAGCCCATCTTACCAAACTACACGATATAGCCACCCTTTTCACTAGTGAGGAGATGATCCGCCACTACTATATCCTTAAGCTGTTTCCTTTATCTCTAAAGGATGACTCTAAAGCCTGGTTCACTTCTCTTGCTCCTGTATGTGTGAGTAGTCCCCATGATATGGTCTATTACTTCTGTGAGAAATATTTCCCAGCCCATAAGAAGCAAGCTGCCTTGCAGGAAATATACAACTTTGCTCAACTCAAAGAAGAGAGTCTCCCACAAGCTTGGGGGAGGCTCGTCCAGCTACAGAATGCTTTGCCTGGTCACCCTCTTAAGAAGAACGAGATACTTGATATCTTCTATAACGGACTTACCGATGCTTCTAGAGACCACCTAGATAGTTGTGCCGGTTGGTATTTTAGGGAACGAACTATAGAACAAGCTGAGATCCTACTGAATAACATCTTGATCAACGATAATGCTTGGACTATTCCCGAACCACCACCTAAGACAACTCCGAAGAAAAGAGGTATTCTATTCCTCAGTCCCGAAGATATGCAAGAAGCCAAGAAATCTATGCAAGAGAAAGGCATTAGATCTGAAGATGTCAAAAATCTACCACCTATCGAAGAGATCCATGGTCTCGATAACTCTATACATGTAGTAGAAGTAAATGCTCTGCGTAGGTTTGATGAGAGTGATATTCCTTTTGACAAACCTGCTAGCTTATGCTTTGATGAATTTGACAACTTTGTTGCAAAACAACAGAGTTTCAATGATTATGTTAGCACACATTTGGAACAATGTACTCGTATGCTTAGTCATTTAAGTGCTTGTGTAGACAGAAACGTCAATGATCTGAAGCTTCTGAGTAAACATGCCTCTATGATTGCTACTCTGGTAGAACAAGTATTTAAAGCTCAGAATGACTTGCTCAATGAATTAAAGGACAACCCTGTCAGAGTCATTACTAGAGGAGGCAAAATGACTCAGGAACCTTTGTATCCTGAAGGCCATCCTAAGAGAATTGATCAAGATTCTCAAGGAATTAATGCTGATACACCCAGTCATCCTAAGGAGAAGAAGAAGGATGATAGAAACCTACATGTCAGTTCACCAAATACTGCCACACGTCAAGAACCAAATGATATTTCCGCGTCTGATGCAGAAACACAATCTGGTGATGAACATGAACCTGGTGACAATATGGACAACGATGTTCATAATGGTGCTCAACCTAGCAATGATAGGGATGTGGAGATTGAACGTACGTGAAATCTTGATAACCCACAACCTAAGAGATACGATAAGAATGACTTCACTGCTAGGAAGCATGGTAAAGAAAGAGAGCCATGGGTTCAGAGACCTATGCCCTTTCCTCCTAAGCCATCCAAGAAAAAGGATGATGAGGATTTTGAGCGCTTTATTGAAATGATAAGACCCGTCTTTCTGCAGATGCGGTTAGTTGACATGCTCAAAATGTCTCCATATGCCAAGTACATGAAAGATATCATGACTAATAAACGGAAGATACCAGATCTTGAGATCTCCACCATGCTTGCCAATTACACTTTCAAAGGTGGAACTCCTAAGAAACTTGGTGATCTAGGAGTGCCCACTATACCTTGCTCCATTAAGGGAAACTATGTAAGAACTGCCTTACGTGACCTGGAGCCGGAGTTAGTGTTATGCCTCTCTCTCTCTTTATCGTAGACTTGAACTGGATAAGTTGACACCCACTGAAATTTCTTTGCAAATGGCCGAGAAATCAACTGCTTTCCCTGTCGGCATTTGCGAGGATGTGCCTGTTGTAGTTGCTAACACCACTATCTTAACAGACTTTGTTACCTTGGATATTCCCGAGGACGATGCCATGGCTGTCATCCTCGGAAGACCCTTTTTAAACACTGCAGGGGCTGTTATAGATTGCAACAAAGGCAATTTCACTTTCCATGTCAACGGTAATGATCATACAGTGCACTTTCCAAAGAAACGATATCAAGTACATTACATCAATGCTATCAAAAAAACTTCATCGATTCTTATTGGGAGCTTTGAATGCCCTATTCCTCGTGTCAAGATGAAGTATGATTTGCTTGTTGGGGAGATACTTATCCCCATTGAGGTGACCTAGTGAATATTCAAAAATTCTTCGTTCTCTTTTGCGATTCGAGAAAGTTTTTTCATGAGGATTTGATCAACCCCATTGAAGGATTTCCTTCGATGACCATTAAATGTATGAACCAAAGAGTCACATACGTCTGTTTTAAGCTTTCACTTTCTGTTGATTAGAAGAAAAATGATAGGTTTAGTTTAGTTTTCCCTCTTTTCTGTTTTAGCGTCCCGGAGAAAAGTACCCGAAAATAAAAGTTCTCCGATGGTCCTGAAAATCTAGTATGATTTTTTCTGGAATATTTGAAACATACTCGGACTGAGAGCTGGCCTGGGGGCCACACGAGTGGGCTACAAGCCCTATCACCGCGGCCACCCCCTGGCCGCGGCAAGCAAGCTTGTGGGGCCCACAGGAACCCCCTCCACTCATTCCAGCTCCCATCCTCTTCCTCTACCTCCAGAAAAAATTGTTTTGCAGCTCAAACCCGTGTTCTTGCTCATCTGGCTGTGATTTTCGATCACCTTGCTCAAAGCACCATTCTCCGAACCGTTTTGAGGAAATTACTCCTTGGTAAGTGACTCCTCCATTGGTCCAATTAATTTTTGCTCTAGTGCTTTATCCTTCGCGTATTCTTGCTACCTTGGTGACCCTGTTCTTTTGGACCCCGCTGCGACAAGAGGGATGAACAATAGATGTCATGCAAGTTCTTTTCCCTAAGCACGTATGACGACACACGGAATGCATGCCTACATCACATTGACGAACGGGAGCTAGCCACATATCTCTCCGTGTTATAACTGTTGCATGATGAATATCATCCGACGAATCGCCGACCCATTGCCTACGAGTTTGTCCCACTCTGCTGTTACTTGTTTTGCTCTGCTGCTGTTACTTGCTTAGCTCTGCTGCTGTTACCACTGTTGCTGCTGCTGTTACTTGCTACCGCTGTTACTCGCTACTGCTGCTACTTTCTACTGCTGTCACTACTGCTGTTCCTTGCCACTGCTGCTACCTGCTACAATACTTTTTCTCACACCGTTGCCGGGAAAGAATATTTCCCGTCCACGAGCAACTTCTGGCACCATTGATACGACGGTTAGGAATAGCCTGCCTTGTCACCAGATCGTTTCTGGCACCGTTGCTATCATACTACTTTGTTGTTGATACTTTGCTTGCAGACACTAATCTTTCAGGTGTGGTTGAATCTAACACATTCAACTGCTAATACTTGAGAATATTCTTTCACTTCCCGTCGCGCGAACCAACAAATTTGGGTCAAATACTCTACCCTTGAAAACTGCCGCGATCCCACGCGCTGGTGGGCTATTGCAAGACAATTTCTAATTGTTGAGCAATTGGGACGAGCTCTTTTCTGGCTCCGTTGCCGTGGAGGCATCAAGCTAGGAATAGTTGCACGTCAGCAACATTTTTCTGGCGCCGTTGCCGGAGAAGGATTGCTATATTCTCTGAGTCACTTGGGATTTATATCTGCTGATCACTATGAAGAATCTGAAAGATCCAAAAACCGAAGTCCTGCCCTCAACTACGAGGGGAGGTAAGGAACTGCCATCTAGCTCTGCACTTGATTCACCTTCAGTTATGAGTAAGTTTGCGACACCACCTCCTGCTAGAAATCTTGATATGTCGCCTATGCCTGATATTGCTAGAGATGCTATGCGTGATACTGCTAGAGATGCTATGCCTGATACTGCCTTGCTTGATGATGCTATATATGCTTGATACTGCTTTGCCTGATGATGCAAGAGATGTTATTTTTCCTGATGATGCTATGCTTGATACTGCTAGATATACTACTTTGCCTGATATGCCACTAGGGGTATTCCTTGATGCTCATATTTCTAGAGTTACTGCCAATGCTCGTGATGCTTCTGAAACTGCCGATACTATTGAGATAGAACCTGCTTTTGCTCCTACTAGATCCAGCCCTCCTAGATATGAATTGCCTGATATACCTGAGGGTTATGTTATGGAGGGAGAGATAGCTGAGGATTTTCTTGCATGTAAGGATGCCTATGACGCTGAGAAATTAGTTCTCAAGTGGAAGGAAAAATCTCTGAAAGCTAGGATGAAATACGACCCGAAGTTTGCCACTTCACCTATCTTTATCACCAATAAGGATTATGAATTCTCTGTCGATCCTGAGATAATATCTCTAGTCGAATCTGATCCTTTCCACGGTTATGAGTCTGAGACTGTCGTAGCCCATCTTACCAAACTACACGATATAGCCACCCTTTTCACTAGTGAGGAGAAGATTCGCTACTACTATATACTTAAGCTGTTTCCTTTCTCTCTAAAGGATGACCATAAAGCCTGGTTCACTTCTCTTGCTCCTAGATGTGTGAGTAGTCCCCAGGATATGGTCTATTACTTCTATGAGAAATATTTCCCTGCCCATAAGAAGCAAGCTGCCTTGTAGGAAATATACAACTTTGCTCAATTAAAAGAAGAAAGTCTCCCACAAGCTTGGGGGAGGCTCATCCAACTACAGAATGCTTTGCCTGATCACCCTCTTAAGAAGAACGAGATACTTGATATCTTCTATAACGGACTTACCGATGCTTCTAGAGACCACCCAGATAGTTGTGCCGGTTGTGTTTTTAGGGAATGAACTATAGAACAAGCTGAGATCCTACTGAATAACATATTGATCAACGATAATGCTTGGACTATTCCCGAACCACCTCCTAAGCCAACTCCTAAGAAAAGAGGTATTATATTCCTCAGTCCCAAAGATATGCAAGAAGCCAAGAAATATATGCAAGAGAAAGGCATTAGATCTGAAGATGTCAAAAATCTACCACCTATCGAAGAGATCCATGGTCTCGATAACCCAATACAAGTAGTAGAAGTGAATTCTCTGCGTAGGTTTGATGAGAGTGATATTCCTTTTGATAAACCTGCTAGCCTATGCTTTGATGAATTTGACAACTTTGTTGCCAAACAACAGAGTTTCAATGATTATGTTAGCAGACATTTGGAACAAAGTACTCATATGCTTAGTCATTTAAGTGTGTGTGTAGACATAAATGTCAATGATCTGAAGCTTCTGAGTAAACATGCCTCTATGATTACTACTCAGGTAGAACAAGCACTTAAAGCTCAGAATGACTTGCTTAATGAATTAAATGACAACTCTGTCAGAGTCATTACTAGAGGAGGCAAAATGACTCAGGAACCTTTATATCCTGAAGGCCATCCTAAAAGAATTGATCAAGATTCTCAAGGAATTAATGCTGATACACCCAGTCATCCTAAGGAGAAGAAGGATGATAGAAACCTACATGTCAGTTCACCAAATACTGTCACACCTGAAGAACCAAATGATATTTCTACGTCTGATGCAGAAACACAATCTGGTGATGAACATGAACCTAGTGACAATATGGACAACGATGTTCATAATGATGCTCAACCTAGCAATGATAAGGATGTGGAGATTGAACCTACGGTTAATCCTGATAACCCACAACCTAAGAGATACGGTAAGAATGATTTCACTACTAGGAAGCATGGTAAAGAAAGGGAGCCATGGGTTCAGAGACCTATGCCCTTTCCTCCTAAGACATCCAAGAAAAAGGATGATGAGGATTTTGAGCGCTTTATTGAAATGATAAGACTCGTCTTTCTGCAGATGCGGTTAGTTGATATGCTAAAAATGTCTCCATATGCCAAGTACATGAAAGATATTGTGACCAATAAATGGAAGATACCAGATCTTGAGATGTCCACCATGCTCGCCAATTACACTTTCGAAGGTGGAACTCCTAAAAAACTTGGTGATCCCGTAGTGACCACTATACCTTGCTCCATTAAAGGAAAGTACGTAAGAACTGCCTTATGTGACCTTGGAGCCGGTGTTAGTGTGATGCCACTCTCTCTTTATCGTAGACTTGAACTGGATAAGTTGAGACCCACTGAAATCTCTCTACAAATGGCCGACAAATCAACTGCTTCCCCTGTCGGCATTTGCGAGGATGTTCGTGTTGTGGTTGCTAACACCACCATTTTTACAGACTTTGTTATCTTGGATAGTCCCGAGGACGATGCCATGGCTGTCATCCTCGGAAGACACTTTTTAAAAACTGCAGGGGCTGTTATAGATTGCAACAAAGGCAATGTCACTTTCCATGTCAACGGTAATGAGCATACAGTGCACTTTCCGAAGAAACGATATCAAGTACATTGGATAAATGCTATCGAAAAAACTTCATCGATTCTTGTTGGGAGCTTTGAATGCCCTATTCCTCGTGTCAAGATGAAGTATGATTTGCTTGTTGGGGAGATACATATCCCCATTGAGGTGACTTAGTGGCTATCCGAAAATTCTCCGTTCTCTTTTGCGATTCGAGAAGGTTTTGTCATGAGGATTTGATCAACCCCATTGACGGATTTCTTTCGATGACCATGAAATGGATGAATCAAGGAGTCACATACCTCTGTTTTAAGCTTTCACTTTCCGTTGCTTAGAAGAAAAATGATATATTTAGTTTAGTTTTCCGTGTTTCCTGTTTTAGTGTCCGGAGAAAAATACCCTGAAAATAAAAGTTATCCGATGGTCCTGAAAATCTAGTATGATTTTTTCTGGAATATTTGAAAAATACTGGGACTGAGAGCTGGCCTGGGGCCACACCAGTGGGCCACAAGTCTTGTAGCAGCCCCCTGGCGGCGGCTACCAAGCTTGTGGGGCCCACAGGGATCCCCTCCACTCATTCCAGCTCCCATCCTCTACTTCTACCTCCAGAAAAAATCGTTTCGTAGCTCAAACCCGCGTTCTTGCTCATTTGGCTGTGATTTTCGATCTCCTTGCTCAAAGCACCATTCTCCGAACCGTTTTGGGGAAATTACTCCTTGGTAAGTGACTCCTCCATTGGTCCAATTAGTTTTTGCTCTATGCTTTATCCTTCGCGTATTCTTGCTACCTTGGTGACCCTGTTCTTGAGCTTGAAATGTTGATTTTAGCTGGTCCCAAGTAGTTTTAGCGCGTGATATGATCTCTAGGCATTAGTAGGAGTAGTTGCTACGAGTTGGGTTAATCCTTACTCACTTTTCTTTCGAAGTCTCTAAAAATTTCAGAATTTTTTGGAGCTAGAAAAAGGAAAAGATGAGGAGGTTCTTGAGAGGCTCTTCAAGCCGTAACCCCAAGGAGGATGAGAAGAACCACCCCAAGTACATGGTTCCGTGAGTCACAGAAGTTCGAGCGTGCGAGTGGCCAAGTGATGAATTTTTGCGCGCCACTGGGCTTTATGAAGACTTTTATTACTTGGTGGAGAACGCAGGTCTCACAACGTTCGTTGAAGATAAGTGCTCACAATACCTCCTCCTCACCAATATTTTCGTTCAAAGCTTCAACTTTTATCCGAGGAAGAATCCTCCCATGGTTGAGTTCATGTTGTACGATATCCCCCAGTGCATGACACTATAGGATTTTTGCAATGTATGCAAATTACCTTATGTTGGGGATATTCATGATCCTCGTCCACGGGACTTGGAGGATTTCATAGGCACTATTGGTGTTGGAGAGGAGTGTCTCGCGCTAGAATTGCTAGCATACATTTTCCTGTGCTTCGGTACTTCTCATTATTTGTGGGAAAATGTTTCATTGGCCGTGGGGAGGCTGGATCACTTAGCTCTCCAGACGTTACGGTTTTGCGCGAAGGCCTTTATAGCAATAAGACTTATAGCCTAGGTGCTATAGTAGCTCAGCGGTTGAACACAAACCGTTCCAAAGGTGTCATCTATGGAGGTATCTACGCTACTCGTCTTGCTAGACACTTTGAGATACCTATTAGACTTCGCGAGGAAGAAGAAATGCTTCTTCCTAAAAAATATCTAGATTATGACAGCATGGTTCGCCAAGATTTCTTGGATAGAGATGCTAGTAGACGGATGATATATAACCTGGTATTTAGTCATGGTACTTGAGAGACTATTACTTTGCCTGCTCCTTCTTTGTTCGATCTTCATGCAGGTAGGCACACTATTATGCCCTCGGACATCTACGCATATTGGGGCTTAGCCCAACCACAGGTGCCCGTGCCCGAGCCGCCAGTCGAGTACCAGACGCTAGTTTATCAGTGGGAGCCAGAGGAGCTCACACAGCAGTGGCATCCACAGTCCGCTCCAAGTAAATTTGCATGTGCCATTCTCTAAACCTTCAAGAAATAATCTGTTTTGCATGCCCGAACCGCTCATGTGGAGACAGGGGGCTATTGGTATCTTCCATGTTAGGCGTGTTATCCTCGACATGTGTTTATTCACTGTCATTCATGAGAAAGGGGCCGGTAATTGGAATGCCCAGTTCCACGCTTAAATCGAAAACATAACTGTAAAACAAGACTCCCCCCAGATTGATGTTAGTATGGACGGTACCCGAGGATTCGGCTAGACGTGGAGTGTGATTGATTGGTGGTGGGGGAGTTAAAACTTTACTTTTCTATTTGGGAACCGCCTATAGCATGAATAGCATGGAAGATATTGAGAACTCTTGGTCATTGCGTTGACAATGAAAGCATGCCACCCAAAATTATTATCTCTGTTTTCAAAGCTTGAGCTCTGGCACCTGTGCAAATCAATGCTTCCCTCTGCGAAGGGCCTGTCTATTTATTTTCCTGTTGAGTCATCCTCCTCTTGTATAAGCACCAATTAGAGAGCACCCCTATCATTTTTATGGTTTGCTTTTGATTGAGATTGAGTATGACTATGATTGGATCTTCGTTGCTATGAATTACAATGTTTAGTCAGCCCTTGATCTTTGAAAGTGTTCTGCGTTTATGTTTTGCGGTCTCAGAAAGAGCTAGCGAGATACCACCTATTCATATTGCTTCATGCTTGTTTTGATTGAATTGTTGGTATCTGAAACTCATTATCATTTGCTCGCTAGCTGATTATGCCATTGATATTAGTTTACCGTGAGACCTATGTGTCACTTGATTATGTGGTTAACTTGTGATCTTGCTGAAATTCTGGTTATGAGTTAGACATAGTTGCAACAACAAGATCAAACAGAGTTTGTCAAAGTTTTTCTTTCTCTTTCAGTTTGTCAACTGAGTTGCTTGAGGACAAGCAATGTTTTAAGCTTGGGGGAGTTGATACGTCTCCATCGTATCTACTTTTCCAAACTCTTTTGCCCTTGTTTTGGACTCTCATTTGCATGATTTGAATGGAACTAACCCGGACTCACGTTGTTTTCAGCAGAATTGCCATGATGTTGTTTTTGTGTAGAAATGCAAGTTCTCGGAACGTCCTGAAAATTTACGGAGAATATTTCTGGAAAATATGAAAAATACCTACGCAAAGATCCACCGGAGGGGACGGGCCAGTGGGCCACAAGCCCTGTAGCCGCGGCCTCCCCCTGGCGGCGCCTACCAAGCTTGTGGGGCCCATGTGGCTCTACCGCCCCCAATTCCAGCGCTATTTATTCCCTTTCGTCCTGGAAAAAATCAAGAGAGAAGATTTCATCGCGTTTGCGATGCGGAGGCGCCGCCACATCCTGTTCTTCATCTAGAGGGTAGAGCTGGAGTCCGTTTTGGGCTCCGGAGAGGGGAAATCGTCGCCATCGTCATCATCAACCTTCTTCCCTCTCCAATTCCATGAAGCTCTTCATCGTTCGTGAGTAATCTATTCATAGGCTCGCTGGGCGGTGATGAGTAGGATGAGATCTATCATGTAATCGAGTTAGTTTTGACGGGGATTGATCCCTAGTATCCACTATGTTGTGAGATTGATGTTGCTACTACTTTGCCATGCTTAATGCTTGTCACTAAGGCCCGAGTGCCATGATTTCAGATCTGAAATTATTATGTTTTCACCAATATATGTGTGTTTTAGATCCGATCTTGCAAGTTGTAGTTACCTACTATGTGTTATGACCCAGCAACCCCGGAGTGACAATAACCGGAACCACTCCCGGTGATGACCATAGTTTGAGGAGTTCATGTGTTCACCAAGTGCTAATCCGTTGGTCCGGTTCTTTATTAAAAGGAGAACCTTAATATCCCGTAGTATCCTTTTGGACCCCGTTGCCACGGGAGGGATGGACAATAGATGTCATGCAAGTTCTTTTCCCTAACCACGTATGACGACACACAGAATGCATGCCTACATCACATTGACGAACGGGAGCTAGCCACATATCTCTCCGTGTTATAACTGTTGCATGATGAATATCATCCGACGAATCACGGACCCATTGCCTACGAGTTTGTCCCACTGCTGCTATTACTTGTTTTGCTCTGCTGCTGTTACTTGCTTAGCTTTGCTGCTGTTACCACTTTTGCTGCTGCTGTTACGTGCTACTGCTGTTACTCGCTACTGCTGCTACTTGCTACTGTTGTCACTACTGCTGTTCCTTGCCACTTCTGCTACCTGCTACAATACTTTTTCTCGCACCGTTGCCGGGAAAGAATATTTCCCATCCATGGGCAACTTCTGGCGCCATTGATACGATAGTTAGGAATAGTCTGCGTTGTCACCAGATCGTTTCTGGCACCGTTGCTATCATAGTACTTTGCTGCTGATACTTTACTTGTAGACACTAATCTTTCAGGTGTGGTTGAATCTGACACATTCAGCTGCTAATACTTGAGAATATTCTTTCACTTCCCGTTGCGCGAACCAACAAATTTGGGTCGAATACTCTACCCTCGAAAACTACCGCGATCCCACCCGCTCGTGGGCTATTACAAGACAATTTCTAATTGTTGAGAAATTGGGACGAGCTCTTTTCTGGCTCCGTTGCCGTGGAGGCATCAAGTCAGGAATATTTGCACGTCAGCATGCCCCAGATGGGATCTTGCGGAGACAGAAGCTTGCGGCGGCGGAAAAGTACTTTTGATGATCTCCTGATTTTTTTCTGGAATTTTTGGGAATATATAGGCAAAAGACCTAGGGCAGAGGTGGCCCAGGGAGTCCACAAGCCTGGGAGGCGCGGGCCCCCTGGCCGCGCCTAGGGGGCTTGTGGGGTCCCTGGTGGCCCCCTGCCTTGGTTCTCAAGTTCCCCGATCTTCTTCTGTTTCGGAAAAAATCTTTTTGGAAGTTTCGTTTCGTTTGGACACGTATCACGGAGCTCTAGATTGGTTCTGCTCAAGTCCGCCTCATGGCGGTGGCGTCTCCTCCCGAAATCCTCCTCCTGATTTTTTCTGGAACGAAACCCTCCTTATAGCAAAAGATGGGAGCCAGAGGGGCAACAAGGGGCCCACAAGCCACCCAGGCGCGACCAGGGGGGTAGGTCGTGCCTGGCAGGCTTGTGGCCTCTTGGTGGCTCCCGTGTGGTACTTCTTCCGCCCAATATGTTTTATCGTTGATTTTATCCAAAATAATTCCTCGTTGATTTTATCCAAAATAATTCCTCGTTGATTTTCACGGCTTTTGGAGTTGCGCATAATAGGTATCTCAAACTTGCTCCTTTTTTAGACCAGAATTCCAGCTGCCGGCATTCTCCCTCTTCATGTAAACCTTATAAAATAAGGGAGAAAAGACATAAATATTGTACCGTGAAGTGTAATAACAGCCCATAAAGCGATAAATATCAACATAAAAGCATGACGCAAAATGGACGTATCAACTCCCCCAAGCTTAGACCTCGCTTGTCCTCAAGCGGAAGCCGAGATCAATAAATATGCCACATGTTTAGAGATAGAGGTGTCGATAAAACAAGATACGGACATGCAGGCATCATGATCATATTTAGAACAACAATATCATCATATAATCTCTTATGCTAAAGTGACAATTCCTTCACAATGTGAAGTATGGATCAAGAACCTTGTTGAGAATTAACAGCCAATAGCCTTTAATCACTGAAGCAATTGCAATTTATCATAACGTCAGAAAGAGTCAAATAAGAGCTTGTAAAGCAAATCCACATACTCAATCATAGACGGTGTCAAAGATGATATATTTATATGTGAATCTCTCCTTCTTTATTACTTCCTATTAATTGCAACAATGACCAAGGTCTACGTTTGTCCACCCACAATAGGTCTCAATCAACATTCTTTTTATATGTGAAGCCATCACTTCCCATAAGATCATTACATGATCTTTCATGCTTTTGTTCTTTTATTATTCTTTTCTTTAGATCATGGCATGAAGCAAGGCCCTTAACTAAAACACTATTTATTATATGACTCACGAGATCGAATACATTGGGGGTGACACAAGGCAAAACTCAAGCCTAGAACATACTAAAAACTTTATTCTACTAGAGAAAGATAAAACCAAAAAGGATCGAACTAAGAAAAAGGTAAAGGCAAAAGATGTGAAGGTGATACGATACCGGGGAAACTCCCCCAAGCTTGGCACAAGCCAAGAGGAGTGCCCATACCCGTGCTTAATTGTCTTCCTTCGAAGGTGATGGTGGTGGAGTTGTCCTGTCTTTTGATTCCAAGAGGGCCATCAATCTTTGATTTATACTTTGGAGCTCTGTGATATGTTTCTCCAGCAAAACAACTTCACGGGTGAGATAAGTATTACAAACATGAATTATTTCACATAACCTCAAGAGTTCGATCAAGGATGGAGGTAAAAGGTGGAGGTAGGGTTGAAGAAAATCCTCTTCCTCAGCTTCTTCCTTGTTGAGCGCAGATTGCCCTTCGTCCGACGCCGGATTCTCCTCCTTAGTTTTGCCCTTAGTTTCTTCCAGCAGGCCTTCCTTGGCCTCCATTCTTTAAAAATCAGCAATTACTTCTTCATAGACTTGAGGGAGATCGTTCTCCTTGACAGATTCCTGAGACGACATCCTTGCCCTAACTCTACGGCAGAAACAGGATCGAAACGAAAACATAGGATATTTGCGCGATACGAGGGTCAGACCTTTCGGGAGAATATATAATGAATTTTTCCCGACCAAAAGGAGTACTCCACAAGAAAACGGAGTCCGGGAGGCACATGAGGTGCCCACAAGCCACCCAGGCGCGACCAGGGGGGTAGGTCGCGCCTGGCAGGCTTGTCGCCTCCTCGTGCGCTTTCCGGACTACTTTAAATTTTTCTATTTTTCTAAATATTCCAAAACGGAGAAAAATTGCTACTGGAAAAGTTTTGGAGTCGGTTTACTTACCGAATCACATACCTCTTTGTTTTTGGAGTTCGAAACAGGCTGATAAATATCCCTTATGTACTCCTCCGGAGTTATGGTATTAATAATATTGCTTTCAACATTTATGGGAGTACGTGAGATATAATGCTTGATTCTTTGCCCACTTACACTCTCAGAAAATTACCTTCCGTGTTGTTGATCTTGATGGCACCAGAACGATAGACTTCCTAAAAAATGTAAGGACCTTCCCATTTAGAGAGAAGCTTGCCTGCAAAAAATCTTAAACGAGAATTGTATAGCAAGACATAATCACCTACATTGAACTCACGTTTTTGTATCCTTTTATCATGCCACCTCTTAACTTTTTCTTTAAACAACTTGGCATTTTCATATACCTGAGCTCTCCATTCATCAAGTGAGCTAATGTCAAATAACCTCTTCTCACCAGCAAGTTTGAAATCAAAGTTGAGCTCTTTGATTGCCCAATAAGCCTTATGCTCTAGCTCAAGAGGTAAATGACATGCTTTACCGTAAACCATTTTGTACGGAGACATGCCCATGGGATTCTTATAAGCAGTTCTATAAGCCCACAATGCATCATCAAGCTTCTTAGACCAATTCTTTCTAGACCTATTAACAGCCTTTTGCAGAATTAGTTTAATCCCTCTATTACGTAGCTCTACTTGACCACTGGACTAAGGATGATAGGGATATGCAATTCTATGGTTGACATCATATTTAGCAAGCGTTTTACGGAAAGCACCATGAATGAAATGTGAACCACCATCAGTCATTAAATATCTAGGGACTCCAAATATAGGGAAAATAACTTCTTTAAGCATCCTAATAGAGGTGTTGTGATCAACACTACTAGTTGGGATAGCTTCTACCCACTTAGTAACATAATCAACAGCAACTAGGATATGAGTATACCCGTTGGACTTTGGAAAAGGTCCCATATAATCAAAACCCCAAACATCAAATGGTTCAATGACAAGTGAATAATTCATAGGCATTTCCTGATGTTTACTGATATTACCTATTCTTTGACATTCATCAGAAGAAAAGACAAACTTACGGGCATCCTTGAAGAGAGTAGGCCAATAGAAACCGGATTGCAATACCTTGTGTGTTGTTCTATCTCCCGCATGGTGTCCTCCGTAAGCCTCGGAGTGACACTTCTGTAGGATATGTCACTGTTCATGCTTAGGTACACAACGTCTAATAATACTATCTACTCCTTCCTTATAAAGGTGAGGATCATCACAAAAGTAATGTCTCAAATCAAAGAAGAATTTCTTCTTTTGCTGGTATGTGAAACTAGGTGGTATATATTTGGCTACAATATGGTTTGCATAATCAGCATACCAAGGTGTACTACGTAAAGCATTGATGATGTTCAATTGCTCATCAGGAAAGCTATCATCAATAGGTTGTGGGTCATCAAGAACATTCTCCAACCTAGACAAGTTATCTGCTACAGGGTTCTCAGCACCCTTCCTATCAACAACATGCAAATCAAATTCTTGTAGCAAGAGAACCCATCTGATAAGTCTAGGTTTAGCATCTTTCTTTTCCATGAGATACTTAATAGCAGCATGATCACTGTGAATAGTAACCTTGGAATCAACAATGTAAGATTTGAACTTTTCACATGCAAACACGACTGCTAAAAATTATTTTCAGTAGTAGCTTAGTTTCTTTGGGCACTGTCTAGAGTTTTACTAGCATAATGAATAACATTCAATTTCTTATCAACTCTTTGTCCTAGAACAACACCAACAGCATAGTCGCTAGCATCACACATAATTTCAAAAGGTAGGTTCCAATCAGGTGGTTGAACAATAGGTGCAGTTATCAAGGCCTTCTTAAGTATTTCAAAGGCTTCCTCACAATCATCGTCAAAAACAAAAGGAATATCCTTTTGCAAGAGATTGGCAAGAGGCCTAGAAATCTTATGAATGTCCTTAATGAACCTTCTATAGAAACCAGCATGACCAAGGAAACTTCTTATACCTTTGATGTCCATAGGGCATGTCATTTTCTCAATCGCATCAACCTTAGCCTTATCGACTTCAATACCTCTTTCAGAAATTTTATGTCCTAAGATGATGCCTTCATTAACCATAAACTGGCACTTCTCCCAATTCAAGACAAGGTTGGTATCTTTACATCTCTGCAAAACTAGATCAAGGTTGCTGAGGCAATCATCAAAAGAAGACCCGTAAACGGAGAAGTCATCCATGAAAACCTCAACAATCTTTTCACAAAAGTCAAAGAATATAGCCATCGTATATTTTTGGAAGGTAGCAGGTGCATTACATAAGCCAAAAGGCATACATCTATAAGGAAAGGTACCGAAAGGGCAGGCAAAAGTGGTTTTATCCTGATCAGATTGTGCAACAGGTATTTGGGAGAAACCAGAATAACCATCTAGAAAACAGAAGTGTGTGTGTTTACACAATCTTTCCAGCATTTGGTCAATAAAAGGCAAAGGGTAATGATCTTTCCTGGTGGCTTTATTCAATTTCCTAAAATCAATCACCATCCTATAGCCAGTAATAATCCTTTGTGGGATCAATTCATCTTTATCATTAGGGACAACGGTAATACCTCCCTTCTTAGGGACGCAATGCACCGGACTTACCCAATCACTATGAGCAACCGGATAGATAATACCTGCTTCCAGGAGCTTTAGTATTTCTTTTCTTACTACCTCTTTCATCTTAGGATTTAATCTCCATTGATGATCGGCAACTGGTTTGGAATTAGGATCGATTTTTAATTTTGTGTTGGCATAGAGTGGGACTAATGCCCTTAAGATCATCAAGAGTATATCCAATAGCAGCACGGTGCTTCCTTAGAGTTTTCAATAATTTCTTTTCTTCATGCTCTGAAAGGCTAGCACTAATAATAACATGATATATCTCTTTTTCATCAAGATAAGCATACTTAAGAGTATCAGGTAACTGTATAAGCTCGAACACAGGATCACCCTTTGGTGGGGGTGGATCTCCAAGCAGTTCAACAGGCAAATTATTCTTAAGGATAGGATGTTGTTCAAAGATAACTCTATCTATCTCATTCCTTTCATCCATATGCATATCATTTTCATGCTCAAGCAAGTATTTCTCTATAGGATCAGTAGGAGGCACAACAATAGAAGCTAGGGCAATAATTTCATCCTTACTAGACAATTATTTTTCATGAGGTTGTCTACCAAACTTGGAGAAATTGAATTCATGTGACACACCTTCAAAGCCAACAGTGACAGTTTGCTTCTCACTGTCAGTATGAGCATTGACAATGTTGAGGAAAGGTATGCCAATTATGATGGGACAAAAGCTATCTTGTGTGGTAGCAAGAACGAGCAAATCAGCGGGATACTTAGTTTTACCACACTAGACTTCAACATCACTAACAATTCCCAAAGGGCAGATAGTATCTCTATTGGCAAGCTGAATAGTGACATCAATAGGTTCCATCTCGACAGGTGCAATATCGTCTTTAATTTCATCATATAAAGATTGAGGTATTGCACTAAAACTAGCACCCACGTCACATAAACCATGATAACAATGATCTCCTATCTTAACAGAAACAACAGGCATGCCAACAACATGCCTATGCTTGTCTCTAGTATGAGGTTTAGCAATTCTAGCAGCATCTTCACAAGAGTGAATATCATGCTCATCAACATTGTCGGACATGCGATCTTTGATAATAGCAATGCTAGGTTTAACTCAGGGGGTGTAGGTGTTCTAATGTAACCCTTATGTATCATAGTTTAAGCTTTAGAATGATCCTTTATTCTAACACGGAAAGGTGGTCTCTCAATGTAAGCACTAGGAACAATAGGATCATTATAAGCAATGACTTTCTCTTCAACTGGATTGGGTTTAACCACATTGACTTCTAAGGGAGGATGATATTTAAACCACTTCTCTTTAGGGAGATTAATATGAGAAGCAAATGATTCACATAATGAAGCTACTATCTCAGAGTCAAGTCCATGTTTAGCGCTAAAATCGCAAAAAGTATTTGTTTCAACGAAGGATTGAACACAATCGAACTTAAGATTCATACCTAACGCCTTACCTTCATCAAACTCCCAATCTTCAGAGTTGCGTTTAATTCTTTCCAATAAATTCCATTAGAAGTCAATATATCTCTTCATAAAAGAACCGGTACAAGAAGTGTCAAGCATGGTGCGATTATCATGAGAAAGCCGAGCATAAAAGTTCTGAATAATAATTTCTCTCGAGAGCTCATGGTTGGGGCATGGATATAACATTGATTTAAGCCCCCCCCCAATCTTGAGCGATAATTTCTCTATCACGAGGCAAAAAATTATAGATATAATTCTGATCACGATGTACCAAATGCATAGGATAAAACTTTTGATGAAATTCCAATTTCAATCGGTTGTAGTACCATGATCCAGTATCATCACATAGCCTATACCATGTCAATGCTTTATCCCTCAAAGATAAGGGAAAGACCTTATTCTTGACCTCATCCTCGGGCAAACCAGCAAGCTTAAATAAACCACAAACTTCATCTACATAGATTAGATGCAAGTCGGGATGTGATGTTCCATCTCCTGTAAAAGGATTAGCCAACAGTTTCTCTAGCATACCCGAAGGAATTTTATAACAAATATTTTCAGTAGGTGCAGTAGGTTGAGGAGCAACTCCTTGTGCTTCCGTTCGAGGTGAAGATACCCCGGACAAGCTCCTCAAAGGATTAGTTTCCTTAGTGACAAGTGACAATAAATTTCAACACACTATATAAATGTTTCCTTACCAAATTCCACTTACCAAAGGCGCGGCCTACATCCCCCGCAACGGCACCAGAAAAGAGTCTTGATGACCCACAAGTGTAGGGGATCTATCATAATCCTTTGGATAAGTAAGAGTGTCGAACCCAACGAGGAGCAGAAGGAACTGACAAGTGGTTTTCAGCAAGGTATTCTGTGCAAGCACTGAAATTATTGGTAACAAATAGTTGTGTGATAAGATACTTCATAGAAAGTAGCAAGTAACAATAGTAAAAAAGGTGCAGCAAGATGGCTCAGTCCCTTTTGTAGAAAGGGACAAGCCTGGACAAAGTCTTATAGGAGGTAAAGCGCTCCCGAGGACACATGGGAATTTCTATCAAGCTAGTTTTCATCATGTTCATATGATTCACGTTCGCTACTTTGATAGTTTGATATGTGGGTGGACCGGTGCTCGGGTGCTTCCCTTACTTGGACAAACATCCCACTTATGATTAACCCCTCTCGCAAGCATCCGCAACTACGAAAGAAGAATTAAGACAAATTCTAACCAGAGCATTAAACTAGTGGATCCAAATCAACCCCTTACGAAGCAACGCATAAACTAGGGTTTAAGCTTCTGTCACTCTAGCAACCCATCATATACTTATTACTTCCCATTGCCTTCCTCTAGGCCCAAGTAATGGTGAAGTGTCATGTAGTCGACGTTCACATAACACCACTAGAGGAAAGACAACATACAACGCATCAAAATATCGAACGAATACCAAATTCACATGACTACTTATAGCAAGACTTATCCCATGTCCTCAGGAACAAAAGTGACTACTCACAAAGCATAATTATGTTCATGACCAGAGGGGCAACATGGGGCCCACAAGCCACCTAGGCACGGCCAGGGGGTAGGCCGCGCCTGGCAGGCTTGTGGCCTCCTGGTGGCTCCCCTCTGGTACTTGTTCCGCCCAATATTTTTTATAAAGTCCAAAATAATTCCTCGTTGATTTTCACGGCTTTCGGAGTTGCGCAGAATAGGTATCTCAAACTTTCTCCTTTTTCAGACCAGAATTCCAGCTGCCGGCATTCTCCCTCTTCATGTAAACCTTATAAAATAAGAGAGAAAAGGCATAAGTATTGTACCGTGAAGTGTAATAACAACCCATAAAGCGATAAATATCAACATAAAAGCATGATGCAAAATGGACGTATCAATGGGCAAGATGACTGAAGGCCTCGTTTTTAGTGCGATGGAACGAGTAAGTGACTTGTTGGAAATAATACATTTTGATGTATGCAGTCCGATGAGTGCTGAGGCACGCAGGGGATATCGTTATGTTCTTACTTCACAGATGATTTGAGTAAATACTATTATATTTACTTGATGAAACACAAGTATGAATTATTGAAAGGTTCAAGTAATTTCATAGTGAAGTTAAAGAACATCGTGACAAGAGGATAAAATGTCTATGATATGATTGCAGAGATGAATATATGAGTTGCGAGTTTGGTACACAATTACGACAGTGTGGAAATTATTTCACAACCAATGCCACGTGGAACACCATAGTGTGATGGTGTGTCCGAACGTCATAGCTGCGCCCTATTGGATGTGGTGCATACTATGATGTCTCTTATCGAATTACCACTATCGTTTTTGGGTTAGGCATTAGAGACGACCACATTCACTTTAAATTGGGCACCACGTAATTCCGTTGAGATGACACCGTATGAACTATGGTTTGGAGAAACCTAAGCTGTTGCTTCTTAAAATTTTGGGGCTACGACGCTTATGTGAAAAAGTTTTAGACTGATAAGCTCGAATCCAAAACGGATAAATGCATCTTCATAGGACACCAAAAACAGTTGGGTATACCTCCTATCTCAGATCCGAAAGCAAAGTGTGTGTTTCTAGAAACGGGTCCTTTCTCGAGGAAAAGTTTATCTCGAAAGAATTGAGTGGGAGGATGGTGGAAACTTGATGAGGTTACTGAACCGTTGATACATCCATTTTGCATCATGTTTTCATGTAAGCGCCAGAGGGGAGCCAGCAGATGTCCACAAGCCTGCTAGGCGCAGCCACCCCCTGGCCGCGCCTAGGGGGCTTGTGGGCAGCCTGCTGGCCCACTGCCCCCCCTCTTCTGCTATATGAAGGGTTTCGTCCGAAAAAATCAAGGAGGAGCTTTTTCGTGGATTCGCCGCCGCCACGAGGCGGAACTTCAGCAGGACCAATCTAGAGCTCCGGCAGGATGATCCTGCCGGGGAAACTTCCCTCCCGGAGGGGGAAATCGTTGCCATCATCATCACCAACACTCCTCTCATCGGAGGGGACCTGTCACCATAAACATCTTCATCAGCACCATCTCATCTCCAAACCCTAGTTCATCACTTGTAACCAATCTCCGTCTCGCGACTCCGATTGGTACTTGTAAGGTTTCTAGTAGTGTTGATTACTCTTTGTAGTTGATGCTAGTTGGATTACTTGGTGGAAGAGTTTATGTTCAGATCCTTGTTGCTACTCATTACCTCTCTAGTCATGAATATGATTATGCTTTGTGAGTAGTTACTTTGGTTCCCGAGGACATGGGATAAGTCATGCTAATAGTAGTCATGTGAATTTTGTATTCGTTCGGTAATTTGATGTGTTGTATGTTGTTTTTCCTCTAGTGGTGTTATGTGAACGTCGACTACATAACACTTCACCATTATTTGGGCCTAGAGGAAGGCATTGGGAAGTAGTAAGTAGATGATGGGTTGCAAGAGTGACAGAAGCTTAATCCCTAGTTTATGCGTTGCTTCGTAAGGGGCTGATTTGGATCCAGTAGTTTAATGGTATGGTGAGACTTTGTCTTAGTTCTTCTTTCGTAGTTGCGGATTCTTGCGAGAGGGGTTAATCATAAGTGGGATGCTTGTCCAAGTAAGGGCAGTACCCAAGCGCTGGTCCACCCACATATCAAACTATCAAAGTAACAAACGCGAATCAGATGAACTTGATGAAAACTAGCATGACAGAAATTCCCGTGTGTCCTCGGGAGCGTTTTTCCTCCTATAAGACTTTGTCCAGGCTTGTCTCTTGTTACAAAAGGGATTGGGCCACTTTGCTGCACCGTTGCTACTTTTGTTACTTGTTGCTTGCTACGAATCATCTCACCACACAATCACTTGTTACCGACAATTTCAGTGCTTGTAGATTTTACCTTGCTGAAAACCACTTGTCAGATCCTTCTGCTCCTCGTTGGGTTCGATACTCTTACTTATCGAAAGGACTATGATTGATCCCCTATACTTGTGGTTCATCAATACTCTTTTCTGGCGCCGTTGCCGGGGAGTGAAGCGCCTTTGGTAAGTGGAACTTGGCAAGGAAACATTCATATAGTGTGCTGAAATTTATTGTTATTTGTCACTATGGAAACTAATCCTTTTAGGGGCTTGTTCGGGGTATCTTCACCTTGAACGGAAGCACAAAGAGTTGCTCCTCAACCGGCTGCACCTACTGAAAATATTTGCTTTGAATTTCCTTCGGGTATGCTTGAGAAACTGCTGGCTAATCCTTTTACAGGAGATGGAACATCACATCCAGACTTGCATCTAATCTACGTAGATGAAGTTTGTGGTTTATTTAAGCTTGCAGGTTTGCCCGAGGATGAGGTCAAGAAGAAGGTCTTTCCTTTATCTTTGAAGGATAAGGCGTTGACATGGTATAGGCTATGTGATGATACTGGATCATGGGACTACAATCGGTTGAAATTGGAATTTCATCAAAAGTTTTATCCTATGTATTTAGTACATCGTGATCGGAATTATATTTATAATTTTTTGCCTCGTGATAGAGAAAGCACCCCTCAAGCTTGGGGGAGGCTTAAATCAATGCTATATTCATGCCCCAATCATGAGCTCTCGAGAGAAATTATCATTCAGAACTTCTATGCTCGTCTTTCTCATGATGATCGCACCATGCTTGACACTTCTTGTACCGGTTCTTTTATGAAGAGAGATATTGACTTCAGATGGAATTTATTGGAGAGAATTAAACACAACTCTGAAGATTGGGAGCTTGAAGAAGGTAAGGAGTCAGGTATGAATTTCAAGTTTGATTGCGTTAAATCCTTTGTTGAAACAAATACTTTTTGTGACATTAGCGCTAACTATGGACTTGACTCATAGATAGTAGCTTCACTCTGTGAATCCTTTGCTACTCATATTGATATCCCCAAAGAGAAGTGGTTTAAATATCATCCTCCTTTAGAAGTCAATGTAGTGAAACCCAATCCAGTTGAAGAGAAAGTCATTGCCTATAATGATCCCGTGGTTCCCAGTGCTTACATTGAGAAACCACCTTTCCCTGTTAGGATGAAGGATCATTCTAAAGCTTCAACTGTGATACGTAGATGCTATATTAGAACACCTACACCCCCTGAGCAAATTAGAGTTGAACCTATAATTGCTATTATCAAAGATCTTCTGTCCGACGATGTTGAGGGACATAATATTCACTTCTGTGAAGATGCTGCTAGAATTGCTAAACCTCACGCTAGAGACAAACATAGGCCTGTTGTTGGCATGCCTGTTGTTTCTGTTAAGATAGGAGATCATTGTTATCATGGTTTATGTGACGTGGGTGCTAGTGTTAGTGCAATTCCTCAATCCTTATACGATGAAATTAAAGACGAGATTGCACCTATTGAGATAGAACCTATTGATGTCACTATTCAGCTTGTCAATAGAGATACTATCTGCCCTGTGGGAATTGTTAGGGATGTTGGAGTCTTGTGTGGTAAAACGAAGTATCCTGCTGATTTCCTCGTTCTTGCTACCGCTCAAGATAGCTTTTGTCCCATCATATTTGGTAGACCCTTCCTCAATACCGTCAATGCTCATATTGACTGTGAGAAGCAAACTGTCACCGTTGGCTTTGAAGGTGTGTCACATGAGTTCAATTTCTCCAAGTTTGGTAGACAACCTCATGAAAAAGAGTTGCCTAGTAAGGATGAAACTATTGCCTTAGCTTCTATTGCCGTGCCTCCCACTGATTACTTAGAGCAATACTTGCTTGAGCATGAAAATGATATGCATATGGATGAAAGGGATGAAATAGATAGAGTTGTCTTAGAACAATATCCTATCCTTAAGAATAATCTGCATGTTGAACTACTCGGGGATCCACCCCCACCAAAGGGTGATCCCGTGTTCGAGCTTAAACAGTTGCCTGATACTCTTAAGTATGCTTATCTTGATGAAAAAGAGATATATCCTGTCATAATTAGTGCTAGCCTCTCAGAGCATGAAGAAAAGAAGTTACTAGAAACTCTGAGGAAGCACCGTGCTGCTATTGGATATACTCTTGATGATCTTAAGGGCATTAGTCCCACTCTATGCCAGCACAAGATTAAAACTGATCCGGACTTTAAACCAGTAGCTGATCATCAACGGAGATTAAATCCTAAGATGAAAGAGGTAGTAAGAAAAAAAATACTAAAGCTCCTGGAAGCGGGTATTATCTATCCTGTTGCCCATAGCGATTGGGTGAGTCCGGTGCATTGCGTCCTTAAGAAGGGAGGTATTACCATTGTCCCTAATGATAAGGATGAATTGATCCCACAGAGGATTATTATTGGCCATAGGATGGTGTTCGATTTTAGGAAATTGAATAAAGCCACTAGGAAAGATCATTACCCTTTGCCTTTTATCGACCAAATGCTAGAAAGGCTGTCTAAACACACACACTTCTGCTTTCTGGGTTCTCCCAAATACCAGTTGCACGATCTGATCAGGAGAAAACCACTTTCACCTGCCCTTTCCGTACCTTTGCTTATAGACGTATGTCTTTTGGTTATGTAATGCACCTGCCACCTTTCAAAGATGTATGATGGCTATATTCTCTCACTTTTGTGAAAAGATTGTTGAGGTTTTCACGGATGACTTCTCCGTTTACGGGTCTTCCTTTGATGATTGCCTCAACAACCTTGATCGAGTCTTGCAGAGATGTAAAGACACCAATCTTGTCTTTAATTGGGAGAAGTGCCACTTTACGGTTAATGAAGGCATCATCTTAGGACATAAAATTTCTGAAAGAGGTATTGAAGTCGATAAGGCTAAGGTTGATGCAATCGAGAAAATGCCATACCCCACAGATATCAAAGGTATAAGAAGTTTCCTTGGTCATGCTGGTTCTATAGAAGGTTCATTAAATACTTCTCTAAGATTTGTAGGCCTCTTACCAATCTCTTACAAAAGGATATTCCTTTTGTTTTTGACAATGATTGTGAGGAAGCCTTCGAAATACTTAAGAGTGCTTTGATAACTGCACCTATTGTTCAACCACCTGTTTGGAACTTACCTTTTGAAATCATGTGTGATGCTAGTGATTATGCTGTTGGTGCTGTCCTAGGGCAAAGAGTTGATAAGAAGTTGAATGTTATTCACTATGCTAGTAAAACTCTAAACAGTGCCCAAAGAAACTATGCTACTACGGAAAAGGAATTTTTGGCAGTCGTGTTTGCATGTGAAAAGTTCAGGTCTTACATAGTTGATTACAAAGTAACTATTCACACTGATCATGCTGCCATTAAGTACCTTATGGAGAAGAAAGACACTAAACCTAGACTTATCAGGTGGGTTCTCTTGCTACAAGAATTTGATTTGCACGTTGTCGACAGGAAGGGTGCTGATAACCCCGTAGCAGATAACTTGTCTAGGTTGGAGAACGTTCTTGATGACCCACAACCTATTAATGATAGCTTTCCTGTTGAGCAATTGAATGTCATGAATGCTCACGTAGTGCACCGTGGTATGCTGATTATGCAAACTATATCGTTGCCAAATATATACCACCTAGTTTCACATACCAGCAAAAGAAGAAATTCTTCTTTGACTTGAGACATTACTTCTGGGATGATCCTCACCTTTATAAGGAAGGAGTAGATGGTGTTATTAGACGTTGTGTACCTGAACATGAACAGGGACAAATCCTACAGAAGTGTCACTCTGAGGCCTACGGAGGACACCATGTGGGATATAGAACTGCACACAAGGTATTGCAATCAGGTTTCTATTGGCCCACTCTCTTCAAGGATGTCCGTAAGTTTGTCTTGTCTTGTGACGAATGTCAAAGAATAGGTAATATCGGTAAACGTCAGGAAATGCCTATGAACTATTCACTTGTCATTGAACCATTTGATGTGTGGGGCTTTGACTATATGGGACCTTTTCCAAAATCCAATGGGTATACTCATATCCTAGTTGCTGTTGATTACGTCACTAAGTGGGTATAAGCAATCCCCACTAGTAGTGCTGATCACAACACTTCTATCAGGATGCTTAAAGAAGTTATCTTCCCTAGATTTGGAGTCCCTAGATATCTAATGACCGACGGTGGTTCACATTTCATTCATGGTGCTTTCCGTAAAGTGCTTGCTAAGTACGATGTCAACCATAGAATTGCGTCTCCCTATCACCCTCAGTCCAGTGGTCAAGTAGAACTAAGCAATAGAGAGATTAAACTGATTCTGCAAAAGACTGTCAACAGGTCTAGAAAGAATTGGTCTAAGAAGCTCGATGATGCACTGTGGGCTTATAGAACTGCCTATCAGAATCCCATGGGCATGTCTCCGTACAAAATGGTGTACGGGAAAGCATGTCATTTACCTCTTGAGCTAGAGCATAAAGCTTATTGGGCAATCAAAGAGCTCAACTTTGATTTCAAACTTGCCGGTGAGAAGAGGTTATTTGACATTACCTCGCTTGATGAATGGAGAACTCAGGCATATGAGAATGCCAAGTTGTTCAAAGAGAAGGTTAAGAGGTGGCATGATAAGAGGATACAAAAGCGTGAGTTCAATGTAGGCGATTATGTCTTGCTATATAACTCTCGTTTAAGATTCTTTGCAGGCAAGCTTCTCTCTAAATGGGAATGTCCCTATGTTGTTGAGGAAGTATATCGTTCCGGTGCTATCAAGATCAACAACACGGAAGGTAATTTTCCGAGAGTGGTAAATGGGCAAAGAATCAAGCATTATATCTGAGGTACTCCCATAAATGTTGAAAGCAATATTATCAATACCATAACTCCGGAAGAATACCTAAGGGATATTTATCAACCTATTTCAGACTCCGAAGACGAAGAGGTATGTGATTCGGTAAGAAAACAGAGTCCAAAACTTTTCGAGTAGGAAATTTTCTCTGTTTTGGAGTATTTGAAAAAATAGAAAAATTTAAAGTAGTCCGGAAAGCGTGCGAGGAGGCGACAAGCCTGCCAGGCGCTGGCCCACCCCCTGGTCGCGCCTAGGGGGCTTGTGGCAACCTCGTGTGCCTCCCGGACTCTGTTTTCGTGCGGAGTACTCCTTATGGTCTGGAAAAAATCAATATATATATATTCTCCCATTTTTTATGACCCTCGTATCACGCAAATTTTCTCTGTTTTCGTTTTGAGCCTGTTTTCCGCCTCAGATTTAGGGCAAGATGTCTTCTCAGGATTCAGAGGGGGAGAGCTATGTGGCAGATTACCTTTCTGACCCCAAGGTCTATGGGGACTTGGATCCTTATGGCTGGACCACTGACGAGGAAGAAGATTATGATCCCAAGGGGAAGGAACAAACAAGTTCCGATGAAGAGGAGGCTCCTCTACCTCAACCTGGACACACGCATGTGGAGTTCAAGAAGTCGAGCCATCCTGACTCAAGGAAGAAGCCTAAGACTTTATTTATCCCTTCTCGTTTCTTGCAGGAGAGTAAGCAGGAATTATGCCAAAGGGTGTTGAAGCTTGAAGAGGAAAATGATGATCTGAGAGAGCAGAATTTTATGCTCAAGTGGAAATTAAACAAGCTCAAGACCTCTGCAACGACTCCACCACCATCACCACCAAAGGAAGACAACTAAGCATGGGTATGGGCAATCCCCTTGGCTTGTGCCAAGCTTGGGGGAGTTGCCCTCGTATCGTATCACCATCACATCTTTTGCCTTTAGCTTTGTTTTAGTTTGTTCCTTTTCAGTTTTCTCTTTCTCTAGTAGAATAAATGTCTTAGTGTTTTAGTCTTGAGTTTTGCTTTGTGTCACCCCCGATGTATTCGAGCTCGTGAGCTTTATAATAAAGAGTGACTTAGTTGAAGGGCTTTGCCTCTTGCCGTGATCAATAGATTGAGAAAGATCGAAAGCATGAAAGATCATGTAATGATCTTATGGGAGGTGATGGTTTCACATATAAAAAGAATGATGATTGAAACTTGTTGAGGGTAGACAAACGTAGACCTTGGTCATGCTTGCAATTAATAGGATGTGATAAAGAAGGAGAGGTTCACATATAAATATATCATCTCTGACACTGTCTATGATTGTGAACACTCACTAAACTATTACATGCCTAGAAGTAGATGTTGGACAAGGAAGATGACATAATGAATTGTGTTTGCTTGGTTCCGAACAATGTTATATGATTAGAGATCCCTTAGCATGTGACGATTGCTTCCACCTCATATTAGCCAAACCTCCCGCACTAAGTAGAGATACTACTTGTGCATCCATAAACCTTCAACCCAGTTTTTCCATGAGAGTCCACCATACCTACCTATGGATTGAATAAGATCCTTCAAGTAAGTTGTCATCGGTGCAAGCAATAAAAATTGCTCCCTAATATGTATGATCTATTAGTGTGTGGAAAATAAGCTTTGTACGAACCTGTGATGAGGAAGACATAAAAGCGACAGACTGCATAATAAAGTTCTTTATCACAGGAGGCAATATAAAGTGACGTTCCTCCGCACTAAGAGGACACGCATCCAAACCTCAAAAGCGCATGACAACCTCTGCTTCCCTCTGCGAAGGGCCTATCTTGTACCTTTACTTTTTCCCTTGAAAGAGTCATGGTGATCTTCACCAATTCCTTGTTTCGCCTTTATCTTGGCTAACGTCATATGCTAGGGAAAGATCTATATTCATATGTCAACTTGGAAGTAAGTATTCATGAATTATTATTGTTGACATTACCCTTGAGGTAAATGGTTGGGAGGCAAAACTATAAGCCCCTATCTTTCTGTGTGTCCAGCTGAAACTTTGATCTCATGAGTACCATGTGAGTTGTAGCAATTGTAGAGAACGAAAGGATGATTGAGTATGTGGATTTGCTTTACAAGTTCTTACTTGACTCTTTCTGATGTTGTGATAAATTGCAATTGCTTCAGTGACTACAGGCTATCGGTTGTTACTTCTCGGTAAGGTTCTTGATCCATGCTTTACTTTGTGAAGGAATTATCACTTTAGCATGAGAGATTATATGTTGGTATTGCTGTTCTGATCATGATCATGGTGCATGAATGTTCGTATCTTGTTTTGTCGACACCTCTCTCCCTAAACATGTGGACATATTTGTTGAGCTAGGCTTTCGCTTGAGGACAAGCGAGGTCTAAGCTTGGGGGAGTTGATACATCCATTTTGCATCATGTTTTCATGTTAATATTTATCGCTTCTTGGGCTTACGGTACAATACTTATGCCTTTTCTCTCTTATTTTGCAAGGTTTACATGAAGAATGAGAATGCCGGCAGCTGGAATTCTGGCCTGAAAAAGGAGCAAAGTTGAGATACCTATACAGCGCAACTCCAAACGCCGTAAAAATCAATGATGATTTTTTTCCGGATTTATAAAAAATACTGGGCCGAAGAAGCGCCACAGGGGCGCCAGCAGGTGGCCACAAGCCTGCTAGGCGCGGCCACACCCCTGGCCGCGCCTAGGGGGCTTGTGGGCAGCCTGCTGGCCCACTGCCCCCCCCTCTTCTGCTATATGAAGGATTTCGTCCGGAAAAAAATCAAGGAGGAGGTTTTTCATGGATTCGCCGCCGCCACAAGGCAGAACTTGAGGAGAACCAATCTAGAACTCTGGCAGGACGATCCTGCCGGGGAAACTTCCCTCCCGGAGGGGGAAATCGTTGCCATCGTCATCACCAACACTCCTCTCATCGGAGGGGACTCATCACCATCAACATCTTCATCAGCACCATCTCATCTCCAAACCCTAGTACATCACTTGTAACCAATCTCCGTCTCACGACTCCGATTGGTACTTGTAAGGTTGCTAGTAGTGTTGATTACTCTTTGTAGTTGATGCTAGTTGGATTACTTGGTGGAAGAGTTTATGTTCAGATCCTTGTTGCTACTCATTACCTCTCTGGTCATGAATATGATTATGCTTCGTGAGTAGTTACTTTGGTTCCTGAGGACACGGGATAAGTCATGCTAATAGTAGTCATGTGAATTTGGTGTTCGTTCGGTAATTTGATGTGTTGTATGTTGTTTTTCCTCTAGTGGTGTTATGTGAACGTCGACTACATAACACCTCACCATTATTTGGGCCTAGAGGAAGACATTGGGAACTAGTAAGTAGATGATGGGTTGCTAGAGTGACAGAAGCTTAAACCCTAGTTTATGCATTGCTTCGTAAGGGGCTGATTTGGATCCACTAGTTTAATGCTATGGTTAGACTTTGTCTTAATTCTTCTTTCGTAGTTGCGGATGCTTGCGAGAGGGGTTAATCGTAAGTGGGATGCTTGTCCAAGTAAGGGCAGTACCCAAGCGCCGGTCCACCCACATATGAAACTATCAAAGTAATGAACGCAAATCATATGAACTTGATGAAAACTAGCATGACAGAAATTCCCGTGTGTCCTCGGGAGCATTTTTCCTCCTATAAGACTTTGTCCAGGCTTGTCCCTTGCTACAAAAGGGATTGGGCCAATTTGCTGCACCGTTGCTACTTTTTTTACTTGTTGCTTGCTACGAATCATCTCACCACACAAATCACTTGTTACCGACAATTTCAGTGCTTGCAGATTTTACCTTGCTGAAAACCACTTGTCAGATCCTTCTGCTCCTTGTTGGGTTCGACACTCTTACTTATCGAAAGGACTACGATTGATCCCCTATACTTGTGGGTCATCAACCGTCACTTCAACCAATGAGTAGCAGGGCACAGGAAGATGTTCCTATGGCACCTACAATAGTTGAAGCGGATAGCTCACGATGGTGATCATGAAGCTTCGAATCAAGTTACTACCAAACATCGTAGGTCGACAAGGACGCGTACTGCTCCAGAGTGGTATGGTAATCCTGTCTTGGAGCTCATGTTGTTGGACAATAATGCACCTACGAGCTATGGAGAAGAGATGGTGGGCGTGGATTCCGACGAATGGCTGAACGCCATGAAATTCGAGGTAGGATCCATGTATGAAAACAAAGTGTAGACTTTGGAAGAACTACTTGATGGTCGTAAGGCTGTTAGGTACACATGGATATTTAAGAGGAATACGAACGATGATGGTAAATGTCACCATTATGAAAGCTCAACTTGTCACAAAGATGTTTCTGACAAGTTCAAAGAGTTGACTATGATGAGACTTTCTCACTCGTAGCGATGCTAAAAGTCTGTTGGAATTATGTTAGCAGTTGCTGCATTATTTATGAAATCTTGTAGATAGGATGTCAAAACATTGTTTTCTCGACGGTTTCCTTGAGGAAAGGGTGTATGTGATACAACCATAAGGTTTTGTCGATCGTAAAGGATGCTAACAAGTATGCAAGCTCCAAAGATCCTTCTAAGGGATGGAGTAAGCATCTCGGAGTTGGAATATGCGCTTTGATGAGATGATCAAAGCTTTTGGATTTAAACAAAGTTTATGAGAAATTTGTATTTCCAAGGAAGTGAGTGGGAGCACTATAGAATTTTTGATAAGTATATGTGGTTGACATATTATTGATCGGAAATAATGTAGAATTTCTGGAAAGCATAAAGGGTTGTTTGAAAGGAGATTTTTAAAGGAAAACCTGGATTGAGTTACTTGAACATTGAGCATGAAGATATATGAAGATAGATCAAAATGATGGAAATATGCCCTAGAGTCAACAATAAATTGGTTATTATTATATTTCCTTGTTCATAATAATCGTTTATTGTCCATACTAGAATTGTATTGATTGGAAACTCAAATACATGTGTAGATACATAGAGAAGACACTGCCCCTAGTGAGCCACTAGTTGACTAACTCATTGATCAAAGATGGTCAACGTTTCTTGGCCATAGAGAAGTGTTGTCACTTGATAACAGGATCACATCATTAGGAGAATGATGTGATGGACAAGACCCAAACTATAAACGGATGACCGAAGCTATAGTTGAGTTATAGGTGTTTGTGATCGAAGGTTGTTTGGAGTCCCGGATGAGATCCTGGACGTTCGAGGAGCTCCAGAATGGTCCAGAGGTAAAGATTGATATATCGGAAGTTCTGTTTTGGTTACCGAAAAGGTTTCGGGCTCATCGGTAGTGTACCGGGAGTGCTGGGAGGGTGCGAGGGGACTACCGGGAGGGGTGTGATGACCCTAGGTCTTCATGGGCCAAGAGGGGAGTAAAACCAGCCCCTGGTGGACTGGACGAAGCCACCTCTAAGGGTCCATGCGGCTGGAGTGGAAAATAAGGAAAAATACATAAGGTGGAAAAGGTTTCCAAGTGGAAGGGGAATCCTACTAGGAGTAGGATTGGAGGAGGACTCCTCTCCGACCACTTCGGACGACTCAAAGGGACATCCGTAGGGACGGCGGCCTCCCTCCTCTCCTCCTATATATGACTAATGTGAATCCATGGATGTATGCACTCTCACCTCTCCATAATTGGTAGCCTCCTCGGTACCGTGCATTGCCCAATCTCACTTTGAGAGTCGGTGCAGCCTTCGCCGGCACATCTAAACCCCATGATATGATACGCTCTATCGGACATAAGGATCCCTATATCTTCCATGAAACAACCACCATACCTACCTATCATGACATTTATATAGCCATTTCGAGATATATTGCCATGCAACTTCCACTGTTCCGTCACATGACTTGTGTGTTCATCATCATATTGACTTTCATGATCATGTAGCTGACATAGTATTTGTGGCAAAGCCACCATTCATCATTACCTACATGTTATGCTAGATCATTGTATATCATGGTGTAATACCACAAACATTCATATAGAGTCGTCTTGTATAGTTTTTCATATCAAATTGTAAGTAGATAAAAGGGTGATGATCATCACTATTAGAGCACTGTCCCAGTGAGGAAAGGGTGATGGGGACTATGATTCCGCCACAAGTCAGGATGAGACTCCACACGAAAAAATAATTAGAAGGAGAAAAAAATTGAAAATGAGAGAAAAGAGAGAAGGGGAACGTTATGCATGCTACAATTGTATTGGTTGGAAACTCGAATACATGTGGAGATACATAGACAACTCACAGTCCCCAGTGAGACACTAGTTGACTAGCTCGTTGATCAAAGATGGTCAAGGTTTCCTAGCCATAGACAAGTGTTATCACTTGATAACGGGATCTCATCATTAGGAGAATGATGTGATGGACAAGACCCAAACTATGAACGCAACATATGATCGTGTATGTTTATTGCTACTGTTTTTTGCATGTCAATGTACCTGTTCCTGTGACCATGAGATCATGCAACTCCCATAAACCGTAGGAATACCTTGTGTGTATCAAATGTCACAACGTAACTGGGTGACTATAAAGGTGCTCTATAGGTATCTCCGAAGGTTTCTGTTAGGTTGGCGTGAATCGAGACTAGGATTTGTCACTCCATATGGCAGAGAGGTATCTCGGGGCCCACTCGGTAATACAACATCACAATAAGACTTGCAAGCAATGTGACTCAGGAGTTAGTCACAAGATCTTGTATTACGGAATGAGTAAAGAGACATGCCGGTAATGAGATTGAAATAGGTATGGAGATACTGATGATCGAATCTCGAGCAAGTAACATACCGAAGGACAAAAGGAACAACATATGAGATTAAAAGAATCCTTGACATAGAGGTTCAACCGATAAAGATCTTCGTAGAATATGTAGGAGCCAATATGGGCATCCAAGTCCCGCTATTGGTTATTGACCGGAGAGTGTTGTGACAGCCCCAGACCGACGCCCCAGAAGATTACCCTTTTATTCCGTTGCCGCCGTGTGATTTAATTGGTAGTTGCACTCATTATCGCATCATTCGCATCGCATCGACACTCCATTGTCACCATTTTAAAAACTTGCATCCGTTATTAGTTGCCGGTTCTCTCCGTTTTCGTCGTTGTCCATTTTGAGACCTACCACACACGCACGCGCCCGCGGCGTCGATAAAATATTGTTTTAAAAGTGTGTATAAAAGATTCTTGGATTAAGTTGAAACTTGGCGTGCGGTCTTATTTTTATGTAGGAAGACCTCCTCTCGAGTATACTTTTTCTCAGCAATTTGGTATTGTCTTTTATCTGCCCTCTTTGTTATGTATAATAACCGAATGCGCATCTCTAGCACATGGACACAACTAGCCCATTGGTGCCCCACGCTAGGTCACACCTAGTAGGTCTTGGGTTCAATTACCAGCCTCCCCATTTTGCCATGTTTTATTTCTTTTATCCTACACACAACCACTTTGGCCAAATAATCCTGGGCTGCTGCACTATGGTGCAATTCGGCCCGGTTGAATTTCCCCCCGCGTGCGAATTTGTCTATTAGCCTTGAATTTGTCTAATTAGAGATTAGGTGCCTATTTCAAAACGTCTGTAGATTTTAATCTGTGAGTCAGATCACAGCAAGTTATTTATGTACCTAGCTAGAATTTGGTGTAGCTTAATACATGCATATTTAAAACTGTTTAGTGAGCTGTTTGCATCGGTTTGCATGTCATCCTGTTAAAAATGGTTTAGGTCGTGGTTAATTAACCGTAGCTCTATTGGAGATGAGCCATATATGTAAATGGGCTAGAACGACGTTTAGTTTCACGTGAACCACTTTGGTTTGCCATTTAACAAATATAAAATGTGATTATGACAGATCTGGACAGATTTAGAATTTAACACATGGGGTCATTTCGGAGATGCTATATGTCGTATCCGACCTCATTTAAAATGCCTAGATAGGTAGATTATTTGTGCTTCACCCCTTTCCATGTTTAACAACATTTAATATTGCCGTGCAAATAATCGGGAGTGAACTAAATAATTAAACGTGAAGTTCCGTCAATATGCAACTCGTTGCATATTTAGCTTCACTTAACGTGTAGTGTTTGGTTGTTATGAATTGCCATGCCATGCCTTGCATATTTAAACTAATCATGCATCATATTTGGTTGTGCATCATATTGTGCATGTGCCATGGTGGATATTGTGTGTTGATTTTGTTTCTGGTTTGCTTCGTCTCGATAGAGTTCCGCAAGCGTGTCGAAATGTGAGGATTCGTTCGACTACGTCGGTTCGTCTGCTTCATGGAGTCATTCTTCTTCCAAGCGGGATCTGAGGCAAGATGATAATTTCCCTAGATACCATTACTATCATTGCCATGCTAGTTGTTTCGTTTCTACCATTATGTCTCGCTGCCTACCACATGTTATATGTCCGCCTCTCAACATTGCCATGAAAACCTTCAACCTGATCACAACCTAGCAAACCACTGATTGGCTATGTTACCGCTTGCTTAACCATGTGTTAGCATTGCTAGTTGTAGGTGCAGTTGCTTCCATGTGAAAACATGGGTTCCTTGTTATATCACCATATTATTGTTAAATAATTTTATGCACCTATATACTTGGTAAAAGGTGGAACGCTCGGCCTTTCTAGCCTAGTGTTTTGTTCCACGTTTGCCGCCTTAGTTTGGGCTACCGGTGTTATGTTCCATAAATGAGAGCTCCTAACATGCTTGGGGTTGTTATGGGGACCCCCTAGATTCTCATTGTGGGATAAAGCTCGTCTGGCAAGGCCCAACATTGGTACTATATTTGCCAACATAATAATTCTGTTAATACTAAAAAACATAGGGCGTCATGAACCCGAGGAGTAATTCAACATAATACAAGGGGGGGTGGGGCAGTGCTGATGGTGTTGGTCCCAAACGGGTAGACCACGGGGCCACCGCGAGGAAACTCGAGGTTTGGTTTTACTCGTAGGCTTTTCTATCCATCGTGTCATGAGAACGAGATACGTGGATCCTATCGGGATCGTCGACACGCCGAGCAGCCTTGCTGGACTTGTTTTACTTTCTCGAGCTTCTTGTGCAAGGGATTTCGAGGATACTTTGGGTTATCTCGAGGTTGAGGTTTTCCAATAAGAACCCAAGGAGATCACGGGTTTTCCTGGTCGAGGTCATTCCGTCGCAGCGTGTGGTAGTTTGTGATGGACTAGTTGGAGCACCCGTGCAGGGTTAAATATTTCGGAAAGCCCTGCCCGCGGTTATGTGGCAACGAGGAAACTTTGTTTAACATCCGGTTCTAGATAACTTGAAGTAAGCTTAATGAAAATATGCCAACTGAGTGCGTAACAGCGGTTGTCTCTTTCGAGAGCTCCTTCTCCGATTGAGGACACACTGGGGTTATGTATGACGTAAGTAGGTGTTCAGGATCATTCATTTGATCATCAGTAGTTCACGTCCGCTATGCATAGATCAGCCCCCTCTTTATTCTTGTACTCGTAAGTTAGCCACCTAACATAAATGCTTAGTCGCTTGCTGCAGCCTCACCACTTAACCATACCTCACCTATTAAGCTGTGCTAGTCTTGATACCTTTCAAAATGAGATTGCTGTGTCCTCTGTGGCTCACAGATTACTACAACACCAGTTGCAGATATAGGTAAAGAGTTACCTTGACACGAGCGTGTTGATTGTTCATTTGGAGTTTCTTCTTCTTCATCATCGATCGAGGATGGGTTCCATGCCGACAGCTGTTGGAAATATGCCCTAGAGGAAATAATAAATTGGTTATTATTTATATTTCCTTGGTCATGATAATCTTTTATTATGCATGCTAGAATTGTATTGATTGGAAACACAGATACATGTGTGGATACATAGACAACACAATGTCCGTAGTGAGCCACTAGTTGACTAGCTCGTTCATCAAAGATGGTCAAGGTTTCCTCGCCATAGGCAAATGTTGTCTCTTGATAACGGGATCACATCATTAGGAGAATGATGTGATGGACAAGACCCAAACTATAAACGTAGCATATGATCGTGTTAGTTTATTGCTACTATTTTTCTACATGTCAATGTATTTGCTCCTATGACCATGAGATCATGCAACTCCCGGACACCGGAGGAATACCTTGTGTGTATCAAACGTCGCAATGTTACTGGGTGACTATAAAGGTGCTCTACAGGTATCTCCAAAGGTGTCTGTTGGGTTGGCATGGATCAAGACTAGGATTTGTCACTCCGTGTGACGGAGAGGTATCTTGGGGCCCACTCGGTAATACAACATCACAACAAGCCTTGCAACCAATGTGACTAAGGAGTTAGTTACATGATGTCGTATTATGGAACGACTAAAGAGACTTGGCGGTAATGAGATTGAACTAGGTATGGAGATACCGACGATCGAATCTCGGGCAAGTAACATACCGAAGGACAAAGGGAACATCATACGAGATTAACTAAATCCTTGACATAGAGGTTCAACCGATAGAGATCTTCATAGAATATGTAGGAGCCAATATGGACATCCAGGTCCCGCTATTGGTTATTGACCGCAGAATGTCTCAGGTCATGTCTGCATAGTTCTCGAACCCGTAGGGTCTGCACACTTAAGGTTCGGTGACGTTTCGGTATAGTTGAGTTATAGGTGTTGGTAACTGAAAGTTGTTCGGAGTCCCGGATGATATCTCGGACATCACGAGGAGCTACGGAATGGTCCAGAGGTAAAGATTGATATATAGGAAGTCCTGTTTTGGTCACCGGAAAAGTTTCGGGCTCATCGGTAGTGTACCGTGAGTGTCGGGAGGGTACCGGGGACCATTGGGAGGGGTGTCACGCCCCAAAGGGCCTTATGGGCTATGGGAGGATACAAAAGAGCCCCTAGTGGGTTAACATAAGCTCCCACTAAGGCCCATGAGGTTTGAGAGTCAAAACTCCCAAAGGTGGAAAAGCTGGAAAGGGTTTCCAAGTGGAAAGGAGGAATCCTATTCCTAGTAGGATTGGAGTAGGACTCCTCCACCTCATATTTCTTTCAAACCTTGAGGGTTTGAGGATGCCTCCTCCCCTCCCTCCCTCCTATATATACTAGAGGTATTGAGGGTTTTTGAGACACACAATTTCAGCCACGTGCCACCCTCTCCTCTAGTTTGTAGTTCTTCCTCTAGATCGGATTTCTGCGGTGCTTAGGGAAGCTCTGCAGGAATAGATCATCACCATCACCGGCGTGCTGTCACGCTGCCGGAGCACTCATCTACTTCCCCGTCTCTCTTGCTGGATCGAGAAGGCAAGGATCGTCATCGAGTTGTACGTGTGCTGAACACGGAGGTGCCATCCGTTCGGCACTAGATCTGGATGGATTGTGATTGGATCGCGGGACAGATTGTGATGAGATCGCGGGACGGGCTACAATTTGAATTGCGAAGATGTTCCACTACATCAACCGCGTTATATACGCTTCCGATTAGCAATCTACAAGGGTATGTTGATTCACTCTCCCCTCTCGTAGATGATCATCACCATGGATAGGTATTGCGTGTGCGTAGATTTTTTTTTGTTTCCCATGCAACGTTCCCCAACGGTGGTATGAGAGCCAGGTTCATGCGTAGATGATATCTCGAGTAGAACACAAAGGAGTTTGTGGGCGTTGATGTTCAATTTGCTGCCCTCTTTAGTCTTTTCTTAATTCAACAGTATTGTTGGATTGAAGCGGCCTGGACCAACTTTACTCGTACACTTACGAGCAACCGGTTTCATCGACTGACATTCAACTTGTTGCATAAATATGTATGGCGGCTGTCTGTTTCTTCAACTTTAGTTGAATTGGATTTGACCGAGGCGGTCCTTGGAGAAGATTAAATAGCAATTTGCATATGACAGTTGTGGCCTTGCGTAAGTAAGATGCGATCATACTAGATACCCATAGCAGCCACGTAAAAAATGCAACAACAAATTAGAGGACGTCTAACTTGTTTTTGCAAGGTATGCATGTGATGTGGTATGGCCAAAGACATGATATGGTATATTGGATGTATGATATGATCATGTTGTAATAGTTAAATATCAACTTTCACGTCGATGCTACGGCAACCGGCAGGAGCCATAAGGTTGTCTTTAAACTAACGTTTGTGCTTGCACATGCTTTTACTATATCGCTAGGTAGTAGCTTTAGTATTAATGAATAGATAGCGGGACAACCTCGATGGCGGCACGATGATGGTGATCATGATGACGGATACCATGGTGCGACGCCGGTGACGATGGAGATCATGTCGGTGCTTTGGTGATGGAGATCAAGAAGCACAAGTTCATGGCCATATCATGTCAGTTATGATTTGCATGTAATGTTAATCCTTTTGTGCACCTTATTTTGCTTAGGATGACGGTAGCATTATAAGGTGATCCCTCACTACAATTTCAAGATGAAATTGTGTTCTCCCCGACTATGCACCATTGCGACAGTTCTTTGTTTCGAGACACCACGTGATGATCGGGTGTGATAGACTCAACGTTCACATACAATGGGTGCAAACTAGTTGCACACGCAGAACACTCGGGCTAAACTTGACGAGCCTAGCATGTACATACATGGCCTCGGAACACAAGAGACCGAAAGGTCGAGCATGAATCATATAGTTGACATGATCAACATGGAGATGTTCACCACTGAAATTATATTCAACTCACATGATGATCGGACTTGAGTTAGTGGATTTGGATCATGCGCCACTCGAATGACTAGAGGGATGCCTATTTGACTAAGAGTTTATTAGTAATATGATTAGCTAAACTCAATTATCATGAACATAGTCCAAATGTCTTTGCAAATTATGTTGTAGCTTTTGTTGTAGCTCTACTGTTTTAGATATGTTCCTAGAGAAATTTTAGTTGAAAGATGACAGTAGCAATTATGCGGACTGGATCCGTAAACTGAGGATTGTCCTCATTGCTGCAAAGAAGGCTTATGTCATTAATGCACCGCTCGGTGTGATGAACCTCGAGCGTCGTCTGTGGATGTTGCGAACATCTGACATACACGTTTTTGATGACTACGTGATAGTTTAGTGCGTACTGCTTAACAGCTTAGAATTAAGGCGCCGAAGATGTTTTGAACGTCACAAAACATATGAGATGTTCCAGGAGATGAAATTGGGATTTCATGCCCGTGCCCTTGTTGAGGGGTGTGAGACATTCGACAAGATTCTTTGTCTACAAAGTAAGGGAGAAAAGCTCAATCGTTGAGCATGTGCTCAGATTGTCTCAGGGCTACAATCGCTTGAATCAAGTGGGAGTTGATCTTCCAGATAAGATAGTGACGGTTCTCCAAAGTCACTGCCACCAAGCTACTAGAGCTTCGTGATGAACTATAACATATCAAGGATAGATATGATGGTCCTTGAGATATTCGCGATGTTTGACACCGCGAAAGTAGAAATCTAGTAGGAGCATCAATTGTTGATGGTTAGTAAAACCTCTAGTTTCAAGAAGGGCAAGGGCAAGAAGGGATACTTCATGAAACGGCAAACCAATTGCTTCTCTAGTGAAGAAACCCAAGGTTGAACCCAAACCCGAGACTAAGTGCTTCTGTAATGAGGGCAACGGTCACTGAAGCGGAACTACCCTAGATACTTGGTAGATGCGAAGGCCGGCAAAGTCGATCCTAAAAGTATATTGGATATATGTGATATTGATGTGTACTTTACTAGTACTCCTAGTAGCACCAGGGTATTAGATACCGGTTCGTTTGCTAAGTGTTAGTAAGTCGAAATAAAAGCTACGGAATAAACGAAGACTAGCTAAAGGCGAGGTGACGATATGTGTTGGAAGTATATCCAAAGTTGATGTGATCAAACAAAGAAGGTTCCTCTATCATAGGGATTAGTGTTAAAGCTAAATAATTTTATTTTGGTGTTTGTGTTGAGCATAGACATGATTAGATTGTGTTTATTGCAATACAGTTATTCATTTAAAGAGAATAATTGTTACACTGTTTGGTTGAATAATACGTTCAATGGTCTTGCACCTAAAATGAATTGTTTATTGAATCTCGATCGTAGTGATACACATGTTCATAATATTGATGCCAAAAGATATAAAGTAGTAATTATAGTACCACTTACTTGTGGCACTGCCACTTGAGTTATATTGGTATAAACGCATGAAAAAACTCCATACAGATGGATTGTTTGGACTCACTTGATTTTTGAATCACTTGAGACACGCAAATCATACCACATGGGCAAGATGACTGAAGGCCTCGTTTTCCAGTGAGATGGAACAAGAAAGTAACTTGTTGGAAGTAATACATTTTGATATGTGCCCAATGAGTGCTGAGACGCCCAGTGGATATCGTTGTGTTCTTACTTCACTGACGATTTGAGTAGATACACGAGTATTTGCTTGATGAATCACAAGTCTGAAATATTGAAAAGTTCAAGCTATTTCAAAGTGAAGATCGTCATGACAAGAGGATAAAATGTCTACGATATGATCATAGAGATGAATATCTGAGTTACGAGTTTGGTACACAGTTAAGACAATGTGGAAATTGTTTTGCAACTCATGCCACCTGGAGTACCATAGTGTGATGATGTGTCCAAACATCATAGCCGCGCCCTATTGGATATAGCGCATACTATGATGTTTCTTATCGAAATATCACTATCATTTTGGGATAGGCATTGGAGACAACCACATTCACTTTAAATAGGGCACCACATAATTCCATGGAGATGACACCGTATGAACTATGGTTTGGAGAAACCTAAGCTGTCGTTTCTTAAAAGTTTGGGGCTACTACTCTTATGTGAAAAGTTTCAGTCTGATAAGCTCGAACCCAAACCGGATAAATGCATCTTCATAGGATACCCAAAACAGTTGGGTACATCTCCTATCTCAGATCCAAAAGCAAAGTGTTTGTTTCTAGAAATGGGTCCTTACTCGAGGAAAAGTTTCTCACGAAAGAATTGAGTGGGAGGATGGTGGAGACTTGATGAGGTTACTGAACCATCACTTGAACCAGTATGTAGCAGGGCACAGGAAGTTGTCCGTGTGGCGCCTACACCAATTGAAGTGGAAGCTGATGATAGTGATCATGAAGCTTCGGATCAAGTTACTACAAACCTCGTAGGTCGACAAGGTCACATACTGCTCCAGAGTGGTACGGTAACCTTGTCTTGGAGGTCATGTTGTTGAACAACAATGAACCTACGAGCTACGGAGAAGCGATGGTGGGCCCGGATTCCGGCAAATGGCTGGAGGCCATGAAATCCGAGAGAGGATCTATGTATGAAAACAAAGTGTAGACTTTGGAAGAGCTACTTGATGGCCATAAGACGATTAAGTACAGATGGATCTTTAAAAGGAAGACAAACGATGATGGTGAAAAGTCACCATTAAGAAAGCTCGACTTGTCGCAAAGATGTTTCCGACATGTTCAAAGAGTTGACTATAATGAGACTTTCTCACACGTAGCGATGCTAAAAGTCTGTTGGAATTATGTTAGCAGTTGCTCCGTTATTTATGAAATATTGCACATAGGATGTCAAAACATTGTTTCCTCGACGGTTTCCTTGAGTAAAGGTTGTATGTGATACAACGAGAAGGTTTAGTCGATCCTAAGGATGCTAACAAGTATGCAAGCTCCAGAGATCCTTCTAAGGACTGGAGTAAGCATCTCGGAGTTGGATATGCGCTTTGATGTGATGATCAATGCTTATGGGTTTATACAAAGTTTGTGAGGAACTTGTATTTCCAAGGAAGTGAGTGGCAGCACTATAGAATTTCTGATGAGTATATGTGGTTGACATATTGTTGATCGGAAATGATGTAGAATTTCTGGAAAGTACATAGGGTTGTTGGAAAAGGTGTTTTCAGAGGAAAACCTCGATTGAGCTACTTGAACATTGAGCATCAAGATTTATACAGATAAATCAAGACGCTTGATAAAACTTTCAATGAAATGCATGCCCTGACAAGTTTTTGAAGGAGTTCAAAATAGATCGGAAAAGAAGGAGTTCTTGGCTGTTTGTAAGGTGTGAATATGCGTAAGACTCAAAGCACGAACACGATAGAAGAAAGAGAAAGGATGAAGGTCGTCCCCTATGCGTTAGCCATAGGCTCTATAGTATGCTATGTTGTGTACCGCACCTGATGGGTGGCTTGCCATGAATTTGTCAAGGGGTACGAAAGTGATCCAAGAATGGATTACTGGACAACGGTCAAAAGTTATCCTTAGTAACTAGTGGACAAAGGAATTTTTCTCGATTACAGATGTGATAAAAGAGTTCGTCGTAAAGGGTTACGTCGATGCAAGATTTGACACTAATCCGGATGACTCCGAGTAGTAAACCAGATTCGTATAGTGGAGCAGTCTTTTGGAATAGTTCCAAATGGCACGTAGTAGCAGCATCTATAGGTTGACATAGAGATTTGTAAATCACAAACGGATTTGAAAGGTTCAGATCCGTTGACTAAAAACCTCTCTCACAAGCAAGACATGATGGAACCCCAGAACTGTATGGGTGTTACATTCATTACAATCACACAGTGCTGTGAACTAGATTATTGACTCTAGTACAAGTGGGATACCATTGGAAATATGCCCTAGAGGCAATAATAAATTGGTTATTATTTATATTTCCTTGTTCATGATCATCATTTATTATCCATGCTAGAATTGTATTGATTGGAAACACAAATACATGTGTGGATACATAGACAACACACTGTCCCTAGTGAGCCTCTAGTTAACTAGCTCGTTGATCAAAGATAGGCAAGTTTTGTTACTTGATAACAGGATCACATCATTAGAAGAACGATGTGATGGACTTGACCCAAACTATAAACGTAGCATATGATCGTGTCAGTTTATTGCTACTGTTTTCCTGCATGTCAATGTATGTGTTCCTATGACCATGAGATCATGCAACTCCCGGACACCGGAGGAATACCTTGTGTTTATCAAAAGACGCAATGTTACCGGGTTACTATAAAGGTGCTCTACAGGTATCTCCAAAGCTGTATGTTGGGTTGGCATGGATCAAGACTGGGATTTGTCACTCCGTGTGATGGAGAGGTATCTCGGGGCGCACTCGGTAATACAACATCTCAACAAGCCTTGCAAGCAATGTGACTAAGGATTTAGTTACGAGATCTTGTATTACGAAATGAGTAAAGATACTTGCTTGTAACGAGATTGAACTAGGTATGGAGATACCGACGATCGAATCTCGGGCAAGTAACATATCGAAGGATAAAGGGAACATCATACGGGATTAACTGAATCCTTGACATAGAGGTTCAACCGATAGAGATCTTTGTAGAATATGTAGGAGCCAATATGGACATCCAGGTCCCGCTATTGGTTATTGACCGTAGAATGTCTCAGGTCATGTCTGCATAGTTCTTGAACCCGCATGATCTGCACACTTAAGGTTCGATGACATTTTGGTATAGTTGAGTTATAGGTGTTGGTGACTGAAAGTTGTTTGGTGTCCTGGATGATATCCCGGATGTCATGAGGAACTCTGGAATGGTCCAGAGGTAAAGATTGATATATAGGAAGTCCTATTTTGGTCACCGGAAAGGTTTCGGGCTCATCGGTAGTGTACCGGGAGTGTCGGGAGGGTGCTGGGGGACCACTGGGAGTGTTGTGATGACCCAAGGGCTTCATGACCCTAGGTTCGACGGCCTCCCTCCTCTCCTCTTATATATACTAGAGATTTTGAGGGTTTTGAGACACAACAATAATTAGCCACGTGCTTCCCTCTCTCTAGATCCGTTTCTCCTCTAGTCAAGTTTTCAGCGGTGCTTAGGCCAAGCCCTGCTGGACTAGCTCCACCAACATCGCCGTCACGCCGTCGTGCTGCCGGAGAACTCATCTACCCCTCCGCCCCTCTTGCTGGATCAAGAAGGCAGGGATCGTCATCGAGTTGTATGTGTGCTGAACACGGAGGTGCCATCTGTTCGACACTAGATCGGCATGGATCGTGATGAGATCGCGGGACAGATCATGATGAGATCGCGGGACGAGCTGCGATTTGGATTTTGAAGATGTTCCACTACATCAACCGTGTTATATATGCTTCCGCTTAGCGATCTACAAGGGTATGTAGATACACTCTCCCCTCTCATAGATAATCATCACCATGGATAGGTATTGTGTGTGCGTAGGAAATTTTTTGTTTCCCATGAAGCGTTCCCCAACAGTGGTATCAGAGCCAGGTTCATGCGTACATGATATCTCAAGTAGATCACAAAAGAGTATGTGGGCGTTGATGTTCAATTTGCTGCCCTCCTTAGTATTTTCTTTACTTAGTGGAATTGTTGGATTGAAGCGGCCCGGACCAACTTTACTCGTACGCTTACGAGAGACCAGTTTCATGGACTAACATGCAACTTGTTGCATAAAGATGATTAGCTGGTGTCTGTTTTTCAACTTTAGTTGAATCGTATTTGACCGAGATGGTGTTGGGTAACGTTGCATGGAAAACAAAAAATTTCCTACGCACACGAAGACCAATCATGGCGATGTTCATCTGCGAGAGGGAGATCGGATCTACATACCCTTGTAGATTGCTAAGCGGGAAGCATTAAGAAACGCGGTTGATGTAGTGGAACAGCTTCGTGATTCAAATCACCGTCATCCCATGATTTGTTCCGGTCTAGCGCCGAACGGACGGCACCTCCACGCTCAACACACGTACAGCTCGATGACGATCTCCCCCTTCTTGATCCAACAAGAGAGATGGGGAAGTAGATGATTTCTCCGGCAGTGTGACGGCACACCGGTGATGGTGATGATCTATTCCGGCAGGGCTCTGCCCGAGCTCCGCAGAAAACCGATCTAGAGGAAGAACTAGGTTGCACGTGGCAAAGTTGTGTCTCAAAAACCCTAAAATCTCTAGTATATATAGGAGGAGGGGAGGGGCTAGCCTTAAGGATCAAGAGAGCCCCAAGGGCGACAGCCGAGAGAGGAGGAGGACTCCAACTCCAATTCGGTTTGGGGAAGGAGGAGTCCCCTACTTCCTTCCCACCTCCTTTTTTTCTTTCCTTTGGTTTTTTTTCCTTCTAGCCAACACAACCCACTTGGGCTGGCCTCACCAGCCCACTAAGGGTTGGTGCGCCACCCTTGGGCTATTAGGCTCACTCCCGGGTGGGTGGGCCCCTCACAGTGAAAACCCGAAACCCATTCGTCACTCCCGGTACACTACCGGTAATGCCCGAAATCTTTTCGAAGACCAAATGAAACAATCCTATATATCAATCTTCGTTTCCAGACCATTCTGGAAAACCTAGTGACGTCCGTGATCTCATCCGGGACTCCGAACAACCTTCGGTGACCGACACCTATAACTCAACTATACTGAAACATCACCGAACCTTAAGTGTGCAGACCCTACGGATTCGAGAACTATGCAGACATGCCTTGAGACACTCCCCGGTCAATATCCAACAACGGGGCCTAGATGTACATATTGGATACTACATATTCTACGAAGATCTTATCGGTTGAACCTCTATGCCAGGGATTCATATAATCCCCTATACCATTCCCTTTGTCCTTCGGTATGTTACTTGCCCGAGATTTGATCGTCGGCATCCCTATACCTATTTCAATCTCGTTACCGGCAAGTCTCTTTACTCGTTCTGTAATACAAGATCCCATGACTAATACATTAGCCACATTGCTTGCAAGGCATATATGTGAAGTTGTATTACCGAGTGGGCCCCGAGATACCTCTTCGTCACACGGGGTGACAAATCCCAGATTTGATCCGTGCTAACTCAACGAACACCTCCACAGATACCTGTAGAGCACCTTTATAGTCACCCAGTAACGTTGCAACGTTTGATACACACAAGGTATTCCTCCGGTGCCAGTGAGTTATATTATGTCATGGTCATAGGAATGAATACTTGACACTCAGAAAACAATAGCAACAAAATAACACGATCATATGCTACGTTCATAGTTTGGGTCTTGTCCATCACATCATTCTCCTAATGATGTGATCGAGTTATCAAGTGACAATACTTGCATATGGTGAGAAAACCTTATACATCCTTGATCAACTAGCTAGTCAACTAGAGTCTTACTAGGGACATTGTTTTGTCTATATATCCACAGAAGTATCTATGCTTTCATTCAATACAATTATAGCATGGACAATAAACGATTATCTTGAAACAAGAAATATAATAATAACTATTTTATCATTGCCTCTAGGGCATATTTCCAACAGTCTCCCACTTGCACTAGAGTCAATAATCTAGTCTCACATCGCTATGCGATTTACATTGGAATGAATCTAACACCCATACAGTTCTAGTGTTGGTCATGCCTCACTCGTGGAAGAGGTTTACTCAGCGAATGTGCAACATTCAGATCCGGTGCACTTTGCAAATATTTACGTCCTCTCCTTCATCATAGTCGTAGATGTGGTTGAAGCGTCGTTTGATGTGTCTGGTCTTCTTGTGAAACATTAGTTCCTTTGCTAGAGCAATGACACCAGTGTTGTCACAGAATAAAGTTATTGGATTTAGTGCGCTCGGCACAACTCCAAGATCCGTCATGAACTGCTTGATACAGACACCCTCCTTAGCTGCCTCCGAGGCAGCCATATACTCCACTTCACATGTAGAATCTGCTATGACGCTTTGCTTGGAACTGCACCAGCTTACCGCACCCCCATTGAGAATAACTACGTATCGGGTTTGAGACTTAGAGTCATCCGGATCAATGTCAAAGCTTGCATCGACGTAACCCTTTACGGCGAGCTCTTCATCACCTCCATAAACGAGAAACATTTCCTTAGTCCTTTTCAGGTACTTCAGAATATTCTTGACCGCCGCCCAGTGTTCCACTCCTGGATCACTTTGAAACCTGCCTGCCATACTTATGGCCAGGGTGACGTCCGGCCTTGTGCACAACATTGCATACATGATAGACCCTATGGCTGAAGCATAGGGGACGATACTCATATTTTCTCTATCTTCCGCAGTTACTAGACACTTGAGTGTTACTCAACTTTATACCTTATAACACTGGCAAGAACCCCTTCTTGGCCTGCTCCATTTTGAACTTCTTCAAAACTTTATCAAGGTAAGTGCTTTGTGAAAGTCCTATTAGGCGCCTCGATCTATCCCTATAGATCTTAATGCCTAATATGTAAGAAGCTTCTCCTAGGTCTTTAATTGAAAAACATTTGTTCAAGTAATCCTTTAGGCTCTTTAAAAACTCCACATTGTCTCCAATCAGCAATAGGTCATCCACATATAATATTAGAAACGCTACAGAGCTCCTACTCACTTTCTTGTAAATACAAGATTCTCCAACAACTTGTATAAACCCAAATGCCTTGATCACCTCATCAAAGCGCTTATTCCAACTCCGAGATGCTTGCACCAGTCCATAAATGGATCGCTGGAGCTTGCATACTTTATTAGCATTCTTTGGATCAACAAAACCTTCGGGTTGCATCATATACAACTCTTCCATAAGGAAACCATTAAGGAACGCCATTTTGTCATCCATCTGCCAGATTTCATAATTGAAAAATGCAGCTATTGCTAACATGATTCGGACGGACTTAAGCAACGCTACCGGTGAGAACGTCTCATCGTAGTCAACTCCTTGAACTTATGAAAAAACCTTTGCCACAAGTCGAGCTTTATAAATGGTCACATTACCGTCCGGTCCGTCTTCTTCTTAAAGCTCCATTTGTTCTAAATAGCCTTGCGACCTTCAGGTAATACTTCCAAAGTCCATACTTTGTTTTCATACATAGATCCTATCTCGGACTTCATGGCCTCCAACCATTTGTTGGAATCCGGGCCCACCATTGCTTCTTCATAATTCGCAGGCTCATTGTTGTGTGACAACATGATAGATGAGACAGGATTCCTGTACCACTCAGGAGCAGTACATGATCTTGTTGACCTGCGAGGTCCGATAGTAACTTGATCCAAAGCTTCATGATCATCATCATTGGCTTCCTCCACAATCGGTGTTGCCTCGATAGAGATTTCTCTCTTCCCTGCGCCACCATCCTGTTGGAGAAGAGGTTCCACAACCTCATCAAGTTCTATCTTCCTCCCACTCAATTCTTTCAAGAGAAACTCCTTCTCAAGAAAAGCTCCGTTCTTTGCAACAAACACTTTGCCCTCGGATCTGAGATAGAAGGTGTACCCACTTGTCTCTTTTGGGTAACCTATGAAGACACACTTTTCCGCTTTGAGTTCCAGCTTTTCAGGCTGAAGGTTTTTGACATAAGCATCGCATCCCCAAACTTTAAGAAATGACAACTTCGGCTTCTTGCCATGCCATAGCTCATATGGTGTCGTCTCAACGGATTTTGATGGTGCCCTATTTAAAGTGAATGCAGCTGTCTCTAATGCATAACCCCAAAACGATAATGACAAATCGTTAAGAGACATCATAGATCGCACCATATCTAACAAAGTACGATTACGACATTCGGACACACCATTACGCTGTGGTATTCCACGCGGTGTCAACTGTGAAACGATTCCACATTGTATTAAGTGAGCACCAAACTCGAAACTCAGATATTCGCCCCTCGGTCAGATCGTAGGAACTTGATCTTCTTGTTACGATGATTATCAACTTCACTCTGAAATTGCTTGATCTTTTCAAACGTTCCAGACTTGTACTTCATCAAGTAGATATATCCATACCTACTCAAATCATTAGTGAAGCTGAGAAAATAACGATATTCGCCGCGTGCCTCCACACTCATTGGACCCCATACATCAGTATGTATGATCTCCAACAAGTCACTTCCACAATCCATTGTTCCGGAGAACGGAGTCTTAGTCATCTTGCCCATGAGGCATGGTTCGCATGTGTCAAGTGATTCGAAATCAAGTGACTCCAAAAGCCCATTGGCATGGAGTTTCTTCATGCGCTTTACACCAATATGACCTAAGCGACAGTGCCACAAAAAGGTGGCGCTATCATTGTTAACTCTACATCTTTTGGTCTCAATGTTATTTATATGTGTGTCATCACAATCAAGATTCAATATGAACAAACCCCTCACATTGGGTGCATGACCATAAAAGATATAAATCATAAAAATAGAACAACCATTATTCTCTGACTTAAATGAGTAACCGTCTCGCAATAAACAAGATCCAGATATAATGTTCATGCTTAACGCATGCACTAAATAACAATTATTTAAGTTCATAACTAATCCTGATGGTAACTGAAGTGAGACTATGCCGACGGCGATTGCATCAACCTTGGAACCATTTCCCACGCACATCGTCACTTCATCCTTCGCTAGACTTTTTTTTATTCCGCAGTTCCTGCTTCGAGTTGCAAATATGAGCAACAGAACCGGTATCAAATACCCAGGCACTACTACGAGAGTTGGTTAGGTACACATCAATAACATGTATATCACATATACCTGGTTTGGCGTTGGCCGCCTTCTTATCAGCCAAATACTTGGGGTAGTTGCGTTTCCAGTGACCCATCCCCTTGCAATAATAGCACTCTGTTTCTGGCTTAGGTCCAGCTTTGGGTTTTTTCGTCGGATGGGCAACAGTTTTGCCTCTCTTCTTGGAGTTACCCTTCTTGCCTTTGCTGTTTCTCTTGAAACCAGTGGTCTTATTTACCATCAACACTTGATGTTCCTTCCAGAGTTCTGACTCTGCGACTTTCAGCATCGCGGATAACTCGTCGGGTGACTTGTTCATCCCTTGCATATTATAGTTCAACACAAATCTCTTATAGCTAGGTGGCAGTGATTGAAGAATTCAGTCTGTGATAGCCTGCTGCGGAAGTTCAACTCCAAGCTCAGCTAGACGGTTTTAGTACCGAGACATTTTGAGGACATGTTCACTGACAGACAAATTCTCCTCCATTTTGCAAGCGTAGAATTTATCGGAGGTCTCATACCTCTCGATCTGGGCGTTCTTCTGAAAGATAAACTTCAACTCTTGGAACATATCATATGCTCCATGACGTTCAAAGCGTCGTTGAAGTCCCGGTTCTAAGCCATACAAGACTGCACATTGAACTATTGAGTAGTCCTCCTTACGTGCTTGCCAAGCGTTCAAAACATCTTGATCAGATGTAGCGGGTGGTTCATCTCCTAGCGCTGCATCAAGGACATAATGCTTTTTCCCAGCTTGTACGATTAGCCTAAGATTACGAGCCCAGTCTACAAAGTTGCTACCATCATCTTTCAGCCTAGCTTTCTCTAGGAACGTATTGAAATTCAGGGTTGCTACTGCGTGAGCCATTGATCTACAACATAAATATTGCAAATTGGTCTTAGACTATGTTCAAGACAATTAGAGTTTAACTAATCAAATTACTAATGAACTCCCACTCAAATAGACATCCCCCTGGTTACTTGAGTGTGGCATGATCCAAATTCACTAACTCAAGTCCGATCATCACGTGTGTTGAGTGTAGTTTCTGTGGTAAACATCTCTATGCTAATCATATCTGCTATACGATTCCTGCTCGACCTTTCGGTCTCTTGTGTTCCGAGGCCATGTTTGAACATGCTAGGCTCGTCAAATTTAACCCGAGTGTTCCGCGTGTGCAACTGTTTTGCACCCGTTGTATGTGAACGTTGAGTCTATCACACCCAATCATCACGTGGTGTCTCGAAATGACGAACTGTCACAACGGTGCACAGCCGGGTAGAACACAATTTTATCTTGAAATTTAGTGAGGTATCACCTTAGAATTCTACCATCATTCTAAGCAAGATAAGGTGCATAAAAGGATTAATATCACTTTCCATTCATAAGTGACATGATATGGCCATGATCTTGTGATTCTTGATCTCCATCACCAAAGCACCAACATGATCTTCATTGTCACCGGCGCCACAAGATGATCTCCATCATCGTGTCGCCATCGAGGTTGTCATGTTATCTATGCTATTACTACAAAAGCTACAAACTAGCAATATAGTAAACGCATCTGCAGACACAAACGTTAGTTTAAAGACAACCCTATGGCTCCTGCCGGTTGCCGTAGCATTGACATGCAAGTCGATATTAACTATTACAACATGATCATCTCATACATCCAATACATCATATCATGTCTTTGGCCATATCACATCACAAGCATACCCTCCAAAAACAAGTTAGACCTCCTCTAATTTGTTGTTGCATGTTTTACGTGGCTGCTATGGGTATCTAGTATGATCGCATCTTACTTACGCAAAACCACAACGGAGATGTGCAAATTGCTATTTAACCTTTCTCCAAGGACCACATCGGTCAAATCCTATTCAAATAAGGTTGAAGAAACAGACACCGCTAGTCATCGTTATGCAACGAGTTGCATGTTAGTTGATGAAACCGGTCTCTCGTAAGTGTATGAGTAATGTTGGTCCGGGCCACTTCAATCCAACAATAATGTTGAATCGAGAAAAGACTAAGGAGGGCAGCAAATCAAACATCAATGCCCACAAAAATTTTTGTGTGCTACTGGAGGTTACATCTACGCATGAACCTAGCTCATGATGCCAGTGTTGGGGAACTTTGCATGGGAAACAAAAATTTTCCTACGCACACGAAGACCTATCATGGTGATGTTCATCTATGAGAGGGAGATCGGATATACATACCCTTGTAGATCGGTAAGCGTAAAGCGTTAAGAGATGCGGTTAATGTAGTGGAACAGCTTCGTGATTCAAATCACCATCGTTCCACGATCCGTTCCGATCTAGTGTTGAACGGACGACATCTCCGCGTTTATCACACGTACAGCTCAATGACGATCTCCACCTTCTTGATCTAGCAGGAGAGACGGGGAATTAGATGAGTTCTCCGACAGAGTGACGATGTGTTGGTGATGGTGATGATCTATTCCTGCAGGGCTCCGCCCGAGCTCCGTAGAAAACCAATCTAGTGTAAGAACTACGAAGTAGAGGTTTAAGGTTGCACGTGGCAAAGTTGTGTCTCAAAAACCCTAAAACCTCTACTATATATAGGAGGAGGGGAGGGGCTAGCCTTGAGGCTCAAGAGATCCCCAAGGGCGTCGACCGAGAGAGGAGGAGGAGGATTCCAACTCCAATTCGGTTTGGGGAAGGAGGAGTCCCATCCTTCCTTCCCACCCCCTCTTTTTTTCCTTTTTTTCCTACTACCCGACATAGCCCACTTGGGTTGGCCTCACCAACCCACTAAAGGATGGTGTGCCACCATTGGGCTATTAGGCTCACTCCCGGGTGGGTGGGCCCATCCCGGTGAAAACCCAGAACCCATTCGTCACTCCCGGTAGCCCGAAATCTTTCCGGAGACCAAATGAAACAATCCTATATATAAATCTTCATTTCCGGACCATTCCGAAAACCCTCGTGACATCCGTGATCCCATCCGGGACTCCGAACAACCTTTGGTCACCAACACCTATAACTCAACTATACCAAAATATCACCGAACCTTAAGTGTGCAGACCCTACGGGTTCGAGACCTATGCAAACATGACCTGAGACATTCCCCGGTCAATATCTAACAGCGGGACCTGGATGTCCATATTGGATCCTACATATTCTACGAAGATCTTATTGGTTGAACCTCTATGCCAAGGATTCATATAATCCCGTATACCATTCCCTTTGTTCTTCGGTATGTTACTTGCCCGAGATTTGATCGTCGGTATCCCTATACCTATCTCAATCTCGATACTGGCAAGTCTCTTTACTCATTCCATAATACAAGATCCCGTGACTAAAACATTAGCCACATTGCTTGCAACGCTTATATGTGATGTTGTATTACCGAGTGGGCCCCGAGATACCTCTCCGTCACACGGAGTGACAAATCCGAGTCGTGATCCATGCTAAGTCAACCGACACCTTCGGAGATACCTGTAGAGCACCTTTATAGACAACCAGTAACGTTGCGACGTTTGATACACACAAGGTACTCCTCCGGTGAGATAAATCTTTCTGTAGACTAAAACCCGTTGACTATAAAGGTGCTCTACAGGAATCTCCAAAGGTGTTTGTTGGGTTGGCGTGAATCGAGGCTGGGATTTGTCACTTCGTGTGATGGAGAGGTATCTCGGGGCCAACTCGGTAATACAACATCACAATAAGCCTTGCAAGCTATGTGACTAAGGAGTTAGTCACGGGATCTTGTATTACGAAACGAGTAAAGAGACTTGTCGGTAACGAGATTGAACTAGGTATGGAGATACCGACGATCGAATCTCACACAAGTAACATACCAAAGGACATAAGGAATAGTATACATGATTAACTAAATCCTTGAAATAGAGGTTCAACCGATAAATATCTTAGTAGAATATGTAGGAGACAATATGGGCATCTAGATCCCGCTATTGGTTATTGACGGGAGAGTGTCTGAGGTCATGTCTGCATAATTCTCGAACCCATAGGGTCTGCACACTTAAGGTTCAGTGACGTTTCAGTATTATTGAGTTATGTGTGTTTGGTAACCGAAAGGTGTTTGGAGTCCCGGATGAGATCCCAGACATCACGGGGAGCTCTGAATGGTCCGGAGGTAAATATTTATATATAGGAAAGTTGCATTTGGCTTCCGGAAAGTTTTCGGGCATTACCGGTGAATTATCCAGAGTGACGAATGGGTTCTGGGGTTTTACCGGGAGGGGCCACCCACCCGGGAGAGAACCTAATAGGCTTAAAGGCATTGCACCAGCCCTTAGTGGGCTGGTGCGGCTAGCCCAATATGGCCTATTTCGGCGAGGGAGCAAAGACGGGAAAATCCAAAAGGGAGAGGGGGAATATTCCAAGTGGAAAGAATCCTACTTGGAGTAGGATTGGAGGTAGACTCTTCCACCTCCACTTCGGTCGAACCCTTTGAGGAGCTTTTGGCTGCCTCCTCCTCTCCCTCTCTCATATACATACTAGAGGATTTTGAGGGCAGCCCAACCCTAATAAGCCACAACTGCCCTCTCTCTAGATCATTTTCTCCTCTAGATTAGTTCCGCAGAGCCTCGCGAAGCCCTGCTGGATTAGTTCACCATCACCACCACCACGCCGTCATGCTGGAGAACTCATCTACCTCTCCGCCCCTCTTGCTGGATCAAGAAGGCGGTGACCGTCATCGATCTGTACGTGTGCTGGACGCAGAGGTGCCATCCGTTCGACACTAGATCGGGATGTATCGTGATGGGATCACGGGACTGATCGTGATGAGATCGCGGGATGAGCTGCGATTTGGATCATGAAGATGTTCCACTACATCAACCGCGTTATATATGCTTCCGCTTAGAGATCTACAAGGGTATGTAGATACACTCTCACCTCTCGTAGATGGTCATCACCATGGCCAGGTCTTGCGTGTGCATAGGAAAATTTCTGTCTCCCATGAAACGTTCCCCAACACATAATCTATTCCACACATATATACATGATTTATGCTCATGTGTTGAGTGAAGTTGAAACTGCCAAAGCGCGTTAGATGTACAATTGTTAGGGCACATTTCACCCTAAGTGGTTTGGGTGATTGATGACAATGCGTGTGCGGACTAATCGTGTGCATTGAGCATTTCACATATTTCATGACTAGGCACAAGACGATTCGGTACCCCTCGGAGTCTTTCAAAGACGATTACTTTCTACGTTTCTCTTTGGTGGATTTGATTCATTGGAAAGTCATACTATTAAGAGGAGGTGTGCTTCAGAAAGGTTTGGGTGGAATCTACATGTACACAATTCTGTTGCACCACCTTTCCCTTGCTTCAATGGAGATCCAACTTGTTTTACCCTCTGTGTGCAAAAGGACCAGCGATAGTACCACAAGCACAACGGTAGTACCGCTCTCTGGGAGGTAGTAGTTTTTTAATACCGCTCCGACGAACTTTTTGTGCATCTACAGCCTCAGCAGTGGTAGTCACGGTAGTAATTTTTTACTACCGTGGTTGGTGAACCTACTGTGCGGTAGTACCGCTCCTGGCAGCGGTAGTACCGCTCTGCTCGGGCTGTGAGTGGGGAGTAATAGTTGGATTCTTTCCCCCACTATATAAAGGGGTCTTCTTCCTCAAGAAGGCCATCTCTTACCTCTCTAAGCTCCATTGTTGCTCCAAATCTCATTTCGCCCGATCTCTCTCCCTAGCCAATCAAACTTATTGATTTTCTAGGGATTGGTTGAGAAGGCCCTCATTTACACTTCCACCAAGAGATATTTGATCCCCCCACTAATCCTTTGCGGATCATGTTACTCTTGGGTGTTTCAGCACCCTAGAAGGCTGAGGTCACCTCGGAGCCACATTCCATTGTGGTGAAGCTTCGTGGTCTCGTTGGGAGCCTCCAAGCTTTGTGTGGAGATTGCCCCAACCTTGTTTGTAAAGGCCCGATCGCCTCCTTCAAGGGCACCAATAGTGAAATCACGACATCTCGCATTGTGCGAGGGCGTGAGGAGTATACAGTGGCCCTAGGGGCTTCTTGGGGAGCATTGTGCCTCCACACCGCTCCAACGGAGACGTACTTCCCATCAAAGGGAAGGAACTTCGGTAACACATCCTCATCTCCACCGGTTCCACTTGTGGTTATCTCTTACCTTTACTTTGTACTTATTATTGTTTCCTTGCTTACACTAGTTGTCGTTTTTGTTAGCATCATATAGGTTGCTCACCTAGCTGTTCATCTAGAGAACCTTTTGTTGCTAACCCTAATTTGTCAAGAAGAGCTAAAAATTGGTAGTTGCCTATTCACCTCCCTCTAGTGAACCATATCGATCCTTTCAATTGGTATGAGATCCACATCTCTTTGTTAAGGGTTTCACCACCCGAAGAGTATGTTTGACGACGGTCAGGTTGGGCACGAAGTGCCCGATGCTGTGGAGTTGAGTTCGATCACATGGGACAACTTGAATGAGGCTATGGCGTCACTCAAGACGTCCATGATGACTGAAGTCAAGTCCATGCTTAAATTATTACTTAAGGGGATGAAGAATTCTCCCAAACCGTTGGTTGTGGCTAAACCCACAACATCGGAGTCGGAGGCCAATTAAGAAAAGGAACCGGCTAAATGTACTCGAACTTCTTCCCCTCTTGACAAGAATGGGAAGGGAACCTTTGCCTCGGTCCCCCTCCCATGGTCTATGGAGGACCGGTCCCTACACCGCATATTAATAACCTTGGTCCTCCTCCTAAACTTGTTAAAGGTGATTTCGCTAATTGGGTCTTTCACACCAAGTCTCATTTGAATCACATATCAACAAATCTTTGGAGAATCGTCGAAAAGCACTTCTACGCACATGATCCAAGCAACCTTACTCCAAGAGAAGAGGCGGACAATCAATACAATCATTCCGCTTTGTTCACCCTTCAATCAACGGTTCCTCGCGAAGATCTATCTCACTTGTGCCCCTTCACCCGTGCAAATGATTGTTGGGAGCACATCATGTTGTTGTACAAGGGGAGCTCAAGCATTCAACATTCCAACTTTGAAGTGGTTCTGGATGAGGCCAATGAGTTTGTGACGCTAGCAGATGAGGACCCCCGTGATCTCTACCAAAGGGTGATTACTCTTTCCGTTGCTCTCCAAGATCATGGGAGCAAGGATACGTATGACACTTGGATCAAGTGCAAGTTTCTCAAGGCCATCATGCCATTCAACAAAGCCATGTCCTCTATCATTGGTCAAAGGCTGGATTTCCACACCTTGACCTCAAGCAAAGTGTTGCGTGAGTTCATTGCCATGAATGCATGAAGAAGACCGCCGACAATGCTCTTTCTCGTGTCTGGTCGAAGAAAGCCTCACCCAACCTTGCCTTGAGAGCCAAGGTCATTTCTGATGAATAAGAAGAGGAAGAATATGGCTGCACTGAAGACAAAAAGTATGCTTATAACGAGCACATGGCTCTTGCATCAAGGCAATTTTGGGGCAACAAGAGAAACTCAAGGCCCAACTTCTCCAAGAACAACTCATGTGGGTCCAAGAACAAGCAACGAGTAAGGACATGCTAAAATTGCGGCAATGTGAGTCACTTTGTGGGGGTTTGTCCTTATGAGAAGAGGGAAGACAACGGGGGCAAGCTCCTTCGCAAAGACAAATCCAAGTCTTTCCCAAGCAAGACCATCTTCACCAAGAATACTCCTCCAAGGGGTTTGGTGGCCCATGAAGAGTACGCCTCCGATGAAGACGAAGATGATACAGGCCGTGAGGGGATGGCAACGTTTACCGTGGCCATTGCCACTTCGTCCCCCAAGGTGTCTTTCTTCGGCGCCACTAACGAGAACCGCGTCGCCAAGTTCCTCATTACCATAGGTATCAATAAGGTAACCCCCAACATCAAGACCACTATCACTACTTCTCCTTCATTGTTAGACTATGTTAATGATAGTGAAGTAGTGGAGCTTGATGAGATCGTGTTTGACAAATTCCTGTGTAAGATCAAAGGTGAATCCAAGAAGCACTTTGTTGCTCTTTTTGGAACAACTTGGTGAGGCCAATGATCTCATTGAGACTCGTGAGGATACTATCTCCAAGTTGGAGGGACATAGTCGTGATTACGTCGATGAGATTGCGGAACTATCCATTGCTCTAGAAGAAGAGTGTGGTCTTCGTTTGGCGCTTGAGGAGCCACACAACATTGATCATGATAAATTGCAAAAAGATCTTGATCATGCTATTGTTCTTACCTGTGTGCTTAATTCCGAGAAAGTTGCACTTGAGGTTGGCTATGATAGACTCAAGGAAGAATTTGATACAGTTGACAAGGCCCACAAGGTCTTGAAAGGTGTTCATTCCTCTCTTAAGGAGTCTCATGATCAACTCCAAGTAAAACTAACCATGAAGATTTCTACTTGCCCTCCTTTTGTTCTAATTGATAATGCTTGTGCTACTAACCCTTGTTGTGAGAATGTGCTTCTTGTGGAGGAGAATGCTAAGTTGAAAGAACAATTCGAAAAGGGCCTTGTGTCATGCATCCAAGGCGGGAAGAACCTAAATGACCTTTTGAGTAATCAAAAGGAAGTTGTAGGAAAGAAGGGACTTGGGTTTGCACCCAAGTCTAAGAAGAAAAGGAAGAACAAGACCAAGCTATCTTCCCCTCTCAAGGACATTTTTTGTCAAAGAGGGTGAGAGTACTCATAAGAAGATGAAGAACAAGGAAGTGGGTGATAATGCCAAGAAGGGCAAAACCACCTCTACCAACAAAGTCGACAAATTTAACCCCTCTTGTGTTTTATGTCGTGCTAGTGATGGGCATGTTTATGCTAAATTTGTTGGTTCTTATTATGAATACATTGAATGGGCTATTTGGGTTCCTAAGACCCTTGTTTGTAACATCAAAGGACTCATTCAAGAATGGGTACCTAAATCCAAGCATCGATCTCTTGTAGGAAGTTGCTTCCGGTGGAGTGTCATGGTTACTCGACTGTGGAGACACAAATCATATGACCGGGAGCAAGGACTTGGTGGTGGATGTGCATCCAATTCCATCTATGCCCACCCGTGTCGAATTTGGTCATGCCTCAGTATAGAATGTAATGGGGTTTGGCAAGGTGGTCATCTCTCAAGATTCATATATAGAGAAGGTCATGCTTGTTGAGTCCCTTCCATACAATTTGCTTTCCGTTCGTCAGCTTGCAATTATGGGCTTTGCCACATTCTTTAATCTTGATACAATGGCCCCTTTGTGGTGCAAGACTCGTAAACTATCCTTTGTTGGACATGTCGAGAACGGTCTCTATGTGGTGAACTTTTCGGAGCGAACTACTAAGACCGCGACTTTTGTGATGGCTAAAGTTGATGTGGGTTGGCTTTGGCATCGCCGGCTAGCTTATGTCAAAATGAGATCTTTGCAAAATCTCCTCAAAGGGGACCTTGTTTGTGGACTAACAAATGTGAGTTTTGCAAGAGACCGTGCTTGTCGTGCTTGTATTGAAGGAAAGCTTCATGAAACGGCTCACTGTCCCACGACTATCATCTACTCTAAAAGGCCTTTGGAGCTCCTTCACACGGATCTATTTGGTCCTCCATCTTTTGATAGTCTTGGAAGAATAAAGTATTGCTTGGTGATTGTGGATGACTACTCAAGATACACTTGGGTATACTTCTTCAAGAGGAGGAGTGACACTCAACAAACCGTCATCGACTTTGCTAATGAAGCTCAACGTCAACATGAAGAAAATATATTGATAATTAGAAGTGACAACGGCACCGAGTTCAAGAACTACACCTTGGATGAGTTCCTTAGTGACGAGGGGATCAAGCACCAATATTCAGCACCCCTCAACAAAATGGTGTGGTGGAGAGGAAGAACCGTACGTTCATGGACGCGGCAAGAACCATGATGGGGGAGTTCAAATCTCCGTACAAGTTTTGGGCCGAAGCCATTAACACCACATGTCATGCATCCAATCGGCTCTTCCTCCACAAAGGCTTGATTAAGACTCCATATGAGTTTCTTACCGGGAACAAGCCCAACCTCAAGTACTTCCGGGTGTTCGGTTGTAAGTGTATCATACTCAAGAAAGGTGTTCGTTTGCCTAAATTCGAAGCTAGAGCTCATGAGGGCATATTTGTTGGTTATGATACGAACATGGCCGATCCTCATAATTCGGGGGCCCGGGGCAAATTCAAAATTGGGGGCCCTTAATATATAAGTAATTATAATATATGTATACATATATATAGTTTGCCTAAAAACGCATATATATATATATATAGTTGTCTAAAAATGTATTTATAAATTATTAGCAGTAACACTTAGATGCAACCAAAATTAGTATGCATAGGAAATAATTTGTACATATTACCTTAAAAATTTCTTCTAACATACCTCGACGCAAAGTCACTTATGATGGGGTCGATGTCAATATCATCCAGTAATTTCTTCATGATGCATAATGTAGCCAAACCATTTAACCTCTCTTGAGTCATTGTTGACCTCCAATAATTCTTTACTAACTTCAACTCAATAGCAGACATTACGCCATCCGGCAAAGTGAATCTCATAATCTTTAATTCAGAAATAAGATCGTATACCTCGACATCTAATGAACCATTAAAAGAATAAGTTTCTATAAATTTTGTACAACATTCTTCAAGTTCATTGTCACTTAATGACTTTAGGGTGCCCGAGCTCAATAAAAATCCGAATATATCTTTAAACACCACGAGTTCTTTAAATCTATCATTCAAAGCATTGATCGCCATATCAGCAGTTGAAAGGATCGATATGGTTGACTAGAGAGGGGGGTAAATAGGAAATTACCAATTTTTTAACTCTTCTTAACAAATTAGGGTTAGCAACAAAAGGTTCTCTAGATGAATAACTAGGTGAGCAACCTATATGATGCTAACAGCAAAGACAACAATTGCAAGCAAGGAATACACAACAACAATAATAAGTACAAAGTAAGGGTAAGATATAACCGCTAGTGGAACCGGTGGAGACAAGGATGTGTTACCGAAGTTCCTTCCCTTTGACATGAACTACATCTCCGTTGGAGCGGTGTGGAGGCACAATGCTCCCCAACAAGCCACTAGGGCCACCGTATTCTCCTAACGCCCTCACACAATGTGAGATGTCGTGATTCCACTATTGGTTCCCTTGAAGGCGGCGACCAGACCTTTACCAACATGGTTGGGGCAATCTCCACACAAAACTTGGAGGCTACCAACAAGACCACGAAGCTTGAGCACAATGGAATGTGGCTCCTAGGTGACCTCAACCGTCTAGGGTGCTCAAACACCCAAGAGTAACAAGATCCGCAAGGTATTAGTGGGGGGAATCAAATATCTCTTGGTGTAAATGTAGATTAGTGCCTTCTCAACCAATCCGTAGAAAATCAACAAGTTTGATTGGCTAGGGAGAGAGATCGGGCAAGAATGAGCTTTGGAGCAACAATGTAGCTTGGGTAGGTAAGAGGTGTCCTTCTCAGGGTAGAAGACCCCTTTATATAGTGGGGGGAACAATCAAACTGTTACCCCCACTCACAACACTAGCAGAGCGGTACTACCACTGCTAGGAGCGGTACTAGCGTTTCTAGGAGCGGTATTACCGCATGGTGGTTCGCCAACCACGGTAGTAATAAATTACTACCGTGCCTACCACTGCTGAGGCAAATGGATGCACAAAAAGTCCGACACAGCGGTAGTAAAAAACTACTACCGCCCACAGAGCGGTACCACCGCCCACAGAGCGGTACTACCGCCCAGAGAGCGGTAGTAAAAAACTACTACCGCCCACAGAGCAGTACTACCACTGGCACCAGCGGTACTAACGCATGCCCTTTTGCACATACAGAGAAAAACAAGTTGGAGCTCCATTGAAGCAAGGGAAAGTTGGTTCAATGGAAATGTGTACATGTTGATTCCACCCAAACCTTTCTGAAGCGGACCCCCTCTTAATAGTACGACTTTCCTACTACTCAAATCCACCAAAGAGAAACGTAGAAAGCAACCGTCTTTGAAAGTCTCCGAGGGGCACCGAATTGTCTTGTGCCTAGTCATGAATTATCTGAAATGCTCAATGCACACGATTAGTCCGCACAAGCATTGCCATCGATCACCAAAACCACTTACGGAGAAATATGCCCTAACAGCAGTATAAACTGGTTGCTCATGAACACTATCAGATTCGGCATGTGCATGTGATGAATTACCTACATTCTCGGAGCCACTTACATTGCTATCGCCGACGTTGGAGTTGATATTTTCTTATTGCTGGTCAAAGTCCGAATTTTCATTAGTCGGTTGCTCCTGTACTAAGGCAACAATCGCCAATGCATCATGTGGGTTTGGCGAAGTAATTGAAGCACCAATATTACTCGGCTTGAGAAATTGCTGAATAACTCCGTGTTGTGAGGTTATTGATTTTTTCATTGCCTTCTGTTTTTCCTTTTGTCGCTACCCGATGAATATTTCCTCTTGCTGGCCGGCATGACAACAAACACAATGTTGAAGACAAAAAAATGTTGCATCAGTTGTTTTATGGTGCGAGTTCAAAACCAAAAAATATGTTCTAAGAATAACATACATCCCTCAATACCATGTCTTGAGTCGTGATGACCAAGTTTCATATTTTCAGTAGTCTGTAATGTACGTGTCTAACCGTCTATAGTATGCGTGCACATGAATGAGAGCATTGAGAGGAGAGGAATTAAGCAGGGCCTGCTGAAATCGTTTCAGACTTCCAGATCAGGATTCAGGAACATGAAGACAATTAACCACATGATTACCACAGGACGACATCGAGTAGCTTAAGGCTCCTGCTGTGTGGTCTCTCCTGCACAGCTCCTGCATGCATCTCTCCTGCAGGCTGCTGCGCGTAGGAGTATGGCCACTACTGCGACATTGGCGGAAGCTAGTAGCTAGGGCTCGGGAAGTCGGGAGTGGGGAAAGGAACCGTCCATCCGCATATCGCTCATTTCCTTTTTTTTGAGGATCTTTCGCTATTTCGCTGGGATTGCGCAATCAACACCTGGGTCTTTTTCTTCCAACGCTTCCAGTAATATGGGCCAAGGTCCTAGTCTAGCCTACATACATATAAGATGCATACATACCTCGCCCCCCTGGATTTTGAGGCCCGGGGTGGCCACCCCCTCCCCCCCCCATAGGGTCGGCCCTGGCTACAAAGTCTCATGCTTACCGTGTTCTCAACAAGTCCACCACACTCATTGAGGAGAGGTGTAACGTAGAGTTGGATGAAAATAATGGCTCGCAAATGGAGCAAAGTGGTCTTTGTGATGTAGGTGATAAAATTCCCCCTCAAGCCATAAGAAGAATGGGGATTGGTCAAATACTCCCCATAGAGGTACCCCTTGTGGCCGAAGGAGAAGGACAATGCTCTAATCAAGTGGAGCCATCACCTTCGCTAGTCCCACACACTTCCGAAGAACAAAGTGAAGGCCCTCAACACATTGAACAAGATGAAGGACAAGATCAACCTCATGAGGATGGTGTTGCACCAAATGATGTCCAAAATCATGCTCAAGACTTCGAGTTTGCTCAAGATCAAGTGCAACCACAAGATCAAGGGCAAACTAGTGAGCAAGCTCAAGACGGTGCTCAAGCTGATCAAAATGACGATCCTCCATTACCCAACAAGGAACTCTTAGAGCGTCGCGCTGTCAAACTAGCTTCCAAGCTCCGGGTTCGAGAACATATCTTGGAGAATGTGCTTGGAAGCTTCAATAAAGGGGTAACTACTCGTCAACAATTATCAAACTTTTGTTTGCATCACGCGTTTGTTTTGTGTTGAACACCAAAAGGTACATGAAGCGCTCGATGATTAGGATTGGCTTGAAGACATGCATGATGAACTTAACAACTTCGCACGCAATCAAGTTTGGGAATTAGTGCCAAGGCCAACGGGGGAACATAATGTCATTGTAACCAAATGGATCTTCAAGATCAAGCAAGATGGAAATGGTGTTGTTGTTTGAAACAAGGCAAGATTGGTGGCTCAAGCCTACTCCCAAGTTGAGGGTATAGACTATAATGAAACCTTTGCCCCTGCTGCTCGTCTAGAATCTATTCGCATGCTTCCTGCATTTGCGTCCCATCATGATTTAAAATTGCAACAAATGGATGTGAATAGTGCATTTCTTAATGGTTCCAAGTAGAGGATCCCAAGCTCCCCACTCATGTATACAAAATCAAGAATGCCCTCTATGGCCTTAAACAAGCCCCACGTGTGTGGTATGAGTACCTTACCGAGTTGTTGCAAGATCGTGGGTTTGAGATTGGGAAAATTGATCCCACCCTTTTTACCAAAAAGGTCAAAGGGGATTTGTTCATATGCCAATTATATGTTGATGATATTATATATGATTCTCCTAACGAATCTTTCAATGAAGAGTTTGCTGCACTAAGGACCGAGAAGTTTGAGATGTCCATGATGGCAGAGTTGAAGTTCTTTCTCGGGTTTGAAATCAAACAAGGAAGAGAAGGAACATTCATCAAACAAGCCAAGTACACTCAAGACATGCTCAAGAGGTTCGAGCTCGAGGACGTCAAGCCGGCCAAATTACCCATGCCAACCATATGCAAGCTTGACAATGATCCCAATGGTAAGCAGTGGATCAAAAGGTATATCGCTCCATGATTGGACCTTGCTTTACCTTTGTGCATCTAGACCAGATATGATGTTGAGTGTGGGAATTTGTGCATGGTTTCAATCCGCACCAAAGGAAAGCCACTATGCGGCAGCCAAACGAATCTTTCGATATTTGGCTCATACCCCAAACTTTGGCTTGTGGTACTCCAAAGGAGCAAGATTTAGTATAGTAGGCTACTCTGACTCAGATTGGGCTGGAGACTGTGTCGGAAGGAAGTCAACTTTTGGAGGATGTCAATTCCTCAGTCGCTCTTTGGTAAGTTGTTCTTCGAAGAAGAAAAACTATGTGTCACTTGCTTCCGCCAAGGCCAAGTATATAACTGCCGCAAGTTCTTGTGCTCAATTATTATGGGTGAGGCAAACTTTAAAGTATTACAGTGTCACTTGTGACAAAGTGCCCCTTCTATGTGACAATGAAAGTGCCATCAAGATATCTCTCAATCTGGTGCAACATAGCAAGACCAAGCGTATTGATATTCGTCATCATTTCATGCGAGACCATATCAAGCATAGAGATATTGAGGTCCTCTTCATCAACACTCAAGAGAAACTTGCGGATATTTTCACCAAGCCTCTAGATGAAGCAACGTTTCATGAGTTAAGGCATGGGCTAAACATCGTTGATTCAAGCAATGTAAATTGAAACTAGGCACACCACACCACACTCATCATTATATTTTGCTCTAAGTGTAGGCATGGACATAGGGGGACTGTTGTTCTCTCAATGAAGTTTCCCTCCCCCAATATGTATAAATTGATCACGTCTTTCACATTAGCCATTGTTGATGGCACCTGTGCTTCAAAGACAAGCTTTGGTCATGAACCCAAGGATAATTCTTTGCGGTGTCATACCAATTGTCTCAAACATTGGTGGCTCTGGCCACCGCCCTCTCTTCGTCACAAGATTCGGTTAAGTGTTCATTTTTCTTGCTTGTTTCTCTTTACTTACCTTCGTTTGGGTTATCATTTGTTTTTCTCTTGTTCTTTCAAAGATCAAACCGTATTTTTTGAAGAGGGCGCGGTACTACCGCTCTAGGTACCGCAGTAAATTTTCACTCCCGCTGTACGAGCGGTACTACCGCTCAGAAAGTGGTAGTAAAAATTTACTACCGCTGGCCCAGTGGTACTACCACAATGAAAGCATTACTACCGCGCCGCCAGGGCCACGAGGAGTTATATTAAGGAAGGGGGCAATTTCTTCTTCCCCATTCACCCATTCATCTTGTGACTCTATCTCTTTCTCTCTCTCTTCTCAAGAAACGGTGCTGCATGGACTCGCCAGATCTCCTTCTCCGACCACTCTCCTCCCATTTCGTTTGATGGGATCGTCTCCCTCCTCTCCCTCATGTCACGGACCTCGGTATTGCCCCTAGTTCTCTTCTCTTTTTCTCGTTTTTGTTGCATCTAGTGTTGGGGGCATATGAGTTAGGTTTCGTCGTTATATGGCACAATATTTTCATGAATGGATGGTTGGAGAGTGCTTATGTGGTAGAAAGTTTATTAGTAGGATACAACATGTGAGTTTTGGTCTCCGGTAGTACTAGATCTAAAGTGTGGTATGTCAGATCTGGGAGTTTTCACCCATGTGGTACTACCGCTCCTCCTGGAGCGGTACTATCGCAATGGGTGCGGTAGTAAAACTTTACTACCGCCTGACCTACGGTACTATCGCTCCCAGGAGAGGTACTACTGCGGTCAGCGTGGTAGTAAACTTTTACTACCGCTTGCACTGCGGTACTACCGCTGTTCCCTGAATTCACATGTTGTGTCCTCCTATTTCTCCTTTCTCTAGGGTTTTACTGGTTTGCTTTGGTCTTTGCCTTGACTTATTTTTCCATTTTCTTGTGTTTGCGTTGAGTGTTATAGGTGGTGGCACCAGGCACTCGAATCCTTCTCGAGATACCAGTTCCAAGCGCCTCTGCATACCAGATGCACCCGAGGGATCGAGGGCTCCGAAGCGCAACTTCAAGAGGCCCTCTCACAAGAACAAGGAGAAGACTGTCAATTTGGATGCTATGCCGCAAGTTGAGTTTCTGATTCACCGGAAGAGCAACCCCTATGTCCTCGATAGGGTACATCTCCAGGGATGTGAACTGTTGTGGTCCAATCATCAGGCTCTCATTTATGAAGATGTGATCAAGACCAAGAAAAATATCTATGTACCGATTCAGTGGATTGACATGGATCATCTCAAGAAGGACCTGACGTACTTTGGTGAACCTCTGGAGATGGTGGTACAGCTTGAGATTCAAGAGCTCATCTTGTTTCACCTTAACTTTGATCCCGATATTGTGGCTCAGTTCTTTGTTACACTCCACTTCCACACTCATGCAGAGTGCACTATGACTTGGATGAACAATGGGGAGAGGCTATCTGCTACTTGGAAGGGGGTTATGGATCTTCTGAAAATTCATGATGAGAGGATTGAGAACCCAGTTGGTTTGCGCCCACACATAAAGCCATCTGCTACACCTAAAGAAAAGTTGTTTCCCTACTTTATTGAGAAGGTGTCCCCATCCATTGAGATCTCTCACGTACTGAACCCATTCCTTGATGTCATGCACCGAATCTTTCGCAACACTCTGTTTCCGCACATTGGCAACAAGGACTAGGTGCATTCATATCTGGTGGATATGCTTTTGATGTGTCAGAAAGGGCGGGCTCATGCTGCAGGACCGCTTGATGAGTCTCATGTCATGTGGAGTGAGCTTCAGTCGACATTTTTTCATTGTAAGGTTCCCATTTATGGCCCTTATTTGTTTTACTTGATACGGGAGAAGTGGTCGGTGGCCTTTCCAGAAATTGAGTTTCATGCTCCCCGCTGGATCCGCCATGAGCCTGTTAAGCTGCGTCTGAAGAACAAGTGAGCCAACGGTACCACTACACCTGTTGCTACCACCATGGATACTGATGAGGATGAGGATGCGAGTGAGGATGAGGGCATTCCAGAGACACATGTGCCTTCCTCTGCCAAGCCATCTTGGGCCAAGAAGCTCCAGGACCGGATGAATACTTTGGTTTGCATGCACACAAAGGGGCAATATATGACTCATGTCGCTTAGAAGGAGAGCCATCAGCACGACAAGCTGATTCTGAGGAAGCTCGACGTGCACATCTCCAGTGGGTCTGAGCAAGACATTACTCGTGAAGCTTGCATGGATGGATAAGAAGAATCTTCAGTGGGCTCAGTCTGATAAGGAGTCTGATGGGAGACTGATGAGGAGTGTGATGGCTGATTCCTCTACATTTTGAGCTACCACCTGTGTCTTAGGTGACCTCTCGGCCTTTTTGGTGTCCCGATGCCAAAGGGGGAGAGAGTGTAGGATTTGCGAGTTTCTTCATTTTCTGTGTTGTTTTGTTCGTTGAACTTTTATTGCTACTTTGTTTGGTTCTGTTTTGTGTGTGAGACCAGGAGACATCGTACTCTATCATATGGTATGAGACATATGATATCACTCTTCTATCTTTATTGTCTCATTATTATCCAGTATGTTAGTAGCTTGTGAGTCTAATTATTATGTGCCCTTATCTTCATGCTCACATGCTATGCCTTTCTTCCATGCTTAGTGTTTATTCAGTTTGTTGCAGAGTTAGTGGTTTTTTATCATACCTACTTGGTGGCAACCGTGGCAATGGTGGCAACCGTGGCAACCGTGGCAACCGTGGCAATGGTGGGAAAGTCGCAGAGTTAGTGGTTTTTTATCATACCTTCTTGGTGGCAATGGTGGCAACCGTGTCAACCGTGGCAATCGTGGAAACCGTGGCAATGGTGGGAACCGTGGCAATGGCGGGAAAGTCGCAGAGTTAGTGGTTTTTGATCATACCTACTTGGTGGCGATGGTGGCAATGGTGGCAACCGTGGCAACCGTGGCAACCGTGGCAATGGCGGGGAAGTCGCAGAGTTAGTGGTTTTTTATCATACCATTCCTTGGTTGTGTGATGTACAAACCATGACCTTTCTCTAAAGTATGCACACATCCAGGGGGAGTCTATCTCTAGTTTATAGATTTTGGGTTTGCATATGTTATTTTTATATCCTTTAGTGCAAATCATGTATTGTCATCAATCCACCAGAAAGGGGGAGATTGTTAGGGCATATTTCTCCCTAAGTGGTTTTGGTGATTGATGGCAATGCCTGTGCACACTAATCGTGTGCATTGAGCATTTCAGATAATTCATGACTAGGCACAAGACGATTCGGTGCCCTTCGGAGTCTTTTAGAGACGGTTGCTTTCTACATTTCTCTTTGGTGTATTTGAGTCGTAGGAAAGCCGTGCTATTAAGAGGGGGTCTGCTTCGGAAAGGTTTGGGTGGAATCAACACGTACACAATTCTATTGCACCACCTTTCCCTTGCTTCAATGGAGCTCCAGCTTCTTTTTCCCTCTCTATGCAACAGGACTAGCGGTAGTATCGCTCGTGCCAGCGGTAGTACCACATGCACATTGGTAGTACCGCTCTCTGGGCGGTAATAGTTTTTTACTACCGCTCCCTCGGACTTTTTGCGCATATACAGCCTCAACGGTGGTAGTCACGGTAATAATTTTTTACTACCGTGGTTGAAGAAACTACCGCGCGGTAGTATCGCTCCTAGCAACGGTAGTATCGCTCTGCTCGGGCTGTGAGTGGGGGGTAACGGTTGGATTCTTTCCCCCACTATATAAAGGGGTCTTCTTCCTCAAGAAGGCCACCTTTTACCTCCCTAAGCTCCATTGTTGCTCCAAGTCTCATTTCCTCCCGATCTCTCTCCCTAGCCAATCAAACTTGTTGATTTCCTAGGGATTGATTGACAAGGCCCTGATCTACACTTCCACCAAGCGATATTAGATTCCCCCCACTCATCCCATGCGGATCTTGTTACTCTTGGGTGTTTGAGCACACTAGACGGTTGAGGTCACCTTGGAGCCACATTCCATTGCGGTGAAGCTTCGTGGTCTTGTTGGGAGCCTCCAAGCTTTGTGTGGAGATTGCCCCAACCTTGTTTGTAAAGGTTCGGTCAACGCCTTCAAGGGCACAAATAGTGGAATCACGGAATCTCGCATTGTGTGAGGGCATGAGGAGAATACGGTGGCCCTAGTGGCTTCTTGGGGAGTCTTGTGCCTCCACACCTCTCCAACGGAGACGTACTTCCTGTCAAAGGGGAAGGAACTTCGGTAACACATCCTCTGCTCCACCGGTTCCACTTGTGGTTATCTCTTACCTTTACTTTGTACTTATTATTTATGAGGTGTATTCCTTGCTTGCACTAGTTGTCGTTGTTGTTAGCATCATATAGGTTGCTCACCTAGCTGTTCATCTAGAGAACCTTTTGTTGCTAACCCTAAGTTTTCAAGAAGAACTAAAAATTGGTAGTTGCCTATTCTCCCCCCTCTGTTCAACCATATCGATCCTTTCAACGATCCAATTGCTTGACTTGACATCGAGGTGCACATGGTTTATATTTATGCGGTGAAAACAGAGTCATGCCATGCTAATATGATAAAATGAGTACGGAATAACATTCTTTAAGAATCATATATTTCAAATATGAATGATTATGCTTCTTATGTTTATGGATATTATTATGTTGATATCCATTAGTTCAGCAATTCCCAAGATCATACCAAAAAGAGATTACATGTTGGATAGCATGTCGCATAAAAATTCTAGTTTTATCATTTACCTACTCAAAGACGAGGAGGAATTAAGCTTGGGGATGCTGATACGCCTCCAACTTATCAATAATGTTTTGTTGTTCCATGATATTATATTATCAATCTTGGATAATTTATATGCAATAATATGCTATTTTATATCATTTTTGGGAACTAACTTATTAACCCAGTGCCTAGTGTCAGTTGTTGTTTTCTTCTTGTTTTCGCTTTTCCAGGAAATTAGTACGAGTCGAAGTCCAAATGCTATGAAACTTTTTGAAAAAAATTTATGAAAAAAGAGACCCAAGATTTGGAAGGAGACCAGAGGACAAACGAGGAGACGACAAGGCAATAAGGAATGCCTATGGGGGTAGGCGCACCTTGATGCCTTGTGGGCCCCTCGTGGCTTCGTGTGACACCTCCATAAATTCTCAAAAATCGGGAAACCAATAGAGAGCCACCCAAAACACTTTCTTCGCTGCCACAAGTCTGTGTTCCGCTGTGATCCCATCTGGAGACCTTTTTTAATGCCCTGTCAGAGGGCAAATCAATCATGGAGGCCAGCTACATCAACCTTGTTGGCCCCATGATGATGTGTGAGCAGTCCACCACATACCTACGGTTCCATAGCTAGTACCCAGATGGCTTCTTCTCTCTCTTTGATCTTCAATACAAAGTTCACCGTGATTCCCATCATGATCTGTTTGATGTAATCTTATTTTGCGGTGTGTTTGTCGGGATTCGATGAATTGTGGGTTTAGGATCATATTATTCATGAATACTAATTTAGTCTTCTCTGAATTATTTTATGAATGACTGTTACAACATCTTATTTCTCTTTGATTTGTTAGTTTGGTTTGGCCAACTATATTCATTTATCTTCAGCGGGAGTGGTGCGTTGTAATGTGTTCAATCTTGCGGTGGTCAATCCTAGTGACAAAAATGGACATGACACGTATTTGTATTGTTGCCATTAAGGAGAAAATGACGGAGTCTGAACATATTGTTTTTCTTACTTTGTCTACATAATGTCACGTTCCGCCAAGCATTAGTTTGTTTTATACTTAATACTCTAGATCCATGTTGGATAGCGGTCGATATGTGGAGTAATATTAGTAGATGCGGGCATGAGTCAGTCTACTTGTCTATGGACGTGACGCCTATATGCATGATCATTGTCGTGAATAACATGTCAAAATTATGCTTTATTCTATCAATTTCCAACAGTAATTTGTTTACGCATCGTGTGCTATGTTCAAGAGAGAAGCCTTTAGCGAAAGCTATGCCCCCCAGGTCTAGTTAATCATATTTACTAAAACCCTAAAAATACCTTGCTGCAATTTATTTACTGTTTTTTACTTTTTATGTTTATATTATCTCTTTATTAGTATTTAATGCTTGCAAGTAAGGGGTTCAAGGGGCTTGACAACCCTCTTGCCCGGATTGGGTGCAAGTGTTTGGTTCTGTGTGTGCGGATGCTGCAAAAAGGGAATTTGTGTAAGTCTCATATTTGTTCGATAAACTTGGTCTATCTAAGGGAAATACTTATCTCTACTATACTACAGCTCCCCTTCTATTTTGGAAAAAACCCAATGCAGTTTACAAGTAGCACTTTACACACGCCAACTGCCACATGTTCCGCCACCACTCCGTGAACGCAGCTGTTGCTGGCGACCGCCATCTACCTTGACCATCACCCCACTGTCAGTTGTTGTGGCCATCACCCGCTCCGCCAGCGTGTCCCGAAGGCGAGAGGACGAGGCCGCCAAAGGACAGCCGCTTGGCTTTTCCGTTAGTGCCCTTGTGATACGTCTCCGTCGTATCTACATTTCCTAACGCTTTCGCTCTTGTTTTGGACTCTAATTGCATGATTTGAATTAAACTAATCGGACTAAAGTTGTTTTCAGCAGAACTACCATGGTGTTGTTTTTGTGCAGAAATAGAAGTTCACGGAATTGGAAAAAACTTTCTAGGAATTTTTATGGAACAAAATAAAAATACTGGAACCAAGACCCACTCGAGGGGAGTCCCCAGGCGCCCACTAGGCAACAGGGCGCGCCACCCCCTCTTGGCGCGGCGTGGTGGGTAGTGGGGCCGACGTGGCTCGGTTGACCCTATCTCGGGCACTATAAATTCCTATTTTTGAGAAAAAAATAGGAGACGCTTTTCATTGCGTTTCATGATACGCATCCTCCGCCGCCTCTTGTTCTTCATCGACACACCAGATCTGGAGTCCGTTTGGGGCTCCGGAGAGGGGAATCTTCGGCTTTCGTCATCACCAACCATCCTTCATCGCTAATTCTATGATGCTCCGCATCGGGAGTGAGTAATTCCTTCGTAGGCTTGCTGGTTGGTGAGGAGGAGTCACCCACGAAGAATGCCAAGGGGGTTGTTTGTGAATCATTTGCTGCTGGACTCACCACCCCGCGATTGACGGAAGTTCGACCGTGCAAATGGTCACACATTCCCTTCATGGAACAAGCCGGATTCTACCATGAGTTTGCACAATTTGCGGAAAATTTTGGGCTAACCAACTTCATCACAAATTAGTGTGGCCAATACCATACCCTCAGTAATTCCTTCGTGCAACATTTCTATTTTCTAAATAGGCATGATCCACCTTCAATGCGGTTTAATTTATATGTTGAAACCCGGGAAATGTCGCTTACTAAATTTCGTGAGACTTTTTTAATTTCCTCTCATGGGGATTTAAGAGAGCCCAAGCCCGCCGAGTTTGAGTACTTCCTGCTCACTTTAATGGTGGGTGGGGGAAGAGGCATGTCAAAAGCCACTGCCACTAGCCTGCACTTTCCTTCGCTGCATTACTTTGCTTTATTTTGTCACGAAGTGTTTACTGCTAGGGAGGAGGGTAGTATACTTAGCGCTCCTGACCTTGCCATTGTACACCGAGCACTCCATAACGATCACACCTTTAATTTTGGTGCTATTATTGCTCGCTGTTTACACAGTAACACATCTAAGGGCAAAATCCACGGTGGTATTTATGCCACTCGCTTAGCAAAATGCTTTATCATCCCTTTTTGTCATGATGATTATCTTTTACCATGAGTTTATATAGACCATTGGTCTATGGTGGATCACCAGTTTATTGACAGTGATGATTCGTTAGATAACATTCGTTATAACTTGGTTTTTTGTGAGGTTACCCGTGATGTTATTTCGTTGCCCGCACTTGCCTTGTTTGATTGTATTGCTAGGAACGGATACAAGATCATGCCTGAGGACATTATTACCTACCGGAACGCCCAGGCAGCAGCCGAGCAGGAGCCTAGGAGTGGGACTCTCTGGTGCCTCCGCCCAAACACTTTGACATGAGGCCGAACGGCTACTATGGGTGGTGATTACCAAGCTAAGCCAAAAGCCTAATCTTGGGGGAGTATGTCTTTCCACTTACTCTATATTCATGCTCGCATATTCTAGTTGTCGATGTTCACACTCTTGCATTACATTATTTGTGTTAGATTTATATTCTTGCTTTCTTCTTGTGCATTTGAAAAACTTGTAGAAAACCCAAAAATATTTCTCTTTTCTTCTTTTACTTGTTGGGAGCTTTCCTGTGTAAATATTTTTCTCGTTATAAGTTTTCCCTTCTTTAATTTCCCTTCTTCCATAAAAAAGAGAAACTCCAAAAATACTTTAGTGTGTTCCTCCTAGTTTCTTTTCCCTTTATTGAGTAGTACCCAAGGGGAAGATCTCGATGAAATTGTTGAGTGGCTCTCATATGTGTTGTTATAGATCTAATAAAGAGCCCATATTACTTTGTCTTCTTCTTTTGAATAAAATGTTGCAGATTCCAGCTTAGTCCACAACACTCTTACACTATTATTATTTCATATCGTTCGGTCATGCAAGTAAAAGGCAATAATGATGATATTTGATGAAGTGACTGTGGCAGAGAGAAGCGGGTATGAACTTAACTTGTTTTTGTTTTGGTAAATATGTTTAGACCGGTATCCATGATTTAGCGTATTATGACCAAACATGTTCGCAATGACAATTAGAGATTATAGTTGTTCATGCCATACTTAAGTGGCTAGGAGTGGATAATGATTTATATTGGATGTTAACATGCATTAAAATGGTTGTGATGTAGTATGATGATATGGTATCCTCCTCTGAATGTTCGAGTGGCTTAACTTGGCACATTTTCACGCATCTAGTTGAATGAAAACACACATAGCCTCCATGATATTTAAGTTCATGGTGTTTATATCCTACTCATGCTAGTATGTAACGATAATTATTCATAAGCATGTTCATGACAGTCTTCACTCTCTAGCTAGTCTCTTCCCAACCTATTTGCTAGCATTCGCGTGTAGTAAGCGGGAATACTGCTTGTGCATCGAAATCCTTGAAACAAAGTTATTCCACATGAGTACACAATATCTACCTATATGCGGTATTACCCTGCCGTTCCAAGTAAATTTGCATGTGCCACCTCTAATATTTCAAATGAGCTTCTCTTTTGTGTGCCTTGACTGCTCATGGAGCGACAAGGAGAGGTCTGTATTTTCCATGATAAGCGGTTTATTCTCATGATGAGTGTTTATTCGCTCTTCCTTGCATGAGAGGGGATGGTAAAAAGGACTCCCAATCCCGAAATCATAACTCACAAATAAGTAAACAAAACTCCCGAGGACTATTGACAGTATGGACGACACATGTGGATTCGGCTAGCCGTGGAGTGTGTTTGTTGGTGGAGGGGGAGTAAACCTTTACTTTTTTCGCTTGGGAACCGCTGCTAATTTTTTTAGCATGGAAGATACCGATAACTCTTGGTCGTAACATTGACACGAAGGGTGTACCTCCCAAAATAATTTTTATATAATTTTTGCTTTGAGCGCAAGCACTGCCGCAAATCCCTCCTTCCCTCTACTAAAGGAATTTCTATTTACTTTCACGTTATTTAGTTTTCACTTTGAGTCATCACCTTCTCAAATAAGTACAAAACCCGAGAGAAATCTTTTCATCCTCATGCTTTTGTCTAGTTAAATATTGTTTGCGGCATGAGTGGATCTCCTCTACCATGAAGTACAATGTCTAGTCGCTGATTGAACTTTGGAGGTGCTCTGCATTTATGTTTTGTGGTTGAGAAAGGGCTAGCGAGATACCACTATTGTCATATTATATCATGATTGTTTTGCAAAAGTTTTGGCGTTTAAGTTATCTTATTATTTCTAAGGGTTATTGCCGATATGATTAGTCATGATTTATGCTGAAAACCTTGGTGCTCTCTAAGCATGTATATGTAAACAAGAACAAACGAGTTCGTAAAAGTTTTTCTTTTTCACTTTCAGTTTGTCAACTAAATTGCCTGTGGACAAGCAATGAGTTAAGCTTGGGGGAGTTGATACGTCACCATCATATCTACTTTTCCTAACGTTTTTGCTCTTGTTTGGGACTTTAATTTGCATGATTCGAATGAAACTAACCCGGACTGACGTTGTTTTCAGTAGAACTAACATGGTGTTGTTTTTGTGCAGAAATAAAAGTTCTCGGAATTTGACGAAAGTTTCTGGAGATATTTTATAGATTAAAAGAAAAATACTTGAACCCGCTAGGCACCAGGGCGCACCACCCCCTACTCGTGCGGACTGGAGGGTAGTGGGGCCCATGGGGTTTGGCTGACCCTATCTCTAGCACTATAAATTCCTATTTTTGAGACCAAAATAGGAGAGGAAGTTTCATCACGTTTCACGATACGCAGCGGCCGCCACCTCCTTTTCTTCATCGGCAGGCCAGATCTGGAGTCCGTTTAGGGCTCCGGAGAGGGGAATCTTTGGTCTTCGCCATCATTAACCCTCCTTCATCGCCAATTCCATGATGCTCCCCACCGGGAGTGACTAATTCCTTTGTAGGCTTTCTGGTCAGTGAGGAGCTAGATGATATTCATCATGTAATCGAGTTAGTTTTGTTACGGCTTGATCCCTAGTATCCACTATGTTCGGACATTGACGTTGCTATGACTTTGCCATGCTTAATGCTTGTCACTAGGGCCCGAGTGCCATGATTTCAGATCTGAACCGTTTATGTTTTCACCATTATATCTATGTGCTTGATCCGCTCTTGAAAGTTATATGCACCTACTACGTGTTAGGATCCGCATACCCCAAGGTGACAATAATCGGGATTCTTTCCGATGATTACCGTCGTATGAGGAGTTCATGTACTCATTATGTGTTAATGCTTTGTTCTGGTTCTCTATTAATAGGAGGCCATAATATCTCTTAGTTTCCTAAGGGAATCTGGTGCCACGGGAGGGTAGGATAAAAGAGGTCATGCAAGCTCTTTTCCATAAGCACATATGACTATTTAGGGAATACGTGCCTATAGTATATCAGTGAACGGGAGCTAGTTTTGTGTCGCCTTATGTTATGATTGATACATGATGAATATCATCCAGCAATATCACCTATACAGTGCCTACGATTTTCCACATATTTTGCTTGCTAAGTTACTACTTCTGCTACCGTTGTTACGACTCCTACAAAACTTTTATCAGAGTTACCGTTACTGCTTCTATTGTTAGAACTGCTATCAAAACTATCATATTACTGTGCTGCTGATCACTTTGCTAGAGATATTAAATCTCCAAGTGTGGTTGAATTAACAACTCAGCTTCTAATACCCGCAAATATTCTTTGGCTCCCCTTGTGTCGAATCTATAAATTTGGGTTGAATACTCTACCCTCAAAAACTATTGCGATCCCATATACTTGTGGGTTATCACCTTGTGGGTTAAATAAACTTCCTAGATGAGGTGGAGGAGCACCAGGTCGAGCATACAAATAAGCTCACCACCGTCATGGCCATAGCAGAAGACGCGGAAGTAGCATAGAATGAGGATATCTATGCTGAGTCACGTAGCTTCAAGAAGAAACATCAGGAGCGGCAGAGGGCAATAGTGGCATGCAACGAGTTTGACTCCTCCATCTCGTCGGTAGGATCCTCCTCCTCGGCATCTTACTGAGCGTGCTTGATGAGGAGAGGCTACTAGAAATAGTACAAAGCCCCACTGTCATAGTATTTAGGAGGTATTTTGTTTAGTTCATATAACTATAGATATGGTTGAACTATACCACATAGTTGAATTAGATGTATTAGTATGTGATTGGCAATAATTGGGGAAAAGTTTGTTCAGTTCAGCTAACGAGTTGAACTATTATGTAAAAAAGAATGACTGCTTAATCCATTAATGAAATGGACTTTCGCTTCCAAAATTGCACCCACTAGTGATTTTGTTCTTGCAAAATTTGACAAATGTCACTGTTACAACGTTGACAAATGCCAATGATACTAGATCGACAAACGCCAATGTTTCCGATTTGACAAATGGCGAATTAACCTATATGATAGATGCAAATTTTATCGAATTGTGTGTACTAATGATTCGTCCATTTTGCATCATGAATTCTTATTGATATTTATGCTATTCTTCTCCATTATTACTCATTATGACAATATTCTTATGCCTTTTCTCACTAAATTTACAAGGTACATCGCAAAGAGGGAAATTTCCGGAAACTGAAACTCTGGACCTGTAAAGCAAGAAAAAGGCTGGAAAATCACTGGACTCAAAATGACATGAAACTTCAGGGAGAATTATGATGGAATATGTAAGAATTATTGGGGTAGTAATACAAGAGAAGGGGCCCACCTGCTGGCCACAAGCCAACAGGGTGCGCTGATGTCCGTTGTGCTACTGCACAAAAGACCTCCCAGTGGCGCCAGAAATGCGCACGTTGACGACACAAGGAATCCTTCTGCGTTGGTGTTCCCTCGAAGCGGAGAGGATGATGTAGCACAGCGGAGGTAAGTATTTCCCTCAGTTTGAGAACCAAGGTATCAATCCGGCGGAGGAGTATCTCAAGATCCTGCATAAACACAAAAGCTTGCACCCAATGCTATGAAGGGGTTGTCAATCCCTTATAGATTGTTTGCCAAGTGAGAACTGAAAGCAGCAAAGTAACAAAGCAAAGTAAAAGCGGAGTTGTAAACGATGGATGTGAATAGACCCGGGGGCCGTAGTGTTTACTAGTGGCTTCTCTCATGAAAGCAAGTAGACGGTGGGTGAACAAATTACTGTCGAGCAATTGATAGAACTGTGCAGAGTCGTGACGATATCTATGCAATGATTATTTCTATAGGCATCACGCCCGAAACAAGTAGACCGATACTTTCTGCATCTACTACTATTACTCCACACGTCGACCTCTATCTAGCATGCATCTAGTGTATTAAGTCCATAAGAACAGAGTAACGCCTTAAGCAAGATGACATGATGTAGAGGGATAATCTCAAACCAATGATAAAAAACCCATCTTTTTACCCTTGATGGCAACTGCTTGATGTGCGCCTTGCTGCCCCTACTGTCACTGGGAAAGGTCACCACATGGCAGAACCCAAACCCAAGCACTTCTCCCATTGCAAGAATCATATATCTAGTTGGCCAAACAAAACCCAAGACCCGGAGAGACTTACAAGGATATCAAATCATGCATATAAGAAATCAGCAAAGACTCAAATATATGTCATAGATAATCTGATCACAAGTTCACAATTCATCAGATCTCGACAAACACACCGCCAAAGAAGATTACATCGGATAGATCTCCATGAAGATCATGGAGAACTTTGTATTTAAGATCCAAGAGAGAGAAGAAGCCATCTAGCTACTAACTACGGACCCGTAGGTCTGAAGTGAACTACTCACGAGTCATTGGAAGGGCGATGCTGATGATGAAGAAGCCTTCCAACTCCAAAGTCCCCTCCGGCAGGGTGCCGGGAAGGGTCTCCAGATGAGATCTTGCGGAAACGGAAGCTTGCGGTGGCGGAAAAGTATTTTCGAGGCTACCCCGATTTTTTGCGGAATATTTGGGAATTTATAGGCCAAAAACCTAGGTCAGGGGGCGGCCAGGGAGGCCACAAGCCTGCCCACCGCCGCCTCCCCCCTGGTGGTGGAGTGGGGACTTGTGGGCTCCCTGGAGCCCACCTGGCTTGGCCCAAAAGCCCCGTGGACTTCTTTCGTTCGGGAAAAAACCATTTCGGGGTTTTTCTTCCGTTTGGACTCCCTTCCAAAATTAGATCTGAAAAGAGTCAAAAACATGGAAAACACACGAGCTGGCACTTGGCACTAAATTAATAAGTTAGTCCCAAAAAGATATAAAAAGGTACATAAAACATACAAAGAAGGCAAGATAACAGCGGGAAATCATCAAAATTAAAGATACGTTTGAGACGTATCATGCGCCCATCCCCCGGGCACGCCCTCTTAGCTTGTGGGGCCCTCGCACGTGCGCTAACCCACTCTTCACCTATAAGGTGTGTTTTGACCTAGAAAAAATCAAGAAGATACTTTTGTGACGAAGCGTCGTCATCTCGAGGCGGAAACCTGGGAAGATGCCCTTTCGCTCTCCTGCAAAGAGATTCTGCCAGGAAACTTCCCTCGTGGAGTGGAAATGAAACCATCGTCATCACCAATGCTTCCTTCTAGGACTAATATGCATCAACGTCTTCACCAGCACCATCTCATATCAACCCCTAGTTCATCTCTTGTATTCAATCTTTGTCTCAAAACTTCAGATTGGTACATGTGGGTTACTAGTAGTGTTGGTTACATCTCGTAGTGGATGCTTGTGGTTTACTTGGTGGAAGATATTATGTTCAGATCCTTAATCATCATTATTATACGTCTAATCTAGAACATTTTGATGATGTGTGAGTAGTTACTATTCTTCCCGAGGACATGGGAGAAGTCTAATTATAAGTAATCATGTGAACTTGGTATTCGTTCAATATTTTGATGATATGGATATTGGTTTTTATCTTAGTGGTGTCGTGTGAACGTCTACTACACGACACTTCACCATGTTATGGGCCTAAGTGAAGGAATTGTGTAGTTATAAGTAGATGATGGGTTGCTAGAGTGACATAAGCTTAAACCCTAGTTTATGCTTTATTTCATAAGGGGCTAATTTGCATCCACATGTTTCAGGCTATGGTTAGATTTATTCTAATTCTTATTTTATAGTTGTGGATGCTTGTGGGAGGGGGTAATCATAAGTGGGTTGATTGTTCAAGTAAGAAAAGCACCTTAGCACCGGTCCACCCACATATCAAATTATCAAAGTAATGAACGCGAGTCAACTCAATATGATGAACATGACTAAACAGAAATTCCCAAGTGTCCTCGGGAGCGCTTGCTTCATATAAGGGTACATTCGGTCCTGTACTTTGCTACAAAAAAGGATTGCCTATCTTGCTGCACACTTGTTACTATTGTTACTTGTCACTTGTTATGAATTATCTTGCCACAAACTATTTATCATTATTACTCATAGCACTTGCAGAGAATACCTTGCTGAAAACCGCTTGTCATTTCCTTCTGCTCCTCGTTGGGGTCAACACTCTTACTTATTGAAAGGACTACAATTAATCCCCTATACTTGTGGCTTATCAAGCCTCTTCTCTCACACCGTTGTCGGGGAGTGAAGCGCCTTTCGTAAGTGGAAACTAATAAGGAAACATTTTTGATACGTGTTGCACGGTGGGTTGTTGCTATGGATTATCATCCTTTAAGTGGTTTGTTGAGGGTATCTTTGCTGCAAACGGAAGTGAAAAAAGGCGCTCCCCAAGTGATTGAACTTTCTGAAAATAATTATTATGACATTACTTTGGGTATGTTACAGAAATAGGTAGCTAATTGACTCCCCGTTGAATTGCGTTTGTTTTCCTTCAAGCTTAAAGAGTGATGTAGCACAACGACGACAAATATTTCCCTCAGTTATGAAACCAAGGTATCAATCTAGTAGGAAGATGCATAAGACTATGTAAGCGGTACGAGTACACAAATAACAAATCCTCGCAACCCAACGCGTGCATGGGTTGTCAATCCCTCGTGGGTATAGTAAAAGGATAGATTGATATATGCAAATAGAGTGATAGCAAATAAAACAAATCAAGGTATTTTTGGGTTTTTTGATAATGCAGATCTGAAAACAAAATAGAAAATAAAATGGAAATGTGAATAGCAAAGTAGAGATTGCAAATAGATGATGTGAATTAGACCCGGGGGCTGTAGATTTCACTAGTGGCTTCTCTCAAGAAAATAGCAAACGGTGGGTTGACAAATTACCGTTGGGCAATTGATATGAGAGCAAATAATTATGACAATATCCAAGACAGTGATCATGTATATAGGCATCACATCCAAGACAAGTAGACTGACTTCTGCCAGCATCTACTTCTATTACTCCACAGATTGACCGCTTTCCAGCATGCATCTAGTGTATTGAGTTCATGGAGAAATGGAGTAATGCTTTAAGACCGATGACATGATGTAGACAAGATCTATTCGTGTAGGAATAGACCCCATTGTTTTATCCTTAATAGCAATGATACATGAGTGTCATGTCTCCTTTTGTCACTGAGATTGAGCACCACAAGATCGAACCCATCACAAAGCACCTCTTCCCATAGCAAGATAAAAGATCAAGTTGGCCAGACAAAAACTATCGAAGAATAAATACGAGGCTATAATAATCAATAATGGATATAATTTCATTGATCTGGTCATAAACTCACAATTCATCGGCTCCCAACAAACACACCGCAAAACATAGAGTTACATCAAATGGATCTCCAAGAGACCATTGTATTGAGAAGCAAAACGAGAGAGAAAGACATCTAGCAACTCCCTACGGACTCGTAGGTCTCATACGAACTACTCACGCATCATCCGGTGAGAACCAATGAGGGTGATGAACCCCTCCATGATCGTGTTCCTCTCCAGAACGGGCTCTACATTAGACTTCGTGGCTTCTGGAACTTGCGGCAGCTGGAACGATTTTTCACCGACTCCCCTAGGGTTTATGGAAAATTGGGGGTATTTATAGAGCTCGGAGGAGGTGGAGGAAGTGCCCGAGGCCCCCACTAGCCATCAGGCCGTGCTAGGGGCCCTTGGCATGCCCTGGTGCCTAGTGGACCACCTGGGCCTCCTCTCGGGATCATCCTTGGTCCCCAAGTTTCCTTGTGGTCCAAAACAATCTACAAAAAGTTTTGTGGCATTTGGACTGCATCTGATATTGATTTCCTAAGACGGAAAAAATGGAAACTAGCACTAGGCACTATGTCAATTGGTTAGTCCCAAAAAATGATATAAAGTTGCTATAAAATGATCATAAAACATCCAAGAATTATAATATAACAGCATGGACCAATCAAAAATTATAGATACATTGGAGACGTATCACTAATTCTTATGCACGAGATGGTACAACTCATCTTGATTACCACTTCATATATGTAGAAGAGATTTGTGGATTATTTAAGATTCCAGGTTCATCCGAGGACAAAGTGAGGAAGAAGGTTTTCCCTTTATCTTTGTAGGGAAAAGCATTGATGTGGTATAGGCTATTGGATGATATTGGATCATGGGACTGGAATTGCTTCAAGCTCGAATTTCATTAGAAGTATTATCCTATGCATCTAGTTCATCGTGATCAAAGCTATATAGATAATTTCTGGCCTCGTGAAGGAAAACTCATCGCTCAAGCTTGGGGGAGTTTTAAATATATGATACACACTTGCCCCAACCATGAGCTATCAAGAGAAATGATTATAGAAATTTTTTACGCTCGGATTTCTCATAAAGATCAATTAATACTCGATTCTTCTTATACTGGTTTCTACAAGAAAAAATTACTGAATTCAAATGTGATCTTTGGGAAATAAGTCAATGCAACTGTAAAGATTGGGAATTTGACAAGGGTAAATGGTCAGGTATAAAGGTTGAGTTTTATTGTGTTAAATCCTTTATGCAAACTAATACTTTTCACAAGTTTAGCAAAAAAATGGGCTTGACTCTTAGATAGTATCTACTTTCTGTGAATCATTTTCTACTCATGTTGATCTCGCTAAGGATAAGTTGTTTAAATATCATCCACCTATTGAGAAATTATTAGGTGAACCTATTAAAGTGAAAGAGGAAACGATTGTTTATCATGTTGATCCGGTTGTGCCTATTGCTTATATTATGAAACCACCTTTTCCTGTTAGGATAGAGGAACATGCTAAAGCTGAAAATGTGGTTAATACAAGTTATATGTCTACACCTAAGCCTTTTGAACAAATAAATGTTGAGCCTAATATGATATGGTTAAAGATCTCCTAGTTGATAATGTCGATGGACAAGTTATTAACTTTTGTGACGAAGCTTCTAGAATTGCAAAACCTCTTAGAAACAGACAACATGAGTGCGATAAAAATAAACCAGTTGTTGGCGTGCCGATTGTTTTTGTTAAAATTGGAGATCATTGTTATCATGGGTTGTGTGGCATGGGTGCTAGAGTTTCCTTTTACCTTGTATCAAGAAATTATGAATGACATAGCACCCGCTCAGATTGAAGATAATGATGTCACCATTAAATTTGCAAACAGATTCACCATTTTACCGCTTGGTATTGTTAGAGGTGTTGAAGTATTGTGTGGAAAAATTAACTACCCTACTGATTTCTTCATACTTGTTTCCAAACATGATAGCTTTTGTCCTATTATATTTGGTAGACCTTTCTTAAATACTATTAATGCCAAAATTAATTGTGTTACTAAGAAGGTTAAGGTAAGCTTAGGTGGTGTGATTCATGAATTTAATTTCTCTAAGTTTGGTAGACAACCACATAAAAAATAATAATCTAGCACTGATAAAATTATTGTTCTTGCTTCCATTTTTGTGCCTCCTACTGATCCTTTAGAACGATACTTGATAGACAATGAGAATGATATCCATATGAACGAGAGAAATGATATAGATGATATAATTCTTAGACAAATACCTATTCTTAAACACAACTTGCCTCTTGACATTTAGGGGATCCTCCCCCCACCTAAGGGAGATCCCATGTTTGAGCTAAATAAATTACTTGATAAATTGAAATATGATTATCTTCATGAAGACGATATATCCTATTATTATTAGTGCTAACCTTTCAGAGCATGAAGAAAATATATTACTTAAACCTCTGGAGAAGAACAGGGACGCTTTTGGATATACTCTGGATGATCTTAAGGGCATTAGTCCCACTCTATCTCAGGACATGATTAATATGGAACCGAATGCTAAACCTGTCGTTGATCATCAATGCCACTTAAATGCTCAGATGAAGGAGGTGATAAGAACTAAAATACTAAAGCTTCTAGAGGCAGGTCTAATTTATCCTATTGCTCGTAGTAGATGCATAATTCATGTTCACTATGTTCCTAAGAAAGGAGGTATAACTGTTCTGCCTGATGATGAAAATGAACTTATCCCACAAAGAATCGTATGTGGTTATAGGATGGTAATTGATATTAGAAAATGAAACAACCCTAATAAAATATCATTACCCCTTGCCTTTTATTGATCAAATGTTAGAAAGATTATCTAAGCACACACATTTTTGATTTCTTGATGGATATTCTGGTTTTTCTCAAATACTTGTGTCAAAAGAGGACCAAGAGAACTTTCACGTGACATTTTGGAACGTATGCCTTTTAGTTTATGCAGTGCACCTACTACCTTTAAAAGATGTACTACTGCTATATTCTCTGACTTCTGTGAAAATATTGTTGAGGTCTTCATGGATGATTTACCCTTTACGAGACTTCTTAAGTTGATTGCCTGAGAAACCCTGATCGAGTTTTGTAGAGATGTGAAGAAACTAATCTTGTCTTGAACTGGGAGAAGTGCCACTTTATGGTGAATGAAGGTATAATACTTGGGCATAAAATCTCTGAGAGAGGTATTGAGGTAGATAAAGCTAAAGTTGATGTAACATAGAGGCATATCCTAAACATATCAAAGGTATAAGAAGTTTTCTTGGTTATGCTGGTTTCTATAGGCATATCACTAAAGATTTCCAGGCCATTAATTAATCTTCTTGAAAAAGATATTACATTTGTTTTTATGATGATTGTGTAGAAGCCTTTGAAATACTTAAGCAAGCCTCAATTTCTACATTTATTATTCAACCACCTAATTGGAATTTACCATTTGAAATTATATGTGATGCTAGTGATTATGTTGTTGGTTCTGTTCTAGGACAATGAGTAAACAAGAAAGTGAATGGTATCCATTATGCTAGTAAAAATCTAGACAGTGCCCAAAGAAATTATGCTGTTACTCAGAAGGAATTTTCAGAAGTTGTGTTTGCATGTGATAAGTTTATACCTTATATTGTTGATTCTAAACTTACTAGTCACACTGATCATGTTGCTATTAAATACCTTATGGAAAAAAGATGCTAAGTCCAGACTAATTAGGTGGGTGCTTTTACTTCAATAGTTTGATTTGCATATTGTCGATAGAAAGGGAGCTAAATACACAGTAACAGATAATTTGTTGAGAATGGAAAATATTCCTGATGACCCACTATCAATTGATGATAATTCTCCGGATGAGAGATTAGTTGTTATAAATGCTTTCCATAGTACTCCTTGGCATGCAGATTATGCTAATTACATTGATGCTAAATATATACTAGCTAGGTTTACATACCAAAAAAAGAAAAAGTTCCTCTATGATTTCAGACATTAATTTTGGGATGACCCAAATCTTTATAAAAACGTGGTAGATGGTGTTATTAGTCATTGTGTACCTAAGAACAAAGAGGGAAATATCCTACAAAAGTGTAATTCCGAGGCCTATGGAGGGCACCATGCTGGTGATAGAACTGCACAGAAGGTATTACAGTCCTGTTTTTATTGGCCTACTCTTTTCAAAGATGCTCGTAAGTATGTGCTTTCTTGTGATGAATGTCAAAGAGTTTGTAACATTGGTAGAAGTCAAGAAATGCCTATGAATTATTCACTTGCTATTGAACCATTTGATGTTTGGGGTTTGATTATATGGGACCTTTTCCTTACTCTAATTGGTATACTCATATTTTAGTTGTTGTTGATTACGTCGCTTAGTGGCTAGAAGCTATTCCAACTGGTAGTGATGATCATAACACTTCTATTTAAATGCTTTATGATGTTATTTTCCCAAGGTTTGGAGTCCCTAGATATTTAATGACTGATGGTGGTTCACATTTTATTCATGGTGTTTTTGGTAAACTTCTAGCGAAATGTGATGTCAACCATAGAATTGCATCACCTTATCATCCTTAGCCTAGCGATCAAGTTGAGTTGAGCAATATAGAAAAAAATTGATCTTGCATAAGATAGTTAATAGATCTAGAAAGAGTTGGTCTAAGAAACTTGACGATGTTTTATTGGCTTATAGAACTGCTTATAAAAAACCCTATGGGAATGTCCCCATATAAAATGGTCTATGGAAAAGCATGTCATTTACGTCTTTAGTTAGAACATAAAGCTTATTTGATGATTAAATAACTTAACTATGATTTGAAACTTGCCAGTGAAAAGAGGTTATTTGATATTAGCTCATTAGATGAATGGAGGACACAAGCTTATTAAAATGCCAAATTGTTTAAAGAAAAGGCTAAAAGATGGTATGGCAAGAGAATCAAAAAATGAGAATTCAATGTAGGAGTTCTTTTATACAAATCTCATTTCAGAATTTTTTTTCATGTAAGCTTCTCTCCAAATGGGAAGGACCTTATATCATAAAATAAGTATATGGCTCTGGTGCTATCAAGATTAACAACTTCGAGAAAAAAATCCTAGAGTGGTAAATGGGCAAAGAATTAAACACTACATCTCAGGTACACCCACCAACATTGAAACTAATATTATTCAAGTGATGACACGAGAACAACACATAAGAGAGACCTTCCGGAACACTTCACAAAGATGAAAAAGGGGTAGGTATGTGATACGGTAAGTAAATCAACTCAAAAAGTTCCAAAAAAATATGTTTTGTTGGTTTTGGTATTTTACAAAAAATACAAAACCAAAAATGAGTCAAAGGGACCCATGAGGGAGCTACAAGCCAAAAGGGCGACCACTCCCCATGGGTGCGTCGTGTTAGCTTGTGGACCCATCGTGTGCCTCCCAGAATCCGTTTTCTTTCAGGACTCGTATTCTCACCTAGAAAAATCATTATATATACTTTTGTTTGTTTTGACCACCGCATTGCGAGTTTTTCCGTTGTTCTTGTTTCGGGTTGTTTTTCGAAAAGATTTCTCGAGGTGTGGAAGCTATGTCTTCGTCCTCCTCCAACAACATTGAGTACCAAGCTTGGTTGTTTCATATGGATCTTGAACGAGAAGGAGTTGAGGATGTTATCTTAGGAGATGAACCTATGGAATCTATGGCAGTGCATTCCCCAGCCTCAAACGTGGGACCCTAGGAGCATCTCCACCTCTCTGAATCCCTGACCACCAATGGTGAGGAGAGCTCAACTAGCCTAGGAACCGCAAGGTGAATCTATCCCGAGGAGGCCCCTCGGTAGGTTACATGCAAATAACTTTCACAATTTGATTCAAAACTACATAATTGATAATATTTCTCGCTCGCATATACCGTCCAATTGGGACATCTCTCGTCCAAGTGAAAGTGATGCAGGAAAAAGCTCTTGCTATCCATATAATAAACATATTATGGTGGAAGTGCAAAAAACACTAAAGTGGTTCAACAACTCCTCTATGTGATGAGGGAATAAAAAGCTGCCATGCTATCCATTACAAAGAATAAGCCTACTACACCACCACCATCATCACCCAAGGACACTTGACTACATGGGTACGGGCACCACCCTTATCTTGTTCCAAGCTTGGGGGTGGTGCCCCAGTATCGTATCACCATCACTTTTACCATTATCATATATCCTAATTTGATCCTTAGTTATGTCGTGATTTAGAGAAATAAAACTTCAGTTTTGCTTTGCTTAGAGTGTTAGCTTTGAGATCTATTTATCCTTGTAATCGAGTATTAGAGTTATATGATAAAGATTAGTTTGAGTTTTCTTGTTTTGCTCTCATGCATCAATCATAGCATTCAAATAAAAAAATCATATGCTAATACCATGGGGAGTAATTACTTCACATATAATAAGTGTGATAGATAAAACTTGTTGGGAATAAACAAACATAGAATTAGTCATTCATACATTTATGCAAGATTATGATAGAGGAGAGGAGATTCACATACAAATATACTATCTCGACATGTTTTATGATTGTAAGCCCCCAATAAATGTTATATAATGATCGAAGTGTTGATGTTGGACAAGGAACACATCGTAATGGTTATGTTTGTTTACATTCACGTAGAATTTATATTCTCATGGATCCTCTAACATGTGGTGCTTGCTTCAAATCCTTTGCTAGCCCAAAAATTTGCACAAAAAAGAGATACTGCTTGTGCATTCATAACCCTTAAACCCGGTCTCTTGCCATTAGAGTCCATCATACCTACCTATGGGTTGAATAAGATCCGTCAAGTAAGTTGTCATCGATTCACAAAGCAATAAAAATTGCTCCTAAACATGTATGATATTTTATTGTAAGGGAAAATAAGATTTGTACGATCTTGTAACGACGAACAAATAAAAGCGGTAGACTGCATAATAAAGTGTGCTATCATAAGGGGCAATATAAAGTGATTTTCCTTTCCATTAAGAGCTTGCACATCCAAAAATAAAAAGCACATGACAACCTGTGCTTCCCTCTCCAAAGGGCTTATCTTTTACTTTCATGTATTTACTTTTATGCAAGAGTCAATAATGTTCATTCCTATTCCTACATATTAACTCTATAGTTGGCAAGAATCATTTGTTGAGGAAAAATCCAGATATATATAAATATATATATATATATATATATATATATCCAGTTGAATGTAGGTGATCATGATGCATTATTGTTGACATTATCCTTGAGGTAAATGAGTTGGGTGGCAAAACAAAAAAGCCCCTATCTTTCGATGTGTCCGATGAAAACATTATCTCCACAAATATGGAATGAGTGTCGGCAATCATAGAAGATTGAATGATAGTTGAGTATGTGAACTTTGTAAAATTAGAGCTCTTACATAGAATCTTCTATGAAATATGATGAACTATGCTTGTCTCAATGGCTACAAACTTAGTTTGTTGATTGCAAATAAAGTTTATGCTTCATACTTCAATGTTGTGAATAGATTGTTACTTGTTTATGCGAAGATATATAATGAAAAGCTTGGTTCTATTTTAATATTCATGATGCTTTCATCTCTGTTTTTTTTATTGACACCTCTCTCTCAAATCATGTGGTCATTATTATCAAGTTCGCCTTTCGTTTGAGGACAAGCGAGGGCTAAGCTTGAGGGAGTTGATACGCCCATTTTGCATTACGAATTCTTATTGATATTTATGCCATTGTTGTCCATTATTCCTCATTATGATACAATTCTTATGCATTTTGTCTCCAAATTCACAAGGTACATCACAAAGAGGGAAATTACCGGAAACTGGAATTTTGGACGTGAAAACCAAGAAAAAGGCTAAAAAGATCACTCGACTCCAAATGAACTGAAAATTCATGGATAATTTTTGTGGAATATATAAGAATTATTGGGCCAAAAATACACCAAAGGGGGGCCTCCTGCTGGCCACAAGCCAACAGGGCGTGCCCACCCCCTCGGCGTGCCATGTTAGCTTGTGGGGCCCTCGCGGGTTCCCTGGCCCCCACTTCTGCTATAAGGTGTATTTTGACCTAGAAAAAATCAAGAAGATACTTTCAATATGAAGCACCACCATCTCAAGGCGGGAACCTAGGCAAAGTCCCTTTTGCTCCCCGGCAAAGAGATTCCTTCACGGAAACTTCCCTTTGGGAGGGGGAAATCGAATCCACCATCATCACAAATGCTTCCTCCTTCATGGGAGGACTAATCTTCATCAACATATTCACCAGCACCATCTCATCTAAAACGCTAGTTCATCTCTTATATTCAATCTTTGTCTCAAAACCTCAGAATGGTACGTGTGGGTTACTAGTAGTGTTGATTACATCTCGTAGTAGATGCTTGTTCGTTTACTTGCTCAAAGATATTATGTTCAAATCCTTAATCATCATTATTACACCTCTGACATTGAACATGTTTGTGATGTGCGAGTAATTACTTATGTTCCTGAGGACATGGGAGAAGTCTTGTTATAAGTAATCATGTGAACCTGGTAGTTGTTCGATATTTTGATGATATGTATGTTGTTGCTTCTCTTAGTGGTGTCGTGTGAACATCGACTACACGACACTTCACAAAGTTATGAGTCTAAAGGAAGGCATTGTGGAGTAATAAGTAGATGATGGGTTGCTAGAGTGACAGAAGCTTAAACCCTAGTTTATGTGTTGATTTTGATCCACATGTTTCACTTATGGTGAGATTTATCTTAATTCTTATTTTGTAGTTGTGGATGCTTGCAAGAGGGGGTAATCATAAGTGGGTTGCTTGTTAAAGTAAGAACAACACCATACCACCGGACCACCCACATATCAAATTATCAAAGTAAGGAACATGAATCAACACAACATGATGAACATGACTACACAAAAATTTGCATGTGTCCACAAGAGCACTTGCTTCATATAAGAGAATTTAGGCATGTCCTTTGCTACAAAAAGAATGTGCTTTCTTGATGCACACTTGTTACTATTGTTAATTTTCATAAATTATCTTGCCACAAACTATTTATCATTGTTACTCATAGCACTTGCACAGAATACCTTGCTGAAAACCGCTTGTCATTTCCTTTTGCTCCTCGTTGGGTTTGATACTCTTACTATTCGAAAGGACTATGATTGATACCCTATACATGTGTATCTTCAACTAAGCACACATGTCATCATACAGAAACATTTGCGTTGACGTAATGCACCAATCCTTCGCGCCAGATTTTTACTTGGCTTAGTGGCGAAGGAACAATAGCCCACGGTCTGCATACGGGTATTCATTCTCAAATATTTGCAATAATGGTCAAAGGGCACGCCTCCCTGATGAGCGCGCAGAGGACTACTCCCACGCCTCCCATCTACTCAATCATTTGCCCACACGCTACCTCCTAGGCAATAAAGAGTGTGATGCGTGTCAACACATAAATGCTCAACAGAACACCCACAATTTATAAATAATATGTCTGTTTGCGATGCTAACGTGACATTTTTTTGTTCTAAAATGCCTTTGTTGGTTATTAATGTTTGCACCTTCTCTCAAAGTGAACACGAAAAATACCACATCGTATTTGTGCAATATCATGAAACCCTGCCCAATTTCATGAATTTTGTGTGAGCTTTGGATTTACTATAATTTAAACCATTATTCCTAATGTTAGCCGTACGAGAAAAAATGGGAAACATGTCTCAAATTGCAAAACGAAATCATACAATGCATTTATGTGTGAGTTCATGATAGCATGCCAAGTTTCATAAATTTTTTATGAGGATTGGATTTACAAGAATTTTAGAACCAAGTTTCTCAATGAGTGTGGCTGAGCCAAGACAGTGAGATGCTTGAAATTCATTCTCATTTCTTGCATGGGACCTAAACATGCAGCCACAGACACGTATTTGATTTTTCAACCCATTTTGTTGCAGTGTACCTTGTGATTGTAGTTCAAATCTGAATTATGGACATTAAATGCATAGAAAACCCAATTAATGTATAAAAAGCCCACATGAACCCTTAATAATTCCATATTTTTGCACTACACTCCTATTTCTCTATGTTTCTAGAAAAAAATCAAGGAGAGAACAGGCACGAATGTCTTTTCTCCCATAGAGGTGACATGCATGTTTCCCATCGAAACCACGAAGCTTCTTGTGAGAAACTCTGGTTTGTAAAAGCCTTATACCAAAACATGTCCCAAGTTGGACGATTTTTCACCATGGCATATGTGTGCCTTGTCATTACACCATGGCAAGTTTCATGAACTTCTGACGAGATTTGGATTTACACGAATTTTAATACCAAGTTTCTCAAAGTTTGCGGCCGAGCCAAAACGCCGAGTTTTTGTAATTCATTCACATTTCTTGCGTGGGACCTAAACATGCAGCCAGGGACACATATATGATTTTTCAACATATTTTCCTGCGATGGACCTTATGATTGTAGTTCAAATTTGAATTATGAATATTAAATGACTAGTAAACTCAATTAATGTATAAAAAGGCCAAACGAATCCTGAATAATTCCATATTTTAGTACGACAATGAGGTTGCTCTATGTTGCCTCTAAAAAGTTGAAGGCGAGAAGAGGGAGTGGATGTTGTTTCGCCCATAAAAGGTGAACGTTCCCAATCAAAACCACATAGCTTCTCGTGAGAATCTCCGGTTTCGAAGAGGCTTGTGCCAAAACTTGTACCAAATTAGACAATTTTTACCACATCACACAAGTGCCTTGTCATGACACTATGCCAAGTTTCATGAATTTCTGACAAGATTTGTATTTGATGGAATTTGAAACATTGATTCTCAATGTCCATGGCCAAGCGAAAATGTCGAGAGGTTTGAAATTCATTCCCATTTCTGGCATGTGACCAAAGCATGCAGCGACTGGCACGTATATGATTGTTCAACCCATTTTCCTGCGCTGGACATGTGATTGTAGTTCAAATTTGAACTATGCACATTAAATGCCTAGAAAACTCATTTCATTTATAAAAAGGGCAAACGAACCGTGAATAATTCCATATTTTAGCATGATAGTCATGTTGATCTATGTTGCCTCTAGTAAAATTCGAGATGACAAGAGGGAGTGAAAGTTGTTTCGCCCACAAAAGGGGAACATTCCGTATCAGAACCACTTAGCTTCTTGTGAGAATCTCCGGTTTGTAAGAGGGTTGTGCCAAAGCTTGTAGCAAATTGGACAACTTTTTACCACAACACATATGTGCCATGTCATGAGACAATGCCAAGTTCATGATTTTCTGACGAGATTTGGATTAGCTGGGATTTGAAAACATATATTCCCAATGTCTATGGTCGAGCCAAACATTGAGAGGTTTGAAATTCATTCCCATTTTTACATGGGATTAAAACATGCATCTAGTGACACGTACATGATTTTACAACCCATTTTCGTGCGATGGACCTTGTGAGTGGAGTTCATACTTAAACTATGCACATGAAATGTCTAAAAAACTCAATGTTTAAAAAGTCCAAAAGAACACTGAATAATTTCATATTTTAACAGACACTCCTATAGTTCTATGTTCACTACAAATAAATGTTATTGCAATCCAAACACCTTCATTTCTCAATGTAACCTCATTTTTAGTTTTCAAACAATATGAACCGCGTGCGATGTAGTATAAAATATCTTGGGCCAATCTTGACATATGGCTTATGCCGACAGCTTAGTCAGCTACAGTACATCACCGGCGCATCAACCACAGAGTGACACTTGCTCCCTAAGCCCATATTACTATTCAAATGTTCTCGGTGAAACATGGGGGCGTGGATCCGCATCGTGAAGGCAAGTTCAGCAACCCACTCCAGCCGAGAGCTGGCGTATGAGCCATGAGAGTGCTCAGAACATCCATGAGCGTGGCCGCAATCTCCGACAGGGCAGCTGCAACCGCTGAAAGGGCAGCTATTGCAGCACAGATGGTGTCAACAACATCGATGACCGGGATAGCAAATGGCAAGAACCGCACGACAATTGTCCATTCCTCGGCGACCCTAGTAGCCCTAATGGCGGCTGCCCATACCTATGCCAAGGTCAACCACGCCTAGCTCATGTCAACACTGCACAAATAGCAGCGGCCTTCTCAAACACCAGTAGACAACCTACGTCCGAATATTTGGGAATCGCCAAGAGTGCTCGGGCAACCGTCCGTTAATTGGTGGCCTCTCTAGCCGAGATGGAAGTCATCAACGCCCGGACCACGACCTCTCATGCCCGACTGGTGGTGGCCTTTTCCAAAGAGACCATGGACACGGACTATGAGATGCTTGCGGAGTATGTTGCGATGGATGTTATGGATCCCCTTCCCTCGACAGTCGTTGAGCACGAGTTGGTCATGGAGGAGGCGGTGGAGATCGATGAGCATGAGGCGAAATATTAGTTTTTTTAGAGCACCGGTCTTTTGCTTGAGTAATTTTTAGTTCAACCAACTATGCTGAATTGCTTGATTAAGTAAGTGTGGGTTGTGATGTAGGCTCTTTTGTGTAGTACCCAAATTAGCAATTGATGTTTAATTATGCAGTGACGTTGATGACCAATGTAACCTAGAAAATTCGGACCTAAATTTCCCGCCATATCCCCATTATGTCTTCCAAATGAAAATGAAATTCAAGTACATCACACACAATTTGTTTGTACAAACCGTGTGCAATGAAGTATCCAATATGTTCCGCTGGAAGCTTGGAAACCAAAATTTGCATGTGCAAGCTCATCACACACGGGGTAAACTATAGGATTGGTTTTGTGATGTTTACGTACCGCACAAAATTCTAAATAAGGGACTCTGTATGATGACACTTTCCATGCCAGTTTTTCCCTGCACCGAACAAAAAAAAATTGCTTCCGCAGAAATATCTACCTCCCTCACCCCTAGTACCAACCAAAAGTCACATTTCCCCTATTTCATCCTTCCTTTCGTATTTCAAACCTTCACTGCTTGCGTGAAGCGTTGCCTCCTCACTCGCAACACTTCTTCAACTGCTCGTCCTCATCCATCTATTTAGGTAATCAACACCTCCAACATACTAAAAGCACAACTTCTCCCTAGGTGGTTTTGGTAATTAATATTAACATATATGTCATTGGACTAAGGATTCTATCTAGTATATTTTAGGAAAATTTCAATGATCATTTGGCTAAGTATTGTGAGGAGAACCCCTAGATGAAAGCAACATTTATTGGAAACAAGCTTGAAGACTCTACATTTTACATTTTGTGAGAAATCACATTTGAGTCCATAGGAAAGCCAATACTATTAAAAGGCGGTGAGGTAGTAAAATGAACAGATTGCTAATTTGTGTAGCTAATTTAGGTGACTATGATGATCTAGTTACTCAAGTGCTTAGAGATTAGCCACCGAAAATACTCATGAAATTCTCCCACCGATATTCTGTCAAAACCACAAAGTCAAATTCGGTGCCACCAATATTTCCAAATAGGCCCTACCGAGTTTTACCCTAGTTAGAACCTATGCAAAAACCTAGTATCTCGGTACTACCAACTTTAGTTTTGGTCTGATCAAACATAGTGATCAAGGTATTCCATTCCTGCCATATGATTCTTGATTTCTAGCCTCCTCAAGTTGCTTTCCACCCAATCAATCTCTTCTACGCAAGTCAAATCTGTGAGAGAGTGATTGAGTGTTGAGGAGACTATCTTTTGAAGCACAAGAGCAAGGAGTTCATCATACTACCACATCTATTACCTTTTGGAGAGTGGTCTCTCCTCGATTGGTTAGGTGTCGCTTGGGAGCCTCTCACTTCTTGTGGAGTTGAACCAAGAAGTTTGTAAGAGCAAGGAGATCGCCTACTTCGTGAAGATCCACCCCGACTGAGGCTAGTCCTTTGTGGACGTAAGCCATGATGGAATAGACGAGGTTGCTTCTGTGTGGACCCTTCTTGGGTTGAGACTTCTGTGGACTCATGTGGTCGTTACTCTTCGTGGGATGAAGTCTTCATCAACGTGGACGTACGATAGCACCACCTATCGGAACCACGCCAAAAATATCTGTGTCAATCTTTGCATTTGATATTACTATCCACACACTCTATTTGCATGTGCATGTCTTTACTTTTCGCTCATATACTCTTAGACTTGCATGTGTAGGGTGTGATTGACTTGCTACAATTGCTAAACTTGTCCACAACTAAAATTGAGAAAGGCTAAGTTTTTATTTGATCAAGTAGTCTATTCACACCCCCATCTAGACATACTTCACATCCTATAAGTTGTATGAGAGCTTTGGTCTCCATTGCATTGGTTTCACAACCTAGGAGAGTATGGCGTCTAATGAGGGAAATTAGCACCATAGAGGTCCATATTTTGATGGTGCAAACTTTGCTAGTTAGAATTATAAAATGAAAATACACATATTCTTGGTGATAACCCCGCCATTTGGGATGTTGTTCGTGTTGGATTGCATGGTGAAATATTTGGTGATGGAAGGGAACCGGACTGTGCAGCGATCGCAAAACAATTGAAGATGTTGCAATACAATGCTCAAGCATGCGACATTCTATTCAACTGCCTATGCCCTAGAGAGTTCAACAATATTAGCTGTCCTGAGAATGCGAAATAAATTTGGGATACTTTGGTCAAAATGCACGAAGGTACCAAATCCGTCAAGGAGTCTAAGTTGGATGTTCTACAAAGGCAACATGACAAGTTCAAGATTAAGGATGATGAAGGAGTCGCTGAAATGTACCCTTGGCTTGTTGTCATCACAAACAGTGGCGAAGGTAGGACTTATTTTTAGGTGTGGCACAGCATATGAAGGAGATATTGCAATAAAAAGACGGCTTCAACATAGAGCTCCGACTTAAACCATATAGGCCAATAGAAGCAAGATGTTCAACATACAAATGTACAAGTTTTATGTATGTCTCAAAAGCTTTCCATATCCAAATTTAGGAAAATAATTATTGTCCAAAATGTATTAGGTTTTTCAATTGAAAAAATGTGTATTGGTAGAGTTAGAACTAAAACAACAAAATTCCCATCAATCTCACACACAAAACTAAAGGGGGAGACATGACCAGCGAATTTCCCACACCAAAACAGATATAAATTCGGAGGCACTAACTACATCAAGCACAGTTGATGCTCGGAGCCAAAGGTCCACGCATAACTTGATAAAACAACATCTCACAAATCACCATTAAACCATATGATGCAATAGACCTCTTTCAGGCATATAACATGCACATGGATGGAGTAGGGTTCCACAAAGTAGAATCACGAGATGGAGCACGTGACGGTAAGATTGAGGATTAGGTCGTACCTCGAGAGTTGAGGTCATTGCGCTGGTCCTTGAGTCCGAGTTGCCGCCTCGCCTCGCCGGTCGACAACCATCACATGCCGCTGATTGTGACCGCCTTGATGCCCTATCGCCTCTGGCATGCCCCACAAATGACCACGAAAAGTAAACAAACTATGGTCATGAGAGATGTGACAGATGTGCATGACCAACAATCAGGCCCAACAGGAGGCACGACCCGGGTCAAAACTTTACATATGCATTGGCTAGTATATTTAGTTCATGATTACCTAGTATAGTAGTATTTGCAGGCTTGCAGCGCAATTAGGTATGGCGTCCGCCTAACCTTGCCAGATTGCTAGCTTCGCCGCTGATAACAAATGAGATTGCCGACTTAGGAAGCAAAGAGATGACCGTGAAATTCATCAACACGAAGATCCTTAGAGACTTGGATGGAAAGTATGACACTATGTGCACATTGATCCAAATGATGTCGAACTACAAAGATCTCAACCAACGGAACTCATTGAAAGGATTGTTGCTCACAAAATGTCACTCAAAGACAAAGTAGAGCTCCATGACAAGCCAAGTGGTGCATACAAAGCTTCAGGTGACACTCTCGCAATTTCAAATGACAACCTTGTTACCAACAAAGAGATAAGCCTCATGGTCAAGAAGTACAACAATTTATAAAAGAGTAGAGGCAAAGAGGGAAGCACCAACTCAATATATGAAGAGAAGCGTTCATCTAGCTGTGACCAAAATTGCTACAATTGTGAAGGCCCGGACACTACTCTAATGAGTGCAAGCCCCCCCCCCCAAAAAAAAGAAGAGAAGAGACACCTAGAAGACGAAGCTCGTTATGAACGAAGACCCTCCAAGAGAAGTAAGGAATCAGAGAAGAAGGGCAAGTACACCAAGAGCCACTCAAGAAAAAGACATCAAGCTCATGTTGGTGAATTGGCATTTGGCTTCGAATCCGACAACCAATCTGAGAGAAGCTACCACTCCAACTCCGACATTAGTCAAGATGAAGGTGTTGCTGGACTAGCACTTGTATCCTCCAACTCGTGTGACATATGTGATTCACCAAATGAAGGATTTGGAAATTGCTACATGGCTAAAGGCCCCAAGGTATCACACCCCGAGCACTTTGACTTTAATAGTGATGAGGATGACATACTAGGAGATGATGACTTGCTCTTTGATAAAACTAGTGATATTAATGAAAATAAACTTGATGATAATCATGCTAGTCAAGATAAGTCATGTGATGATGATAATATGGAGCTTGAGCGTCTAACTAGAGAATTAAACACTCTTAAGTTAGCCCATCAATCTACTCAAGTATATCATAGAGAGCTTGCAAGAACTCATGAGAAACTATGCTTCGAGAAGCTAAATTTAGAGCCATTGCATGAGTTTCTTAAAGCGAGCAATGATGATCTTTGAAAGAAGAGTTCTACTTATCTAGCCAAACCATTACTCTTGTATACTTTTTTCTGAAAAGTTAAAACTAAGAAAACTAGTAAAAAAGGAAAAAAAAGATTCTTCATTTAGTAACAACAACACTAATGAAAAACCAAATGATGTTGTTGGTAGTAGATCTATTGATTCCACTAATGATTCTCTTAGCCAAGTTACAATTAAGCAAGAAAACAATTTCTTGAAATGAATTATGGATAGATGAGTCTTCAAGAGCCTTGCCAAAAGTAAGCAATTTGAACAGATTGTACGCAAGCAAGGAGGACACTTGAAGAAACAAGGCATTGGCTACTTCAATGCATATGGAGTTGAATGTGAAGAAGGTTAATACCCCAACCTGAAGTTCGTTCCACAAAAGTAGAAGTATGATCCTACTCTCCCCAAGGGAACAAATTCTCAAGATGACCTTCCACCACAAGACCACAAACTCAAGGGCAGGGACAACCTTGAAGAGGAGATTGACTCATTTGAAGAAGAATCCCAAGTCATGGTCAAGTGGATTCCCAAAGCCACCACTATCTCTACTTCATCAAGCGCTACCTCAACTCCATTGATGCCCATCAAGTTGATATGGGTCTTGATACATCTCCAACGTATCTATAATTTTTTATTGTTCCATGCTATTATATTATATATTCTGGATGTTTTATATGCATTAATATGTTGTTTTATATTATTTTTGGGACTAACCTATTAATCTAGAGCCCCGTGCCAGTTTCTGTTTTTCCATGTTTTTGAATATTGCAGATAAGGAATATTAAACGGAGTCCAAACGGAATAAAATCTCCGAAAAGATTTTTCTTGTACGAGAAGACACCCACGAGACTTGGAGTAGGGGCAAGGCACCTCTCGGGAGGCCACAAGCCTGCAGGGAAGGCCCTAGGGGAGTGGTCGCGCCCCATGGCTTGTGGGGCCCCTTCAGGTCTCCTAATCCTATTTATTGGCCTATAAATTCCCAAATATTCCTGTATCACCAAAAAGAGCAACAAAAATACTTTTACGCCGCCGGGAGCCTCTGTTCCCGAGAGATCTAATCTGGGAGCCTTTTCTAGTAATCTGTCAGAGAGGGAATTGATCATGGAGGGCATCTACATCAACTCCATTGACCCTCCGATGATGTGTGAGTAGTTCACCACATACCTACGGGTCCTTAGCTAGTAGCTAGATGTCTTATTCTCTCTCTTTGATCTTCAATGCCATGTTCTTCATGATCTTCATGGAGATCTATCCGATGTAATAATCTTTTGTGGTGTGTTTGTCGAGATCCGATGAATTGTGAGTTTATGTTCAGATTATCTATGAATATTGTTTGATTCTCTTCTAAATTCTTATATAAATGATTTCATATCTTTGCAAGTCTCTTTGAATTATTGGTTTGGATTGACCAACTAGATTGGTAATTCTTGCAATGGGAGAGGTGCTTAGTTTTGAGTTCACTCTTGCGGTGTTCTCACCCAGTGACAGTAGGGGTAGCGAGGCACGTATTGTATTGTTGCTATCAAGGGTAAAAAGATGGGGTTTTCATCATATTACTTGAGTTTATCCCTCTACATCATGTCATCTTACTTAATGTGGTAATCTGTTCTTCATGAACTTAATACTCTAGATGCGGGCATGAGTCGGTCGATGTGTGGAGTAATAGTAGTAGATGCAGAATCGTTTCGGTGTAATTTATACGAATGTGATGCCTACATGCATAATCATTGCCTTAGATATGTTCATAATTATTTTCTTTTCTATCAATTGCTCGACACTAATTTGTTCACCCACCGTATTATTTTCCTTTATGAGAGAAGCCTCTAGTGAAACCTATGGCCCCCGGGTCTATTTTCCATATTATATTTTCAAATCTATAAACAAAAAAATACCAAAAATACTTTCCTGCAATTTATTTACTTTTGTTTCCGCAATCTTTTATATCTATCTCTATCACATCTCATCCTTGCAAATAACTCTAAAGGGATTGACAACCCCTTTATAGCGTTTGGTGCAAGTGTTTGGTTCTTTGTGTAGGTACTACTATTAGGGCCTTGCTTGTTCCCGCTACTCAATTGATACCTTGGTTCTCAACAAACTGAGAGAAATACTTATCTACTTCGCTGCATCACCCTTTCCTCTTCAAGGGAAAACCAACGCAAGCTCAAGAGGTAGTAGGTCCCAAAGAAGAACTAGAGAAGTTCTTGAGGCGTCTACCCTCTATTTACATCTGCATGTCTTTACTTTCCACCGATATACTCTTATATTTGTATGTGTAGGGTGTGCTTTACTTGCTACAATTGCTAAAACTTGCCCACAACTAAAATTGGGAAAATGCTAAGTTTTTATTTGGTCAAGTAGTCTAATCAACCCACTTCCCTCTAAATATACTTCGGATCCTACACATACCCCATCTCCCCCACCCCTCCTCCCCCATCCCACATGTCTCGACAATTGATGAGACACATTCCACCTACATTACCGGCCATCCTTCAAATAATCTCCACTGAAGGCCATGGTGCACGTAGTATATCCAGTGTTAGAGCATATTTCTCCATATGTGGTTTTGGTAATTGATGACAATCCCTATGGACTAATGGTTTCCTTAAGTTATATTCGAAGGATCTGTCCATAAGCATTTCTTGAAGTCCATAGGTTGGTTTCAAGGAGTTTATATGATGACCAAGGTGGTATTCAAGGTATTATCCAAAGAACGGTCACAAAGACACAAGGTTGATCAAGACTAATACAAAGAGTAAATGAAGATGATCAACACAAAAAGCATACAAAATTTACCGAGAGGGATCAAGTGATCCCATGGTATGGTAAGCATTGTCCATTACGCTTTTTTGTACTAACACATGGTCTTCTTGAGAGTTCTATGTGGGGTTAGGTGTGTTTCCATGGGCTTACATCAAGAGGAAGATCTCATTCAACCCATGCAAGATTGCGGTGTGCAAGTTCAAGTGGGGCATCACGAAGATATCATGCTTGAAGCCTACCATCCATTGTGGTGGTAAAGGACTTGTGAAGATGTGAAGAGCGGCTCACCGATGGTGGAGTATGGGGAGAAATTTACAAGTCTTCATCGAGCCAACGCAATCAAGAAAGTTGGTCCATCTTGAGGAAGTCAAGATCGTCATCATCCAGCTCAAGTGGAGTATGTGCATGGTATAGGTTTCTCCTTGATATGTTTTCTATTTTAGTATAGATTGTCGTAGTGTGAAGGAGGGCTCTCAAGTGAGTAGCCTGATCGTATCATTCGTTTAGACCTCAAACCATTTGCATCCTTGCATCATCTTTCTTGGCTCTTGTTTGGTGTTTCGGTTCGTGAGTATTAGATCTTATGGTCATCTTTATGACAAGCTCGAGTTCATTGAAAATGGAGTTCATGTGCATCTTCAATGATGTTTTCAATGTTGGAGTTTTTGTCGGTTCTTCATTCATGGAGTTTGCAAAATCAAACTTATAACCTGATTAATATGTTTCTTATATATGTTACAAGGGAAACAAGGGGAGACTAATGACCCACAAGTGTAGGGGAAATACTGTAGTCCTTTCGATAAGTAAGAGTGTCGAACCCAACGAGGAGTAGAAGGAAATGACAAGCAGTTTTCAGTAAGGTATTCTATACAAGTACTGAAATTATCGGTGATAGATAGTTTTGTAATAAGGTAATTTGTAACGGGTAACAAGTAAAAATTGTAACTAAGGTGTGATGGCAATCTCTGGAAATGGCTAGACGAATGCTATTCTCGATTGCTCAACAATTAGAAATTGTCTTGCAATTACCCACCAGCGCATGGGATCGAAGCAGTTTTCGAGGGTAGAGTATTCAACCGAAATTTGTTGGTTCTCCAATAGGAAGTGAGAGGATACTCTCAAGTATTAGCAGCTGAATGTGTCAGATTCAACCACACCTGAAAGATTCATATCTGCAAGCAAAGTATCAACAGCAAAGTAGTATGATAACAACGGTGTGAGAAACGATCTGTTGACGGCAGACTATTCCTAACTGTCGTATCAATGGCGCCAGAAGTTGCCCGTTGACGGAAATTGTCTTTTCCCGTCAACGCCGAGCGAATCAGAATTGTAGCAGGTAGCACCAGTGTTACGAGTAGCAGTAGTAGCAAGGAACAACAATAGTGACAGCAGTAGCAAGTAGCAACAGTAGCAAGTAACAGCAGCAACAACAGTAGTAATAGCAGCAGAGCAAAACAAGTAACAGCAGCAGTGGGACAAACTCGTAGGCAATGGGTCGGTGATTCGTGTGGATGATATTCATCATGCAACAATCATAACACGAAGAGATATGTGGCTAGCTCCTGTTCGTCAATGTGATGTAGGCATGCATTTCGTGTGTCGTCATACGTGCTTAGGGAAAAGAATTTGCATGCCATCTATTGTCCATCCCTCCTGTGGCAGCGGGGTCCAAAAGGAAACTACGGGATATTAAGGTTCTCCTTTTAATAAAGAACCGGACCAACGCATTAGCACTTGGTGAACACATGAACTCCTCAAACTATGGTCATCATCGGGAGCGGTTCCGGTTATTGTCACTCCGGGGTTGCCGGGTCATAACACATAGTAGGTAACTACAACTTGCAAGATCGGATCTAAAACACACATATATTGGTGGCAACATAATAATTTCAGATCTGAAATCATGGCACTCGGGCCCTAGTGACAAGCATTAAGCATGGCAAAGTAGTAGCAACATCAATCTCAGAACATAGTGGATACTAGGGATCAATCCCCGTCAAATCTAACTCGATTATATGATAGATCTCATCCTACTCATCACCGTGCAGCGAGCCTACTTATAGATTACTCACCAACGATGAAGAGCTTCATGGAATTAGAGAGGGAAGAAAGTTGATGATGACGATGGCGACGATTTCCCCTCTCCGGACCCCAAAACGGACTCCAGATCTGCCCTCCAGATGAAGAACAGGATGTGGCGGCGCCTCTGTATCGCAAACGCGACGAAATCTTCTCTTTTTTATTTTTTCTGGGACGAAAGTGAATTTATAGAGCTGAGTTTCGGAGCGGCAGAGCCACATAGGCCCCACAATCTTGCTAGCCGCCACCAGGGGGTGGCGGCTATAGGGCTTGTGGCCCACTGGCCCATCCCCTCTGGTGGATCTTTGCGCACGTATTTTTCATATTTTCCAGAAATATTCTCCGTAAATTTTTAGGACGTTTTGAGAACTTTCATTTCTGCCCAAAAACAACACCAAGGCAATTCTGCAGAAAACAGCGTCAGTCCAGGTTAGTTCCATTCAAATCATGCAAATTAGAGTCCAAAACAAGGGCAAAAGAGTTTCGAAAAGTAGATACGATGGAGACGTATCAACTCCCCCAAGCTTAAAACATTGCTTGTCCTCAAGCAACTCAGTTGACAAACTGAGAGAGAAAGAAAAACTTTGACAAACTCAATTTGATCTTGTTGTTGCAACTATGCCTAACTCATAACCAGAATTTCAGCAAGATCACAAGTTAAGCACATAAGCAAGTGACACAAAGGTCTCACGGTAAACTAATATCAATGGCATAATCAGCTAACGAGCAAATAATAATGAGTTTCGGATACCAACACTTAAATCAAAACAAGCATGAAGCAATATGAATAGGTGGTATCTCGCTAGCCCTTTCTGAGACTGCAAAACATAAATGCACAACACTTTCAAAGATCAAGGGCTGACTAAACATTGTAATTCATGGCAACGAAGATCCAGTCATAGTCATACTCAATATCAATCAAAAGCAAAGTATAAAAATGACAGAGGTGCTCTCTAATTGGTGCTTATACAAAAGGAGGATGACTCAACAGGAAAATAAATAGACAGGCCCTTCGCAGAGGGAAGCATTGATTTGCAGAGGTGCCACAACTCAAGCTTTGAAAACATAGATAATAATTTTGGGTGGCATGCTTTCATTGTCAACGCAATGACCAAGAGTTCTCAATATCTTCCATGCTACTCATGCTATAGGCGGTTCCCAAACAGAAAAGTAAAGTTTTAAATCCCCCACCACCAATCAATCACACTCCACGGCTAGCCGAATCCTCGGGTACCGTCCATACTAACATCAATCCGGGGGGAGTCTTGTTTTACAGTTATGTTTTCGATTTAAGCATGGAACTGGGCATTCCAATTACCGGCCCCTTTCTCCTGAATGACAGTAAATAAACACATGTCGAGGATAACACTCCTACCATGGAAGATACCAATAGCCCCCTATCACCACATGAGCGGTTCGGGCATGCAAAACAGATTATTTCTTGAAGGTTTAGCGAGTGGCACATGCAAATTTACTTGGAACGGCAGGTAGATACCGCAAATAGGTAGGTATGGTGGACTCTCATGGAAAAACTTTTGGGTTTATGGAAGTGGATGCACAACCAGTATTCCGCTTAGTACAAGTGAAGGCTAGCAAAATACTGGGAAGCGACCAACTAGAGAGAGACAACAGTCATCAAGATGCAATGAGTTTGACTAACATTGAATGCAAGTATGAACAAGATATAAATCACCATGAACACGAACATCATAGAGGCTATGTTGATTTTGTTTCAACTACATGCATGAACATGTGCCAAGTTAAGCCACTTGAGTCATTCAAAAGAGAATACCGTACTATCATACTACATCATAGTCAACTCAAAATCTATGTTGGCATTCAAGACAAACCATTATAAACTCTCAGATAGTTAAGCATGGCATCAGAAACTATGATCTCTAAGTTGTCATTGAAAACATGGTTCTCTCACAACAAAGCTAAATCTTGGATGACAAGCTAGTCATATTTACAAAAACAAAATAGATAGAGTTCATACCAGCTTTTCCAGTATCAGTCACTTCATCATATATCATCATTATTGCCTTTCATTTGCATGATTGAACGATGTGAACAATAATAAGGGCGCTCATGCATTGGACTAAGATGAATCTGTAGGCAAACACAAAGGAGAAGACAAAGTAATATGTCTCTTTGAAAGCTAAACAGGTATGCATGCAAGAACCACTAAACATTGTAACCAATATCTTCTACCTTGACCCAAAGAAAAAGAAAGCTATTTACATGGGAAAGTTCCCAACAAGCAAAAGAAGGAAGAAAAATATTTTTGGGTTTTCTCAAAAGGACAAAAAACAAGAAAACGAAAATAAACTAGCATGGATAATACAGTGGCAAAGTGTAAACACCGGCTAACAAAGTGAAAGCATAAGCATGAATGTAAGGTCGGTGAGAACACGTACTCCCCCAAGCTTAGGCTTTTGGCCCAGCTTGGTCTACTCCCATGGTGGGAAATAACCAGCTCCCGGATAATCCGGAGCAGACTGTGGATGCCACTGCTGTGTGAGCTCCTCTGGCTCCCACTGATAAACTGGCGTCTGGTACTCGACTGGCGGCTCGGGCACGGACACCTGTGGTTGGGCCAAGCCCCAATATGCATAGATGTCCGAGGGCAAAATAGTGTACCTGCCTACATGAAGATCGAACAAAGAAGGAGCAGGCAAAGTAATAGTCTCTCGAGTACCCTGACTAAATACCAGGTTATAAATCATCCGTCTACTAGCGTCTCTGTCCAGAAAATCATGGCGAACCATGCTGTCATAATCCAGATATTTCTCGGGGAGAAGCATCTCTCCTTCCTCTCCCAGCCTAATGGGTATCTCAAAGTGTCTGGCAAGACGGGTAGCATAGATACCTCCATAGACAACACCATTGGAACGGTTGGTGTTCAACCGCTGGGCTACTATAGCACCTAGGCTATAAGTCTTATCGTTATAAAGGCCTTCATGCAAAACCGCAAGGTCTGGAGAACTAAGTGATCCAGCCTCCCCACGGCCAATCAAACATTTTCCCACAAATAATGAGAAGTACCAAAGCATAGGAAAATGTATGCTAGCAATCCTAGCGCGAGACACTCCTCTCTCCTCTCCAATAGAAATAGTACCAATGAAATCCTCCAAGTCCCGTGGACGAGGGTCACGGATATACCCAACATAAGGTAATTCGCATACATTGCAAAAATCCTGTAGTGTCATGCACTGGGGGATGTCGTAGATCATGAACTCAACCATGGGAGAATTCTTCCTCGGATAAAAGTTGAAGCTTTGAAAGAAAATATTTGTGAGGAGGAGGTATTGTGAGCACTTATCTTCAACGAACGCAGTAAGACCTGTGTTCTCCACCAAGTAATAAAAGTCTTCATAAAGCCCAGCGGCGCGCAAAAATTCATCACTTGGCCACTCGCACACTCGAACTTCTGTGACTCGAGGAACTACGTACTTGGGGTGGTTCTTCTCATCCTCCTTGGGGTTATGGCTTGAGGAGCCTCTCAAGAACCTCCTCATCTTTTCCCTTTTCTAGCTCTGAAAAATTCTGAAATTTTTAGAGACTTTGAAAGAAAAGTGAATAAATATTAACCCAACTCGTAGCAACTACTCCTACTAGTGCCTAGAGACCGTATCACGCGCTAAAACTACTTGGGACTAGCTAAATCAACATTTCAAGCTCAAGAACAGGGTCACCAAGGTACCAAGAATACGCGAAGGATAAAGCACTAGAGCAAAAACTAATTAGACCAATGGAGGAGTCAGTTACCAAGGAGTAATTTCCCCAAAACAGTTCGGAGGATGGTGCTTTGAGCAAGGAGATCGAAAATCACAGCCAAACGAGCAAGAACACGGGTTTGAGCTGTGAAACAATTTTTTCTGGAGGTGGAAGAAGAGGATTGGAGCTAGAATGAGTGGAGGGGTCCCTGTGGGCCCCACAAGCTTGCTAGCCGCCACCAGGGGGCGACGGCTGCAGGGCTTGTCGCCCACTGGTCTAGCCCCCAGGCCAGCTCTCAGGCTCAGTATTTTTCAAATATTCCAGAAAAAATCATACTAGATTTTCAGGACCATCGGAGAACTTTTATTTTCGAGGTATTTTTCCCCGGGACGGTAAAACAAAAAACAGGAAAAACTAAACTAAATCTATCATTTTTTCTTCGATGCAACAGAAAATGAAATCTCAAAACAGAGGTATGTAACTCTTTGATTCATCCATTTCATGGTCATCGAAAGAATTCCGTAAATGGGGTTGATCAAGTCCTCATGACAAAACCTTTTTTGAATCGCAAGAGAGAACGGAGAATTTTCAAATAGCCACTAAGTCACCTCAACGGGGATATGTATCTCCCCAACAAGCAAATCATACTTCATCTTGACACGAGGAATAGCGCATTCAAAGCTCCCAATAAGAATCGATGAAGTCTTTTCGATAGCATTGATGCAATGTACTTAATATCGTTTCTTCGGAAAGTGCACTGTATGCTCATTACCGTTGACATGGAAAGTGACATTGCCTTTGTTGCAATCTATAATAGCTCCTGCGGTGTTCAAAAAGGGTCTTCCGAGGATGACAGCCATGGCATCGTCCTTTGGAATATCCAAGATAACAAAGTTTGTTAAGATAGTGGTGTTAGCAACCACAACAGGCACATCCTCGCAAATGTCGATAGGGAAAGCAGTTGATTTGTCGGCCATTTGCAGAGAAATTTCTGTGGGTGTCAACTTATCCAATTCAAGTCTATGATAAAGAGAGAGCGGCATAACACTAACACCGGCTCCAAGGTCACATAAGGCAGTTCTTACATAATTTCCTTTAATGGAACAAGGTGTAGTGGGCACTCCGGGATCACCAAGTTTCTTAGGAGTTCCACCTATGAAAGTGTAATTGGCAAGCATGGTGGAGATCTCAAGATCTGGTATCTTCCGTTTATTAGTCACGATATCTTTCATGTACTTGGCATACGGAGACATTTTGAGCATATCAGTTAACCGCATCTCCAGAAAGATGGGTCTTATCATCTCAACGAAACGCTCAAAATCCTCATCATCCTTTTTCTTGGATGGCTTAGGAGGAAAGGGCATAGATCTCTGAACCCATGGCTCCCTTTCTTTACCATGCTTCCTAGTAGTGAAGTCATTCTTATCGTATCTCTTAGGTTGTGGGTTATCAGGATTAACCATAGGTTCAATCTCCACATCATCATCATTCCTAGGTTGAGCATTATTATGAACATCACTGTCCATATTGTCACGAGGTTCATGTTCATCACCAGATTGTGTTTCTGCATCAGACGCAGAAATATCATTAGGTTATTCAGGTGTGACAGTGTTTGGTGAAATGGCATGTAGGTTTCTGTCATCCTTCTTCTTCTCCTTAGGATGACTGGGTGTATCAGCATTAATTCCTTGAGAATCTTGATCAATTCTCTTAGGATGACCTTCAGGATACAAAGGTTCCTGAGTCATTTTGCCTCCTCTAGCAATGACTCTGACATAGTTGTCATTTAATTCATTGAGCAGGTCATTCTGAGCTTTAAGTACTTGTTCTACCTGAGTAGTAATCATAGAGGCATGTTTACTCAGAAGCTTCAGATCATTGACATTTCTGTCTACACGAGCATACGAGTACTTTGTTCCAAGTGTCTGCTAACATAATTATTGAAACTCTATTGTTTGGCAACAAGGTTGTCAAATTCATCAAAGCATAGGCTAGCAGGTTTATCAAAAGGAATATCACTCTCATCAAACCTACGGGGAGAATTGACTTCTACTACTTGTATCGGGTTATCGAGACCATGGATCTCTTCGATAGGTGGTAGATTTTTGACATCTTCAGATCTAATGCCTTTCTCTTGCATACATTTCTTGGCTTCTTGCATAGCTTCGGGACTGAGGACTAGAATACCTCTTTTCTTAGGAGTTGGCTTAGGAGGTGGTTCGGAAATAGTCCAAGCATTATCATTGATCAAGATGTTATTCAGTAGGGTCTCAGCTTGTTCTACAGTTTGTTCCCTAAAAACACAACCGGCAGAACTATCTAGGTGGTCTTTAGAGGCATCGGCAAGTCCATTATAGAAGATATCAAGTATCTCGTTCTTCTTAAGAGGGTGATCAGGCAAAGAATTCTCTAGCTAGACGAGCCTCCCCCAAGCTTGTGGGAGACTCTCTTCTTTGAGTTGAGCAAAGTTGTATATTTCCTGCAAGGCAGCTTGCTTCTTATGGGCAAGGAAATATTTCTCACAGAAGTAATAGACCATATCCTGGGGACTACTCACACATCCAGGAGCAAGAGAGGTGAACCAGGCTTTTGTGTCATCCTTTAAAGAGAAAGGAAACAACTTAATGATGTAGTACTGGCGGATCTTCTCCTCACTAGTGAAAAGGGTGGCTATATCGTGTAGTTTGGTAAGATGGGCTACGACCGTCTCAGACTCATAACCGTGGAAAGGATCAGATTCGACTAGAGAGATTATCTCAGGATCGACAGAGAATTCATAATCCTTATCGGTGATAAAGATAGGTGAAGTGGCAAACTTTGGGTCGTATTTCATCCTAGATTTCTGAGATTTTTCCTTCCACTTGAGAAGTAATTTCTCAGCGTCATAGGCATCCTTACACGCAAGAAAATCCTCAGTTATCTCTCCCTCCATAACGTAACCCTCGGGTATATCAGGCAATTCATATCTAGGAGAGCTAGATCTAGAAGGAGCAAAAGCAGGTTCTATCTCAATAGTATCGGCAGTTTCAGAAGCATCACGAGCATTGGCAGTAACTCTAGCAATATGAGCATCAAGGAATACCCCTAGTGGAACATCAGGCAAAGTAGTATCTCTAGCAGTATCAAGCATAGCATCATCAGGCAAGGCAGTATCACGCATAGCATCTCTAGCAGTATCAGGCATAGCAGCATCATAAGCACCATCAAGCACAGCCGACATATCAAGATTTCTAGCAGGAGGTGATGTCGCAAACTTACTCATAACTGAAGGTGAATCAAGTGCAGATTTAGATGGCAGTTCCTTACCTCCCCTCGTAGTTGAGGGCAAGACTTTGGTTTTCGGATCCTTCAGATTCTTCATAGTGATCAGCAGATATAAATCCCAAGTAACTCAGAGAATATAGCTATACCTCCCCGGCAACGGCGCCAGAAAAATGCTGATGGCAATCTCTGGCAATGGCTAGACGAATGCTATTCTCGATTGCTCAACAATTAGAAATTGTCTTGCAATTACCCACTAGCGCGTGGGATCGAGGCAGTTTTCGAGGGTAGAGTATTCAACCCAAATTTGTTGGTTCGCCAATAGGAAGTGAGAGGATACTCTCAAGTATTAGCAGCTGAATGTGTCAGATTCAACCACACCTGAAAGATTAATATCTGCAAGCAAAGTATCAACAGCAAAGTAGTATGATAACAACGGTGTGAGAAACGATCTGTTGACGGCAGACTATTCCTAACTGTCGTATCAAGGGCGCCAGAAGTTGTCCGTTGACGGAAATTGCCTTTTCTCGTCAACACCGAGCGAATCAGAATTGTAGCAGGTAGCAGCAGTGTAACGAGTAGCAGTAGTGGCAAGGAACAACAGTAGTGACAGGAGTAGCAAGTAGCAACAGTAGCAAGTAACAGCAGAGCAAGTAACAGCAGCAACAACAGTAGTAACAGCAGCAGAGCAAAACAAGTAACAGCGGCAGTGGGACAAACTCATAGGCAATGGGTCGGTGATTTGTTTGGATGATATTCATCATGCAACTGTCATAACACGAAGAGATATGTGGCTAGCTCCCGTTCGTCAATGTGATGTAGGCATGCATTCCGTGTGTCGTCATACGTGCTTAGGGAAAAGAACTTGCATGACATCTATTGTCCATCCCTCCCGTGGCAGCGGGGTCCAAAAGGAAACTACGGGATATTAAGGTTCTCCTTTTAATAAAGAACTGGGCCAATGCATTAGCACTTGGTGAACACATGAACTCCTCAAACTATGGTCATCACCGGGAGTGGTTCCGGTTATTGTCACTCTGGGGTTGCCGGGTCATCACACATAGTAGGTAACTACAACTTGCAAGATCAGATCTAAAACACACATATATTGGTGGCAACATAATAATTTCAGATCTGAAATCATGGCACTCGGGCCCTAGTGACAAGCATTAAGCATGGCAAAGTAGTAGCAACATCAATCTCAGAACATAGTGGATACTAGGGATCAATCCCCATCAAAACTAACTCGATTACATGATAGATCTCATCCTACTCATCACCGCCCAGCGAGCCTATGAATAGATTACTCACGAACGATGAAGAGCTTCATGGAATTGGAGAGGGAAGAAGGTTGATGATGACGATGGCGACGATTTCCCCTCTCCGAAGCCCAAAACGGACTCCAGATCTACCCTCCAGATGAAGAACAGGATGTGGCGGCGCCTCCGTATCACAAACGCGATGAAATCTTCTCTTTTTATTTTTTTCTGGGACGAAAGTGAATTTATAGAGCTGAGTATGGGGGCGGCAGAGCCACGTGGGCCCCACAAGCTTGCTAGCCGCCACCAGGGGGTGGCAGCTACAAGGCTTGTGGCCCACTGGCACATCCCCTCCGGTGGATCTTTGCGCAGGTATTTTTCATATTTTCCAGAAATATTCTCCGTAAATTTTCAAGACGTTCTCAGAACTTTCATTTCCACACAAAAACAACACCAAGGCAATTCTGCTAAAAATAGCGTCAGTCCAGGTTAGTTCCATTCAAATCATGCAAATTAGAGTCCAAAACAAGCGCAAAAGAGTTTGGAAAAGTAGATACGATGCAGACGTATCAAGGTGCAGCAAGGTGGCCCAATCCTTTTTGTACCAAAGGACAAGCCAGGACAAACTCCTATATAAGGAAAAGCGCTCCCGAGGACACGTGGGAATCTATGTCAAGCTAGTTTTCATCATGCTCATATGATTCACGTTTGTTACTTTGATAATTTGATATGTGGGTGGACCGGCGTTTGGGTGTTTCCCTTCCTAGGACAAACATATCACTTATGATTAACCTCTCTCACAAGCATCCGCAACTACGAAATAGGAATTAAGATAAATATAACCAGAGCATTAAACATATGGATCCAAATCAGCCCCTTACGAAGCAACGCATAAATTAGGGTTTAAGCTTCTGTCACTCTAGCAACCTATCATCTACGTATTACTTCCCAATGCCTTCCTCTAGGCCCAAATAATGGTGAAGTTTCATGTAGTCGACGTTCACATTACACCACTAGAGGAGAGACAACATATAACTTATCAAAATATCGAACAAAAACCAAATTCACAAGATTACTTATAACAAGACTTATCCCATGTCCTCACGAACAAACGTAACTACTCACAAAGCATATGCATATTCATGATCAGAGGTGTATTAATAATCATTAAGGATCTTAACATATAATCTTCCACCAAATAAACCAACTAGCATCAACTACAAGGAGTAATCAACACTACTAGCAACCCACACGTACCTATTTGAGGTTTTGAGACAAAGATCGGATACAAGAGATGAACTAGGGTTTGGAGAGGAGATGGTCCTGATGAAGATGTTAATGGAGATTGACCCCCTCTCAATGAGATGATCGTTGGTGATGACGATGGCTTCGATTTCCCCCTCCGGGAGGGATGTTTCCCCGGCGGAATCGCTCCGCTGGGGCTCTAGATTGGTTCTGTCAAAGTTCCGCCTCGAGACGGCGGTGTTGCGTCCTGAAAGGTGTGATATGATTTTTTCCAGGTCAAACCCCTTCATAAAGGAGAAGATGAGCACAGAAGGCCTGCCAGGGAAGCCACAAGCCTGCAGGTGCCGGCCAGGGTGGTAGGTCGCGCCCCCTTGGCTTGTGGCCACCTGGTGTAGGTAGCAGGTGAATTGCATAAACCAAAAGGCATACATCTACAAGCAAAGGTACCAAAAGGGCAAGTAAAAGTGGTCTTCTATTGATCCTCTTTTGATACAGGTATTTGAGAGAAACCAGAATAACCATCTAGAAAGGAAAAATGTGTATGTTTGGATAGTCTTTCTAGCATTTGATCTCTAAAAGGTAGCGGGTAATGATCTTTCCTAGTAGCTTTATTTAATTTCATGAAACCAATTACCATTGTATATCCTGTAACAATTCTTTGCGGGATCGATTCATCTTTATCATTAGGAACAACGGTAATAGCTCCCTTCTTAGGGACACAATGAATGGGACTAACCCATCTACTATCAGCAATAGGATAAATTATACCAGCCTCCAGAAGCTTTAGTATTTCATTCCTTACCACTTCCTTCATTTTAGGATTTAATCGTTGTTGGTGATCAACAACTGGTTTAGCATCAGGATCCATATTGATTTTGTGCTGATATAGAGTGGGACTAATGCCCTTAAGATCATCAAGAGTATATCCAATAGCGGCATGGTGCTTCCTCAAAGTTTTTGATAATCTCTTTTCTTCATGCTCTGAAAGGTCAACACTAATAATAACATGATATATCTCTTTTTCTTCAACATAAGCATACTTCACAGTATCAGGTAATTGTTTAAGCTCAAACACGGGATCACCCTTTGGTCTAGGAGGATCCCCGAGTATTTCAACATGTAGGTTTCGTTTCAGGATAGGTTGCTGATCAAAGAAAATCTTATCTATTTCATTCCTTTCATTCATATACATATCATTTTCATGGTCTAGCAAATACTGTTCTAAGGGATCTGTAGGAGGCACAATAACAGAAGCGAGACCAATAATTTCATCTTTACTAGGCAATTCTTTGTCATGGGGTTGCCTATGAAATTTAGAGAAATTCAACTCATGAGATGCATCCCCACAACTTACAGTAACCGTTTCTTTTTCACAATCAATCTTAGCATTAACAGTATTCAAGAAGGGTCTACCGAATATAATGGGACAAAAATCATTTTGTAGGGAACCAAGAACAAGAAAATCAGTAGGATATTTTATTTTCCCACACAAGACTTCAACATCTCTAACAATCCCAACTGGTGAAATAGTATCTCTATTAGCAAGCTTGATGGTAACATCAATTTCCTCTAATTCGGCTGGTGCAATATCATTCATAATTTCTTGGTATAAGGTAAAAGGAATTGCACTCACACTAGCACCCGCATCACATAACCATGATCACAATGATCTCCTATTTTAACAGAAACGACAGGCACAACAACAACAGGTATATGTTTACCCTTAGTATCAGGTCAAGCAATTCTAGCAGCTTCATTACATAAGTGAATGACATGCCCATCAATATTATCAACCAAGATATCTTTAACCATAGCAATATTAGGTTCAACTTTAATTTTCTCGGGAGGTATAGGTGTTCTAGCACAACTCTTACGAACCACAGTTGAAGCTTGAACATGTTTCTTAATCCTAACAGGAAAGGATGGTTTCTCAATATAAGCAGTAGGAATAACAGGATCAACATTATAAATAGTAGTTTCTTATTCAACTTTAATAGGTTCTACCACTTTAACTTTAATGGGAGAATGATATTAAAACCACTTCTCCTTGGGGAGATCAACATGAGTAGCAAAATATTCACAAAATGAAGCTACTACCTTAGAGTCAAGTCCATATTTAGTGCTAAAATCACGAAAAGCATCGGTATCTATAAAGGATTTAACACAATCAAACTTAAGGCTTCTAACTGACTCATTACCTTCGTCAAGTTCCCAATCTTCAGAGTTGCGTTTAAGTCTTTCCAATAAGTCCCATTTGAATTCAATATCTTTCTTGATAAAAGAACCAGCACAAGAAGTATCGAGCATGGATTGATCATAATGAGAGAGCCGAGCATAAAAGTTTTGAATAAAAATTTCTCTCGGGAGCTCATGATTGGGGCATGAATATAACATTGACTTAAGCCTCCCCCAAGCTTGAGAGATTATTTCTCCTTCACGAGGCCAAAAATTATAGATATAATTCCGATCACGATGAACCAGATGCATAGGATAAAACTTCTAATGAAATTCCAATTTCAATCGGTTGTAGTTCCATGATCCAATATCATCACAGAGCCTATACCATGTCAACACATTTTCCTTCAAAGATAAAGGAAAGACTTTCTTCTTGACATCATCCTCCGGCAGACCTGCAAGCTTAAATAATCCACATACTTCATGCAGATAGATAAGGTGCAAATCAGGATGTAGTGTTCCATTTCCTGCATAAGGATTAGCTAGCCTTTTTCTATCATACCCAACGTTATTTCACAATAAATATTTTCAGTTGGTGTTGCATGTTGAGGAGAATCTCTTTGTGCTTCCGGTCAGGGTGAATATACCCCGAACAAGCTCCTCAAAGTATTATTTTCCATAGTGACAAGTGACAGTAAATTTTAGCACAGTATATAATTTTTTCCTTACCAAAGGCACTTGACTCCCCCGCAACGGCGCCAGAAAAGAGTCTTGATGACCCACAAGTGTAGGGGTTCTATCGTAGTTCGTTCAATAAGTAAGAGTGTCGAACCCAACGAGGAGTAGAAGGAAATGACAAGCAGTTTTCACTAAGGTATTCTATGCAAGTACTGAAATTATCGGTGATAGATAGTTTTGTGATAAGGTTATTTGTAACGGGTAACAAGTAAAAATTGTAACTAAGGTGCAACAAGGTGGCCCAATCCTTTTTGTAGCAAAGGACAAGCCTGGACAAACTCGTATATAAGGAAAAGAGCTCCCGAGGACACATGGGAATTTATGTCAAGCTAGTTTTCATCATGCTCATATGATTCGTGTTCGTTACTTTGATAATTTGATATGTGGGTGGACCGGCGCTTGGGTTCTGCCCTTACTTGGACAAACATCCCACTTATGATTAACCTCTCTCGCAATCATCCGCAACTATGAAACAGGAATAAAGATAAATCTAACCAATGCATTAAACATATGGATCCAAATCAGCCCCTTACGAAGCAACGCATAAACTAGGGTTTAAGCTTCTCTCACTCTAGCAACCTATTATCTACTTATTACTTCCCAGTGTCTTCCTCTAGGCCCAAATAATGGTGAAGTGTCATGTAGTCGATGTTCACATGACACCACTAGAGGAGAGACAAAATATAACTTATCAAAATATCGAAGTAATACCAAATTCACATGATTACTTATAACAAGACTTATCCCATGTCCTTAGGAACAAACATAACTACTCACAAAGCATATTAATATTCATGATCAGAGGAGTATTAATAATCATTAAGGATCTGAACATATAATCTTCCACCAAATAAACCAACTAGCATCAACTACAAGGAGTAATCAACACTACTACCAACCAACTCGTACCAATCTGAGGTTTTGGGACAAAGATTAGATACAGGAGATGAACTAGGGTTTGGAGAGGAGATGCTACTGATGAAGATGTTGATGGAGATTGACCCCCTCTTGATGAGAGGATTGTTGGTGATGATGATGGCTTTGATTTACCCCTCCGGGAGGGAAGTTTCCCTGGCGGAATTGCTCCGTCGGAGCTCTAGATTGGTTCTGTCGAAGTTTTGCCTCGAGACGGCGGTGTTGCGTACCGAAAGGTCTGATATGATTTTTTCCAGGTCAAAACCCTTCATATAGGAGAAAATGGGCACCGAAGGCCTGCCAGGGGGCCCACAAGCCTACAGGGCGCGACCAGGGGGGTAGGCCGCGCCCCCTGGCTTGTGGCCACCTAGTGGGTCCCCTCCGGTACTTCTTTCGCAAATAATTTTTTATATATTCCAAAATAATTTTCTGTAACTTTTCAGGACTTTTGGAGCTATGCAGAATAGTTCTCTTAGATTTGCTCCTTTTCTAGTCCAGAATTCCCGCTGCCGGCATTTTCCCTCTTGATGTAAATATTGTAAAATAAGAGATAAAAGGCATAAGTATTGTACCATAATGTGTAATAACAGCCCGTAATGCAATAAATATTGATATAAAAGCATGATGCCAAATGGACGTATCAGAGATGCTAAAGTTTACCATCAAGGTCGCACATCCATGGTCCTTTGGCTAATAGCACATTATTGTGCAATTACAGGAACCATTCTAATATTTAGGTTTTTAATAATTTGTTCTTGCACATGTACGTCCTGCTCTAAGAGGTTTAGACCTACTTTTCGACCCTTTTTGCATGTGGGACAAGGAGGTGTCCATGAATATCAATCAAATTAAGAAACTCAAAAGATTGTTAAGATAAAGAAGCTAGAGACTAAAAACAACAAGATGTTTGTGTGCAAAATAAAGAAGACATCACCCAACTGTAGAATGGTACTATCTTTTTCATCTTGTCCTTTTCCCTTTGTGCCATTTCAAATTTTAGAAAACATATTTATGCATATCTTTCTTTTCACTCGTTTTCAAGGCAGTTCATCTATGATTATGTTTCAAACCACCTGTATGGTCAGGAGGTGAGGAAGGTACTCATACAACACCCATGGTATAATCTTGAAGTCTTCCTCAAGAGAATCAAGGATAGGCAAGCAATCATCCACATGCACTGGCCTAAAGTTGCAAGGACCTTCAACATCATTGAAGGCTCAATATTCGCCTTCTGCTTTAGCATTTTTCTAGACGATACTCATCTGTCTATTTCCCGTCTATGATGCTACTTTCCAAAGGTTTTAGATGTTATATTTTAAATTGGTGTTGTTTTGTAACTGGGTAGCTAGGTAGTATATGCCTATATGATGTTCTACTCTGATGTAATTCAATTATGAAATTTTGGTTGCTGTATTACGAATATGAAATATATTATGGGCTTGATGTAAAATGTCAATTTTATTAATAAAAGGATTATAAATAATAGGGAAATTAGGGTGATTATTGGGGTTTCCTATTGCACACGGTTTCTCAGACAACACCATGGGTGATGACCTCAACAAACCCACATGTTTCTAGAAAGTTGGCGTGTTGGGTCAGTGAACAATCACACGCGACTTATGTCGTGGTTTTTTCATGACAAATGTCCTTGTGAAAGGACTTAGTGATAAGGCCATCACAACTACGTGGCGACTCAAAAGGGTTGATTGGGAACAAGAGATGAGTTTACCCGGGTCCGGCCCCTCCGATGGAGGTAAAAGCCTATGTCCTGCTTTGTGTGTATTGATGATGAAATCGATTACAAGCGAGCGGATTCGCTTGACCTAGCTCTCGGTGGATTGTAACTTAAGTCTATTGGCCCCGAAAACTCGCCTTTATATACAGGTCGAGACCCTAGCTTACAATAATTCGGCTCACGTTATGATTCGTGACCCGAAATGTCTCTATCTCGCCTTTCTCCATAAGCAAGGAAACTCATGGCGACCTTCTACCTTGTGGGCCACCAACGGGCTCATCTTGGTGGCACACCTTGCGCCTCCAATGTTGCACGTCAAGGCCCATCTTGACCACGAATGTTGAGTCGCCATTATAGTGACCTGGCCCAATAGGGCGGGTTATATCCTCAACATTATGCCCCATATTTATTTGAATTTATTCATATCAATATCCTTCATCTCTAATCTTGGTGGCTCATCTTCTGTTTGTTTCCCCGCTCGTCAATAGCGTCACCCACCCCCAAAATTATAGGGATTCGGTGATGTCATCATAATGGTGTGTATATCTATCCATTTAGCCCGACAATCAAGGCGCCCTCAGCTCCGAAATTTACTGCACCTCCTTGATTCCTGCACCTGCCGGTCACACTTCGGCTTTTGGCCTTTAAATACTTGCGAGGGGTCCCTCCATTTTTACATTTTCCCCTAGTCTTCTTGCTTGCACACGTCGCTGCTCATCATGCCATTCATGTCACCATCGTTCTCCTCCGTTGGTCGATTGCTCTCTTGGAGCGCGACACTTCTTGACTTCATCAGTACACATCTAGTCATGTTCACCGCCATCAGCAATCCTCCAGGTAAGTATTTCTTCATCCTTATATCTGCATTGGGTTGGAGCTGTTCGTAGGAGTTTGTCGATGTTCATCATATGTTCTTTCTATTATCGTCCATCTTCACCTGTTCCGATGAGATTAGCTCGTAGTATTATGGCGGTAGGTTGAGTTGCCCTATTTCACTCATCATACTTTATAGATTTCCTTTGATATTTGTTAGTAAGATCACCGCTGCGTCATACCTTGATGTTTAGGGTTAGTAAATACTTCCCTTTTTTGAACCTTTCGTAGATCTGTAATCTTAGATGCTTCGGTAGAAACATATTTCACCTTACTTGTAAGATTCTTCATCTTTCAAAACTTTGTTATCTCTTGTCAAAACCTGTGCAGCCGAACTCTGCATTTTGGAGGAGGAAGCGGCAAAAGGTCATTGCAAAGAAACCTAAAGCTGCCCCAAGCAAGAAGAAAAACAAGGCGACTATAGAGGAATCGTCCGTTATGGGCGAGTCACAAACCGTTGATGATCAATGTGAGGTAGAATCTTTACTTTTAAATTGTCTTTAAATTAGACTTTCTAACACCCCTTCAATCTCACGATGATGAAGCTCCTAGCCAGGACAAAGATGCTAAGGTAAATTCCATCTCTTCCGACTCGGATCTCTCGTTTCCAAGGCCACCAAGGCGGGTTGTTATTAAAATACCTTTGTCTCACCCAGAATCTTATTTGGCTCATGATTTCCTGTTGAAGAAGACTTTATATACACCAAGGCGCCAGACCCGAAGCACCTCGAGTGATCTTGCGACAGGTTTACCTGAAAAGTCATCCACTTGTAAACGACGGAAAGAGGTACCTAATAGTCCAACATTTTCTTTCTTAAAAACTAGCCTTATCCAACGGCCTTTTAAATCATCTGATTCAATTTATCTGGAGTCACCACCTTCATCGGGTGGCTCGTCTGTGTCAAAGCTACCACCTCTTATTATCAATCCAGGGTAACTTCTGCCTTTTTCCATCGAATACTGATTTGTAATTTTAGTACTTGCATATGTCTTGATATGCTACCTTTTCTTTATAGGGCCAAAGCCAAGAAAAACAAAGTGGGCGGGTCATTTGTCAACCCTAGTGCGCTTGAGACGAAGAATCAAACACTTATTACTCCTGAAACTTGTGTTGAAACTCCTATTGATCTACTTGAGGCTCGTCAGGTTGCAGATGATGACATGCCTCAACATGTCGAGCCGACAAGTTCTCATGAGGTGGCCATGGAAAACAGCCCGAAGATTAGTCGTAACCCGCCTAGTCCACCAAAAACAACCAAAGACGCTACTTATCATGAGGAAGGGGTGGGTATTACTGGGATGGGTTACACAACTCGTGTGTTCACTGTGTTGACCAAGCATTCCTCCAAAACTGAGGCGCATTTGCTCGATAAAGAAAAGGATAATCTTGAACTTCCCAATATCGAGAAACTCAGCTTTGACGAACTTCACTCTGGTTATTTAAGCCCCCTCTCCACAAGCCGGGACGTGGAAGCCAGCTTACTGGGCATGATGAAGAAAAGATATGAGGTATGTATGATCTAATCTTGCATTCCATATATCCTTATGTAGCCCCCAAGGGCCGAGTTATATTCTTGAAGATGAATTGGGTCTTAATAAAATGGAAACCTTAATGGAGCCTTGTGTAGCCCCCAAGGGCTGACTTATCTTCTTGAAAATGAGCTAATGCTTAGGCGTAAAATTTCAACCTGTAGCCCCCAAGGGCCAGGTCATTATGAGAATAATGAGTCGAGTCTTATCATACTGACTCGTAAGAATTCGACCTATAGCCCCAAGGCCCGGGTTATTATGAGAATAATGAGCTGGGTCTTATCATGATAACTTGTAAGAATTCGACCTATAGCCCCCAAAGGTCGGGTCATTATGAGAATAATGAACTTGGTCTTATACTTTGTAGAAGTTTTAATGTTAGTCTGCCTTAAAAAAGCTCAGAACCTGTAGCCCCCAAGGGCCAAGTCATCTTGCTTGGAGATGAGTCGCGTCTTTCATGTGGTATATGGTATAAAAACTGAGATGCATTAGCCCCCAAGTGGCAAGTATATTGCTTTGCAATCTCATGGAGACTTGTAATAATTTTATTTGTAGCCCCCTAGTATCATTATGTACCTTGCTTGTGGCTTAGATGTGACTAATATTGTAACACCCAAGATGCGGTACTATCCTTATTTTGGCGCGAGGGCCTCAGTAGGCATAGAAACGCATCTCGTCGTTTCGCAAGAATGGATATCATTACAAGTACATGTACTGAAAAGATGAGTATAAGGAGTTGCCTTACACTCGCCACAAGCTACATCAGAGTCACACCAATACAACCATATTCAGTCATCATGAAGAAAAGCAGGGTCCGACTACGGATGAAAATAAACAATAAAAGAACGACGTACATTCTTGCTATCCCAGGTTGCCAGCCTAGAACCCATCCTAGATCGATGAAGAAGAAGAATTAGAAGCAACTCCAAATAGCACAATCATCGCGCTCATGTCATAATATCACTTTACCTGCACCTGCAACTGGTGTTGTAGTAATCTGTGAGCCACATGGACTCAGCAATCACATTTCCAAAGGTATCAAGACTAGCAAAGCTTAATGGGTGAGGTATGGTTAAGTGGTGAGGCTGCAGCAAGCGACAAAGCATTTATTTGAAGTGGCTAACTTACGAGTACAAGACTAAAAGAGGGGGAAGATCTACGCATAGCGGACGTGAACTACTAATGATCAAATTAATGATCCTGAACACCTACTTACGTCAAACATAACTCCACCGTGTCCTTGATCGGATAAGGAGCTCGCGAAAGAGACAATCACGGTTACGCACTCAGTTGGCACATTTTAATCAAGTTTATTTCAGGTTATCTAGAACCGGATGTTAAACAAAGTTTCCATGTTGCCACATAACCGCGGGCACGGCTTTCTGAAAGATTTAACCCTTCATGGGTGCTTCAACTAGTCCATCACGAATTGCCACAAGCCACATAGAAAGCCTCGATCACGAAACTCGTGATCTCCTCGGATTCCTTAGTGGAAAACCTCAACTCTGAGATTACCCAAAGCATCATCGGAATCCCGATGTGCAAGATATTGCGTAAAAGGTAAAACTAATCCAGCAAGGCCGCCCGGCGTACCGACAGACCCGATAGGATCTGTGTATCTCGTTCTCTGGACATGACCGGATGGGAAGGACGTCGGGTTGGCTGAAACCCCGGGTGACCAGGGGGCGCTGGACATCGCCCGGTTTGGACCAACACTCATGAGGAGCACTGGCCCGGGGGTTGATTAAATTTCCTCGGGTTAATTACTCCCTATGTGGTTCATTAGTTATTAGGTAAATTTAGTACTAGAGTTGGGCCTTGCCAGACTAATCTTAATCTAAAACGAATTATCAAGGGAGTCCCCATAACAACCCTGGTCGTGTTAGGAGTGCTTAATTATGTAATATAATACCAGTAGCCGAAACACCAGGCTAGAAAGCCGAGCCTTCCACCTTTTACCAAGTATATAGGTGCATTAATTTAATTAGCAATTATAAGGTGATATAACAAGGAACCCATGTTATCGCAAGGAAGCAACTACACCTGCAACTAGCAGTGCAAACACATGGTTAAGCAATTGGTAACATAGCCAATCAGTGGTTTTCTAGGTTGTGAACAGGTTGAAGGTTTTCATGGCAATGTTGAGAGGCTGACATTTAAGTGGTAGGCAGTGAGACATAACGAAAGAAACAAGACAACTAGCATCGCATTGATAGTAATGGTATCTAGGGAAATGATCATCTTGCTTGTGATCCTGCTTGGAAGAAAGATATTGTGAAGCAAACGAACCAACGTAGTCGAACGGATCCTCACATTCTGACACGCCTGTGGAACTCTGTTGAGATGAAGCAAACCGAAAACAAGAATCAACACATGAAATTCACCACGGCACATGCACGACATGATGCAATTCACATATGATGCATGGTCTGTCTCAAATATGAATGGCATGGGATGGCAATTCACACAATCAAACACTACACATTAAGTGAAGCTCAATATGCAACGAGTTGCATATTGACGAAACTCCACATTTACTTATTTAGTTCACTCCCATTTATTACATGGCAATATAAATGTTGTTTTAAACATGGCAAGGGGTGAAGAAGAAATAAACTACCTATCTATGCATTTTAAATGAGGTCGGAAACGGCATATAGCATTTCCGAAATGACCCGATGCATTAACTTTGTAATCTGTCTATATCTTTCCTAAAAGTATTTTAAGTTTTCTAAACGACAAAACAAAGTTGTTCACATGATTCTACTTGTCGTTCAAGTCCATTTACATATATGGCTCATCTCCAACGGAGCTACGATTAACTAGCTACGAATTAAACTGTTTTAGCATGGCATCACGCAAAATGAGGCAAATAGGAAGGTTAACAGTTTCAATTATGCATGATAGTTGGAAAATATTACTCGATGTGAAATTCTACACGTTCTACATATCTAACTTATTTCGATCTGATGCACGGTTTAAAAGTTACGGGCGTTCTAAAAGAATGCAACTAACTAAAAAAACACAAGGTAAAATAATATGGTCAACTAGGATTTGAACCCAGGACCCGTGGAACTCGAGTGGTTGCGCTAGCCAACTAGACTAGCACTCTGTTTAGATATTGCACATGACTATCTACACATGAGGTAACACTTCGGCATGGTGCAGGTCAACATGCTAACCAGTTGGACTGCAAAGGAACTATGCAAAATCTGGGGTGGTTGGCTAGAAGACCATACCATGTCGCGAACCTCCCAAAACTGAACATAAACAGCTCTGTAGCCGGTCGGGGCTTCAGGGGATGCCATGGCGGGATCGTCTTGGGGATGAGGTCCAGCGGCATGAAAATGGCGGGGTTCAATAGCTCCGGTACCGGGGGTTCCATTCTCGGCGACGAGGTGGCTTGAGGCAGCACAAACGTGGAGATCGGACGACCGGCTGCAGCTCCTCTCCATGGCTGTCCTGGGGCTGCTGCTTTTGCTCCTGCAGCAGGTTGGTTGGCCGGCGCGTCGGCTGATCGGGTGAGGGGAGCACGATCCATCCATTCCTGGAATCAAACGGTGGCGGCGTGGCGCAGTTGGCATCGGGACCTGGCTTGGAGCGCGTGCAGCACGGCCTCGAGGGCTCTAGAAGTCGATGACGCTTGGCCTTGGATGATAGCTCCAAGGGGCGTGGAGGCTAATGACGAGTTGATGAATATACTTCTCGCCCCTCGTTGGTTACCCCAAGTGGAAGGTGGAGATGTAGGCAGCAGCAAATTTCCCTTACACAGAGACTGTAAGGTTTATCGAACCAGGAAGATTCCGAGGATCAACAAATAGGTGTCTGTTGCTCTGGCGCTAGCAGAAGATATGGACCTGCATACACAACAAATAACTTTGCTCCCAGCGAGTACATTGAGGTTGTCAATCTCTCCGGCCTTGTAGTTTGCAAAGGATCAAAACACAAGCGGGAATAGTGGTAGTGATTGCAACAGAAAAAGTAAATGAAAGCAGTAAATGGTGGAGTTGTAAGGAATGGTGGTGATATGGACCGGAGTCACATGATGTTCACTAGTGATGTCTTTCTCCCAAAAGACAGTAAACAACTATTCTTGGGTAAACAAATTACAGTTGGGCAATTAACAGAATTATAAACGCACTGCAATGCTAATTATATTACTTGAAAGTTAGAGGCTCAATAGTAATGACCAGTATGCCCAGACAAGTAGATCGTTTATTCATTAACATCTACTTACTAATCATCCACCTTGAGATATTTACCTAGAACATCTCGCTGGTATTAAGTTGCGAGCCCCGCCAAAAGTTTAAACTCGAAGCAATGGACAACTGCATTAACGAACTATGCGTAAGGTAAACAATCCTTGCAACTGCGGTCACACGCACCGTTCTTTTCTCCTTGGTGGCAACAGCACATCCCCTAGTCTCATGTTGCTGTCACTCAAGCTAGACATCAGGGGGCATGAACCCACAATCATGCATAACGCTCCCTCTTGGAGTTACAATCTACTACTCAGCCAAAGCAATAAAGGGCAACGGAGAACATGCATGAATCACTAAAGAACATAATATAAAAGGATAATCAAATACATAACTCATCACAATCTGAACATAATCTCCTAATCCATCGGATGCCAGCAAACCGAGCATAGCAATAGCAGGAAAATTACATAGATGCCTTGATCATGTAGGGCAGCTCACAAGGGCTAATCATTGAAGCACAAGATTGGAGAGAAGACATCACATAGCTACTGGTCATGGACTCATGGTGCAAGGAGGACTACTCACCGACACGTCCGGGAAGCGTCCATGGTGGTGGAGAAGCTCCCAGAGGTCAATCCTCCCTTCGGCAGGGTGCCGGGAAGAGGTCTCCTGACGCTCCCGATCTCGGAAGTGCTGCAATGGTGGAACAATGGAGAAATTCGCGATTCTGGATGTGATGGAATGGTTTCTGATCGGAGGGGTAAATATAGGCCAAAGGAGGGCGTCAGAAGAGGTGGGGACCACATAAGCGAGCTGTGGGCGCGGCCAGGGGACAGGTCGTGCCGTGAGGCTGCCTGGGCAGCCCCTGGCTCCCCTCTGGTCCATCTTCGATGCTCCAGAAGCTTCCATCATGCTGATTTTTATATATTTTTCTTAGGATATTTGGGACTCTGGAAATTTGGGCAAAAGCCCGTGCAAAAAAGACATCAGCAGACAGAAACTGGCACTAGGTGCACTTAGTTAGTAGGGTAGTCCAAATATGTGTAAAAACATATAAAAATGCAGCAAAACATATAACAATGTCACCCAAAAGATCATGGAACAAGCAGAAATTATAGATACGTTTGGGACTATCATAGGCGCTCGGGGCCGGGGTGGACCCAACGGTGACCCACTTCGGTGTGGCATTGGGTAGCAGATGCACCTTCAGGATCGGGGTCGAGTCCATGGGTGCAGCTCCCTCGCGATGCAAGGCTGGGGGAACTCCTCTCATGGGTCGCACGGACAAAGCCCTCTATGGGCACGAAGACGCGTCCACGCGCGGAAGGGGATGGTTGCGCGCTGCGGTTGGTCGGGCTCGATCGGGCAGGGGCGAGCAATGGTTGGTCACGGAGGGAAAACGAGGAAGAAGATGGAACAGGGGTGGCGGCGGCTGGGTGATTGGATGGGACAATCCTCCAAGATTTTAGGGTTGGGTCTCTTATATATAGAATGTGGGTGAGGTTAGGCGATCGGACGGTCGAAAATAACTAGGTTAAGGGGTCTAATGGACAAACCGATGATGGTTAGCGGTAAAACGGGGTTGATCCGGATCCAACGGCCACGGCCGCCTGGTTCGGGTTCCGGGAGGTTTTCGGACTAGGCTGCGCGTAGGGTCGGTGCACTGTGCAGAGGAGCTAAGCGAAGATGAGAGGGAAAACAGGCAACCCGTCGACGGAGTTTTGAAACCGAAAACGTCCCACGACGGGCCGACTATAGTGCCGCTATAGGTTTAATGGTTCGGGTATAAAACGAACTCCTATTGCGACGAAAATTGACAAGCGGCCTACCTGCACTATATTAGGACCGCACCCAAAGTTTCAACCCAATCCGAGAATGTTTTACACCCACCTTTCAAACAAGATTTAAACGATGTCGCGGACACGTGCGTGTGTGGTTGGTCTCAAAACGGCCAACAACGAAACAGAGAGAACCGGCAACTAATAATGGATGCAAGTTTTTGAACTCGCGGCAACGGAGTGCCGATGCAATGCAGGTGATGCAAATGACGCGATGATGAATGCGACAAACAAATAATCACAGGGCGACAGTGGAATAAAAAAGGAAATCTTGTGGAGCATCAGTCTCGGGCTGTTACAAATATCCACTTTGGAATTTGATTGTGCAGGAAACAGTAAGTCTAGGCGACTCAGAATTGACTTGTATAAGGAAGAATCTGGCGCTCCATCAAGACGCCTGGGCAAAAGCCGATGAGAAACTTTGGGCCTCTTGTGAAGAAATTGAAAAGATCAAAGCTGACTTCAAGGCGTACAAGGAATCTGCCAAGTCTGAAAGAGTCGCCTTGGTTAGACATGGGGAAGACACCGAAGGTAAGTTGAAGCCGGTTGCTGAAGAGCTCACACGTTTCAAACGGTATATTTCTTAGATGACTAAAGTTGTCTTTGGTAAGAATTTTCTTGATGAACTTACCATACCTTTGTATAAGTAAAACATTGTGAAAAGACCCGACAGGCGACTTATGTGCTTGAATTATTCACAGCCTTCAGACTCGTAATCTTCAAGACAATAGCTTACCGAAGCTAAAATCTTTATATACTTTAACTGAGCAATTGTATGTCAGGAGCTTGTTCACTATCAAGGCTGTTATGGGGGATAAACACCTGATCAAGTTCATCAATGACGTGTTGAAGCGCCTTTCAATAATTCCCAATCAAATTGAAGAATTGAAGGGATCAGCCGCCCGTAGGGGGGATAACTACTCTCAGACTACTTTGGTTTATGCACCGGAGCTTAACCCGGAGGAGATAGGTGGCGGGTTTCCTCTACTCAAAGATGATGGGTCAGCTCTTACCCACGAAGATTATGCCCACTGTATGAAGGCGTCTCGTATGTTGGCTAGTCAATTGGCCGAGGGTATTGGTCTGAAGACATATCATTTGGCTTATGATGATAACAACACACGAGTGCGGTCATCTACGTTTGAACCGGTGGATCTGACTCCTCAACGTCGTAAGCATCTCCTTGCCCCTGATGTTGACCCGTCCCCTATCTTGAATGAAGAAGCTAAATTACATGCCTTAACCCATTGCAGCTAGGATATGGAAAACCTTCACATTCAGGAACCAGAAGGATCGGCACAGGTGACTCGGTGGCGTCTTGAATGAGACATCGGCCTCAAGCTTAACCCAGACGAATTGTAGACAGGTGATATCTACTGATTCTTGATGAACTTTTTTCCAAGATCCTGGGCTCCATGGAGCCTTGTAATATTTTGAGTTGTAAAAACCGATTGTTTATGATATGCCTCCGTGCATGTTTTAAGCTCCTTGTATCGCATCTGAACATGTCAATGGCTTCAGATATGGCTCAAGTATGCTTTTGTGTGTATGCTTTTGCTGAAGTCAAGACGGGCGGGTCCATATAAGCCTCCTTTCTGAAATCTTCCGTTGTTGTAATTTATCTTGCCATCGCAAGGCAACGGCTCCATTACTTGGACGCTCTCTATGATGTGGCATAAAACATTGAATCCTTTCCTCGAAAAGGTAACACTATATAATGGCAATAAGTCACTTTTAATAGGCCATCTCAGTGAGACTCGAGAGGTAGACTGTCTTGCAAGGCCCTAGTCATGCCATAATGCGGGTGGGTGTAATAACTCTTTATGATAAGCTGGCTCAGTGAGACTCAACAATTTATACTAGCTGACCAGGCTCAAGTCATGCTTCAGTGAAGTGGGTACATTAACCCATGGTTTCTCCTTTTTCCATATGCTGGATCTCACATGAGACACGTGATGTTTTAACCTTGACAAGCTCAGGGTCCACAATGGATTGACTTGCCAAGAGTACACAGAGCCTTTTAGGGGAGTCGCACAAACATACATTCAGGTCTAACCATCGTAAATCATTAATTTTTCGCGGGCCAAGAGGGTGATAAAGCTAAAGTTAGTGAGTTCGAAGCCCCCAAGTGACCCATGATCAAGGAAAAGCCTAGCATAGGATTGTAGAAGACAATGCTATTACTGCCAAACAATCTGGGGACCAGTGGCCCCCAGATAAGCCGGCTTTAATCCACTGATCACAATTGGCGCCTATGTTTGAACTGTGTATCATGGCAACTGGTTCTCTTTGGCTAATAACACATATGTTTGGACGGTCGTTTCATGGAGGCTCATCCTCTTTGGTATCGATAATGTCCATGTTTGAATGGCCACATCATGGCGACTCGTCCTCTTGGGCGACTTAGTGTAAATAATAAAGACTCATGCATGCTCATGATATAAGCTCAAAGGACAGAGACCCCGAGTTACGAGGGTGCCGGCTTTATTGTGTTGATAAGATAGTATGTACAAAAACTTGAAGTAGGTAGATAAATAAGGAGCCAATGGCTCTAAGTATAATAAGCCAAAGGTGAGCAATGTTCCAAGGTCGGGCTGTCTCCTCCTCCGAAATGTATTTATCTAGATGAAGGTCTATTAGATAGTATGAGCCTTTGTTAAGACTTTTGCTGATGAAGAAAGGACCCTCCAAGGGTGGGGAGAGTTTATGCATGCCCATATGATCTTGAATCAGTCGAAACACTACGTCGCCATCCTACAAAGTCCGGCTCTTAACCTTACGGCTTTGATAGCGATGTAGATCTTGCTGATATATAGCTGGTCTTGCTGTTGCCAAATCATGCTCTTCCTCCAAAGCTTCCAAGGAATCTTGACGTGCATGCTCGTTGTCTTCTTCAACATAAGCAGCGACTCGAGGATAATCATGTCGTATATCACTTGGTAATACCGCCTCAGCTCTATAAACTAGAAAGAAGGGAGTCTAACCAATGGATTTGTTTGGCGTTGTCCTAATGCTCTAAAGCACTATGGGGAGCTCCTCAACCCAACAACTAGGAGTATGATGTAAGGGAACCATGAGTCAGGGCTTGATCCCTCGTAAGATTTCCTGATTAGACAGCTCGGCCTATCTGTTGGACTGTGGATGTGCTACTCCTGATACATCAAGGCCGAAATGCTCCTGCTAGCAGAACTGCTACATGCCCCCTTTGGATAAATTGGTACCATTATCAGTGATAATGATGTGAGGATAGCCAAACTGGGAAATCAGATTTTTTAGAAATTTGACTTCTGGCTCTGCTTCACAATTCCTGACAGGCTCGGCCTCTACCCGCTTGGTAAACTTGTCAACCGCCACCAGTAGATGAGTCTTTTTGTCAGAAGACATCTTGAACGGACCAACCATATCAAGCCCCGAGACCGCAAAAGGCCAAGTGATTAGAATCATACGCAATTCCTGAGCCGACACATGAGCTTGTTGGGCATCTTTTGACATCCGTCACACTTGCGTACTATATCCTCCGTGTTTGCATGAGCCGTCAACCAATAAAATCCATGACGAAAAGCTTTTGATACCAAAGATCGTGAGACGGCATGGTGTCCACACTCACGAGCGTGAATCTCATTAAGGATCTCTTGTCCTTCCTCACGGGAAACACGTCATTGAAAAACAGCGCTAACACTTCTTTTGTGCAACTCACCCTTATGAATAACCATGGACTTGCATCGTCATATTATCTTTCCGAGAATGAGTTCCTCAGCCGGGTGCTCCACTCGAGCTAGATAAGCCAAGTATGACACTGTCCAATCAAGAGTCACCCAAAGAGATGCCCCAACTGTGATTCCGGGTCAGGGATGGCTATATCTTCCTCAGACGGTAACTTCACATAGGGGTTGTGGAGAACATCTAGGAACACATTAGGAGGAATCGTCTTATGTTGAGATCTGAGTCATGACAATGCATCCGCCACCTCATTGTGTCGTCGGTCAATGTGATCAACCTGATAGCCATGAAAGTGACCCACCACATCGGATACTGCACATGTGTAAGCCTCCATTAGTGGGTCCTTCGAATCCCATGTTCCAGACACCTGTTAAGCCGCCAAGTCTGAGTCGCCTAAGCACGTGACCCGGCTAAGGTTCATCTCCTTAGGTATCCTGAGACCTGAGCCTATGTAAGAGAGCCTCATACTCAGCTACATTGTTGGTACAAGGTAACATGAGTCGTAGAACATAACAGAACTTGTCACCTCGTGGAGAAGATAACACTACGCCAGCCCCCGAGCCTTCCAATTGCCTAAAGCCATCAAAATGTATACTCCAGTACGTGCTATCTTACCTATCCTCTCGGAGCTGAAGCTCAGTACATTTGTTGATGAAATCCACCAGTGCTTGGGATTTGATGAACGTACGAGGCATGTACTTCACATGATGAGGACCAAGCTCAATTGCCCATTTAGCAATATGACATGTAGCCTCTCGGTTCTGTATGATGTCTCCAATTGGGGCTGAACTGACCATAGTGATTGGATGCTCATGAAAGTAGTGCTTCAGCTTCCGGCTTGCCATAAAAGTTCCAAAGACCAGCTTTTGCCAATATGGATACCGCAGTTTGGACAAGGTCAGTACTTCAGTAACGAAATACACTGGCCACTGAACCGGATATTCTTTTCCTTCTTCCTTGTGTTCAACGACAACTGCAATACTCACTGCCTTATAATTAGCATCGATGTAGAGGAGCATGGGCTCTTTGTTGGTCGGGGCGGCTAAAACGGGGGGCTCATACAACTCCTTCTTGAGGGCTTCGAAGGCTTCATTAGCTGCATCCGTCCAGACGAAACTATCTGTCTTCTTGAAAAGTTGATAAAGAGGGCTCACCTTCTCACCAAGCTGGCTTATGAACCGGCTTAATGCCTCTATGTGACCCACCATACGATGGACCTGGTTTATATTGGCGAGCTTACCGAGCGAAGTGATTGCCTTGATTTTATCCGGGTTAGCCTCAATGCCTCGCTCGGACACCAGGAAACCTAGTAGCTTGCGTGCAGTAACACCAAAAAAACACTTGGTCGGGTTAAGCTTCATCTAGTACACTCGAAGATTATCAAACGTCTCCTTGAGATCCTCCAAGAATGTTTCCTTCTTCTAATACTTCAATACGATTATGCTAACAGTTCTGGATGCAGCGTTGATAAGTCACCCCCATGCTCTTAAGTCCAGAGGGCATAGAGACATAGCAGAAAGCGCCAAAAGGGGTCATGAAAGTCGTCTTTTCTTGATCCTCCTTGACCATCTTGATCTGGTGGTAACCTAAGTACGCATCCAGGAAACACAGGCTCTCACAACCCGTCGTAGAGTCAATTATTTTATTTTATTTTTGAACGAAAACTATAAGGGAAAACCCCCACAACGAGTTTTTTTCAAATAGGAAGAACCCAAATTCGCGCCCGTGGGGACTTGAACTTGGGTGGCTGGGTTGTACATCCACTCCACTAGAGTCAGTTATTTGATCGATACGGGGAAGAGCAAACGGATCCTATGGACGAGCTTTGTTGAGATCGGTGTAACCGATACACATATGAAAGGTGTCGTTATTCTTAAGAACCAGAACCGGGTTAGCCAGCCAATCAGGATGAAAAACTTTGATGATAAACCCGACAACTAGGAGCCAGGCGACTTCTTCCCTGATGGCCTTGCGTCTCTCCTCGTTAAAAGGACGGAGGTATTGTCGCACTAGATTCATCTTTGGATCCATATTAAGGTGGTGCTTGGTGAATTCTCTCGGCACTCCATGCATGTCAGAAGGCTTCCACGTGAAGATGTCCCGATTCTCACAGATGAATTCGATGAGCGCGCTTTCAATTTGGGATCTAGGCATGTCCCAATAGTGAACTGCTTGGAAGAGTCGCCTGGGGTGTAATCGACTTGCTTGGTATCATCAGTTGACTAGAACTTAGGGGTGGCTCAGACTCGGTGGAGGGCTTCTTGAGGGGGGTCATAACGATCGGTTCAACATTAGCTGCATAGAATTTCAACTCCTCAGCTGCACACGCCGACTCTGCATAAGACGCATCTCCTTCCTCGCACTTGTGAGCTAACTTCCGTCTTCCACTCACAGTGATGATACCTTTGGGACCCGGCATCTTGAATTTTAGTACACATAGAAAGGCCGGGCCATAAAGCGAGCGTAAGCCGGCCGCCCGAAGGGGGCATGATAAGGGCTAGTGATTTGGACCACCTCAAACGTCAAGGGCTCACTTCGTAGTTAAATTTATCATCAAAATTCACATTTAACTTGATTTGCCCGACCGGGTGCGTCGATTTACCTCGAACAATGCCATGAAAGACTATTGTTGACGGCATCAGGTCTTTCTCAGAAAAGTTCATCCGTCGGAAGGTGTCGTGGTAGAAGGTATTGATGTTGCTCCATCCATCCATGAGAACCTTTGTGAGGGTGTATCCACCAACCTGAGGTGCCATCGCCAAAGCTAAATCGCCAGGGTTGTCAACCTGAGGAGGGTGATCGTCCCTACTCCAAGTGACTGGCTGTTCGAACCAATTGAGGTATCTAGGAACTGTCGACTCAACCATATTAACGGCTCTCTACTTGAGCTTTTTATCCTGTGCACAAGTGCTGGTGGTGAATACATGGTATTGACCACTGTTCAATTGCTTAAGGTTGCTCTAAAACCCATCCGGACTATTATGTTGTTGGTTATTCTCGCCGAAATATTGTCCATTGCCATTGCCTGAACCGCCTTGACCCTGAAAACCCGATCTTGGGAGCCCGCCGGATGAGCCCCCATGTGACCCGCCGTGACCTTGCCGGACAGGATGTCAACCACCACTGCCTCCTTGATAGTCCTGTGAAGCTTGGATATGGAATTGTTGCATAACAAAGCAAGCTTCCCAGGAATGAGCAGCTGGAGTATCTAGGGTACTATGCTGGGGACAAGGTTCTTTGAGCATCTCCTCACAATTGCACGGCTTCCTCCCATTGTAAGGTCGAGTGTTCCAACGCTAGTTCCTAAACACGGTGTTGGTGTTGTCTACCAGGTCTGACCCGATATCCTACTGTCTCCGCTTTCCTTGTCCTCCCGGGTTAACATTGTGTCCACGATTCTGATGGTGAACCTTGGCACCATCGCTTTACTTGCCCTTACTGGTCTTGTCATCGTCTGAACCCGCATCCTTCGTGCCATCTGACTCAACATATCTAGTGAGAGTATCCATTACCTTGCACATGTTCTATACCTTTTGCTTAGATCGACCAAACTTCAAGACCAGCGGCTGAAAGTGGCAATTCTTCTCTAGGATCAGGATGACCTGAGAGGCAGTGATACCATCCGATGAATGAATGATTTCCGCAACCCGGTGTGTCTAGTGGTGAGCCGACTCATCACTGCGTTGAACGCGGTGCTGCAGATGCACAATCGTCATTGGGAGTTTGCAGGTTCCTCGAATTTTTTTGATAAACCACTCCTTCAATTTTGCCCAGGTGTTGATGGAATTGGGTGGTAGGTTTTTTAACCATGTTCGAGTCGGCCCTTCCAACATCATTGTAAGGTACTTGGTGCACACCACATCGTTGGCATCAAGCATGTCCATAGCAAGCTTGTAACTCTCAATCCATGCGGTCGACTCAAGATCTACTGTATAGTTAGGCACCTTGTGAGGGCCTTTGAAGTCCTTTGGCATGCGCTCATTGCGAAGAGCCAAAGACAAGCAGGGCACCCCGATGGTCCTACCAATTGACTCGCCACGCGCGGACGTTGGCTGAGGGTAAGTCAGAACCACCTGAGCCACCAGTGTCGTTGCCCCGTCTGCTTCTGCCTGACGAGTGGTGCGGGCCGCGTTCACGAGTGCTTGGGCATTCGATATCGGAACCCGGGTTGGGTCAACTTGAGGATGTTGTTGGCGACCGCTGCTGGAAACTGCTAGAGACTCCTCACGGCGACTCTTGGTGCGGATTGCGTGCGGCGTGGAGTGCAACCGATCATGGCTATAAGAAAATTGCGCGTGTTGAACCACTGCAGTATTCAGCATCTCGATGGCGTTCCTAGCCTCAACCTCGACTGGGGTGTTTCCATGGATAGCGAGTGACTCCAGGTTACGTGTAGCAGCCAGCATATTATCAATAGGGTTGGAGAAGTGGCCCTGCATCATCCAAAACCACTAAGTTGGTGACCGTGTCTGTCAAGGGGGGTCCCGCTCCACCCTGATGACGAGTTGATGGATATACTTCTCGCCCCTCGTTGGTTACCCCAAGTGGAAGGTGGAGATGTAGTCAGCAGCAGATTTCCCTTACACGGAGACTGTAAGGTTTATCGAACCAGGAGGACTCCTAGGCTCAACAAGTAGGTGTCTTCCACCATGGCGCTAGCAGAAGATGTGGACCTGCACACACAAAAAATAACTTTGCTCCCAACGAGTACAGAGAGGTTGTCAATCTCTCCGGCCTTGTATTTTGCAAAGGATCAAAACACAAGCGGGAAAGTAATAGTGATTGCAACGGAAAAGTAAATGAAAGTGGTAAATGATGGAGGTGTAAATAATGATGGTGATATGGACCGGAGTCACATGATGTTCACTAGTGATGTCTCTCTCCGAAAAGACGATAAACAACTATGCTTGGGTAAACAAATCACAGTTCGGCAATTTGACAGAATTATGATCGCACCGCAATGCTAATTATGCTACTTGATCGTTAGAGGTTCGATAGTAATGGGCAGTACGCCAAGACAAGTAGATCGTTTATTCATCAGCATCTACTTACTAATCATCCACCTTGAGATATCTATCGAGAACATCTCGCTGGTATTAAGTTGCGAGCCCCACCCAAAGTGTAAATTCAAAGCAATGGACAACTGCATTAACGAACTATGAAGAACGTAAACTATCCTTGCAACCGTGATCACAAGCACCGTTGTTTCCTCCCTGGTGGAAACAAGCACATCCCCTAGTCACATGTTTATGTCACTCAAGCTAGACATCGAGGGGCATGAACCCACAATCATGCATAACGCTCCCTCTTGGAGTTACAATCTACTACTCGGCCAAAGCAATAAATAGCAACGGAGAACATCCATGAATCAGTAAGGAACATAATATAAAAGGATAATCAAATATATAACTCATAACAATCTGAACATAATCTCATAATCCATCGGATCCCAACAAACCGAGCATAGCAAAAGAAAGAGAATTACATAGATGCCTTGATCATGTAGGGTAGCTCACACGGACTAACCACTGAAGCACAAGATTGGAGAGAAGACATCACATAGCTACTGGTCATGGACTCATGGCACAAGGAGGACTACTCACGGCACGTCCGGGAAGCGTCCATGGTGGTGGAGAAGCTCCCGAAGGTCAATCCTCCCTCCAGCAGGGTGCCGGGAAGAGGTCTCCTGACGCTCCCGATCTTGGAAGCACTGCAGCGGCGAAAAGATGGAGAAATTCGCGATTCCAGAAAGTTTGCGATGGTTTCCTCAAGGAAGTCTAAATATAGGCCAATGGAGGGCATCGGAGGAGGTGGGGGCCACCCATGCGGCCTCCTAGCGCGGCCTAGGGCCTAGCCGCGCCAGCAGGTCGCCTGGGCAGCCCGTGGCCCTCCTTTGGCCCATCTTCGATGATCCGAAGCTTCTGTTTCGCTGATTTTTTTTAGATATTTTTCCTAGAATTTTTCGAGCTTCAAAAAATTGGGTAAAAGCCCCTGCAAAATGGACACCAGCACACAGAAACTGGTACTGGGTGCACTGAGTTAGTAGGTTAGTCCAAATATGTGTAAAATGATATAAAAATGTAGCAAAACATATAACAATGTCACCCAAAAGATCATGGAACAAGCAGAAATTACAGATACGTTTGGGACGTATCACACCCCCGACATGCCTGGGCTGTCAAACAAGCGAGCCGGGTCAAAATCAACTTGAAGCCGAGTCTCATGTCTCCTCTGGTGTACCACATGGGAAGCGTTTCGACGATGTTCCCACTGCCAAGCTTCGGTCGTCAAGCACTCCGACTCATTATTGATTCGAGCGTGCAGTACTGCCATCCGAGTGTTCTCGACGTCAATCTTTCGCTGCACCTTAGTCATCTCCTCAAGAAGCTTTGTTAGCTCCGCATTGATGTCCTCCTAATTTTCGACAGTAACTAGGGTTGCCACGAGTTTTGTCATCTCCCCCATCAAATCCATCATGGGTTGAGCCCGCGTCTTGCGAGAGCCACTAGCTACATTGGCGATGGCTGCTCCTGGCACATCCTCAGCCGGCGCGGCCCCTGCCATGTAGATGGTGACCTGGCGGGCGGCTCTTGTAATTCCTCGGATATTTCCGCCTCGGGGAAGCCCCCAAGTCTCCCATCGTATAGAGGGCAGATCGACTCTATGTCTCCCATGGATGAATCACCATCAGAGCTAACACGGGTATCTACACCAACCGCCGGCTCATCTCGGAAGCTGATCCCTTGCGTGAAGCCGACGAAGACGTGACGTCGCTCGACTTGACGCTGGGCGGGTTGACTGAAGCGAGTCGGCTCGACGATGTCGGTGCACTTGTCCGGCTCGAGAATAGACGCGCCGATTTTGCCGATGAAGGCGTTCATCTTGACGAAGGGGGCCCGGTATCCAGACTCGATTGAATCGGCCTTGGGACCCCAACTCGAATTGTCGATGTAGCACTTTCCACATCGGCTCTTGGTCATGAGACCAACAGTGTAGCTCCCGAACCGTGCTAGGGCTCCCTTTGATAAATCAACTCCACCGTGTGATAGCCCCATAGCAGGTTCCAAATGTCGTGGTTTTTTCACGACAAATGTTCTTGTGAAAAGATTTAGTGATGAGGCCATCGCAACTATGTGGCGACTCAAAGGAGTTGATCGGGAACGAGAGACGAGTTTACACAGGTTCGGCCCCTCCGATGGAGGTAAAAGCCTATGTCCTGCTTTGTGTGTATTGATGATGAAATCGATTACAAGGGAGCGAATTTGCTTGACCTAGCTCTCAATGTATTGTAACTTAAGTCTATTGGCCCTAGAGACTCGCCTTTATATACAGGTCAAGACCCTAGGCTACAAGAATCCGGGTCACGTTATGATTCATGACCCGATATGTCTCTAATTCCCCTTGCTCCTTAAGCAAGGAAACTCCTGGCAATCTTCTACCTTGTGGGCCTTAAGTCACCATTTTCATGTCTTGGGCCGCCAACGGGCTCATCTTGGTGACCAGCATTGTGCCTCCAGTCTTGCACGTCAAGGCCCATATTGACCACGAACGTTGAGTCGCCATAATAGTGATCCGGCCTAATAGGGCTGGTTATACAGCGGGGTTATATCCCCAACAACTTCCGCTCGACAACTATGTATGCTAGGACACCCTATCACAAACATTTTCACATATCAAGCATGTGTGATGGACAACCATATGCCAAACAGTTTCTTCTAGGCAGCGTGAGTGATGTATTGAATAACATAATCGACAAAATTATAACTATCGTGTGTGGTGGGCACCCCTATCTTAGACGATGCTATGCAGAAAATTGTGTGTGATGTACAATACAAACGGAAACGTACCTTTGGGATTGAGTGTGTGGAATGCTAAGAACATATCACACAGCTTCTACAATATGTTTGTTTGTGATGGTCCTAGCAATCACACATGGTCTATTTTTGCCTACCGCGTGTGACCGGTGAAGGCATCACCGATGATTTATCTGTGTAGTGTGCGATAGGACCCCCTGATGACCCACAAGTATAGGGGATCTATCGTATTCCTTTCGATAAGTAAGAGTGTCGAACCCAACGAGGAGCAGAAGGATCTGACAAGTGGTTTTCAACAAGGTCATATCTGGAAGCACTAAAATTATCGGTAACAAGTAGTTGTGTGGTGAGATGATTCGTAGCAAGTAGCAAGTAACAAAAGTAACAACGGTGCAGCAAAGTGGCCCAATCCGTTTTGTAGCAAGGGACAAGCCTGGACAAAGTCTTATAGGAGGTAAAACGCTCTCGAGAACACATGGGAATTTCTGTCAAGCTAGTTTTCATCATGTTCATATGATTCGCGTTCGTTACTTTGATAGTTTGATATGTGGGTGGACCGGTGTTTGGGTACTGCCCTTACTTGGACAAGCATCCCACTTATGATTAATCCCTCTCGCAAGCATCCGCAACTACGAAAGAAGAATTAAGACAAAGTCTAACGATAGCATTAAACTAGTGGATCCAAATCAGCCCCTTACGAAGCAACGCATAAACTAGAGTTTAAGCTTCTGTCACTCTAGCAACCCATCATCTACTTACTACTTCCTAATGCCTTCCTCTAGGCCCACATAATGGTGAAGTGTTATGTAGTCGATGTTCACATAACACCACTAGAGGAAAAACAACATACAACACACCAAAATATCGAACGAATACCAAATTCACATGACTACTTATAGCATGACTTATCCCATGTCCTCAGGAACAAAAGTAACTACTCACAAAGCATAATCATAATCATGACCAGAGAGGTAATGAGTAGCATCAAAGATCTGAACATATAATCTTCCACCAAGTAATCCAACTAGCATCAACTACAAAGAGTAATTAACACTACTAGCAACCTTACAAGTACCAATCGGAGTCGCGAGACAGAGATTGCTTACAAGAGATGAACTAGGGTTTGGAGATGAGAAGGTTCTGATGAAGATGTTGATGGTGATGAGTCCCCTCCGATGAGAGGAGTGTTGGTGATGACGATGGCGACGATTTCCCCCTCCGGGAGGGAAGTTTCCCCGCCAGGACCGTCCTGCCGGAGCTCTAGATTGGTTCTGCTCAAGTTCCGCCTCGTGGCGGCGGAGAATCCTCCGAAAAGCCTCCTCCTGATTTTTTCCAGACCAAAACTCTTGTAGCAAAAGAGGGGGCCCAGTGGGCCAGCAGGGAGCCAACAAGCCCCCTAGGCGCGGCCAGGGGGAGGCCGCGCCTAGCAGGCTTGTGGCCTCCTGCTGGCGCCCCTCTGGCACTTCTTCGGCCCAGTATTTTTAATAAATCCCAAAAAAAAATCCTCGTCGATTTTCACGGCTTTTGGAGTTGCGCAGAATAGGTATCTCAAACTTGCTCCTTTTTCAGGCCAAAATTCCAGCTGTCGGCATTCTCCCTCTTCATGTAAACCTTGCAAAATAAGATAGAAAAGGCATAAGTATTGTACCTTGAAGTGTAATAACAGCCCAAAAAGCGATAAATATCAATATGAAAGCATGATGCAAAATGGACGTATCAACTCCCCCAAGCTTAGACCTCGCTTGTCCTCAAGCGAAAGCCAAGATCAATAAATATGCCCACATGTTTAGGGAGAGAGGTTTCGACAAAACTAGATACGAGATGCATGCATCATGATCATATTCAGAACAACAATACCATCATATCAACTCTTATGCTAAAGTGACAATTCCTTCACAAAGTAAAGCATGGATCAAGAACCTTATAGAGAATTAACAACCGATAGCCTTTAGTCATTGAAGCAATTGCAATTTATCACAACATCGGAAAGAGTCAAATAAGAGCTTGTAAAGCAAATCCACATACTCAATCATCTTTTTGTTCTTTACAATTGCTACAACTCACGTGGTACTCATGAGATCAAAGTTTCAGATGGACATACAGAAAAATAGGGGCTTATAGTTTCGCCTCCCAACCACTTACCTCAAGGGTAAAGTCAACAATAATAATTCATGAATACTTACTTCCAAGTTGACATACGAATATAGATCTTTCCCTAGCATATGACATTAGCCAAGATAAAGGCGAAATAAGGAATTGATGTAGATCACCATGACTATTTCAAGGGCAAAAAGTAAAAGTACAAGATAGGCCCTTTGCAGAGGGAAGCAGAGGTTGGCATGCGCTTTTGAGGTTTGGATGTGCGACCTCTTAGTGTGAAGGAACGTCACTTTATATTGCCTCATGTGATAAAGAACTTTATTATGCAGTCTGTCGCTTTTATGTCTTCCTCATCACAGGTTCTTACAAAGCTTATTTTCCACACACTAATAGACCATACATATTTAGGGAGCAATTTTTATTGCGTGCACCGATGACAACTTACTTGAGGGATCTTATTCAATCCATAGATAGGTATGGTGGACTCTCATGGCAAAACTGGGTTGAAGGTTTATGGATGCACAAGTAGTATCCCTACTTAGTGCGGGAGTTTTGGCTAATATGAGGTGGAAGCAATCGTCACATGCTAAGGGATCTCTAGTCATATAACATTGTTCGGAACCAAGCAAACACAATTCATTATGTTGTCTTCCTTGTCCAACATCTACTTCTAAGCATGTAATAGTGTAGTGAGTGTTCACAATCATAGATGGTGTTAAAGATGATATATTTATATGTGAACCTCTCCTTCTTTATCACTTCCTATTTATTGCAACAATGACCAAGGTATACGTTTGTCTACCCTCAACAAGTTTCAATCATCATTCTTTTTATATGTGAAGCCAACACTTCCCATAAGATCATTACATGATCTTTCATGCTTTTGTTCTTTTCTCATTCTTTTTATCATAGCATGAAGCAAAGCCCTTGACTAAGACACTCTTTATTATATGGCTCACGAGCTCGAATACATCGGGGGTGACACAAAGCAAAACTCAAGCCTAAAACACTAAGACCTTTATTATACTAGAGAAAGAATGAAACCGAAAAGGAACGAACTAAAGCAAAGGTAAAGGCAAACGATGTGATGGTGATACGATACCGGGGCAACTCCCCCAAGCTTGGCACAAGCCAAGGGGATTGCCCATATCCTTGCTCAGTTGTCTTCCTTTCGAGGTGGTGGTGGTGGAGTTGTTGCAGAGGCCTTGAACTTATTTAATTTCCACTTGAGCATAAAATTTTGCTCCCTCAGATCATCATTTTCCTCTTCAAGCCTCGACACCCTTTGGCATAATTCCTGCTTACTCTCCTGCAAGAAACAAGAAGGGATAAACAAAGTCTTAGGCTTCTTCCTTGAGTCAGGGAGGCTCGACTTCTTTAACTCCACATGCGTGTGTCCAAGTTGAGGTAGAGGAGCCTCATCATCGGAACTTGTTTGTTCCTTCCCCTTGGGATCATAAGCTTCTTCCTCATTAGTGGTCCAGCCATAAAGATCCAAGTCCCCATAGACGTTGGGGTTAGCAAGGTAATTGGCCACATAGCTCTCCCCCTCTGAATCTTGAGAAGACATCTTGCCCTAAATCTACGGCAGAAAACAGGCTCGAAATGAAAACACAAGAAATTTGCATGATACGAGGGTCAGACCTTTTGGGAGAATATATAATTATTTTTTCCAGACCAGAAGGAGTACGCCGCACGAAAACGGAGTCCGGGAGGCACACGAGGTGGCCACAAGCCCCCCAGGCGCGGCCAGGGGGGTGGCCCGTGCCTGGAAGGCTTGTCGCCTCCTCGTGCGCTTTCTGGACTGCTTTAAATTTTTCTATTTTTTCAAATATTCCAAAACGGAGAAAAAATCCTACTGGAAAAGTTTTGGAGTATGTTTACTTACCGAATCACATACCTCTTCGTTTTCGAAGTCTGAAACAGGCTGATAAATATCCCTTAGGTATTCCTCCAGAGTTATGGTATTGATAATATTGCTTTCAACATTTATGGGAGTACCTGAGATATAATGCTTGATTCTCTGCCCATTTACCACTCTCGGAAAATTACCTTCCGTGTTGTTGAACTTGATAGCACCGGAACGATATACTTCCTCAACAATGTAATGACCTTCCCATTTAGAGAGAAGCTTGCCTGCAAAAAATCTTAAACGAGAATTGTAAAGCAAGACATAATCACCTACATTGAACTCACGCTTTTGTATCCTTTTATCATGCCACCTCTTAACCTTTTCTATGTAAAACTTGGCATTCTCATATGCCTGAGTTCTCCATTCATCATGCGAGCTAATATCAAATAACCTCTTCTCACCAGCAAGTCTGAAATCAAAGTTGAGCTCTTTGATTGCTCAATAAGCTTTATGCTCTAGCTCAATAGGTAAATGACATGCTTTACCGTACACCATTTTGTACGGAGACATGCCCATGGGATTCTTATAGGCAGTTCTATAAGCCCATAGTGCATCATCAAGCTTCTTAGACCAATTCTTTCTAGACCTATTGACAGTCTTTTGCAGAATCTGTTTAATCTCTCTATTGCTTAGCTCTACTTGACCACTGGACTGGGGGTGATAGGGAGACGCAATTCTAGGGTTGACATCGTACTTAGCAAGCGTTTTACGGAAAGCACCATGAATGAAATGTGAACCACGGTCGGTCATTAGATATCTAGGGACTCCAAATCTAGGGAAAATAACTTCTTTAAGCATCCTGATAAAAGTGTTGTGATCAGCACTACTGGTTGGGATAGCTTCTACCCACTTAGTGACGTAATCAACAGTAACTAGGATATGAGTATACCCGTTGGATTTTGGAAAAGGTCCCATATAATAAAAGCCCCGGACATCAAATGGTCCAATGGCAAGTGAATAGTTCATAGGCATTTCCTAACATTTACTGATATTACCTATTCCTTGACATTCATCACAAGAAAAGACAAACTTACGGGTATCCTTGAAGAGAGTGGGCCAATAGAAACCTGATTGCAATACCTTGTGTGCAGTTCTATCTCCCGCATGGTGTCCTCCGTAGGCCTCGGAGTGACACTTCTGTAGGATCTGTCCCTGTTAATGTTCAGGTACACAACGCCTAATAACACCATCTACTCCTTCCTCATAAAGGTGAGGATCATCCCAAAAGTAATGTCTCAAGTCAAAGAAGAATTTCTTCTTTTGCTGGTATGTGAAACTAGGTGGTATATATTTGGCAACGATATAGTTTGCATAATCAGCATACCACGGTGCACTACGTGAAGTATTGATGACATTCAATTGCTCATTAGGAAAGCTATCATCAATAGGTTGTGGGTCATCAAGAACATTCTCCAACCTAGACAATTTATCTGCTACAGGATTATAAGCACCCTTACTGTCGACAACGTGCAAATCAAATTCTTGTAGCAAGAGAACCCATCTGATGAGTCTAGGTTTAGCGTATTTCTTCTCCATGAGGTACTTAATAGCAGCATGATCAGTGTGAATAGTGACTTTGGAATCAACTATGTAAGATCTGAACTTTTCACATGCAAACACGACCGCTAAAAATTCCTTTTCCATAGTAGCATAGTTTCTTTGGGCACTGTCTAGAGTTTTACTAGCATAGTGACTAACATTCAACTTCTTGTCAACTCTTTGTCCTAGAACAGATCAAACAGCATAATCGCTAGCATCACACATGATTTCAAAATGTAAGTTCCAATCGGGTGGTTGAACAATAGGTGCAGTTATCAAAGCCTTCTTAAGTATTTCGAAGGCTTCCTCACAATCATCGTCAAAAACAAAAGGAATATCCTTTTGCAAGAGATTGGTAAGAGGCCTAGAAATATTAGAGAAGTCTTTAATGAACCTCCTATAGAAACCAGCATGACCAAGGAAACTTCTTATACCGTTGATATATGTGGGGCATGCATTTTCCCGATTGCATCAACCTTAGCCTTATCGACTTCAATACCTCTTTCAGAAATATTATGTCCTAAGACGATGCCTTCATTAACCATAAAGTGGCATTTCTATGAATTCAAGACAAGGTTGGTGTCTTTTCATCTCTGTAAGACTCGATCAAGGTTGCTGAGGCAATCATCAAAAGAAGAACCGCAAACAGAGAAGTAATCCATGAAAACATCAACAATCTTTTCACAAAAGTCACAGAATATAGCCATCATACATCTTTGAAAGGTGGCAGGTGCATTACATAAGCCAAAAGGCATACATCTATAAGCAAAGGTACCGAAAGGGGAGGTGAAAGTGGTTTACTTTTGATCAGCTTGTGCAACTGGTATTTGGGAGAAACCAGAATAACCGTCTAGAAAGCAGAAGTGTGTGTGTTTAGACAGTTTTTCTAGCATTTGGTCGATAAAAGGCAAAGAGTAATGATCTTTCCTAGTGGCTTTATTCAATTTCCTAAAATCGATCACCATCCTATAGCCAGTAATAATCCTCTGTGGGATCATTTCATCCTTATCATTAGGGACAACGGTAATACGTCCCTTCTTAGGGACGCAATGCACCGGACTTACCCAATCACTATGAGCAATAGGATAGATAATACCTGCTTCCAGGAGCTTTAGTATTTCTTTTCTTACTACCTCTTTCATCTTAGGATTTAATCTCCTTTGATGATCAGCAACTGGCTTGGAATCAGGATCAGTTTTAATATTGTGTTGGCATAGAGTGGGACTAATGCCCTTAAGATCATCAAGAGTATATCCAATAGCAGCACGGTGCTTCCTCAGAGTTTTTAGTAACTTATTTTCTTCATGCTCTGAGAGGCTAGCACTAATTATGACAGGATATATCTCTTTTTCATCAAGATAAGCATACTTAAGAGTATCTAGCAACTGTTTAAGCTCGAACACAGGATCACCCTTTGGTGGGGGTGGATCCCCAAGCAGTTCAACAGGCAACTTATTCTTAAGGATAGGATATTGTTCTAAGACAACTCTATCTATCTCATCCCTTTCATCCATATGCTTATCATTAGGAGGAGGCACGAAAATAGAAGCTAAGGCAATAGTTTCATCCTTACTAGGCAACTCTTTTTCATGAGGTTGTCTACCAAACTTGGAGAAATTAAACTCGTGTGACACACCTTCAAAACCAACAGTGACAGTTTGCTTCTCACAGTCAATATGAGCATTGACAGTATTGAGAAAAGGTCTACCAAATATGATGGGACAAAAGCTATCTTGTGTGGTAGCAAGAACGAGGAAATCAGCAGGATACTTCGTTTTACCACAAAAGACTTCAACATCCCTAACAATTCCCACACGGCAGATAGTATCCCTATTGGCAAGCTGAATAGTGACATCAATAGGTTCTATTTCAACAGGTGCAATCTCGTCTTTCATTTCATCATATAAGGATTTAAGTATTGCACTAACACCAGCACCCACGTCACATAAACCATGATAACAATGATATCCTATCTTAACAGAAACAACAGACGTGCCAACAACAGGCCTATGTTTGTCTCTAGCATGAGGTTTAGCAATTCTAGCAGCATCTTCACAGAAGTGAATATCATGGCCCTCAACATTGTCGGATAGAAGATCTTTGATAATTGCAATGCTAGGTTCAACTCTAATTTGCTCAAGGGGTGTAGGTGTTCTAATGTAGCCTCTACGTATCATAGTTGAAGCTTTAGATTGATCCTTTATCCTAACTGGGAAAGGTGGTTTCTCAATGTAAGCACTGGGAACAATAGGATCATTATAGGCAATAAATTCTCTTCAACTGGATTGGGTTTAACTACATTGACTTCTAAAGGAGTATGATATTTAAACCACTTCTCTTTGGGGAGATCAATATGAGAAGCAAATGATTCACACAATGAAGCTACTATCTCAGAGTCAAGACCATACTTAGTGCTAAAATCACAAAAAGTATTTGTTTCAACAAAGGATTTAACGCAATAAAACTTGAAATTCATACCTGACTCCTTACCTTCATCAAGCTCCCAATCTTCAGAGTTGTGTTTAATTCTTTCCAATAAATTCTATTTGAAGTCAATATCTCTCTTCATAAAAGAACCAGTACAAGAAGTGTCAAGCATGGTGCGATCATCATGAGAAAGCCGAGCATAGAAGTTTTGAATGATAATTTCTCTCCAGAGCTCATGATTGGGGCATGAATATAACATTGATTTAAGCCTCCCCCAAGCTTGAGCGATGCTTTCTGTGTCACGAGGCCAAAAATTATAAATATAATTCTGATCACGATGTACTAGATGCATAGGATAAAAGTTTTGATGAAATTCCAATTTCAACCGATTGTAGTTCCATGATCCAGTATCATCACATAGCCTATACCATGTCAACGCCTTATCCCTCAAAGATAAGGGAAAGACCTTCTTCTTGACCTCATCCTCGGTCAAACCTGCAAGCTTAAATAAACCACAAACTTCATCTACATAGATTAGATGCAAGTCTCGATGTGATGTTCCATCTCTTGTAAAAGGATTAGCCAGCTGTTTCTCAAGCATGCCCGAAGGAAATTCATAGCAAATATTTTCAGTAGGTACAGCAGGTTGAGGAGAAACTCTTTGTGCTTCCGTTCGAGGTGAAGATACCCCGAACAAGCCCCTCAAACGATTAGTTTCCATAGTGACAAGTGACAATAAATTAGAGCACACTATATAAATGTTTCCTTACCAATTTCCACTTACCAAAGGCGCTTCACTCCCCGGCAATGGCGCCAGAAAAGAGTCTTGATGATCCACAATTATAGGGGATCTATCGTAGTCCTTTCGATAAATAAGAGTGTCGAACCCAACGAGGAGCAAATGGATCTGACAAGTGGTTTTCAGCAAGGTGATATCTGCAAGCACTGAAATTATCGATAACAAGTAGTTGTGTGGTGAGATGATTCACAGCAAGTAGCAAGTAACAAAAGTAACAACGATGCAGCAAAGTGGCCCAATCCCTTTTGTAGCAAGGGACACGCCTGGGCAAAGTCTTATAGGAGGTAAAACGCTGCCGAGGACACATGGGAATTTCTGTCAAGCTAGTTTTCATCATGTTCATATGATTCGCGTTCGTTACTTTGATAGTTTGATATGTGGGTGGACAGGCGCTTGGGTACTGCCATTACTTGGACAAGCATCCCACTTATTATTAACCCCTCTCGCAAGCATCGGCAACTACGAAAGAAGAATTAAGACAAAGTCTAACCATAGCATTAAACTAGTGGATCCAAATCTGCCCCTTACGAAACAACGCATAAACTAGGGTTTAAGCTTTTGTTACTCTAGCAACCCATCATCGACTTACTACTTCCCAATGCCTTCCTCTAGGCCCAAATAATGGTGAAGTGTTAGGTAGTCGACGTTCACATAACACCAGTAGAGGAAAAACAACATACAACACATCAAAATATCGAACAAATACCAAATTCACATGACTACTTATAACATGACTTATCCCATGTCCTTAGGAACAAAAGTAACTACTCACAAAGCATAATCAGAATCATGACCAGAGAAGTAATGAGTAGCATCAAAGATCTGAACATATAATCTTCCACCAAGTAATCCAACTAGCATCAACTACAAAGAGTAATTAACACTACAAGCAACCTTACAAGTACCAATCGGAGTCGCGAGACAGAGATTGGTTACAAGAGATGAACTAGGGTTTGGAGATGAGATGATGCTGATGAAGATGTTGATGGTGATGAGTCCCCTCCGATGAGAGGAGTGTTGGTGATGACGATGGCGACGATTTCCCCCTCCGGGAGGGAGGTTTCCCCGGCAGGATCGTCCTGCCGGAGCTCTAGATTGGTTCTGCTCAAGTTCCGCCTCGTGGCGGCGGCGAATCCTCCGAAAAGCCTCCTCCTGATTTTTTCCAGACCGAAACCCTTTTTGTAGAAAAAGAGGAGGGCCAGTGGGCCAGCAGGGAGCTCACAAGCCCCCTAGGTGCGGCCAGGGGGAGGCCGCACCTAGCAGGCTTGTGGCCTCCTCCTGGCGCCCCTCTCGCACTTCTTCGGCCCGGTATTTTTTATAAATCCAGAAAAAAACCTCGTTGATTTTCACGGCTTTTGGAGTTGTGTAGAATAGGTATCTCAAACTTGCTCCTTTTTCAGGCCAGAATTCCAGCTGCCGTCATTCTCCCTCTTCATGTAAACCTAGCAAAATAAGAGAAAAAGGGCATAATTATTGTACCTTGAAGTGTAATAACAGCCCAAAAAGCGATAAATATCAACATGAAAGCATGATGCAAAATGGACATATCACCCCCTATCACTCACACACGCAAGATGACGGTTTAAAAATATTTCGTGGAAAGTGGGTAAAACCATATGTATGGGACTCGGCCACACTAATGTTTGTTTTGTTTGGTATGGATAACTGAGACTTGTCACAAGACTATTTTTTGTAAAATAAAATAATGTAAACATACAAAAACCATGCATAATATAAAGTCTCTACAAAGGCTTGGTTATTGAGAAAAAAATATAAAGAAGATGATGTTAGAGACACTCAACCTCATAGTGTTGATTTTAGTAGCCTCGATAGTCCTTGTGCATAAAGTTATCCACAGGAACTTAGTTGAAAGGTGAATGAGATTATGCCAAAAATCTATGTTATGTTTTTTACATGGTGCTTCAACTTCTCATTAGTGCCATTGTGTTGCCATTCTATGCATGTTCACATGTGTATAAATGTGACTTCATCACCTTTCTTGATATATGCGGAGAACTCTGCTCGGCAGTGAACAATCCACGAGAGTTTCATCTCCGATTTCAGCTATGAGTTTGTTCTCATACATAGTGGCAACACTATATTGAATATTAATGGACTTTCCCTTGAATGTGTGTGTATGTGGTAATAACTGAGTACTGGTCGCATGAGCTCAAAAGAGACAACATAATGGTCCATACTACCAAAACTTAATCCACTGTGAAACTCAATGGATGATCATTTCTTGGCATAATACCATCACGAGACAACAAAAGTTTCAGCAAGCAATGATTGAAGTAAAGTACTTAAGAGCCTTGATATGAGACAGTCGTGGGTGTGTTAGCAAGTTACTCTAGAATCATGTTGTCTTTACATACGTTTTACTCACCTATTTACGTTTCCATTTCTTAAGAAAGAAAATTCTCTTATGTGCATTCCCGACAAGAAAGTGTTAAATAGAGTGAATGGAATAGAACCTACTTTGTTATTTTTTCTAGTTGAGAAAGAACTTTGTATTGATTATCTTTACTTCACTAACACTTGCATAATAACCATTCCAAACTTACATCTAGGTGTATTGATCGTAAGTGAACAAAAATCTTCTTGCTATTTTGGTTTAAACAACCAAGTTCCCTATAGTTTGGATTTCTTTCTATATTGCTCTAGGACGGACAAGTTTAAGCTTGGAGGAGTCGATGAGTGTTATTTTTAAGCTCATCACACCTCGTTTTAAACCGGTTATTTCATAAAAATCAGGATATCCGCTCTCATATCGTACTAATGGCTAATGAATGCAAATGATTCCAAATATCTTCTCTTATTTTGTTTCCATGGTAAATTGGGCTAAATATCGACTAAATCAAATGCATACATGGAAAGGAACAAAGAGTATATAAACAAGATCAAGTGTGAGGCAGAGTAAAGACATGAGGGTGCACGACGTTGTGGCGTCCAGCCCTACAAACATTCGTTAAAGCACCAGGACCATAATTGGATCAAAGTAGTCGTCATACCTTCATTTTCATCATCAACAAAATCTAGAAACCCTAGTCACTAGCATTTCCATCTCCGACTCAATAGCCATCCCCACCACCATCACCACAACATTCATAGTCAAGTTAATCACACCATGTAATCGTGTCTCGCAACCGACCACTATTGTAAACATATTATCAAAAGGCATTAGGTTGGTGTGTTCTTCAACGGGTTCTTCTTGCAATCTGATCGCCATGTCATGGATTGATGCATAGCCCTACAACCCTATGTATTTGTTGGAGGGTTCGATGGAATGCCTTTGAACTAACGTCTTGTATGTATAATATAAAACTGCTTTGTAGTTGTCTCTTGTCTCGTTCATGATATTCATCCCTGTAGGTACCCAAGAACACGGAATTTGAGCCACAAAAGGCTAAGAAAAGGGAGACCATGGAGTGTTATTCTAAACATGAGAGACATAGCTTAATATGATAGGATGGATCATATATCTGGGGATACAAGAGGTATATTCATTAGGCTTTTGTCTGATTCTTACTTAATTACCCAGTCAATCTCGTGCGATGGCTAGGGCCTTTGGTTGAACAACTGACTCTTGATGCAGGACGCGTTCGTGTCAAAACGTAATTTAGACACATCCCTCACTTTGATACGTTGCAAACACATCTTGATGGGTGTCTTCGAGGGCACAAATCAATATCACAATGATCTCGTTCAAAAATATGGTAGTAAGAAACAAGTGCTCATACACATGCCTATTTTTACTATAAGTGTTCATCGTTGCAACTGGATTATTATCCGGACTAAAAACTGTAATTTAATACTCTTGCAAAATCATGCTAGAAATCCTTGTCTTCAAGGTGCTCATCCTCTCATGGGTTCGATAACTCAGGGTCATCTCTCGGGAAAATGCAAGAATTCTATTGCTACTTGTTTACTGTATCAATAAAGGAAGAACAAGAAAGAATAGAGGTATTAGCTCATGTTGGATGCATAAAATAAGATGATGGATTGGGGCCGGGAGGGGGCGAGCGGAACTAGAAATTGAGAGGAAGAAGATCGAGTTGGAGAAGACTGAAGCATTGATCAAATGGGAGTTGGAGAAGGCCTGGACATTTTTATAAATTTAGCTTGAGAATAAGAGGTTGCAACTTGCTCGAGACGCAGAGGATGCCAAGATAATGTTAATGAATGAAAGTATCTTGGATGAGCACACAAAGAAGTTGTTTGTGAGGATGAAAGAGGAGGTCAATCAACATAGGGACTACATGGCAAGAGGCATTCTCCTTTCATCTTATGATATCCATGACATATTTCTTTGGATCCTTATTTATAAAAGTAAGCATCATCCCTAACTAATTATTTAGAATCGAGAGACTAAAAAAATATTAAATTAAGAAATAAAAGGTACTTTTGTCGATCGAAGAAATTTCATAAATGTCCCACAGTAAAAAGGTTGTTCTCAGAAATCAGTATCAAAACTTGACCCAGCTACGAAGCAAGAGGCAAACATAGCTACAATGCAACATACAATGTTGGCCGCAGATAAGGAGGCAAGGTTGGCCATGAAGCATCATGCATGGATGACATACAACGAGTGATTCGGCGAGCGAGTGTGAAAGCACAATTGCTCCCTAAGGTGTTTTGATAATTGATCACAACATATACATCATTGTACTAATGATCTTATCTAAGTATATTTCAGAAAAGTTCAAAGATGCCTTGGCTAAAGGATTGTGACAAGAAACCCCTTGATGAAGGAAGCAATAGGATTGGCTCAAGCTTCAAGCAGGAAGACTCTATATATTACATTTGTGAGAAATCACCTTGAGTCCATAGGAAAGCCAATACTATTAAAAAGGGGTGATGTATTATGATGAATTGGTTGCTCAAGTTCTTAGAGGTAGCCACCAAAACTACTCAGCCATTCTCCCAAAAAATATCTTTGTCCAAAGCTAAACCAGCAAAATCGGTGCCACCAAGTTTTTCCACTCGACTCTATCGATTTTCCACTACACAAATCCTTCGCAAAACCCTAATCTCTCGGTACCACCAACTTCCATATTGGTGCCACCGAGATTCAGTGACCAACTTTCTGTTGAGCAAATTCCAGGAATCGAAAAAAAATCCAAGAATGCAATTGGTCTCACCAATATTTGAAACTGGTCTAGGTCATCGCATCAGTACCACCAAGATCTATATATCGGTCTCACCGAGAATTCAAAAGTTGCCACATTTAGTGCAAATCGATACCACGAAGATTCATTTCGGTGTCACCGAGTAGGGCAATAATGTTATAACGGTTGGATTTTGGGGGATGCCTATATATACCCCATCCACCTCCTCTCATTCGAAGAGGAAGCACTAAGAACACACTTACACTTGGGAGATCCATTTTTCTGAGAGAGAGCCACCTACTCATGTGTTGAGATCAAGAGATTCCAATCCAACCATTTTAAACTTGATTTCTAGCCGCCCCAAGCTTCTTTCCACAAGATCAATCTCTCCTTCCCTTGCCAAATTTGTGAGAGGGTGATTGAGTGTTGAGGAGACTATGTTTTGAAGCACAAGAGCAAGGAGTTCATCGTTCTACCGCATCTATTACCTTTTGGAGGGTGGTGCCTCCTAGATTGGTTAGGTGTCGCTTGGTAGCCTCGTACTTCATGTTGTGAAGTTGTACCAAGAAGTTTGTGATGGCAAGGAGATCGCCTACTTCGTTAAGATCTATCGTGGGTGAGGCTAGTCCTGTGTGGACCTAAGACATGGTGGAATAGAGAAGGTCGCTTATTCGTGGACCCCTTGTGGGTGGAGCCCTCCGTGGACTCTCGCAGCCATTATCTCCCTCGGTTGAAGTCTCCACTAACGTGGACGTACGATAGCACTACCTATCGGAACCACGCCAAAAAACATCATGTCAACCTTTGCGTTTGATCTTCCTACCTTACCCTCTACATTATATTTGCGTGTATTTACTTTCCGCTGCTACACTCATAGCTATGCATGCGTAGGGTGAACTTGACTAGTCATAATTGCTAAAACTGGCCCACCACTAAAAGTGGAAAAAGGCTAAGTTTTTATCTTGTCAAGTAGTCTAATCACCCCCCTGTAGACATACTTCGATCCTCCAAGTGGTATCCGAGATTTGGTCTCCATTGCATTGGTTTCACAACCTAGGAGAGTGTGGCATCTAGTGAGGGAAATTATCACCCTAGAGGTCCATATTTCAATGGTACAAACTTCGCTAGTTGGAAGCATAAGATGAAAATGCATATTCTTGGTCATAATCCTGCCATTTGGGTTGTTGTTCGTGTTGGTGTGCAAGGTGATTTCTTCGGAGAAGGAAGAGAACTGGATCATGATGCAACAACAAATGAATCGAAGATGTTGCAATACAATGCTCAAGCCTGCGATATCTTTTTCAATTGCCCGTGCCTCAAAGAATTCAACAAAATCAGCCACCTTGGGAATGCAAAGGAAATTTGGAATACTTTGATTGATATGCATGAAGGTACTGATTTTGTTAGGGAATCTAAGTTAGATGTGCTTCAAAGTCATCTTGACAAGTTCAAGATGAAGGATGGTGAAGGAGTTGGTGAGATGTACTCTAGGCTAGCTCTCATCACAAATGAGATTGATGGCTTAGGAAGTGAAGAGATGAACGACAAATTCATCAACAAGAAGATACTTAGAGCCTTGGATGGAGGATACGACACCGTGTGCACATTAATCCAAATGATGCCAAACTACAAGGATCTCAAGTCAATTGAAGTCATTGGAAGGATTGTTGCTCATGAAATGTCACTCAAGGACAAAGATGAGTTTCACAACAAGTCAAGCGGTGCTCCCGCTACTTCAAATGACAACCTTGTTACCAATAAAGAGATAAGCCTCATGGTCAGAAAATTCAACAAATTGTACAAGAGTAGAGGCAAAGAGAGAAGCTCAAGCTCAAGATATGATGAGAAGCGTTCGTCTAGTCGTGGCCGAAACTGCTACAACTATGGAAAGCCCGAACACTGTTCCAATGAGTGCTCGGCTCCCCACAAACAAAGAGAAGAGTCACCTAGAAGACGAAGCTCAAGAGATGAGTCGCCTTGCAGAGACAGAAGGAGTAGAGAAGATCATTATGAACGAATACTCTCGTAGAGGCAAGGAATCGGAGAAGAAATACAAGTACACCAAGAGCGTCTCAAGAAGAAGACATCAATCTCATGTTGGTGGTGGGTTTCCGGCTCCGAGTCTGATAACCAATCCGAGAGAAGCTACCACTCCAACTCCGATTATAGTCAAGATGAAGGTGTTGTCGGTCTTGCACTCGTTTCCTCCAACTCCTATGACTTATTTGATTCACCTAATGAAGGCATTGGAAACTTCTTCAGGGCAAAAGGCCCCAAGGTACCACACCCCGGGTACCTTGACTTTAATAGTGATGAGGATGACTTGTTAGGAGAAGATGACTTGCTCTTTGATAAGACTAGTGATAACATTGAAAATGAAATTTAAAATAATCATGCTTGTCAAGATAAATCATATGATGATGATAAGAAAGAGAATGAACGACTACCTAAAGATTTAAACACTCTTAAGTTAGCTCATTAAACTACTCTAGAAGATCATAGAGAGCTTGCAAGAACTCATGAGAAACTACACTTCGAGAAGCTAAATTTAGAGCAATAGCATGAGTTTCTAAAAGCAAGCGATGATGATCTTCACAAAAGAAGTTCTTTTTATCTAGTCAAACGAGTACTCTTGTCTACCTTCATTCCACAAGTCAAACCTAAGAACAATAGTAACAAAGACAAGAAAGTTTCTTCATCTAATAACAACAATGCTAAAGTCAAATCAAAAAATGTTGTTACTAGTACCTCTCTTGATTCCACTAATCATTCTCTTAGCCAAGTTACACTTGAGCAAGAAAATGATTTATTGAAGGGAAATGTTTGGGGCCGGCCAAGCGCACGTCATAGGATTAAGACTAATCCTATTGTGTGAATGGCCGCGCTAGTGATTTTTTGCTACAACCAGTGTCGGTTTTTGCTACATCCGTCCACTAAAAAGGTTGCATCCATGTTCATCAGAGTTGCAACCCAAGTTTGCCGGATTTTTTGCTACAACCAGTGTCGATTTATGCTACAACCGGTGTCGATTGTTGCTACAGCCGTCCACTAAGAAAGCTGCATTCATGTTCGTCACAGTTGTAACCCAAGTTTGCCGTTTTTTTGGTACAACCGGTGTTGATTTTTGCTACAATCTACATCACGTTTTGCTACAACCACATCGGGTTTTTGGTACAACGCATGGCAAATGTCGATATCTTGCTACAACGATGTCCGCTATTTTTTACAACCCACATTTTGTTTTGCTACCACGCACCATCAGCGTCGTTATTTTGCTACAACCACGGTGATATTTTGCTACAACCACATTTTTGTTACATCTATGGACGAAATTTGCTACAAACACAGCTTGTTTTTGCTACCATCGACGATTTTTTGCTGCAACGGTTTGTTTAAGTGAGGCATCTAGATCTAACGATGGTGGATTGCTGCATCGGAGGGCCTCGGAGCAACCAACCCAATCCTTTCGCCGGTCCGCCGGTGCATATCGTTGCCCTTTATTGGAAGGAATTATAGAGAGAGGTGTCTTGAAGAGTCTTGCGGGAAGTAAGCAATTCAAGGAAATTGTGCGCGAGCAAGGAGGACATCGGAAGAAGCAAGGTGTTGCCTACTTCAATACCAATATAGTTGAATGGGAAGAAGGTCCATATCCCATTCCAAAGTTTGTTCCTCAAGAGGATAAGTATGATCCTACTCTTCCCAAGGGAACAAACTCTCAAGATGACCTTCCACCACAAGACCACAAGGGCAGGAGCAAGCTTCAAGAGGATATTGACTCATTTGAGGAAGAAGCCCAAGCCAAGATCGTGTGGGTTCCCAAGGAAACTACTAGTACTACCTCATCTAGTGCTACCACAACTCCATGGATCCCCATAAAGTTGACGTGGGTCCCCAAGAAGAAGAACTAGAGAGTTCTTCAGGGGTGACTCCGCCAATGAAACTCTCTCTTATTCACTTTGGCAAGAACTATATGCAATCAACTCCAATCATATGCATTAGTTCAAAGAATCACACACTCCCTCAAAGGTAAGCAATGGATAAGGTAATTGATGCATATTTGGATATCATCTCACGTGCACTTCATTCCATGTCCATAGATATTCCTGCATATGTTCGTTTTGCTTTGGGACTAATCCATGTAGGTGAGAAGAGTAAGAAACAACAAGGATTGCTCCAAACTAAAGATGATCTTCATCAACAATGAGCATCCACCACTACTACACCTACTTGAAGTCTTCTACGACAACACCCAAGGTTAGTTTATCCCTCTTAGGGGGGATGTCACATCAGGGGGGAGCTTTACTTGAGTATAAGAATCTCCTCAAGATATGAATACATTAATGCTTTATGTAAAAGTGGTAACCCCACTTACGGTTAATCGATGAGTATGTGATACGTCCCAAACGTATCTATAATTTCTGCTTGTTCCATGATCTTTTGGGTGACATTGTTACATGTTTTGCTACACTTTGATTTCATTTTACATATATTTTGACTAACCTACTAACTCAGTGCACCCAGTGCCGGTTGTTGTCTGCCGATGTTTTTTTGCAAGGGCTTTTACCCAATTTTCGGAAGCCCGAAAAAATCCAGAAAAATATGTGAAAAAAATCAGCGAAACAGAAGCTTCGGGATCACCGAAGGAGGGCCACAGGGGGGCCACGGGCCTCCCAAGCAGCCTGTCGGCGCGGCCAGGGCTCAGGCCGCGCCAGGAGGTCGCCTGGGTGGGCCCCACCTCCTCCGGTGCCCTCCATTGGCCTATATTTAGACTTCCTTGAGGAAACCATCATGGACTTTCTTGAATCGCGAATTTCTCCATCGTTCCGCCGCCGCAGCGCTTCCAAGATCGGGAGCATCAGGAGACCTCTTCCCGGCACCCTGCTGGAGGGAGGATTGACCTCCGGGAGCTTCTCTACCGCCATGGACACTTCCCGGATGTGCCATGAGTAGTTTCACTTGGACCATGGGTCCATGACCAGTAGCTATGTGATGTCTTCTCCCCAATCTTGTGCTTCAAAGGTTAGTCCTTGTGAGCTTCCCTACATGAACAAGGCATCTATGTAATTCTCTTTCTTTTGCTACGCTCGATTTGTTGGGATCCGATGGAGTACGATATTATGTTCAGATTGTCATGAGTTATATATTTGATTATCCTTTTATATTATGTTCCTTAGTGATTCATGCATGTTCTCCGTTGCTTTTTATTGCTTTGGCCAAGTAGTAGATCGTAACTCCAAGAGGGAGTGTTATGCATGATTGTGGGTTCGGGCCCCTCGATGTCTAGCTTGAGTGACAGAAACATGAGACTAGGGGATGTGCTTGTTGCCACCAAGGAGAAAACAACGGTGCTTGTGACCACGGTTGCAAGGATTATTTACCATACGCATAGTTCGTTAATGCAGTTGTCTGTTGCTTTGAGTTTACACTTTGGGTGGGGCTCGCAACTTAATACCGGAGAGATGTTCTTGATAGATATCTCAAGGTGGATGATTAGTAAGTAGATGATGATGAATAAACGGTCTTATTGTCTTGGCATACTACCCATTACTATTGAGCCTCTAACTATCAAGGAGCATAATTAGCATTGTGGTGTGATCATAATTCTGTCAATTTCCCAACTGTGATTTGAGTACCCTAGCATAGTTGTTTATCGTCTTTTCGGAGAGAGACATCACTAGTGAACATCATGTGACTCCGGTCCATATCATCATCATTGCTTACACTTCCACTATTTACCGCTTTATTTACTTTCCGTTGCAATCACTATTTCCTTCCCGCTTGTGTTTTGATCCTTTGCAAACTACAAGGCCGGAGAGATTGACAACCACTTTGTACTCATTGGGAGCAAAGTTGTTTGTTGTGTGTGCAGGTCCACGTCTTCTGCTAGAGCCAGGGTGGAAGACACCTGCTTATTGAGCCAAGGAGTCCTCTTGGTTCGATAAACCTTACAGTCTCCGTGTAAGGGAAATTTTCTGATGACTACATCTCCACCTTCCACTTGGGGTCCAACGAGGGGCGAGAAGTATATACATCAACTCGTCATCAAGCGAATTTCTGGTGCCGTTGCCGGGGACTCCACTCTTCAAGATAGGGGAGTTGCACACTATCTTTTACCTTTGCTTTTTAGTGTTGTTAGTTTGCTTTTTAGTTTTTGCTTTAGAGTGATATACCAAAAACCACAAAACAATAGTTGCTTTGCTCTTGCTCGTTGTCGTTGCTATGGGTTCCTCTAAGAACACCAAGTTGTGTGACTTCACTAGTCACAACAACAATGATTTTATTTGCACTGCTATTGCTGCTCCTGCCACCGAGGTCACGTCCTATGATATTAAACCTGCTTTACTGAACCTTGTTATGAAATATCAATTCTCCCGTGCTAGAGATGATGTTGCCTTGCACTTGAACAATTTTGTGGAGCTCTGTGATATGCAAAAGTATAAAGAAGTAGATGGTGATATTGTTAAACTTAAGCTTTTTCCTTTCTCCTTGAGAGGAGGAGCCAAAGTGTGGCTTCAATCATTGCCTAGGAATAGCATAGATTCTTGGGGTAAGTGCAAAGATGCTTTTATTGGGAAGTATTACCAGCGTGCTAAGCTTATCCAGTTGAGGATTAACATTATGAATTTTAGACAATTGGATAATGAACATGTTGCTCAAGCTTGGGAACGTATGAAATCTCTTGTTAAGAATTGCCCAATTCATGGTTTGACTACTTGGATGGTTATCCAAACTTTTTATGCAGGATTGAACTTTACCTCGCGGAATCTGTTAGACTCGACCGCGGGAGGAACCTTTATGTCAACTACACTTGGTGCTGCCACAAATCTATTGGATGAGATGATGACAAATTATTCTCAATGGCACACCGAGAGAGCTCCAACAGGTAGGAAGGTAAACTCTGTTGAGGAGATCTCCTCCCTTAATGATAAGGTTGAGATGATCATGACTCTACTTACTAAGCAAGCTCCTATTGATCCTCATGATGTTCCTTTAAATTCTTTGGTTGCTCAAGAAAGAGAGCAAGTGGATGTTAATTTTATTTCTAGGAACAACTTCAACAACAATGCTTATAAGAGTAATTTTGGTATCAATCCTAGACCATTCCCATCCAACAACTATGGGAACAATAACAACTATCCTAGCACCAAAAACTCCACTTCTGAATTAGAGAGCATGCTTAAGGATTTTATCACTTCTCAAAAAGCCCTCAACAAGAGTGTGAAGAGAAACTTGAAAAATTAGATAGTCTCTCTTTGAAGGTGGACAACATAGCTCATGATGTAGAGATGCTTAAAATTAGAACTTCCCCACTCGAGTAAAGGAACACCACACCCATGAATGTTATCCAAGTCCAAATTAATGAAAACATAAGAATGCTAGCCAAACTTAAAGAGATATGGGCTAGAGAAAAAGAAGAGGAAGAGAGAATTAAGAGCCTTCCTACACACACTACCATTGCTACTATACAAGTTGTTGAGGATCTCAAAACTTTTAGCACCCATCGCACTCCTAGTCCCAATGGACCCATTAATGGTGATACTAATACCTCAACTATAGGACAAGAAGGTCCTATGAACTTAGATACTACAAAAAGAATGAGCTTAGATGACATTACTACCACTTTAATTAATAGTAGTAACCTTGATCTTGACAATTGTAGTCTCTCCGAAGTCATCACCTTTTTGCAAAGAATGGCTAAAGACCCCCACACTAGCGCATTAATATTGCCTTCACCGAGCATATTACCAATGCTCTTATCAATGCTAGGGAGGATAAGATCAAGCTAGAGACTTCTATTCCTAGGAAGCTAGAAGATGTTTGGGATCCTATGTCAAAATTAAATTGAATAATATCTCTTGCTTTGCTTTGTGTGATGTTGGAGCTAGTGCTTCCGTTATGCCCAAAAGAATGTACGGTATGCTTGATTGGAAACCTTATGATCCATGTTCTTTAGGCATTCGTCTTGTTGATTCTTACATAAAGAAACCTTTAGGGATAATTGATGATGTTCTTATTATTGTCAATGATAATTGTGTGCCCGTTGATTTTCTTATTATGGACATTGAATGTGATCCTTCATGTCCAATTATTTTGGGACGCCCTTTTCTCCGCACCGTTGGTGCTATCATTGACATGAAAGAGGGAATTATTAAATTATAATTTCCTCTTAAAAAGGGAATGGAACACTTCCCTAGAAATAAGACTAAGCTACCTTATGAGACCGTTACACGGGTAAGTTATTCTTTTGGGGTTGATAACACTTGATCTTCTTGCATTGTGCCTAGCTCAAAGGCATAAATGAAATCGCTTGTTGGGAGGCAACCCAATATGTTTTTACTTTATGTTTTAGTGGTCTTGATGTGTGTTACTACTGTAGCAATATCATTGTATCTTTATTTTTAAGCATTGTGCCAAGTTATAGCCTCTGATTGCAAGAAAGTTCAAAAATTGTGACATGCTCCACGGAAACAGATTCTGTCTGCTTGATGGAAAAAATCGCCAAAAATCACCAGATTATATTTTTGATCTGAAATTTTTTGACAGCATGCTATATATAACTGTATTTCTTGCATCAGTTCTGAGTTGTTTGATTTGAGTTGGAGAAGTGCCCCGAATAAATTATTTACCACCTGTTGTTCTGTTTCTCACAGATTCTGCCATGTTTTGTGTTTTCATTGTTTTGCGAATCCTAAGCTTGCTTTTTATTTGCAAAATATTTTTTCATTCATTAGAAGCAGTAGATTTTCATGAGAATCTTTATTTCCAGCATGTATTGAATTATTTTATTAAGGGAACTAACTACTCTAATCAGCTTATGATGAGTTTTGCATGAAGAGAGTTTTCAAGTATTGTGATGGGAGAGATGATGAAAGAAGATAAAGGAGTGTCAAACGCTCAAGCTTGGGGATGCCCCATGCATCCCAAGAAAAATTCAAGGATACTCAAGCGTATAAGCTTGGGGATGCCCCGTGCATCCCCTTCTCTATCAACAATCATCAGGTCATCCATCTCCATACTATATTTTTATCACTTCATATGATATGTGCTATGCTTGGAGCGTCCCGCTATTTGCTTTTTAGTTTTGTTTTAGTTTTTTTTTCTGGTCATAACAAGTCGGAACCTATCCTACCTTGTTTGGGAGAGAGACACGCTCCATTCCACTCTAGAACACAACATAGTTTTCATGCTTATTGTTTTTGTGTGTTCTTCATCTTTTCGTAGCTACTGTCATGCTTAGCTCTTAGTTTTCATGCTTATCGTTTTAAGAGATTTTATTTAGGTTGATTTTGGAACTCACTTGAGTTATCATGCTTACCTTTTTAGGGAGTTGGCTTGTTGCACTGAGTTGTGTGTCTTGCATAAGTAGGTAACTGAGGCTGCTATTTAAGTATAGTAGTAACTTGCAATAGTTTTAAAGTATTGCTTTGAATAATGTTTGGACTATTGGTGCCAAGACTTGAGCCTATTAGTGATAGGTGTCGTATTTTTGGAAATCTGTGTGTTTTTCAAAAATTAAAAAAAATAGTTGAGAACTCTAGCGACTAAATTGATCGCTAACCTCTCGAGGGGTTGGAATATATAGAGTACCCTCACATTACAATGAGTCGAGGATGCGCAAGAATAACCAAACCCCCAAACATTCCTCCCGGGGTACTTGTCTCTTTGTGAATTTCCTAACTAGATAGAGAGTTTCCGATAATAAGTGTATGAGTTCTTCGGACTAATGTGGGTATTTGATTGTTGGCACTTCCACCATCCATATTTTGCTAGCCTCTGTTGGAAATATGCCCTAGAGGCAATGATAAATAGTTATTATTATATTTCCTATTTAAACATAATTGTTTATTATCCATGCTATAATTGTATTGAATGAAAACATAGATACATGTGTGGATACATAGACAAAACAATGTCCCTAGCAAGCCTCTAGTTGGCTAGCCAGTTGATCAATGATAGTCAAGGTTTTATGACTATGTGCAAGTGTTGTCACTTGATAACTGGATCACATCATTAGTAGAATCATGTGATGGACTAGACCCAAACTATGAACGTAGCATATTGATCGTGTCATTTTATTGCTATTGTTTTCTGCGTGTCAAGTATTTATCCCTATGACCATGAGATCATATAACTCACTGGCACCAGAGGAATACATTGTGTGCATCAAACGTCACAACGTAACCGAGTGACTATAAAGGTTCTCTACAGGTATCTCCGAAGGTGTCCGTTGAGTTAGTATGGATCAAGACTGGGATTTGTCACTCTCTGTGACGAAGAGGTATCTCGGGGCCCACTCGGTAATACAACATCACACACAAGCCTTGCAAGCAATGCGACTAAGTGTAAGTCACGGTATCTTGTATTACGGAAAGAGTAAAGAGACTTGTCGGTGACGAGATTGAAATAGGTATGCGGATACCGACGATAGAATCTTGGACAAGTAACATACCGAAGGACAAAGGGAATGACATACGGGATTATATGAATCCTTGACACTAAGGTTCAAACGATAAGATCTTCGGAGAATATGTAGGATCCAATATGGGCATCCAGGTCCCGCTATTGGATATCGACCGTGGAGTCTCTCAGGTCATGTCTACATAGTTCTCGAACCCGCAGGGTCTGCACACTTAAGGTTCGATGATGTTTTAGTATAGTTGACTTATATGTGTGGTTATTGAATGTTGGTCGGAGTCTCAAATGAGAACACGGACGTCACGAGGGTTTCCGGAATGGTCGGGAAACGAAGATTGATATATAGGATGGTTTCATTTGGTTACCGAAAGGTTTTTGGGCATTATCGGCATTGTACCGGGAGTGACGAATGGGTTCTGGAACTTCACCGGGAGGGGGGGAAGCCCAATGGCCTTAGGGGTGGTGCACCAGCCCTTAGTGGGCTGGTGGGACGGCCCAAGAGGGCCTTGGCGCCAAGATAAGAAAACCAAAGAAAAAAAGGGGAGGTGGGAAGGAAGAGAAGGACTCCACTTTCCAATCCAAATTGGAGTAGGATTCCTCCTCTCCTCCCTGGCCGGCGCACCCTTGAGGACTTGGCCCTCAAGGAAAGCCACCTCCCCCTCCCTCCTATATATAGTGGTGCTTTAGGGCTGATTTGAGACAAATTTTGCCACGTGCAACTCATATCTAGACACCATAGTTTTACCCCTTGATCGTATTTCTGCAGAGCTCGGGCGGAGCCTTGCAGGACTAGATCGTCACCACCATTGGAGCACCGTCACGCTGCCGGAGAACTCATCTACTTCTTCGTATTGCATGCTGGATAAATGTAACATCCCAATTTTTCCAAATTGGGAATGTTTTACATTGTAGCTAAGCATCTATGCATATCGATTTAAAGATTTTTCTGAAAAAAAAACATTTTTTTAAGTTTTTATTTTTTGCCTTGGAAAAATGTTAATCGAGTAGAGGATATTTTTCTGATCATTTTGGTGTATAATATCCTATATTAATTATTTTATTTGTTTCCTTTTATTTTCGTTTTAGATTCAGTTAAAAAAAACAAACAAACGGGAGATATTTTTTTCCTAGGGCGAGATCCCCAATCGGTGGGAATGCAAATCCCCTCCCCAACTGCAGCGTCAGACCCCCACAGCGCCACCTCTCCTTTCTTTTTTTTCTTCTCTCTCTCTTTCCTTCCCTCTTCTTATTCCTTCCTTCCCTGTTCTCCCGTGATATTCCTTTCTCCCAGCGAACCTGAACTTTCCATGGCAGCCCTTGATTTCCTTCCTCCTCGGCCACCCCCTCCCCCTATAAAAACCGAACCCCCACGCCGCCCTCGCCCCGTTCCACCCCCACGCCGCCCTACCCAGCCACCACGCCACGCCCGCACAGCCGCCGGAGCTCCCCTTCGAGCTCGACCATTAGAAGTTCTGTTGTCTTCCCCGTCGCCCTGCTGCCTCCCCGACGCCCCGGAGCCGACTGCCCCCTCCTCCGCCACCCCACCCCCGCCGGCGACCAGCCCCCACCCTCGCCGGAGCAGCCACCGCAGCGCCCAGCTCCTCCCAGCCACGGTGAGCTTTCTCCCTCCTCCAGTTTTTCCTTCTATTGTTTTTTCCACCGTAGGATCTTAGATCAAAGGGTTAGATTAGATGTGCATACCCCTTCGGTTCTTTTAAAAGAACCGACGGTTTTTCTGTCACTTAAACTGAGCCGAGTTGTTTTCCTTAGATTGCGGCCGTGTGTTAGTTTTCCCTCGCAGCAAACACCCATCAGCCAATCAGAAACTGCCACGTGTACCACTGTCTGTTAGAATCTGTTTCTGTTTAATTCCAAAACAGAAAAGTTTCAAATTTGTTTTGATCATAGATTTTGATCCCGAATTCCAATGGAGTTTAAACTTGTTCCACTAGATCACAATTTTTCTGTAGTTTTTAAAAACATATAATTTGTCTACGTTTGAAATTTTCAAATCTGAATTAGATCAGATTTAGTTTAAACCTTGTTTTGCTTATTCCAGGAGTTTAAAAAACGATTTTGATTTGATTTTTTTGCTACTGCTTCCTAGTGATTATATATTACTGTGGTATAAGTTTCAATTTTTTTTAATATTTTTACTTGGGGTTCTAACTGAAACAAGTTTCTGCCTTAGTGACGTATAGTGAATTCTTTCACTTAGGCCATAGAAACTCATTACTTGTGATGTTATTTTTACTTGTTGTTTGATTGTAGTGCTTATGGTGTGTATTTGTTTGTATCGGTAGATCACCCGGAGTGCGAAGCATGTTACTTAGAAGCACTCGATCAAGACAACTATCATCAAGGCAAGTCATTTTGATCATACTATCTCCTATGTTTTTCGATGCATGGTAGTTTCACCTTTCTTTGCCCAATTGCATGCTGCTTAGGTACTTGGAAATTTTAGTATAGGTTGTAGTATCATGTGGTAGGCACACAATAAAACCTGATACTTGGCCCGGGACGACAAATTACATATTGCTATGCTTGAGTAGACGGGATTTCGGTTGAGTGCATAACACGAGTGATGCGAGGTTGATTAAATAACCAAGACCGGTTAAGACAAGATTTTCAAGACCACGTGATGCAATGCAACTCTGGGTGAAGGACGGTTGATCGGCTCCCTGGAGAAACCAGTGGATGACCCGGGATGCTGGAGACGGCCATGACATCTTGCGGAAAGCTTCACCCAGGCTCGAAGAGACGGACGGAGGCTTCAAGACCCAAGGCTTACCTGCACAGCCACAAGTCATTATGGGCTCTGGCTTGGTCGGACAACGCGGCGACTCTGGACAGGCGGTGCTAGCAGATGTAGAAGAACGGTAGGAATGGATGGGCACCGACAGGGATTCAGAGGGACCCGTTGAAAGACCATGTTTTGATCATCCGGTCTTCAAACACCCTGAAGTGCGAGGACATACTTGGAGGCGATCAAATCTTGTGGGGAACATGTGCAAAACTCTGCAGAGTGCCCAACCTAATCGATTAGCCGTGTCCACAGTCATGGACAACTTGAGCCGAAGGCATTGAAATTCCCCTGAACTCTCGACACAACTTAATAATGATGTGGGAATTAACAACAACTCGGGTACGAGAATTGGTTGGTGGAACCATCTCGTTAACAACAAACAAAGTAGTAATATTTTTTTGTTTTCAGCCCCTCTTGTTGTTGGAGAAAATTGGCTTTATGCAAAACTTATAGCCCCATCTGCCAAATATGCATGTAGAGATAGTTGATTATTATTTTACCCCTCTCTTTGATGACTTGCCGGCATATTCCATATGCTGACCTACACGGATGCAACGTATCATGTTGTAGAGTACTTTTCGACCAGGAGTGAGGCTACGATCTACGCTCAGCGACATGCCCTGGAGTCGGATGGACTCGTCTACCTGATGCTTCTGTTAGTCTTCGTTAGATATCTCATGAGATGGCCTTCAGTCACTTTATTGTAATCCATTATTGTAATAAAGTACTCGTTATGAGATTTCAATTAATAAAGCTGTGTGATTGAACTCTTGATATATACATTGATGTACTGAGTGTCTACCAGCATGATCTTGGGATGGTACGGAAACACCAGAGGCTTGACTCGTCTTGAGTCGGGTCGTGAGGAAATGGTATTCAGAGCACACGCTGACCGTAGGACGTAACCTCTAGGAATGGAAAAGCCTTAGGAAGAAAACTATTTTCTTATGTCTATAAATCCTCTATTTCCTCTTCTGATCATTTCTGACTTCTCTCCGATTTTCCAATGTTTTAGATGGCCACCTTCATCCCCGTTAAGTTCACGGCGTTTTGCCAGCCCGACGCCACTATGCCTTTCGGAAAGGAGCTGATACAGATCACCAAGGACTTGAGGATTGCTCTGCCGACTATCACAGGGAAGCCGACTTCGTCTTACCCGGAGGATTCACGCTACAGGATCGAGGTGCACGTTCCCGGAAGGACATTCGAGCCGCGCACTGAGCCTGTGGACTTCAAGTTCATCGCACCCAGCTGGATTCTCGGAAGGGACATGGCGGTCCATTGTGCACTCGGACGTATCAAGGAAGTGTACAGAGGCTGCCCTATTTCACCAGACCTATTCACGGTATCCCGGAGAAGAGAAGATGGAGAAATCATCTCAAGCAAGACCAAGGACGCTCTCCTGTCCTATGCCTAGACCTTGGAGAAGCACAGCGGGACTCTGGAGCATCGTGTGATCAAGGACGCCAGGAAGATCAAGCAACTGTCGCTCCGCGAACTCGAACTCGAAGAAGCAGCCCGGGAAGCCCACTATGAGCACGAACTGGAGGTGAAGGACTTTCTGGAGAGGATCGAGAAGCTAAAGACTCGAGTTGCATACCTGGAGGAGGAACTGGACATGGGCGAGAACCTTCATCTCGAAGGTGACGTAGCCCCCTTGATCAGCAATGACGAGGACTATGAAGAAAGCTCCACCGAAGGACCCATCACCATGATTTTCTAAGGAGGACACTTAGACTAGACCACCAAATTTATTTTATCGTTAAACGCTTAGGTCGATGTTTAGGTTATCAAATTTTGTATCCTCGTGTGAACCTTTGTGATGGTATTGAATAAAATGTGTGGTGTGATACTTGTTTGATGCATTTCATATGGGTAGTGTAATTACTCTTAGACCATTGTTCTATGCTAATCTCACCCCTCTACAAACATCAGATGCCTCCGAGACGTGCCCCTACTTCCAACTTTCCGCCGGAACTCACCTAGTTGATTCAGCAACAGAATACCCTGATGCAGCTGATCATCCAGAACCAGAACAATAACAACAACCATCATCCACCCCAGGCCGACAATCTCACCCGTTTCCTGAGGTTGAACCCTCCGACTTTCTCCAGCAGCATTGAGCCCATTGTGGCAGATGATTGGCTCCGCAAGATGGAGCGGGAACTTATCACTGTTGGTTGTACTGAAGCTGAGAAGGTGCGCTTTGCCGCGCATCAACTTGAAGGCCCTGTAGCTGCATGGTGGGAGAACTACACCACCACATACCCCATTGCTGGAGTCACTTGGGAGCAGTTCAAGCAAGCCTTCCGCACCGCACATGTCTCAGCTGGTGCAATGAGTCCTAAGAAGCGTGAGTTTCGCAACTTACGCTAGGGAAATCGCTCTGTGGCTCAGTATGTCGATGAATTCAGCATGCTCGCCCATTATGCACCTGCAGATGTGGCCGATGATGCGACCAAGCAGGAAAAGTTCTTGGAGGGACTCAATGATGAGCTGAGCATTCAGCTGACTGTAGCCACCTTCAACAACTACCAGGAGCTGGTACATAAGGCCCTCATCTTGGAGGGGAAACACCAGCAGATGGAGAACCGTAAGTGGAAGTATGGAAATGGAAAGTTCAACTCCGGCACTCAGCAGAAGCCTCGCTACACCCCCTATTCAGGGAATACCGGGACTGGATCCAGTAAGTTTGGAGGAGACGTCCAGCATAACCACCCAGTGCACAACCATGGAGGCCACAACCATGGAGGAAATGGGAACCACCGCAACAATAGCAACTTCAAGAATGGTGGTACTGGCACTCAGCATCATTCAGCTCCAGCTCAGAAGGATCTGAATCACATCACCTGCTTCAAGTGTCAGAAGACGGGACACTATGCCACTGAATGTCCCCAGAACAAGCACGGAAATGGAAACGGCAACGGCAACTTTGCAGCAAAGAAGCCCAATCCTTTTCCTCGAGCTCAAGTGAATCACATTGATGTTGAAGAGGTCTATGATCACCCCGATACTGTGGTTGGTAAGTTTTTGCTAAATTCACGTCCAGTATTGGTACTTTTTGATTCCGGTGCAACGCATTCTTTCATATCAAGGGTAGTTGTGGAAAAGTATAGTTTACCAACTAGAACCCTCAGCCAGCCTATTAAGGTCAGTTCCCCAGGAGGCATGATGACAGCCGGGATAGGATGCCATGCTTTGAGTCTCAACATCGGGAACCATAATTTTCCGACCGACCTCATCGTATTAGAATCCCAGGGATTGGATGTAATCCTAGGCATGGATTGGTTGGCCAAGTATGAAGGGAATATTGATTGTGCCCTTAAGTTTATTTTGCTCACCACCCCCGAGCAAAAGCGGATTAAGTACGTGTCTCAGCGCCCGACACGGAGTAAACGAGTAAACTCTCTCACAGGAGTAGTCCAGGAGAAAGTACCGATTGTACAGGAATACCCAAATGTATTTCCGGAGGAATTGTCGGGCATGCCACCTGATAGAGAGATTGAGTTCCTGATCGAGCTATTACCCGGAACAGCCCCGATATCCAAGAGACCCTATCGGATGCCCGCAAATGACTTAGTAGAAATCAAGAAGCAAACTAAGGAGTTGTTGGACAAAGGGTATATTCGCCCAAGTTCTTCACCTTTGGGAGCCCTAGTGCTCTTGGTTGAAAAGAAGGATAAGTCCTTGAGAATGGTTGTTGATTATCGTGCATTGAACGAGGTGACCATCAAGAACAAGTACCCCTTGCCGATGATCAATGATCTGTTTGACCAGTTAGTTGGAGCCCGAATATTCTCCAAGATCGATCTTCGATCCGGGTATCATCAGTTGAAGATTCGTGAACACGATATACCCAAGACAGCCTTCACCACTCGGTACGGCTTGTATGAGTACACGGTAATGTCATTTGGACTGACTAATGCTCCGGCATATTTTATGAATCTGATGAACAGGGTATTTATGGAATACTTGGACAAGTTTGTCGTGGTGTTCATCGATGACATACTGATATTCTCCAAGAACGAAGAGGAACACAAGGAACATCTGCGTCTAGTTCTGGAGAAACTTCGAGAGCATAAGCTGTATGCAAAGTTTAGCAAATGTGAGTTTTTGTTGAAGGAAGTCGGATTCCTCGAACACGTCATCTCAGGAGAAGGAATAGCAGTGGACCCTGCCAAGGTCGCAGCAGTCACCGAATGGGTAGCACCCACTTCAGTCAAGGAGATCCGCAGTTTCCTCGGACTTGCCGGATATTCCCGGAGGTTCATTCAGAATTTCTCAAAGATCGCCAAGCCCATGACAGAGTTGTTGAAGAAGGAGTCCAAGTATGTTTGGACTGAGGAATGCAAAACCAGTTTTCAAGAGTTGAAGAAACTTCTGGTTACAGCCGAGTGCTGATATTGCCGAACATTCGGAAGGATTTCCAGGTTTACTGTGACGCTTCTCGTCAAGGACTTGGAGGAGTGCTCATGCAAGAAGGTAAAGTTGTAGCCTATGCATCCAGACAACTCGGACCCCATGAGTTGAATTATGCCACACATGACTTGGAACTAGTAGCCGTAGTGCACGCTCTTAAGACCTCGAGACATTTCCTGATCGGAAATAGTTGTGATGTTTACACTGATCACAATAGCCTGAAATATATCTTCACGCAGAAGGAGTTGAACCTCAGACAAAGGCAATGGCTAGAATTGATCAAGGACTATGACATGAGATTGCATTATCACCCAGGCAAGGCAAATGTTCTAGCCGATGCGTTGAGCCACAAGAGTTATGTGAACACACTCATAGCAGGAGGATTACCCCAGGAGTTAGCCGATGACCTCCGAGGGCTCAAATTGGAAATAGTTCCAAGAGGATTTGTTGCCACACTAGAAATTCAGTCCACTTTGACAAAAAAGATCCGCGAGGCACAGAAATCAGACAAGGAGATAGCTGAGATTAAGCAGAAAATGAAAGACGGGAAGGCTAAAGGTTTTCGTGAGGATGAACACGGAACTTTATGGTTTGAGGATCGCATTTATGTGCCCGATGATCCCGAACTCAGGAAGTTGATACTTCAGGAAGCCCATGATTCCCCGTACTTGATACATCCCGGCAACACCAAGATGTATCTGGATCTGAAAGAAAGTTTCTGGTGGACAGGAATGAAGAAAGACATTGCCGAGTTTGTAGCAATATGCGATGTTTGTCAGTGAGTAAAAGCCGAGCATCAGAAGCCAGCAGGTTTTCTCCAACCTCTGCCGATACCTGAGTGGAAATGGGAAAAGCTTGGTATGGACTTCATCACAGGATTACCCAGGACCCGTTCTGGCTATGATTCTATTTGGGTTGTGGTCGATCGTTTGACCAAGGTAGCTCACTTCATTCCTGTGAAGACTACTTACACGAGTGCCAAGCTGGCCAAGATATATATGACCAGGATCGTATGTCTGCACGGAGTACCGAAGAGTATTGTGTCAGATAGAGGGACTCAGTTCACATCAAAATTTTGGCACCAACTGCATGAAACCTTGGGAACGAGATTGGAGTTCACTACAGCTTTTCACCCACAGACAGATGGACAGACCGAGAGAGTCAATCAGATTCTGGAGGACATGTTGAGAGCTTGCGCACTAGACTATGGGTCTAGTTGGGATGACAATTTGCCTTCTGCCAAGTTCTCATACAACAACAGCTACCAGACCAGTCTAAAAATGGCCCCTTTCGAAGCTCTATACGGAAGGAGGTTCAGAACGCCGTTGATGTGGGATGGAGTTGGAGACCGACAACTTTTTGGTCCCGACCTTATCCGAGATTCTGAAGAGAAGGTCAAGCTAATTCGTGACCGACTCAAGATAGCTCAGTCCAGGCAGAACATTTATGCTGACAGCAAACGCAAGGAAGTAACATACGAAGTGGGAGACCGAGCATATCTTTGGGTGTCTCCACTCCGAGGAATCAAGAGATTTGGTGTGAATGGAAAGTTAGCACCCCGATTCATTGGCCCCTACAAAATTCTTGAACGTAGAGGCGAAGTTGCATATAAACTGGAACTGCCGGAAGGATTGTCCGGAGTTCATGATGTCTTCCATGTTTCCCAGTTGAAGAAATGCCACGCAGAGATGGCCGATGTTCCGTTGAGAGATACAGTGCCCCTAGAGGCCATACAGCTTGAAAGTGATCTCACGTATGAGGAGAAACCCGTCAGGGTTCTCGAGACTGCCAACAGAGTTACCCGCAGCAAGATCATCAAGTTCTGCAAGGTGTTGTGGAGTGACCACACCGAGGAAGAAGCCACCTCGGAACGAGAAGAGGATCTTCGTCGAGACCACCCGCACCTATTTTCTAGCCAACCCGAATCTCGAGGGCGAGATTCATCTTAAGGTGGGTAGGTTTGTAACATCCCAATTTTTCCAAATTGGGAATGTTTTACATTGTAGCTAAGCATCTATGCATATCGATTTAAATAAAGTTTGCATTTGAATTCTTTTGACTTTTGCTTTTGCATTTCTATTTTTTTTCTTCACACGAGAAGTGCCGGGAAATAATCTCTTGCATGCAAGAGAGAGCGGAGGAAAATGACCCTCCAAATGTGAGGCATTTTTGAAATATTTTGAGCCAAGAAAGCCGAAGTTTTATCGTGAAAATAATTGCAAAAAGAAAATATAGCATAAGGGATTTTTTTCTGAAAAAAAACATTTTTTTAAGTTTTTATTTTTTGCCTTGGAAAAATGTTAATCGAGTAGAGGATATTTTTCTGATCATTTTGGTGTATAATATCCTATATTAATTATTTTATTTGTTTCCTTTTATTTTCGTTTTAGATTTAGTTAAAAAAACGGGAGATGTTTTTTTCCTCGGGCGAGATCCCCAACCGCTCGGAATGCAAATCCCCTGCCCAACCGCAGCGCCAGACCCCCACAGCGCCACCTCTCCTTTCTTTTTCTTTTTTTTTTATTTTTCTTTCCCAGTTTTCTTTTATTTCTTTTTTTTTCTTCTCTCTCTCTTTCCTTCCCTCTTCTTCTTCCTTCCTTCCCTGTTCTCCCGTGATATTCCTTTCTCCCAGCGAACCTGAACTTTCCATGGCAGCCCTTGATTTCCTTCCTCCTCGGCCACCCCCTCCCCCTATAAAAACCAAACCCCCACGCCGCCCTCGCCCCGTTCCACCCCCACGCCGCCCTACCCAGCCACCACGCTGCGCCCGCACAGCCGCCGGAGCTCCCCTTCGAGCTCGACCAGCAGAAGTTCTGTTGTCTTCCCCGTCGCCCTGTTGCCTCCCCGACGCCCCGGAGCCGACTGCCCCCTCCTCCACCACCCCTCCCCCGCCGGCGACTAGCCCCCACCCTCGCCGGAGCAGCCACCGCAGCGCCCAACTCCTCCCAACCACGGTGAGCTTTCTCCCTCCTCCAGTTTTTCCTTCTGTTGTTTTTTCCACCATAGGATCTTAGATCAAAGGGGTAGATTAGATGTGCATACCCCTTTGGTTCTTTTAAAAGAACCGACGGTTTTTCTGTCACTTAAACTGAGCCGAGTAGTTTTCCTTAGATTGCGGCCGTGTGTTAGTTTTCCCTCGCAGCAAACACCCATCAGCCAATCAGAAACTGCCACGTGTACCACTGTCTGTTAGAATCTGTTTCTGTTTAATTCCAAAACAGAAAAGTTTCAAATTTGTTTTGATCATAGCTTTTGATCCCGAATTCCAACGGAGTTTAAACTTGTTCCAGTAGATCACAATTGTTCTGTAGCTTTTAGATACATATAATTTGTCTATGTTTGAAATTTTCAAATTTGAATTAGATCAGATTTAGTTTAAACCTTGTTTTGCTTATTCCAGGAGTTTAAAAAATGATTTTGATTTGATTCTTTTTGCTACTGCTTCCTAGTGATTATATCTTACTGTGGTATAAGTTTCAAATTTGTTTTAATATTTTTACTTGGGATTCTAACAGAAACAAGTTTCTGCCTTAGTGATGTATAGTGAATTCTTTCACTTAGGCCATAGAAACTTATTACTTGTGATGTTATTTTTACTTGTTGTTTAATGGTAGTGCTTATGGTGTGTATTTGTTTGTATCGGTAGATCACCCGGAGTGCGAAGCTTGTTACTTAGAAGCGCTCGATCAAGACAACTATCATCAAGGCAAGTCATTTTGATCATACTATCTCCTATGTTTTTCGATGCATGGTAGTTTGACCTTTCTTTGCCCAATTGCATGCTGCTTAGGTACTTGGAAATTTTAGTATAGGTTGTAGTATCATGTGGTAGGCACACAACAAACCCCGATACTTGGCCCGGGATGACAAATTACATATTGCTATGCTTGAGTAGACGGGATTTCGGTTGAGTGCATAACACGAGTGATGCGAGGTTGCTTAAATAACCAAGACCGGTTAAGACAAGATTTTCAAGACCTCGTGATGCAATGCAACTCTGGGTGAAGGACGGTTGATCGGCTCCCTGGAGAAACCAGTGGATGACCCGGGATGCTGGAGACGGCCATGACATCTTGCAGAAAGCTTCACCCGGGCTCGAAGAGACGGACGGAGGCTTCAAGACCCAAGGCTTACCTGCACAGCCACAAGTCATTATGGGCTCCGGCATGGTTGGACAACGCGGCGACTCTGGATAGGCGGTGCTAGCAGATGTAGAAGAACGGTAGGAATGGATGGGCACCGACAGGGATTCAGAGGGACCCGTTGAAAGACCATGTTTTGATCATCCGGTCTTCAAACACCCTGAAGTGCGAGGACATACTCAGAGGCGATCAAATCTTGTGGGGAACGTGTGCAAAACTCTGCAGAGTGCCCAACCTAATCGATTAGCCGTGTCCACGGTCATGGAAAACTTGAGCCGAAGGCATTGAAATTCCCCTGAACTCTCGACACAACTTAATAATGATGTGGGAATTAACAACAACTCGGGTACGAGAATTGGTTGGCGGAACCATCTCGTTAACAACAAACAAAGTAGTAATATTTTTGTTTTCAGCCCCTCTTGTTGTAGGAGAAAATTGGCTTTATGCAAAACTTATAGCCCCACCTGCAAAATATGCATGTAGAGATAGTTGATTATTATTTTACCCCTCTCTTTGATGACTTGCCGGCATATTCCATATGCTGACCTACACGGCTGCAACGTATCATGTTGCAGAGTACTTTTCCGACCAGGAGTGAGGCTACGATCTATGCTCAGCGACATGCCCTGGAGTCGGATGGACTCGTCTACCTGATGCTTCCGTTAGTCTTCGTTAGATATCTCATGAGATGGCCTTCAGCCACTTTATTGTAATCCATTATTGTAATAAAGTACTCATTAAGAGATTTCGATTAATAAAGTTGTGTGATTGAACTCTTGATATATACATTGATGTACTGAGTGTCTACCAGCATGATCTTGGGATGGTACGGAAACACCAGAGGCTTGACTCGTCTTGAGTCGGGTCGCTACAATAAAGGAGGCCGAGATCATCGTCGAGCTATACATGTGTTGAACGCGGAGGTGTCGTCCGTTCGGCACTAGATAGAATGGGTCGTGGGACGGATCGCGGGACGGTTCGTGGGGATGATCGAGGGACGTGAAGACGTTCCACTACATCAATTGCATTTCTTAAAGGCTTCCTGCTGTGCGGTCTACAAGGGTACGTAGATCCAAATCTCCTCTCGTAGATGGACATCACAATGACAGGTCTTCGATTGCGTAGGAATTTTTTTTGTTCCCACGCAACATTCCCCAACAGTGGCATCATGAGCTAGGTTCATGCGTAGATGTTATCTCGAGTAGAACACAAAGGGTTTTGTAGATGGTGGTGTTTGATTTGCTGCCCTTCTTAGTCTTTTCTCGATTTAGCGGTATTGTTGGATTTAAGCGGCCCGGACCGACGTTATTCGTACGCTTACGAAAGACTGGTTTTATCGATTGACATGCAACCTCGTTGCATAAAGATGACTGGCGGGTGTCGGTTCCTTCAACTTTCGTTAAATTGGTTTTGACCGAGGCGGTCCTTGGAGAGGTTAAATCGCAATTTCACATCTCCGTTGTGGTTTTTGCGTAAGTAAGATGCGGTCATACTAGATACCCATAGCAGCCACGTAAAACATGCAACAACAAATTAGAGGACGTCTAACTTGTTTTTGCAGGGTATGCTTGTGATATTATATGGCCAATGACATGACCTGATATATTGGATGTATGAGATGATCATGTTGTAATAGTTAATATCGACTTGCACGCTGATGGTACGGCAACCGACAGGAGCCATAGGGTTGTCTTTAAACTAACGTTTGTGTTTAAAGATGCGTTTTCTATATTGCTAGGACGTAGCTTTAGTAGTAATAGCACAAGTAGCACGACAACCCCGATGGCGACACGTTGATGGAGATCATGGTGTGGCGCCGGTGACAAGAAGATCCTGTCGGTGCTTTGGTGATGGAGATCAAGAAGCACATGATGATGGCCATATCATGTCACTTATGAATTGCATGTGATGTTAATCCTTTTATGCACCTTATTTTGCTTAGTACGACGGTAGCATTATGAGGTGACCTCTCACTAAAATTTCAAAATGAAATTGTGTTCCCCCCGACTGTGCATTGTTGCTACAGTTCGTCGTTTCGAGACACCAAGTGATGATCGGGTGTGATAGACTCAACGTTCACATACAACGGGTGCAAAACATTTGCACACGCGGAACACTCGGGTTAAGCTTGACGATCCTAGCATGTCCTGACATGGCCTCGGAACACATGAGACCGAAAGGACGAGCATGAATCGTATAGTTGATATGATTAGCATAGAGATGCTTACCACTGAAATATTCTCAACTCACGTGATGATTGGACTTGAGTTAGTGAATTTGGATCATGTACCACTCAAATGACTAGAGAGATGTACTTTTTGAGTGGGAGTTTAGCAAGGTAATTTGATTAGTTAAACTCTAGTTATCTTGAACATAGTCTAAGTCCACTTTGAAAATATTTGTGTTGTAGATCAATGGCTCACGTGATAGTCACCCTGAATTTTAATACGTTGCTAGAGAAAGCTAAGTTGAAAGATGATGGAAGCAACTTTGTAGACTGGGCTCATAATCTTAAGTTTCTCCTGCAAGCTGGGAAGAAGGATTATGTCCTTAATGCTGCGCTAGGAGATGAACCACCCGCCGCGGCTGACCAAGATGTTAAGAACGCTTAGTTAGCACGCAAGGAGGACTACTCAGTAGTTCAATGTGTAGTCTTGTATGGCTTAGAGCCGGGACTTCAACGTCGCTTTGAGCGTCATGGAGCATTTGAGATGTTCCAGGAGTTGAAGTTTATCTTTAAGAAGAACGCCCGGATCGAGAGGTATGAGACCTCCGATAAATTCTATGCTTGCAAGATGGAGGAGAATTCGTCTGTCAGTGAACATGTGCTCAAAATGTCTGGGTACTCTAACCGTCTAGCTGAGCTAGGGATTGAACTCCCGCAATAGGCTATCACTGACATAATTCTTCAATCACTGCCACCAAGCTACAAGAGCTTTGTGTTGAACTATAACATGCAAGGGATGAACAAGTCACCCGGCGAGTTATTCGCGATGCTGAAAGTCGCACAGTCAGAACTCCGTAAAGAGCATCAATTGTTGATGGTGAATAAGACCACTAGTTTCAAGAGAAACGGCAAAGGAAAGAAGGGTAATTCCAAGAAGAGCGGCAAGCCTGTTGCCAATCCGACGAAGAAACCCAAAGCTCGACCTAAGCCTGAAACGGAGTATTATTATTGCAAGGGTATGGGTCACTAGAAGCGCAACTGCCCCAAGTATCTGGCTGATAAGAAGGCGGCCAAGGAAAAATCGGGTATATTTGATATACATGTTATTGATGTGTACTTAACCAGCTACCGTAGTAGTGTCTGGGTATTTGATACCGGTTTTGTTGCTCATATTTGCAACTCTAAATAGGAACTGCGGGATAAGCGAAGGCTGGCGAAGGATGAAGTGACGATGCGCGTGGGAAATGGTTCCAAGGTTGATGCAATCGCCGTCGGCACAGTTTCACTTCAGTTACTATCAGGATTAGTTATGAACTTAAATAATTGTTATTTAGTGCATGCATTAAGCATGAACATTATATCTGGATCTTGTTCATTGCAAGATGGTTACTCGTTTAAGTCAGAGAATAATGTTTGTTCTATTTCTATGAGTAATATATTTTATGGTCATGCACCCAACGTGAGAGGACTCCGTTCTACGGAACAATGGAGCGTGCAAGTGACTTGTTGGAAATCATACATACCGATGTATGCGATCCGATGAGTGTGGAGGCACGTGGCGGATATCATTATTTTCTCACCTTCACTGACGATTTGAGTATATATGGTTATGTCTACTTGATGAAGCACAAGTCTGAAACGTTTGAGAAGTTCAAGCAATTTCAGAGTGAAGTTGAAAATCATCGTAACAAGAAGATCAAGTTCCTCCGGTCTGATCGTGGGGGTGAATATCTGAGTTTCGAGTTTGGTGCTCACTTAAGACAATGTGGAATTGTTTCATAGTTGACACCGCCTGGAACACCACAGCGTAATGGTGTGTCCGAACGACGTAATCATACTTTATTAGAGATGGTGCGATCTATGATGTCTCTTACCGATTTGTCATTATCGTTTTGGGGTTATGCATTAGAGACAGCTGCATTCACTTTAAATAGGGCACCATCAAAATTCGTTGAGACGACACCACACTAGTAGAAAAAGGGTCATTTGTCCCGGTTCGTAAGGGCCTTCTGTCCCGGTTTCGGAACCAGGACAAAAAGGTCGTTACTAATGCCCTTGGCCTTTAGTCTCGATTCTTACACGAACCGGGATAGATGGTCCTCCACGTGGCCGGTGCGGCGAGCCCAGGAGGAGGCCCTTTGGTCCCGGTTGGTGGGACCAACCGGAACCAACAGGCATCCACGCGTCAGCATTTCAGGTGCTGGGTTTTTTTGAAGGGGGGTTAGGGGGTTTTGGGGGGTTAATTTAGGTGTTTCATATATTGTGTTAGCTAGCTAATTAATAGAGAGAAGTGTCCTCTCTTATCTCCGTGCTTGGTCGACGCTACGTGCTATACGTATAGAGAGGACTAGACACGCTAGCTAGTAAGCAAATGAAGGAAACAGAAGATCGTCATGAACATATGCATACAGAGAGAAGTGATATCGACCACCTCTCCTTCTCTGAGAGATTAGTCGAACAACAAGTTCTCGTATATCTATCCGACGCTACTGGCTACATATATACAATATAATTATCTCTTACAATATAATCTCCTAATTAAAATCCAATTGATTAGGGTTCACGTGGTATTCTTCGTCTTTAGCGATCACATGGTCAAGAAAGAATGCTGCCAATTCCTCTTGAATTCCTCGCATACGATCTACTGGTAGGAGTTCATCCCGGATCCGAAATATCTAATTTGAAGAAGGGGGTCAATAGATATATATGAATAAATGAAACTGAAAACAAATGATGGTAATAAAATAAAATTGTGAATATTATTATTTACGTACTTCATATTGTTTGTCAGAGTAGCCCCGCTTACAGGTCGTGTGGCGGATGGACTCGCAAATGTAGTATCCACAGTAATCATTCCTTGGTTCCTGCCACAACCACTTTACAAGAAATAGAGGTCAATCAAACTAATAGTTAGCAATCATGTTAAATGGTATTGATGAAACTAGCGCTTGAATCACTAGGAGATGCGTGGAACATGCTACTATAGTACTTACTTTCGGGTGTCTAAATTGCAGCTTCTTCGGCAGTCCCGGAGTTTTTGAGGTGAATTTTTTCCAAACCCTGCCAGACAAAGAAAACAATTACTTGATATCAGGAAATGAACAAAGTTGCCGATATGGTGCGATAATGATCGATTTAACTTACTTCTGTAGAATTTCAGTCATGTCTGCATACTCCTTGGGATCTTTTCGTCTCTAGTCTAAGACGGTTACTATTCCGTGCTCAAGCTTAATCTCTAGGAGAATATAGTGGAAGCTACACACGCATGCATAACTCATCAGTTACATTACTATAACCTTGACTAATAAGGGAAACCGAATATGCACAAGACAGTAACACTCACTGGAACTCGTAAGGGAGGAGTATTATAGCTTTGTTTTGATTCAATACAAACGATTGTAGCAGGTTGGCCTCGGTATCTTTGGCCTGAAATTCAACCATAAATGCATCTACGAGATTTGTGTTAATGAACCCAATATCACCGATTTTCCTTTTCTTCAATTCGACGATCTTCAATCTGCATATAATATAGTGAGGATAATTAAAAATACTTGCAATGAAAGAGCTGACCTATATAAAGAGACTTAATGATAGAAGTAGTACTACTTACACGCAGTAGCAAGTGATCATTAATTTATCGAGGGTCAGGATATTGAAAAACGGGAAGAACTCAAATGGAACATTCAAAAATTCAATTCCAACGAGGTCATGCTCCTCTCTAACTCTCAGCGTCAAAATATTACTCCCCTCAGACTCTCTGCAGGTTTTCATGTACCAATCATGGAATCTTCGCATCATCGTTGTTAGAGATCATTCATCTTTGACGAGAGGCTTCCCATACACATATTTCTGTTCGTCCACCTCCAAAAAATCAAAATGTGCATCGTCGGGTAGGTAATCTGCAGGATTGGTACCGGGCAACAAGATCCCCGGATGATTAGCGACGATATCGCTAGACACCTTGAGCGAGGGGGACGATTGGTTCGCTTCTTCGCCGAGCTGGGCAACTTTTTTCCCAGCTCGTCGTTCTACTAACCTTTGACCACTGACAGTACTTCCCGACTGCTCCGCTTCGATAAATGACTTTGTAATAATGGCTCTTAGTTGCCTTTCGCCAGAGACTTTGGTGGTTTCTTCAAGGCAGCCAGAGTACGCTTCACTTTTACCAGATCTATCTTCTCCTCCGGAGGTGGATGTTTCTTTGCTTTCACCCCTTCAAAGAATGTTTTTTATTTCGGCTTGCACGATCTTCGCGTTTTCCTCCTGGCTCCTCTCGTATGGTAACTTCTCTGGAGTCTTCAGAGAAGGAACGTATTTGTATTGCCTGCCTCTGGCTGTACTACTAGACGCCGGAGCAGACGGAGCGGCTGTGGCTGTCTTTCCTTACGAGGCGGAGTAGAAGGACGACGCGCCGGAGCAGCCGGAGCGGCGGCGGGTCTCTTCCGCCCTTGTTGATGAGGCGGAGAAGGAGGAGGTTGGCTGCTTGGCCGCGCTGGCGCATGCGGAGAAGGAGGCGGAGTGCCGCCACGCGCCGGAGAAGGAGACTGAGTGCCCTGATCACTCACCGGAGGAGGAGGCGGAGTGCCCTGACTCGCCGGAGGAGGAGGAGGAGGAGGCGTCCAGTTCCGAAGGTTGATGAGCTCCTTCCGCCATAGGCATGAAGTCTTCAGAGAAGAACCCAGCTGAATCTCCCCTTCACCCGTAGGGTGGTCAAGCTCAAGGTCCTCAAATCCGCCCGTTATTTGATCCACCATCACCCTAGCATATTGATTCCGTGACAGCAGACCTTTCCCTGAACGGCACCAGAAGAATGTTGCTGGCACTCTCCGGCAATCGAAACTAGAAGAATGTTGTTGACGGCCCACGAGCGCGTGGGATCACAGCAGTTTTCGAGGGTACAGTATTCAACCCAAATTTGTTGATACGCAAGGCAGGAGGTGAGAGGATACTCTCGAGTATTAGCAGCTGAATGTGTCGGATTCAACCACACCTGAAAGATTAGTATCTGCAAGCAAAGTAGTAACAACAAAGTAGTATGATAACAACGGTGTGAGAAACGATCTGTTGACGGCAGACTATTCCTAACAATTGTATCAATGGCGCCAAGTTGCCTCGTTGACGGAAATTGTCAGTTCCCGTCAATGACCAGCAATCAAGATTGTAGCAGGTAGCAGCAGTGTAACGAGCAATAGCAGCGGCAAGGAAAAGCAGTAGTGACAGCAGTAGCAAGTAGCAACAGTAGCACGCGACAGTAGTAGCAACAGTAGTAGCAGAGCAAGATAAGTAACAGCAGTAGTAGCAGCAGCAGAGCAAAACAAGTAACAGCAGTAGTAGGACAAACTCGTAGGCAATGGGTCGGTGATTTGTTTGGATGATATTCATCATGCAATAGTTATAACACGGAGAGATATGTGGCTAGCTCCCGTTCGTCAATGTGATGTAGGCATGCATTCCGTGTGTCGTCATACGTGCTTAGGGAAAAGAACTTGCATGACATCTATAGTCCATCCCTCCCGTGGTATCGGGGTCCAAAAGGAAACTACGGGATATTAAGGTTCTCCTTTTAATAAAGAACCGGACCAACGCATTAGCACTTGGTGAACACATGAACTCCTCAAACTATGGTCATCACCGGGAGTGGTTCCGGTTATTGTCACTCCGGGGTTGCCGGATCATAACACATAGTAGGTAACTACAACTTGCAAGATTGGATCTAAAACACACATATATTGGTGATAACATAATAATTTCAGATCTGAAATCATGGCACTCGGGCCCTAGTGACAAGCATTAAGCATGGCAAAGTAGTAGCAACATCAATCTCAGAACATAGTGGATACTAGGGATCAATCCCCATCAAAACTAACTCGATTACATGATAGATCTCATCCTACCCATCACCGCCCAGCGAGCCTATGAATAGATTACTCACGAACGACGAAGAGCTTCATGGAATTTGAGAGGTAAGAAGGTTGATGATGACGATGGCGACGATTTCCCCTCTCCGGAGCCCAAGACGGACTCTAGATCTGCCCTCCACATGAAGAACAGGTGGTGGCGGTGCCTCCGTATCGCAAACGCGACGAAAACTTCTCTTTCTATTTTTTCTGGGATGAAAGTGAACTTATAGACCTGAGGTTGGGGGCGGCAGGGCTGTGTGGGCCCCACAAGTCTGCCCACCGCCACCAGGGGGTGGTGGCGGAGCCAGGGCTTGTGGCCCACTGGCCCACCCCCTGAGGTGGAACTTGGTGCAGATATTTTTTATATTTTCCAAAACTGCTCCCCGTAAATTTTCAGGACGTTTGGAGAACTTTGATTTCTGCACAAAAATAACACCAAGGCAATTCTGCTGAAAACAGCATCACTCCAGGTTAGTTCCATTCAAATCATGCAAATTAGAGTCCAGAACAAGGGCAAAAGAGTTTGGAAAAGTAGATACGATGGAGACGTATCACATATCCTTCTGGAATCGATCGGGCGTGGTAGGTTGTGCGAGGTTCAGTAGGTAAAACAGCTCCAACAGCCGCCTTGACTTTCAATGTCATCCATCGCGCCATAAGGTGGCAATGTTGAGACTCCGTGATAGCATTCACAAGGTAGCTAGCAGGAGCCGTGAAGACATGCTCCAGCTGTTGAGTCTGCTCAGTGGAAGCCACGCTGCTTCTCCGCCGAGATGGCGGGGTAGCTTCAAGGGAAGCTTCGGCAGGTCATTTGTTGCGATCTGCTTCTCGTTCCCCTAGCCCTTGTACCCTTTCGTGCAACGCGTGCAGTTGGCTATGCTCCACTTTCTTCCTCCTCTCCTGGCATTTGTAACCCCCTGCGTCCGAAAACCCAACCTTCCACGGAACAGAGCCTGGCGTGCTTCGTGTCCGTCCAGGGTGCTCACGATTCCCGAGGGACATTGTGAGCTCGTCCTTCTCAATGTCTGGAACGAACGTCCCTTGCTACGCTTTCTCGATATAGTCCTTAAGCCTCGTGACGGGTATTCGTAGTTGCTCTTCTGTCCAAACGCACTTCCCTGGTACAGGGTCCAAGGTTCCGCCAACCCCGAAGAACCATGTCCGGGAACGGTCAGGCCAGTTCAATGTCTCTGGTTCGACCCCTTTAGCAATGAGGTCATTCTCAGCCTTGTCCCACAAAGGTCGGGCTTTCAGGTAGCCACCTGACCCCGTGCAATGGTGATGCTTCTTATTCGCAGCATTTTTCTTGTTTGTCGTTGACATCTTCTTACTCTTTTCCGATGTCTTGTGGGCCACAAATGCGGGCCAGTGATGTCTGATCTTCTCAAACCGGCCGGTGAATTCTGGTGTAATTTCTTTGTCGACAAACGTTTTTAGCTCATTCTTCCACCTCCTGAATAGTTCTGCCATCTTCTTAAGAGCATGAAACTTGATCAATTTCTCTATAATTGGCTTCTCCGGATCCTCCTCTCGCGGTAGGGTGAAATTTGCCTTAAGCATTGTCCAAAGATCTTCTTTCTGTATATCGGAGACATAAGACACCCAGGGTCTTCCTTCTTAGGATTTAACCATTGTTGGATACTGGTCGGGATCTTGTCCCTAACAAGAACCCCGCACTGATTAGCAAATGCTTCCTTTGTCCGGTACGGTGCAATCGGCTTGCCATCGCGCGCGATTGCTGTGATCTCAAACCTTTCATCCGAGAGCAACTTTTTCTTCGAGCCTCGTCTCTTAACCGAAGTTGTGCTCGATCCGGAGGGCTAGGAAAAGAAGAAAGACATGAGTAAATTAATATGTGTACATACGAAAACAATGAATGCATCAATTAGCTAGTCAGCACAGGCTTAACTAATATATATACCTGGTCGGACTCGGTTCGATCATCGGAGCCATCATAATCATAGCCTTCTTCTTGTACCGGCATTAATGGGTCATCGGAGCCATCATAATCATAGCCTTCTTCTTCACCCTGTCCTTCCAGACCATCGGTGTCGTTGAGAAACGACAAGATGACATCACTTCCTTTTGCGATTATTTCCCCCAACATCTCTTATGTTGCTTCGCCTCGGGGGTGCTTCATACTTTCTTCAAATATTTACAACATGGCAATTATTATTCAAACATGACAGATGGATATATTAGTGGCAAACGTAGAACTAGCTAGCTAATCACAATAAGGAATCATATTAGTGGCCTCGACGCTGCTTCTCTAGGGTTTGGGGTGGCCTCGGCAACGCTTCAAGGGTTTGGGGTGGCCTCGACAACGCTTCAAGGGTTTGGGGTGGCCTCGACGACAACGCTCTTTTAACTTGGTAAATCTGGGTGGCCTCGAGAGAGTTTGTCGGGTAGGGGCGCGACGGGAGGGGGTAGGAGACCAACATCGTTTTTTCTAGGGTTCGGGTGTCCTCGAGAGTTTTGGTCGAGTGAGAGGGCCGGGGGCGGTGCTCCCGTGGTATAAGTTATCACGGTCGAGAGGGGGTATATATATCGACCGCCCCTCATGTCGAAGTTATCCGGGAGGGGGTTATATCGACAACGACGACATACATACATGGGAAAATATTGTTATCGGGGAGGGGGTATATCGACACCCCCCCTTGTGTTGAAGTTATCGGGAGGGGGTATATCGACAACGACATACCCGATAAAAAATAAGAAGACAAAACAAGAAATAAAAAGAGGAGAAGAAGAAAGGAATAGAAGAGAAGCGATCGAAGAAAAAAAAGAAAAAAAACAAGAAGAAGAAAGGAATAGAAAAGAAGAAGAAGAAAAATAGAAAATAGAGAAGAAGAAGAAGAAAAAAAATAGAAAATATTCTATTTTTTCTTCTTCTTCTCTATTCCTTTCTTCTTCTCCTCTTCTTTTTCTTCTTTTTTCCTCTTCTTATTTATTTCTCCTCTTCTTCCTCTCCTCTTCTTATCCTTTCTTCCTCTTCTTATTTTCCTTTTTCCTCTCATTATTTTTCTTCTTCTTCCTTATCTTCCTAGCGGATAACTTCTATGTGAATATGTGATATAACCCCCTCCCGGATAACTTCGACATGAGGGGCTTGGGAGCTATGTGGAGGAGGGAGCGGCGATGGCATGGTGGACCGGGGGGATCGCCTGGTGCGTCACGAGAGCCATCACAAATACGTTGTCTATTTATGGTGTCACAATCCCCACGTGGTGGGATTAGCCGCAAGCACTGCGTCGATAGATAGAGATGGCGTAGGTGCATCATGAGGTTATTGTGTGAGTGATTGAGTCATGCAGTAGCAACGTACTTTTGTCAAGCATTTACGCTTTCTATGTTATATCTTATCTCGCATTCTAGATTTTTGAACTGTCTTTATTATGACTTTGCAAGAGGCTCTATACTCTACGCCAACTTGGACCGTCCTTTCACTTTTTCATGATCTTGTCCTCGTTTATTTGGTTGCCTTATATTGATCGGCCTACTAACCATTATAGAATTAAAAAGGTGTGTTTCATCAGCACCTTGAAGCACTCGGTACACATTCAATTTGATGAATATGAAATAAACAAGAAGATGTGAATATGCAACCAATGAATTTTTTGGTAAGTACAAAACATACACATGACAACAATAACATTTAAGTGAAGTCAAGTTTTCTAGAGAAAGCCTTCAACATAGTCGTAGTTACATACAATGAAGGAAGCTGATCAAATCTAGTTACCAACATATACTATTGTATTACATAATTATTTATTTCTCTAGAAATGCATACTTATAGAAGCAGAATAGGTCAACATCATATTTGAGCATTTTACATATAGTAATATTTCCCTCTCTCCTAAGACACACCAGTTCCTCATTGAAACTAAAGAAGAAGAATCAAGAATCCAAATGGACAAAAGTTGTTCCATGATTAAACAAATAGTAAGCACCGGATTAATGGTTGACACTTCCGATCGAACTTCAGGTGTCTGAAACCAATCACATGAACGTGTGACATGGTTGGCCGAATTCGATATTGTCCCCACTTATCCTTTATATTTTTCTAGCTGAACAAAGATCTTGCGTACAACTAATATAAAAAAAATGCATATAAAGTATACGACCATGAAGTAGAAATGGTTGTACGTGTGTTATCAAACATTTAAAGATATATCTAATTGTAGAAGCTTGATATAACTCACCAACGTGTCGATTATATAATAAATATGATCATAGAAGTGACCTTAACTTGACTAATTTGGCGAAGAAATGGATATATATATGATCTCGGATGCTAAATCTATATTGGAAATGTGTGGTCACTAAGGCCTACCAACAGCAAGAAATTAAGTTATGTGACAAAGTTTGAACCATTGAGTAATGTGCCATAAGTTCTCTTCTTTGTACAAATAGAAATATGATTTAGAAATTCAAATGACAACAAACAGTATATATAGAAGTTTGTATTACATAACTGCATTTTGGATGAACTAACTGTGATAAATGCCAAAATCTAAGAATATATCACCAACTTCTCCCATAAATTAAAGAAGTAGAATCAAGAATCAGAATTGATTGAAGTTGGTTCGTGACAAAACAAAGAGTAAGCACCAGATTAATGTTTGATGCTTCTCATCAAACTTGGTCAAATTCGATATATAGTCACCTATCCTTTTTTTATCTGAACAAAACATCTTGCGCATAACTAATATACAAGAAAAGATAAGTACAACATCCAATAGCTTCCGATTACCCTCCAGATACAGAACATGAGCATCATTTCAAGAACAAACACCATTTTATCAGCTAATACAACCAAAGATTCAAAGACATTTTCATCCCAATCATAATGAATCACTAGGGGAGAGCTACTGCACATCATGGGGGCACCTGAGCGTGGGGGTGCACGGCACCGGCGAGGGGAGAGGATGGGGCGCCTGAGCGCAGCGTGGGGAGAGGAGGGGCGCCAGAGCGTAGCCCGATGGGAGGAGGCTGGAGCTAGAGGAGGAGAGGGAGGAGTGGCGGCGGATCTCACTATGGGAAGCAGAGGAGGGCCTGGCTGCTCGTCGGCGTGCAGATGGAGGAGGCACGGGTGGCGGCGATGACGAGGACGGCTTCGGGGGCGGTAGTGACTCCGGTAGCCTGGCAGCGTCGGGGGTAGGGGCGGCGTCGGCGTCGGGATCGAATGGAGAGAGGGGAGAGATCAAAATTTCTAAACTGCCGCTTATATAGCCCCACCTTTAGTCCCAGTTGGTGGCACCAACCGCGACTAATGGGGGCCATTGGTCCCGGTTGGTGTCACCAACCGGGACTAAAGGGGGGTATTGGTACCGGTTGATGTCACCAACCGGGACCAAAGGTCTCTTTTTAGCAGCCCGAAGGGCCGGAAGCAGAGGTCTTTGGTCCCGGTTGGTGGCACCAACCGGTACCAATGCCCCCCTTTAGTCTCGTTTGGTGCCACCAACCGGGACTAAAGGCCTTGCACGGTGCGGTGCTATGTTTAGTCCCACCTCGCTAGCCGAGAGGGGCTCGGAGTGGTTTATAAGCCCTGCCGAACCAACCACTTCGAGCTCCTCTCTACTGCAGGCTTACGGGCCTAAAACCATTCTATGTGCTTGTGGGCCTATTGGGCCTACTGCGGGTCTGCATCCTCGCCCTAGTAATGGGTTTCTAGTCGTATGCAGGCCGTGGTGGCCTTGTAGGTGGCACTTTTTAAAAAAATCCAGTTTTGTATTGCTTTCTTTTTTGTTTCTAATTACTTATTTATTTTCTTTTATGATAATTCTTTTTGCTATTAAAGTTTGTAACAAAATTCTAATTACTTATTTATTTTATTTTATGATATTTCTTTTTTCTTTTAATGTTTTGAACAGAAAATACTTAGATAATTTTAGTTGCATAAATTCTATATAATATTAGAGGTTTATAAAAGCTTTTTAGTTGATTCCTTTAGTAACAGTTCTAAGGGTGTTACAAAGGCATTTAATTTGGTACAGGTTCTAAGGCTGGGGCCCCAAGAGCACCTTTTAGTACCGGTTCGTGGCATCAACCGGTAAAAGAGTTTTTTAGTTGATTCTTTCTACAACTATTTTTTAGTCCCACCTCACCAAGCGAGAGGCACTCGCAGCGGTTTATAAGCCCTGAGTGTAGAGACGATGAAGGGAGAGGCGCAGTGCTCACCTGCACGTTGCTTAGCTTCAAGAAAGTTGGAATTTGGCATGGTATCATCATTTCATCCACATAGCATATGCAAGAAAGTTGAGAGGGTTACGGCAAAAACTGGATGCACTTCGTGTACAAAACGGACAATCTCTTTCGAAGTATCAGGATTTCATACGGAAACTCGTCTGTTACCAAGGGATTTCATTTTTTTGAACTTATTTGAACTCCATAGTTTTTTTGTGTTCAAAATGCACCATTCAAAGCCACATCATCAATTTAAAACCCTTTTTGACTTCATTTGTTATTTTTCATGCATTTACATATTATTTTGAGCTATAAGACCATGAAATTGAAAAGCATTTGAAATGAATTCTGAAAAGGTTCCAAGTTGGCATGGTATCATCATTTCACACAAATAGCATGTCCGAGAAAATAGAGAGAGTTACGGCAAAAACTGGATGCACTTCGTGTACAAAACGGACAATCTCTTTCGAAGTATCATGGTTTCATACGGAAACTCGTCTGCTACAAAGGGACTTCATTTTTTGAACTTATTTGAACTTCATAGTTTTCTTGTGTTCAAAATGCACCATTCAAAGCCACATCATCAATTTACAACCCTTTCTAACTTCATTTGTTAGTTTTCATGCATTTACTGATTATTTTGAGCTATAAGACCATGAAATTGAAAAGCATTTGAAATGAACTCTGAAAAGGTTCCAAGTTGGCATGGTGTTATCATTTCACCCCCATAGCACGTGCGAGAAAGTAGAGAGGGTTACGGCAAAAACTGGATGCACTTCGTGTACAAAACGGACAATCTCTTTCGAAGTATCAGGGTTTCATACGGAAGCTCGTGTGTTACAAAGGGATTTCATTTTTTTGAACTTATTTGAACTCCATAGTTTTTCTGTGTTCAAAATGCACCATTCAAAGCCACATCATCAATTTACAACCCTTTCTGACTTCATTTGTTATTTTTTATGCATTTACTGATTATTTTGAGCTATAAGACCATGAAATGGACAAGCATTTGAAATGAACTCTGAAAAGGTTCCAAGGTAGCATGGTATCATCATTTCACCCACATAGCATGTGCGAGAAAGTTGAGAGGGTTACGGCAAAAACTGGATGCACTTCGTGTACAAAACGGACAATCTCTTTCGAAGTATCAGGGTTTCATACGGAAACTCGTCTGTTACAAACGGATTTCATTTTTTGAACTTATTTGAACTCCATAGTTTTTCTGTGTTCAAAATGCACCATTCAAAGCTACATCATCTATTTACAACCCTTTCTCACTTCATTTGTTATTTTTCATGCATTTACTCATTATTTTGAGCTATAAGACCATGAAATTGACAAGCATTTGAAATGAAATCTGAAAAGGTTCCAAGGTGGCATGGTATCATCATTTCACCCACATAGCATGTGCGAGAAAGTTAAGAGGGTTACGGCAAAAACTGGATGCACTTCGTGTACAAAACGGACAATCTGTTTCGAAGTATCAGGGTTTCATACGGAAACTCGTTTGTTACAAAGGGGTTTCATTTTTTTGAACTTATTTGAACTCCATAGTTTTTCTGTGTTCAAAATGCACCATTGAAAACCACATCATCAAATTACAACCCTTTGTGACTTCATTTGTTATTTTTCATGCATTCACTGATTATTTTGAGCTATAAGACCATGAAATTGAAAAGCATTTGAAATTAACTCTGAAAAGGTTCGAAGTTGGCATGGTATCGTCATTTTACCCACATAGCATGTGCGAGAAAGTTGAGAGGGTTACGCAAAAACTGGATGCACTTCGTGTACAAAACGGACAATCTCTTTCGAAGTATGAGGGTTTCATACGGAAACTCGTCTGTTACAAAGGGATTTCATTTTTTTGAACTTATTTGAACTCCATAGTTTTTCTGTGTTCAAAATGCACCATTCAAAGTCACATCATCAATTTACAACCCTTTCTGACTTCATTTGTTATTTTTCATGCATTTACTGATTATTTTGAGCTATAAGAGCATGAAATTGAAAAGCATTTGAAATTAACTCTCAAAAGGTTCCAAGTTGGCATGGTATCATCATTTCACCCACATAGCATGTGCGAGAAAGTTGAGAGGGTTATGGCGAAAACTGAATGCACTTCGTGTACAAAACGGACAATCTGTTTCGAAGTATCACGGTTTCATACGGAAACTCGTGTGTTACAAAGGGATTTCATTTTTTTGAACTTATTTGAACTCCATAGTTTTTGTGTGTTCAAAATGCATCATTCAAAGCCACATCATCAATTTACAACCCTTTCTGACTTCATTTGTTATTTTTCATGCATTTACTAATTATTTTGAGCTATAAGACCATGAAATTGGAAAGCATTTGAAATGAACTCTGAAATGGTTCCAAGTTGGCATGGTATCATCATTTCACCCACATAGCATGTGCGAGAAAGTTGAGAGGGTTACGACAAAAACTGGATACACTTCGTGTACAAAATGGACAATCTATTTCGAAGTATGAGGGTTTCATACGGAAACTCATCTGTTACAATGGGATTTCATTTTTTTTGAACTCCATAGTTTTTCTGTGTTCAAAATGCACCATTCAAAGCCATATCATCAATTTACAACCCATTCTGACTTCATTTGTTATTTTTCATTCATTTACTGATTATTTTGAGCTATAAGACCATGACATTGAAAAGCATTTGAAATGAACTCTGAAAAGGTTCCAAGTTGGCATGGTATCATCATTTCACCCACATACCATGTGCGAGAAAGTTGAGAGGGTTACAGCAAAAACAGGATGCACTTCGTGTACAAAATGGACAATCTCTTTCGAAGTATCAGGGTTTCATACGGAAACTCGTGTGTTACAAAGGGATTTCATTTTTTTGAACTTATTTGAACTCCATAGTTTTTTTGTGTTCAAAATGCACCATTCAAAGCCACATCATCAATTTACAACCCATTCTGACTTCATTTGTTATTTTTCATTCATTTACTGATTATTTTGAGCTATAAGACCATGAAATTGAAAAGCATTTGAAATGAACTCTGAAAAGGTTCCAAGTTGGCATGGTATCATCATGTCACCCACATAGCATGTGCGAGAAAGTTGAGAGAGTTACAGCAAAAACTGGGTGCACTTCGTGTACAAAATGAACAATCTCTTTCGAAGTATCACGGTTTCATACGGAAACTCGTGTGTTACAAAGGGATTTCATTTTTTTGAACTTATTTGAACTCCATAGTTTTTTTGTGTTCAAAATGCACCATTCAAAGCCACATCATCAATTTACAACCCTTTCTGACTTCATTTGTTATTTTTCATGCATTTACTGATTATTTTGAGCTATAAGACCATGAAATTGAAAAGCATTTGAAATGAACTCTGAAAAGGTTCCAAGTTGGCATGGTATCATCATGTCACCCACATACCATGTGCGAGAAAGTTGAGAGGGTTATGGCAAAAATTGGATGCATTTCCTGTACAAAACGGACAATCTCTTTCGAAGTATCACGGTTTCATACGGAAACTTGTCTCTTACAAATGGATTTCAATTTTTTGAACTTATTTGAACTCCATAGTTTTTCTGTGTTCAAAATGCACCATTCAAAGCCACATCATCAATTTACAACCCTTTCTGACTTCATTTGTTATTTTTCATGCATTTACTGATTATTTTGAGCTATAAGACCATGAAATTGAAAAGCATTTGAAATGAACTCTGAAAAGGTTCCAAGTTGGCATGGTATCATCATTTCACCCACATAGCATTTGCGAGAAAGTTGAGAGGGTTACGGCAAAAACTGGATGCACTTCGTGTACAAAACGGAAAATCTCTGTCAAAGTATGAGGGTTTCATACGGAAACTCGTCTGTTACAAAGGGATTTCATTTTTTTGAACTTATTTGAACTCCATAGTTTTTGTGTGTTCAAAATGCACCATTCAAAGCCACATCATCATATGATATCCATTACATCTAGGGCACAACATTACACATGATATCCATTACATCTAGGGCACAACATTACATTTGCTCAAGTTCACAACAGTGCACAAATGATAGAATTACATCTAGGGCACAACACACTAGCAAAAACATAACACACACACTGCCACTTAATTGGCTTGCTTAGACCAAATAGAAACTAAACTAGCCACAATGTTGATGCCAAGAAAAAAGAGAAAACCCATTGTTTCCATGAGCTCATTCCTTTTCTTCAACTTCAATTGCATTTTCTTGTTTTCATTGTTCAGATCCATAACCTTCTTCTCCATTCTACTAGCTTTGATCCAACTACGTTCAAGGCCACCATGGAGCTCCTCAAAAGCTTGCCCCACTAGCTCAGTGGGAGGGGGTCAATCCAAACAACCCAATCACACTCATCAAGAAGCTGTTAAATCAGAGTTCACAGAATTAGGTGAAATTCATAACTTTGCAATAAATCGATGAAAACAGAGTACCAAATGATGTTTTGAGGAATTACATCGAGTGGACAACCCAAAAACCTTCTTCCCGTGCTTGCTCCACCCCAAGAAACACGTCAAGGAGGAATTAGCCCATGCCCCGGGCAACGGTGATTCGAGCGCTCCTCAAGGCTGTATAAACTTGGATTGGGAATGAAAAACTCGGATTGGAACTGCACAATCCCGCAGCCATCCACCTACGAGCCAGAAAGGCGCATATTACGGCCCATCCCGCGAAACCCCAGATGAGAAATTCCCAAATCCAATGTCAACCGAAAATCTAAATCGACTTACCTCAATGTCTGTGGAGGAGCTTGCACACGACATTGCGGACGTACACATGGACGTGCCCCAGCGGTGAAAACGGGGATGGGGCGTGACGGACCGCTAAATCTAGACAAATCTCGGGAAAAATGGAGCTCCGAGGTCAAGCTTCGAGAGGAGAAAGCTTAACTAGTGTGGCTCGCGCATTTCATTGAACACCTCATGTGCATAGGAGGTGACCTAGAGCACCCAAATGCCCTCCTTGCCGGCCAGACAAAATAGAGTGCTCTGCCGCAGTGATGGGTATATATAGGCAAATTATTTGTCCCAGGTCATGGCATAAACCGGGGGTAAAGCCCCCCCCCTTCTAAACCGGTTCAAGGCACGAACCGGTACCAATGGATGTGGGCCAGGAGCGCGGCCCATTGGTCCTAGTTCGTGCCTAGAACCTGGACAAATGGGTCCAGACGAACCGGGACCAATGCCCACGAGGCCTCGTCCGGCCCCCTGGGCTCATGAACCGGGTCTAATGCCCCCTATGGGTCCCGGTTCGTGAAGAACCAGGACTAATGGGCTGGCCAGGCCCGAACCAAAGCCCTGTTTTCTACTAGTGCCATACGAACTGTGGTATGGCAAAAGACCAAAACTGTTGTTTCTTAAAGTTTGGCGATGTGATGCTTATGTCAAAAAGCTTCACCCTGAAAAAACTAGAACCCAAAGTGGAAAAGTGCGTCTTTATAGGTTATCCAAAAGAGACAGTTGGGTATACCTTCTATCTCAAATCCGAGGGCAAAGTGTTTGTTGCTAAAAACGGAGCTTTTCTTGAGAAGGAGTTACTCTTGAAAGAATTGAGTGGGTGGAAGATAGAACTTGATGAGGTTGTCGAACCTCTAATCCCTCTAGATGGTGGCACAGGGCAAGAGGAAACCCTTGTCATTGCAACACCGATTGAGGAGGAAGTTGATGATGATGATCATGAAACTTTGGATCAAGTTCCTATCGGACCTCGCAGGTCGACAAGATCACGTAGTGCTCCTGAGTGGTACGGTAATCCTGTCTTATCAATTATGTTGTTGGACAACAATGAACCTGCAAATTATGAAGAAGCAATGGTGGGCCCAGATTCCAACAAATGACTGGAGGCCATGAAGTCCGAGATAGGATCCATGTACGACAACAAAGTGTGGACTTTGGAAGTACTACCTGAAGGCCGCAAGGCAATTCAGAACAAATGGATCTATAAGAAGAAGACGGACGCAGACGGTAAAGTGACCATTTATAAAGCTCGACTTGTGGCAAAGGGTTTTTCACAAGTTCAAGGAGTTGACTACGATGGGACTTTCTCACTGGTAGCGATCCTTAAGTCCGTCCGAATCATGTTAGCTATAGCTGCCTTTTACGATTATGAAATCTGGCACATGGATGTCAAAAAGGCGTTCCTTAACGGTTTTCTTAAGGAAGAGTTGTATATGATGCAACCCGAAGGTTTTGTCGATCCAAAGAATGCTAACAAAGTGTGCAAGCTCGAGTGATCCATTTATGAACTGGTGCAAGCGTCTCGGAGTTGGAATAAGCGCTTTGATGAGGTGATCAAAGCATTTGGGTTTATACAAGTGGTTGGAGAATCTTGTATTTACAAGATAGTGAGTGGGAGCTCTCTGGCGTTTCTAATATTATATGTGGATGACATATTGCTGATTGGAAACAACGTGCAGCTTTTGGAGAGCATAAAAGATTACTTGAATAAAAGTTTCTCTATGAAGGACCTAGGAAAAGCTGCTTACATTCTAGGCATTAAGGTCTATAGGGATAGATCGAAACGCCTGATAGGACTTTCACAAAGTACATACCTTGATAAAGTTTTAAAGAAGTTCAAAATGGATCAGCCCAAGAAAAGGTTCTTGCCAGTATTACAAGGTATAAATTTGAGTAAGACTCAGTGCCGAGCAACTACGGAAGATAGAGAACAAATGAGTTCCGTCCCCTACGCTTCACCCGTAGGTTCTATCATGTATGCAATGATGTGCACTAGACCAGACGTCAGCTTGGCCATAAGTATGGCAGGCAGGTTTCAGAGTAATCCAGGAGTGGATCACTGGACGGCGGTCAAGAATATTCTGAAGTACCTGAAAAGGACTAAGGAAATGTTTGTCGTATATGGAGGTGACAAAGAGCTCGTCGTAAAAGCTTACATCGACGCAAGTTTTGACACCGATCCGGATGACTCTAAGTCACAAACCGGATACGTATTTATTCTTAATGGGGGTGCAGTAAGCTGGTGCAGTTCCAAGCAGAGCGTCGTAGCAGATTCTACATGTGAAGCGGAGTACATGGCTGCCTCGGAGGCAGCAAAGGAGGGTGTCTGGATGAATCAGTTCATGATAGATCTTGGAGTTGTGCCAAGCGCACTAGATCCATTAACTCTGTTATGTGACAACATTGGTGCCATTCCCTTAGCAAAGGAACCAAGGTTTCACAAGAAGACCAGACACATCAAACGATGCTTCAACTTCATCCGCAACTACGCCGAAGGAGAGGACGTGAATATTTGCAAGGTGCACATGGATCTGAATGTAGTAGACCCGCTGACTAAACCTCTTCCACGGGAAAAAACGTGATCAACACTAGAACTGTATGGGTGTTCGATTTATTACAATGTAAATCGCATAGCGATGTGAGGACTAGATTATTGACTCTAGTGCAAGTGGGAGACTGTTGGAAATATGCCCTAGTGGCAATGATAAATAGTTATTATTATATTTCATGTTTAAATATAATCGTTTATTATCCATGCTATATTGTATTGAATGAAAACATAGATACATGTGTGGATACATAGACAAAACAATGTCCCTAGCAAGCCTCTAGTTGGTTAGCCAGTTGATCAATGATAGTCAAGGTTTTCTGACTATGTGCAAGTGTTGTCACTTGATAACTGGATCACATCATTAGGAGAATCATGTGATGGACTAGACCCAAACTATGAACGTAGCATATTGATCGTGTCGTTTTATTGCTATTGTTTTCTGTGTGTCAAGTATTTATTCCAGTGACCATGAGATCATATAACTCACTGGCACCGGAGGAATACCTTGTGTGCATCAAACGTCACAACGTAACTGGGTGACTATAAAGGTGCTCTACAGGTATCTCCGAAGGTGTCCGTTGAGTTAGTATGGATGAAGACTGGGATTTCTCACTCCGTGTGACGGAGAGGTATCTCGGGGCCCACTCGGTAATACCACATCACACACAAGCCTTGCAAGCAATGTGACTAAGTGTAAGTCATGGGATCTTGTATTACGGAACGAGTAAAGAGACTTGCCGGTAACAAGGTTGAAATAGGTATGCGGATACCGACGATCAAATCTCGGGCAAGTAACATACCGAAGGACAAAGGGAATGATATACGGGGTTATATGAATCCTTGACACTAAGGTTCAACCGATAAGATCTCCGGAGAGTAGGTAGGATCCAATATAGGCATCCAGGTCCCGCTATTGGATATTGACCGAGGAGTGCCTCGGGGCATGTCTACATAGTTCTCGAACCCGCAGGGTCTGCACACTTAAGGTTCGATGATGTTTTACTATAGTTGAGTTATATGTGTGGTCACCGAATGTTGTTCGGAGTCCCGGATGAGATCATGGATGTCACGAGGGTTTCCGGAATGGTCTGGAAACGAAGATTGATATATAGGATGGTTTCATTTGGTTACCGAAAGGTTTTTGGGCATTACCGGCATTGTACCGGGAGTGACGAATGGGTTTCGGAAGTTCACTAGAAGCGGGGCCACCCACCCGAGGGAAGCCCAATGGACTTAGGGGTGGCGCACCAGCCCTTAGTGGGCTGGTGGGACAGCCCAAGAGGGCCTTGGTGCCAAGATAAGAACACCAAAGAAAAAAAGGGAGGTGGGAAGGAAGAGAAGGACTCCACTTTCCAATCCTAATTGGAGTAGGATTCCTCCTCTCCTCCCTGGCCGGCGCACCCTTGAGGGCTTGGCCCTCAAGGAAAGCCTCCTCCCCCTCCCTCCTATATATAGTGGTGATTTATGGCTTATTTGGGACAACTTTTGCCACATGCAACTCAGATCTAGACACCATAGTTTTACCTCTAGATCGTATTTCTGCGGAGCTCGGGCGGAGCCCTGCAGGAGTACATCATCACCACCACCGGAGCATCGTCACGCTGCCGGAGAACTCATCTAGTTCTCCGTCTTGCTTGCTAGATCAAGGAGGATGAGATCATCGTCGAGCGGTACGTGTGCTGAATGCGGAGGTGCCGTCTGTTTGGCACTAGATCGGAATGGATCCTGGGACGGATCGTGGGACGGTTCGTGGGGCTGATCGAGGGACGTGAAGACGTTCCACTACATCAACCGCATTTCTTAAACGCTTCCAGCTCTGCGATCTACAAGGGTACATAGATCCAAATCTCCTCTCGTAGATGGACATCACCATGATAGGTCTTCGTGTGCGTAGGAAATTTTTTGTTTCCCATGCAACGTTCCCCAACAGCGTCTTCGGTACCGTGCATTGCCCTTTATCACGTTGAGAGTTGGTGCAAACCCCCCCGGTGCATCCAAACCCATGACATGATACGCTCTGTCATACATAAGCCTCGTTATATCTTTCCTCAAAACAACCACCATACCTACCTATTAAGGCATTTCCATAGCCTTTTTGAGATACGTTTCCATGTAACATCCATCATCTCATGACTTGATCTTCATGTCATACATGCTTTTTCTTGATCATAGAGTCGCATGCTAGTTGGGCCTTGCCCTCATTACTGCTACATGACGCGCTAGTATCATTGCATATCCTGCTACACTGGCAGAGGCATACATTTGCATACATCATGATAATTTTTACTTGTCTTTATGTTGAGTACTTCTTATAAAGTGTGATGATTTTTCTTTCTATTCATGTAAAATATAGAGTGTTGCCCTTAAGTGAGGAAAATATCCCAAAGAGGACAAACAAAAGATCCCAAAGAGGACAAATGAGAGATAAAAAGAAAGATCCAAAGAGGCCACAAAAAAAAGGAAATAAAAAGAGAGAAGGGGGCAACACTACTATTCCTTTTAAAAGATCCACACTCGTACTCCATTACTATATTGGTACTACATAGAGATTATCGTTCATGCATAACTATGTGGGGATCCTTACACTATAGAACTTGGTTTGCATATTCCAATGATGAGCCTCCTCAAATGAGCTCTAGGTCTTCATGAGAAAACAAGTTGGATGTACCCCCACTAGTTCCATTGGAGAGCTTACCTTAGCTCATACGTGCATCCGATACATGGCAATCCCTACTCCTCACATCATATCTATCATTTGCCTTTCTCTCGCATGTGGTTGTCCTCATTGATGTGAGCCTTTCACACCTTTTTGTCTTCCTTCCCCATCATTATTCTATTTTCCATCCTAAGTGCCAACATATCTTGCTTACTCTCATCCATTGCATGAGTGCTCAAAATCGAAAGGGAGAGGATCATTTTGACTTGTGCCTGACAAGTGGTCTGGGAATGAGTCAAAATAAGATTCCAAAGGAGACTAAGTGTGAGGTTTAGTAGACTGAGTTCTCAATTAAAAACGGTTTTATATATGTACCCATCTCCCACTTCTTGCACGCAAACACCATTTGGAGTCATTCAAGTCAAGGACAGCGAGAGCTCTTGCACCTTTATGTTCTTAGTTTGCTAAATTCAATACTAGATATAGACTCTTGCTTGTTATTGTCTTGACTTGAATTGCATGTCGCACTTGCTTTACTTTGAAGTTCGTATACGTGTGTTAGCATGTCACCACAGAAATTATTGTGTTATCATTTATCTACTCGAGGACGAGCAGAAATTAAGCTTGGGGATGTTGATACGTCCCAAACGTATCTGTAATTTCTGCTTGTTCCATGATCTTTTGGGTGACATTGTTACATGTTTTGCTACACTTTTATATCATTTTACACATATTTGGACTAATCTACTAACTCAGTGCACCTGGTGCCGGTTTTTGTCTCCTAATGTCTTTTTTGCAGGGGCTTTTACCCAATTTTCTGAAGCCCAAAAAAATCCATAAAAATAAATAAAAAATCACCAAAACATAAGCTTCGGGAAAACCGAAGGAGGGCCAGAGGGGGCCAAGGGCCTCCCAGGTGGCCTGCTCGCTCGGCCATGGCCCATACCATGCCACGAGGTCTCCTGGGTGGGCCCCACCTCCTCCGGTGCCCACCTTTGGCCTATATTTAGACTCCCATGAGGAAACCCTCGCAGACTTTCTAGAATCGCGAATTTCTCCATCGTTCCGCCGTCGCAGCGCTTCCAAGATCGGGAGCGTCAGGAGACCTCTTCCCGGCACCCTGTCGGAGGGAGGATTGACCGGGAGCTTCTCCACCGCCATGGACGCTTCCCGAATATGTCGTGGGTAGTTTCCCTTGGACCATGAGTCCATGACAAGTAGTTATGTGATGTCTTCTCTCCAATCTTGTGCTTCAATGGTTAGTTCTTTTGAGATGCCCTACATGATCAAGGCATCTATGTAATTCTCTTGCTTTTGCTATGCTCAGTTTGTTGGATCCGATTGATTATGAGATTATGTTCAGATTGTTATGAGTTATATATTTGATTATCCTTTTATATTATGTTCCTTAGTGATCCATGCATGTTCTCCGTTGCTTTTCATTGCTTTGACCAAGTAGTAGATCGTAACTCCAAGAGGGAGCATTATGCACGATTGTGGGTTCAGGCCCCTCGATGTCTAGCTTGAGTGACAAAAACATGAGACTAGGGGATGTGCTTGTTGCCACCAGGGAGAAAACAATGATGCTTGTGACCACGGTTGCAAGGATTGTTTACCTTACGCATAGTTCGTTAATGCAGTTGTTCGTTGCTTTGAGTTTACACTTTGGATGGGGCTCGCAACTTAATACCGAAGAGATGTTCTGGATAGATATCTCAAGGTGGATGATTAGTAAGTACATGCTGCTGAATAAATGGTCTACTTGTCTTGGCGTACTGCCCATTACTATTGAGCCTCTAATTATCAAGGAGCATAATTAGCATTGCGGTGCGATCATAATTCTGTCAATTGCCCAACTATGATTTGTTTACCCTAGCATAGTTGTTTATCGTCTTTTGGGAGAGAGACGTCACTAGTGAACATCATGTGACTCCGTTCCATATCACTATCATTGCTTACACCTCCACTATTTACCGCTTTATTTACTTTTTCGTTGCAATCACTATTACCTTCCCGCTTGTGTTTTGATGCTTTGCAAACTACAAGGCCGGAGAGATTGACAACCTCTCTGTACTCGTTCGGAGCAAAGTTCTTTGTTGTGTGTGTAGGTCCACGACTTCTAATAGCCCTAGAGTGGAAGACACCTACTTGTTGAGCCTAGGAGTCCTCCTGGTTCGATAAACCTTACAGTCTTCGTGTAAGGAAAATTGTTGTTGACTACATCTCCACCTTCCACTTGGGGTCCAACGAGGGGCGAGAAGTATATAAATCAACTCGTCATCAGTATGACCTATGATCAAGTATTCTTACTTGGCTCCTAAGTCAATATACTCATATATAGATGACTTCGTCATTGCCAAAGTGCTTGATAGATGCTAGAATGTTTGTGCATGTTCACCATGTTATATTTGACATCTTATTGTGTGAGCATGTTGGTATGCACATTTTGCTCATTCAAGGGCTTTCTATTTTATTTTGCCAATTGGATATACAAGAATGCCTAAGTACCTCCCTCTAGCTATCTATGCTTTCTCGTCTCAAATTCTTTTCATGCTACATCACAAAATTTGAGCAAGCACTTTAGGGACACTCTGTGTGAGGAGCACTCGGATATCCGTCTAGACAAGGGATGAATTTCAAAACCTCCTAAAGTGCATATCGGTGTGACCAACCTCAAAATCTCGGTCCCACCGAAGCCTAGGGTTGATCAGGTTTTCTTATCTCGGTACCACTGAGTTGTCATTTTCGACCTCACCGAGTTTCACTATCTGTTGAGAGTTGTGGAACTCGATGGCACCGAAAATTCCATCTCGGTGTCACCGACAGCTAGGAGATATATATATCCCGTGGACCTCACGGTTAGAAAAAAATCTTCAAATGTCGCCTCCCGCAGCACCTGTTGGAAATATACCCTAGAGGCAATAATAAAATAGTTATTATTTGTTTCCTAGAGGCAATAATAAAATTACCCTAGAGGAAATATACCCTAGAGGCAATAATAAAAATATATTTCCTATTTCAAGATAATCGTTTATTATCCATGATATAATAGTATTGAATGGAAACACAAATACATGTGTGGCTATATAGACAAAATAATGTCCCTAGTGAGCCTCTACTTGACTAGCTCGTTGATCAAAGATGGTTAATATTTCCTAGCCCTAGACAAGTGTTGTCACTTGATAACGGAATCACATCATTAGGAGAATGATGTGATGGACAAGACCCAAACTATAAACGTAGCATGTCGTCATGTCATTTTGTTGCTATTGTTTTCTGCATGTCAAGTATACGTTCCAATGACCATGAGATCATGTAACTCACTAACACTAGACGAATGCCTTGTGTGTATCAAACATTGCAACATAACTGGGTGACTATAACGGTGCTCTACAGGTATCTCCGAAGGTGTCCGTTGAGTTAGCATGGATCAAAACTGGGATTTGTCACTCCATATGACGGAGAGGTATCCCGACGTCCACCCGGTAATACAACATAACAAACAACCTTGCAAGCAATGTGACTAAAGAGTTAGCCACGGGATCTTGTATTACAGAACGAGTAAAGAGACTTGCGAGTAATGATATTGAAATAGGTATGGAGATACCGACGATCGAATCTCGGGCAAGTAACATACCAAAGGACAAAGGGAATCATATACGTTATTAACTGAATCCTTGACATAGAGGTTCAACCGATAAGATCTTCGTAGAATAGGTAGGATCCAATATGCGAATCTAGGTCCCACCATTGGATATTGACCGAAGAGTCTCTCGATCATGTCTACATAGTTCTCGAACCCGCACGGTCTACACGCTTAAGGTTGGGTGAAGTTTCGGTATAGTTGAATTATTGATGTTGGTAACTGTATGTTGTTCGGAGTCCCGGATGAGATGCCGAATGTCACGAGGGTTCCGAAATGGTACGGAGACGAAGATTGATATTTAGTAAGTATCCATTTGGCTTCTGAAAGGTTTTTGGGCATTACCGATAAAGTATCGGAGTGACAAATGGGTTCCGGAGTTCCACCAGTAGGGGCCACTCACCCGGGAGAGAACTAAAGAGGCACAAGGGTGGCGCACCAGCCCCTGGAGGGCTGGTGGCCAGCCCAAGTGGTCTTGGTTTGGCCGAAAGAGGAGAAAGGAAGGAAGAGGTGGGGTAAACCGAAATATGAAGGGACTCCTCCTTTCAATCGAATTGGAGGAGGACTCTTCCTCCTTTCCAGGTGCGTCGGCCAACCCTAGGGGTTTTTCCCTAGGGTGCCACCCCTCCCTCCCACCTATATGTAGTGGAGGTGAGAGAGTCTTTTGGCACCCCAAGCCATAGTCCAGCCCTCTCTCCCTCCACCACTTTGTGACACCCCGTAGTTAGTTTGGTACAGCACGGCGAAGCCCTGTCGGAGTAGCTCCACCACCATAACAACCACGTCGTCATGTTGTCTAAGAATTAAGCCACCTCTTCGTATCTCTTGCTAGATCAAGAAGGCGGAGATCGTCATCGAGTTGTACATGTGCTGAACGTGGAGGTGTCGTTCGTTCGGTATTAGATCGGGACGGAGTTCGTGGGACGCTTGCGATTCGGATCACGAAGACGTTCGACTACATCAACCGCGTTTCTTAACTCTTCCCGCTTAGCGATCTAGAAGGGTATGTGGATCCGATCTCCCCTCTCGTAGATGATCATCGCCATGATAGGTTTTGCGTGTGCGTAGGAAATTTTGTGTTTCCCATGCAACATTCCCAAACAGTGACATCATGAGCTAGGTTCATGCGTAGATGATATCTCGAGTAGAACACAAAAGAGTTTGTGGGTGTTGATGTTCAATTTGCTGCCCTCCTTTGTCTTTTATAGATTCAACGGTATTGTTGGATTGAAGCGGCCCAGACCAACATTACTCGTACGCTTACGAGAGACCGGTTTCATCGACTAACATGCAACTTGTTGCATAAAGATGACAGGTGGGTGTCTATTTCTTCAACTTTAGTTGAAACGGATTTGACCGAGGCGGTCCTTGGAGAAGGTTAAATAGCAATTTGCATATCATCGTTGTGGCTTTGCGTAAGTAAGATGCGATCATACTAGATACCTATAGGATCCACGTAAATTTGCAACAAAAATTAGAGGACGTCTAACTTGTTTTTGCAGGGTATGCATGTGATGTGATATGGCCAAATACATGATATGATATATTGAATGTATGAGATGATCATGTTGTAATAATTAAAATATCGACTTGCAAGTCAATGCTACGGCAACCGGCAGGAGCCATAGGGGTTATCTTTAAAAAAATTGTGCTTGATGATGCTTTTCTTTATCGCTAGTAGTAGCTTTAGTATTAACAACATAGTTAGTGCGACAACCTTGATGGCAGCACGAACATGGAGATCATGATGATGGAGGTCATGGTGTGGCGTCGATGACGATGGAGATCATGCTGGTGCTTTGGTGATTGAGATCAAGAAGCACAAGTTCATGGCCATATCATGTCACTTATGATTTGCATGAGATGCTAATCCTTTTATGCACCTTATTTTACTTAGGACGGCAGTAGCATTATAAGGTAAGCTCTCACTAAAATTTCAAGAGAAAATTGCGTTCTCCCCGACTGTGCACCGATGCAACGGTTCATTGTTTTGAGACGCCACATGATGATCGGATGGGATAGACTCTACGTGCACATACAACATGTGCAAAATAGTTGCACACGCAGAACACTCGGGTTAAACTTGACGAGCCTAGCATGTAAAAAAATGGCCTCGGAACATGATACATCTCAAACGTATCTATAATTTTAGATGGTTTCATGCTGTTATCTTGTCATCTTTGGATGTTTTATGTACATTTTATATCTTTTTTTGACTAACTTATTAATTCAGTGCCAAGTGCCAGTTCCTTTTTTTCTCTGTTTTTGGCTCTTTTCAGATCTGATTTTGGAACGGAGTTCAAACGGAATAAAATCCCCGAAATAATTTTTTCCCGAACAGAAGAAGATCACGGGGCTTGAGGGCCAAGGCAGGAGAGCTACACGGGGCCCACAAGCCCTGTAGCCGCCACCAGGGGCGGCGGCTAGCAGGCTTGTGGCCTCCCTGGCGCCCCCCTGACCTAGCTCCTTCGCCTATATATTCCCTAAAATACAGGAAAAATAGGGGAATCCACGAAAACACTTTTCCGCCGCCGCAAACTTCCGTTTCCGCAAGATCTCATCTGGAGACCCTTCCCGGTGCCCTGCCGGAGGGGACTTCGGAGTTGGAGGGCTTCTACATCAACATCATCGCCCCTCCAATGACTCGTGAGTAGTTCACTTCAGACCTACGGGTCCGTAGTTAGTAGCTAGATGGCTTCTTCTCTCTCTTGGATCTTCATTACAAAGTTCTCCATGATCTTCATGGAGATCTATCTGATGTAATCCTCTTTGGTGGTGTGTTTGTCGAGATCCGATGAATTGTGGATTTGTGATCGAATTATCTATGATATATATTTGAGTCTTTGCTGATTTCTTATATGCATGATTTGATATCCTTGTAAGTCTCTCCGAGTCTTGGGTTTTGTTTGGCCAACTAGATCTATGATTCTTGCAATGGGAGAAGTGCTTGGTTTTGGGTTCATACCGTGTGGTGACCTTTCCCAGTGACAGAAAGGGTAGCAAGGCACGCATCATGTTGTTCCCATCAAGGGTAACAAGATGGGCTTTGTCTTAGATATGAGATCGTCCATCTACATCATGTCATCTTGCTTAAGGTGTTACTCTGTTCTTTTGAACTTAATACACTAGATGCATGATGGATAGCGGTCGACGTGTGGAGTAATAGTAGTAGATGCAGAAAGTATCGGTCTACTTGTTTTGGACGTGATGCCTATAGATATAATCATTGCCTTAGATAACGTCATGACTTTGCGCGGTTCTATCAATTGCTCGACAGTAATTTGTTCACCCACCGTCTACTTGCTTTCATGAGAGAAGCCACTAGTGAACACTACGGCCCCCCGGTCTATTCACACCTATCGTTTCCACTTTTGCTTTTACTTTGCTTTGTTGCTTTCAGTTCTCACTTGGCAAACAATCTATAAGGGATTGACAACCCCTTCATAGCCTTGGGAGCAAGCTTTTTGTGTTTGTGCAGGTACTTGTGATACTCCTTCACTGGATCGATACCTTGGTTCTCAAAATTGAGGGAAATACTTACCGCCGTTGTGCTACATCACCCTTTCCGCTTCGAGGGAACACCAACGCAAGGCTCCAAGTCCACGGGGGAAATGCTTTGCATATTTGCCTAGGAAGTCCCTAAAGGCGTAGCCGTAGAAGAAGGATTCCTGGTGCCGTTGTTGAGGAGTAGCAAGACAAGAACAGTCTCCCGTCAGCACGTATTTCTGGCGCCGTTGGAAGGTCTTTTGTTGCAGTAGGAGAAGTATTTCTGGCGCCGTTGCCAGGGAAGGAGAGATCTATCCAAGTAGGTCTCACAAACTCATCTCTTGCATTTACTTTTTTGCGAGTTGCCTCTCGTTTTCCTCTCCCCCACTTCACATTTGCCGTTTTTCTTTTGCCTTTCTCCTTTGCCGTTTTGTTTTGCCCGTTTCACTCTCTCTTCCTGCTCGTTTGTGTGTGAGATAGTCCATCAATGGCTAGACCCACCACTCCAAACGATACCCCTCAGAATGAAGTTCTCAATTTTATGCAGAATGAGGAAGAAAATTTAAAGGACGCTTGGTACAGGATTTGCACTGCTCAAAGTAGATCTACTCGTAAGGAATCAACTACCGTTCTTCTTCGCAGTTTTTATGTTGGAATTTCTCCTTGGAATAGGTATATCCTTGATACCATTGTAGGCGGGAAATTTTTTGGGGAGCCATACTGTTGACTCCTATGGAGCTATCATGAATTTGGTAGGCTCACCCCCACTCATGGTTAATGGAACTATCTTAACCTTGGAACACGTGATGCAAAGGCTTGACGCTATTGAAAACAAAATTGCCACAGTTGAACTTATTGAGGGTTTGGATAGAAAGATCCACAATCAAATTACTCAGTACGGATCCAAAGTGGGAAAAATTTTGAAAAATTTAAGGGAGAAGGAACTTATAGTTAATGATTCTTCTAGTATTGGCAAACTAGAAGATGTCATAACCAACTTGGGTTCCGCTTTTGCCGTTGTGCAAAATACTCCAAATCTCACTCTCAAAAAGACCGTCAAGTCCGTTTTTGTTCCTAAATCTAGTGGTGATTCATCCAATAAAGATGAAGATCTTAAGATGATAAATGATCACGCTACTTATGGTTTGAGCACCAAAGATGACTATACGTGATTCCATCACCTTATGCCTATCTAAGGGCGTTAAACAATAGCGCTTGTTGGGAGGTAACCCAATGAATCTATGCTTTTTCTTTCTGTTTTGTGTTTTCCGCACTTTCATAATTCTGTTATGATTGTGTTTTTTGTGTTTCTTTTTGCGTTTGTGACAAGCCAAACCGTTATGATTAGTCTTGGGGATGATCGTTTGGTCATGCTGGAAAAGACAGAAACTTTCTACTCACGAAAAGAATTTCCTTTTTTTCTGTAAGAGCTTTTGAGTTGATTCTTTTTTATGCTGATTTCTACGCAAATTCTGCAGACTGTCGTAAGTTTTCAGAATTTTTGAAGTACCAGAAGTATATGAAATATACAGATTGCTACAAACTGGTCTGCTGTTAACAGATTCTGTTTTTGTTGTGTTGGTTGCTTATTTTGATGAAACTATGGATATTATTGGGGGGTATTAGCCATGGAAGATTGAAAATACAGTAACCCAACATCAACATAAGTACAATTTAAGTTTGCTACAGTACCTAAGGAAGTGGTGGTTTGCTTTCTTATACTAATGTTATCACGAGTTTCTGTTTAAGTTTCATGTTGTGAAGTTTTCAAGTTTTGGGTGAAGTTCTTATGGACAAAAAGATAAAGAGTGGCAAGAGCTCAATCTTGGGGATGCCCAAGGCACCCCAAGATATTCTAGGATGTCGTAAAATCCTAAGCTTGGGGATGCCCCGGGAAGGCATCCCCTCTTTCGTCTTCAATCCATCGATAACGTTACTTGGGGCTATATTTTTATTCACCACATGTTATGTGTTTTGCTTGGAGCGTCTTGTATCGTAGGAGTCTTTTTTTTGTCACAATCATCCTTGCTGCACACCTAGAGAGAGAGACATGCACTCACCGTGATTCTGTCGAGCTTCACTTATATTCTTTGGTAGACAATTCAGCTCACATGTGCTTCACTTATATCTTTTGAGCTAGTTGATTTTTCTCTGTGTGCTTCACTTATATCTTTTAGAGCACAGCGGTGCATGGCTTGGTAGTTGATCTATGCTTTGAAAGTAGTCTCAAAAGGGGTAGTCCAAAGGGATACGAAAACTTCCACCTTCATGTGCATTGAATAGTTAGAGAATTTTGATTTATCTCAATTAGTTTTGAGTTGTGGTTGTGGTAATATTGAAGTTATGCTAGTAAGGTGTTGTGGATCTAGAAATACTTGTGTTGAAGTTAGTGATTCCCGTAGCATGCACGTATAGTGAACCGCTATGTGATGAAGTCTGAGCATGATTAGTCTATTGATTGTCATCCTTTGTGTGGCGGTCGGGATCGCGCGATGGTTTATACCTACCAACCCTTCCCCTAGGAGTATGCGTTGAATGCTTTGTTTTGATTACTAATAAAACTTTCGCAACAAGTATATGAGTTCTTCATGACTAATGTTGAGTCCGTGGTTTAGATGCACTTTGACCTTCCACCATCACTATCTTCTTAGTGTCGTGCAACTTTCGCCGGTGCACAAAACCCACCATTAGCCTCCCTCAAAACAGCCACCATACCTACCTACTATGGCTTTTTCAAAGTCATTCCAAGATATATTGCCATGCAACTACCACCATGACATGTGCCACCACTTCTACATTGCCATTGCATGATCGTAAGATAGCTAGCATGATGTTTCCATTAATGTCTATGCCATGCTAGATCATTGTCACGGTACACTACCGAAGGCATTCCATATAGAGTCATCGTTGCTCTAAGTTTTGAGTTGAAAGTGTGATGATCATCTTTGATGGAGCATTGTCCCATGCGAGGAAATAAAAGAGGCCAGCGAAGCCCATATACAAAAAGAGGCCAAAGATGCCCACCAAAATATAAAAATATATATAAAAAAAGAGGCCAAAGAGCCCACCAAAAAATGATGAGAGAAAAAGAGAGAAGGGACAATGCTACTATCCTTCCACACTTGTGCTTATTAAGCACCATGATCTTCATGATTGAGAGTCTCTCGTTTTGTCACCACCATATAGCTAGTGGGAAATTTTCATTATATAACTTGGCTTGTATATTCCAATGATAGGCTTCCTCAAATTTGCCTTAGGTCTTCGTGAGCAAGCAAGTTGGATTCACACCCACTAGTTTTCTTTTAGAGCTTTCACATACTCTTAGCTCTAGTGCATCATTTGTATGGCAATCCCTACTCATTCACATTGATATCTATTGATGAGCATCTCCACAGCTCATTGATATGCCTAGTTAATGTGATCATCTTCTCCTTGTTTGTCTTGCAACCTCCACCACACTCCACACCACTTATAGTGCTAAAACCATGGCTCACGCTCATGTATTTTGTGAGAGTTGAAAAGGTTTGAGAAAATAAAGGTGTGAAAACAATTAGTTGGCCAATACCGGGGTTGTGCATGATTTAAATTCGTTGTGCACTCATGATAGAGCATAGCCAGACTATATGCTTTTGTAGGGATAACTTTATTTTGGCCTTGTTATTTTGAAAGTTCATGATTACCTTGCTAGTTTTCTTGAAGTATTATTGTTTCCACGTCAATAGCAAACTTTGTTTTGAATCTAATGGATCTGAACATTCACGTCACATAAGAGGAGTTACAAAGGACATCTATGCTAGGTAGCATGAAAGCATCAAAAATTCACTCTTTATCACTTCCCTACTCGAGGACGAGCAGGAGTTAAGCTTAGGGATGCTTGATACGTCTCAAACGTATCTATAATTTTTGATGGTTTCATGTTGTTATCTTGTCATCTTTGGATGTTTTATGTACCTTTTATATCTTTTTAGGGACTAACTTATTAATTCAGTGCCAAGTGCCAGTTCCTGTTTTTCTGTGTTTTTGGCTCTTTTCAGATCTGATTTTGGAACAGAGTCCAAACAGAATAAAATCCCCGAAATAACTTTTTCCCGAACAGAAGAAGATCACGGGGCTTGAGGGCCAAGGCAGGAGAGCTACAGGGGGGCCACAAGCCCTGTAGCCGCCACCAGGGGCGGCGGCTAGCAGGCTTGTGGCCTCCCTGGCGCCCCCCTGACCTAGCTCCTTCGCCTATATATTCCCTAAAATACAGAAGAAAAAAAATAGGGGAATCCACGAAAACACTTTTCCGCCGCCGCAAGCTTCCGTTTCCGCGAGATCTCATCTGGAGACCCTTCCCGGTGCCCTGCCGCAGGGGACTTTGGAGTTGGAGGGCTTCTACATCAACATCATCGCCCCTCCAATGACTCGTGAGTAGTTCACTTCAGACCTACGGGTCCGTAGTTAGTAGCTAGATGGCTTCTTCTCTCTCTTGGATCTTCAATACAAAGTTCTCCATGATCTTCATGGAGATCTATCCGATGTAATCCTCTTTGGCGGTGTGTTTGTCGAGATCCGATGAATTGTGGATTTGTGATCAGACTCTCTATGATATATATTTGAGTCTTTGCTGATTTCTTATATGCATGATTTGATATCCTTGTAAGTCTCTCCGAGTCTTGGGTTTTTTTTGGCCAACTAGATCTATGATTCTTGCAATGGGAGAAGTGCTTGGTTTTGGGTTCATACCGTGTGGTGACCTTTCCCAGTGACAGAAAGGTCAGCAAGGCACGCATCGTGTTGTTTCCATCAAGGGTAACAAGATGGGCTTTGTCATAGATATGAGATTGTCCATCTACATCATGTCATCTTGCTTAAGGCGTTACTCTGTTCTTTTGAACTTAATACACTAGATGCATGCTGGATAGTGGTCGACGTGTGGAGTAATAGTAGTAGATGCAGAAAGTATTGGTCTACTTGTTTTGGACGTGATGCCTATAGATATAATCATTGCCTTAGATAATGTCACGACTTTGCGCGATTCTATCAATTGCTCGACAGTAATTTGTTCACCGACCGTCTACTTGCTTTCATGAGAGAAGCCACTAGTGAACACTACGGCCCCCAGGTTTATTCACACCTATCGTTTCCACTTTCTCTTTTACTTTGCTTTGTTACTTTGTTGCTTTCAGTTCTCACTTGGCAAACAATCTATAAGGGATTGACAACCCCTTCATAGCGTTGGGAGCAAGCTTTTTGTGTTTGTGCAGGTACTTGTGATACTCCTTCACTGGATCGATACCCTGGTTCTCAAAACTGAGGGAAATACTTACCGCCGCTGTGCTAAATCACCTTTTCCGCTTCGAGGGAACGCCAACGCAAGGCTCCAAGGCCACGGGGGAAATCCTTTGCATATTTGCCTAGGAAGTACCTAAAGGCGTATCCGTAGCAGAATGATTCCTGGTGCCGTTGCTGAGGAGTATCAACACAAGAACAGTCTCCCGTCAGCACGTGTTTCTCACGCCGTTGGAAGGTCTTTTGTTGCAGTAGCAGAACACAAGAGACCGAAAGGTCGAGCATGAATCATATAGTTGATATGATCAACATGGAGATGTTCACCATTGAAACTAAACTCAACTCACGTGATGATCGGACTTGAGTTTGTGAATTCGGATCATGCGACACTCGAATGACTAGAGGGATGTCAATTTGAGTGGGAGTTTATTAGTAATATGATTAGCTAAACTCAATTATCTTGAACATAGTCTAAGTAATCTTTACAAATTTTTATGGTGTAGCTCAATGGCTCGCGCAGTAGCAACCCTGAATTTTAATGCGTTTGTAGAGAAAGCTAAGCTGAAAGATGATGGAAGCAACTTTGTTGACTGGGCCCGTAATCTGAGGACTATCCTCACGGCTGCCGAAAAGCAATATGTCCTTGATGCGACATTAGGTGATGCACCACCCGAAACAGCGACCCAAGATGTTATGAATGCTTGGAAGTCGCGTAAGGATGACTAGTCATTAGTTCAATGTGCACCTTTGTATGGCTTAGAATCGGGACTTCAAAGACGTTTTGAACATCATGGAGCATATGATATGTTCCAGGAATTGAAGTTTATCTTTGAGAAGAATGCTTGGATCGAGAGGTATGAAACCTATGATAAGTTCTATGCTTGCAAAATGGAGGAGAACGGGTCTATGAGTGAACACATACTTAGAATGTCTGGGTACTCTAACCGTCTAGCTAAGCTGGGCATTGCTCTTCCGCAAGAAGCTATCAATGATAGAGTTCATCAGTCACTACCACCAAGCTATAAGAGCTTCGTGTTAACATGCAAGGGATGAATAAGTCACTCGCCGAGCTGTTTGCGATGCTGAAAGTCGCAGATTCAGAAATCCAGAAAGTGGATCAAGTGTTGGTGGTCAATAAGACCACTAGTTTCAAGAAAAACGGCAAGGGAAAGAAGGGTAACTCCAAGGAGAGTGGCAAAGCTGTTGCCCCTCCGACGAAGAAACCAAGGCTGGACTCAAGCCGGAAACTAAGTGTTATTATTGCAAGGGGACTGGTCACTCGAAGCAAAACTGCCCCAAGTATCTGGTCGATAAGAAGGCGGCCAACGCCAAACAAGGTATATTTGATATATAAGTTATTGATGTGTACCTCACCAGCTCTCATAGTAGTGCCTGGGTATTTGATACCAGTTCTGTTGCTCACATTTCCAACTCGAAACAGGAACTGCGGAATAAACAAAGGCTAGCGAAGTATGAAGTAACGATGCGCGTGGGAAATGGTTCTAAGGTTGACGCGATCGCCGTCGGCACGATCTCACTTCACTTACCATCGGGATTAATGATGAATCTAAATAAATGTTATTTAGTGCCTGCGTTAAGCATGAGCATTATATCTGGATCTTGGTTATTGCAAGACAGTTACTCATTTAAGTCGGAGAATAATGGTTTTTATATTTATATGAGTAATATCTTTTTTGGTAATGCACCCAATGTGAGGGGTTTATTCATGTTGAATCTCGATAGTGATGATACACATATACATAACATTGAGACCAAAATATGTAGAGTTGATAACAACAGCGCCACTTTCTTGTGGCACTGACGCTTAAGTCATATTGGTGTAAAACGCATGAAGAAACACCATGTTGATGGACTTTTGGAGTCACTTGATTTTGAATCACTTGACACATGTGAACCATGTCTCATGGGAAAGATGACTAAGACTCCATTCTCTCGAACAATGGAGCGTGCAAATGACTTGTTGGAGATCATACATACTGATGTGTGCGGACCGATGAGCATAGAGGCATGCGGTGGATATTGTTATTGTCTCACCTTTACTAATGATTTGAGTAGATATGGTCATATTTACTTAATGAAGCACAAGTCTGAAATGTTTGAAAAGTTCAACCAATTTCAGAGTGAAGTTGAAAATCATCGTAACAAGAAGATCAAATTCCTACGATCTGATCGAGGAGGTGAGTATCTGAGTTACGAGTTTGATGCTCACTTAAGACAATGTGGAATTGTTTCACAGTTGACACCGCCTCGAACACCACAGCGTAATGGTGTGTCCGAACGTCGTAATCGTACTTTATTAGATATGGTGCATTCTATGATGTCTCTTACTGATTTGTCGTTATCATTTTGGGGCTATGCATTGGAGACAGCTGCATTCACTTTAAATAGGGCACCATCAAAATCCGTTGAGACGACACCATATGAATGGTATGGCAAGAAGCCAAAGTTGTTGTTTCTTAAAGTTTGGGGATGTGATGCTTATGTCAAAAAGCTTCAGCCTGAAAAGCTGGAACCCAAAGCAGAAAAGTGCGTCTTCATAGGTTACCCAAAAGAGACAGTTGGGTATACCTTCTATCTCAAATCCGAGGGAAAAGTGTTTGTCTCTAACAACGGAGCTTTCTTGAGAAAGAGTTTCTCTCGAAAGAATTGAGTGGGAGGAAGATAGCACTTGATGAGGTTGTAGAACCTTTGCTTCAACTAGATGGTGGCGCAAGACAGAAAGAATATTTTGTCAAAGCTACACCAGTTGAAGAGGAAGCTAATGATGATGATCATGAAACTTCATATCAAGTTGCTATCGGACCTCGTAGGTCGAGAAGGGCACGTACTGCTCCAGAGTGGTACGGGGATCCTGTCTTATCAATCTTGTTGTTAGACAACAATGAGCCTACGAGCTATGGAGAAGCAATGGTGGACCCGGATTCCAACAAATGGTTAGAGGCCATGAAGTCCGAGATAGGATCTATGTATGAAAACAAAGTATGGACTTTGGAAGTATTACTTGAAGGCCGAAAGGCCATTCAGAACAAATGGATCTTTAAGGAAAAGACGAACGCGGACGGTAATGTGACCGTCTGTAAAGCTCGACTTGTGGCAAAGGGTTTTTCGGAAGTTCAAGGAGTTGACTATGATGGGACTTTCTCACCACTAGTGATGCTTAAGTCTGTCATAATCATGTTAGCAGTAGCTGCATTTTTCGATTATGAAATTTGGCAGATGGATGTCAAAACAGCATTCCTTAATGGGTTTCTTAAGGAAGAGTTGTATATGATGCAACCAGAAGTTTTTGCCGATCCAGAGAATGCTGACAAAGTGTGCAAGCTCCAGTGATCCATTTATGGACTGGTGCAAGCATCTCGGAGTTGGGATCAACGCTTTGATGAGGTGATCAAGGCGTTCGGGTTTATACAAGTTTCTGGAGAAGCTTGTATTTATAAGAAAGTGAGTGGGAGCTCTATAGCGTTTCTAATATTATATGTGGATGACATATTGCTGATTCGAAACAATGTAGAACTTTTGGGAAGCGTAAAGGATTACTTGAATACAAGTTTTTCTATGAAGGACCTCGGAGAAGCTGCTTACATATTAGGCATTAAGATTTATAAAGATAGATAAAGACGCCTGATAGGACTTTCACAAATCAATACCTTGATAAGATTTTGAAGAAGTTCAAAATGGAACAATCCAAGAAGGGTTCTTTCCTATGTTACAATGTATATAGTTGAGTAAGACTCAATGCCCACTAACTACAGAAGATAGAGAAACTATGAGTGTCGTCCACTATGCTTCGGTCATAGGGTCTATCATGTATGAAATGTTGTGCACAAGACCGGATGTCAGCCTTGCCATAAGTATGGCAGGCAGGTTTCAAAGTAATCCAGGAGTGGAGCACTGGACAGCGGTCAAGAATATTCTAAAGTACCTGAAAAGGACTAAGGAAATGTTTCCCATTTATGGAGGTGACAAAGAGCTCGTCGTAAAGGGTTACGTTGATGCCAGCTTTGAAACAGATCCGGATGACTCTAAGTCTCAAATCGGATACGTATTTATTCTCAATGAGTGTGTGGAAAGCTGGTGCAGTTCCAAGGAGAGCGTTGTAGCTGATTCTACATGCGAAGCGGAGTACAAAGCTGCCTTGGAGGCAGCTAAAGAGGGTGTATGGATGAAGCAATTCATGTCAGATCTTGGAGTTGTGCCAAGTGCACTGGACCCAATAAAATTGTTTTATGATAACACTGGTGCCATTGCTCTAGCCAAGGAACCAAGGTTTCACAAGAGGACCAGACACATAAAGCGACGCTTCAATGCCATCTGCGATTACAACAACGAGGAGGACATAAATATTTGCAAAGTGCACACGGATCTTAATGTTGCATATCCGCTGACTAAGCTTCTTCCACGAGCAAAACATGATCAACACCAGAACTGTATGGGTGTTAGATTCATTACATTGTAAATCACATAGAAATGTGAAGCTAGATTATTGACTCTAATGCAAGTTGGAGACAAGTGTTATATTTCCTGTTTCAAGATAATCGTTTATTATCCATGCTATAATTGTATTGAATGGAAACACGAATACATGTGTGGATATATAGACAAAACAATGTCCCTAGTGAGCCTCTAGTTTGCTAGCACGTTGATCAAAGATGGGTAAGATTTACTAACCATAGACAAGTGTTGTCACTTGATAACAGGATCACATCATTAGGAGAATGATGTGATGGACAAGACCTAAACTATAAACGTAGCATGTCATCGCGTCATTTTGTTGCTATTGTTTTCTGCATGTCAAGTATAGGTTTCCATGAGCATGAGATCATGTAACTCACTGACACCGGAGGATGCCTTGTGTGTATCAAAAGTCGCAACGTAACTGGGTGACTATAAAGGTGCTCTACAGGTATCTCCGAAGGTGTCCGTTGAGTTAGCATGGATCAAGACTGGGATTTGTCACTCTGTATGACAGAGAGGTATCTTGGGGCCCACTCGGTACTACAACATCACAAACAAGCCTTGCAAGCAATGTGACCAAAGAGTTAGCCACGGGATCTTGTATTACGGAACGAGTAAATAGACTTGCCGGTAATGAGATTGAAATAGGTATGGAGATACCCACGATCGAATCTCGGGCAAGTAACATACCGAAGGAAAAAAGGGAATGATATACGGGATTAACTGAATCCTTGACATAGAGGTTCAAAATAATATGGACACCCAGGTCCCGCTATTGTATATTGACCGGAGAGTGTCTCGGTCATGTCTACATAGTTCTCGAACCCGCAGGGTGTGCACGCTTAAGGTTCGGTGACATTTCGATATAGTTGAATTACTGATGTTGGTAACTGAATGTTGTTCGGAGTCCCGGGTGAGATCCCGGACGTCGCGAGGGTTTCTAGAATGGTCCGAAGACAAAGATTGATATATAGGAAGTGTCCATTTGGCTTCCGGAAGGTTTTCGGGCATTACATGAAAAGTACCCGAAGTGACGAATGGGTTCGGAGTTCCACCGGGAGGGGCCACTCACCCACGAGAGAACTAAAGAGGCCCAAGGGTGGCGCACCAGCCCCTGGTGGACTGATGGCCAGCCCAAGTGGGCCTGGTTCGGCTGAAGGAGGAGAAAGGAAGGAAGAGGTGGGGCAAACCAAAATAGGAAGGGACTCCTCCTTCCAATCAGATTGGAGGAGGACTCCTCCTCCTTGGTTGGTGCGCCGGACAACCCTAGGGGTTTTTCCCTAGAGCGCCACCCCTCCCTCCCACCTATATATAGTGGAGGTGAGAGAGGCTTTTGGCACCCCAAGCCATAGTGCATCCCTCTCTCCCTCCACCACTTCGTGATACCCCATAGCTAGTTCGGTATGGCACGACGAAGCCCTCCCGGAGTAACTCCACCACCGTCATCGCCATGCCGTCATGCTGCCAGAGAATTCAGCTACCTCTTCGTCTCTCTTGTTGGATCAAGAAGGCGGAGATCGTCATCAAGTTGTACATGTGCTGAACGCGAAGGTGTCGTCCGTTTGGTACTAGATCGGGACGGAGTTCGTGGGACGCTTGCGATTCGGATCGCGAAGACGTTCGACTACATCAACCGTGTTTCTTAACGCTTCCCGCTTAGAGACCTACAAGGGTATGTGGATCTGATCTCCCCTATCGTAGATGATCATCACCATGATAGGTTTTGTGTGTGCGTAGGAAATTTTTTGTTTCCCATGCAACGTTCCCCAACACCTCCTTGTTGTTGTGCCCTAGTCCCTTGGACATCGTCTTGAATCTCCCATGCGTCCTCGCCACCGGAGTCTTTGTTGTCGACGAGAATCTTCACCGTTGTCTCCGCCCTAACAGATCCGTCACCAAGCTAGGGTATGGATCCGACCCCTTTTTGCGCTCCAAATTGTGACTCTTGCGCAATTAGGCTGTGATGAAGTCTGTCCACTTCTTCACTCATTCTATCGAGAAGAAAAACCTCGTAGATTAGAGAACAATGGAATCTTAGGGTTAGACGTCCGCAAGATTGAATCTCGGTGTCACCGATTTAGAAAAGTCGGTCTTACTGATTTTGTTTTAGGGCTACTGAGAACGGTCTCGGTGAAACCGAGTTCTCCTGTTTGGTGAAACCGAAAAGGGTGCCAAGTTTCTATTAATGAGAACGTCAGTATCGGTGGCTCCGATATTTTTGACTCGGTGGAACCAAAATCTCTTTTTGCTGAATGTTAAACCTAACTGTGCGGAGTTCAATTTTTTCAAAACTTTTGAACTTTGTGATGCTCATCCTTTTCAGATCTTCTATATCTTTTCACAAGGTCTCCTTGTCTACTTGTCTCATTGGTTGTTTGACGGAATGTGAGGATCAGAGGATAGTCAGAACAACTTCAGTGAGCCCAGTGCTGAGATGGACTGAGGCACTAGTCCTAGAAGGACACCTTCTGACCCAGGAACACCTAGATCACATGGCTTGCCCTAGTCAGCTACTAGGTCCAGAAGTAAGTTTAATTCATATGAAGAAGATGTTGACTTTATCCCAAAGGAAACTGTTCCCCAAAAGCAGAAAGACAAGACTACACTCAGGAAGACTATGAGGAAGGAGTATGCGAGACCTGCTGACATAAAAACTCCAGAACTTGCTAAGAAGTCAGGTCAAAAGAGATCCAAAAAGAGAGTTGTCGATGTTGTTGGTAGGACAACCTCAATGTATGAAGGCCCAGTAGAAGTTGTTGATGGGGAGGAAGAAATTCCAGCTGAGGTCCCTCCTCCTAAGAAGAAGAAGCTAATGGTTGGTGTTTTGCTAAAGAAGCCTTCTGCACCCAAGAAGTCTTCAGCTCCTAAGAAGCATGTAGCTCCCAAGAGGACTACCAAGGACATTCCTGCAACAGACAAGAACAAAGGCTCTGCATCCAAAGAGTTTGCCGCACAGGAGGAAGAGGATGCACATGTGCTAATGTAGCTCAAAGCTCATCTACCATTGCACAATGTTGATCATCCAGCTGCCGAGGACATGAAAAAGAGAACAAATCAAGGACTCTGGAAGTGGAGGTCAGTTGATTCATATGCTGTCATAACGAGACCTGTTGTTGTTCCCCGTTGTCACACCAAAGAGCAACAATATTTCTATGAGACTATGTTGCTCGACAAGAGTCCTATAGTCAGTGTCATGAGATATGTCGATTGGGAATATATCAAGGCAATGAACATTATTTTCCTCCTGTGAGAGAAAACTTCAGGCTAGTCGACATTGAAGATTTTGGTGGCAAAGAGATGACTCCATGGAACGATGAGATGATCATACAATTCTATTACACCGCTCATTTTTATTCTGACGGAAGTATTGTACGGATGACTGAAGGTCACCGGTATGAGTCTACCGTGGCTGAGTGGGCCACTATCATTGGTGCACCAAAGGCACAAGAAGGAGACCTGGATGTGTACTCAGAATCCAAGATGAATCATAACTCCATGGCAAATATGTACAAGACAGTGTCCATAAGTATGTGCAGACGCACAAGTTTGGCTCTCTCTACTTTTGCATGTAGGGATACCTACTATAAACACCATTATGAGATACACCCTGGTGCCCAAATCAAGAGATGATAAGATGATTAGAGGTTATTCCATCAATATGTTGCATCATCTAGACACCCACACCCAATTCAAAGTGATGGACTTGATAGTTGAGACTGTCAGGAAGACTGTTGCAGATCAAAAGAGATCTTGTGGATATGCTCCATATATTCAAATGCTCATCAATGCCAAGATTGATAAGCACACATATCTACTTGATCGTCCCCACCTACCACTTCAGCCAGAGTTTGAAGATAATGAAGTTGTGATGGACTCTAGCCATCCCAGCTCAGCTACAGCTCGAGAGGCGGCAGAGGTAGCACATGTAGAGGACGCTAGGAAAGCTCCAACTCCAGCCCCATAGCTGAGGACCAGAGATGAGCATATGTCATTCTTAGTTAGCACCATCCAAGGGATGGAGAAGAAATTTCTGAGATCTTGCTGAACCAGAAGAGCCTTGAGAGGATTGTGGAGACAAAATTCCATGACCTTGATGTCAAGGTGACGGAGTTGACTACCACTGTTGAGCAGCTCCAGCATGAAGATGATTCAATGCATATATCCCGCTCCAACAGTGATGATAAAGAGTCGCCCCTTCCTACTACTACTCAGTTGACGACCCACACTAGGTCACCAGTTGTGCCAGTTCTAGAAGCAAGGCCAACTTCATCATCCCAAGCTTTAGCACCTTCAGCATCAGCTCCAGCTCATGCACCTCCAGCTCCACGGACATCTGCAGAAGCCTTCTTCGACGCTCTCCTGTCCACTCCATCATGAGCTACTGGAGGAGATCGAGCCCAGAGAGACGATTAGTTCTAGACCTTTGAACTTTTCATAACTTGCTGCCAAAGGGAGATAAGTGTATAGATCAAATAGGGCTTCGAGGGAGAGAGGTTTGCTTTTTATTTGCTCTCGTTTGGTTTTTCAACTTTTGGTCTTTTGGATGACTTTATCTTTTCGTAGAAGTGCTTGATCATATACTTTTATAGTTTGATGCTACCATGTTATTACCTTTGAGCTATCTACATGATGATCATTCACTTACTTGTTTGGTGTTATGTGCATCACTATTCATTCATACCATTTATGCGCACCGCCAAGTTGTATGTGACATGGAAGAGTGACCCATGATCCTAACCGATTGTGCATTTGCATTCAAATGCAAATTTAAAATGATGCACAAATTTAGGGGGAGCTCTTGCTTTTCACGTACTTCTCAAAGCATCGATGCTAATCATTGATTATATCTTTTGTCAAAGCTTTGATCTATATGTTGTCATCAATTACCAAAAAGGGAGAGATTGAAAGCACAATTGCTCCCTAAGGTTGTTTTGATAATTGATCACAACATATGCATCATTGGACTAATGATCTTATCCAAATATATTTCAGAAAAGTTCAAAGGTGCCTTGGCTAAAGGATTGTGAGGAGAAACCCCTTGATGAAGGAAGGAATAGGATTGGCTCAAGCTTCAAGCAAGAAGACTCTACATTTTACATTTGTGAGAAATCACCTTGAGTCCATAGGAAAGCCAATACTATTAAAAGGGGTGAGGTATTATGATGAATTTGTTGCTCAAGTGCTTAGAGGTAGCCAGAAAAAATACTTAGCCATTCTCCCACAAAATATTTGTGTCCAAAGCTAAACCAGCAAAACCGGTGCCACCAAGTTTTTCCACTCGACCCTACCAATTTTCCACTACACAAATCCTTTGCCAAACCCTAATCTCTCGGTACCACCAACTTCCATATCGGTACCACCAAGATTCAGTGACCAACTTTCTGTTGAGCAAATTCCAGGAATCGGAAAATCTGAGAATGGAATCAGTCTCACCGAGATTTGAAAACCGGTCTAGGTCATCGTATCCGTACCACCAAGATTTAGATGTCGGTCTCACCGAGAATTCAAAAGTTGCCACATTTATTGCAACTCGATACCATCGAGATTCATTTCGGTGTCATCGAGTTGGGCAATAATGTTATAACGGTTGGATTTTGGGGGATGCATATATATACCCCATCCACCTCCTCTCATTCGAAGAGGAAGCACTCAGAATACACTTACACTTGCCAGATCCATTTTTCTAAGAGAGAGCCACCTACTCATGTGTTGAGATCAAGAGATTCCAATCCCACCATTTGAAACTTGATTTCTAGCCTCCCAAGTTGCTTTCCACAAGATCAATCTCTCCTACCCCTCACAAATCTATGAGAGAATGATTGAGTGTTGAGGAGACTATGTTTTGAAGCACAAGAGCAAGGAGTTCATAGTTCTATCGCATCTATTACCTTTTGGAAGGTGGTGCCTCCTAGATTGGCTAGGTGTCGCTTGGGAGACTCCTACTCCGTGTTGTGGATTTGAACCAAGAAGTTTGTAAGGGCAAGGAGATCGCCTACTTTGTGAAGATCTACCGTGAGTGAGGCTAGTCTTGTGTGGACGTAAGCCATGGTGGAATAGACAAGACCTTTTCTTCGTGGACCCCTTGTGGATGGAGCTCTCCGTGAACTCTCGCTGGCGTTACCCTCCGTGGGTTGAAGTCTTCACTAACGTGGACGTACGGTAGTACCACCTATCGGAACCACGTCAAAAATCGTCGTGTTAACCTTTGCGTTTGATCTTCCTATCTTACCCTATACATTACATTTGCATGTCTTTACTTTCCGCTGCTACACTTTTAGATATGCATGTGTAGGGTGAACTTGACTAGCCATAATTGCTAAAACTGGCACATAACTAAAACTGAGAAAAGACTAAGTTTTTATCTTGTTAAATAGTCTAATCACCCTCCTCTGTACATACTTCGGATCCTACTGAGTGATCCATCACACTCAAACTTTAATTTTATTTTACCATGTATGGACAATTGAAGAATAATTTATTTTGCTTTATCGCTTTTGGTAAACTGTTGAATTAGAATGAATTTATGTTTTATGATCGACGTACACGCATTGTATGGATTTGAAGATTCACATTGAAAATACGTGGCTGGTAGCACAACATACAAGGGACTGTCCGACTCCCTTTCCGGGCATGTCCGGGTGTAAGGGGTGAGATTTGTGGGTGTAAATGCTCTATAATTGCATCTGCGCATCTAAAGAGTAGGTTTCTTACGGAGAGGAGCGATCTCTCGGATCAAGGTGAATTGACTCTAAAAAAAATTAGAAGCGTTCATATAATAATCATACATCGTCTAATTATTTAAAAGGATAATGCATAATAACTCACACAATTATTAAATGATTGTTACGCGTTTTAATCCTTTTTTATCTTAAAAATACATATAAACGAAACCGCGTTTACTAATCATGACGGAGGGAATAATACTTCTCCTCCCATCCTTTATCGAGAAAGAACAAGAATAACGTGGGCGAAGGCAGGCACACACTCCCCTGGATCTGCCTCGGTTGGAAGTCCGGTCCTTGCTTTCCATCCTCCACTCAATCCCCACGGCCATGCCGCGCCCGGTCCCCGGCACCCCGACGCACGGAACGAACCAACAAAGACGGAGCGTTGGGAAGAAAAGCGGCCCGTCTCTCTTGGTTCGGCCGGAATCGAGCCATCGAAACAGACGTCGTTCTCGCAAAAGATACGGCGCTTTTACGACGCCACCAATAGCAATAGGCAGTTGCGGTTAAGAACAATCTTTTAAGCGGGGAGCTCCGGTAGGAGGAGTATATCCACTGCGACTGCTGCCAGGTCAGGCACAGATCAGAGGCAGGATTCATCGGAAAGAAAACGAAGGAAACCGGCGAGGGATCAGATAGATTACCAGTTTTACAAGGCTCCCGCTGACTCGTAATTGGTTAAGGAAAAAAAAAGGTTAACCAATTACGTACTGTACTATTATGTTGTGTTAATTATAAAGAGGGGCAGAGTGGGAGGGAGGAGCAAAAGCTGCGAGGATAAGGCCCCGCCCGGGCCCCACGCCCTCCCCGGTCGCATTTGTTTAATCGAATCCACCGTGTTTCCACGTGGCAGCCCCACCCAACCGCCTTGGGGTAGAGACGACCTTTGAGATTTTAGCCCCGGCCGTCCCCTTTTTATACCCGCCCATGCCGCTTCATTGCCTGGTTCGTCGCTCTGTCGTCTCCCTCCCTTCACCCCCTCCTGCGTCTATCTATTCTGCCTCTTCTCTGTTCTCTCTCGGCCTCTGCCTCTTCTTCTCTCTCGGCCTCTGCCTCTTCTTGATTTGCGGTAAAATTAGCCTGCACGCGGTCAACTGGATATACAGTTGGTGAGCCGAGCTGCCACGAGGAAGGCGCTGAGAGAGAGGAGAGAAGAGAAACAGTGCTGGCAATGGTGTTCTACTTCAAGGCGCGGCCGGACGCCGGCGATTACACCATCTACATGGGCGCAGACAAGAACGAGAACGAGGAGCTCATCAAGTACGGCCTCCCCGAGGACGTCTGGTACGAGCATTTGCCCCAACTCTACGTCTCTACCTTGGACTCTCTCTCCCTCCCACCGGCCACCATCCCTCTCTCTTCTACTCTACTACTAGAACATAAGCTCTCGTTAAGTTTGGGGTCTCGATCGATGGATATACTCAGTCATGGGAGTTCCTCTGTGTATAAACATGCACGTGCAGCATAATGGTTAATCCCTAGCTAACCATCAATAGTTTAGTAGTACTACACCATCAATAGTTTAGTAGTACTACTACATTTAAACTCATGCGCGGTGAGCCAGTGAAATTCCAGAGAGAGAGAGAGAGAGGACGGCCGGCCAGCCGGCCAGAACGAGAGAGAGATCAGAGTAGCAGAGGGAGCGCGCGGATTGACTCGTGACGAGGCCATGACGAGGCTGGTGAGGAGGACACCCCAACTACCAAACTGCGTAGTAAACGTAGATACGACCCGAGCTACGGAACACAAACGTACGAGCAGCTCCAAGCATCTGCGTCACTGTAGATGAACGTAAACTGCGTGACTGTCGTCCCCCAGTCTGCCATCTGCACCACGCAACGCGAGCGCAGCTAGGGCCAAAACACACCCTGTATATATCTATCGTCTAGAGGACCTCGCCCTCTGCTCGCGATCGAGTGCTTATTTTACTGGTTTGCTTATATTGCTGAAAAATAAGCAACACCCTCGAGAGCTCAGTGGATATCGTGCTGTAGTACAACCTAGTAACCCGTTTATTAAGCACAAAGCAAGTATGATTGTATGAAATAATTGATCATGTGGAGCACCACCTGCACTGCAGGTTCCATGTGGACAAGGTGTCGTCGGCGCACGTCTACCTGAGGCTCAAGAAAGGCGAGTCCATAGACGCCATCAGCGAAGGCCTCCTGGAGGATTGTGCGCAGCTCGTAAAAGCGCATTCCATTCAAGGTACGTATACATGGAAGAAACTCATTGTTTATAGCTACTGATTACTGAGTAATGTGTTAGCAAGGTTTTCTTACTGCCAAAATGTTAAGTTCCCTCGTAAACATGCTGCCCCACAAAACATTGGTACATGCTCAACTGTGTTTGGCATCTGATCTGAGCACGGGCCGAAGAATTTAGCTCGTGCTGTGACTGTGACCGGCCGTGTCTAGTGCAAAGCTGCAGCATGCACATTGCTAGCTATCTCTTTCTGTGTCCATTACAGCAACTTTTTCTGGTGTATTATTGCCGGCCTCTCCATGCATATGCCATGCATGGGCCCCTTTGCATTATCTGCCTTGGGTCGATAACTGGCCTCTACACACACTGTGTGTGCGAGTGATTGTGATCGTCAGAACGTGACAAGTTGGGCCGATAATGGATGCTACCAAATCATTCGTGCATGCATGTATGCATGTGTTTATCGTGCAGGGAACAAGATGAACAATGTGGAGGTGGTCTACACGCCATGGTCTAATCTCAAGAAGGCGACGTCCATGGATGTCGGCCAAGTTGGCTTCCACAACCATCGGATGGTAATCACTTAACCACTTCTACTGATTAACTATAGTAGTACAGTACAGCAGTGCTCCCTGTTCCACCTTGCAGTTATTTAACAAATTTAAGAAAACATATTTATATCAACAAAATGCGCTACATTGAATTGCTTGCAGCGTTTCAGTTAGGCCCAGCTGTTAAAGGCATGTACTAGTAGTACGAACAATAATTGGATAAGAAGCCTTTTAAAACTTAGCTAGATCATCTTGTGAAATTATTGCGAGCATTCGATGAGAAAATAACCATTATAATGAAAGCTGCCAATTCATGACCAGTCTAGCTAAACCTATCCTGTCTCGCGCGTTACCTGTAGCTTAGCTGCCGACAATCCCAACCGTCGCCCATGCCAACTGATACTAGCAAGCTTTTTTTTTTTTACGTTAGCTAATTATAAGTTGATTCCGTTTTTGCAACAAATAAATATTCATATGCTGTCCGCTGATTGCCAACAGGTACATGTCTTGACAGTCGAGAAGCGTGTCAATGAGATCCTCAGCAGGTTGAATAAGACCAGGGTCGAGCGCCGACCAGACCTCAAAGGTACACACCACACACACACAAACACAAGTGATCTGCATTTCGTGTGCACGTGTATTACACCACGCATGCATACATGCACGCACGTGCAACTGAGATTTCATCTGTTAATTTGCTAATTTGTGTGCGTGTGTGTAGCCGAGAAAGACGCATCAAATGCAGCGGAGAAGGCCGAGAGGAAGATGCAGCTGAAAGACAAGGCACGCAACGCATGCATGCATGCATGCATGCTAGCTCGACATCTCTAAACCAAAGCCTGTCATGCATGGTGACAACCGGCTAACACTTTTTCTCTTGTGGCGTGCGCATGCAGAAGCGTAGGGAGGAGATGGAGAGGGTGGTGAAGGAGCGGCAGGCCGAGATACGGAGCTACAAGGGCCTCATGGTCGCCGAGAAGATGACCTCCAACCGCCAGATCGCCTCCGCCGGCAAGTCCATACAGGAAATGGAGGACGAGTTCGTCTAGCAGCTAGACTCATGCGTGTGTAGTGTGTCGTCCATGTCCATGTGTATATATGCCGATGCGCGCATCTTGCAATTGCATGCGTGTGCGAGCGTGGTCTCAACGAGGAAACGTAGGATCGATCGATCCTCGATCTTCCTGACGGTGCGGGTGTACATATATAACGTCCTTGGTTTGGACAGAAATGAGAAAGAAGCTAGCGCAGAAATGAGTTCAGTTTTTTCTAACTACAAATATTTTGGTATAAAGGAGTACGTTCCAAAAATTCCGATGGCGAAGGGTGGCATCGGCATTACGACGCCTAAGGCTGGCCATAGTGGGAGTAACTAAGGTAGTATTATGTATTTGGGACTATCAAACATGCTGATGTGCCCGACAATTAAAGAAAAAAAAAAGATGGTTAGAGTAACATAGGTAGATACCGTAACATGTTAAATACTATGCTACTATGTGTCATGCATGTCAATAAATAAAGTCATTTATGATACTACTTTATGATACTATGCACTATGAAGATAGTATCATACAATAATATCATATACATGATACTACTATATGATACTCTCCACTATGACCAGCCTAAACAAAACTGATCCAGATCCGGTATGCTAAACTTGTGCATCCAATCGATGTCAGCCGCAATCATCGTTCGACCAACTTGTTGAGTTTGCACTTGCAGTGCGGCAGCAGAGTAAACCGAGGGGAAATAGTGGTCTGGAGAGGAAATGTGGAAGAAAATGGAAGGCCCGCACGAAAGTGTCATTCGACAAGGCCCATATCGAAGTTCTTTTTAGGCGAGGCCCGTATCGAAGTAAACAGGAATTTTAGGCGCGATGGGCTTGCCCAATCAAGGTTTCTACGGCAAGGGATTTTAGGCGCAAGTTTATTCTATGCCTTTTCAGTGGTGGTTTACAATGATTTTTCGTAGGGCATGTACAATACCTTTTCAGTGGTGGTTTACAATGATTTTTCGTAGGGCATGTACAATATTGCTATCTTTGGTGTGCCACATAGAATAACTGTTAAGGTGAAGAGGACCTATAAAAAAGGCTTGTTTTTTTCTTATTTAAGAGATGATCTCTTAGCCAATATATGTAACCATGATTGTCTTTTCAGGATCGATTTTCCTTCTAAGGAGGATCTTGTGAGATCGCTGAAATTTGGAATGAGCAAGGTTTCAAACAGCAATTGTGTTCCGAAGTTTGAGGCTTGGTCACAGAAAGAGCGTGAAGGAACGCCCTTATCACAGTTGTGGGTCAGATATCTGGGAGCGCCACGCACGACGATTGATGATTTCCTGATGACCTGGAGCCTTGGTTCTTTTATAGGCAAAACAGAAAGGGTGGATATGTTGTTTACTCGCGCTCACGGGGAAGCCCGACTACTGATTAGTGTGATCAGCATTGCGCATATTCCGAATACTGTCGAATGGACTTATGATGGGAAGGTTTGTGACCTGGACATTGAGCTAGAGGAGAGTGATCAATTCCAGGAGTTAGCCAATAATATTGATATGGACACTAAGGACGACAATAACGGAGACGGAAATCGAGATGGAGAATCTAAGGCTAGGGACGATGCTGACCCTAGCATTCCGCCCCTGGCCAAACCGGCAGGGCCTAGTTCTTCGACGGAACAACCACACACTTCAACTCCGATGAATCAGTTGAGATTTGGGTCCTTCGAGTCCTCGTCGGCGCCGTGTAGACTTTGGGGTGCAAGGGTGGAGATGGATGATCCAGTGGAGCAGGAGCTGCCACCACTATCACCACTTGCTTCTTCAGGTGACTTGGAGATCCAAGTTTCGCCAGCTCGGACCTCCTTCAAGAAGTCACCGATTAGGATGAGGACTGAGGAGGTGACACCAGCCACACAGCCACCACCGGAGTAATCACTCCCATCCCTAAAAGGGACCTACTTGCTTTGGAGACGATTGAGGGGTTGGCAGTTGGTCACACCCCTACGGCGTCGACGTCATGTTTCTGTGCCAACGGAGGCACGGCTGAGACAAACCCGCTATTCGGTCTGCGTGTGGGGCATTCTTCAGGTGGTCCCGACTGCTCTTCCAGACACTCGATGGGTAATCGTCTGTCTGCTGAGGCCGGGCAGTCCGACCACGATACACAGAAGGCAGGGCCCTCCGTCCGCAGGGGCATACCACCGAGGAGGTTATCACCTTCGGAGGGATTCCAGATCCTGCGACTGCCGACAGGAGGATGAGTAGTCATCTCCAGGCACAGCCGGATGTCGACGATCTTCAGATGGGCCGAGCCATGCGGACAGCACAACTACGTGAGTGTGAGATCACTACACGTATGTCCGTTAATACAGAATGTTCTATCTTGCATCTTTCCGATGATGATATAATATTATGGGGAAACCAAATCGAGGTATGTTTGGGTAACAATGCAACAGAAATTTCTACATTTGTTAATGATCTCTTAGACTTAGAGGCTGAGCGAGCTATGGACATGCTTCGAAATCTCACAGCAGTTAAACCCATGAATGATTCTGATATTAATGCACTAGGGATGGAGGCTTTAGACAGCCTTTGTGAGGATCTTAGGCCACCATCTCTATTGACTGATGAGGGGAACGATGATGGTGCGGAGGGTTATGTGGACCCTACGCAACTTACTACATCCGCACAGTCAGAGACCGGTTATATGGACCGGTTGGCTGAACCAGATAGGCAGAAGCGCACATGGAAGCGCAAGATCTATCCTGAATCTGCAGTGCGTAGAAGTGCGAGACTTAAGACTGCAAAAAAATTGATGATAAATGAGAGGTATCTTTTGGAATAGCACAGGTCTAGCGGACTTGGCTAAAAGAAGATTTATTGCAGAAGCAACGGTAGAACACAAGTTAGATTTCATTGCTTTAATGGAAACCGGTAGGGATAATTTTACATCACAATTTCCTAGCACTCTCTCTAGCGGTATTGAATTTGATTGGCGATGGGAGACCGTCAGGAGGGATCTTACTTGGGGTACGGTGCGAGACTCTCGAGGTCCGGAATGTAGTGTTCGGGGACTTCGCGGTAAAATTTAGAGTGAAGTCAAAAGTGGATGGGTTCCAGTGGGCGCTCGTGGCTGTCTACGAGGCCGCCCAGCCAGAGTTAAAAATGGATTTCTTAGCCGACCTCGTCCGAATCTGTGGGGATGAGCGGTTACCGATTTTGGTTGGGGGCGACTACAACATAATTAGGCGGAGGGAGGAAAAGAATAATGACAACTTAGATGGCAGATGGGCATTTATGTTTAACACTATTATCGAAAGCCTTGACCTGCGAGAAATTGAGCTTTCGGGTAGAAAGTTTACGTGGGCAAATGCTTTACCCAATCCAACTTTTGAGAAATTAGATCGGATTCTTACTAGTGTGGACTGGGAGCAAAAATTCCCTCTTGCAAGTGCTAGAGCTTTACCAAGAGCGATATCGGATCACACACCTTTGCTTGTGGACTCTGGTGACGCTATGCTACTTCTCAAACAACAGCGCCAGAAATTGACACGTTGACAAAGACTTGCTTGCGTTGGTTTTTTTCCTTGAAGAGGAAAGGGTGATGCAGCACAGGAGCAGTAAGTATTTCCCTCAGTTTGAGAACCAAGGTATCAATCCAGTAGGAGAATCTCGTCAAGTCCAGAGTACCAGCGCAAACACAAAAGAGCTTGCACCCAACGCTATAAGGCTTCGTTCAGTTACGCCCACCCCCGTCGGGATCGAAGCCGAAACCCGGCCAAACCCCGGGGTTTGGCCCCGACCGGGATTAAATCCCCGTGAACCAGTTAACTGTCTTCGGTTAAACCCGACCGGGGTTAAATCCCGTCCGATCCCTTCCAAAACCACCGGGTTTACGCGGGGAATCAACCCCCACCTCTCCTCCCGTGGAATCAACCCCCGCCTCTCGCAAAAAAAGAAGGCGCCTCTCCTCTCCCCGCCGCCACTGCCAACCCCGCTCCCCGCGCGGCTCCGGGGCGATGGCGTCCTCGATCCTCTCCGACTGCTCCTCCTGCGCTACCTCCCGTCTCCTTCCCCTCCGCCGCGCCCTCCACCCGCCGCCGCCCCGCTTCCGCCCATCCCCCGGTCCGGCGCAGAGGCCTCTCCTCGCCGCCGCCGCCCCGCTTCCGCCCGTCCCCCGGTACGGCGCAGAGGCCTCTCCTCGCATGGTCGCGCTCCCTGCCGCTGCCTCCTCCGCCGTGGAAGCGGCTGTGTGGTCCTTGTGTATTAGTCAGCAGGGAAGAAACCGAACGGAAGCGATTTTATATGGATGTGGGAATGGTGGGGATTGGGTGACAGATCGGGATCACCAATTCCCTGGGAGGTTAGAAACCACAGGTGGATTCTACCATGAGACAACCAAACGAAGCCTAAAGGGGTTGTCAATCCCTTCAATATTGATTGCAAAGTGAGATCCGAAGGCGGAAAATGCAACGAAGAAAAAGATTAAGACTGAAAATATGGTGTGAAGTAGACCCGGGGGCCATAGTGTTCACTAGAGGCTTCTCTCAAAATAGCAAATACTACGGTGGGTGAAAAAATTACTGTCGAGCAATTGATAGAACCGCGCAAAGTCATGACGATATCTAAGACATTGATCATACATATAGGCATCACGTCCGAGACAACTAGACAGATACTTTCTGCATCTACTACTATTACTCCACACATCGACCGCTATCCAGCATGCATCTAGTGTATTGAGTTCATGACGAACAGAGTAACGCTTTAAGCAAGATGACATGATGTAGAGGGATAATATCAAACCAATGATGAAAACCCCATCTTTTTACCTTTGATGGCAACAACACGATACGTGCCTCGCTACCCCTTCTGTCACTGGGTGAGGTCACCGCACGGTATGAACCCAAAACCAAGCACTTCTCCCATTGCAAGAATCATAGATCTAGTTGGCCAGACAAAACCCATAACTCGAAGAGAATTACAAGGATATGAAATCATGCATATAAGAGATCAGAAGAAACCCAAATAAGATTCATAGATAATCTGATCATAAATCCACAATTCATCGGATCTCGACAAACACACCGCAAAAGAAGATTACATCGGATAGATCTCCATGAAGATCATGGAGAACTTTGTATTGAAGATCCAAGAGAGAGAGGAAGCCATCTAGCTACTAGCTATGGACCCGTAGGTCTATCGCGAACTACTCACGCATCATCGGAGAGGTCATGGTGTTGATGAAGAAGCCCTCCGTATTCGAATCCCCCCTCCAGCAGGGCACCAAAACGTGCCCGAGATGGCATCTTGCGGAGACAGAAGCTTGCGGCGGCGGAAAAGTACTTTCGATGATCTCCTGATTTTTTTTGGAATTTTTGGGAATATATAGGCGAAATAACTAGGGCAGAGGAGGCCCAGGGAGCCCACAAGCCTCGGAGGCGCGCCTCCCCTGGCCGCGGCTAGGGGGCTTGTGGGGTCCCTGGTGGCCCCCTAACTTGGTTCTCAAGTTCCTCGATCGTCTTCTGTTTTGGAAAAAAATCTTTTTCAAAGTTTCGTTCCGTTTGGACTCCGTTTAAAATCCTCCTCTGAAAAGGGTCAAAAACACAGAAAAAAACAGGAACTGGCACTTGGCACTGAGTTAATAAGTTAGTCCCAAAAAAGATATAAAAGGCATACAAAACATCCAAAGTTTGACAAGATAGTAGCATGAAACCATCAAAAATTATAGATACGTTGGAGACGTATCACGCTACACATGTGGGTAACTAGAATACTTTCTCTTTCGAGCTAGCATGGTTTGAGAGAGAAGGATTTGTGGACCTTGTAGCAGGAGAGTGGGCTAAGGCTACTGGGGGCTCATCGAATGTTGATCGATGGAAGAACAAAATTAGGCACCTAAGACAATTCTTAAGGGGATGGGCCAAACATGAGAACGGTAGGTATAAGGTTGACAAAGAGAGACTTATCAATCTTATTAATGAGTTAGACTTAAAAGCTGAGTCAGCACTGTTAGATGATAATGAGAGGTCATCAAGAACACAAGTTGAATTGAGTCTTAAACAACTCCTTAGAGAAGAAGAGATGAAATGGGCACTTAGAGCAAAAGTGTGTAACGTCGTATATGGTGATGATAATACGCAATATTTCCATCTCATCGCCAATGGGAAACATAGAAAGAAAAGAATTTTTCAGCTAGAGCAAGACGAGGGTACGATTGTGGGCCACAAAAATCTGAAGTTATACATCTGTGAGTATTACAAGCGTCTATTGGGGAGCCGGATGACAACTTTGTGTCTATGGATGAGCAAATGGTGGGTGATATTCCTCAGCTTGGGGTGGACGAAAATGAGATATTAACTGCACCATTTACGGAGAAAGAGGTGTTTGAGGCAATTTCGCAGATGAAGAATAATAAGGCTCCAGGACCGGATGGATTCCCGGTGAGTTTTACAAGAGATGTTGGCATATATTCAAAGGGGACTTACTTCCAATGTTTCAAGACTTATTCAATGGCCAACTACAACTTTTTCATCTTAACTTTGGGACAATTACTTTGTTGCCAAAGAAAGAGGGGGTCGTGCGGATTGAACAATTTCGACCCATTTGCCTTCTCAGTGTGAGTTTTAAGATCTTTACTAAAGTTGGGACGAACAGATTCTCGCGGATTGCGCACGTGGTGGTGCAGCTTAGTCGGACTGCGTTCATGGCGGACAGAAACATATTAGAGGGCGTGGTTGTCTTACATGAAACACTGCATGAGATTCACTCGAAGAAGCTCGATGGGGTGATCTTCAAAGTGGATTTCGAGAAAGCATATGACAAGGTTAAATGGCCATTCCTACAACAAGCCTTACGTATGAAAGGATTTGATGAGGTGTGGAGGAAACACGTCGAATCTTTCGTACAAAAAGGAAGCATTGGAATTAAAGTCAATGATGATATAGGGCATTTCTTCCAAACGCATGAAGGTCTTCGGCAAGGAGACCCAAGGTCACCTATCCTATTCAATGTAGTTGCAGATATGTTGGCAATTCTTATAGGGAGGGCTAAAGAGAGGGCCAGATAGGTGGATTAGTACCTCATCTAGTTGAAGGTGGTGTGTCCATCTTACAATATGTTGACGACACTATTCTGTTCATGAAACATGATATCGCAAAAGCCAGAAACATGAAACTCATATTATGCTTATTCGAATAGTTGTCGTGTTTGAAAATTAATTTTCACGAGAGTGAAGTGTTTTGCTTTGGGAGAGCCAAAGACGAACAAGATTCATATAAACAACTGTTTGGTTGTGAATCGGCAAGCCTACCGTTCAGATATTTAGGAATTCCAATTCACCACCGTAAGTTATCGAACGGAGAATGGAAAAGTATGGAGGATCGTTTTGACAAAAAACTTAGCTGCTGGAAGGGTAAGCTATTGTCATACGGAGGAAGGCTGATTCTCATTAACTTGGTTCTCATGAGCATGCCGATGTTCCTTCTGTCCTTCTTTCTCGTACCGATCGGGGTACGGAAAAGATTGGACTTCTATAGATCCCGCTTTTTCTGGAAGAGCGATGAAGTTAAGCAAAAGTACCGGCTTACTAGGTGGGATATTATTTGCAGACCTAAAGACCGGGGAGGTTTGGGGATTGAAATTTAGAGGTAAAGAATATATGTCTGATAAGCAAATGGCTGTTCAAACTCTCTGTGGAGTCGGAGGGTATGTGGGTACAAATTTTGCGTAATAAGTACTTACAAACGAAAACTCTAGCTCAGGTTACAGTCAAGCCAAATGATTCCCCTTTTTGGAAAGGCTTGATGACAGTGAAAGCAGCCTTCTTTCAAAAAGCAAGATTTATAGTAGGTGATGGTAAGTCTACGAGATTCTGGGAGGATACATGGCTGGGGTATTCGCCTCTAGCCATGCAATATCTGTATCTCTATAATATTGTTCAACGTAAGGATGCATACGTGGCCACAATATTACAGTCTAATCCTCTAAATATTCAGTTCCGAAGAGCTTTGATAGGTCATAGATGGGAGGCATGGTTGCATTTAGTTACAAGACTCATGGATGTCGAGTTGTCAAAGGATACTGATACGCTTCGTTGGAAGCTAACGTCCAATGGCATCTTTTCTTTAAAGTCTATGTATTTAAGCCTCATAGATACAACTACTATTCCCAAGTCCAATTACATATAGAAAGTCAGAGTTCCCTTACGTATCAAAATCTTCATGTGGTTTGTTCACAAGAAGGTCATTTTGACGTTGTTCCTTCTCTGAACATGATGCATCCTACGTTGTGGCCACGTATTGTTCAACGTAATAAATCCTTATGATTTTCTACATGGCCACAATATCCTTTTGAACAATACGTGGCCACAACGTAAGGATCATTTTGAACAATACGTTGAACAATATTATTTACATGTCCTTATGATTTTCAATTTCTTCTTTATTTACTTATTTTTTTGGTTTTAATCTGTATTTGGTATCATTTTGAACAGTTCTATTTTGGAATTTTGGTTTTATATGCTTCTTTATTTGTTTCCATATCATTTTTTGTTCTATTAATTTTTATTTTTTATATCTCAACACCTGCCTATTTTTCATATACATTGCATGTTTTAAATATATGGTAACTTTTCTTTCAAATATATGTTTTGATATATATTTTTTCATATAGATTGTACATTTTTTTGCTTATATTTTAAATACTACTGTATGCAGTTTTACATTTTTTTTAAAACTACACTTTTTTGAATATCCGTTTTACAAATATACGTTATATTTTTCTTTGAAAAAGATTCAATTTATTTAAACTACGTGAATATGGTTTTAGTATAATTAAAATATTTTAAATGAGTGAACATTTTTAAAAACGTAGCATAACTTAGTTGAATGGTACAGAACATTCTTTTTTAATTTCACAATTTTTTTTCATTATATATATATATATATGTCACGTTCATTTTTGGTAACGTGTGTATCTTTTTAAAATATCTCAAACATTTTCTTGTGAATGCTATCAAGATTTAAAAAATATTCCAAAACATAACTTACATTTGTTAACGTTTTTCTAATTCATGGTTTCTGAATTATGAATTAAATATAAACTTTGGAATATCTTTTTCATAATTTATTTCAGAAAATATGAACAAATCAAAAAAACAAAAAGGGACAAATGAAAACAAACTGAGAAAAACTGAGTCAGCCTGCATGCAGCTACTTGGACTAGCCCAATAGTAGTGACGCTAAATGAAACAAGCTTCCGTCTTTCATAAAGTGGGACAAGCCGCTCCTCAGACCGTCAAACCCTATTTAGCGCTATAGGCGCCGGTTAAAGGCAAAATGTGCTAACCGGCGCCTGCAGCGCTCCGCAATGGGCCGGCCCATCTACAAATTCTTCATTACTTTTTTAGCTCGTGAACTTTTTTGAAATCGATGAACTTTTTTGAAAATTGATGAACGTAATTTAAAATTTATGAACTTTTTATCAAATCAGTGAACTATTTTGAAAAATTGATGAACTTTTTTTCAAACTCGGTGATATTTTTTCCCGAATTGTGTGAACTTTTTGAAAATTCATGAACATATTTCCAAAAATCGCTGAACTTTTTTTTCATAATCACTGAATTTGTTTCACAAATCTTAACTTTTTTAAAATTCTATGAACTTTTCTAATTTTTTAATAACCAACGAATTTAATATGGGTCGGCCCACAAAGAGGGTCGCTGCAGGCGCCCGTTCCCCTAGTGGCGCCTGAAGCGCCACATAGGAGGTCACCCTCAAACCTCCTGCACAAAGCTTATAGTGCCGGTAGATGTCGTAAAGGTTCACGTGCGCATGGGTCAGCCCAATAAAATCTCTAGACCCCCCGCGCATGCGTTCGCCGCCTTGATTTGTTCTATACTCTTATCATTATGTTTTCTAGTGTTGGTGTGTTGTTGAAGAAAAATCTGACTATCGATTTTGCTAAAAATATCAGTAACTAAAAAGTGTTTGCGAATTTGGAAAGAGTTCATGCATTTGAAAAAACATTCTCGAGTTTGGGAAATGTTCATGCATTTGAAAAAAAAACATGAACCTAAAAGAAGTTTGAGAGCTAGAAAAATGTTTTGCGTTGTGAAAGAGGTAAATATGTGATAATATTAATGAAGCTAACCACGATGATCTTCCAAAAAATCAATGTATATAATATATATAAATTATGTTTGGTCCTTCCTTTCTTAAAAATACAAACATACTTGGTTTAGACAGCTTACATCCACCATGGAGTGTTTTTTCAACATGTATGGTCACTCCCTAGATGGTATACCATGCAAGTGAGTGCACCTATAAGAGTAGGAGCACCTTGTTATGATTGTTCTAGAAACAAAAGGAATACCTTTAAGAGCCTAATTGGTTTGATGCCAAAAGTTGTAATGCCAAATTTTGGCAATTGCCAAATGTTGGCTAGAGATTGGTTGCATGCTAATTTCCGCTGCCAATCTCACAAAAAGTTGCCAACTATTGCCAAGTTTTGATTTTGCCAAATGTTGGTAGCAAACCAATCGGCCTCATGCACAAGCTATAGTGATTTGCCCTTGTATTTGTGGAGCTCGAGCATATGTGGATGTGGGTGTAACTAGTTGGGATGTCCTCATCAAACTCCAAGGTTATCTTTGTGGAGCACTTATGTGAACTTCACATGCAATACTTCAACATGCATAATCATGCCTTTATCATGTGTATTACTTATTTCATTTAAACCCCCTGTTGAATTTGAATTTGAATTTTTAAATAATAAATATCTTTGAAATTCGTGCACTAGAGATATCAAGGTCAAGATTGGTGTGCAAATATAGTTGAAATGAGGATTATGTATGCAAAAAGGAGAGATGAATGAATATTGTATTGGGAGTTACGACTAGGGCAAGGATTAGTTCCCGCCCTCCCAAACCACTTAAACATTGTGAAGTTAAGTTGAGGAGGTAGTATATGGAGTTAGTTTTTAGGGGGGGGGGGGGGTGCAAGAGATGTTGTAATCAACCAACCCTTGAACAAGTTCCACTTGATATTATCTTTTTTAAAACCATCTGTCAGAGTTGCATGTATTCATTGATACAGAAAGGAAATAGAAACACTAAATATAATCACACTAACACAATTCCAAAGATAGCACCACATGAAAGGACAAACACAACCTAATAAACGAATGACCTAAGGATTACGGACACAAGCACCAACCAAGCGACCTAGGTAGAAGACTAGCAACCGAGACAATAATGAGTAGGGACAATAGACATGTTAGAACTTAGAAATCTCAACCATATAACAAAGAATCCATGTAGCAATGGGAGAGATGGCCACGATAGCATAAACACAAGTCCACTCGGATGGTATCTGCCAATGGCCCAAAGTCACACTTGCTCAAGAAAGGGTCTCACGACAAAAAACCACGAAATCATAATTGGCATAGCGCTGAAGCAAGGAGAACACGACCACATAGATGTGTCATGGTCAGACGGACATACACAATGACAAACCAGATCTGAAAAGATCCACAAAAGATACATCAACCTAGCAATAAGAGGGGGGCATCGATAACCGAATACAAACGGTTAAAATAAAGACCATCTTCACTCATATTAAAGTGGGTGAGGCAACAGAGAGAGCGAAATGCCAAATCATGTGTTCTAAGGCCAGGATCTAGACAACAAGGACTAAGGCGGGGGTTGAGGCACTAAATCCAGCGATGGGATGCCTAGAACCACCGAAGACGACAGAGGGAGATAGAATGACAGATACGACCAAAAACCAATGGAGAGGTGGAGGATGGTCACCGATACAAAACTTTGACTAACCACAAACATGCAGCATGCCAACCATGGGAATCGAGGAGGAAGCAGAGCAACATGACCAAGAACAACTTGGAGCATGGCTATATGATCGTCCCACCGTTGCTGCCCACCTAACGGAAAGACCACATGGTTGACGCTCTACAAGATCCGGCTTACGCTTGAGTGAGGATCCAAGTGAGAGAAGTTTCCTTGCCACCGCTGACCTTGCTAACCGTGTGGGCTTGCCGCCAACGAGCATGAGCAACTATGAACTTTGAATTAAAGAACTATTGGAATTCTTATATGATGTCTCGTTAGTTGATGACATGGCTATATTTACAATCAAGCTAGGGTGCAAACTAAAAGAAATAGGGATCAAATTTATAGCAGTTCTCCCTTCGTCCGGTAAAAAATGTGCACACAGAAAATTTAGGATAAATCATGAAGTGAAGTAAAAAATCATTGAAAAGGTGCAATCCATCATCTCTCCTTTTTTATTACTCAACACCCAAATGAGCTAAGTAAATATAGAAATTTAGAAGATCATATGTACTCCCTTCGACCCTATTTAGTCTGCGCCTAAGAGCAAACACGGATACCAAGAAGAGCTCATGTTTGTGATGTTTTAGACTATTTTATCACTGTACTTGGATGGATTGCACGCGAAGATTACAATCACTATAAATGATGCATGGAGCTGATTCCCATGCCATCTCATGGGATGTGTCTACTAATTGGTTGTCGCTTCCTTTTCTCCTTGTTGTGGTTTAAAGAAAGGCATGCAAAATGGTGTAGTTTATGTGAGAGTTACTTGGTGAAGCGGTAGTGGAGGGATAGAGTTGGAAAGAATGGACGAAAGATCTCAACGCGCAGACTATTATGGATTCTTTTTGAAAATACTTAGACGCAAACTAAATAGGACCATGGTCTTAATTACCGCATGATGAAAGAGAAGTATTTTTCCCCATTTTAAAAGTGTATTGGAAAAAGAAACTTATACATAGATAAAATTTTAAATCAAATATACGCTCTTCATCAGACAAGGGAGCACGTGGGCAGTTAAGATTAAACGCTGACTTGCTCAAAGTTCACCGCGTCTTTTCCGTCAAATTCTTTTCACTGCGTCTTAGAGCATCTCCAACAGCCCCGCTATACTAGCGCCCCGCCGCAAAAAAGACAAATATAGCGCGCGCGCAACGCGGCGGACAGCTTCAGCGGGCGCGCTAAAACCGCGCGCGTGCTAAAACGATTTGGGCGCGCTGGTCATAGCCCCATCCCGCGCTGTGTATTTCGAGCGTCCACTTTCGCGCGCGGCAGACTCGAGCGCGCGCGCGAACTCTCCCTTTTCTTCCTCCTTTGCTCCCGCGCGCCCCGGCGCCAGCGCCCCTGTCACCATGGACGCGCACACCGGCGCCCCGCTGACCCCGCTGTACAGCCGCGACCCCCCGCCGCCGCCTCCGCCGAAAATCCTAGCGCGGCGGGCGTTGGCACTGGCGCCGCCGCCGCCGCCGGAGCTCCGTCGACCGTCGGCCTCGCGCGCAGCCTCTTCTTGCCGCCGCGGATGACCGTTGAAGATCTTGCCAAGACCGTCGGAGCTACACGTGATGCGGTGCGTGATGAGGTTAGGGAGGAAGATTCATCTTCGAAGGCGGAAGAATCGTCTTCGGAAGAAGAGGAAGACGACGAGGAAGATGATTGATGTGTTATATGTTTTCAACTTTGTTGGATGAACTTGTATTTTGAACTTGGTTTGCATTTTGAACTTGGTTGGATAAATTTGTGGGCATGACTTTTATTCATCTACTTGTTTGTGTTAAAATTCACCTGTTCATTACATTTTGATGAATGTTTCAAACTATTTTTTGTCCAAATGCCATATATTTGGGCGCTGCTACAACGGTGCGCGCGTTGCATTTTTGCGCGCTGCTGGAGCGGAGCGCGCGCTGCATTTTAAAGCTCTTGCTGGAGCCAGCGCTGCGCGACGCGCCAAACCAAGCGACCAGCGCGCGGCAAACTAGTTTTTTAGGCGCGGCGCGAAGCGCGCCTGTTGGAGATGCTCTTAACGAAAAACACAATTCACCGCGCCACAAAACATCAAACTCGCTGACCGAGTTACCAGTGCGATGCCATCGCTGTTGTGTCACGAGCGAGCTTCGTACGACGACCACGCCGTTTCGTTGCAGAACTGCTCAGACACGCGGTGGCCGTCGTAGCGCGCGACGTTTCAGCAGGCCGTCACATGAAGACTGGCAGGAAGCAGCAGCCGCTCTCTCATGGAAGCATTTGACAAGATGTTCAGCAGGCCCTCTTTGCGCAGCCGAGAAAACGAGCCACGAGCTGCCCCTGCTGCTGCGCTCTCTGCGCACCCCGACGAGGACGAGGACGAGCATTGCACACTGATGCCGAAAGCGACCGACCCCCGCTGCCCAAACAACGCGCGCGCCCCCATCCGACCGTCCGTCCAAGCATCCAACGGGTCGCGTCGAGCCGGGGCCCGGGACCGGGGGGCCCGCCAGCGACGCAGGCAGGACAAAGCCTCGTAAACCGAGCGCGCGCACCACTCGCTCCTCCTTGCACCCTTTCCCGTGCTCCAACGCGCGCTCGTACAGTGCGGGCGCGTGCTCTGCCTCTGCCTCTGCGAGTCCGTGGGCATGGCCGCCGCCTCTCGCCTCCTCCTCCTGCTCCTCGTCCGCGTCGCGGCCACCGTATCCTTCGCGCTCGGGCTCGCCGGCCGCGCGCAGCTGGACCCGCAGCAGCTGCTGGCGCTGCGCGCGCTCGGCCTCGGCGCGCGCCGCGCCGGCGACCCCTGCGACGCGGACGGCGCCGTGGCCGCGTCCTGCGACGCGGGGGCGCCGTTCCGGCGCGTCACGTCACTCGTCCTCACCAACTGCTCCGACACCACCTCCGTCTCCGCCGCGGCGCTCGAGGCGCTCGCGCCGTCGCTCCGCGCGCTCGCCTTCTCGGACTGCCCCGCCGCGCCGCCGCGGCTCCTCCCGCCGGAGCAGCTCGCCGCGGGCCTCCTGTCCTTCTCCTGCACCGCGTCTCTCCGCCGCCTCTCCGCGGTCTGGCTCTCCCGCCTCGCCAACCTCACCGAGCTCACCGTCGCCAACACCCCTCTCGCCACCGGCTCGCCGTCCGAGCTGGCCGTCGTCATCTCCCACATGGACCACCTCACTCGCCTCACCATTTCCAATGGCAACCTATCCGGCTTCCTCCCGCACCACTGGCACTGCCCCAACCTGACGCACCTCGACCTCTCCGGCAACCGCATCGCCGGCGCCATTCCCGACACCATCACCCACCTTGGCGGCATCACCCACCTGAACCTCAGCTCCAACGTTCTCAACGGGCAGATCCCCACGCACATCGGTGACCTCATCTGGCTCACCGCCGTGGACCTGTCCAACAACTCCCTCTCCGGCGGCATCCCGGAGACCTTCTCCACGCTGCCCGAGCTGGAGGTGCTCAACCTGGGCTCCAACCGGCTCAACGGGAGCATACCGCCCTTCTTGTCCGAGATGAGCGGCCTCAAGGAGCTCAACCTGGAGAACAACGACTTCGACGGCGTGGTGCCGTTCAGCGCCAGGTTCTTGTCGCGGCTGAGGGTGTTCAGGGCCGCCGGCAACGGCAAGCTGTGCTACAATAGGTCGGTTCTCTCCGCCGAGGTGGCCGTGGGGGTGGCGCCGTGCGACAAGTACGGGTTCCCGGTCACGGCTCCCCCGGCGACGGCGCAGTCGGAGAAGAGCACGGCGGACTACGACGACGGCGGCAGTGACGGCGACGCGGACGGCGGCGCCGACGCTGGTGGCGGCCCCAGCGCGGTGGTTCTCGGGCTCGCCATTGGCCTGTCTTGCTTGGCGTTCGTGGTCATCTTGGTCGTCTGCCTCTGCAAGGTGTGCAGATGAGATGGCGTGAATTTTTTGTTGCTTCTCTCGTGTTGACGAGGTTGGTTTACCACTGCATGTCGAATAGTCGGATACGAAATTTGCTGTTACGCTGTGTAGTGTAGCAGTGCATGTTGCACTCTTCCCTAAACCAGCATAGATCAACTGATCTGTCGAAATGACGAAAAATACAACGAAGAGGCCGCATTTGCAAAGCAGAGTATTCCTCTCTGTTTTTGTTTGCTGACCGTTGTCATTTTTATTGTTCAGTGTTGCATTTGTATATTCACTCACAAATTTTCAGAAGAATAAAACAGTTATGCATCATGGACCGATGCGGGCATTCACGCCTGTGCTCAAAACGGGCCAGAATCTTATGGACATCAGTTTAGTTTCAGGAAGAGAAAGAAAAAATCTCGTATTCTAAAGGGGTTACTGTACAAAGCATGGCCCTGCTGGGCTGCTGGTTCTAAATTAGATGTAGACACCGGATTCTGTCAGCTTGACCGCATTGCATGTCACAAACTGATGTCCTCCCACTATTCCATAAATCAAGAAAGAAAGAAAGAAACCAGTGAGGTCTCCTACGTGACTCGTGCAAATATGGTTGATCGTCAGTCATTGTGTTGGGTTGGGTGTACGTCGAGTGAGGGGAAGAAGGAGAAGTCGAGTGGAGAGAGTGATGAGAGCTGGACAAGAATGGTGCTTCAGTCTCCTTTATTTAGACTTTTTCCGTGGTCTGGCCGGCCTAATTTTAGTTGAGGCTTGAAGCTTACTCTGCCGCCAATCGCGCTTTCTCGCACGGCCATCATCCATCCATGCATGCAGAACGCAGCTTGGCTAGCCCACCATATGACCGGCCCCTCTCCGTACTCGCAACACGATGCACAGCTAGCTGCGGCATTGGTCGCTTTTGAGTTGCACCGCAGTGATCTCCCTTTGCAAAGTACTGTAACTCGTTGACGGTAATCATACAATGCGATCTTGTACGAGCGGTTCTACGCTCCTACTCCTGCTTGACCATTATACCTGATCTTGATCTCCAGCAGCCAAATTTGCTGCGTGCGTACAGACTGCACGGATGCAGCGGACATGCAATGATGCTCTTACTCGATCGGTGAATCAGTTCCCGGCTGGTGAAGGAAGTTTACAGTAGTTTGTTGATTCACATCGCCCGCTTTCCCATGACGATTTACGGGGACAATGATGGATCGATCGCCGTCCTAATGAACGCTCATGATTGAATAGTACATCATACCAAGGCTTTGATTCCCCACTCATGCCCCTACGTTGTTCATGCAATCAAGACCCACCAATTCACCACGCTGGCCACGATGTAGCAAGCTAAAACGCAGCCCATAAGTAGAATTAGCGCTAGCACTCGATTGATATGGCTAGGCTGCATCAGTAGCGCAGCACACCGGGCATCATTTAGCCACGTCGTTCTTGACAAATACAGTAGTATAATCGACTGATGAGCTGTGTTCTTCGCGTGCGTAATTCTAATTCATGCCCTCGTGAAAATTAGGTGGCTGCGATTGATGTCTCATCACTGCTGCTTTTTCAATGAGAACGCGGAAATTAGCACTCCGATCTGATGTTTGTGGTGGGGAAAACGGTAGTCGAAAAGCTGATGCCGGAAAGGTCGTGCTAGATGACGATGATGATACACTTGGCTAGAGTAGTTCTGTGGCAAAACTAGAATCATGCGACGGCGAAGTTGACATCGGAAAAACGGAACTGGCTATAGCTTGTAGGAACACAATGTGTTTGCATTGAGAGTTTGAAGCATGCACTAGCATTTTCTCAAAGAGAGAATTCCTTATTAACAATAGCTTATTTATTTATTTTTGTCTTATTTAACATTGCAAAAGTTTTTCTTCCTTATGTAACATCAACACTAAAATTTGTTCCCTTTCCAACACTTTCATTCATTTTGACCACTAACAGTGTGAAGTGATACCTGAAAAGACGATTTTACCCCTGATGAAGTTCTGACCAAAATTCTTCACGTACAAATTAGTTTAAAAATTGAGTAGAACCTTCCCTATTATTTGATGCATATCAAGATCACACAATTCACATATACGTATATTTCAACAAATAGTATTCAGATTTGCACATAAATATCCAGACTCACATTCAAATAAGCATATATCACGTACAACATATCCAGGTTTACATATATATGGGTCCAACATCCAAACCCACATCATATGAGCAATACAAAAGGATTGTCATCATATACAGGTTCACGTACATAGTCCAACACCATACATTCATGATATGGACTACACAAAAGTGACTGGCCTGAGCCTAGAGCTGCTGCCGAGGCCGACCCAGCTGTGCCTTGGCCCGAGCCTCCAGCCACGTTGGTGGTCGAGCCCTCAGCCCATGCCTCGCCCTGGCCTGAGCCTCCAGCCCAGCCGGCGGTCGAAGCCGTGCGCTGACCCGGCCCTTCCGCACCAATAGCGCGCGCAGGCCCGACCCCTCCGCAGCCTCGCCGTCGCCAAGGCTTGCCATCGCCGAATCCGCCTGAGCGCCAAGGTCAGACCCCTCCGCAGCGACGCACTAGCCGTCCTCCGTCGTCGCGCACTGGCCGTCGTCCGTGGCGCCTTCCCCGTCCGTAGCACCGCCACCGCTAGCAGGTCTGCAGCCGCCGCCGCTAGGGTTCGAGACAGGGGGAGAGGATGTGGACCGTTGAGACCAGCATGGTTCGTTCGCTTTCTGTTGATTGCATACGGGCAGGGGAACTTTTGTCCAAATAAAAATACGTGGCATCGGTCCATGCCTGTTTTAACGGTGTAGGCTAACATAATTTACGTTAGTGTTAAGGACATGTACAATGGTTGATAAAATGGTCTTATCTTACATCATGCATGTAATTTAGATATGGTAAAAAAAAAGGTATACAATGAGTCATCTCTTAGCCTTATCTTCTATAATTAATTATTCCTAAAAAATATGGTGAGACATATTCTGCTAAGAGATCATCTCTTGTCCTCTCTTAAATAAGAGAAAACAAAGTTTTTTTTTAAGTTTTCTTTCATCCATCTCATCATTTATCCTATGTGATACTCTTAAGATAGCATCATTGTACATGTCCTTAGAAAGGGAAAAAATTATACATGATGCTAGATAAGGAAGAAAAAAACTTCAGTGTTAAATAAGGAACCAATATTTAAAAGAGTGTTATATAAGGAATTTTCTCTTTCCAACTAGCAATGGGTGGCACACTTAGAAATTCTCAATTACAAAAGGTCGTGGGGTACAACTTGTTTGGTACTCCCTCCCTTTCATAATCCTTGTCGTGGTTTTAATTCAAACATGGGATGGCAATTCTTCTATTGCGAGTGATTTAGCCGCATGCGATGCCATTCTTCGCGTCTTCGGCAAGGTTTCCGACCTTCGAGTCAATATGACAAAGAGCACGACGCTCTTCATCCGGTGCTCCCAGGAGGATTTAGTCCAAGCGTGTGTGTCACCCTTGGGTGTCCGAACACCACATTCCCATGCAAGTATCTTGGCCTCCCTTTATCCATAAGGAAGCTCACAACGGCACAGTGTGAGAGCCTCGTGGATTAGCTTGCAATGCGTCTATCGCATTGGAAAGCTGTGAACCTACCCAAGAGCGGTTGCCTATTACTGGTACAATTTGTCCTCTCGACAACCCCGATCCACTCAATGTTGGCACTTGATCTACGTCCGATGAACTTGGCTGCCCTAATCAAGATATGCCGCAATTTCTTTTGGACCGGCAAGGCGGACGCGGGAGGAGGTGCAGGTGCGATGGCCTGGGAGAGAGTGTGCACACCTAGGTGGGCCGGAGGCCTTGGTATCCTCGACTTGCGGTGGATGTGTTGGAATTATGCCCTAGAGGCAATAATAAATATAGTTACTATTATAATTCTTGTATCAAGATAATCGTTTATTATCCATGCTATAATTGTATTGAATGAAGACTTAAATACATGTGTGGATGCATAGACAAAACACTGTCTCTAGCAAGCCTCTAGTTGGCTAGCCAGTTAATCAAAGATAGTCAGGGTCTTCTGATTATATACAAGGTGTTGTTGTTTGATAACTGGATC